>NC_142711.1:21794757-23044757 GCF_055471065.1 Atractosteus spatula | reverse complement strand
TGCTCCTAATTCATTTCAAGAGGAACAGCTGCCTCATAAGAAGTGCCTTTATTGCACTACAGAAAAAAATATTTCTCTTAATTTGCAAGTGTTTCTAACAAGCACAGCAAGGAGTCTAGTCATCAGTAATGATATCCTTTCCATTTACAGTGTATGGGAGCATCTGTGCATGTGAGGAATCTCATGACATGGGTGCGAAGAATCAGCATATTACAGAGCTGCTAAGACCGTTCAAAGGTTGTGAAAAAAAAAGTTCTCTCATCAACTAATACCTTTTTTCCCCAAGATGATTCAAAGGGGACAATCATATTGTCCACTGTTGTTTTTTCATCTTTTTATTGGTCCTACTGTTTTTTGCCCATCCTTATTTCATTTTTCTTAGAGAAATGCAGTTCACTCTAGTAACTGTTTTCTCATATCATATTAAAGCACCCAACACCTCACCTGGTCTCTTCAACGAGGAAAAACTGAAACCAGATATTTATATTATAGCAAAGGGACATTAAAGGGCATGTTCTTAAAACCTTCCAAACCACACATCATGACACCAACTCTGTGCATGACAAAATGGTACCTATTAACCAAATAAAAAAGGAAATCAGGGGCAGCACTGAAACTTTTTTGTGGGGGGGACACAAAATATATTTTAGTGCTCGTGTGGCAAATGTTGCCATTTCCTTGAAGAAAAGCAGTTCCAGACTGAAAACCTGATCATTCCTAACTTGATGAAGAATTAACTGCATAAACATTTCTGTTTTTACTTTCTCTCTACATTCCAGGGTAAACTTCCCACTCTATTGCTATTCATGCAAAACCAAGTACAGCATGAACTGTGTGTGCAGTACTGCTTAAACGGGGATTGCTTTAGTTTTTGTTTACACTGGTGCGTCCATCTGTCCATCCACACATGGTTATTGGGTTTCTTGGGGAGAGGAAGGGGTCCACGTTTTCTTTGCTTCAGGGAACCAAAACAGGAGAAAAATCAAGGAAGATCAAGCAAACGTGATCTCATGAAGGTAGAGCTCAGACTGCATTGCTGTTCTTCACTAAAAAAAACTACTTGTTCCTTTGCAGCCTACGCATGCTGACGCAGCTACCCACCTGAACTACTACCACCTACAGCTGCTGCGACCCACTATGCCTTCCTCCAAATCTCTTTCTAGATCTCTTCGTCATACCTTCTCTTCCTCCCTGGGCCACTTGCCCTCTTCTCTCACTAAACCAGCATTCCGTCTCTTCACAGCTATCTGTTCTAAGACCAGGCTTTCTAACCACCTTCTATTCCTTTACAGATGTCGTCGACATAATATCATCCCTAAAGGATTTCGCCTTAAATTTAATACCTTTTCTTTTGACTCTGATACCACCCAGAGTAACACTCAGAGACTTCTAAAACAATTTTCTAGGAAACTAATGCTCTCTACCATTTTCTCCCTCAAAAAACAGATTATCCTTTCCGACAACAACATCAAAGAGGCTAAGGAATTTCTATGGCTTACAGCTCCACATCATCTTCCCTTCATAACTAACCTCATTAGATCTCTCAACTCTAAACTCTACCAGTTTCTCACTACAGAGAAGGACAAAAAACTCAGTCATCTTCTACAGAAGAAAACCATCAACACCCCGAACACCCTCACCAATCCTAACCTTGTTGTCACCATACCTTCTGACCTTTCCCTTTCACAGGATGAACGATCCCTCCTCAGCAAAGGGCTCAGTTTTGTACCAGTTCCCAGGAAGCTGGACATCCCCCAGACCAATGTCGACCTTAACCGCTTTTACCGCAGGATCCGTCTCAGAGCACATTTTGCCGACAATTCCTCTTCACAGGCAGCTGATAACAACCCGGTTATTGATGTCATTAACAACATTAATCCCAAACAGAGCTGTTGGACTCCCTCCTCTGGCCGTTTTCCACCAGTTGATTATTTCATCAACCAATGCACTAATCAAGCTCCCAAGGCACTCTCTATACCCAGTAAACATAGGTCTAACCTCACCCAAGGAGAAAATCAGGCGCTCCAGTCTCTCCGCAACAGGGATGATATCGTCATCAAACCAGCGGACAAAGGAGGCGCTGTTGTGGTGTGGCGTAAGGATCTATACATCTCTGAAGCCTCTAGACAACTAACTGACACTTCTGCCTACCTCCCTCTCCAACAGGACCCTACCACTGACTACCAAAAGGAAGTGGTATCCACCATTTCTCTTCTTATCAGCAGTAATGAGCTCCCCCAGGAGGCAAACCGGCTCATCATGGAACATCCACAGGTATCTCAATTTTACCTCCTCCCCAAAATCCACAAACCGGACACCCCTGGACGCCCCATCGTATCAGCATGTAACTGTCCAACTACTTACATCTCAGCCTTTCTCGACAGCCTCATGAGACCGCTGGTTGAAGATCTTCCCTCATACATCAAAGACACCAACCACGCGCTCCAACTTTTTAATGATTTCCAATTTCAGGGTACCGAATGCTACATTTTTACCATGGACATCACATCTCTGTACACCGTCATTCCCCATAATGACGGCCTTACAGCACTCAAGCACATGCTGGACAAACGCACAGTGCTTGATCCACCCACCCACACCCTGGTACGCCTTGCAGAATTGGTCCTCACACTGAACGCATTCTCTTTCAATAATCTTTTTTACCAACAGGTCAGCGGAGTTGCCATGGGCACCAGAATGGGACCCAGCTATGCCAACATTTTTGTCGGCTGGGTAGAAGAACGCTTCTTCGCTTCCTACACTGGCTATGTCCCTGACCTCTACAAACGATATATTGATGACTGCGTCGGTGCCGCCACATGCTCCAACGATCAGCTTGAGTTCTTCCTGCACCATTTCACCAACTTCCACCCGTCCCTCAAATATACGATTAACATATCTTCCACTACTCTTCCGTTTCTAGACATCCACTTGTCTATCAACTACCCCCGACTGTCCACTTCAGTTTATTACAAACCCACGGATTCACACAGCTACCTCCTGTACAGCTCATTTCACCCCAACCACACTAAAAACTCTCTTCCTTTTTCACAGTTCCTTAGGTTACGACGATTATGCAGCGACGACATCGACTTCGAGAACCAAGCCCTCGAAATGTACTCATTTTTCATCAACAGAGGATACCCCAGCAGTGTGATTGACAGGGCCCTTGCCCGAGCCAAAAACACCCCCCGGACCATCAACCCGATCAGGAACTCCCGCCGTAACAACCGCATTCCTCTGGTGCTTCCTTACCACCCTAACACACTTCCTATCCCCAGGACCATTAACCACAACTTTTCCATCCTACAGGATGATCCCTCCATTGGGGCCCTCTTTTCTGATCGCCCTATCATCTCATATCGCCGACCACCTAATCTGCGTAACCTCCTTGTTCACAGCTCCCTTGACCGCCCTCAACAACCATCCACACCAGGCACTTTCCCTTGCAACAGAGCTCGCTGTATCACCTGCAAATACACAGCCACCACCACACTCATTCAAGGCCCCTCAGGACAATTCCGGATCACCCAGACAGCATCTTGTACCTCCAGCAACCTTATTTACTGTATCTCTTGCAGTAAATGCCCAGCCATCTACATTGGAGAAACGGGAAGGAGACTCGGAGACCGTTTCAGAGAACACGTCAGGGCTGTAAAGATTAAAGATCTCTCCAAGCCCATTGTTTCTCATTTCACCTCTGACGGCCACGACCACTCTAATCTCTCCGTCTGTGTTCTCAAAGACGGTTTTCCAAACTCATAGATCAGAAAGACCACCGAAACTAAAATTATTCTGCAGCTAGGATCACACCTTCTCCCTTCCCTTAACGACAGACTACTGTTCTTTTAAATTTTCTCCATTCATTGGAAGTTTCATTTCACACCTCTCTGCACCCATTCTGACTTCACACCTCTTGATTGGCCTCTCTTTCTGTCCCCTGCTCCCGCCTCTCACTCCTCCTCCCTCCCAACCTTTGTTCTCCCGCTACTTTACCTTTGCCTACTGCCCTGTCTCTCTCACACCTGAAGAAGGCTCCACGGCCGAAACGTTGTGTTCTCTTTCTTCTTTTTTTCAGCATGGAATAAACCTATTACTTGTTCCTTTGCAGCCTACGCATGCTGACGCAGCTACCCACCTGAAAATATACAGTATATGACAATATCAACTTATGTACCCTCTTGTACCCAAAACTGTAATATGCACAATAGTAAAGCATTATACTTGAAAAAAAATGCAATTACAATTTTCAATATAAAAGTAAAAAATATAAAAAACTTCAACTGTACATGGATTCTTTATTGTCAATGATCTAAACAATAAAACTTGAGAAAACTGCTTACCACTTTATAAACATCATAAAAAATCCTGACTCAAAATATTCCCCAAAACTTCATAGACATTTTTATTCCTTTACCAGGAATGTCTCTTGAGAAAAAATTCTCATTTTCACTAACAAACACGGAGACCCATTTTTTTCTGAGCTGTGTGCATATTGTGATAATCAACTTGAGTTATTAGAGACAACATATTTTTCCAAACTTTTGGTTATTTCTTCCTGAAGTATTCTCTTTTGTATTACTGGATGTGATAAAGTAATTAATTTACATTCTTCTGTCTAGTGATTTTTTTGGTTACCATTAGGATATTTAAAGCCCTGTTCCTGCATCAACTTAAACAGTATTCTCTATACCAACTAACAAATAGGAACTGCAGTAAGCCTCTGTTCAGATTAAGCTCAGATTGTAACTGTTTTTCACATAAACTGTCCCTGTTAAGACTTATGTTTTCAATAAGTTAATAGATATCACTGATTTAAACTCAGAATACTGCTAAGCTTTGACACAATAATAATGTTAATAATTTTTCAATTTTTCCATCACAGGGAAAAGTTTTATTTTAGCTGAATAATAGACATTTTCTAGCACTAGCACTTCCACTGTGCGTGAAGTTCTATTATAGACGTGCTGTGAGCAAGATAATGAATATAGTACAAGTGTAAATATGATGATTTCACCATTTAAAGGGGAACTGCAATGCTACTTTTTATATGTCGGGGTGAGAAAGAATCAGCACTGAAGAGTGTATTTCAAACCACAATAAAAGCAAAATGTACACAGTAACTTGTAAATCCTTCAATTTACATCACAAAATAGATAACATTTCAAGGTGTGCTCAGTGCCATGTTCTGTGATTCAGAATGAGACAACAAAACCTTTAGTGACGTGGAGTGGCCTTATTACATTGTAAACAAGCAGGCTTGTGAATACATACATTGCTCTTGATTTCGAGGTTTTGCAGTAACATTTTACATGTTAACTCTGCGTGCAGATCAGGTTGAAACGTTTCTGCAGTAATATGTCTGCCGCACAACCTGTACTTATTCGCTCATATATCGCATTTCATGAGTCATTACAGTGACCAGCAGCCATGTCACCCTGCAACTCACAACTGGCAACCCACTGAAGCTAAGCAGGTGTGAGCCTGGTCAGTACCTGGATGGGAGACCTCCTGGGAAAATCTAAGGTTGCTGCTGGAAGAGGTGTTAGTGGGGCCAGCAGGGGGCGCTCACCCTGCAGTCCATGTGGGTCCTAATGCCCCAGTATAGTGACGGGGAAACTATACTGTAAACAGGCACTCTCCTTCAGATGAGATGTAAAAACAGAGGTCCTGACTCTCTGTGGTCATTAAAAATCCCAGGGCATTTCTCAAAAAGAGTAGGGGTGTAACCCCGGCGTCCTGGCCAAATTTCCCATTGGCCCTTACCAATCATGGACTCCTAATAATCCCCATCTATGAATTGGCTTCATTACTCTGCTCTCCTCCCCACTAATAGCTGATGTGTGGTGAGGTGAGGTGGCGCACTTTGGCTGCTGTCGCATCATCCAGGTGGATGCTGCACATTGGTGGTGGTGGAGGGGAGTCCACATTGAGTGGAGTGTCCAGAAAAGCGCTATATAAGTGTAAGCAATTATTATTAGTAGTAGTAAGCAGGAAGGGCCGCATCACGTCTCGCTCTCTCCCATGGAGAGACCAGGGATTGGCGACAAGATGGCGACTTACAGTAATTTCAAAAAGTTAACGATTTTGTGCTTAATTTGAAATTTGTCAAATGTTTCTACAATGTCAATGAATTTATTTTGTTACAGAGATTTAATTACCAGTCTGAGAAAGTGGGAGTGCAGTCCACCTTTAATAAATTAGCGGAAGATGCTCGTTTCAAAAGCTGAAGTGAAAACTGACAACCTTGCCCAAATTCTGGTTTCAATTAGAAGTTTTGATGATACCTTTTTATTTTAAGCAAAATATAAAGAATCCTGTTTTAGGTTTTCCTTAGACTTCCTTAGAAAGAACATAGGGCACTTATGACATTTTAAAAGTCAGATAAAATCTTTAAACCTAGTCAGGCTGATATATAATTATTTATACAAAACTGTTATCTAATTTACAAAGGAAATTATTCCATGCTGGAATAAACCTTTACTTGTTCCTTTGCAGCCTACGCATGCTGACGCAGCTATCTACTTGAACTTCTATTAACTAACCTGTTAACTTTATTATACATCGAGATTTAAGGATAAAAGCATTGTAAGGCTATGTGTCAGACCACCAGGGTTCAAACCTCACTAGCTTTTCTTATTTTAATTAGAGGGTTAATTTATTACTATTATTAATTATAAAAAAACATCGGGGAAAATGGGGGGCATGGTGACGCAGTGGTTAGCATTACTGCTTCCCAGCACTGGGATCCTGGGTTCAATTCCAGGGGCACTATCTGAGGGGAGTTTGCACATTCTTATCCAATAGTGAATGTTAGATTACAAGAAACAACTGTGTGATCTTGGCTCTCTTCACTTTTAGAATTTCACATTCAAACAATGTGGTTGCAGGCCGCAAAATACATTTTTCTTTCTTGTGAAGCAAAATTTGGTTTCATTTCTCCAGAACAGTATCAAAAAAGGACAAGCGACTTTCACCCCACCATCGCTACCAGCAGTACCCCCCCCCCCCCAACTCAGAGTTTGTCTAAAAAGGTTCCACACAATAAAACCAGACAGCTACACTGCACAATAACGAATTGACAGCATCGACAGTGGCACTGTAATCCCCTGCTGTGACTATCCTCCCCTCAGCAATGTATTTTTTCAACTTTTATACAGTGCTCTTTTATTAGAGCTACGTTGCAAAGAATTCAATGAAGGAGTTAAAGTTTTAAGGAATGTTCCTTTACAACTCTGTCCAGGGTCTCAGTTCTTTTGTTCCTCTTACATTGGCAGCCTTACTCTATGCTGCCCTCAAACAGTTTCACATGGTGGATGGCTGGCAAACAGCCCAGCTGCACTGGAGTTGGTGGAGGGGGGTCCCCATTACCTGTAAAGCGCTTTGAGTGTAGTGTCCAGAAAAGCGCTATATAGTGTAAGCAATTATTATTACTTACTACTATTCACACCGTGGAACAGCCCTTTGTCTTTCAGGCTCCAGGACTAAGTTCTTGGTTTATCGATTCAAACCAGACAAGCATTTTTTAAAGCTGAATTCCATCTTGTTTCTTAAATGGTGATGCAAGAATATCTACAGTACAACAACGTCTCAGAACTCAAGTCTTTTTCAGGGATTCTACCATACCACTAGTTACGATAAGGGTCATCAAGAAAGCTTGTGTAAAAAGATTCATAACAGCAGACGACACACTTTGCGTTTGACACAAGCACGTGACACCATCTTAAAAGGAACATAAAAACAACAAGAAAAGACACTTCCTAAAGTGATACCTAACACTCTGATTCATGATGAACCCAATTTAACTTAACTTGGAGGACGTGCAAGGTCAAGATTCTTAAAAATAATACTAAATTAGCATAACCTTGACTTCTTGCCCTTCTATATCTGACTCAGTGTGCAATGGTTGCAGTACTATAAGAACATAAGAAAGTTCCCAAACGAGAGAAGCTCGTTCAGCCCATATACTGTAGTTAGTTTGGTTCCATCACTCAAATTCCGGGTCAGCTTTCAATCTTCAGCGAAAAGGTCATACTGTTTAAATGACATACAACCCAAAGTAGCCATTACAGCTCTGCCCTTCTGCCTCCGCTTCAAAGAAAAAGTCTTTTGTATGATAGAATAAAGGTTCTGGGGTTAAACTCTGCTTTACCAGAAGAAATTACTTTTTATAGGCATGTAGCTACCATCTGCTGCCGTTTGTCAAAGCCTACACAAATTGGCAAGATTACATCAGCTAAAACTACCACTTTCCCCAATTTCGTGTGCACTACCTGATCTCGATTTCACATTCTATATCACAAAAAAAAACACTGCACTGGTGATCACGAGCCAGAAAGCAGAAATCAGAATCTGGAAAAAATTCAGTTATTCTCAATTCCCACAATGAAAACAGAAAGGCATGTTTCTGTCCCATGTAAGACCAATTTAAAGCAACGGTGAGATTTTTTTCTGCTCAAATAATTTAAGAAGTTGAATATAAACAGTGACAAGGTTTTGCAAGATTTGATTTCCACCAGTTCCCAAAACAACAACACCTCTACTGACAATATGATTCCACTAGAGAAATTATGGTTTTAGGATTGTCACCATCACTAAAGAACCTTGGCAGTGTGGAACAAGAACAATCCAACCACGGTGTCAAAGATATTATCTGGACCTCTTTCAAGAAGTGACTGGATCAGATCCTCAGATCAATTAACTACTAGCATCCTGAAACAACAGGATGGGCCAAATGGCCTCCTTTCTTTTTGTAGCCTTGGATTCTTATACTCAAGACATTTTTTATCATAACATGCAAAAAACAGAAAATCGGAAACTGATACCATGTTTTGTTAACAGTACACTTTTCCTTCACACATGGTACCTCAAGCAGTCTGGAGGTGTTCTATGTCCTTACGTAGCTCTCCAGTCTACTCTGAATGAGGAACTATATCAGTAGGCCCACTAAAGAGAATAGCACCTTCATGCTTAATGCGCCTTTGCAACAGCAGTTGATGATAAATAAAGGTACTTGTTTCCCAAATAAAGTTCACCTATCCATGCAACATAAGGCAATTTGTTGTTTCCTCCTGGGGATGTCTGGTAGTCGTCAAGGATGATTCAGGCCTGCAGATCAGGCCTTAACTAAATAACAGATTTCCCCAACCAGGTGAGCTATCAACTTCCTCTGATACCACGTTTACAACTTTTCCGCATCTGTGGCAAATGTTGAACCATTCTGTCGAAATTTACAGTAATGTTTACATTTTTTAAAATTAATGCATGTTTGTTACATTTTTACAGAATGCAGGTCCAAAGGCGTTACTCCATGAAATAAAAGGTGGCCTATAAATTTCAAATACAGAACAGATGCTTCATGCGCAGGAAGGGACTGTCTTGCAGATTTACTGGTTTTACTCTATAAGCCTTAGGAAGGGAGGTATGAAATATAAAATCTATTTTATAAAGACAGATGTGACACGTTGCCCTGAGAGATTTGCCAAAGAATGATATTGATCTGGCAGTCAGTTCCCTCTGATTAAACACACAAAAATACGTCAACTAATTCCCTTTTTTCACAAGTTCAGCAAAATAAAGGGGTTGCAAATCTTTTACCGTATGTACTTTGTTAATGTGCATACCAAGATCCATACGATCCAGATTAAACAACACTTTATTACACTATACAGCAAAATGTTATTTATGGCTAGGCTAAAGCTTGGGTTATCAATTCAGAAGAGAAAGTGTTAAATTACTCTTTAAAGAACAGTCTCTTGAAAGTAGCTTTCTATCATTATGTAACAGTGCACAAACTTTTACAGCAGATATACGTTTTGTAATACTTTTTATTTTACTTTAAGAAAAACAGCAGAAAAATGCAAAGCTAGACACTTGCACTACAGACATTTTTCTTTCACAATCTTCAGAATGAACTGTTTTACAATTATAAAACATATCTAATGGTACAAGAAAAATGCTAATCACCTAAAAAGCACAATTCCCAATATTACATATAAGATGTGGAATAATATCAAAGCAAATGTGGATTATTCATGTTAACTTTTCAGCGTTGGCTAAAAACCTCTGCATTTGTACTGAAATAGGAGTTGGTGTAGCTGAAAAGTGGACTGGGGCGTGGTTTACCTCAGGTCTGAGCATCTGCTCAACTGTATTATTTTATTTTCATCTAGATGAGAGGTAATAATACCTCCAGAATTAAAAGAATTTCAAAGAAACCTTTAGGCACAGCAAGTGAATCAAAACAAGGGCTGGTGACGTCACAGGAGGTTGGCAACAGGCAAACAATGCTGAGGTTACAATCAGTCACCGTAAATAACATTTAAACAGAGTTAAAACAGAGCAGTGACATTTAATCCTGGGGATCTAAATATACAATAAACTAAAATCTTATTTATGTCCTTGTCTTGACTTTTTACATTCTCCTGAAAACTGCACTATAGAGGATGTAAAATTGAAAGAATCATTGTGCTGCTATACTGTACCACTAGGACAGTTTCTGATTGCAACGATGTAGTAGAACATTGTGTCGTAGTTCTGAAACATTTAGTAAGATGCAATGTTAAATAAATGAAACAAACGTTTCATTTATTTCATACATTCTATAGATCTGGATAAATGAAATTCTTGGAGACTGAGCTGTTGCAAATTCCAAATCAGAGGAGTTTTCTAGTCCATCATGGTCATTTGGTTGTTAGATGTTTGTTGATTTTGGGTTATGAAGGCTTTTTTTTTTTTCAGAAAAACCAAGAAAGAAATTATATAACTGTTTGAGTCATACCTAGAGTAGTCTAAAGATATTCATTTTATTTTCATTACCAGATCTCCAGACAGTTTTCTTTGTCCTCCGTCTTTCATTTGAAGCAGATTTAGACTGCCAAATTACAAAAAAATAACTTAACTTTATCTCCATCTACCCCTCCTTATAAATCCCATGATTTGTTCTGATCATGGCACCCTGGGATTACTATACCCCTGATGGGACTCCAATCCATGAACACAAACACACAGCATGTCTTTGGAAGATGGGAGCAAACTGTAGAACCTGGAGAAGATTCACCAGGAGAAAATTCAGAAGGCATCCCAAACCAGTTGGAAACCCAAGCAGTGTTAACCACCATGCAACATATACAACACCTGTGCTTTAAAAATAACAAAAAAATGTCTGCCATTCTTACTTGAACTCAGCATTTTAATATTGCAATTTTTGATTGACTTTACAAACCTCATAGTCATTCACTGTAATCTGTCTGTAAACCCTGATTATTTTAGGAACAGTATAATTTCCTTCAGATTGTTTTTTTAACAAAGCTTTTCCTCCCACGAAATGAGAATACGACACTTCATATCCGACACATCTTATGTTACAGACAGTGAAGTGAAGGTACTTTTAAAGAAAAATAGGCTTTTCTTTCTATTAGCCATGGCAATCTAAACTATTGCCTGCCACGTGTAAAACAAAGAATGTCCTTCATGTAGTCAATATGTAATTGATTTCTGAAAGAAAACTGATTACACTAAAATCGAAAAACAAAAAGCTCCAGAGATGTTAGATTTGTAGCTGTTTGGAGCCTACAGTATCCATCACAAGTTTTTTAAAGTATACACTTCATTAATACTTCAAAGGGAAAAATAAAACTCTAGCTATAGCAATTTTTGTATTTTATTTGGTAGAAGTGGGGTGAAGTACTTTATTCAAGGGTATGACAGCAATGTCTCACCTGGGATTTGAACACATTACCTTCCGGTTTATGAAAGCAGTGCTTCAGAACCCAGTGTTCCACACTGATTGTAGTAGGTTCCTCTTGACAGACCTACAGAATACCTACAATGTGCATTTTCTGTGTTTTCCTAATATTCTATAGTTTCAAAGAGAAAGACTCAAGATAGTTATATAAGAAAGTAGGAGATGTTACTTAGGTATGTTAGCCACATTTTATTATAGCTAAGCAACTGCTGGGAATGAATACAACTTACATATGTAGATGTCCCATTTGGTTTTTATGTTGAAGACAAAAAATATTTGAATTCTGCAATAAAATTATGGCTAGCCTAGTATTTCAAAAAATAGCTGCAGCAAAAGTATAAGCCTAAAACTCCTAAAAAAAGAAGGCATTTAGGAGTGAAAAAAGTCCTTATTGTACTTATAAGCAAAAAAAGGAAAAAGGTGCATTTATCTGTGACCATCTAAGAAGTCAAATGTTTTGCTCTTGGGTTTCCATACAGCAGCATGACGTGTGTCAGGAAACAGCTGAGGAGCAGGTGAAATAGGATAAGGCCTGGAATAATGACCTTCCCTTCACAAACAACTACACTCCCACTGCAAAGGTCATCCATTTAGCCGCCTAGAAAACAATGGGTTTTGGCACACCACGGCAGAAAGGCTTTGGAAGTAAAGTGCTAATCTCAAGAAAAAAACACAGAGGCTAAACTTTCCTCTGATTCACACTCTGCAATTTCAGATGGGTGGTTTTTCATGTGAGCTGCACATTTAACACTCCACAGCATGCCTGTGGTTTTTAAAGGCGATCTCATCTGAAATTGTGAACTAACAAGCCACGGAGGAGAAAAGGAACCACTTGCTTAAAAAGGCTTGTTCAGCATTTGAAACTCCAAGATTTGTTTCCAGTAAATGCGTTGGGTAGGACTGATATAGGATGGAATGCGTCGGGGATGGGGTTCCTCCAACTTCCCAAAAAACATGTAGGGTAGGTTGACTGCAGTAAATTGTTCCTTTCTGGAAGGGGAAGCTGAGCTCAGTATAGCCATGGGACTGAATCTGTGATCGATCTTCCAAATGAAAGTTTTAGTTTTTTATGCAAATCTTTTATGCAAGAAAAACAGTCTAGTGGAGTTCATTAATTTTGTCTTGGTCATGTCCTTAGATTTTGTCTGTCCACCACTAACCTATAAAGCTAAAAATCTAACCAGACAATAAAAGCCAATCCCGACAGGGTGTAATCAACTTAATGCAGCCCATCTGCGTGGATAAAGACTATAAATCCTATTTCCTATGACAGTAGGCACACATTGAGGCCATACTGAAATGCTATAATTCGACAGTTCAATCCAGGATGACAGGGATAATTCTATCCTGCTTTTTCTCCCAATGCAAACTTAGAAGATGGAAAGATCTTTGTCACCCAATGCCTTCAAAAGTGACTAATGACAGGTAAGACAGAAGATAGTCAAGGCAGGAAAAGACTACAGGTGGTCCAACTAATCTTCTTGTACATAAAGGTTAACAGCAGTACCAAATGCACTACTCAGACATAGCTTTAAAACTTAATCTTAAAACACAACAGTCAAACCAACCAGTTTATTTATCACTCTGGAATTTTATAAGCGGTTTTAGTGAACTGGGAAACTTGGATATATTTTGGAAGTTATATATGACTGGCCAAAACTAAGGATTTAGAATTTATAAGTCTTAACAATGTTATTAACCTTATTGATCAACCCTAACAGAGAGCTGTATAGGAGCTACAAACATTTCTCCATGTTCCTCATTTTGAAGAACACTTTATTCTACAGTTGATATGCAAGAACAAATCTGCAACGTTCACTTAGTCAAAGTCAAGAGGGAACCACAAACAGCCTGGTCTACACCAGGTATTTCATTCAGATACAAATTTTACTAAAATAGTCACTATTGCAATTTCCAAAGTATTTAAAAAAAGGGATGAAAGCTGAGGAATTAGTGCCTTTAAAACTTGAACCAATTTACCTAAAGATGGTGAAATGAGGAAAGCGGCCTAATGTTTTTATATCAAACACACAAAACCACCTTCCAAGACTGTTTCAGCTATTTTTGTATTCCTATTATATGGTTGTATTCAATATCTCATAAGCATAAGTTAAGATAACCAATGTGCATGACTGTATCTGAAATGTCTGTCAACTATCCATTGAAATTATACCAATGACATAACTGAAAGCACTTTGAAGAGCTAAATCATAAAAGACTATAGTTCATCAATTACAGACAAGACAAGTTACTTGAAGAATTACTGTATTCAATGTGGATGTTTACTACACAGGATACCTTCAGTACCTAGAACTCTTTCCTTGAATCAAATTGTGTTCGTGATCCCATATTCAACAGGGCTGATAGAACAAAAGAGCTTTAGTACTTGTCTGTATCCAAACCCAATCAAGGAGGTTTGTTGTACAGAAACTGAATTTGTGTTTGTGTGCCTTTTTGTTTGACATATTTATCGTAGTACAGTATGAGATCTAATTCTAATCACAATCTGCTGAAAAGAAAAGGCATTCACCCTCACAGGAAATGGAAGAGTGATGATGATTTATTTTCTTACAGAAAAGTACAGTATCAGCATTTCAAAATGTAATTAAAACTATATTAGTGTGTTGAAAAAGCTATAAAGTTAATATACAGTAAGCGATACTTCTTTCATCCCAGTTCTTCAAAGTTTAAGTTTAAATTGGTTTGGGGAAGGTAGCACATTATTTATTTTAATGCAGACATCAATAAAAGAAATCTCATAATCTTGCAGTTATATATCTAGCCTTTCATTTTACTAAAGTTACAGATACCTTACTCAATGCTATTAAAACATTTATATTTGTCTTCCATATAAACAGTTGACGATTCTTACCAATTGTAAGGACACATACATTCATTTTTATAGGGCCAGCCCACTGAAACAGTATGTTACATCAATCATAAGGAGTACTTTCAGAGTACTTCTTCCCACATACTGAAAGTTGTAATAGGTCCACTAACAGCCTAACAAATTATTCTCCTGCTGGATCTAAGTAGTTTGTTTTCAGATTAAGTTTAATCTTAATATTCTTCTTAATGGAAAGGCACCCTAAAGGAAATCACATGTCAGTCATTTTTAACTGCAGAATAAGAAGAGAATGACCTTGCCAAAATGGGAGTAACCATTTGTTCTATTTTACTTACAGAAAACCTCATAAAATTCAAACTTATAAAACACATAACTGAGACACATCTTGGCACTACCCTGAATCAGGCTAACAATATTAATGTATTTTTCCTATACCTCTGAGTGAGAAACTTTGCGTAACAATTTATTTATTTGTAGATAAAGAATAACTACAGATTGATGTAGATAACTACAGGATTCTCAGTGGCCCAATTTAGCTGTCCATAACTAAATAATACATTTCATTCTGTTGAAGCTGGGAATCTCAAAAGCAGAGATTACTGCTTGTAACTCCTCTACTTAGTGATGTGAACTTTTCTATTCCCTCACTAGACATGCTGTGTGAAACCACTATTTTCATTAAATCAACAAAAC
Source organism: Atractosteus spatula (assembly GCF_055471065.1). Classification (NCBI taxonomy): domain Eukaryota; kingdom Metazoa; phylum Chordata; class Actinopteri; order Semionotiformes; family Lepisosteidae; genus Atractosteus; species Atractosteus spatula. The sequence goes on along the minus strand of NC_142711.1, from coordinate 23,029,470 downwards.
AAACACCCTTTATCACTCAGAGGTTAATGCCTTTAGATTTATTTTCCGCTGCTTTTCTGTTGTGCGGTCACTTTTCGAATAAATCAAGGGTTCTTTTGTGTGGTATCTAACAAGAAAACAGTGCAAAAAAGCAGTGTATTGTATCATGGCTACGAAACAACCAGGCACCATAAAATATCTCCAGCAAACAAAACTACCAAGCACTCGAGGAGAGAGCTTTTCAAGGGTGAGTTTATATTTCTTTCACAGATTATATCTCCAGTATGTGTGAACAATCCACAAATTCCATAAATAACTTCCACCATACAGATTATACCATATTTCACATTTCATAGACGAACACATCGATCTGTATCACTAGCAGATGTCTGCTATACCACCTAAATGCTTGTTGTCTGGATCTAAATTGCTTAAATAAAAAACTCCCCAAATCTTTTCCTCATTTAAGTCTTATAAACAGGCATGGACAAAATAAAATTAAAACCATGCACTCTGGGGTCTGGGAGATGACAGAATTCAGGCACCTATTAAATTACACTTTTACACTGCTCCGTCTTCAGTAACATCCTATCTTAGTCAAAATGTCAAAGTACTCTAATCAACTTTACACAAAATGTGATGAAAACGTATCAGCCAAGCCTCATTATTGGAGCAGTGACAGATAATGAGGACTAAACTTAAATTAAAATGCATAAATTCCTCACAAGCACTACGTACACCTGTTAATGTGTTTTAGGACAGTTGGGCTACAATTTCAAAGCGTAGCCCAAGGTCAAAAGCAGTTCTTTGTTTAAGATATCTGAAGTCCAAAGAAGGAAAAAGAAAACTGGTCAAACTGTTTATCCTCTAGGGAAAAAAAACACATCCAACAGCCATCCAACACATCCAACAGCCATCTCTTAAGGACAATTTACAGTACATGCTGACTGAAGGAAGGCATTTTATTTTTAGTCCTGATCACAAATGAAGTAAAAGCAAAAAAAAAAAGACAACCTAAGTTACCATGCTGAACCTAATACCTCAGAAACTTACATCCAATAATTTCTTAAAAGAAGGGCACTGACGTTATGTAAAGAAGTGCCTCTTTTACAGAAAGGGATGTAAGAGTGTGGAACAAGCTAGCCAGCAATGTTTTTGAAGTGTCATTGCACCATACCAAGTTAAAAAAATGAGTTTTCTTCAATTGTATCAATAAACTGAAAAGAACATTTATAAAGGCAAATATCTGCATGGACTGTTAATGTACTGTGTATAATTTTTTTTCAGTTTTTCAAATGCCACAGAATGATTAATTCATCTGACTTTGGACCTCAGCCAGAATGTCTGATTTAATTAAGCTAATATCAAATGAAAGAATAACTTACTTCTTTCAAAGGTGTCAAAGATTTTATATATTACAAGCCATATAATTCAATATTCTCTTTGATTTTGTCACATCTGAATATAATTCAACAATGTTTACTTGTTTATTTATTTATGGAGTAGTATTCTACTACACAGAGGGTTGTGGACGTCTGCAACAAACTACACAGCCATATTCCCACTGTTAATACTCTTCTTTTATAAAATGGCTGGATTCTCTGATCAATTAGCAACTAAAACCAAACAAGCTAGATGTGGCAAATACTCTCCTTTTATTTGCAACCATTCCTATGTTCTTACTCATAAATATGAGATAAAAGAAATTTCAATGAGAATCAAGTTATACAAGTTATTGAATTAATTCCTGACCTATTAAATGATGTTTAGAATTAAATAGTGATGTCTGCAGAGAGATGATGATACAGTGGTTTTAACCATTTGAATTAATTCTGCCTCTTTTGTATGCAATATTAAATTTCATTGTTTACCGTAGCTCTCCGTAGAACTATGTGCAGTCTGATTTTGGTTGAATTGTTTATTTTTAAATCATATTGTACCGTGCAGAGAGTTAGTTTTTAAAATCTAAAAAAGCATCTCAAAAATACCCCAAAAATGACTGGATATGCTTTTTGCATCTCAGGATGACTCTCTAGTAGCCCCTGTCTGACTACTAAAAACATTTGTTCTTATATTTTGTTCCCCTCTCTGTCCTTCTGTTAAAAAAATTGACACCGCACTCGTGTCATTTGAAGAATTTAAATGGCACAGTTGCTTTGAAAAGGGCAGATTGTTAACCACCCGGGTCCTCAGAAGCTCACCTGGGGAGAACTCTTCACCACATGGTTCACTGGGTGTGATCCAGACCCACTTCTAAAAGTGCTGGCCTCTGTGTTTATGTGGAAAGGCAGAAGCTAAACAGATACTGCCATCCCAGCTGAGCCCCATCTTCCTGGATTCAGTAACTAGGCAACGTAAGCATGAAAGGAGGAATCAGCTGGCAAGATGTTGTTGTCAAAAGACACTCGGGAGTCCTCACATTCTGTGTCTCGCTCTTAGTAACAGAGTTCAAATTCCAGGACTGAATTCTAAATTGGGTGGAACATAAAGATAAGGGGCTCAAAATAAAAACACAATATAGCAAGCAGCAAATTAAAACGTGCACACTGAACAGTGCCTGTAATCCTTTAATGGGGATTGGCTGGGATATGGCTTTTCACTGATGGGACGTTTTGATTTCCTCACTGATATTAAATAATTTCAAGAAAGCAATAAAAAGTGAAGGGAAAATTGTGTTCGGCATCTTCAGTCCCAACACAATCACCACAGCAGCTGTTGGTTATTTGAATTTGGAGTGGATTTTGATATTGAAATATTTCGATATTGACATAATGTATCTGACATGGCCAGTGATCAGCAGCGATTTAGTAATGGGAACAAAGGATTTCTCTGTCAAACAATGATAACAAGTGCCAGGGCAAGGTGGCACAGTAGGTTAACCAACATACTAGCTTTTGGAGCCAATGAAGTTACATTATGTAATTTCAAAGACCACATCAAGAAAATAAAATCTATTTGCCAGTATACCCAAAGACATGAATTACAGTATTGTAATGAAATGGTACAATTAAAGATTTAAAAGTTCTCATGACAATTTGGAGTATAACATTTTGTTTGCACAAAACATGAGGTTTTATAAGCAAACATAAAAGGGTCAGCGTGCTGAATACTTATCAAGGAAACTGAGCTGCAGTCTTCTAAAAGCAAAGCAAGAAGCACCTCCAACAGACGTTAGAGAGCTCAGGACTGAGGAGTAACAGCACGGAGCAAACGTATTTCAGTAGTACAAAAATTACTGCAGTGATACTGCAATGGTTATTGCTATTTCGCTCAAAAACACAGCAAATCAAGTGGAGATGTTGCATCACCAATTGAATTAATGGGTATTTCTAGGTGGGCCAGCTTATGCAAACCCCCAGTGGAATTTAGCTAAGACATCAGGGTTGGTGTTTACTGTCAAGCAGTCTTGACCTCAGGATAATGTATCATCTGATGGACAGCACCTCCAACAACACACTGTAGCTGGTCAGCACACTTGGAGTTTGAAATGTGTGGTCCAGAGGGAAGATTGCCGTCGACTGGTGCACTAACACCACTTCATTCAAGACTCAAAATCCTCTAAAGCACTGACATCACTCCTATGCACCTGAAACAGAAATTAGGCGACACAAGTGGAAATAATAGGGAGTTGCCATTAAACTGAGAATAGGATGCATTTATGTACACAAAGGGCTGTAAGAATATGGAACAAGTTCCCCAGCCAAGTTCTGAAAACCAACACATTCTATCAAGATTGGGCTGGAAGAGATCTTCAGACCACGTACTGTCACTATTAGGAACCAAACAAGCCAGATGGGCCACTTGAACTCTCCTTTGCATCACCATCAAAATCCCTCTGCGAAATGTCATGAGCTCATGGCTCAAAGGCTGTGCTGACCACTGTCACGACCACTAGTGGTGAAACAATGTGCAAAGCATGGGTCCCAAATCCCCTTGCAGCATAAATAATGCTTTGCCCTGACTTTGAACTTAATAACCAGGTGCTAGCATGTTTGCATTTACATAACACTTTGTTAAGAGAAATTAGTTTTCATTTGGGAGTGCAACTGAATGAAACTTGATACTGTACTCACAGATAATCTAAATCACAAAACATACCCGCAAATGTAAAAATTACAAACAACACAGTAAAGTGGGAAAACTCAACTGAATCTATAATTCAATTTATTCTTTGATCGACTCTCAACGTGGCCTTTAAGTGCACTGTGCATTTCGCTAATAGGCAGCATGGCATTTGAAGACAGTCATTTTCTTCCCTGCCACACAGCTCTGCCACTTTGTGAGTCTTTGTCTGGAGGCTAAGTCTGACAGAATACCCAGTTACTACCATTCAGAAAATAATTATAGCATTTATTCAGGAATAAAAACACAGCATAGGAATTAGGATAAAGGCCAAGAAATCAAATAACAGGGATACATAAAGAACATAAAATATAGCATAACCTCTCACTCCATCAGGTCTATATTTATGCGATTACACTGTACTAAGCTCAAGCACAACCACATTGTAGCTTGGCAGCTGATGGCTTACAATACCTAGGATAGTCACTGGTTACAGCAACATCACAATTCAAGCCACCAAAGGCAAAACTCAAACGGAACAGGAAACAAATGGAGGTTCACCCTGGGATTTGTGTTTCTAAATACATTCGGAACTAAATGGAATGTGGCTCTTTAAAACACTCTTTCACAAGTGAATATATTTTTAAAAACATTGACTCACTGAAAACAGATTCAAGCCGGAATTTCCAACCCTGTCACTGACAGAAAGTGCTGTGTTCCCATCGGTTCATCCATTATCGAGTGCAAGAAAGTAGCGCTGGTCTTTTTAATCAATTATGACGAAGACAACTGTCACTTGCAGTCACTTCTAAGATACAAGAACTTCCTGCTCTAATACTGCCCAGTAACAAATCAGCACTAAGTTCAGAAACGATTACTCTCAAAAATCACACTGCTGAAGTCAAGTTGATACTGACTCTCTGACATGATGCTTACACACTAGAACTGTGCAAACAGACACAATGTCACCCAAAACCTCTTAAGCCCAAGTTCAGGAGAGTTGATACAAAAATCACAAACCATAGGTTTTGGTGCATTTGTTATACAAGTGCTGCAACTTTAGATGTATGACAAAAATATTTTCTTTTAAAAGCTTTTGTGAATGTAAATAAGTAAAAAAATGTCTGTAAGTTCTGTGTGTAATACAACAACAGGAACAACTACAAATGTCATTTAAACGAAGCTTCACACCTGTCCTGTCCTAAAATGAGTTATGAGGATGCTCTTATGATAACTTGCTAATATATGCATCTCCAAATAACATCATCCATTCGTCAGCGTGGTATCATTCTTCACTGTCTCCAAGTGTCTTCCTGACAAATTACCCTCAGAGAACTCACATGGGACACAGTATATGTCTTTGTTTAGGAAATAAATGCCCATCAGAGACAACATGCAGAAAAGCAAATAAAACTAAGTAAAACCTTTTAGTCAAGTACACAAGATTTGTTTATTATTAATTGTATCCATAAGATTGTATTTTTTTTTCCTGTGCTTATTTATGTGACTGGAAAAAGAAACAGTATTGAAAATTAATGACATGTCACAAGACGCACTGAGAATAAGCGATGAGGTGCTTTCAAACTCCAGTCTCCAGCAACCAGCACCTCCTTTTAAAGGAGGTGAAACAAAACAGAAGCACCAGGAGAACAGATGAAGAACACACATCTCCACAAAAAAAAAGCAAACATGTTCCAAGTCGAACCTAGGAACACTTAAATCAGAAGCAGTTCTAACTGGAAACCACTGCCCTAGCCGATATGCTGTGCAGCATGTAATATTTCAAAATTAAGAGCAACCGTTCATGCCTATTTTTTAGAGACACGGTTAAGCAAAGCATCTACAAAAAACCCTTATGAATGTCAGAGAGTGACATCATGTGTCATAATACTTAGCAGCAGTAAAGGCCTGCAGATGTGCTGTTATTTTCTACTTCATCAAAAATATGATATTCCATCTAGCCATTTTCTAACCGATTCATCCAATACAGGGGAGCAGGAGCCTATCCTGGGAAGTAATATGGCGCAAGGCAGGGTACATCCTAATGGGATGCCAGTGCAGCACAGGGTACACACAGACACAGACGCGCACACACTCATACCAGGGCCAGTTCTCCCAGAAGCCAATTAACCTCCCAGTATGTCTTTGGATTGTAGGAGGAAAGTGGAGCGCCCAGAGGAAATGCATGCAAACACCGGGAGAACACACAGAATCCAACACTGATAGAACCCCACATCCGGAACTGGCTTCTGGGCCCCAGTGTTGCGAGACAGCAACGCTAACCACTGTGTCACTGTGCTGCCCTCTCATTATATTCTCCCTTTCATTTCCACAGCAGCCACATGAACCCACAGCTAGTGCCACAGCTTAACTTAAATCTTGTTTTTGTACTTAACTGCTCCAGACACAAGAGCAAACAATAACAGAGACTGACACGTGCCAAGGAGCCAGTCCATGCAACACCAGCCATGTTTACACATTTCCTCCGAGTTCAGTGTCACCTTCAGCACAGCCCCCTGTTCCACATATAACAAAGCTCTCTATCACTTTTTTTTCAGGGTACTGCCAACTCTTTTGCCACTGCTGGAAAAGTAGTAAGACTTACTAAAAAGGTTATTAGCCGGTCCTTTTTCGACTGATAGACATCAAAATACTTTTAAGTCAGTGAAAATGTATATACTGCAAAGTGTAGCATGCTGAATCTTCCAGTGATTTTAAATATAAAGCTTAGTACACTGAATAAGAACAATTCTCTGTAAAATCCCTCTGAACATCGCTTTCTAGTCACAATATGAAGGGCACCATGTAAATGATGTATGACTATATTAAGAAGTGTGCTTTAAACACAGATCTCTGAAAGCTAGAAAATTAACAAATGGCTTGTAAAAGAAGCTGCTCCTCTCCCCCTCTGTTACCAATTCTCTTCACTCGGCTCGTGCTGCCTCCCACTGCTTTCTTAATCGTCCTTCATCTCTCTGCCAACTTTAACAATATCGATTCTTCTGCCAAGACACACTCACCTAGCAATTTAATAATAATAAAATGCATTTACATAATGCTTTGCATCCCAATGGATCCCAAAGTGCTTTCCATAATAATAATAATAATAATAATAATAATAATAATAATAATAAAGTATCTGAGTTTAGAAATCAAGCAACAAAAGTAACTGGTATAAACAAATTAGGTTAATACAATACATTAAAAAAGAACTAAAAACGTACGAATAACAGTACGTTTTAGGACAGGACTTGTAAGAAATGAATGATTTGATAGATCTGTTATGTGTTCAGAGGTTAGTCCACATCCTTGGAGCATCATAACACAAAGCATGGTCTCCCAATATTCTGTGCCTTCTTTGGGACACTGAAAGGAAGCCAAAGTCCAAAGAGTGTAAATAATTTACAGATGTACAGGGTCTTAACACTGTGCACTGATGTCATCAGGTAAATAGGAGGAGAGCCATCTCATCTACCACTTTTGTTCAGCACCTATCTGAGTGAAGCACAGCAGCAATTGTATGCCAGTAGCTGCTAGAGACACACCAGAACAGCAACTGAAGTGAGAAATCGTTTAATTGGTGAAATTACACGGAAACCTTAAACTGGAAAGAGTACAATGTAGCCACCATAACAGGGTTGACAATACAACCCTGGCAAATCGAACATACCTGATTCACTCACTGATCTTCATGATCTCTCTGCTCTGGTGTTCCCCACGGTTCTGTCCTGAGTCCCCTACGGTTCTCTGTCTACAGAACCTCTTTGGCATCTGCTTCCATGGCCTTTTTTTTTATCACTTTCAGCGCTGATGATGGTCAAATCATACTCAATGCCATCCAATTAACATTTATACTTACTCGCAAATCTCTGCCTGTATCACAACCTCATCCTCCCAGATGCACTCCTGTCAATTTATACTCCAGCTCTTTCGCCTCGTCTCTCTTTCGTCTGACTACCACCACTCTCGGCCCCCACCTCCTCTACCAAAAACCTTAGTGTCACTCTTGATCCCTCGCTCTCCTACTCCTATCACATTTCTTCTCTGGCATGCTTCTGCCACTTCTGGTTGAGCACCATTCACAGAATCCCCCCTTCCTATACAATTAATCCACACAAACCCTAGTCCTCTCCTGCACAGAGTACCAGTAACTACCTCATTACCAGCCTTCCTGTAAACATTATCCAGTCACTCCCACTCACCCAGAACTCTGAGGCCTAGCTCCTCTACTCTCATGCTAGTACATAAATCTAATCCCTCCACTGCTTATTCCTGCACACATCAAAACCCTATTTCTCATCCACCAGTGTGTCATCTGCTCTGCTCCTGGCTACCTCCAGTCTCTTCTCTTTCCTTGAAGCCCCTCTCATTGCTCTGCTCTTCTCACAATTCTTTCTGTACCCCTTCTCCATTTTCCCCACTCCCAGAGCCCATCCATTCTGCACCCTAACTCTACACTGGTATAAAGAGCTACCCACAGAATCAGGGCTTCTCAGTCCCTGGCCATGATTTGGCACCTGCTCAAGACTCATCTGTTTGGATAGCAGTTGTGGTCTCTTGGCTCCAAACCACATCATTCAATATCTCCTAAACTGCATTCCATGAATATATTTAATTAAAAAAACTAGAAGCACAACTCACTAAGGGCACTCACTGTAAACAGCACACAATGTGTGGCGTTGGCATTGCTTGTCCAGTTTGGGCCAGCCTCACAGTCACTCTATGAATATATCTCCTTTTATCTCCTTGTATCCACATCATTGTAGAAAATACAAGGAATCTTGTAAGGGCCCCTGCTAAGCAAATAATAATACAAAGTATTTAAAAAAATAGGTTATCAAAAAGGTAAAAGCTATTAATACAGCTCTGTTGAAAATCACAGAAGAAATAAGGAGAATCAATGCCCAAATGGTATGGGCATTCTTTCTGAAACACCACTATCAAAGGAAGAACTTGCAAGAGGCAGAACAGAACAGAACAAGACCAAGAAGAATGATAACGGAACAAAATGCAACAGAGATCTTGCTTCAAATGTTATGCAGTGTTATGCAAAACCCTTAGGAAGGGAACTTGCAAAGGAAGAACTTTTCTTTTGAACATCATAACGGCCCTAAACACAGAGCCAGATTTAAGTTATACTTCCTACTGTATATCAAAGAAAAGGCTTTGAAATTGACGCGCTGCCTCACCACCATGCTAACACATATTGCAACTTAAAAGTACTGAGACTTTTGATAAGAGAGTATAAAAGAACCAAGTCGCCAGGTTAAATACTCTCTCTGTGTCGATTAGGTATGTAAAAACACTTCAGGTTCACTCTACAGATGTATGTAAGTGCAACTGAGTTTGCCAACATGAGTTTAATATTACAGATTAACAATCAGCATATTACATACATGTGCACATACACACCAGCCTATAGTATATAATCCGACTCCTCGGCAACTCCACCACAGCTGACAACTATATGAAAGGGGAGGAATGAGTTTACCATAATTCACAGGCGTGCACTACAAGGCGTTAATTTTCCAAAAGATGTCATTTTGTGTTGAGTGGGACACTGTGCAGAAAACCAAGTGCAGTGATGTTATTCATGGTGAAAAAAATGATTGTCCAGTTTACACAATGCCTAAACCTAAACCTAAACCTAGATAGCAACAATTTGGTATAGAACACAAAAGTGAATATAATCACAGGAAATAACTAATACGAGTTAATCCATTAATCACTTATCAAGCTTGATACACAGTGAGCACTGTGCATACTCAATGAATGTAAATTCCATTGCAGGAAAACTGCAACTGTATGCTGGAGGATTCACCTACTTTAAAATTTGAAAATGTATCACTAAATCCCAGGCAGCTGGAAAACAAAGAACTATCATGCAAAAAATAAAACCATAAAAAACTTACCCAAAAGACATGAATACAGACGTTAGTATAAAAATACTAGTAGCATACTAGCATACTAGTAATATCTTTATAGGTAGTATAAAGATACCATTAAATCCTTATTAAGTAAACAAAAATAAACACCCTTAGAAACTCTACTGCAGGTAAATACTGGGATTCCCTTGTGAACTAAGTAAAAAGTCTGATTTTTAAGTAACTGTTCTGAAGTAAGCCTTCTAGGGACATCTTGCTACCAGTTTGAAACCCGCAACATTCTTATTTGCTTCAATAGGGTAACAATTTGTGTTCATTCTAGAGGACTAGTCAACATTCTCTATAACAAAGACAGTTGTTCAAATGGAATTTGAGTGAATGGTTACAAGAATGTATTCATTCTTCATGTTGTTCACAAAAAAAACCCACAATTAAAAGCAAACACTTCAGCTTGTGTGGTTTTCACTGAAGGCCATAATCTCAAGTTCAACATTTGCTACAAGCTACCTTCTTTCAGCCTCAATTAATGAATTAATTGTGAGGGATATGATTAGAAATAGGAAGTGCATTCAAGCATCTGCCCTTAAATAGATGAAACCAGCGTGGTTACAGAGGTGTTGAAGAGTTTGTGCTGTGGCTGTTTTTCAAGTCATTCCGAGGACCATAAAACAGTAATCGCCATCCAGGCCTTTAAGAGTGCAGTGATATTTATATATATTAACTTTGACAAAATCATATCCTTGATTACAATTCTGAATTATAAACTAATTAAATGCTTTTTCCCCCAATAAAAACAAACTTAGCTAATGTGCATTTGGTCATACCCTTACAAAAATGGCCTGTGGTGTTTTCCTTTTAATGGTTCGAAAACAGCCAAGCTCCAGCATTCTACAAATAAAATAGACATACCTGTAACTGATTTGCCAAAATAACATGCAGTGAAGTGTTATGATTGAGTAACAGTGCATTTTAAAATTACAAAAGGAAAAAAAGTCATATTTATCAAATTCTTAAACTAAAATTCATTGTCCCCTTACTTTGTGGGCAGGAAGAAAATGAAAGAATATAAAACTACTAATACATTAACTATTAAAACATTAACCTTCTGCTTTTCCATAGATATTAGACAAAATACCACTAAATCTTAAGGAATTAAATAAGAATAATCTTTGCATTTAAACAGAGTTCTCATTCACAAACACGTTAAATGTCTGACTGTCTCTTTTAAAAATGGAGTGCTTATCACTTTTAGAACTTGTGCTGTCTACAGATTATAGTGTATTTGCTAGTTGTTTGAAAAAGAACCAAGTTATAAGTGCCCGTTGTTTATCATTATATGTTCTGCATGCACTTAATTCCTCAGCTGATTCTGATAAACCCTTCAAACTGGGGAAAAAAGAAACATTTACAGGAGCAAATTAATTTTAACCACATCGAAAAGGATTTTAAAATAGCATAAGGCAATCCTAATTAAGGGGAATTTGGGTTCTGTAAAATTTTGTATCACTAGCTGATGAACCATTCCAGACCCAGGGCCAAAACAAACAACCTTTTTAGGGGATGACGGTACAGACTAATTTCTGGAAAGAGCTCTTGGCCAGATGGCTTTTGTGGTTCTTTGAGGCCTGCAGGAAGCTTTCTGCTCTCTGCTGCATGAAAAGCCTCCCAATTAAACTGAACCCAACGCTACTCAAACTCCATCTCCCTCAAAACAATTGCTATGGAAATGCTTTGACAAAGCCTTTGATGCTTTGATTGCTAATTTCTGCTTTTCATCTTCCAAATTCTGCATTATTTCAGGACCCTGGGACAAACAATACATTAGGATGATCTTTTATAGTCCCATCAGCCGACTGAAAAAGGCACTGGCTGTGAAGATTTACATTAAGGAAACACTTTACCCCTCTATTGATCATAGTGTATCAAGCACTTTAAAGTACTTTGGACTAGAGATCTCCTGATTGGCTCAACCAGTAAACAAGCACTGGTTGAACTCTATGGTCCCAGAATTGCGGTTCTAAGCCTTTATCACGTCATTATTGACTGTGATAGGGATTTTTCCCAAGAGGCAGCACAAAACTGGCCCTGCCAAGGTAAGGAATAGTAGACTAGGGCCGTCTCAGCTCCTAGAGACACCGCGACCCTCTACAGCTTCCAAGGCTTGCTATCTGTGAGGGCCGCGCCTCTCTTCCAATCACTATTGGACCTCCTGCATGGGGCTGTGGAGTGCGTGCCATGCTAAATGAAGAATTGCTCAAAGGTGAACAGGTCAGAGGAGACTGTCTGCACTTCCTTGTTCTTCTCAACATAAGCTTGGATGGTTTCTAGCATTGCACTGGGCTGTGTTAAAAACATCTGGCCATTCCAACTTGGATGGTTTTTGCCCTAAGACTCTGTATTTGCACCATCTTCAATTAATCCAAAATGATGCAGTAAAAATATACTGTACCTTCAGTATACTGTAGCTTAGAAGAGGAAAAAAAAATACCTGCAACTACAGTATATGTCACCAAAGGGAAATATACTTTAATATTAAAAAAAATGATATGTGCATTTACACCAACGGTTGGATGCAACCAGGATAATAAATACAGTCATTTTAAAGAAACAATGCATTGCCTTCTTTGACATTTGACATTGATCCATTCCTGTTCACAATAACCAAGCGCTGAACCCGATTAATGCACAGACATACTACCTTGTGCTCTGTGTCACCCTGTATAACCTCTCATTCCCCACACAACTCTCTCTGCAACTGCAATGCACATAACTCAGCACATGAAATGCAATACTAGATGAGGACGAACATATTAATTTAAGCTTCATAAAAATACTAATACTTTTTCAAATCCCAACAGGAATTCTAAAAATTATTTTCCAGTTTCCTTTTTCTGGTAGTCATACGGTCTATTTATATATATATTTTTACAAAAAAATCTGAGAAGAAACATACAATTTCTCTCGAACATCACATGATAAAACATCAAAAAGCAGAATAAAAAGACCAGTTATGAAAAATATGGTTGGGTTTCTGAGTCATAACATTTTTCACAAACTCAAAAACATTATATTATTCTCAATCTAGATAAATGGCCCTGAATAAGGACATCAGCTAAGCCAAAACAATATAATCTGAGTAAGGTTTAACCCCAAAAGGATAATATAGGATATGTAACACATTGTAGGTCTTTTGGGTATGTACTGTATGTTATTTTTATTTTTGGCAAAAAGTCCGGGTTAATCGCTCTATTTGGTACAGTAGCTAGCATTTGGGAATAACTGACAGTTCTCAAAAACAGAGACACCAACAAATTGGTAGCAAGTTTTCAAATGCACTTGTTATTTTGTAAGGCATTGGTGATCTAGATTAACTTTAAGTTAACGTACGTACACAGTTAAATTGCTGTTTACTTAAAGTTAATTGCTGAGTGAAATTGCTTAGGTTTGGTAGCAAGCTATTCTGCATTTTTACTCTCACTTTTCTGTGCACCCGATTCATAAAGCTAGACCTGTGAAAACTAAAGCTAGACCTGTTAAAAAATAATTACTGTGAATGTACATATGATCAAGGTACAGTACTTTTAAAGTTTAAGAAAATGAAACCTTAATTTTGTGCTTGTCAAAGAGAACTCCCAACCCTTATTAGAAGGGGAATGGATGGTGTGAAGATTAGATTGTCTTTTAGATACCCACATGTACGTATGGGTACTATGCCTATTAATATAAGGTAGGTTTGCTAAAAGCAAATAAAACCTAGGCTGAGGCTGGAAACGCACTGTTACAAAATAAATACTTGACAATTAATTACTTACAAACGCAAATAAAAGTCATGTAAATTATTCATGAACACTCTTCCAAGCGCACTGCCAAGCCCTTTATCACAAGGCGTCTAAATAAGGCAACCAAAAGAAAACAGATGAGCATCAGGCACATGAAACCTGTTCTGTTTCAAAACAAACACGTACCAGGGATTCTTAAAGAATGTGAAGCAGTCAGAAGCTGTTCAAAGGACTCATCAAGCCACACACCAGGTCTGCCAGTTGATTGCATGGGTCTCCACTTGGTGTTTAGAACCCTAAATTCATGGAGTTCCCCTCTAGCCTCAACCTAATGTTTATTTAGCAGTACACCAAGTACGACGGGAATCCCAGTGATTAACTGAGCAGCGCTGGCATGTTTTTGGATTTGTGTGGCCACTGGGAAATTATTCAGGCACAGGCAGCAGCTGTAAATCAAAGCCTTTCCCTTCAGCTCTGACCTAATATTTAGCACATTATCTGGTGCTGGAGGGATCCTGCTCACTGAAACCGGCCTGCTTTTGCGATTTCAGATACTTGTGTGCATCCAAAAATCACAGAACTCTTTTATATCAAACTTGCAAAGGTTCAGTTCTTAAACCTGCTGTGTAATTGTGATTAATTCTCATAAAACACACAGAAACTGAGAAACCATGTGTTTGCTCTCTCCTTATTACAGAGATGCAGTCTTCATTCTAAAAGGCTGTTTTTCACACAAAGAAATAATACACTCAAAGGGAAGTCAGCAATAATAATAAATGTTCTAATAAAGCTCCCAAAAAACTGTCACAATTTAAAGCGCTTAGGTGGAAGGCACACTCCCCAAACTGGACTAAACATTTCTAAGCACCACCTTCACTTGTGACTTGCGTGATTCTGCATATGACCTTCTGCAGCAAAGGGACTTCAAAACATAGACTTCCATAATCTAATCGTGTTTGTCTTGCACATGATCAAGGGTGCAGCAGCAATACAGACAAAACCTCAAGATGTCTTTGAAGGGTTAAAGAGCGAGCATTTTTTTACAAAGACATTTTCAGAAAAGGTCAAACCATAATTTATTTTAATGGTGATATACATTTCAGAAATTTACTGTAAACTATCTGCACGGTAGTATGACGGACTCACAGACAACTCTTCAGACAACTCTGACTAACCTTCAGAAGATTATTCTTCTTGGACAGTGTTAATCTTCCGTGACCACAAAGTACCTCTTCAGTTTATGAGGCAACGTCTGCCTTTGCACGAGATGAACACTAAGCAAATTTCCCTGGAGGAACAAAAAATATTTATTGAAAGTCACAGGAGACCCCTTTCAAGTGAGGATCATGAAAAAAACTTCAAAAGGGCTAAATGTCTCCAGTGACATAGCTTTCTCTCCTGCTGGGTTAAATATCAATTCCCTGCCAGACTCTGCTTTGAATGGAAGTTTTTACTTACGCGTCCCATAAAGTGCATTCTTTGACTCTTTCCCTTCATCTTTTTTTATGTAGTGCCAAGGCAAGTCATAACCTTTACAACCCTATCTCATGTAAAAGAGTAAGCACTAGAAATAAGCAAAAAGACTACTCAGTTTTTCATGCCACCTGTTATTCATTTTTCTTCCCTATCCAAGAGGATAATGAACATTTTTATTTAATTACAAAGCATCTGTTCATAGAAATCAATTTTGAAATTGACCCTTAAATCCAACTGTCAACTGATCTGCTGAAAACTGAAGGTAAAAGATTTCGCTGGAAGGAAGGAGAAGCACAACTTAACCAACACAGGATTATGAAATTCACTTTTCTAAAGACCACTGTTTATTTTCAAAACCCTAAACCTCCATTATCCTAAATCCTATATCCAGCCCAGGTATGCAGGCATTTCTCAGCAAGTAACACGTTTAATGTAATATACCCAAGACTTGTAACTCCAAACATCCTGCTGCAAATTGTGTGGAACCGTGTAGCATCGTTGTTCATTGCCAGTGATTCCATTTCATGCCACAGTTTATATAACTGTGGAATTCCACAGGATGTCAGCCATGACAGCAGTGCTTGAGGTTTGACAACAGTTGTATTCTTGGATACTTTACACCTCAAAAAATACAGACCAATTAATTGTAAACTGTTGGATTAATTAACCCCATTTCAAGTATTTACCAGTCAGGCCAATGGCTTGAATACCATTCAGCTCTCAAGCACCTTACCAGAACTGTGTAGCACTAATGACCATGGCCAAATGGAACTCCTCCAGTAAGGAAACATTGAGGTAGTCATGTCAATATTTCTTACATGAATAGGAGCAGAACACTGAGAAGCACACTTTGCTGTACTACACTTCCTGCCACACAAGAACTCACAGTGACTTGTCTTGATGGTGGTAGTGGGCGTGTCATATTTAGCCATATCAGGATACCTCTTTAAAGACATAAATTAATTTTTAATTGTATATCGCACTACAGCTAGGATCTAGACTGTTACTGTTGTCTACACAGTCCTTGTTATTAATGACTTCATCTTGGAAAAAAGGCAAACCTCAAAAACCCCAGATCTTGAAAAGCTGCACGCACTAAACCACACAACACATGAGGGGTGCCTTTATTTTGGTTTCTAATCTTCTTTCAAGTAATTAAAAGCACACATGAAATATTAATAAAGCACGCTTTCTCTAAAAGAGAAAACTTGGAGAGAAGCCCAAAATGTAGGAGACTTCCCTGAATATGACTTGGGATTTCAAATTTCAAGTTCAGCTCAAGCTTGCAAGCTTTATTTTTTAAAACACTAAGATAAAACAACTGAATCCATCTTTAATTGTAGCCACCTTTTCCCTGATTGCAATATTTTCTGAAGGTGTAATACGGCATTATATGATTCAAACAGCTGCTGTCACCTTGGTTTCACTGTACACTTGGAGCTTGCTGAGATAGGCTCCCCTATGACCATGAATTGGATGAAAATGGATGGATGTACACTCCAGACTCTTTTTTTGTCCTATCTTCAATGCTAATTTTTCCCACCACAACAGGAAGAAGAATCACAAAAATGTAAATAGCAGTGGCAGGCAGGGAACATAGTAAAGCAATAAGAGGTACTGGTTCTTAAAACTGAAAAAAAAGAGCAAATCATGAAATGATGCAGTCATTTAATTAAGCACATGAACTGCATCTGTATCTAGCTGTCTAACACATCCTCATGTTACTTTGATCTCAAGCAGGTTTGTATTGAGTTTCCATCACACAAGCGGCTGCTATGCAACCCCAGACACAAGCAATTGTACCGGAAGTGAAACAAATCAGGTTGAAATATGCATTACCCTTCCAAGCAGAGCACAGATACAGTATCTGGAGTCTTTGCTTCCACCTCCTGATGCCATTTACAGATGATGTTTTTGTCTTGGGAGTTCCATGAGGACCACACCTTTGACAGCCCTGCGCATGAAACATCAGCAAGCTGAGGTGTCTTGTTCAATGAATTTCCTGCCAGATGTGTCCCAGCAATCTCTTGTTTTACAAAATCACTGAGCTCTCCACCGTTGTACAATTTTTATACAAGCATGCTGGGATGTTATCAGCTTCATTAACACACGCAGAAGCCCCAGGTGTCTCTCTCAAGTGCCCACGTGTTTGTTTTTTATCAACTAGCAGTATTTTCAAATCAACAAAGATGCACTGCAAGTTCTTGCACTTGAGCAGGAAATACAACATGAGGACTCCAGAAGAAAGATACCACTGAGGCCAACCGTAGAAGCCAATGGTACATAGCATTAACTACAAATTTCACAGGGATAGGCATACCACAAGTGTGTTATTTATCAAGTTACAAAGTGCCAGGATTCCTTGACAGGCACAGCAATATGAACAAACTTCCAAATTAAACAATTATACCTTTCCTAAGTTATTTTAATGTTTTCGTCATGTTCTGCAGTTTTCCATCCTTTACAAGCATGAACTGTCAAGGATGATTTGTACACACACACACACACTAGTTAGGGTCATGTCACATAAAAAGGGGACACCATTCTCTACTTATTAACTTTAACATCTTTTCAGTTAACTCCTTCCCAGAGTTTTGTCTTCAAAAGAAACTTAAGATCATTAGTGGCCAGACTTTCCACAATTAGTTTGTTAGAATGTTCCAAAATCCAACCCTTTGGCATAGGATATTACCTTGGATTGTTCCATGACAACAGCAAGATTTACTGTGTTCAATGTGTTATCCTTTGCTATTCTCAAATAATAAATGTTCACAAATCTGTTATTCTGCTTATTTATACTAACCTGAGGGAGGATTTTCTTTCCTTTCAAAACTGAGGAAGACTGCACATATTAAAATTCATCACTTTCTCCCCATGCAGCACTGACAGCATATAGGATACCTATTAAAAGGAATAATTAAGCTGCAAATTAATACGCTGTCAGCACACTGAGAAAGAATAACGAGAGCTAGTTAAAATTAATTATGGTTTATGGCATAAAGGAAAAAAAAACAGTAAAAAAAATCTCTAGAACCTTCTAGGATTAAGGCATAAAAAATGGCTCACCAAAATTCGTCTCATATAAAGGACGTTAGTAAGTTACTATCCAGGGGGAAAATTGTGCTCCCAAGACATTAACGACAATGAGGCAGTGGGGAAAAAAATATATTTCATTTCAGTGGAAGCTGTCTGCAGATCTACACTGAATTTTACAGTGTGTATGTTTGGGTGTTCTAGTGGGGTGGCAGGTCAAGCAATGCTTGGGAATTAACGAAGTAAACAAAAGCAGAAATGAGACTGGAATGGCAGGACAAAAAAATCTGTGTGACACCATCAGGGCTGTTAATGAGACTTTTAGGAGCACTTGAAAACCACTATAAATTTGACCGAAAACAATTATTTACAGACATGAAAAGTCCTTTGCGGCACTGGAGTCCAAATTAATAAAATACAGGTGATCAAGTCCTGAGTTCACCAATGCAAAAGTAGACCTACAAAATCAGAAAAACTGCAGCTGAACTGCAGCCAGTTCTCCAGTTGAGGAATATTTTTACAACCACTCAAGCCTTTTCCAAGTACCAACCTCTTGGCTTGAAGTATGTGAACTGTAGTGCATCTTCCGTTAGTAGTTTCTGACCATTTTGGCTGTCCCAAACCAGCAAGGGACACTTCTTTCAGCAATTATTACATAACACACTAAGGACATCTATTAGATATTGGCAGACCCATTACTGAGGCAAGCACACTCTTTTGAGATTGTGTTTGCTCCGTTATTAAAACTAATTCAGGAAAAAACACAACCCAGCCTTTGCACAACTCATCTGACCAGTAAAGGCTTGCCATTCTTATCTCTATCTGACATGGTCTACATTATTTATAAGTCGGCTTCTCATTAATGACGAACATACAATAATGCAAATGTACAACAATTCTGCATATTAGCTTATGTTTTGACCCAATGGCCTGTGTAAAAGCATTTTTGGATTAGAAATTGAGTTGATGGTTTTAACAATAAAAACTAGGTCAGATAAAAATAGCAAATGGTTGGGCTTCTCATTTTGAAGCTTTTCTCCAGAACCCAGCTTTCAGTAATATATGTAGAGCTGCTCTTTTCAAGTCTGTCCGTTGTGTAATTAGTGTCAGGGCAATGCTAATACTGTAAATGACAAAAAAAAAAACTTTATCTGAAACTTCCCCTTAGTATGAATAACGTTTTTCTCCCGGGCCAAGGTATAACAAGTTCCTGATTTTTATCAGTTTAGTGAAAACCGTGACTTCGCGTTAGTCACGATGACTGACGGGTCCTCCCAACAAAGAAATACAGTGCCACAAGGAGACATACAGGATAGATGAAACGAATCAAGTATGAAAGCAGCTGGCTCCAAATGTATTCATACCCTTAAAAATGTAACTAATAGCAGGTTCTTAAGCTGCTAAGCTTAAGAAGGTGAAGCTCATGTTACTACCTTACCTTAGCAGGTTGCTTATCTGCAGGAGAGAGTCTATAAACTCAGTTCTGTACTTCAAATCATCATGTGGTCTCATGTGATACAAGTCATAAATTACTATTTGAAAAATGTGCAGATTTTTTTATGCTGCCCTGAAGCAGATGCCAAAGACATTCAGATTCATGAGGTCAAACTCACATGGTAGTCCTAAAGATATTGTGTCCCGATGATGTGTGTTTTTTTCCCGGATCTCCTCCAATTGTTTCCCTTTGGGCATTAGGTATATTCCCACGCGTCTTTTTTTTGCAGTAAACAATTAGGAAAAATCTTTTAGTGATTTTAGTGGGGATAGCAACCATTCCATTAGCCTGGAACTCTCCTTATGAGATAGTCGAGATACTGACTAAGCTGATTTTCTGTGCAGGCTCCGTTCATTATCAGTCGCCATCAAGATGACTTTCAGTCTTCTAAATTCTTCCAGAAATCTTGAGACACTGCCACAAGACCACAAAATCAGTAACTACAGGCCTATTTTTGACAAGTGGACATAGTGTGAATACATTTGAACATCACTGTAAGGAAAAAATGAAATTATTTTGGAGGAGTCTACACAATATTTAGTAAAGTCTTACAATTTTTCATGTTTTTACTTGATTATGCATTCACATACTGAATGAACACTTGCATTAAAAAAATAAAGGTATGAATAATTCGAAGCCACACATATTGTCTGTGAGCTGGGAAATTATTTAAATCAAATTACTGAGGCAAAAATCTGTTGACAGAGCAAAAACTTTCCTGCCAGGAGAGCATCACCTGCTACTATCCCTGTTGGATGCAGAAGTAAACAGTCTACTGTTGGTTTTGTAGAGATACCTAAAGCAATAAAGGTCTTAAGACAAACAAAAAACTCTTCTGCAGCTCTACAGAGACACATCACTACACTACATGCATAAATTATTGTGGGCCACTACTGACAAACACCCAGCATTTGACAAAGGGGATTTTGATACAAATGTACCCTATTAGAATCAGACATATTTCAGTTTCTACCAAATCGATGCCTAGTGGGCTCACAGTTGGCACTAAACAGGGTGTTGACTCTGCCTAAGAGAATGGATGAGATTAAAGAACCTATTACAATAGTACTTCTGATATACCGTATATGCTACCTTGCAAGCTAGAGAGGAAAAATGGACTGATCCACAGATCTCTTAATTTTGTACTGTTTCACTCCACAGGCTGCTTTTGAAACCCCACGATAACACCACAGTGTCAGAACATAATTTACACTTAAGTTTTATGTCAAGATATTTCAAGACCTCAGACAGCTAATATAGTGTAGCATGTATTCTTAATCTCCTTAGTTCGACCAGCTCTTTTACAATAAAACACATACCGAGTCCCTGCAAAATGAGTGCAATATTACAATGTAGAAAACAAAAAGAAGCATGCATTGTGTTACAAATGCCATTAACAAAAAGCTACAGTATAAGTAAGTGTTCCTCTGGTGTATCCTCATTCATACAATTCATACATTCACTCACAGAAATGCACAGGTTACAGATGCCCACAAAATGTGCAGTGGCGTGGTAGGTAACTTTGCGAGTTTTATTTACATTTTAGTTTAAATTTAACATTATAGTATTACTGGCTGTTTCAGCATGTCACTAATGGAAAATCACTTTTTATGACCCTTGGTGGTCTGCTACAAAACAAAATACGTTTTAGAGCTCTATCAGTATCCCGGGGCAATCAGAAGCAAAAACATGCTTTTCTTGCCATTACCTACCAAAACAACAAAAGCTGTTCACTCCCAACAAACAATAATGCCCAGTTTAAAGAACAAATCCTGTAATACTTCGTGGTACAAAAAAATGTTAGCTTACCAGAACATCGGATGTAAGAGTTAATCACAAAGTATCACAAAGTAAGCCTTTCCAAATTCTTCAAAATGCTGTGCACCTTCTTTACCTACTTTTCTATAAAAACATTGGTCATACTTTGTGTTATATTTGAAGTTAACTAAACAATATTTGTAATAATGAAAATGCAATCCATCATCCAGTACAGTGATCAAAAAAGTACACCATTTTTATCTGACTTTACATTCAAAATAGACTATCCTTTTAAAATCTGTAAATCTGTTTTCTTTTTGATGCATTAAATGTAGAGTAAAATGGTTATGTAATGCGCACTTGTAGATTCTGCATCCTGTAGTTCACTAGTTATGTCTCACATTTATTCCCTCTCTGGCCAAAAACCTTATTATATTGTAATATCTTTGGAGCGTGATGCAGAATATAGTTTGGCTAAATTGCATGGTAGAATAAAACAGATTACTATATTTAAACAACAATACCGGTAGCTAAGACCTGGGTTTGTGATCAACGTTAATGCAAGTAAAACACTTTACAGTATCTGGCATTCTAAAAAAATATTCACTATGTTCTGTGGAAAAGAGACAATTTATACTCCAGATTCCAAAAATAAGTTCTGGAAACGGTTGCTGTTTAGACTTACCATACTATTTTACAATAGTTACTTAACTATTATGGAAATACATTTGAACTAGGTTATGAATTGGATTTTTCATTTTAATTTTTACACAATACCATACCATCACATTAAGGAGTATAAAATACAGAATTGTTAGACTTTGCTTTTTACTGTATCTGACTATCTGTATCTGAGACTATTGTACAAAACCATTCTTATCAAGTTCAAGCCCTTGTTTTTCTTCTAAGGAAGTTTGCTGCACCTTATAGAACCCAGAGATCAAAATATGAATTTAAAGAAGTAAAACAGCTTATTCTTCAAACATTTAGCTCAATTCAAAGAAATAAAGTTTTAATGCAATAATGAAGAAGCAATTATCTTAGTAACATGTTTGTGTGGGAGTAAAAAATCCCATTTCCATCACAAAAGGGTTTAAGTCAGAAAAACACTGATACTGTAGAATATGCAGAAATGTTCTGCAACCACCGTCTAATTTATCTTTTAAAAATGAATATATAAAATAGATTTATTTCTCTCAAAAAAGCCCATCTTATTCACAGGTGTTTTAAAGCATTTTAAATATGATCAACAACTGCAACAGCTACTAATTTAACAATATTACAATGAACTGTGAATGCACTTTTACCTTTGGAGATATTGTTAACAGTAAATGAGAGGGTCTTAAATACTGTATCTCAAAGAGAGCCTGAAAATAAATGTCAAGCCTTATAACATAAGAAAAGGACTTAGTGCAATGTGGCAGGCACATTCTGGCAGGCACACAGATCCCATGACAAATACTGCTGCAAGGAAAGTCCAAAGCAAGTTTCCCCTGAACTATAGACAGACCGTAGTGTTTCACAAACACACACTGATTGTCCAGATTATCCCAGAAGGAAAGACAACCTGCTCTTAGATAAATCCATTTCACGGACTGACCAGTTATGTAAACGCTGAAGTAACTGGCAGCTATAAAGACCTACAAGGCCCTTGCTATGGGAGTCTGGAACAAGAAACCCAGCCATGATGTTGAAGACGATATCACAGCTTCTTTCTAGATGTGGCTGGATGAGATCCACTGATTAGCTACTGAGAACCCAAAGGGAAAGATGGGCTAAATGGTCTCCTCTCATTTGCAAATTTTCTTATGGAGTTTTTAATGAAAGTTCGGGAGGAATGAAGGCAGCCGCGCTCATTCAACACAGCTGCTGCAATTCTCACTAATCCTGACGTAAGCAACCGGTCTCCATAAATATCAAACGTCACCCTCTCCTCTTCCTCGTTCGTTTTCTGCATCCCTCCTCCACCCCCTCTCCACCTTTGTAGCTACCCAATTGGTCGCATGGGGGTCCTATCCTCCCCGTCCAACGGCCGGGAGGTTGGCCCTCAGCCAAGCGGGTTACGTCAAATCTCCACATCACAATAAACGATTCTAATTTCTCCCAAGCTTTGGCTGCTGTCATTCCTCGTGAAATGTTTTTATATCTTTTAATATAACCATAGCAGTAATCATACATAAACCTGATCAGTGTCTACACAGATGGGTGTCAACTGCACCTGCCCTCTTCCTGTGCAGCTGAAGTGAATGGCTGTCTCTCGCTGAAGGTATTACCAAGTAGGTCCAACAGGAGAGGTATGGGACAACAAGCAGACCTTGAGATTGTTATACTTTCCCAATGTATCACTGAGCAGTAAGGCTGCCCTCAATTTATATCAAAGGCATCAGTACACTTCCATCACCCCAGCAGCTATCTTGAACATCACAACAGTCAAAATTAGGCTGAGCACAGTATCCTCACATCTTCTATCAGGTCTGTCAAAGACAAAATGGCCAATACGCCCGTCAGTGAATAAAACGTTGTACCATTCTCTCGGAAAACCACCATTCTCTTGGAAAACCACCTTGGAAGACAGTGATTTAATCTCTTAAACTGTGCGTTACCCTCGAATTACCTCCGAGCAAGGGAGATTTCACCCATGACAAAGGTGAGCTACCTTTGTCCCTCTAATGTGCACGTTATTTCTTCTGGGGATTTTCCTTACCATAGCCACTGCAGTCTGAAAGTGATTACACAGCGGGATTGAATGGATGTGGCGGTCCTAGACTAGTGTACCAGTCCTCTGCTTTCCAGGAAGTGGCCTGTCCTCACTTGCAATCAAAAAAGCTAGATGGGCAGTATAATCTCCGGGCACTTGTAACCTTTGTTATTTTCTTATGTTATTTCTTCTTAGACGAGCTGGTTTCCTGGTTTCTGCAGAACATCCCGCTCCCTGCGCAAGACTTCTCACAGATGGTCATCTTCAAACAAGCCGAGAGCAACAAGGTGATTATTGTTACTTAACTGGGGCATGGTGTGTCTTGAGCTGTTCTTGCACTAATTAAAATCATCTCTCTTTGAATGGCTAGACAGATCCTTAATCAGCTCAATGTTGTCTCAACACAAACATCAAACACTAAGCACCTGGCGTTTGTATAAAATCACATGACTTGAGCTCAGAATTTTGTTATCCCAAGGAATAATACTATTCAAACAATCAACAAACCTATACAGAGGTCAATTATGTACGCTCCTTACACACTACTGACGTAAAACAGTGGTGTTTTCATTTTCCAAAAAGAATGTTCAGAGCAAATTCATATTTAACCAGGTCGCTATCTGAAACCAAATTCGTCAGTTTGTGTCTGATGGTTCTTCAGTAATGCCAAAGATTTAAAAGAAATCAAACCATCTCAAACCATACTGGAGGTAGTAATACATAAATCAGCTGTACAAACCTTTGAAGTCCCACATACTGTATCCAGATGGGCATGTGAACATTGTTTACCAGGAAGTATAATAGCAGTATTGTTTGCATTTGTTTTCCTATGACCTTAAGCTTGCACCATACTTTCATTTTGTACAAAATGAACCAGTGAACTCCTAGCTCTTTAAAATGCGGTATCCTAGTCATTCTTTTATATTTGCTCTGCTATTCAAGCGTATAGCTCCATTGTGTCCATGAAAAAGCCAGTTTACAGACCAAACTGATTGTTCTGTAAAGGCAGTGTTGCCAAATGGGGAAACGTTATGATGTTTTCCCCTGGAATGTCCTCAGGAGACACAGAGCATTCATCAAAAACAGAAGGTCAGACCCATTCTATCAAACAAAAGGCAAATGCAGAGGAAACACAGAAAAATATACTGGATAATCACTTATTTCCTTACTTAAATTTCAGTTACCAGTCTAGCCTCTAATTAAGCACACCAAGCAGAAAGTAAGGGCTTCCTAGAGACACAATCAAAGATTTATTTTTTCAAAAGGTACCACAACATACACAGTAGAGAAATATGAAAGTGTTTTATTGGCATTAGTTAGCCTGCATCAGAAAGCCATTAGTAATCAGTCTTACAAAGTCAGGTTTATCCTATAATGTATAAAATTTTATGTATCACAATGTACATATACATCTCATAAGGAAAACATTCTACTAGAAATAGAGAAACTCAGAACAAAAACAGCAGCACTTGGAAAAACCGCAAGAGTGGCTTCATTTTCAACAGGGTAAAATGATCACAATCTCGATGGCAGGCTGC
The DNA here is from genome assembly GCF_055471065.1 of Atractosteus spatula. NCBI lineage: Eukaryota > Metazoa > Chordata > Actinopteri > Semionotiformes > Lepisosteidae > Atractosteus > Atractosteus spatula. The sequence goes on along the minus strand of NC_142711.1, from coordinate 23,003,767 downwards.
TCCTGATTATTGGCTATCCCAGAGTGCCCAGAATGGCAATAGAAAGGAGATTCTAGGACAAACTGATTTGACAGACAGACCGAGAACACGTCTGGCGAAGGGTATTACGTGTGAGATACATCAATGTACAAAAACACGCAGACAGCTCATTCCATGGCCAACCAGAAGACACAGAGCACCTCACTGTCTTGGACTGCAAATCAGCTGGTCTAACCACAACATTCTCTGCTGCAAAAACTCCAGATTGCAACCTGTAGCTTGACTGGCTCAGAATTCGAGGAGGTTCCAAAATTTCAGGTTTCAAAAGGGCTCACTGACATTTACATCATAATAACTCAGAAATCACTAGAGCATGAGATTAAGTTTCATTAACCTGGACCACTTTCCAGAGAATTTTTTTTAACTCTCTGCCTTCATACAATGTTAGATAATTAATCCCAGGTAGCCCGTTTAGTAGTGTTTCTTAATGATCCTATCCACGATCTCATCTTGAATGAAGCCAGGGTATCAGCTTTGCAATATTTGTTCCATAGTACCACAACAGTTTGTGCTGAATAGAGCATCTGAGACTCAACACAAAATGCACTTTCCCACACACAGAGACAAATACATTAACTGAGAAATATTACAATTTGCTTTATTGCTTCGGTAGAGAACTATAAACATGAAGCAATCGAATACTGAATAATCCACTCTGGAAAGAAACTATATGCAGCTATCACAGGCTATCTAGACATATGGGATTCTCAGAGTATTTTTGCCATGTCTGCTTGACAAATGTTCTTCACAGAGAAAGAAATTATACTGAAAATATGCATTTCACAAAGCAGAATTGTTGAGATAAAATATTTGGAGAAGCTTAGCAAATTATCACTTTCTGGTCAGTGATAAAGGCCTCTGATAAGCACAGATGGCACTGAACAATGTTTCAATCAATTCTAACAAGCACAGGTGCCTACAAATATGCAAGTGATACAAAAGAGAGAAGCTGCAGCACATGAAATATTCTGATTTGTGTAACTTGTGCAAAAGCGAATATCCAATCCTTTCGAAAAAAAGTAATTCACACAGATCAATATAGTTTAAAAACATACAAAGAGACTACTATACTACAACTCTAATACAAATCATTCTAAAGAGAAATCAAAATATTTTACAAACATATTTTAAAATTGCCAATAAAATATAAATTGGGTGAAGACCTTTTCTCACCCCCTAAAAATGAAATCACAGACGTCTCTGTTTATGTCTTTATATTACAATCAATATGGTACCTTTAGTCATGCCAGGTAAGTTCATAGTTTTACCTGCTGAACAGTAAAAAGGGCTGTATTTCAGACTGGGATTCCCATATATAAGAACGTGTTCTTATAAGCAAGGCTTTCATGGTAAACACAGACCCTATTATCAGATCCTTGACACGGCCAGTGGTTTTATAAACTTGCCTTTCTTCTGAATAAAGATTCTGTTATTGGAACCAGGACTTCTTGCTCCCCAATCTCACTGACAATGCAAGTGCTAATTCCATGCTGTGATTCATCCCTTCCCTGCTTCATTCCATTAAAATCCAGCTGCGCTCAGCCCTGTGCAAGAAAGCCACAGATCAGGCCAGTACAATTCCTCAAAAAAATGCCAAATGTTAAGTGTTCCAGTGATAAGCATCTTGCTAACTAATCTTATGGTCTTTGCTAAAGGGCTAAAACTGTTCTTTTAAGTTATGTGTACCGAAGAGGTTTTACGTAAAGGCAGCTTCAGTTTGAAATGACATCAAGAATGTTTTGTATGTGTCATGTGGCACTTGTTTCTCATGCAACTGCTAAAGCTATCTAACAAGAAGTAGTAAGAACGTCTTAAGGAATATGTGGTGGTATGGAAAGCACAGCTCGATTTACACAGAAAAAAAACTTTGGGAAGGAGCCAAATTCAGTTCACTGTAGAAGTCGAAATGATTAAATTGATCGAAATGGAAAAAATTAAAATGTGCTTGGTTGTCGAGTGGCTCAACAAACTATGAAAAGGCGGTTGCTGCAGGTGGAGCACTATGACCCAGAGGTCTCAGGCTAGAACCCGAGTCTGTAGCCTGCTGCTTAGGAAACCCCAGCTTACTGACTGGGATTCACCTTGCAGCCACTTGGAGTTAGTAAAGTATCGCCAGAGCAGGGCAGACAGCAATCAGTAAGGGCTCTCTCAGCTTTTCATCAAAGGCCAGCTTTCTGAGCACCCAGATGTGATGTCAGAGAGAAACGCACCCCTCATCCAGTCAGTACTAACTCTCCCGTCAGGCACCACTGAGCGTGCAGAGTGACCAAAGAGCAGCGTCTCAATAGGAGGGCAGGTCAGACTGAGGCTTGTCCCTCAGTCCTCATTCTCTCCTTCAGCAGTACTGGAGTCGCTGCTGTGAGCCGAGACAAAGAAACATTTGGCGACTGCAAATTGGGTGTGGGCAGAAAATCAAAACTAGGAAAAAAAATAGTTCAAATAAATAAATCTTTCCCCCTTGCATCGCTAATCATACAATACAAACGGGAAGTAATGTTTCACTGAGTTAATTTTGAACTTTATGCTGCAAATATTGATTGCTATGCGATTGTCAAAATTTTCTTTCAGTTTAAAAACCATTTAAAGCCCAAGTAACTAATATTACAGTACCTCAATGTTTATTTAGTAAGGTTTAAAATGAAAAGCACACAAAGTAATACAAAGGGTAATAACTTAATTCACTCTGATTTACCTGTTCTAACTATATTAAATGTTAAACATATTTTTGCAATGTTTAGAAAATTTACCTCAGAGGTTTCCTAGTGAAGCTATAAGGGAGGTGTCTAATAGTGATGATTTTTTCTAGGATCTGCTGTCCTAGAATACAACAAGGATAGTGTGACAGGCCATTTACTTGTCTAGAATGGCACCAGTACTGAGAGGACAAGCTTATAGACAAGTTCCAAAAAAGACATTAAAAATTGAATTTTGTGTAGAAAATGGGAAAGCCACCAATACCACTCGCTACAATAGCCGCCTTTAAATGATATGCCTTTTAACTTTCTATGTTTTGTGAATCACCAAGAAATATTTACTGCTTGCTTAGGCGTATTACTAAGTAGTAAAATTCTACAAGCACTGAGTAGTAAAATTAATGGAAAAAAATCCTACTGGCCGACTTCTTTAATTGGGATTAACCTGGAGAGTTGTTTTTACATGATGAAATGGTAAGATACGTTCAGTAACAGTAATTCGTGCAATTCATTGTTGTTTTTTTTGTCAGTCTTCAGATCAATTGAAGCTATAAAACTGTTTAACATTAATCTACCTCATTGCAGTAATGTATTTCTCTATAAAAGGAGTGCCTTCTGATTTTAAAGAGTATTTTCATAAAGGAACTTTCATTGATGTACTAGTGAGTTTATCATAGCCTCGTTAGCCTGTAAATGCTACTTAAAAATCCGGAGGTAATCAGGGTTTATTGTCGCTTTTAACAAATGATTTCATTCTTCTGACTTTTACAAAGCAATTAAGCACAGGGCCAATAATAGGCTACGAACACTAATACTGTGGTTTTGTAACCAAATTTAGAAGTGTTTTAATTAACATGTAGTTCTTTAACGGATCTTACAAGACTGAATGGAGATTAAAATCATTACACACAGGAGTACAGTCATGGGAGTGCCCTGAAGTCGCAGTTTAAATTAACCTTTAGGGTATCGGATGTTCAAGGAACATTTAGCTTCAGAATAAAACAATAAACGGCCTTATGCCATAACATATTTATAAACAAGCCAATCTGAATGAAGTAAATAATGTTTAGATTACACACATCTTAAATAAAAGTTAAATGCAATCAGATAAGAAACTACCCACCGTACAACCGGCTGGACGCTGGGCTCTCACCAATAAGACCCAGGAGAACCCGGGGACCCGCCCGCAAACCTGGTTTGAACTAGGTCCACAACAACAAATTATCGATTCCTCTTATTGGAAAAAAAAGTTTTAACAGATCAAGGCTCTTCGTTGTAAAATCACTCGCGGTAGGGAACGTTTCACGACAAAACCATGTAATAACTGACTTATGAATGTGAAACAAACATATGGAGAGGTAGTGTCTATGTTTGGTAGATGGATAACAATATAAAACCCCAAACACCGCTATGTAAATAACTAAGTACATCAAACAATGAACAACCTTTATTATTTAGAAATCAGAGCGCCGATACCTTAAAAAAACAAGATGCAATAAAATTCATGCTCACAGCGGGATGACAACATTGAGGAGCCAACCTAATCGACTTGTCAGTCTGTGTCAAAGCTCCTGTCGCTTGTTTGCAAAACACAAGGGCCACCCAAAAAATAAATCACAATTTCTACTCGCTTGTACAGATACAAATGACAACAAGCACGATCCTGATTAATAGTCATACGATTCTCGAGCTTTTGAGCATCTTCACGGTTTCAATTCTTACAACTTAAGAATTAAAAAATAATTTCAAGAATCTTCAGCAATTGCAAACCTCACAGCGCTGTTAACTAGTCCTCTTTTTTTTCACAAAATATATGCCGAACAAAAAGGAGGGGCTTTGGATTTACGAAATCGACATTGGTTTTAGCGGTCCTGGATTTTTTTTTCTTTCACGTTAGACATGGTGATTTATCTGCCGTCTTACCGTCGATATTCTCCCTGTCGCTGATGTGCTGAAGGTTGCAGCCCGTGTCTTCTCGGCTGAGCTCGGGCTCCGGGCGGTAGGACTCCAGCCTGGAGTGAGCGTTTCTCCGGAGCTTGGGGCTGGAGGACACGCAGCAGGACGTCGTGTTCCCCATTTTTAGGGTTGTTTTTTAATATACTCAGTGCTCTTCAGCTTTGCTTGGCAGCACAGACCGAAGCTGGTCTTGAAAGAGAAGGCTAGGGCGCCGAGGGTGGAACTGCAACACCAGAATATCCGATCAGTTATACACCCTCGTCCGGTCCTAGCTAGCGGCAGCAGCAGCAGCAATAATGCAAAGCCATTTGCGAACAGAAAAAAGAGCAAGAAATCGGAGAAAGGTCTGAAACCCTCTCCCTTTTCTTTCTGCCCTCCTGATATTTTAAGCAGGCACTGAAATCTGCACAACCCACGCAGCAGTCTGGTTTACTTGTCGTGATTGATCTAAATAAACAAAACGAAAGGGGGTCTGCTGTTATCCCCTCGTCATTTTAAGCCCATTAACAGGGGAATGTAAACTGAGGATGTTAGCGAAACATTGCAAGCGTCGCGGCTCCTGCTGTCAGTGTACATAGCAAACAGAGGCAACACAGTCGAAGCAGTTTGATTGAAAAGGTTCCGGTTCAAGTGGGTGGTAACGCTTCTGCAAAATTCGCTGCTGGGAGCCTAAAAATGTGTTGGACAGGAAAGAATGGAGGGCTCAAGCGTAATATGTAGTTATTACGTTTTTCTCCTGGAAATGAAGTTTTTCTCTTGTCGTAACTGCGTTTATTATTAAAATAGCTATACTCATTTCGTATTTTGTAAATTAAGTAAATATTAGAACGGTTGTATGTTACACGTAATTTACTGGACACCACAGAAAGGTGTTGTAGTCTGTTTTATATGAATACAAATGTTTCTTTTTGTTTTAGCACTTTGTAAGTGTCTTTGGCGCTAGGATAAAAAATGATTAATACCTATAAATTATAATGTGGGGAAGGCCTCTAAAAAGATATCTCGGATTATTTAAAAAAAAAGTTTGGTCACATTTCCTGCTGCCCAACTATTAGTAATGTTATTATTCCAATAATCAAAGTAAATTGTGCCAATAAATAGACAGAAAAAGAGAAAGGAAACCCTTATTTATTAGCATATAAATGATGTCTATGGACATCACATACTCTTCACTTGGTGTTAAGTATTATTTTCTATCACACGTGGGAAAGCTGTAATAATTGAAGGGATATTAGCTTAACCCATCTGCTATCTGCGTGCTTGTTCACCCACAGACTGTTGGAGATCGTCAATCTTACAGTAGTTCTTTTTCCTACTGTAAGACATTTTAAAGAAATTCAGATTTCTCTGCAGATAATGTTTACATGGTAAATGTCAGATTTGTGTGACTTTGATAAAGATTAGTATAACACAAAAACTAAGAATTGCCTTTGCTTTGTTTTTGAGTGGTTTAAGGAACTTGCAAGGAATGTGTTTTGTGAATCACATAAAGAAAACTACTAACGAAAGTTCAATAGTAGTTAAGTTCCAATTACTGTTACTAGTCAGCCATTAACTGCATATCAGATACCGGGGGCCATTTCCTCTAAGTAGCTGTGTGAGGATTTGTTTAAAATTAGAGAGACCCAAACGGGCCTTACCATACTCATTTCACAAACTGAGAATTTGTGTTCTCTGGAATTCAGACAGTTGCATAGACATAGAGGTTTCACTTTTTAAGTAACATTTTTTATTCATGTGGCCTTCAAAATTACATATATTTTTCTGTACATATCATGCTAGAGTAGTGCGCCTCAGTAAAGTACTCAGCTAGTAAAGATCTTTTGAATATAAGGGTCCTAATCAGGGCTATAACTCTGTGTGGGTTGTAATTGTGAAGGTTAGCTCAAGTCACCGAGGCCCTGGGTTCAATTCCGAACCTGGGGTGCTATTTGTTTGGAGTTAGTACATTCTCCACATGTTAGCGTGGGTTTCCTCCGGATGCTTCAGTTCCCTCCCAAAATCCAAAGACATACTGGTAGGTTAATTTGCTGCTGGGAAAGTTGGCCCTGGTGCGAGTGTGTGTTTGTATGTGTCTGTCCTGCGATGGACTGGTGTCCCATACAGGGTGTACCCTGCCCTGCGCCCATTGCTTGCCAGGATAAGCTCCGGCTCCCCTGTGACCCTAAATTGGATGAAACGGTTAGGAAACGCATGGACAGAAGGAATTTGCCCCACAACAGTGTCCTGCATGGCAGAGAGAAGACAGTTCTGGAAATGAGACAGTGAAATCCTCAGCCTCACTTGCTACTGTCATGTTGTATTCTGTATTTATTGGATTCCTAACATGGGCAGCATATCAGACACAATGCCCTCTGCTAAAAAAGATAAAGACTGATGTACCTTCATGCTGACTGTGACACCTTGAGGAGCTCCGATTACCAGTAAGGGCTTGTTATCTAGCTGAGAGATGAAAGGTCACCTATGTAGGTCTGTAGCAAAGATGGCAGAACTGCCCTGACATGACACAGCCATTGTTTATTATGTATGCAGGTCTTCATTACAAAATGAAATAGGATGTAAATCCAATTTGATTCAGAAATGTTTTTTCATAGTGTGTTTACAGACGCATTTTCAAATTCTTGCTGATGATAATGATCAGGAATCTATAAAATGATTCGGCAGCATTGTCAGTAGTTAGCAGTAAAGGGGGTTATTTATTAAAAGGGGTTTTTATCTAGTCAGCTTCACATCACCTTGTTATTCATTCAATATCCCATCCATAAAATAGCACATTAGTCTCTCTTCAGTTACTGGAAAGAGTGAAGAGTGAAGAACTGACTTGTCAGGTCACAAAAGTACTGAGCTGCTCTCTTTTTACTTGATTGGAATCTAAGTTAGCTGTTAGGTTTGTTTTTCTTAGGTCTTTCCACAAGCTGTAGGTTGCACACATCTATTGTGGTTATGTCATCTTTAGCTTTGCGGGACTCCTCCTTCTGTCTCCTTTTTCCTCTTTCATTATGCTGTCCTGTGGAGAAAGTTAACATTAAAAATACAAATGCAGTCATTTACATATACCTAAACTAGAACTATTCGGTAGTTATTTGATCTAAGCGAAATATTTAAACATAAAGTGAAAATGACAGCTCTCTACACTGGCATGTTGAGCACCCTTGAAAATGAATGAAACCCAACCATAACCTGCTACCTCACCAACTGAATACACCTCTTCAGCACTAATAACATAAGAAAAGTTGCAAATAAGAGGAGGACCTTCTGCCCATGTAGCCCATTTGGAGTTTAGTAGCTAATTCATCTAAAGATTGTATCCAGCTGATTCTTGAAACAAGCCAGGGTATCCATTTGAACAACATGGCTGAGCAGACTGTTCCATACTTACATAACCTTTTGGGTAAATAAATATTTTATTTTCTCAAATCTAAATACACTTTTGTCTAGTTTTCTGTTGAGACCTTTTCTAACCCATTTCATCCATTTTAGGGTCATGGGAGAGCCAGAGGCTATCTTGCCAAGAGATGGAAGTAAGGCAGAGTATTCCCTGGACAGGATGGCAACCCACTGAACTACGCAGGTGTGAGCCTGGTCAGTACATGGATGGAAGACCTCCTGGGAAAAGCTAAGGTTGCTGCCTGGAAGAGGTGTTAGTGGAGCCAGTAGGGGGCGCTCACCGTGCAGTCTGTGTGGGTCCTAACACCCCAGTATCGTGATACTATACTTTAAAAAGGCACCATCCTTCGCATGAGACGTAAAACCGAGGTCCTGACTCTCTGTGGTCATTACAAATCCCAGGACGTTTCTCGAAAAGAGTAGGGGTGTAGCCCTGGCATCTGGGCCAAATTTCGCATTGGCTTTTACCAATCATGGCCATGATTAAATCTATGATTTGGCTTCAACACTCAGCTCTCCTCACCAACGATAGCTGATGTGTAGTGAGTATACTGGTGCACTATGACTGTCGCATCATCCAGGTGGGGCTGCACATTGGTGGTGGTGGAGGGGAGTCCCCATTACCTGTAAAGCGCTTTGAGTGGAGTCTCCAGAAAAGCACTAAGTTAATGTAAGCAATTATTAATTAATATTATTCAACTCACACAAACAGAGGGAGAACATACTGTACAAACTCCACACAGATAGTACCCCAGGCCTGAAATTGACCTCAGGGTCCCAACACTGTGAGGCAGCAGTGCTAACCACTGTGCCACCATGCCTCCACACTTTCTATTACGTATCTAAACATTGGTTGTTTCAGCACATTGATTAAAAGATGTAAATGATCTGGCAACACAAACCAAAGTGTTTTTCACTAGTAGCCTCTTCAAGGGAAGAGCAACACAACCCTCTGCAGCTCCTCCTGTCCTTGCTGTGGGTGCTGCAGGTGGGCAGTGCGTAGGAGATGGGAGAATCTAGGAGTGTTAGAACTTGTGTCACACAGCTGGGAGCCTTCAGTTGTTGAGGCACCACTTTGTATGATTACAGGTTGCCCTGGATAGTAAATGTGATTTAGAGCAAACCTGTAACTTCAGATGTCATTCCACAGCGGTTATTGTACTAAGAACTGTGTTGAGTCAGGCCCCTTCTGCCTTCTGTATTTACCGAAGTGTGTCACCATTCCAGTCTTTTTAAGTGCTTGTTTTATGTGTTGGTCACTAATGGACTTGATGTATTGTTCTCCGGTCAGGTCAAAACATATATGCAGTGTGCTACAAAACATTTAAAGGCATTTTTTCCTATACAGGGTGGCAGTGAGCTGGTGCCTAACTCAGCAGGCACTGGGCTCCTGGCACAGGATACATAGACATAATGAAGACACCTTAAAGATGCCAGTTAACATAAACAGCATGTCTTTGGATAGTGGGAGAAAACCAGAGAAGGAGAGCATGCAAACTCCACACAAAAAAATCAAACCCAGGACTCAAGAGTTATAAAGCAGCAGTGCTAAATGCCATGCCACTGTATCAACCAAATTTAAAAGATCAACTATTTAAATATATCATGATAAATGACCTTTGATGAGCTTTCTAATGAACCTTTGTACATCAGAAAGATCACCAAAGAGAGGTCATTAGGCCCAATGTGTTTGTTTGATTGTCTGTATGCTGGGAATAAGATACTAGTTGTGGTGGCTGTCCCCCAGCACACCTGAAATCTCCTTGAACCATAATCAGAAAGGGAGAACTTAGAATAGTCAGTGAAACTTAACATACATGTGTAATGGTGCGGTATATCCTGAAGGTTACAGTGCCCTGACACCTGAGCTGATTCCAAGTGTTGGGCTCAGCGATGAAGAGACAGGAGATGAGAGTAGAGAAAACACAGTCCAGGCTCTGTAGGGAAGTTCCTGAAATCATGATCGAGCTAGAAGGGTTCGGAGCCAGGAAGACATGAGGAGACACCCCAGGCTAGCAAAGGTCAGTACAAAGTGAGCAAAGTAAAGAGCAAACAAAGTGAGAGACAGATCACTAGCAGAGCAAGCCAGGTCATCACTGACAAGGTGCAAACTCCAATGACTGAACACCGAGCAAGACCTCAACATGTGTTGCCCAGGAGCCTTAAACTGGGAGGCATTAGTGCCAACTACTACTCCACCGACCATATGCACTGCCCTGAGTGAAGCGTAGTTCAGGACCCTATGCAGATGGTATAATCTGGAAGTTAATGGAGAAGGGCATCAGGGAAAGGTACAACAGGATTAAGACGGGTTGACAGACAGGGGTGGTGACGACGGTGATCCAGTGCTTGGGAGGCGTGGCGGAGGCAAACGAGTCCAAACAGTCCTAGGGGGAATCCAGGGCGCAGTCTAGGAACCGGGAGATCCATCTGAGACGAGACAAACAAGGTTAAAATCGGAATGGGATCCGGAACAGGGACAGGGAATAAAACCAGGGTAACGAGGCCAGGCGCTCCGAGCCCCGGACTCAGATGGTCAGGACACCGTGATGAAGCCTATGCCGTCGGGTCTCTCCTGGACCCGCTGGTAGGCGGGCTTCCAGGCGTCCATCTCCTAATGCTGAGCCAGGCATAGCGGGAGCACCAGGCTTAAATAATGACAGACAAACAGGGGACAGGTGCACGTAATAAACTAAAATACGAAAGGGTTGGAGCGCCCTTAAGAGGAGGGATGGGGATTGTGACACTGAGTTGCTTGATAAAATACATACACTTTAAAAACAGGGGTTAACTCAGACCTATAGACTGCAAAGCTTTTCAGGAAGTGAGGGCTTTCCTCCCATGTTCTCTCTCCTGGCTCTACCTTTTTAATGAGACTCAACTACCCATTCAGTTAAAGAAAAGCTTCATGCTCTGGTAGCTCTGACACTCTCTGGATTTGCAGAAGTTGAAACATCAAGAGAATTGATTGGTGTGTAGCTGGGAGAAAACTGTCTGAACATGAAATCATAGTGTTCATTCTCCTGGATGATACTGCAGTTACCAGCATACTTCATACTTCAAAGGCCGAGATCCATGTAAATTCTGTACTTTAGCTTGATTTGTTTTATTAAAAGAGAGGAAGTGTGTATTTCTGGGAGGAAGATGATGTCATGCTAACTGTCCTCTGGTGCAGAGCTCACGGTCATAGAGACATCCTTGTTTCTGTATTTACCTGCTCTCCATTTCCCTTGTTGTTGTTTTGCACCAGCATTCTGCAATTATTCCCAAACAGTTTGTATTCAGGTAGGATATCTAAAGCAATCCAACGATGGAAACGTTTCATACTCTTTTCTAAAAGACATGAAAAACACGAACACTCTTGCTGTGAAATAAAGGAATGTTTTATTCCTGTCTAACATTTATAGAAAAATTTTTTTCAGACAGCATAAGACTAAAAAATACAAAAGAAAGGTACCATTTTTCTTATTTCTTTACAATATAATCCAATTGAACACTTTAAATTGGATGATATTGTATAGAAATAAGAGAAAGTATACATCAACCTTACAGAGAAAAATAGTTTGGATGATCTCATCCGTGGACGTGTTTTGGACCTCAGACAAGTTAATTAGAATATCACAAATGATAGCTCAGCTCTTCTCCAAATAGATTCATTCCACCTATTTATTCTATTCTGTATTCAGTGGCACTTATCCAGCACACGACAAATCAAGCTTTGCTTAGCAATTATTTGTAAGGACTTTGCAGTATACAGTATACTGTAGTTCAAAAACATTGTAAAAGAAGAATCAAATTAGACCCTTTTCCCCTGCATACAGATAAGTCAAATATTGCCAGGTTGAATAAGATTAAGCATTTTCACTTTCTTAACAGAGAGACACAACCCCTCAATGAATCTCTTTGATCACAGGTCCATTTATTTCAAAACCTGAGCATCAAAAGAAAATCTTACTCTTTTAATGCAAATATGTTTTTAGAAAAATAATGAGTGATTGATTAATTTGAGTGATTTTCAGTGTTGCACTAAATCACCTCTTTAGTGACAGTGATTGGGAAGAGGTGATGAGGTGATTTAATTTGTTGCATGTCAAGTCTGTTGTAATTGAAGTATGAAAAACACAGAAAGGAGCCAATATGTCCAACTTATCAAGAGGACAATGCTTTTGTGCCATTGATAAGTAACAAGCTTATATAAATCTGCACACTTGTCATTTGAGATGTTAATGGACAGCAATTTCTAGCTTGGCAAGGTGTCGCAGCCAAACATAGTCCATCAATATAGGCCACAATCTGAGAGACCACACCTCTCTGTGAAATGATGGGGAGGTCTCTGTCTGTATGCTGTGATTCAAGTGAGATGGTGCAGGCAGGGTAGTCTAGATGGTACAGAACTCTACTTATAGTGGTTGTTGGCAAACTTGATTGCAGAATACTACTCTGGTCAGGGCCTGAGACCTCACCTTCTGCTCTTCTTGTTGGCTAATTCTAACATGACAACATTCCATCAGCAACACATGTGTAACCATGGGTTTCTTGCAAGCAGAATCAGAGAATGTGACAGTTATAGTTTGGGGGCCCCTGCTCACCATACATGACAATGAATATTTGCAGGACAACCTTGGGACATGTGGTATCTTGGACTCAGAGACCAGCAAACATGTCCAAGTTCATCCAAAATCTACAAAATGATTGTTACAGATACGATAAGATGGGATCTGTAAAAGAAATTCCTATAAAATCCTTTTTTAATTTTAACAATGACTTAACTACACCATATACAGTTGAAGCTTGGAGAATCCTTGTCAAAGACAGCTGATATGACCCAAGACCAATGGCCAGTGGCTCAGACTTGTGATTGTGGAGCTCAACCTTGCATTTGGTCAATAAGCTTTACTGGTTGAGCCAAGATCCCCAACCCTGGATGACAATTTTAAAAGGATTTTACCATGTTATTATCTATGTCTTTTATTTCCTATTCTCTTACCATTTTGAAATTAACAGTAATGGTGGTACAGTGAAGGCATCAGGTCGTGATTCCTGAGTCAGCTGAGATTCTCTCGCCAACTATTGTTCCTGAATGCTTCTTTTAAAAAGGAATGTGTAACTGCAAGAGCACAAAGGGACATCAAGCCAAATACAAAATCAATTTGACTTACATGTTTGTCTGTTTTAAAATAAAGTTACTTAAGACTCGTCAGAAAAGTATAACCACAACCTTTGTCCCTCAGATGAGACAAACTCCGGTGAAACTTTAAAGAAAACATTTCTGTCCTTTTTACACAGGGCGTTAGTGTTTGGTTATGTTCCGGGGGCTGCTGTCTTCAAATTTCATCCACTGTTTTGGTGAAATACCGGGAATTGCCGTTCAGTGTGTCTTTTGTGAATGACAGCTCATTCCAAGATTTGTCTGTTTTAAGGTTGGCTGACTAGCATTACTGCACTTAAGAGGGTGGTCTCTCATCACCGGACGTCCCTGTATCCCCATTTCTGCATGTCAGTGCGCCTTCTCTTTTCCCAATGTGTATAAAGGGTTGTCTATTGCGCAGGTCCTTACTGCCCTTACCCCTTACCCTTTACGGGGGAAGAGACTGTTCAAGGCTGGAGGACAGCAGCAAACACCATCTAAAACATTCTGTCTCCACCCCTTCATACAGCTATCTGGAAGAGGTTATTGAGGTCCCCTGTTTCTAGAGAGGGATGGGGTCACCCCGTGGGAAGGATGATAGGTTCATATGGACAGAAATATGGATAATTATGGGTTAGATTTTATCTGTATAATCAAGCAAATTAAAATATCAATATAATATGTATTCTTACAATATAGTATATAATTTACCAATAAAAACATCAAAGTGAAGCATTTGAGCTCAAAAACTAGACTCAGAAGATTTCTGAATCTCACAATACACATAGATGAGACTTTTATCATAAATATGATAAGTCCTATCGTAAAGACTCATAGATTTTTAGAAAAGTTATTGTGTTAGGAATTCAGACCACCAGAAACAGAAATTAATTATAATTCAAACTATACAGTTAAATTAAGAATTCCTTTGTAAAAAAAAATGTTTTTTGACCACATGGCCTTCTCTTACTTGTGACATTTCTCAAGACCTCTTATTTTGTTGCAGTGTTGGGTGGCATTGTTTGACTGTTTTCTCCACACAAAAAAACAATCAAGAAAGGAAATGCAACTTGTGCAACGTCTGAAGAGTTGTGGGTCAAAGCAGGAAGGGCTCTTCCATGAGGTCATGTCCTTTTCTGTTTATAGATACCAGAGATTGTGGTTGTTCCCCTGCTCGCCATTCCACACACGGTAAAATAGCCACGAGCGAGATCGCTGAACAAAGTCCAGGTACGGATAAATTCGATATCACGTCATTTGGGAGTCTGCAGAATGAAATCCAATTAGGATTGCTCGACTAATTATTCCAAGACTTGCAGACAGACAGCGATATCCAGTACCAGCAGATGCCCTCTTCGGCGATAAACACGAACAGGGGGAATACCGTTTTACTCCAATCATGTTGACCTAAAACTATACTGCACAGTGCGTTTCACAGTAACAAGCACCTATAAGGAATACTCTGAGAATTATTTCATACCTATTATACTTTAAATGTTACCTATACCAATAATTTGTTGACAATTTTCCAGTAATTAACACACTGTATTAAATGAAGACACTAGATTGGACAGAGAAAGAAAGGGATTTCGTTTTCTACAAGCACAGGAAAACACAAGGACCAATAAACTATGAAGAAGATTCAGTTATTAAGTAGCATAAAATTAGAGCCTATGTTTTAATCATATCTACAGTACTTTACCATTGTCTGGGAAAAAATGTGTACAACTGAAATTCATTGGTAATCTTAAGTATCACTGCTTGTCGAGTGGAAAAATACAATTTTAGTGACACAATTGTGTGCAGAATGTACAGAGATGTACAGATTGTTTCTTTACAGAATAATATGTCAATGTAGTATCTATGGTGTATAAAATATTTTTGAGTTTTAAAAAGAGAAGAAAAGATCCACTTTTGGTGGTGCTCAACAGCGTTCATTTAGTTGTTAGTACAGACGTTCTGGCGCATCTATGTTAAATTAAATACATGTATTTCCCACAAGGTGGAGCCAAACTAGCTTAAGAACAAAAGCAAACTTGGACCATTGACAGTTGTTTTGGATTCTGCCTTCTGGCTTCCTTTCTATTCCTTTCTTCTTGTTTATCGCTTTGCATTCATAATTTATCCAATGAACTTACAATAAACAGTATTACTTTCTTATGTTCTAAGCTTCAGAAATATCTACGCATTTGGAACCACGGCGCGAGATGAAAAGCGTGTCAGATAAGGGAAATTTAAAAAGCGTTTTGTGCTGTATACAAAGTGTTTAATAATTTGTTTAAATATGTGTTGAACTAAAAACGTTCCTCAGCTTTGTAGAAAGAAATGTAACCGCAGTGCAGTAAGGTTGAGGGACCAAAAACTATGTGCAGGTGGTTGTATGTAATGTTAACATGACATTATACAGTACTGTATTACATCAGGAATAGGATGCCCATTTGAGGACGTATCCCAGTATGAAGATCAATTCTCATTCGTATTGTTTGCTGCAATAACTTGCGCCATAACTATAGACTATAGATGGTGAGTTCATCAAGTCTATATTCACTGCTGTTGACGCCAAACAGCTGGAAATGATGTGGCATTCATTTTAAATGCTTCAAAAAAATGTTCCAAAAACAGTTAACGTTTTCATCTTCTGCAAAGTATAGCTGGTCACCTTGTTAGCACGTGTTGCAGTAAACTTGTCCTTTCGACGATTTGTAACAGGACTCTGCAGCACCGAGCATGCTGCGAAAGTGACATCAACCTTCTGAAAGCTAGCCAGTGTCAAGGTCTCCGGGGGCGGAGGGTTCAGAGGAGATCGCCGCTGTGTAGCTCCGAGTCCGCTTGCGACCTTGATCTAATCTCGGCAGCCGCCGAGCGGCGAGGCAGCACACGTGGATGACAGTTGATTTATCTCGGGCAGTGTTTCCCAATCCGGACATGACCCTGCGGTGTCCCCGTTTCCCCTGGTTTTCATTCTAACTTAGTGAATTTTGTTAGCTGTGGCGCATTAAGCTTTGAAACGGAAATGTCTGCAGGTAGTTTAAATCTAATGTCACTTCTGAAATAGTAGAAAGTGATAAATTGTCATACACCTCTGTGCCAGATGCAGGGTTTCAGTGGTATTGTGTGAATGTGTCAAAACTCGACACCAGAGCAGAAGCGTGATTAAGGCTTTGGAGCCAGAACTACACTCACTGGACAGGTGTGGGTTCAAACCGTGGGTGAGGAACTGCTGTTGTACCCTTGAGCGAGGCAGTTCACTCAAATTACATTAGTAAAATGCCCAGCTGTACTGAATAAGTATAAATATACACTGCTTAGACGTGTCAACCGAATAATTTAATAAAAATGGCAACTCTTTACTCCTTCAACGACAAGCCAACAATGTACAAACTGTATAACAGGTTGTGCGCTGTTCTGGAATTCCTCCTCCTCTTCTTGTTCGACATTACCCGATCTCTATACATTCACGTCTGTGCAAACGATCACACAGATACCGTTTCGTCTCAATGCAAAATATAGTTTTCCTGCATTTTGCTGTGTAATTCCAAGTTAAAATGTATTTGATGTCAACATACAGTACTGTAAGCCTACAGTAAAAGCTTTTGAGTTTTTTTTTGCTTAAATGTAAAGCGCCTTGAATGGAATGTCCACATTATTACCATTATTATTATTCGTTAAATGAATATTTATTTTAATCGTCATACTAGAGTCTAATAAGTTACAATACGTTGTGTTCCTCCATTTTTTAATTCTACGTAAATCAAAATTACACTTGAAGTCCAGTGAAAACATGTCCAACAACTGTATAAGAATTAACCACCAGATGGAAGTGCTAGCCAAACCAAGTCAGAAGAAGCAAGTTCAGACGAAATACTCTAATGCTGCCACTGGAGGGCGCACCATGGCGAAATGGAAAATTCCATTTAAACTTGGCGCTGATGTCATAAATGTTGCAATGCTGCGAGTGAAATGTTCAACTGACGCACTTTGTTGAAGTTTTTGTTTTATTCTTTTCTAAGACAACTTCACAATTCTGAGAATTGACAATAAAATAAACAAAGTAAATATCAACAAAGGCATAGGACTACATTACAAAAAAGTTATGGATATTGTCAGTATCATTGATCAAATTCTGGTATTGCTTACTTAGCAAAACTGTTGATTGCTCTCAATGACTTGAGTAAAATAAGAGAAAGTAAATGTGTTCCAAACTTCGAAAACTATAATAAATAATGAGCAGTGTTTATTGAAAGTTTGTTCTTAAATGGTTAAATGTTTTGTTACTGGTTAGAGGTGTTTGGTGTCATCTGTCATTTGTGATTAATGTGATAGTAAACATACTGTAGTTCATACATCAGTTGTTTATTGAATATACAAATTCAAACAAAAATCTGAAAAGCAAGAAAACAAGCAGAAACCTAATTAAAACTGTATCTGTTATCTATATTTACATTTGAAACCCCCCAAAGTAGCAGATTTTAGATTCCAATACATTTTAGACTAAAAGTTGCACACATAACAAGTCTCAAAGGCAGGTGATGATAGTGGCAAGAATGTCTCGAAAGCCTAATTGAACAGTTAGATAAAGGGATTGCGGCGGTTTTTTTTTACCATCCAGAGAGAGCTTGATGGAAGAAAAATACACATCAATAACAGCCACAGGTATTTTCAACAGTATTTCATGCTCCCGATACATGTGAGCCCCAAGAATAAATTCTTCATTTCTGTGGTCAATACACATTGTTGTGTGCAAATCTCAGTGTATTAAAAGCTTTTAAGGTGTTCACATATATTTGCAGAACACTATACTTGTACCATTTGCCAGTTGTAAATATCTTGTCATTATACGTTTTTTTCCAGTCTTTTTGTTTTTTACAATTTAAAATAGATCATTTGCTGTAAATTCTTCTTCACCCTTTTCCTCCTCAGCCCCAGGATGCTTTTACTGCAAAGTCTGTATCTAAAGGAGTCAGCACTCCTTCCCAATTTCCCCTTACCACTCTGCACCTCCTCGCCATCTGCAGTATATATCCCTGCATCACCATTCCGCTCTTTTAGTCCTCTGTCAGATTTGGACCTTATTCCCTGAGCTTAACACTTGCCCTGGATTCCCTCCCCATTCATTTCTTCCCGATTGCAGCTGCCTTCCACCAGTACACAACACTCCCTGCTGGAACCTGTATACGCAAGTTTCCCTTCTTCTTACTCGACAGAACTGCGGAGTGACTGATAACTGAGCACTGCCCATGATGTTCTATTCCGTCTTGACACTTACAGTAAGTAGCTGTCGGCTCAATAGGCTCTATCTTCTTCCTCTCCTTTCTCTTAGCTAAACAAATTCTGACTCTCTATTCCACTGCAGCTGCTCACCCTCTCTCTGCAAGTGTTCAGCGCTTGGACACCTTCTCTCCTATCTGTGCTCCCACAGTTTTAGGTTCTTGCAGTCCCCCCCCACGGCTTCTTGCCGGTTCCTCGATGATGAGGACGTTTTTTTTCGATTTTAACGAAACTGTTTCGAGATTCATTCCTCCTTGTTTTCAAATTCCAATGCAAACATGAGGTGAAAATATGAGAAGACACACAAAAAAACAACAGGTAAAAATAACCACATAAACACTGTGGAATTTCAAGCTGTGAGCAAAAGACCCAAGGTTAAATGCACAAAAAATGAATCCATTTGCAAACAAAAACTGATACTGAACATTTAGGCATGGGAATTTGTTTAAAACCATGGGGAGAACATTTATGAGCTCATAAAGAACATTAAACATTAACTGCACAAATGTTTTTGAAAAGTGCTTTTTAATCTATTTGAAATTGTACAATTTCGATAGCTAAATGCATCACAGGATCTAAAAATATAATAATTTTCTGTTCATACTGTATATACGGTATGTGAAGTATGTGTATGTTAATAGATATGTATGAGTATGTATTACAAAAAGAAAAGGAAGAAAATGAACAGAAAATTGCACTTGATTTAAAGCTGCGTACAAGGTAAAAATGATTTATTATAGCATTCTATATTTACCTGTCAGTATTTATGGCACTGCTACCACTGTATTTATAAATCTAAGTGTCAAAATATATTACTCAAAATTCCGACACTGGAGCCAAACTAATGACTCAAGTTCATCGGGAGCGAGTTGCTGGGAACCCCTTGGCTACAGTCCATAACTGTCAAATCTCCAAGGTTATGAAATCTACCACAGCTCACACAAGACCACCCCTCCTGACAGCTTCTAAACTTCACATGTAGCTTTTTATCCTGAAGGATAGAAAAACACACCAACAAAAACTCCCCAGTTTCTAAAGCCCCCTAAAGATTTACCTTACATACAACTAGTTTTATTCAGTTAATACATATTCTAGTAGAGAGTAGCAACACTGGTAGTGGAGCCCAATTATACTGTATGTGTCATATTATTTTATTCACTGGAAATCATCAGGATTTCCCTTGGAGAAATGGAAGATATTCCTTCCCCACAGTTTCAATGGGATTTGAAGTTTTCTAAAAAACATGGCACTAAAGAAAAACATTTAAGTATCCAACAAAAATACACTCTACTGAACCGTAACAAATATGCAGGCACAAGTCTTATAACTACCTTTTTACAGTAGGTCTCACTCTTTTTTTCATTCTCACTAATCTTCACACGTTTTCATCATTCTACAGCATATGAATTTTCAGACATAAATGCACCTTTACACACTTCCAACAGCCAGATCATAGTCTATTCTAACCTGTACAGTTATGCACTTAAATGATTTATTTGGAAGAGGATGAGCTGGTAGTTACCTAATATAACTTCTTAATTAGATACGCACAGTAATTTATTATCTGTTTAGGAAATGCAATTTAGAGGCCGTTCTTTTTAAAGATGACCAAATAAAATGACTAAAATGAATATGATTTGATTGGGAAGTTAAAAGATGATCTTGTCATAAGAAAATAAAATGTAGATGTTTAAAGTAATTTATTGCAGTATCCTATGATAGTAAGTGACATAAGTTGTTTTTCAGCTGACAAAGTCATAATAACAAAAGGCTAGTCTGATTTAATGTGCCCATATACATTTATATACATATAATTCCTATAATTACTAACCAATACATACCACTATTAGCAATTCAGTGCTTTGCAAAAGTGTTCAAACCCCTAAGGAGTTTTCACATTTTGTTACTTTAGTGTTTGCAGTCAACCGACTCTTACTCACTAAATACAAAAAAAGAAGTAAACATAATATGAAGAAAAATTGAAAATCATGATTGCATCATGATAAGTATTCAAGCCCTTTGCTGTAGCCAACCTAAATTAATTTAGCTGCACAAAATCACCTGTGTGTAATAATAGTGATTCACTTAATTTCAGAATAAATAACACCTACCTCTGTAATGTCTCTCAGGTAGTGAATTTCAATCAAAAATTAATCTAAAGTCCAAGAGCTTTCACAATACAGTCGCATAAAGGCACAGATCGGGAGATGGGTATAAAATATTCAACTCATAATACTTTTTGAACATGGTGAGGCCAATCGTTAAGAAGTGGAAAACACCAGCCCATACTTACTGTAGATCAGGCTTAAGCTTGGCAGGACTGATGGGAAGATAGATGGAGCAAAGTAGTGGCAAATCTTAGGGGGAAACCTGCTAAACACCCAAGGCTGGGACAAAAAATTTACCTTTCAGTTGTACAATAATCCAAAGCTCAAGAACAAAGTTATACTGGAGTGTGTTAAATATAAAAAGTGAACATCTTTAAGTGGCCAAGTCAATGTCCTGATTTTGGGTGGTATCAGCACAGAAGAATACTTCTGGAATCCAAAAATGAACTCCTGGCTTCTCACTATAATTTTTGGTGACAACAGATATTACATTACATTAGATAGTGATAGTGAGCAATGTTGTATAGTGAAGTGTATAACACAGAAATCTGTTGCTTAAATACATTGATTTTAGAATACATGCAATTGTTCCACAATATTTGCATACATTTTAGAATCAGTGAGAAATTTGGGGTTTATGCTTTTTTCAGATCTTGTTATCTAGAATGCTAATCATATCTTGTTTTTAATAAACACTAGCTATATTTTTCAAATTCACTTTGCAAAGCTTTCTCATGAGGTTTGACAAAAACAGTGCAGTGGTTGTTTTAAATAATTTGGCAATAATAAGAGCAGGATAAAACAGTTGAATGTTTGCATTCAGATCTGGTCTGTGTGGAGCTGATCATGACTATGTAGGATTGTCACGCATGCAGTTTCAGCTCAAAATTGTTTTTATCTGAACATCTGAGTGGGAAGAACCCTTAATCACTTATTCAATAAATTATATTTTTTGTGTGTAGTAACATATTTTGACATACCAGATTTATATAAAAGCTAGACCAGACTACTGGGTATTTTACCAAGAAAAGTCCCCAAAACACACTCAATATGAGTTACACGTGATACACAAGACTATAATGCATTGCAAAGAACACTGTGAATCTTTACCTACTACATTATAATAATGTTTAACTTACCAGAGAATTATTGGGTTCCAAAACATCAGAACATATTGTTATCTGATGTCAGAGTAACCTTTCTTTTGGTCCTCAACACAATAATTCAGACACCTTCTACAAACATAGCTTCTGTGTTACCTCACTGAAACATCAATGTGAAATGGAAGCAAAACAAAAATAAACAAGTATACTTGCTCACAATCATGCAGAGACACAGATAAGCACTGGATTATATTCACTTTTAGATTCACAATAATTACCAGTTATTTCTTAAATTATTAACTTTTTAATAGAAAAATCCTCTCAGAGGTACATATATAAATTTTGGTCTTATACAAGATAGTATTTTTTTAATCTACTGCAGGCCAATCCTCAGGATCCATTCCACATTTAGATGTTGTGCTGCTAGAAATTGCATTCGTGTATGCCAACATGGTTGGTATACAACAGATCTATCAGCTTCAAATAAAATGGAAAATATTGTGTAAAAAAGTTGAGGTTTTGAACTTTGTGAGAAATAACTTTTCTCCCTTTTTTGATAATAAAAGTATGAAGGTTTCTGTTTTCTTTAAACGCATTTAAAATACAAATGAAATGGGACAGGGGGCATTTTTGTACTGTACACTTCAAATATACTCAGAATTTCCTATTACATTTTTACAAGCGCTCTTAACAAATCACACTGAGGAATGTAAAATATAATGGAGTTAAGAGTAACAGAGCTAAACAAGCAGGTCTAATTGTTTGCACCTCTTAACAAAAAAAAAAGGTTTTCAACTAGTATTCCTTGAGGGCACATTTAATTTGATTGTCCATTATAGATGTCTTTCAGGTTTTGAAGATCTTCTGTTAACTTCTTGTTCTGGACTTCAAGTATCGCAAGGCGACTCTCCAGACAGCTTATATACTCCTTCTTCCGACGACGACATTCTCTAGCAGACATCCTGCAAAGAGCAGAAACGACAGGGGCAACACGCGATATTCACATGCTAAATAATTCTGCGGGAAAAAGTGCTGTACGTTATTCTCATTGCAAACATGAATGATTGTTTTCCAATACTTTGAAACAAAACTCAAGAGTTCTTAAAAATAATAAGCCAAAAGCAGACGTGGAGCACAATATGAAAAACGTGTTTTTTGCCCCCAAATCTTTACAGCAGTCTGTAAAACCACACCCTCTCATGCCTTTTATAGTCTTTTGGTTCCACAACCAAGCCGGTAGTTATTCTGTTTTATGGCAATAAAGGTCTTTGAGAGCTTTAAGTTCCTCAATGAGAGTCTTGTTTTGATTTTCTAGCACAGCCACACGATTTTCAAGACATTTGACGTATTCTTTCTTCTTCCTGCGGCACTCCCGAGCAGCCTCCCTGGAACCAACACAACAAACACCTTCCATAAAAAGTGAATTGAAAAGCATCGACAAGCAAAATAAGCAAGCCATCGACACATTCAGCCACTTTGGCAGCTTGATTTCACGCTCCGCTTGGAAACAGCATCCACCCTTAGAAGCTATAGAAGTCAACTGCTGGACACATAAGGCATAATGCTGGCCATACAACACAAATGGTCAAGACATCTAAAAAACTCAAGGACAAGTGATCAACAACACATACAACTCTTTGGAGAGACTGGAAGCTGAAATAACATAATAAGAAAGCATCGTTTTAAGTCGAATCAATCAATCCAAATCAATTAAATAAAACCAATTTGTAAATCAGAAAAGAAATAGAAAGCCAAGTCAGAGGCCCCGGTCGTAAGTAACCATATGTACTAAAAACTAAAGCATGCTTGGATGCAAAGCAAGAAAAAGGGTGAATCCAAGGGCATACGGGAGACTGCATGCAACAATACATCCACATCTAGCCAACACAGATTTACATGATTGCAAACAGGAAGCACCCAACCAAAAAAATCATCAGAGGAGACCGGGAAGTTCAACAGCCCAAGCCATGGTAAGTAAACAAAGGATGTATAACAAGCATGGCCAATAGCAAGCAATCAGAAAGCATTGCGACAGCAGAAACCATCCTCGGTCTCTTAAAGCTTCATCAGTTTCATGCACTGATGTGACTATTGTGATAAATTGTTTATACAAATACAACTTTTCTGAATCTTGAATGTGCGCAAGTGTCATGAGAAACACAAAATATAGTGACACAGTATGTTTATATGACAAGTGTGCATTTTATATAACATTATACATTAGGCAAAACATTATAATGGACTATTATTCTGGTACTGATTAATATTTAAATAAAAACGACTGAGCCTTGCCAGATTCTCCGGCATCGATCGGAAGGTTTTGATACCCATACCTGTTTTTCATTAGTCTGAGTTCCCTCTTCCGTGTTGCCTCCTCAGCAAGCTGCTGTGGGCCTTGCAGAGAGCCAGGGGAAGCTGCCATCACAACCCCCTGTGGCAGACTTGACGTGGGTGTCCTGATCTGGTAAGTTGGCATATCACCGGTGGCAGCTGAGACAAAAATCGGAGACTGAATTTTATAAAAGAACAGGTAAAGGTTTATTTCAGGCTGAAAGGAAAAGAAAAGAGACATAACGTTTCGGCTGTGGAGCCTTCTTCAGATGTCAAAACCTGGACTTTTTCAACTGAATTTTATATTGCAAGCAAGTGAATTAATTGTGAGAAAGCTATTTAGATTACAAGCCCATCATAGCAAATAGACCATAAAGTAACAATTCAGAAATGTAAACCCAGTTTCAGTATAAACATCAGCCAAGAAACCTTAAGATTATTCAATAGAATACAAAGAGGTTTCTTGTAAAAAATTAAGTCACATTGCAGCGATGACACAATATTCAAATCAATATGTAGTTGATCTACACCTGCTTATTATATTTACACAGCGGACTGGCACCGTTGCTGCACATAAACCATTGGAATGTCCCTAAACAACAACAGGATCAGATTGACACACTGTAAATATCTACCCTGGGCTGGAAGATCGCCCACAGTACAGGATCTGACCACAGAGAGCATAGGTCTAACAATGTGATCAAAACAATGTTGCAACCATTGACAATAACAGACACACAAAAATGTGTCATGGACCTCAGCGACTCTAATTTGGTTTATTCCTAGACTAATTCCACCATTACCAAATAAAATACAGGAAGTGATTAATTGAAAAACACAGTTCTTTGCTAATATCAAGAAAATTATCAACGATTTTGATAAGCAAACCACATTTGTGCAGACAAGTGCTATTCAGTCATGGTACCACCACTGTAGTGACAAGTACATGAAACACCATAGGTTATGTTTTGTAGACATGCACGTAGGAAAAATAAAGTAAAAAATAAAATATGAAACACTGATCTTGTAAAAGCTACTTAAAAATATATAACGTAGGTGTTTATGCTGACATCTTCCAGGCAATGTGGGGAAGCAGTACAAAAGGCAAACAAAATATTAAGAGAGGCTAAAGGAATTTAATCTAGAGACTTGATTCAAATAATCAAAATCCTCCCAGGCATAAAGAATGCAGAATAAACAGCAAAGCATGAACCAGAGGAAATAAGAAACTGAAACTGCATGGCAGTTAAGTGAAAGTTAAGAACATGAGGAATTGATCAACACAAAGCGCTGTGGGGGTGTGGAACAATCTATTTAGTCAGGCTGAAAATGATACTGCAGTTTCTTTCAAGAAATGACAATAGGTCCCCGGGTCAATCAGCTTTTTCAACGTCACTACCGTTTTCTGAGTAATCCTGCATCTGTGTCTCATTCAGTGATGTTACACCTCAAGTAAATGTATGAGAAATCAGTCAAATATGCAGTAGCAGATTTTTCTAGTAATGGAGCAAAACTGTGCTGTAAACTGTTTTATGCATGCAGACGTCACCTTTCCACATCCAGGTTCATAAGCATTTTTTAAACCGTGTTGTCATGCTTTTAGTCACATTCAGGAGGTAATGAGTAAACCTACTATTAGACATTAATTCTAATTCTGCCTTCCGAAAGTGTCTCAGTTTTATACTCCAGTTATGGAAGATGCATGTCAGTAAAATTTCAAAAACACAACAAACCAGTAAAAAAACTGTTCTTTGTTCAGAATAATGTTAAGAAAAGGTCAATTATAAAATACACTGTTTTCACAAGAAGGCAGATTTTTTCATACACAAAACAAAAGATAAAACTCCATCTTGTAGATTAGCTTTATGCTGTTAATTGTTTCGTATATATTTGGCTTCCTGAGGACGTCAATGGTATAAAATGCTGTTGCACATAAATAAATCATAAGACGTAATTTATGTCCTTTCCCAAAAAGGTTTTCATCAAGTCAGCTCACAATACGTAACGATCAATCAATAGAGTTCTAGAAATTACATGAACACAGGAAAACGTCTAAAATGTTATTTATGAAAAATAGCTGTGACCTGCACAGATTAAATCGATGTGACAAAAAAACTAGAAAACATAATCTTAAATTACTCAAAGAATCTGCATTGTCTCAGTGGTTTGTTTTTCAATTAAGCTAATCTAACTGTTTGTCATGCTCATCATTCTCATCATGTTTAATTATCAAAGCTATTCAGATTTTATGCATAATACTGCAAACCACGTTTAAGGCAAAATGACTAAATTACTATCTAATTTTTAAAAATGAAAATCAAAATTGAACCAACCTACAATGGTCAGAAGGTACCCTGAACAAATCAGCTAGAGTCAAAGAGATTTTTTTACTATTGAATCTTCAGCAAGGTTAAAAATACAACTGCAGAACCAAGCTAAAACTGAACACTAGCATGTCAAGTGCAATAAGAAAAAAATATATACTGTATAATGGTTTGGTGGTGAGCAGACGGCTTAAAGTTCTCAATAAATGCTTGCTAAATGGATGATACAATGGGTGCTGTGAAGAGTTTGCATACAGTAGCTGTCCTACTGTAGGTCCTCAAGACAGTTCAACGTAGCCAACAGTGGTAGTACAGGAATCTTTGAACATCAGAATTTGGTGAACATCCGATGTGGTGTTTTTGTTCCTTCAATAGACTAAGAAACCAGAACCAGTCAAGCATTGAAAGAGTAGTGCACTCTAGGCTTAAGAAAAAAACTTCCTATATTATTAATGGACATACTGATTTCCTCATTGTGGAAATCACATGCTAAAAGACTAGAAATACTGATTTCCTTATTATGGAATACACAAATCTAAAGACATGTCTCTGGTTAGGGATGTACAATTTAGGACAAATAACTAATTTCCCATTTTGTAAGCATGTGTTTTATATAGAGTGATTAAGTTTTGATTAGTTTCTATGTATTCTAGGACATAAAAACTCTGCACTATATTAAGAGGTTTCCGTTCACAATATATGGGAAATACTGGTGTTGTTTATAAGAATGCATGGCTCTGGAAACTCATAGATCTGTAAATACTTGTATAAACTGTGAAACACTATTTACGATGTAAATATTAATTTCTGTTCCTTTATTAAGCTTACTGCCTGGTTATGAGGCAGGCCAAGAACACACATGCTGTTTAACTTGATACAAGTCTATTTTACACAAGTTACTAAAAGAAGGAAAATCTTTTGAGTTCACATCTAGAAATATATAAATTAAGTGAAAAACCCCATGGATTTTAATCCATCTTGCTATTCCATTTGAAATTAAGCCAAGTGGAAAGAAGATTACATTCAGAGAAGATAATAACACCATATGCTTTTCTATGTAGAAATATTTTTTATCAGATCATTACATTATATCATGAACATGAACAGCTTATAGTAGTCTAATGGAGTTGTACAGTATATTTAGAAAAATATGCCGTAAAATATGACTTGTACAATTTGAAACAGTTTGCATATAACCGAAAATAGATGAAAGGAACTAGAAACTAAAAATGTTCTGAAGTTAGGATTAAGTCAGAAGTCTTAGATGCTCCATTTAAACGAAGAATAATACGTAAACGTATATAAATCCAACTTCACTCTGATTGCGGCATGTTAGAACTACATACAAGACAAATAACAGTTTAAAATTAAATGAAATAGAAAGACTACACTGATGTCTGACTGAGCACAAAGCCTTAGTTTTCCAACTCAGCGAATATATGTGGTGTCCCAACACCACTAGAACTCAGTTCTATACTTCCAGAAACCAGTTTCACAATATTTAAATGAACTAGGACATAAAACAATTTCAACATAACATTCCTTTATTTTAATTCAGTGCTTTAACTACTGTACTGTGTCACAAAATGATATTGTTGGGGGGGGGGGGGGGGGCAAGGTCAGAGAGGACTGTTTCCTTCCTCAACCCAAGATAGGATTTCTTCCTTGGTTAATACCTGTGTGAAATATTAATTTAATTAATCAACATTAGTATATTCTCCTAACATATGGTTAAGAAGGGCTTTTTATACATGAATCTCTACTGTTTATGCAGGCATATTACCAAACTTGCATGGCTATACACTATTTATAAAAAACACCAGTTTCTTGTTTTGTAGCCTGCATATTTTGCAACAATTTAAACAACTGGCACAAATTTTATTTCACCATGTACTTTCAGTGCTGACTTTTCATGTTAT
Source organism: Atractosteus spatula (assembly GCF_055471065.1). Lineage (NCBI taxonomy): Eukaryota > Metazoa > Chordata > Actinopteri > Semionotiformes > Lepisosteidae > Atractosteus > Atractosteus spatula. The sequence continues at coordinate 22,975,511 of NC_142711.1, read as the reverse complement.
CTTGTTTTATGACAAGTATACAGAACACCAATTCCAACTCAAATTAACTTAAACTGAAGGAGAAACAATGACTCACTGCGGGGGTGGCTGATACAGTTAACCCCACCTGTGACTGATCATCAAAAATGGTCACCTATTAAGAGCTTTTTAATCACAAATAAAATTCAAAATAAAACTCAAAATACTACTGTTAACATATAAGGGTTTGAATGAATTGGCCCCTGACAACATGATTGTTAACTTCCTAAAAATCTACATGTCATGTGCAAACTTTGAACTCTATTCTTCTTTCAGTTCCCAATATGAGCCTCGAAATACTAGGAAACCACACTTACTGTTGTGTTGTGCTCCTACAGTGTGGAATGATCTCCAAACTCATGTCAGATTTTGCATGTCAGTCAACACTTTCAAATCCTGTGTTTAAACTCAGTTGTAAACTTTAGCTTTTAATTCTGTTTCTTTTACTGTTTTAATTTCCCTATCTATTGGTTTTGTTTGACTGTTTTATTGCACAAGACCTTTAGATAATGTACCATGGATGGTGCTATATTAAAAAGTTATCATTGCGGAGCAAATTATTAATTATTGAGTGGAGGAGACAGAATTAGCTTTGTACGCGGAAGTTGTTGGAAATAATGAACCATACTAGAGTATTTTAGAAACCATGGCATGACTGCATTATTAACTTTAAACAAGCAAGGTGATCATTTACAGGCACCACTTACCACCAATATTTAAGGGCTAGTTATTTAAGGGCTAGCTAGTAAATCAGCAGAAAGAGATCGATCCTTACATCAGGACTGACAACAACTACTGTATGAAAACTCCACCTCACACTTCACTCCCTGCATTGCTTCTTATAGTATAATCATAGGAAACTGAGTAGCTCTTATTTCAGCCCTGTGTTTTAGATGTGGTAACAAACAATAACAAGGAAGATAACCACACTGCTGTAAGTTTAATGTTTTAGAGTGCAATTGTTTTCACTTCCAAACGAGCCTTGCAACTGCCTGCATTATTCCTGTCAGTCTCAAAACATCTGGTTTTAGAATTGCGTGCAATTTACAAAGACACAGATGACACTTACTGTCTGGAGGCTTAATTTAATGTGTGTATGCTTTCTAGGATAGTCTAGTCCAAACTCTATTGGGATTCCATCAGAGTTAGCACAGAGAAATGATCAGAGAATGACTTTCTTTGGAAAAATCGACAGTGATGGAAAATAAAAGCAAGATCTATTGCTATTGTGATTGTGATTGTGTATTGTACATTTTTTCCTTTGGATGCTTGTATCCTTATAGATCTTAGAAATGCATTATTAGTAATGTATTTAATTTTCATCATTTATGGTGGAATAAGTAGAAAACTATATCACATGCTTATGAAAGGAGGTGTGTTTTAGTGAGGGGAACAGACTGAGGCGGGCAGGTTCCCCCTCCCTGCGAAAAAGACGTTGTGTGTCCCCCATGCTGTTACAGCTGAAAGACATGCTGAAGGAATAAATTGGAAACGCACGTATCCTTAAGAAAAGCTAATATTCTGTTATGCGTACAGACAGCCAAATGTATATTTCCAGGAAACAGCGTTAAATACCTTTAAGTTAAAGTATTGCGTAACAGTACCACCTTGCTCCACAACGGCTACGTTTCTTACGCAGAAACTGACGGGTGTCATTAAAATAGACTCACGTTTTTTCTCGGTGCGTATTTGCACAGTAAACGTATAGAAAACTAATTAATTTAGATGAGTCAAACACAACATTTTTTTCTACAATTTCAGTCGTGAAAGTCTTAATTTAAAAATTATTAAAAACAATAGAGTTTCTGATCAGAATAGAAAGGGAAAGTTAATTAATTGATTTAATTCACATCTTCCTAAATCATGTCAGTCCCAAGTTATGTATTCCATTTTAAACAACTACAATTTTATATAAACATACATCCATAAAGAGCATTGCATTTTTATATTCTAGTATGTACAGTATAACACACAGGAAAAGTGTCACGCTATGCCATATATTTCACATTATTATTGGGCTAATGTATTACGAAAAGTATTAATTGAAAAATCGTATTAATCTGAAATACCTGACAGCTATTGACGAAATGTATACATACAGTGACAAAAGCAAGTAAACACTTCGGCTGGATTTATTAGAAACTGTTGCTGTTTATTTTTGCAGACAATACCATGGCTTGTTCGTTTAAACCTTCACCGGCTCAGACAGAGCTGCAAATTACGTAACCCGAATGATTAAATTGGCAACGTCTTGTTCCTGCAAAAGGAACTGCCTCTAATCACAGCATGACTCTGAACTGACGTCAATGTACATCTTATTTGCTATTTAACATTTACATTTCCCTGCCGAGATCTGATTCCAGGAAACCTGGTGACGTCAGCAACAGTAAATTGAATGGGCTGAGCATTCAGCCGTCTCAGAGTCAGCAAGACAGGAACTGAACAGACTGGGAAGCGCTTAAGATCTATCCAACCTATTTACCAATTGTTAGTTTAGACGTTTCAAGTAAAAATTACAGCTTACGAGAGAAACACCGATAATTTAACAAGCACCGACAATTGTTGCCTTCACAATTCTCTTTTAGCAAAAACATCCAGGAGGCAAAAAACACGTACAGATGAGTAGTTTAAAGATAAACATGGGAAAAAACAGGACAGACATTTGCAAGTTTGGGTAAGTTTTAAATCAGATTGCACTTCTAAAATTTTTCATTAAATTGCTTTAATCTCAATTAAATGCATTTAAAACCTTATGAGTGGTATTAGTAAGAATTCTAAATGTTATTAAAATTAAATTTACAAAAATTATATAAAGACAGTTTAACACTAAATGAAACCTTGTGTCTTATATAAAAATATTAGAGGAGCATTTTTAAAGCTTTGTAGCATATATAAAAGTTAGTATTACCTGACTCAGTCTCATCTCCAGTTACAGCCATATCTTTTCTTTCTATTAATCCAAGAGAAACCCTCTCCTTCTGCCTTCTACATGAAATGAACCCCAATCAGCAACTATGTGTAGGATTACAATTAAGAGCATTGACATCACAATGACATCACTGGCCTCCTCAAGTCAATAAGCATGGTTTGTCACTTGAGACATCCCCCTGCACTTAGTTCAACTGTTTGTTTTTGCTGTTAAAGACAAGTGCAAGGCTTAAATGAGCACTATAATGCAGAATTAAATATTTTATATAAACACTGCTGTGACCTCAAGATTCTGAATGAACTCAACATGTAATTACAGTAAGTACACATTCAAAAATATCATATTTAAAAATAAACTGAGAAAACATAGCTAATAAAATATTTTTATTCTAAACTATAAGCCAAAAAGGAATGAATAGCCACTAGTGTTCCAAGAATATTTTGTAAAATGCATTTGTATAAAATGTCTTAAAAGGGGGCAGAGTCCAAGGTTCATTGGTGGTCTAACATCTGTTACCTTATGGCTTTAACATCAGCTAAGAAATTTAATAGTTTCTAAGAAACTAAAAAATATATTTCCATGGTAACAAAACTTGATACACTTTTTAATAAAAATGGGTGTGCGCACATACTCTTACTATTTCTGCCACAGTATTTCTGAGAAAATTAATGATATTTTGATGTAATTTCAATGAGTATCAATGTCCGATCCCCATCAAGCAATTAAGGAAATGCACTTTTGATATAAGGAGAAGACAGCAGACAATACAGTCCACTGAAAACAGCAATTTCAAATTGCAACTATAAATGAAAGTGCCTCCCAAGTGGCTCAAGCAGTGAAGGTACTTGCCCTAGTGCAAGCTGAGTGCTACAATCACAGGTTCAAGCCATGGGTCATGGGTTATGTGTGTATGCTGAGTGCCACTGAAGGCAGGGTGGGATTAGTCTGCAAGGGCTGTCTTGGCTCTTAGCAACACTGCGACCCCTGTGGCCTCCAGGTCTGGCAAGGAGGGATGTGCCTCTCTTCAGGTTGGTGCTGAACCTCTGATCTGTGTGACATGTTTAAAGATGACTGAAAGTGGATGGGCCAGACGCATCTTCCAACACTCTCTTATTCTCTCCTGTGTGTGGCTGCAAAGTGCACAGCTACGAGCTAACGTGTGAAAAGCAGAGAAATGGGCACAACTAACTTTAACTGCCTTAGAAAACAAGCAGTTGTAGATGATCAGAAGTCGTCGGATTAAAGGAAAAAAGGGTATCCTAAATCGTAAAGGGTTATTAATCTTCAACAGTGAAAGAAAATGTAAATATTACAATACAAAACCATACCCCGATAACTCAAAATGCATTAAATGTAATTATATTACTTAAAAGGATATTATAAAGTTAAGCAGACATCGTAAAAGTACATTAATATGAACATTCGCTAAACATTTGGATACAACATTTTTGTTTTTTTTCTCTAAGAAAATTTATGTAAAAAGCAAGAAACTAAGTACATTACATACTGTCTTAACTGCAGACAGCAAAAATTTCTTTACCAGAAGCCTAAATTAGTCACAAAACCTACATATTATATAACTAGCAGTTACATTTGGCTAATGATGATTAATCTTTCACCTTTGACAATGACTGCCTCTCCCTCAGGATGGCACTCATGGAGTTCATTTATTATTTACAAGGCTTAATATTAGTTTTGAAGCTATTATGTTCATTTTTGAAACCTTATAGTTTTCAGTCAAGTTATTCAAATAAAAAATCTGCAACAACTTCTAGTACAGAAAGAAATATGAATGTTTTATAAATAATAAAAGCATATTTCATACAAACCACCCTAACCCTAACCACACACCCCCTTTACCTAATGTAAAGTAAAATGATTAAATTAAAACTTAAATGCTACTCTAAATAAAGAAACCAATGCACAGGAATTAAAGAGGGAAAAATGCTCAGTGACCCCCTACTGTGCACTTGTCAGTGAAATGAGATGAAAATAAGCAGCTCAGGACTGCCGCACTCAATAGCTCAATAGCTGAACAGGTTATAAGACTAGAAAGAGGATGGAGGCTGAGGTAAGATCCCAAGACACTCCTCCATTTTCAGATGAACAATCTGAATCAATCACCATGATTGATTACACACAAATATGAACTCCTGTATTTAAAAACTTAATTGGCATCTTAAAAAATATACCACTTTCCTACATAATCACTAATTTAAGAAATAAGACAATATTTTATGTTTGATTACTACACACTGAATACCAAATGATACAGCAGAACTTTGGCGTTAAAAACTCCTTAAGAAAAGAGGTTGATCATAGGCCTGAAAAACATGACGGATGTTTGTTTGTAAATGAAAGATTAAGATTTAGATAGTATTCAAGCCTGTGCAAAGACCTTACAGCTGACGTTTAATGTAAACAAGTTAAGAGTATTACATGCAGGTAGCAAAAACAAACTAAAGGTGTAAATATAGGGCATCATTGAGCTAGATAGGCATTTAAAAGAATATGGCTGAGGAATAAAAAGACAATGTTAGGATATAAGGTTAACATTTAAGCCTAAAAAAATTGAAATCAAGAAATTCTCTGTTATTATTGTACAATATGCTAGGAAGACCCCATTCAGAATATTGTGTACACATTTTGGCACCATCTAACATAAAGGATATTTCTACTCTGGAATCAGGTCAGAGGGGAGCAACCAGATACATTCCCGGGCTTAAAAGAGTTGATTTTGTTTTTGCTTTGACCACAGAAAATTATGTGAAAGTTTGGTTCAAGTAATTAAAGTCCTCTAGAGTATTTACTACACAAAGCAAATCCAATTCTCCGAATCAAAAGTGTAACACGAACCAGAGGACACAAGTGGAAACTATGGGAAAATGCATTTAAAACTGAGAATAGAAGGCATTTTGTTGCACAGCAGATTGTGGGAATCTCCAACAAGCTACCCAGCAATGTTGCTGAAGCTGATACCCTTATTTGATGAAAGGGGTGAATCGGATGCTCAGATTAATTAACTGCGAACAAGCACCCTGCAGTGTGTGTGGGTCCTAATGCCCCAGTATAGTGGCAGGGACACTATACTGTAGTGGGCGCTGCCTTTTGGATGAGACGTTAAACCGAGGTCCTGACTCTGAGTGATCAATAAAGTTCCCCGGGCATTTCTCGAGAAGAGTAGCGAGTTATTCCAATGTCTGGGCCAAATGTCCCCCCTCAGCCCTTACTGTGGCCTCCAAATTGTCCCCATGTATGATTGGCTTGGACTTGTCCAGGGTGTACCCTGCCTTGTGCTCGTTGCTTGCCAGGTATGCCCCGGCTTCACTGCAACCCTCACAGGGAAAAGCGGAAGTGATCATGGATGGATTAATCACATGATAACCTGTCTACGATTAGCACCCCTACAGTTCAATAAAGCTTAATCACTGAAATACTCATTGAGAATTAAAGAATCCAAGTTCTAGCCACCGGTTTTCTTCTGGTTCTGGTTTTCTGGTTTCCTACCCAGAAGGGTTTTCTTCTGGTTTGAAAACTTTTAATTTTTTACATTGTTAACAAAGGACACTTTTGGGTCTAACCGGGCGCAAATAGGAAAAGTTGGTAGCAAAATGACTAAGTAAAACACAGTGAGACAACAATACATGAGGTTTTTTAAAAAGAGTACTGATCATTTTTAATCAACATTTACTTCAAACCAACAGAAACAGAACAATCTCAGTATGATGAGCGAGTATGCCTCTTATACATTTTTTTTTATATTTGGAGTTATGGATGCGAGTTGCAGTCTCCTGTTTGACTCTGCATCCAATCTGTTGCGATACTTCGTTTTTGTGGACACGTAAGACGAAAATCCGGTTTCACACAAGTGGTCACAAACGGGAGAAGAACAGAAAGAGTTTCTTATTTCTCTGATAATACTGGATATTCGTTTTTGGTGCTGCACCAACACTCTGCCAACTGAACTTCATTAAAAGCTGTAAGGAAGAGTCCGCAATCAGGTCAATGAACTTCTCATATTCTTGTGACATGAAGTCTCCAAGTTTTTTTTTACTGTTTTGCACATTTTTTCTTTTTCCCTTGTTGTTGCAGTAATTTCTATGCGATCCTACTACCTAGTAACATGCTGTATTCTCTCATTGCGAGCGTTTTTGAGATTTTTGAGATTGAGATCTCCAAACAAGATAGAAGAGCAGATGGAAGAGGAAATTTCATCCGACACCTTTGAGGTACCTTCTGGCTCCAGCAGTGAAAGTACAGAAATGTATTCAGAGAGTGAATTTGAAGATGACGTTTCAAAAGATATGCCTAATTTTCCTGACTTCTTGGAGCCATGCAAAGCCATCCTAACTCACCTTTTTTTTTATAGCAAATTTTTATTTTTCTTGTAGCCGAAGTGAGAGCTCGCGGAAACCCTGCGGACGTCCCGCGGAACCCTTGGGACACCATTTGAGAACCACTGTTCGAGAACAATACCAATTTTTGTGTTCCGTTCCTCCTTTTTAGGTGAGCATAAGTACTGGAAAATTAGCTTCAGTTAAAGTAGTATAAAACTTAGTATTTGGTTGCAAATCCTTTGCATGCAATTACTGCATTAAGCCTGTGACCCACTGATATCACCAAACTCTTGGTTTGTTCTTTTGAGCTGCTTTGTCAAGCCTTTGCTGCAGCTATTTTCAGTTGCTGTTTGTTCTGAGGGGGTTCTGGTTTCAGTCTTCTTTTCAGCAAGTGAAATATTACGAATCTCTTTAAATGTAACAACTTCTCACAAGGACAAACCACAATGACACCGTTTTTATCTTTGATCCTGCAAGATCTGAAACTAACATTAACAGACAGAAATAAACTACAGTACAACACAATTAAACATAGAGTAATTTTATAAATATAAATTATAATCATTTTAATATTTCAAAAGGGCTTCAAGGATATTTTTTAAAATTCATAGAGTTAGGTGTATTAGTCCAAATACTAATACGCTTTCCATAAATTATTTATTCTAAAAATATACATTAATGTTGCAGTTGTAACTCAATTTCCTGTACTTTTAACTACTTCCTTCCACACTTCTGTCCTGCTGTATATACTGTAACTGCAGCAAACATTAAAACATGCTATACTTGTATATTTAAACATACTATTTTTTAAAATATACTTTCTTATTGTGACCCTTACAGTACAATAACAATTGATAGCAAATATATGTTCCAATACTCAATTCTTGCATTTTAATGCCGCTCAGTATATATTCCACAAAAGTAACTGTAAAAAACGCAAGATTACTAAACTATACTACAATACTAAACATTTGTTTGAGCTTTCTATAAATCAGTGGTTAGAATTACAATTAACCTTAAAATATATAATAAAAAACTTGAGCAATGTTTTTCATAGAAACAATTCACAGCAGTCTCCTGGTGTGCCTCTTCTATTAAAATTACAGTATATACTGTAGATCTTAAAATGATGGTTACTGTACAGATATACCTAAGGAGATAACACAGGCTTAGTTATTAATAGATAGGATATAGCAAAAAAGTTTAAGCAGTCTGCATACCTTGAACAACCAGTGGACTGCCTGGCACAAAAAACTGCTGGGTTCCATCCCCTGACTGTGTGGCATACTGCACAATAGTAGCACCAGGTTGTGGCGTTCCTGAATTTGTCATAGTCAAAGTCTGTAGTCCCTGGATGCCTTCGCTTCCTGGACTGGCAATGTGGATTGGTCCCCCTTGGGCAATAGCGACTGAAAAAAAATACAGATTAAGAACCATCTCTCTTTTCAACATAGCCCTTTTAGTAATGCAAAAGTATTTAGAAAATAAAACACTTGATTGACCTCATGATTAATCTGATAGAGCTTTAACCAATGGGCAGTTTTTTCAAACAGTTAGTGTTTACTTATTATATTTTGATTGAATTGGGTGGTTATATAATTGGTGTTTGCACCAAATCAAATTTGACTTACTGGTGCAATTCGTCCTACTCCAAAATGAGCTATTCATCATTTGACACATTGTAAGCTTCACAGTGCCTTTTAGAGGAGTAAGTGCTGAATGGAGGGGCAGCACTTCTCTCACTGAAATCGCTGCAAGTTGATGGGTGCCTTTCAAGCCCCATGAGTCACTGCTGTGTGCAAACAAGAAGTTTCTTGGTCGACTAGCCCATTGCTTTTAAACCCTGTCTTGGGACACTGTCTGTTGTTTTCCAATCCATTTGGGCCTTTATTACCAGTGCTAATTGGTCCTTGTACTTGATATGCTTGCTTATTTAAACTTTTGTTTCTGCACTCAGCATTTTATTTCAAAACTACTCTAGTTCAAGTATATTATTCCTTCAGTAACTGAAGGAATACATCTTTATGCAATATCTCCTCAGTTGCTAATTAAGAATGTGTTCTATTAATGTGACTAAAAAGCTCTTAACAGTTTCTGATGAACAGACACAGGTAGGAATGACAATGAATCAAACTAGGACCAGCAAGTCCAGGACTGAGAACGACTTCTCAAGCCCACAAAAACCCAGCAGTGCAGACCCAACTGTGTGCCAGCTCTTGGAGAATCCTGGACACAATCAGGTAATATTATAGCCCTTTTCAGCACCAGCAATGTCTTGATTAAATGGTCAACCTGCACTCTGAGTGAGTGGATCCATAGGCAATTAAAGTTTCTATTACTAAAACATTGAACAATTCCAAATATCCAATATCCAAATATCCTGGCTATGGATACTGATGAATGCTCACTCTTGTGCAAACTACTCAATGACACTGTGGATAAAACCTACTACTATACAGCAAAAAATGACCTAGAGTGTGTCAAACTCAATGAAATGACACTAAACTGAATTTTGTTATGTACTATTATCATTACTTATCATAGCTGGGACGTACTGTATTGACCAGTGCTGGTCTGATAGATAGAAGTTGGCACTGGTTGATGTGCAACATTTGAAGGTGTTCCCTCCTCTTCAGACTTCTCTTCTTCAATCTTTGGAACAGCCGGTGAATCAGATGATAATTCATTAAGGATTTTTCTGGGAAAAAGAATAATTAGGTTATTCCATTATGGAAATACCTTAAAACAGGTTGAATACGTTTTTATTTGTTTCTCAGTGTCTCTGGCCTCTATAAAAAAAATGTTCCTTTAACATAGGTAGGAGCTTAATCTAAATTTTATAAAGAATAAAGGCTGCAAATGCTACCCCTGAGAGTCTCAGTGTCTTGTTTTTTAACTGAATCAATCTAATATAATTATTCAAGGTCGTCAGAAAAACATAAACTTATGAACAACAGGAAGCCATTCAGCCTGTCAGGTTTGTTTAGTTGCCAATTACAAATACAAGCATCTCATCTATAGAGTTTTCTTATATGAAACCTGGGTATCAGCTACCGCATGGCTGAGAAGCACCTTCTAAGCTCAGTAGGCTACCAAAACCCTTAAATGTTTCCACACTTTGAGCTTTAGGACTGCAACCCTCCAAAGGCAGGCTTCAAGATGACTGAGGGGCCAGCAATAGAACTGCCAATTCTAAAATGAACACTGTTCTGTTCGAGGTACTACCAGTTGAGACATTGGTCCTGTGTCCTGTCTATCTGGTCATCTCATGATACCAGTGCAGATGTTAACCCTGATATAGAGGATAAATTCCATTCTGGGCTGTCCCTTAACTCAACTATAGAAGCAGTTTCTCAGTTCACTTCCTCATCTGATCACACACCATCAGTGTGGCAGTTGGACAACAGGGGCTGCCACGTTACTCAGGTAGGCGCTGTATTTAAGTGGTGGCTGATGTACTGTAGATCCGATCCTTTATGTAAATAATTTTGAAATCCTTTGAGATGAAGAATTCTATAGGCTGTCTTGCAAAAATATTAACCCTCTTCTAGAGGTCCCATTTTTTAAAATTACACTACTCACATTCTTCATCACTTGAATACGTAAACCGAACACCTTTGTGGGGACAGGCAGTTAAATATCAGCAAAAACAGCAAAGTAAAATGAATTATTAGATTTTATTAAGTTAGCTTGCTTTTCAAAAGTATTGGGACAGCTAAGTCAAAACTGTTATTTTTGCTTTAAAGTCAGTTTTAAGTACATTCAATTAAGATGTCAATATTTGGTTGCATATCCTTTTGAAACAATTATTGCATAAAGTCAGTGAACACTTGAGTGCACCAAACTGTTAGTGTAATCATTTACACAAGACATACACTCCATATCTTAACCCTTTACATGATTCAATCTTTGTGAAGCAAAATTGTTTGGCACAATAAGGTACGACATAGCATAAACTAACACTATTGAACATTTCACAGATATGGTCACTTTACACTTTTCACGTATTAATTGCATTGCTTGATTATGGGCAGAACATTAAAAGGTCTTTCCCACCTGTAAGATGGTCGCCTGGAAAGAAGTTCTCTCCTTTTTTGTGAGTCTGTGACACCTTCCGTTGTTTCTCCATCATCGGATTCTGCTATTGCCGCTACCTGAAAAAGTGTACAAGTATGATTAAGTCATATAAATTAACATTCCATATTTAAATTTACCCTAATAACAGGCATCTATAAATCCGAAGAAGGCTCCACAGCCGAAATGTTGTGTTTCCTTTCTTCTCTTTTCAGCATGGAATAAACCTTTTATTTGTTCCTTGGCATCTTTAAAGTATTAAATGTTACATCAGAAACTATAGAAAATAAAATTCCTTAAATTGTCATTGTCCTTAAATTGCTCCATAAACTCCAGGACAAATGAAGACAGGCTTTCAGGTTTTCCCTTAAAATGAAATGAACACATCAAATTATATATTTTCTATGATGATTACTGATGTCTCATTGCTTTGCATTACAAAAGCGATTCTCTCATTGGCTGTTTCCTTTTTCCCAAAACTGACCAAAGTAAAATAAAATCAAGGATAATTACCATTTGTAATGTGACTAGAAGACAAATTGCTAATTGTAATGTTTTATTGACTTCTTGAAAACATACTACATACAGTATGTACAGTATATAAATATACAGTACATATATCTACATGACTAGAAAAATATTCAAAGTTTTCGTGGGGTTCTGGGGTTCTTGTGTGAGGTGAGAGAATAATCTCTTAATTTCTATAAAATGTCCTTACAACTTCCTTCAACACCATCATACAAATAACATGGAATTTTAAAAGTGCATAATTATCAGAAATGCTTTTTACAATTCAACTTTAAAGTTGAGGTTCATTCCAAGCTGAAAAGCTGAACAAAATAAGAAAATCACAACATCACATCATTCTCGGTGTAGAATTTGCCTCCTCATGTTCTTTCAAAGATTGCATGCTGAGGTAACTCCACATTCAAGCTTTGAACTCAGTGAAAGGCCCAATGAAAAGGGCTAGAGAAATCAAGTTAACCATAAAATAACTATAGGGTTTTGTAATGGAGTGTCTCAAAAACAGGGTGAACACATTATAACCTCTGTGGGTTTTAGCCATTAAGTATAGCTTAGCGTCAACTAACTTTTGATGACTTTAAACTTGGTATAAAACCTCATCTAAAATTACTTCCATGTGGTGTATTCTTCCAAGTAGTGTAACGAATAAAATAGGTACCATACAGCTTCTTTTTTAAAATAAAATATAATGAGGTTTATAAAATATACAGTACTCAGTTTTTTAATTCCTTTCCTAATAATATGTACATATACTGTATATCATGTGCAGTATATATATTTTTTGTTTTATGCACATTTTGGTAATGGCCAACACTCTTTATGTTTTAATTTTTGAATTAATCTTTAATCTTGCAAATAAGGAATACATTAAATGTAATCTAACATGGAAGGAAAAGCTATGATGGCCAGAAACTTACTCTTCATGAAGCAAGAGATAAGTCCGCTTAAGATTATATCTGTAAACATTTAAAATGAAAAAGGAAAGCCACAGCAGGCTGTTAGTATGGTTCTTGAAGATGTGAAAGGCTTGTAAAGACCTGAAGATGTGAAAGAAGACATATAAATAAGTAATGTAATGTTGTTTTGTGTAAAATACTGAAAATTGTTTACAGTAAATAGTTGTCATTCAGAGAACAAAACAAATCCTAGATTTATGAAGGTTAAACTGATTAGCTTAAATCCTAAGTCCACAGATCCCATTAAGACATGCCTAACTGTAAAACAGATGACTCAGATCAGTTCCATTATTCCACTGAAACTACTTCTGTACAATCATGGGTTAATTTGTGTAGTAATCTACTACTTTTAAATCCCAGAAAATGACCGATTTTGACTTGAATTATCCAGGGAAAAGTGATTCTGTTTATTACACACACACGGTTTTGAAAATACTAATATCTATCATTATAAAAAGATGAAATCCTAAGAAGAGTAACTATTTTTCTGTTAGTAGCTTACCTGAACAGTCTGTATTTGCGGTGACTGAATTACAGAGGGCTGTGGTGCTTGGATAACTCCTTGAACCTGAACTGTTTGACCACTGGGTAACTGAACCACAGTTACAGACGAAGACACTCCTGTCACTCCACTGCTTGTGACTATAGCCTGGACCAAAAAATAAGAAGCAAAAATGTTTTGTTACCTACTCATTTTATAATGAAGTTCAGTTTTCTTCTAAAACAGAATCACTTTAAACCTAAACACCATTGGTGTATATATTTCAAAATGTTTTAAATGTCCGCTTTTCTGCAATATCTTACATTAATTCACTAATTGGCCAAAATATCTTGTAATGGATGTATTTAAATGTCTTTTAGTTTCTATTATCAGCAAAGATCCTCAGCGGTGCTTCTTAGCTCTTGCCACTTCAGCTGTTTCACAATCATGACAGAAGTGTTCTTTAAAACTGACTGTCAAAGCAGCAAGGCAGTTAGCTCACAGCAGATGGTTCCTGAGACTTGGATGCCTTCTGTGTGGAGTATTTTCCCCATGTGCACATAGTTTTTCTCCAGGTGTCCTAGTTTCCTCCCACTATCCTGGTTTGTTCAGTTAGTGTCTCCTACTTGTGCCTGTGTGCTTTGCACTGGATTGATATTGTTTCCCATCCTGTGAGTAGTCCCACTTGTGTTTTATGTTTCTGGGATTCTAGCCTGATATCATGCAGCATCATCCACATGCAGGAAATTTAATTTGTTCAAGCTTAATTTCGATAGGTTTTTTTTTAAACCAGTGTATGCAGTTTGGATGCATTCAAAAATCATTACAATGCCCTTGAAATGCAGTGCCTAACTTCTTAACATTGTGTTGCATAATACACTTGGACAAAACTGTCTTCAGCCAGGAATTTGTCTAGCCTTTGTTATACTAGGAGCCTCCTGGAGACTTTCTTTAAATAGTCTAACCAAGTTGGCTGATCTGGTTCCATAAAAAACATAAAAACCATCTTTTACTGTTGGAATATTGTTATTCAACACGAGAACAAACAATAGCCCTGGTGGAAACTTCCAAATCTTTTACACTGCATCACAGTGTAAACAACTGTAAAGGACTTAAATGTTCCCTAAGATTTTTAATGCGTTTTTTTTATGCCATTGATTTTTACGGATTTTTCTAATTTAGCTGTATCATTTCCAAAACCTGTATGTAATGGGAGAGCTGAAACATCCTAGCTGGGGGCCTAGGAATAACATCCCTCTTTTCCTCATGCAGGACTGGGAAAATAGCATGTTGGTATCCATGTTTCTGTTATTCTTGTAATTTCATAGTTTCCTGTTAATAATAAAGTAGTCTCCAGTTTTCCATAGGATATGTTTACATTTAAATTTTATAAGGAACAAAGCAGACAATTAATTTTGTTATATAAACTGCATGGAATTCAGAAGTAAAATAAAGCATGTACTTTACTGCTATATGTCTTAAAGGTGTATTAATTTTTATTTTTTACCTGTCCAATGGTAGAGATTGGAGATTGGGTGGATCGGTTCTTGATTTGAACACCTTCGCCATCGGATACAGAATCATTTACAATTCCATCCTGCTGAGAGTCAACCACAGTTTCCATGGTCATTGGACTAAAAGGAACACAAAAAATAACATTTTCTTATCTCTTCTAAATCTAAACTGCTTTGAACATTAAGTACATCCTAAACATTTTTTTTTTATTCCCATGTATTCAAAATGAATGAGCTTTTCATCAACATGACTGATCAGGCATGTGAGATCCTTAGGAAGGTATTGTTGTAGCCAGACATTTAACAATATGTAACACTGTAGCAAGCAAATCTTAAAAAGGATTAAAACAAACATTCTTAAATGATTCAATAAATAATATTACACCTGTAGTAGTTTCATTTTAACATTTAAGTCTAGAACATTATCTGCCGGGGCAGAACTTTTAAAATTCTTCAGGGAATTATGTACCCAAGGACGTCTGGTAGCAAACTGACTCATGTATCATACAAAATACAAAACTTCAGCTTGAAAAGTATTTTCATCACCAAATGATCTCTCTTGAAACATTCACTGAACAATAAACAAAATGTGAGGAAATTTCTGAAGGTATGTAGAGGAATTCTGAGATATGCAGTATTCCTCTGAAGAGAGGCAACAATAAAAGCAGCAATACTGTACATAAAAGAACAAGAATCAGTTCCATTCAAAATGTTAAGTACAAATGTGCCTGAGGGATTTAGTCATATTAAGTTGCAATAATTTGAAAGAAAACTGTTTTCTTTTGATGATGAATTCTGAATGACAAAACTGTAATGGTTAAACAGTGAACATAATTGCATAATGAATTTATTGCCATATGTTGTTTTCTACTCCTAAGGACACTGAATCACAGGTTTAAGTGGGAACAACTTCTTTTTTCCAAATGGGTTTAAATAAATAAGTCTATGTCACTACCTTAATTACTGAAACAATTGCCCTCTTTAAGATGTTTTGACTGCATTTTAACTTAAGCTTTTAAATGAGATTTTCTGGGAGGTATATTACTTCTTAATGGTTTCAAGCATCATGATGGCTGTCTCAGAATATACCCCAAAACATCAGCAGTTAGCGATAACATTTGCTTGCTTAAATGAATTATTCTTCTTCCTAAAAACATCTAAAAGTTAGTATGATTAAGCCATTTAAGATAATTTAAATTTAATAGAGAGCATCTATTTTTAAAAGAAAACCTCGAAAAAGAAGAATGGAACTTGTTCCTGACTGGAAAATGTATGAAACTGCACAAGTGTGTCAAGCAACAATCTTGATTTATATACAGTAGGACCATAACTGTTGACAATCTGAATTGCATTTGACCAGGAATAATGGTTGCCACATATTGACAATCAACTAAACTATTTTTGAAGATAGGTCAAAATTGAGAAGACAGTAGCTAGTGAGCTGATTTATCTAGTACTAACATTATCTCCCTCGAAATGAAACAAAAGTGGCTTCCCAGAGGAAACCCTTTCAGTCCCATTAGTCTTCCTCACAACTTTATTGGTCCCTGGGGCTGGAAAAGTTGTTCCCTTTGCTAACAAAAACTCAACAAACTACCGTTACTCTTTTTCCAACTCATCACTAGCAACTACACAGATATACCATCCAGACAGCAATACTAATAAGTACTATATTCTACACAGGGAACAGTGTTCATGTCTTTCTGTAAAAAAACTTGTAGACGGTTCTTTTGATTTACATTATCCTTTTTGGCTTTGTAATTGTTTTACAATTTTGTATTTTTTGATAGTAATTTTGTGTCAAATTGTTCGTTGAAGTCTTTTTATTGTAATTCACGTGTACATTATTGGGGTGGAACCATTGCACAGTGGTTAGCAATGCTACCTTGTAGCACTGGGGCCCAGGATACAATTCCTGGGTTGCTATCCGCATGGAGTTTGTATGTTCTCCTTGTGTTCACATGGGTCTCCAACAAGTGATCTAGGTTCTTCCCACTGTCCACACATACCATTAGGTTAACCAGCTTCCGAGAAAACTGGCCCTGGTGTGAATGTATATGTGTTCGTGTACGTGTGTGTGCCCTGTGATGGACTGGTGTCTGCTGTTTGCCATGATAGGGTCCAATTTCCCAGTGACCCCATATTGGATAAAATGGTTAGAAAATGGACAGATAAATAGTAAGTAATTCAAGTTAACAAGCAATTACTCTTCGATATTGGAATTGTCTGAAACCCACATTTTGGAAGTTCCATAACCTTAAATGGGGAAGAGCCAGAACTCACCTTGTTTGAACATGTGGGCAGGACCAAACTGAAGGAAGGATGCAGGCTCTTCTCGAAGGCTCAAAGATAACTAGCAGGGAAGCACGCTACAGTGTGTGCAATATAGCTCTTAATAAAACTGGCTTGAGAACAGTCAAGTAGATAAAGAAGCTAAGTAGAACTGCACAAAGGACAAAATTATATTCTAAACAGACTATCGAAAGTCTACTTCATTCCTTTTTTGCTGAGTTTTTTAACGTATTGTTATAGAATGAAAAGCTTCATTTAAATTGTGTTCCTTCACCTTATCCTTCAGCCCCTCATTCCAATCCTGATCAAGCCCTGAAATACTCATGTAACTATTTTGAATTAGATTTTCCCCATTGTATTGGTGCTTGAATTTGGGATAAATTCTAATAGATTTTAAAGCCGCCATTTTGATTTTGAAATGTTTACATAATACATTGGTCATAGCATTTTGATGGATCTGCCCAACATTTCATTATATAAAAAATATTATATACTTTGTCTGGAGATAATAAAAATCAGAGCATTCAACCATCAAAGAAGTGAAATTTAGAAAAAAAAAGATAAAATTACAGTGTTAGAAGCCTAATAATAATAATAATAATTCACTCAACAACTTACATAGTGCTTAGAAAAATAGTTTCCGCCTATAAAGTTTTAATGACAAGTGCTACAAGTTGGCTTATACTGTATACGGCCAGCGCAATCAATTAAAATGTATATTAGGTGCTTTAATCATACTTTTTTACCCCTAGCTTTCAGTTTTGGAATAAGCCCCATTTTTAGACTCATATGTTGTCCTTTCATAATACCCTGTCACTGTTAAACTAACATATTATTAAAGCATCAATGTTATATTGACTAAAAAAAACAGGAGGGAGATACAATGGCCTCATAAGAGACATTGCTCAAACATAATTCTGTAAATCTAATCACTAAGATTTTAGCAACACGCAAGCAGTCAATTTGTTGGCCAAGAACATTTACTGTATCTGAAGCCATTTTTTTTGCTGTTGCTACTGTATATATTTAATCATATGATACATGTTATATAGAAAATAAATGACAAACTGCAAGAAAGTTTGACTTTGTAAAACAGCACACATATGTGTACCCCTCACAAATGGAGATACACCACCTTGCATTATAATTGCATTTAGAATTTAAAACATGATTATTAAATTCTACACATTTTAAAGGATGTATTATTCCATTAATAAGGATGGAGGTGTACAGTACTGGAACTTTCAAATGTTTTTAAAACTGACAAATAATGTAAACCATTTTCAAATGCTCAAAGCCTCAGTCCTTTTAAGTTCAAAATAAAAGGTTATGCAACCCTTCACATACAGCCCTAATTATTTATATTATTACAGACTTGCGGCTCCCCTCTTTTCTTACCCAACTCTCCATATTGACCTTTTCTGTTGTTTTATCAGGTCAATGTGACCTATAATTTTTTTATATTCAGATTTGAAGAATGTATATGATTTAAAGCAGGGACGTATAAAGAACTAGGTTTCGAGGTTTTAATAAAAATAAACATTAAAAATACTAAAAAGGAGACTGAAATATTAGAAGACAAGATTCCTGGAGTTCTTTAAGAATTTGTAACATATTGGAAACCTCCACCAAAGACACCTTATGTACATTGAGAGAACATTATATCATATATCTTTTTAAAAATATATATTTTGAAAGAACAATGATGAAAAGAACTGAAAACAACCATTTTTTAATGAATAATTTTTATTTTAAGGCCAGAAGAAAATATGTAACTTTGTTGACAACTGCACAAGACTAACAATACACAACTAAGAAGCAGACTGTAAAATGTAGTTTATATTTCATGGCTCTGTATTAACAGTAACATGCAAAAGGTTAAACAATATACTGTAGCTAGGCATTCCAATAAGTGACAAAGCAAAGGATATCGCTCTCTTTACTCACACATGGTTGCAGTGGCAACAGAAATATAACAGCAAGGCAGAATACTTTGAGTATCAAATTTGGAGTGGGGTGAGAGCTAAAGGTCAAATACTTTTGAGGTCTGTGTGAGAGTTTATCTTTATAACATCTTACCTATGCTTCAAATACAAAACACATCAAAATGTTGTCCTTTGGTTATACCTTTTGTGTGCATCAAATTGTTTTTAAAATATTTTTTTCTCTATTTCAGAAATTGCAGACCTGTGCCTTCAATATTATTTTTTCCAGCAGTGTAACATACTATCCTAACCTACTATTATGAATGTAAATTTCTAAAACATCTGTTTCTCACAGGTAAGACTTTATAAATTGCAGCTTCTCTAAAATGCTTTGGATGTTTCCAAGCAGAAACTCACTAGGTTAAACTTTTAAAATATTTTACTGGTTCAGACCAGACCAGAGACTAGAAACCTGAAAAGATGTACTGTTGCCTTAACAAATTTCCATCCCTGAAGGGATTTAGCTACATTGCAGTTACACTCCTGGGCTGACAAGCAGTCAAAACATAATAGCATGTTTGAGGAAACTGAGTTTTCTTAAACAAATATGCTTGGTTTCTTGTACATTTTGAACGACTACCTACTGTTAATTATTTAAAATAATTGTAATACAATTCACGTTTAATTCATACTTATTTTAGCAATCTTGGCAAAACCGATTGTTGCAAACACCACTTTATAAAAAGCAAAACCTGGCTATAATATATAATGGTATATAACATAACTTGTTAGATAACTGAACTGAACTCGGGTAATGGGGTTCAGTTGGTCAAAAAAACCTCAAACGGTTAAACCTATTATTCGGTGTGTTTAGCTGAATAAAATTATTGCTAAATCATAACTGAATTAGGTTTATGTTTTACGCAAGCGGTTTTGCTACCCTCCTCCACAGGCAGTAGAAAAACAACTATTAGAAAAAAAAACAATGAATGCTGTGAGCAGGGCGTTGTCGGTTTTTGGATAGAAGGGAGGAGACAGGTTCTGCGCCATTTCTAGAACCTTCCTGCTCAGCAACGGACGCCATTTTAAATAAAAATATTTAAATTAAAATAACACACCCAACAGCGGATTTTTGTTTTTTTAAACTTATCAGGTCGCATTGTAACCCGAAAAACTGACTTAATCGGTTTCGATTTTTTTAAAAATCTTTCCCGCCAAAGATAACGATAAGTCAATTATTTGCAATGAAAACCTAAAATCGGGACGTTGCGCGAAAAATAGAAATAAAATAATGAATAATTTAATACACATATCTAAACGTTATATGCGAAGTTAAAACATTAAATAAACTCTGCATTCGCACATACACTGCCACACAGAAACTATAAACGTCTTCGGCGGCATTTCAGTACACCTGAAGTTATGTTTAATTCGGTTTTATAACAATAAGTCAGAACATATTAGGATATCCATCTGATTGACGGCACAGAGCCTCGGAACTGTATTTCTAATTACTATTTTCGGTTCAAGTCCCCCTCCTCTCTCCCCCCACACGCAGCGAGCACTGCTGTCTAGCGATCCTGAGCTTATTGACTAAGACACATGAGATCCTCGTCACGTCACGTTTCTTTTTATTAAAGACCTAGCAGGGTTTTAGCTGTGGGCAGATATCCGATGTGAAGGAACCACGCAGTCACATAGAAGTGCAAAAAAACAAAAAGAAAAGTCAATTGCGCAAAGAAAATGCTGCAAGTTACTAAAAACGAGAACTGTTAAAGAACTACTAAGCAAATTCATTTTAATCAAAACCTGGAAGCCAATTCGCGCAGACTAGGTAATTTCTTAGAACGCCACTTTCCAGTACACCCCGCTGTCGAAACACTGAAGTGAAAAGAAACATTGCACTAAATACAGAGAAGTTTTGATAAAGCTGTCTAGGCGTGACCGATAACATTTCCACCCTTTCGCTGCGAAAGGAAATGTTCGCTTGTACAATATCCGAAATACACAACAATCCCTCATAAATTTTAATTCAGTTACTTTACAATTAAAACTAGTCATCTAATGAACCACGCACAGTGTCCCGAATTACCCCTGTGATAATTCACTTGGCAACTTTACACTTAAAAAAAAAACAAAAGTTACAACTTGTAAATGACATTGAACCTTTCATCGCTCCAATTACGTCCGCCGGCTGATAACGTTATTATTTGCACTTAACTCTGAGATCATTAAGGACATCTACTTTTTTTAATGCAACCAGCATAGTTGTGTATCGGAAACAAGAGCGAAGGACGAGAAGCGGTGTCTTTGCTAAGGAGGCTGTGCTGCTGTCACCACTGAGTACCCACGACCAAGTCGTCAGCGAGCAACTTCTCCCTGTCTTTTCTTTCTTTCCCCCCCTTCAAAGCCTCCACTTGTTTGCAGTGCCTGTAATAACTTACCGATGTTTTTTACGTAGTGGGACTCGTCACTGATTACGGTAGGAGTGGATGGCCTGAGCCGCTGCACACGTAGCCGCCACGTCAGCTCTGATGCTGCTGAGCTGTGTAAAATGTCGGCGAGGTCCTCGGCGCCTCTGACAAAACACGAAGATCTACGGGGAAAAAAAAAAATTCAACCCACTCAGGGGCGGGCTTACAGCAGACGAGCGGGTGGGAGGGACAAAGTACAGAAGTCGGCCTGCAAATGCGGCGCTAAAAAAAGGGTTACAAGGAGGCGGCGAGCTCTGGCGTTTCTGGCCGCGTCGCTGCGGACAGCCTGGGGCTGCGTTCTGCGCGCGAGGCGGGCGATTCAAAACGGGCCGGACGGGGAAAACAAGCGGAGCGAAAGAAAACAGCAACAGCCTCGGCGCGCGCTCTCCTGAAGCTCGAGTTCCGAGGGACGCCGCGGTTGCCCGGAGAAATGACGTCCTGGGGTTCCCTCTGCTGTAGGCGTTTGCCCGGCTGGTTCACGCATCGCTTTACATGCAGACAGTGTTGTGAATCCGGTAGCACGAAAACGGGCATTTTTAGTTTATTTTTCATTCATCTTTTTGGCGCCGCTTGTGTTTTGCCCCCGTCTTTCCCTCCCGCACACAGAAAACACAATGTGGTTCTTGTGTTTTTTGCAGGGTGACCACTTCTGAACCGCGTTATATATTTAAATCATGCGATATAACAAGACCAGTATTCCGGCTAATAATGAAAACTAGATGTATCAAGTAACCCCAAGTACAAAATAGGTTGCAGGGACCTAAAGCGATTGATGAAGTGGGTTTAAATTTTCAGGCGCACTCAATTGTGTCATCCATATGAAAGGATGGAGGGCGATGAAGCCACGAAAAAGTCCATCAGTGTATACAGTATGTAGGATATATTTTGAGAAAGTGTAGAATTCTGAATATGGTGACTTGTGCTAATACCTGTCCTCAGAAACATGTCTAACACAGGCACAGTGGAGGAAGGTTTAGTAATGAAATGAGGAATTCAGGAAAACCAGTCCTTCAAACTCAGAACGATATTAACCATCAACCCAGAAAACAACCACCAGTAAAACATGGAAATTAAGCAGGAGAGATAGTGGGACTGAAGCACTCATTTGTAATCTTATCCTTTGATTATTAGGTGTTCCATCCAGTTTCTGTTTCGTAGTTGTGTAAATTAATTTGACACTCCTTACTCCAACATTTATTCAAACATCAAACAGCTATTAAATAATTAAATACGATGTTTACACCATGTTGATAATGTCTTTGCCATAACCCGGCTGTTGCAGCTGATGTATGAAATGAAATAAGTGGTTGTCCACAGACATTTCTTTTGGTGAGGTTACACAATGTTTCGGCCTGGACAGCTTAATTAACACAGGAAATTAAATATATCACCTAAGGAAGGAAATGCAGTGGGTGGCACATACATACTAAAAATAAGATATTAAAGTAATTCAAGTTCAACTGAACTTGAACATACACATTTATATAAAGCCCAGATATGGAAGTGTTGTTTTTTACAACTTTCAGCCAAATTTGATTTTAAACCTTGCCTAGGGATCTTATTTAACCTTCCTGCCCAGTCTGGACTGCTGCTTGTTTGCTTCATAGCTTCATAGCTGTGGCACCTGAATGCATTATACTACATACTCAGTATGTCCAACTGAGCGTGGGTCAATGATGATGTCTGTTACTATTTATATTACTGAACCCAAGACATTTGTTAAACCTCAGGTAAACCTCTTATTTTAATATCTTTAATTGCTCATTTTTCTTTATAAAAACTTTGTATATGTTGTATGTCTGCAATATATATTATCTGTACAGATATATTATGAAATTAGTTCAGGTGGGTAGCTGTGTCAGCATGCGTAGGCTGCAAAGGACGTCAGGTGTGCGAAGAAGGCTCCACAGCCAAAACGTTGTGTTTTCTTGCTTCTCTTTTCAGCATGGAATAAACCTATTGTTCCTTATTATGAAGGTGTACATAAAAGCTAAACGTATGCTTGTAAAATAATAAATTAACTTGGAATATTACATTCTAGTGACATCTAGTGGCTAGAAAATAGTTTTTAGTGCTGTTTTCATCCCAATTTAGAAGTGGTCAAAAGTACCACTGCTACTACTAATAATTGCTCACACTTATATAGCGCTTTTCTGGACACTCCACTCCAAGCACTTTACAGGTAATGGGGACTCCCCTCCACCACCACCAGTGTGCAGCCCCACCTGGATGATGCGACGGCAGCCATAGTGCGCCAGTACGCTCACCACACATCAGCTATTAATGGGGAGGAGAACAGAGTGATGAAGCCAATTCATAGATGGGGATTATTAGGAGGCCATGATTGGTAAAGGCCAATGTGAAATTTGGCCAGGATGCCGGGGTAACAATCCTATTCTTTTCGAGAAACAGCCTGGGATTTTTAATGACCACGGAGAGTTAGGACTTCTGTTTTACATCTCAACCGAAGGACAGCACCTTTTTACAGTAAAGTGTCCCTGTCACTGTACTGGGCATGAGGACCCACACAGACCACAGAGTGAGCGCCCCCTACTGGCCCCACTAACACCTATTCCAGCAGCAGCAAGTACATACAGTGTTACACAGTTTAAGATTTTGTACACAACCTAAAATGGAATTTTCCAGGTAATTTAGGATAAGGCAAAAGTGTTCTGGTTTACTTTTGGTACTTAATTATATACTCCCAAGTCCAGTGATCACATATAAATTGGTTAGTAACAGAAAGTCATAGAAATAAGGCCTGGTAAATCACTGTTAATATAGTATCTTTTTAATGACCTGCACATGTTCTTAACAGGCGAATACAAATATCACATATCGCAGTGAACAACCACCACATACTGTATCTGTAAGTACCACACATACCAACACTACAAAAAGTGTTGTTTTGTTCATAAATGACCATGCGGTGTGCAATTCAGCAATACAGAGTATGAACATGTTTATCTTTATCTGTACAATTCCTTTTGATAAAAAGTACAATTAAGCAAACAATATTATACTCACTATCGCTTGTAGGCATAACATGATGTGGCTAACTAAAATCAGAGAAGGTGTAACTATTTGTAGCAGCTTGCACAATGCAGATTCATCTTTTCCTCTGTACAGATGATCAGTTATTTAAATATTCCATTCAGCGTATCAAACGTATTGTCACAAAAATACATTCTCTGGAACTTTCCTCATTTCCAAAAGCTCGGTAAAGGGAGAATGAGACACTTTCAAAACGCAGCCGCCAGCTAGTTTCTGTAGTCAAAAACTCTTCGCCTATTTTAACTTAAACATTTGTTTGTGAACTAGGCTTTATTCGTTTCATTTAAAAAAAACCCAGCAAGAACAAAATAATACAACAATACTACCCCACTCCAAGCCTGTGACCAAAGGACTCACACTCTCCATGTGCTGTGCAGTAAGGATGTGACATCATCAGCGCCATCATTCCAGTCCTCAGCAGTCCCAACCCAACACCTCCACCTGACAAACTGCACAGGGAGTGCAGGGAACATCCTTGTTTAGAATAGTACCTAA
Source organism: Atractosteus spatula (assembly GCF_055471065.1). NCBI lineage: Eukaryota > Metazoa > Chordata > Actinopteri > Semionotiformes > Lepisosteidae > Atractosteus > Atractosteus spatula. Next base: position 22,950,437 of record NC_142711.1, on the reverse strand, counting down.
AGAACAAGAAACCTGTTTCCTAAACATAACCACAACAGGAGATTTCCAAAACATATAAAAGGGTACTGAGAACACCCTCCCCCCATATAAAGTGTACACAAGCCAGATTGATATTGTCCCAACATGTATCTTCGGAAGGTAAGATGGCCTTATTCACTTGTCAGAAGATTTTTTCTAGTTTTGTAGCAATGCATGTGGACTGCAACTATCCTCTGCGCTTCTCAATTATGTGGTCATTTCCAACGGCTTCTTTGACAAAGTTCAGAGATAAGGTTTGTGGGATGCCGACTCTTAATGGCCTCACAAAGACTAGTAAGGTATTTTGCAGCCTGCTGCTCTTCACTATCCATGACTTTTTAAGTGATTTGTCTGTAGCCAATCTAAAACATTGCCCTCCAAAGCTATGATTCGTTCTCTATTGTCTTGGCATGTCTAAGAGAACCGTATGTGTGCCATCCAAACATGTCTTAGCAGTAGCCAGTGAGCTTTTAAAATGCAGAGAATGAGTGATTCAGGCAGAATGGTCTGCTTTGCACATCATTCTCCATCGTTTTCCATTGTCACCAACAGCCATCTGAACTGAATTTTCTGAAAATCTCATTGGTCGCCAGATTTGGTGGTGCATGGAGACTATGTTGCTGTTTGTGACGTCATCCTAACATGTAAATGTGGCTGTTGCTTTTTAAGTGAAAAAACTAACAAGAAAAAGTGGAGCTGTGTGTTTGACTAAAATAATTGTAGTCAACTAAAATAATTAGTCTTTCATCTGAAACTTTAAACCAATTGGATACTGAATACATCATATTATATTTTATTAGAGAGGTGTCCAAGCCTGGTCCTGGAGAGTCACAATTCAGTCAATGTTATGGGTCACTCTCACTTCATCAGTTTGTAACGACACAAAACACGTGAGTTTTAATCAGTTTAGCAAAATTATTGGTTCAGTTAAGAAAGGAATGGTCAGCTTTAATTTTGAGAGCCAGAGGGTGTTTTCATTTCATATCACATGCTTAAGTGACCACAAAAAAAAACTGATCCCAATGTGTATTAATCCATGGGTTAAGGGATCTGGAATTGGCTCTCCAATAGCACCTTGGTCATCTCTGCTCTATTGATTAAGACACTACTGCAGTACCTCCATATGACCTTCTTATCATACAGCATTCAGTGCTTACAAAGGATTTATAATTAACTTAATTGTTTCTACAGTCTATTTAACCCTAGGTTATAAAGTACTTATGCAGATAGTTTACTTAATTGTCTTACAATAGTACTGGCATTTGCTCTTATTGGAGATATACAGTAGGTGTGCTGTGCATATTGAGCAAGTAAAAAAAAGTTCATGTAAGCAACGAGATATTGTATATCTAGACATATACAATATGCCAGCTTGTTATTAATTTATTAGCTCTCTGAACCTTAATCAAACTAATCAATGAACAGTGAGCAAAATGTCACTTTAACCTTTAACTTGAGAGGCTGGGGTCCTCCTCCCAGGAAAGAACTTTGATGGTATGCTTAATTGGATATGAAGAAAGTTAAACTATATTTTAAAGTTATAAGAGGAGGAGACAGGTTCAAGGTATTAAAGTTATATATTGAAACAAACTCCTAAGCATCAATAAGCCGTAAACCATCACATATATTTAAAGTGATTTGTATAGCTGATACGAAATTATCAATCCTATTTGTAGTTCTGGAAATGTGATATTCTTAATACTTGCATGTTTTGCCTGATAATATTATCTGGGCACGGAAGATGACATAACGAAACAGTGGGATTCATGGGTTTTGGGTAGAAGATGTTAAAAATCTGGGCTAAAGATATCACATATCTGTGTTTCTCCGTCACTGGTTTTAAACCCTTTGTGGTTCCTTAAAAATTGAACTTGTTTTGAGGTGTAGAGACGCAAGGCTGTAGTAACTCTTCTCAGCCAGATTTATTTACTTTTATCGGGAAACAAAAGTTTACGTTTATATGGTTTTGTGTTTACTAAAGAAGGAGGGGTCATCTTGCGGTTACCTTTTCAAAAACTCGAATGACACGATTAGTCGTTTTGATCTTACATGAACAAACACAAACTAATCTTAATTTTACTAATAGGTGTCGAATAATGAACACTAGCCTGGCCTACCAGTAACAGTCGTATCGTAAGGCACCATTAGGACGGTAACTTTGTAACGTAATCTTACTCTCTGGACTGTGATAACCTCCAAATCTCAGCCAAGACGAGTTATTTTTAAAGTTTGTGATGTTAGACCTTTCTGGGCACCCATAGCATCGCCGACACCATGAGAATTCAAGAAATAGGGATGACAGAATAGAGTGGTGTATTATTTAAATTTATATTTGGTTCCTTTTGCGTAGGTCTTAACTTATACTTTGATATTAAAAAGTTTATATTCATAAGTTTTTGTAATTACTTAGCAATAGCGTGGAGACTGTGAGGAAAAAGAGTATTGCTCTGCACGGTGTCCCCTCCAGCTGACGTCTTGGTAGTTTCCATGAGGCAGGTTAATGGAAGAGGTCTAAGTGAAAGAGATCAAGCCTGTGACAGCAGATGAACTTAAGTTTTTAAAAATATATTCAGTGACATTGGCCAGAGGTAATTATATTTTCAGTCATTTCCACGGTGTTTCCGCAGACGTTTCTATTGATCATGATAAATGCGCTAAGCAGTGCTGTCTATGTAATGGAAATGATAGGAAAACACACAGTATGTACTGCTTTGGTCGTGTCGCTACAGCCTGTGTTGGTTCTTGCCTTCCTTAGTCATTTTCCGTTCTTTCGCTTTTGTTATTGATGCGATTGGTAATTAGTAACTGCTTTTTTGTACTCTTATTTCTTAAAAGGCATCAAAATCCCTTCCCTCGAGTCCCAGTCATTCGAGCCCTATTTTTTAATTTTTATAAAGAAGAAACATTGAGTCGGTAGGCCCAAATGTTAGTTGATGTGAATGGACTATGACAATGCTTTTCGTATAGTTTAATTAATGTTGTTATGCCTTTTCCTGAATGATTATATCCTTGTTTAACAAATAGGCCTCCACAGTTTACGGGACATTGTGTTGAATCCTGACAGTTGAAAGTTAATAATATTGCTCATTGAAAACAAGGCGGTACCGTTGTACTGTTGGTAGACAGGCTCATTTGTTCTTGATGATTAAAAACAACCAAAGTAACAATTTAGCTACACGTGATTTTATGTATTGTTCAATTTAAGTGCCTCTACTTTGATTATTTTTAATTAGTTAAATGTGTAATGTTTCCTTTGTTTTCTCGTTATATTACGCTGTCAAATTAGACTTTCTTTAGCAACTATTTTTTATCTAACATTACGAAAAACATTGTATTGTTTAGACAATCAGCTGTTTTTCTTGGCTGATGTTTAAGATAAGCAATTAATGCTTGCTATCGAAATTTCTCTAAGACAGTTTGTAGGCCCTTGTCTCAAAAGGACATACAAGTCAGCCTTAGTTGTGTATTTATACAGTTTAGTTAACCTACCAAAGTGTGACAATGGCAGTAAATTTGATAAGGAGGGGCTATATGAAATATGCACTACAATGAGCCAGAAACAATTTAAACTGCAATATTTAAAAACTATACACTTTATAAATAAACATTTAGTTATTCTAGCAAGCTGTGACTTGTTTATGAGAAGCTTCCGAATGATTAGCTTATTGTCACAGACAGTCCAATGATTTGTAAAAAATATCCACCTGTGGGGACATAGAACTTACACTCAGCTCTCATAATGTCATCATTCAAATTGATAAAAAATGAGTTGTGTACAATAATGTCATCATTAAAATTGATAAAAAATGAGTTGTGTACAATAATACCTTTGAGCAAAAGCTTAATTCTCAGAAATAATGATTTAACACAGGAATAATTATTACAGATGTTTTATATATATATATGCTACAGTAACATTCATCCTTTTGAAAAGTACTGTCAGCATAGCTTAATTCTTTATAGTTCTGTAGCCTATAGTGACCTGTGGATGCCCTGTAAGTTGCAGTTACAACATAACTAATTTTCTGTCATTTTTTGACCGATGAGTGATGTTTATTAAGGGGCAGAAAATGTCAAATCTGCATCTCGAAGATTCCTTAGAATCCTTAGAACTGTCAACTATACAATCAATAACTAGTAATAAGGAAACATTGTACAGTTTTTTTCTCATGAAGTTGAAAAAGCAATAATTATTGCATTTTGTTACCTTTATTGATTGTATAGTCAGCGGTTTCAAGCTTTCTTACAGATGCAGTTTTGACATTTCCTCCCTCTTAATAGTACAAATTCATTGCAGCAAACAGATGTATATCCATGTGACTGACTAATATTCTTCTCCATGGAGCTAATAAGCGATGTGACTTACAAAGCAGTTCATGATCTGTTCTTTGTGCAAGCTCACTGATTATTGTGTCAACAAGTCTTGTATTTGTGGAGTAAGTACTTTCAGGAGGAGTAAAAAATATGGAATGTAGGTATGTGTTTAGTATATCGGAAGTATTAGCCATTGCGGTGAAACTTAAAGAAAATCTATCTTATAATTCAGTTTTTGTAAGGACTACAGTACACAGTTTACAGTACAACTCACGTTGAGAGAACTGGAGTTATTTCTCATGGAACAAAGAGCTTTTAGATGCGAATGCCCATTTGTCCGTATACTCGCTGGGGTGGAGCCTCTTTGAAAAGACAGTTATTTGGGTTGTGGAGGAAGAGATGAACGTGCCAACAAAAACTCAATGGTGACTCGGACTTGGAGCCAGAAAACGAGAGTGAGGAGGAGTGAGAGACCAAGCGCCAAAAATATAAGGAGGCAGAGATAAGAGAAATACATACTTTTCATATCTGTGGATCTGTGGATTTTATTTTAAAAAGTAAAGTTTTTTTTTCTACTTTGTCGGCTACCTCTGCTGTATTACAAATTGGCTGACAGGGCACAAGAGCATATCGATCCTGACATTGAATTATATTAGATGCACTTTGGGTGATAGAATACTACAAGTTTACCACAGCTGTGCTGGATAATTGAGCAGTTTAGTAAGAAGCAAATTGAATAAGACAACAATTAAACAAGCCAAAAACACACCTTATCTGCCAAGAAACAATTGCATAGTTTTTTAAGAGTGCAGTGTATTTCCTTATTATAAATGGGGGTATTGCCCCATTATACAGTCTGGAATATTTCATAGAGCAATATACATGTACCAGTTCATCCACCTTTTCAAAATGATCTTTTTGCCTTTGGTGGGGAATATAGATTTAAAGCTTTTGTTGCTATTGCCTGCTTTAAAATTCTGTATCATTCTCTGAGGCAGACATTTATCATCGTAGCAGGACGTGGCAGTCGGACAGCTCTCTTTCTTGGTGCGGTGAGCATTTCTGCTTAAGGCTGTTGTATCACGTTGCTTTGGAAGAACGATACCCACAGAGAATCATACTCTTCCAGTCTTTCTGAACTCAGTTTCCCCAGGATTCGCTGTATTGTTGGTGTTAAGCCCCCTCATTAAAAACGGTCTGAAAAATAAAGGAATCTTGCAGGATGGAACGGCCTGTTGAAAAATGTGCCCCTTTTTGTCTTTCTCTCTTCAGCTTTGACACGTGAGCTATACGATGTCCTTGAAGCCCCGGGTGGTGGATTTTGACGAAACATGGAACAAACTTCTGACAACAATCAAGGCAGTAGTGATGCTTGACTACGTGGAGAGGGCAACATGGAACGACCGCTTCTCGTATCCTAAACCCATCTCTATTTTTCTGTTTTGAAAAAGTCAGGGTGTCCTAAACTACTGCTTTTGCCGACAGAATGAGGCATCATTCTGTTTAACATTGTGAAAACAATACATGCCATCAACATCTAATACCATAACATGTATGGTTGTGGCTGTGTGCCACTTTAAGCAAAAAATAATGTCAGGTTACTTAAAATCCAAGTGTATTTAAACCTTATAGTATATTACAGATTGTTTCCTACATGAATACCTTTAGTTTTCTACTCTTAAAGTTTTATGCATTATTTCTATCGTTTATATATATATTCGTAGATATACTTTTTTTACCACGGCTTTTATTTATCTCAGACTTTAAGCATTTTATGTGTTGACACCTTAATAGCTTCATTAGTGACATTTATGCTTTGTGTGTTGCCTACCCAGAACCTCTGGGTGAAAGACTGTACACAGAAACAAAAGTATTTCTGGAAAACCATGTTCGACTCTTGTATAAGGTAGGTTCTTTTTACACCGTTATGCCTGTTTTTCAAATGCAGATGAGCTTCATGTTTTCTTACTGACATATAACTATAATTTGTATGCTGTATGGAGGCTGTTTAGATTCTGGATTTGTGTGTTTTCCTTATGTTTGTGGTGTTGTCCTCCCCCACTCCAAGTACTTGTCGGCTAGATGTGTCTCACATTTCGGTGTCTCACTTGTCTCTGTGTGCGTGTTTGTGTATGAGTCCTACTATGAACTGGGATCCCATCCATCGTGTCGTCCTGCCTTGTGCTCTGTGCTGCTGGGATGTGATCTGGGTTTGCTGAGACTCTTACTAGCAACGATGACATCCTGGTCATGGATGAAATGAAATGTCTGAATAACTGAAAGTAAAGCAATGGTCATTTTTAGGAAGGAGAAAGAAGCAAGAATCTGAAGATGAAGAAAATAGGTTTCATAAAAACAACTAAAAAAGCTTTCTTCGTGAGCGGGTGATATGGTGATATTTGGTGATATGATGCTTACATAATTAAGAGAATCTTTTATTTTTCCAGAAAGTTCTAGAGTCAGAAGAAAAAGTTTTAGTGATGTACCACAGATACTGGGAGGAGTACAGTAAGGGAGCTGACTACATGGACTGCTTATACAGGTAACAGTCTCAAAGAGGCACATCATAATAGATTTCTTTTGAATCAGACACGCTACTGTGGCTTTCAGAATTATGTGACCTTTTATGCAGGATGGGTTTTTCTGTAAAGTGTCAGAGTCGGCAACAGGGATGAAAGAGACCATGACCAGCACTCTAGTTAGATCAACACTAGATTGGTACTCTTGTTGCCTTTTCCCACTGGGGATCTGGTCCTAAGTCATTTTACATACAAGTACCTTTGTGTTCACTGGTCACAAAACAAAATAATCCACAGTTTCTTTTCTGAAGATGTAAATTTGAGCCTCAGGTCACGCTAATGATAAAATAGTTTTTTTCAAGTAAGCATTTTAAGATCTCAGCATTAGTATAGCAATGTGTAGAATTAACCTGTTTTTCCTGCTATCCTGAAAGTTATCTTTCATTATTCAGAGCTAAGATAATATAAAGACAGCTCTTAGTTGCTTGCTGTTCCCTAGGTCCCTGTGCCTTTAAGCAGTTAACAGGACATCCCCAAAGTCGGGTATCATTTTCACTGGGGTGTCCCTAAGGGAGTGCCAGCAAAGATCATCACACTTCTTTATACAGTGCCTATAGACAGTCTCCACACCCTTTCCAAAGTAACAGATTTTGTGGCCTAACAGCCTGAAGTCAAGATACATTAAATCAGAAATTATGTTAACTTTAATGTTCACACATACTGTACATTATGTACACATTCAGGTGGGTAGCTGCGTCAGCATGCGTAGGCTGCAAAGGAACAAGTAATAGGTTTATTCCATGCTGAAAAAAAGAAGAAAGAGAACACAACGTTTCGGCCGTGGAGCCTTCTTCAGGTGTGTCTACACATGTGTACACAATATGTACACATTGCAGCACACAACCTCCAAGTGAAAAAACAAAGGTTTAAGCATTCTAAAAAATAATTATTAGTGAAAACCTAGAAAAGGGGGGTTTGATAAGTGTACATAACACTGAATTAGTACGTGTTGGAAGCAACTTTTGCTTGAATTACAGCCATAGTTTTGTTTGGGTAGGTCTGTACCAATGCAGCACAGCGAGATTTAGTAATGTTTGCCCATTCCACTGAACAGAACTGTTCAAGCTCTGTCCATTGCGAGGGGCTGCAACCTGCGGATCTGACTGGGTCACTAGAGGGCCTTTTTCCTTTTTGTTTTTTGAGCAACTCCGCTGTTCCCTTGGTTGTGTGTTTTAGGTCTTGTCTTGCTGAAAGGTGAACGCCCGTCCTAGTTTCTGCTTTCTTGCAGAAGGCACCACATTTTCCTCAAGCACTTTTCTGTACTTTGCTCCATCTGTTTTCCCTTCTTTCCTGACATGTTTCCCAGTTCCTGCTGATAAGAAACATCCAGTAACATGAGATTGCCGCTACCATTCTCTTACAGGGGGGAAGATGTTCTTTGGATAATGTGCTGTGTTGGGTGTGCGCCACATAAACAACTTAACGTTTAGGCCAAAAGTTCCATTTTAGTTTTGTCTGACCGCATGTTTGCATTATCACTTTGTTGCTGTTTTTGTCAGTAATGGCTCCCTGCTTGCCCTTCTGCCATACACACCAGATCTGTGAGGTGAGGTGCTTGGGGTATTGTGGTTACACGCACACTTTGACCAATCATGGCTGTAAAAGCCTGTAGCTCTTTGAAAATCGTCCTCGGCCTCTAGGAAGCCTCGCTGATCAGTCTCCTTCATGCTTGGTCATCCAGTTTGGATGGGCAACCTGATCAGGATGGGGCCTTCCACTTCTCTGTGATCATGCACTAAAACACATTTAAGGTTTTTGGAATATTTTTATATCCATCTCCTGCTCTGTGCCTTTTCATAACTTCATCCCGGAGGTCTTTTGATGGCTCCTTGTTGCTTATCATTGACTCTTTTCTTTGAGATGTGACTTTGAGACCTACAGTACTGCAGTAGCTGATTTCATTCTGAAACCATCAGATTTATGGCAGTTAAACACAGCTGGAGGCCAGTTAACTTATTGTGTGATTTGGAAGCCATTTGGTTACTTACAATTGCTATTACTAAGTGGTGTGTACACTTATCCAGCCCTAGTTTTTTCTTTTCTGTTTATATGTAATTACATTTCTGATTGTTTGAGCATTTGGTTTTCACTTGGAAGTCATGTGTAAATAAAGATAAAATAATTTCTGATTAAATGTGTCTCAACATGCTGTTAGGCCACACAATTACTTTGGAAAGTTACTTTGGAAACAAAGTTACTTTGAAAGTAACTAGTTTACAACTAGAAAGAAACTGCTAAAAAGTTACTACTTTTTTACAAAGATACTTTGGAAAGGGTGTGTAGACTTTCTATAGTACTGCAAAATTCATGTCACAATGTATTGTTTTGAACAGGGACCCCGATGTTCTTCAAATGCAGATTTCTGAAACATACTAAGGGAGTATAGATGCATCACATACACAATCAATGAACTCTGAAATAGTAGAAAAATCCAGATAGCTATAGACTGGCACTGAGTTGTATAAAACCCAAAGTGGGCAGACAGATTCTGAAACAGTTTGGTGTTATCTGGTATTCCAGACAACCGTAGTATATTGTAGTGTGTAAGTAATGGATATGATGCAAACTATGTATATTGTACTGTTCGATTTTTTTTTCTCACACAGGTACCTCAACACACAGTTTATTAAAAAGAACAAACTGACCGAAGCAGATTTGCAGTATGGCTATGGTGGAGTTGACATGAATGAACCACTAATGGAAATTGGAGAGGTAAGACCACATTAAATTGTAGACACTTAAATATTCTAGGTAACATTTTCGTACAATAAAATACATTTTTGTATTATCCTGCTTGAAAATATCTGCAACTGTTTACACTATCAATTATATATGCAATAAATTGCATTATATCACTAGGGTCTTCTTTTTCTGTGTTATTTATTCTTTTTCTCTTCCTTCAGGTTTTTTTCAGATGTTTATTGTGGATGAAAAAGCTTTTGTTAAAAATAGCCTATACTGAATAAAAGCCATGTAGCAGAGTCTGCTCAAGTTTAATTTTGCATTGCATTTCTTTAGCTTGTGGTATGTAGAAAAGTAAAGCTATATGTTTAAGTAAAAATGACTTGGTATTAGTCTATCATTGTTGAACACTTTCTCCAAGTTTTTAAATGTGATGGGCATTTTGGGAAATCCTGAATGCTATTTGTGTGTTTGAGAACATTTATATTTATTTTTAAGAACATAAGAAGAAAATGCATTAAATACTACAATGCTAAAAAAAATGAACCCACACTTTTCCAGTTTATTTCACAAGCAAAATGCAAACTGGGCTTTACAATTTCTGCACTCGAGTGCAATCAAGTGTGATTTAAAGATATCTCAAACTCCACCCAGCATCATAAAAAGTTTTTTGGTTGTGTTTAAACCTGCAAACAACATATATTGTTCCAGAATTCTGATAATATCTTAGGGGTCAATACTGAGCTAGAGCAGTCACGATTTTAGCAACACAGTCATATCCGAAAGCACATTAGTAACATATATCCAGCAGTGCACTTATCACAAGACACTCCCAATACAAGTACTGACTTTACCTTAAGTGAATCTATGACACAGAGGTTTGGGTGTTGTACACCTATTGAAAGTTTAAAATCAGTGTGCATATGTGCTATAAAAGGAAGGGAAAGTACTGGCCGAGGCTGCATTATAATCAAGATACCAAGCAGCTTGTCTAGTTCACTATACTATATAAAGGCATAGAGAGAGATCACTTTATTGGCCATATACAATTTCTTGTATGAGGAATTTGTCTTTTTTCGCATACCACAACTTGCTCTCCTTGTGACACACAGACAGAGAGAGAAGCCTGGGGTCAGAGCACAGGGTCAGCCATTTATACGGCACCCCTGGAGCAGTTGAGGTTAAGGGCCTGGCTCAGGGGCTGAACGGAGTAGTATTCCTCTGCCGGCCACGGGATACGAACCGGCAACCTTCCAGCCACAGGCGCAAATCCTTAGTCACAGAGTCACCGCACCGCATATGGGAGGGGGACTGATTTTAAACCCGAAAAAAAAAATTGTATAGAGAAGAGACTGGTGACTGGTGAAACAACCAGATCAGCTGGTGAGTCAGAGGGTCAGTCCGTGCTGGCACACTATAGGCACAATAGGCTGAGTAGGCTCTGAGATATATAAAGTAAGTAAACCAGGGAGAGTCAACTTCAGAACCTGAAACGTGCTCAGGCTATGCTAATCAAAAATGTGCTGAGAACCATTCAGTTAGAGGCAAGTAATCTAAACTGGAAAAAGCTTTTATAATTTCAAGAGGTTTCTAGAAAGCGGATAATTTTGTTTTTAAATGTTGAGGGAGATTGCGATAACTCTCCCATTTAAAGAGAGATAGTCCTGTGCTTGGAAGCTGAAAGTAAGATAGAAATGCATTTTTCACATTTTTTCCATTTTACTTACATAATTTATTGTTCATTTAATGGCAGAAGGTTTTCAACTCAGGTTTTCGGTATCGCCTCTTAAATTCACCAGCTGTGTTTTTTTGATTCACGTATCTTACAAGTGTGGTGCTGAATGAAAGAACTTGCTAAAGAAAAGAAGGCCTTCAATCATGCATCTGCTTCTGTACTCTTAACTTCCAGCTGGCATTAGACATGTGGAGGAAACTGATGATAGAGCCCCTACAGACTGTCCTTATCCGGATGCTGCTGAAAGAAATCAAAAAGTGAGTGAGGTTGTATTGTCCTTTTCGAACCTATATAAGTTACCAAGAACTTTAACAATGTGGGCAGCGTTAGTGCAATCATGACCAAAATGTGTGAAATGGGTTACTCTGAAAAGCAAAAAATGATCCATTTTCTTTGCAAGCATTTTGATTTATTGGGAAAATATACTTTTAGATTGGTTTTGTCCTTTTCTGAGACATTTACATACAGTATGCCTTTCCTTTAGTGGAAGGAATGGTTTGAGGGAAACCAAAAGTCTTGTCATTAAAAGTGCCCGTCTTTTCAGTCTATATCGTTAGAAGATTTTGCAGTCAGTTACTAAACTTTTCAGGAGCTACCTAGTGACTTACCTGAGACTTGCCTGTTTGTGGAGGTGTCACTATAATTTCGCAGTCAAACAACTTTTAAGGCTCATTGTTGCAGTGATAAACGTGGTCCAGTTTTACCCTCTCCCAATAACATGATAATGTTAAAATAATAAAACTTATAATCAACAATCAGTTTTAGTGTTCTGATTCATATCTGTGTTGGCTTTTTGTAGACTTGGTTTTGGGCTTGGTTTGTTCTGGAATGCTCTGGTACTCTTTGTTGGGCTTTCTGGTGCTATAGGTAAAGTAGAGTTCATCAATATTTTAGAGATAAATTAAGATGAAAACATCTAAATTGACAAGAATGTGCCAGACACGAAATATCTACAGGTGAACTGAAAGCCTTTATAAGAATTTGAAGATTATCTAAATACGTCTGCAGATATTTAAGCACTTTGAGAAGCCACCTTTAAAGGCGCTATATAAAATAAAGTTTTTTGTTATTATTATTAAAGTTTATTATTATTCCTTTGCAGCCTACACATGCTGACGCAGCTGCCCACCTGAACCTTTATTATTATTATTATATTTGAGAACACAATAACTTATAAAACAGTGTTTGCTTTGAGCATGTTCATTGTATTCTGTCTCTTCTCTCTCAGGATAAGGTAACATAGTGACAATGTAAACCTATTTATTCCTTCATTACCTGTCACTGTAAATGGTCATAGCCTTGTAATATAGAGTACACTGTTGTGTTTTTTTGCTTTACTTCACAATTCATTCCTCTGTTTTAATCACAAGTGACCGGTGTGGTGAGGACCCTAATCAGAAAGTAATCCATGGGGTTATCAACTCCTTTGTTCATGTTGAACAGTACAAGAAAAAGTTTCCTCTTAAGGTAAGAAAAAACTTGGAGAACACTCAGGATTTAATTGTACTTTTTATCAAATTAATTTTTTTAATATTATTAAAATGGTATTAGAGAAATTAAATGAAATATATTTTTTGGGCGGTAATTATCCAATTGTAATCCATTCGGTACTGTATTAGGTCAGTTAACTATTGAACAGTAGTATGGGGTGTTTTCCAAGGAAAATCTATTTAGAAATGTGTATTCTGTCTTGTATTGGCTCTCTTAAAAATCTATTTCTTGTGATTTCAAGTGTGAATTGAAATAAATACTTGGTGCAACGGTTTTCTTACGTTCTAGTTAAAATTGAATGACTACTGGAAATCATTCACAGTAGTTTTATGTAATATATGTAATAGCTTTAAAAAATGTGTTTTTCTTACACTTGCAGACTTCCTTTTTTCCCTGTTCTTCAGTTTTATCAGGAAATCTTTGAAGGGCCGTTTCTGTCAAAAACAGGAGAATACTACAAGCAGGAGGCTTCCAATTTACTGCAGGAGTCAAACTGCTCACAGTACATGGAAAAGGTAAGGGTGCTCTAGAAGTTGCTTTGTTCTGTAGAAGTGGCACACGAATTAAGCTGAATTGTATATAATTCTTATGCAGAATTATTCAACTGTTTGTTTATATCTGTGTGAAGACACAGATATTGCATAAATCTTTTGCTTCCCTATTATTGAAGTACATATTTCCTATGAATCAACTGTTTCCATCCTTCCTGTTTATGTTTTTTTGTTCTAGTATGGCATTTCTCCATGTTATGATACATAACTAAAGTATTTTCCTTTCCTTTTGTTTACCAAATTGAGTTTCTAAAATAAATAGGACACTGGTGGTTTGCTTTAAATTACGATTCGGTTTGAATTTAGGAACTCCCGAGATTTACTTTTGTTGAAAAAAAAAAGTTCCTGGTTACAATAGATTCGATTTGCCAGTATGAGGTGATATAGGGCATCCCTTTAAGTTAACTTTTTTGGTATTTTACATCAGAGGGATTTAACTGCAGTAATTCTCTGCATCAAGATAATTCAGATCATATTTTTGAATTTCTGGGCTGATGGGGGGTCAAATTAAGAACCACACCAGTTGCCACGTATCAGGAGACAAGAAAATCCTGGGTCTGAATGATTGTGTTTCTCTTTGCTGAACATGTACATATTTTAAAACATTATTTTTACGCTGCAGTCATCCTAATTCAATTGGCCAATCATCACTGAGCAGGCTGTCTTCTTTTTTAACAATAACTGCCAGTTTAAGTGTCAAGGGATCAAATCCAGACCTTAATAACTTATTGATCACATCAATGACAGTGAGCCAGAGAATGGCAAAATAAGATATATGGTACCAGACATGGAATGTTTTTTCCATTTCTTCAAAACTGTTAGTGGCTCTAAGTGAAGACTCATGTTTTAAATAAAGCCGTGGTTTTTCCTACAGGTTTTAGCGAGATTAAAAGATGAAGAAGTGCGATGTCGGAAGTACCTGCACCCCAGTTCATATGCCAAAGTGATCCACGAATGCCAGCAGAGGATGGTGGCCGACCACCTGCAGTTCCTACATGGGGAGTGTCAGAACATCATCCGGCAGGAGAAGAGAGATGGTTCGTCATGCACACTTTCACAGGAGAAACCCAAACCAAATGAGTAAACAGCAATTATAGGAATCTCGAAATTGAATTAAAACATGTTCTATATCTGTGAAGCATAGCGAGTACAGTGGTCACATCTGGTACCTGCGTAAATGGCCACTTGCAGGTCAGATGGCGGTTCAGGTTTACTTAACTTCATCTGAACTAGAAATTAATTTGGCATGTCGCTAACAGCTATAAGTGTTTTGAACGATGTGACTTTTATATTTCAGCTGTTTGCTCTTTTCTGCTAACACACCTTAGCTATGCAGTTTGATTCATTTTGGTGAATTGATTCATTTGATTCTGGTAAGGTAAGCAAATCGATTCAAAGGATGTGTTCATTTGATTCACCAGTTTGTTCGAATGAAACAATGCCATTGAATACAGTCTGAGTTCATTAATGACTGAAACGTGTTTAATTCACTGAACAGCACAGCCTCACTGAATAGTACACTCATTTAAGAAAGTGGATGGGAAATTAGTGAGACATAGTTGGAGGAATATGTAGTTTTAGAAACAAGGTAATACTTTTGTGCAAATCCTTGATGAAATATATACAGATAGTGGACAAAAAATGGAAACAGCAGTGGGAATTCACTTAATTGGGTGTTAGACCATCACATGCAGCCAGTATGGCATGTATATATCGTGGTAGAATATATCAGTATATGGAATTCTGCAGAACCCTTCTCTTTAGTGTTAAAGCAGAACATCAAATATTCCTAAACATCTCCCTTCATTCATGCTGACAGAAGTATGGCAAGAGAATTCTGAGTTCTATAAGTGCCTGAGGAAGTCCCAATGTTTTTCAGCCCCGTAATGACTGCCACCGTGACTGTTTGCTCTGTGTTTCTGACAGACATGGCGAACATGTACACTCTGCTGCGCGCAGTCTCTAATGGTTTACCTCACATGATCCAGGAGCTGCAGGTCCATATCCATGACGAGGGCCTTCGAGCCACCAGCAACCTCTCTCAGGAAAATGTGAGTAACGCTCAGAGTCTACAGGTTCACAGAAAAGAAAACTGGAAACCTGATCGACTATAGGTCTTTTTGGTACTTCTCGGAGAAAAAGAGGTTACAATTGGAAGGAGGTCCCTTTAGTTCATTTGGTGGCTAATTTGATAGTGGAAATTTGGAAAGGCCTCAACTTCGACAACTTGACTGGAGAGTTTTTTCCAGACTCCCACAATCCTTAACATGCATTGCCCTTAAAAGGAGAAGTCTACAATAATTCTGTATATTATTCTTTATATATATCATTCTAATAAATTCTTCAAATTTCCATTTTAACCACATTTATGTAAAAGTTCTTTTGAGTGATTTAGAAGTTCTTAGTTTTTCGGTCAATAATAACTCAAAGAACGTTTTAGTTGGGCCTCACATATGACCCAGTGAAAACCTTTTAATTTGTTTGCTTGCATACAAGAGTCCATAATGTAAAATGAGGCTTTTAAGAGTTTCAAGCCACCCTGCAGCAAGGGTCTGGCCTTTCAGCATAGCAGGCTGAAACTTGTGTGGGCCGTATGCAGGTAGCTCAAGGCGCTTGAAGATGCAAGTCACATTTTCATTTTTAATTCGAGTGAAAATTGAAATTAAGATTTGGCTGTGTGCATTTTTATGTTATCGGTTGCAGTTATTTATATTTTGCATAGTCTGTGTTTTGATATATACAGTATATGCTTTATTTTTCATAGTTCCAATGTTATAAAACACATTTCTCTCATATCATAGATGCCAACTCAGTTTGTCGAGTCTGTGTTAGAGGTTCATAGTAAATTTGTTCAGCTCATCAACACCGTCCTGAATGGTGATCAGCACTTTATGAGCGCACTTGATAAGGTAAATGTTTTATTACAATAATTGATCTTTGGCTGGCTTTGACTAGTAGTTCACTAATTGAATTCTGGGTAATGAGGTTAAATTAGTTTGTACTATTTTGCTAAAGAATATCAGAAACATTTAAGAGTAGCTTTTTATTTATTCCTGATATGATGAGAGATCCTCGAAACTGTAATGTAGTTTGTTTTGTGCTTGAGGTTGTTGATAGAGAGACATTAAGTGAAAAATTCGAAATAATGACTGATAATCATGAAGTTGAAGAACCCAAGTACTGGATGTAATTATCAGCATGAAGAAGAACAGTATTAATGCTGCTGGCTTCAACTACATTTTGCACCATTGTAATGTGATCATAATAGAGTTCTAGACTTAACATCTGCTAGTTTGCCTTTTCACTTATTTCACTTTCACTTTTACTTTCTGACAACTTTTCTCCTTTTCAGGCTTTGACTTCAGTTGTCAACTACAGAGAGCCAAAGTCCATCTGCAAGGCCCCTGAATTGGTGAGTACAGAAACCTGCTAATCCACTTCTTCAACTGCCTCATAATAAAAAAAACTTAATTTCATACCTTTAAAGGGAATAATCTCATAAAAAACACAATAAAATAATACAAAGAAAATTACATTTTTTGTTGTTGTTTTTTTAGCACCTAGTTTGACTGATGAAAAGAAATTGGGGTGTATTAGGTATTCATATATTGAACAGTCTTTTTCTGAAAGAAGAACGGCAAGGAAGTTTAATGATTTGGTCTTTGTTTTGTAGTTTTAGTGCATGAATGCTTTATATATGTTTTCTTATTTAAAGCTTGCCAAGTACTGTGACAATCTGCTGAAGAAATCTGCAAAGGGAATGACTGAGAATGAGGTGGAGGACAAGCTGACCAGTTTTATCACTGTATTTAAGTATATCGATGATAAAGATGTTTTTCAAAAGGTAGGGATTCTTCACAAGAAGTGAAATATGTTCTTCACAAGAGCATCCACGAGACTTAAAGGTCTATGTGTCTCACGCCTGCAAATCTAAGCTCTGCAGTATTCTTGGGATATGTGCCAGCATTTTCTCCTGTTTGAAAAGTCATGTGTAAGAGCATGTTCTGAGCATCAAATGAAACTTATCACGGCTTTTATGCACACATGTTTTTAGAAAGTAAAGTAGAGTATATGGAATAAATATTTTTGGAATTACTTTGATTTGCTACCTGATTTTGACTGGTACGCTCAGGTGACATTGACTCTTATCATAAAAATTAAATCACTTCATTAGTGATTATTTAATTAATTGGGCACAGGTGATGGGGTGATTTAGCCTGCTACACTGCATATCTAGCCTGCTGAAAGAAAAATGCCAATGTGCAGTCAGGGGTGTTCACTGTCAACATATTCTAACCAGATGTGACCTTACAGCCCCCAACAGTCCATTAATTGTAGGCCATTATCAGAGTCAATGTACCAGTCCAAAATGAATGGGGATCTGTGAGAGTGATCACATGAGCAGGAGTGACTGGTCACTGAAGGATTTTCCTTTTAGTGATCAATGTCAACCTGGCCGCACAGTGTGACCAAGCTGTGGGAAGACCATGAGAGAGTGGTCCAGTAGTCCACTGAATTGGAAGATATAGAATGAAACAGAAGTTGTGTTTAAATTAAATCCATATTTGTGTTGCTCATTTTACATCTGCAGTAAAGCGTTCCCATTTAATTCTTTTTATTCATCGCAGCAAAATCACCGCTAAACATCTGCTGTAACTTCGTAACTATTTGGGCACAAAATAAATATGAACTGGAAAGAATAAAGTGATATATTATTCTCATTCATCTGATATGCTAAAAACGCATATCATTTAAAAGAAAAATGCACTGTATGGCTCCTCTCCATAAAAGCTCCTCTCACATGCACAATGATGCTGGAACATGCCACTCAGACTCCAGGAAAGCAGTCTGTTGGGGGATTGGGTTTTTGCTGTTGGATGACTATACTGAGAGTAGTTGTTCAGTAATTAGGGTGGAGCTCCTGTAGAGAGAAGCAAATCCTTTATGGAAATATTTTAATGAATGTTTTTTCTTGAATGTATTGTTCATGTTTTTTGTTTTTGTAATTGGCTCCTTCTCCGCCATGCACTTTGTAAATTGCCATCCTTCATTTTGTTTTAGTTTTATGCACGAATGCTAGCAAAGAGATTAATACACGGGCTGTCATTATCCATGGATTCTGAAGAAGCCATGATCAACAAACTAAAGGTAAAAATGTGTTCTCAATTTATTAAATCTTCAAAAACTACAAAATATAATTACATGTGTGCTTAACACGGCATGGTCCAGCATTATTTGAGTTTATTTAGCATTATTTGTGTTTGGATTGTAATCTTGTGTTATAGTAATGTCAAAGGAGCTAATTTCAGCAGACAGCTTATTTTGATTTTGACTGCTTAAATAATCGCTGTTGGGAAATTAACATTTGTTAATAGGTTTGAGTCCACTTAAAGTGATGACAGTTGATCACTGGCATTTTTTAAAGGAGAGTCTGTAATAAAGAGAATATGGAAAAAAATGTTTTAAAGGAAAATGACACCTTAGCCACTTCTGAATTTGAGCCCTCTTTCATTACAATGCAAGCAGAGAAAATGATCGTAAAAAAGCTTCTTTTTGACATGTGGCTAAATTTTTAAAAAGTTCAAATTAACTGTAACGTGTCTTCTTTCTACAGCAAGCATGTGGGTATGAATTCACAAGCAAACTCCACCGAATGTACACTGACATGAGTGTCAGTGCCGACCTGAACAACAAATTCAATAACTTCATTAAAACCCAGGAAACGGTAATAGATCTGGGAATTAGTTTTCAGATCTACGTACTACAGGTAAATTATATTTTGAAATAGTAATATATTAGAGTTTAACTTTAAATAGATGGGTGTGAGAGAATCTTTAGAGTTTATCAACAGTGTTATCTAGAGATATTTGTAAACCCAGAATTCTACTTTAAGAAATATAGCCTAATTTAAGAAGATATACAAGCATTGGGAATAATTTAATGTGAGGTTGGTATAAAATAGTTGCTGTGTGAATCACACAATGATTGATTTTCTTTTATTAGCACACTAGTGATGCGCGGGTGGGCTTTTTTTTACGCACACCCGCCCGCGGTTGTGAGAAACGAACCCGCCCGACCCGATTTAAAATGATAAAAGCACTGACCCGAACCTGCTCCATTAGAAATTACACCGAATAATAGTCATGCGCGGGTTGGCTTTTTAAAATGTTATCCGCACCCGCCCGACCTGGTCTAAAATCTTTTGTTTTTTTAACCCGAGCCCACCCACGGGTGTGAGTCAACCCGCGCATCACTATAGCACACTTTAAAATCTTAATTAGGTGTTCCATTATTACAAACCATGAGATTTTAATATCACCTGTCTTTGTTGGCTCCAGTTATGTGTATATGTAAATTTGTCCCCTTAATGGAGAGAAGGCTACTGTGGAATAAGTGGTATAGGAAGTCACATTGATAATAAGCTATTATTAATCATAAGTAATTTTGCCCTGCAGTCTTACGGGTAAAGCAAAGATTGTTTTTTTTATCTATAGTGTACTTCAGAAGTATTTGGACACTATGCACTCTAAAAAAAATTCTCATGAAACAAAATATACTTGATAAGTACAGCTCATAAGTTTTTTTTTTCATTAAGTCAATTCAGTTAGACCACCTTGGGTCAATTAAACACATCTGTATTGTGAAACTTTGTTTTGAAGAATTGGGATAATTGACTGACATGTTTCATTAGTAGCTGTTTATTGTTGGGTAAATATCACACAAAAATGAGCTATGAACATCCTATCATCCTTTCGCACGTTGGCAAAGTACCTTTCTGTTAAAGAAAAGCAGACATTTTGAAAATGAAAGAAAAGAAGAGCCGAACATAGCACAGGAGTTGGGCTTGCCAAAATCAGCTTAGACTGGGTGAAGCAAGAGTAACAACTGCAGTTAAGATTTTTTTTTTAAAAGTTATCAGTGAAGTCAAGGAAACCCCTAGAGCTATTACTATGAGATAATATAAAATAGCTGTCACTAAATTACCAAATTACAAAGGCTACACCACAGGATGATCCAGGCGTGTTCTATGGACAGTTGAGACCAAGATAACCCTTTACCCAAGTGCTGGACAGGCTGATGTGTGGAGAAAGTAAGGAACTGCTGGTGCTCCAGTGCCATGGCCTGGGTCTTTATTGATGATGTAACTAATGATGGCAGCAGCCGAATGAATTCCGAAGCTTACAGAAACATTTTGTAGAAGAAAATGCTTCCATGCTTATTGAGCAGCACTTCAGCCTGCAGCATGACAATGACCCAAAAAATATGCCCAGTGCAACCAAGGAGGGAGTTCATCAGGACAAGAAAGTGGAACATTTTAGACTGGCCAGATTTAAATACAACTGAGCGTGTATTTTACTTCCTGAAGATAAAATTGATAGCATCTCAAACAATTGCACTAATTGGGTATGGGTAGAAACACAAACTGTGTAGTAATAATAATAAAACTTCATTTTGTATAACACCTTTAAAAAAGTAGTATCTGAAAGCATTTAACAGTAGATGTACAAAACAGTTAGGACAGCAAATTACAGAATAAGTAGATAAGAAACACAAGCCTTTAAAGGTGCAGTAGAAGACACAGGATCATTAGAAAATGGAGCAGACACAAACTCTAATTAAATAACAGCCTTTCTGAAAAGAAAGATTTTGAGTCTAGATTGAGATGCACTCGGGGTAGGTGACTCTCTGAGACTTAATCAAAATAGTCATCTCATTGCATCTATCAAAGATACAAATGTCTTGACTGCAAAATAAAAATAACATTTTTGGCTTTTGTGTCCCAGTAGTTTTTGATGGCAGTGAATGTCTGTTCTGGTCCCAAAGTAATAAAAGTAATGTGCAAAGTGATAGAGGCACCCTCTAACCTTTTATGTGTAATTTCAGGCAGGTGCTTGGCCTTTGACACATGTCCCTTCATCCACATTTGCCATTCCTCAGGAGCTGGAGAAGAGTGTGCAGATGGTAAGTTAACCGGTCGACCCTCAGCAGTGGGATTGAGGAACTAACCTTCTGTCCTCTGCCCTCACATGCGTATTGCTGTGAATAGAATTCAGATGTCTCTTCAATTCACAGGTCAAAATAAAAGCATTATTACATATTAAGCCATCAGTAAAGCAAGATATAATATTTGATCTGATCTCATGGTTATCATTTACTGTAAAGAATTTAGCACAACTTAGGAGGTTTTCCTCCGAGGCTGCGAAGTCATTGCAGTATGGTCATGCAATTTTATTTTATCCCCCTTAGTTAAGTGTATTTTTTGTACTAACCCTTTAAGTAGGGGTGTCAAAAACAATTGAATATATCAATCTAATGGGAATGGTTTTTGCCTTACAGTTTGAACTGTTTTACAACCAACACTTCAGTGGGAGGAAGTTAACCTGGCTGCACTATCTCTGTACAGGTAACAGGAGACTGAAGTGAATACTGTGGTTTTATTTAGATTATAAATTGTATCTTCTGAAACAGAAAGTCTGCACCCATAAAAACAGATTTGAATACCTTTGTTTTTTTTGAGAGCCTTAGAATGAAATATTACTTTATAAAGATTACATGATAAAGATAATCTTTGATAAGTAACATCCAGAGTTTATTTCATGGAAGAAGGAGTTTTATTGAAGAAGTGCTAAGAATCATCAAACCTGGAGTAAAATAAAGTAAGCCTTTTTTCCATATTGAAACAAAAGCTATAATTATTGTCTTGGTTAAGTATGACCATTTTAGAAAGATGGTTCAAGCACTGTCACATTTGGTAGGTTTTCATGACCATACTAATCCATAAAATGCTAAAACAGAGAATTAAGTAAATTTTGGCAGGCCGCCAAATGTATTAGGCTCAGATTTTAGGCAGTTTATTCTCTTGAAATGACAGTTCTTTATAAATGGTTCTATTAAGCTCAAAATGAACCTTGAAGTGTACTGAAGGACATGCAGATTTAATCATGTATCTTGTCTCCTATTTTAAGGTGAAGTGAAAATGAACTATCTCACCAAACCCTATGTGGCAATGGTCACCACCTACCAGATGGCAGTTCTGCTGGCTTTCAACAACAGTGAGACTGTTAGTTACAAGGAGCTCCAGGACAGCACGCAAATGAATGAGAAAGAGCTCATGAAAACCATCAAGTCTTTACTGGATGTTAAAATGATCAACCACGACTCAGGAAAGGTAGACTTCATTCATTCCTACTCACTGTAGCCGTTTGTAAAACAGATTTTCAGAATAGGTTATTTATACATCAAATATCACAGTTATTTAAAAAAGCGTAGTATGCATGTAGCTATCCATTACTTACATACCTTTGCCAACCACAGTAATTTGTTTTTAACATAAAATGTTGTTGAAAACATATACAGTGTAGCTCTTGCAGTATTTTTTTATTTAACATTTTGGATCATCTGTGTTTAAGTGACTATGATTTCTGGGGTTTGTAGAGTGTTTTATTCAATCAAAATGTGAAATAAATGCATACGGTTTCCTGAATTTTAATCACCTCATGGTTTCCTTCAGCCTAATTACATCATACATTTCCTCACGTTCAGACTCCTTAATACATGACTTCAATGGCATGGTGTGTCTAAAAGGTTGATCCTGCAAGCTTTAGTCGGTGAAGCAGTGCTTACTGGAGCAATCTTGGCTTCTGCATGTCACCCAGGTCCCCTGTTATTTGTAAATCACTTGGGGGTTGCTGGACATGACAAGCACAAATGCAAAGGACTTTTATTATAAGCATATCTGAGGTGCCTCTCAGCATGGCAAAAATTCAGTCTGTCAAGTTCCAGTTTCCTACTTTGACCTTGATGAGTCCCAACTGGTGCTAACCAAGAAATATCCTCACATAGAGTGCGAATGCACCACTTCCTTGTTCTAGATTTCTAATCAGTCACCTCTGGGCTCTTGTAAGAAAACCATCCACTTCTAGTGAATGATGTATGGGGTTGTAAGTACACCAGAGGTGAGATCCATTTTAAGGTGAAGATATAGAGCACTGCCTGATTGGAGGTGGAGGGAGGAGTGCCTGACAGAGCATTTAAGAGGTTCTTTACTACAGGGAAAACAAAATATTGAGAGTAAAAAAGAGCTAATCCTATTATAATGTGCTGTAGCACTGTAGTAAGGGTGGAATGGAAGCCAAAAATAAAATTAATCTTGGAAACACCTGTTTACAAGGTGTTTGAATCCTGCCTGAGTATAGATACTGTATAGAGTGGCTACCTCCTGCGAAAGCTGTACCTGAGGAGAACTCATTGGGAAGGGGCTCCTTCATGTTTGCCAGTGAAAATGAGGTATAAATACTGAAGAATAAAATGATTGTCACTGTTGCTGCTGTATCACCAAAGGAATTTCACCTTCAGACGTAGATTACCTTTTTCTACGCTTGGTCTTATGGACAGAGGTAAAAACCTAACTAAACTTTTTGTTCTGGGGAAGACTGGACACGATCTCCCTTGTGTAAGACTATGGACATACTAAGGCACATGTTTGCAGTAGATAGATAGATACTTTATTGATCCCGTGAGGGAAATTGCAGTGCAACAGCAGCTTAACACACACAACACAGCAACAGTGTAACGAATTATATAATAATAGTAGTACAATACATACAATACAATACAAGAGTTACTCACAGTCCGGACGCACAAGAACAAGTCGTGACAAAAGAGGATTTACGCACATGGCCGTGGAAGTAGTACTGTGGGCAGCTCAAAAGGGTGGCGCTGCTGTTCACTAATTCTGTTAAACAACAGGCCTACTGACCAAACTAAAATGTTCACTGAATTTGCATAGCAGAGAAAGGTCTCCTCATTAGAATTCTGCAAGCTAAGGATAAGAACAGAAGCACAGATGAGTGTGGGACTTTTTAGATATGTATTGGCTCATTTGTGCTCTTGTTTCTTAGTTAAGTAAATCAGTCCTGTTCCTATTCGAAGCTTGGATGATTCCAGTGTGTTTCAGCAAAAAATATATTTTGTATTTTGTATTGCCTGTGGTAAGCTGTTCATAGTTCAACAGCTGTTCATTTTGTCCGCATTTATTGAAGGTTTGTTATATGAAGTATTTTTCATTTTTATATCAAAATCTAATGCATTTTTTCATTGTTTTTTTTGCATTGGCCTTTGCCTCTAACATAGACTAAAATCAGAATCCCTGAAATGGGTACGTTTTCCCCGAAAATGTCCTTCGGACACAGTGCAAGTTTTGTTAATTACAAATTCTAGATTGTAAAGAGACATTGCATATATAACAAATCATGTTTTGCTGTGATCTTGTTGAATTAGATCTTGTTGAATTATGACCTTTATATAGCATTCCCAAGACATCACTAGTACTCGTCCAATATGTTGTGTGTTTACTGCCCTGAATGTGACCTTCTCTCTGCTTTTTTCTTGTTTACTGTGTTTTCCCACTGTTCATCTACACTTGACAGGGTGACAGGACCTTTTGTCCAAACCTCTGGAGCATCATCCCAAAAGAAATCAGGCACTTGGCCATAACTGGTGCTTTTAAGTCTAGCCCATTAACCTTTTCACAATTGGTTTATGTTCTGTATCTGCTTTATTTTCTTGTCTTTGTAATGTAATTTTCTGGTATAATTTGCTTCTACAGGCACTATGTCAAATAATTTACTGTTATTACATTCCTACCTGAGTTCTTCCCTACTTACAAAAGTCTTATTATTCACGTCTCTTTTCAGCGAGATAATTTTGACATTTAAAGCAATGTAATAAATACCCATATTTAATTGACATTTATATATATATAATTGTTTTATAATCAAAAACTAAATCATATTGATATTTTACTGTTTTCTTAAATCAGACTATTATTTCTTTAACAAGAAATCATAGACAGCATCAGGAATCTCAGTATGCATTGACCTTAAGCTTTTTTAATGACTTAACATATGAAATCCTTTGTCACTTTATTTTCTCTCAATTGTTTTTCAATTCTATGAGAGTCTTCTAAATCTGATTCAGTTAATGGGGCTATTTGGGCAAAGCTGTTGCCCTGGCTCCATCCTAATGTGTCCCGATGTAATGTCTTGAATCAATGCTGTCTGATTAAAATGCAGAGTCATTCTGATGACTTATAAAGTAAGCGTTTTGTTGAAAGGTTAGAGATGGCTGTGAGTATTTTGGAGATCCATGTCTTAATGAAAACAGTGAGGTCTCAGAGAAATCTTCTATCATTCATCTACTTTGACTTTTTCATGACTGTCCATGGGTCTTTTGATTTTGGTGAATGAGATCGTATTAACTTGTTTTTTTAGCGTTGCTTTTTCAAAGCCACGTGCCCTCTGCTAACAGTGGTGCCCAAATGAATGACCTAGAAGAAACATGCTTTAATGTTGAGAACAGGCTTTACTAGATAAAGAAGTATTGTAAAACACAGAGATGCGACACTCATTAACAGTGAGGGTTATAATTCAAAGCGAATTAAATAGAGATTAAATGAAGCACAGGGTTACACAGTTGGCTTGATGAGAGCATAGATTTTGAGTAAACAACTGCATATACTGTATGGCTACTAGGATTTTATTAACCTCATTCAATTGTCTTTTTTTTTTACAGGAAGAGATAGAAGCAGAGTCTACATTCTCACTAAATATGACGTTCACCAGTAAAAGAACAAAGTTTAAAATCACAACGTCAATGCAGAAGGACACACCACAGGTCTTGACATTTTGACTTTGATTTGAGACGTGTTCATTGTGTGATCAGAAATTAGGAAAGGCTGCGCTAAAGGGATCTTTTTTTCTCCTTTTTTAGGAAATGGAGCAAACCCGAAGTGCTGTGGATGAGGACAGGAAAATGTATTTACAAGCTGCTATTGTCCGCATTATGAAGGCACGCAAAGTACTGAGGCATAATGCACTAATCCAAGAGGTACGGTTCCATTGGAAGAAATAATTTTGCCTCCTTTAAGACTTCCTACTCTAAAAATAACATACATTCTTCTTTGCATGTTTTACTTTGTGTTAAATTAGGTGTTGAATTATTCAAAAGTGTTCTCATTTCTCTCCACAGGTCATTAACCAGTCCAAAGCCAGATTTAACCCTAGTATCAGCATGATAAAGAAGTGCATCGAAGTGCTGATTGACAAACAGTATATTGAACGAAGTCAGAGCTCAGCAGATGAGTACAGCTATGTAGCATGATGCTGAGAGTCCTGTAGGCTGATTGGAGAATGGAGACCATTTATTTCGCTGTCACTGTCTAGTGTATTCCTGTGGGATGAAGCAGAACTCTGCCTCCATCTAGGGAATCTTCACTGAGTCGCCAGACAGCCCCCAGTTGATTTTATGCTGTTTACAACATCACCAGTGCCGCGCCACGTGCGTCAATAAAATTGCCTATAGCTATTTGAGCGCAAGCAAATATTACATTTTTAGTCTACTAAACAAAAAAGAAAAGCGAGGGAGCTAAATGTGGAAGATGTGGGAGACTTAGATGTGACAGAAAACCATGCTTTCTTTTCTCACGTTTGCAGTTGTTGTGTTTTTTTAATGTATCAAAGTTAAGACAAAATATTGTAATAAATCTGGTATACTGATAATTGTATCTACTTCAAAATGTTAAAAAAATGCAGAAAAAAACTTATGAGGTGACAGACATGATCCTGCTGCTTGTCAAATAAAAAAAAAAATAAAACCCAGAGATATTTGTAAATATTTCATGGAGGAGCATGTTTGTTGGATGTTTTGTGTGGGGTATGTGTCCAAGTTGAAACAGCTGTGTCTTGGAAAAGATTACTGAAAGCATGTGAGCACAGTACATTAGAGAGGTCAATGAGCATCTGTAACCCATAGAGGAAAGCTCACAATTACTGTGTAAAATGGGTCTAAGGCAGCCATTACAAATATGATCGTCAAGGTCTTGCAATCTCAGTCCATTCTAATAAAGTGCCACAGTGTCATGTTTTCATGAAACAGAATGAACTGCTGAAAAAGATTTTTTCTCACTCTCAGAACTATCACAATTAAGGTCATTTTTATTGTTTTATATATAGGATTTGTCTACTCCATTTTATACTTTGAGCATTGAGACTCATAATTAATATTCCATAACTAATAGTCAAATAAATTGTTTTGGATAGTATGTGTAAAATATTTATAAATGTATCCAACTGTAACAGTAATGTAAAGAATCTGTTTAATTACTGCATTTAGATTCTGCCCTTTTGGTGTTGTAGTTTTAATCTTTCCTGACCTTTCAGTTTCCATAAATACAAAGTGTGAAAAAAACTGACCTATAGCTATTTATTTTATTTCTCAACTCAGACCCAGTCTATCCAACCATCGCAGTATTTGTCTAGAAAATAGTATCTGTTTGGTAGTGTTTTTATTACATAAACAGAAGGAGGTTTTAATCTCCACACTCTACAGATTACAGTATTTCAAGTGTTGTCTGATCCTTTCTTATTGCTGGTGAAAATGTCACTGGTATTAAACACTAGAGGGAGCATGTGTTCTATTTCAGATGCAGGAGGTTGGAGATTTGTGGAGCCCAAAAATCTTTTTTGTAGAGTTTCAAGTACAGAGTTCAGATTGATAGTTAAACTTTTAGAGGTAACACTGTATACTCTCAAATTATTGTCCTATTGTGTTATTACTCATTCTCTTCAGTCTTGTCAGTTTAAACCCAGTCTGTGGTATGGAGCTTATTACAGTGTTTTCCTGACTTGTTTCTGGCTTAATAATAATTAATAATTGCTTACACTTACATAGCGCTTTTCTGGACACTCCACTCAAAGCGCTTTACAGGTAATGTGGACTCCCCTCCACCACCAGCAGTGTGCAGCCCCACCTGGATGATGCAACAGCAGCCATAGTGCGCCAGAACGCTCACCACACACCAGCTATCAGTGGGGAGGAGAGCAGAGTAATGAAGCCAATTCATAGATGGGGGTTATTAGGAGGCCATGATTGGTAAGAGCCAATGGGAAATTTGGCCAGGACACAGGGGTTACACCCCTACTCTTTTTGAGAAACACCCTGGGATTTTTAATGAGCACAGAGAGTCAGGACCTTGGTTTTACGTCTCATCCGAAGGACAATGCCTTTTTACAGTATAGTGTCCCCGTCACTATAGTGGGGCATTAGGACCACACATAGACCTGCTGGTCCCACTAACACCTCTTCTCACAGCAACCACAGGTTTTCCCAGGAGGTCTCCCATCCAGGTACTGACTAGGCTCACACCTGCTCAGCTTCAGTGGGTTTCCAGTTGTGAGTTGCAGGGTGATGTGGCTACTGGCAAGTAAAATAAAGAGTAAATATGAGCTCTGAACCCTTAAAACTTCAAATAAGCCCTAGGAAGCTGTCAGTGAATCTAGTACTAACATTTTTCGCGTTTTAAGTCTGATGACTATATACTGTACGTGTCCAAAACAAATGCGAGCTATATTAGAAGAATCTTAAGCAATGATTCACAATTATTTTGTCTTAGAAAGTATGGATTCCTTTTATCTCAGCTTTTTTTTTAACCATAGGCATCTGTTAATTTTGTTCTGAATTCTCTTGCCATTGCGACAGTTTCAAGGTTCAGTTATCATAAATTGATCCAGCCAGTAGTCAGTTGTTTGAAGTAAATATGTGTGACATGCAACCATTTGGTATAGGGCCAAGTACAGGCAAGTTCCAATCCCTGGCCGTAGTCTTCAAAGGCCCTGACAAAGTCAGCCTATTGGACTACAGATCCAGCTGTGAAATACAAACCACAAGGCACAATGGGAAACTGGGGGGAAATACATTTAGAACTAGCAGCCAGGGGAAGATTTGTACACAAAGGGTTATGCACGTCCTTAATGTGTGTTGGGGACAAATTTGATTTCTGTTGTGAGGGGTAAGATGGTAGGCAGTACAACATCAACTTTTCATCATATCCATAAGATCTGACAAAGTTGAATTTATTGTGTTTTTGATAATACCAGAATCTTTTTTGACCTATGCCAGACATCAGAAGCAACTTATTATATTTATGCATCTATGTTCTTAGAAAATAAATTATATCAGTTTGGAATAGTGATGAAATGTGTTTGACAGCCTTTTCATTAACTGATCATTCATTTCTAACAGTGATGCCATCACTTGTCTCTGACTATTGCATAAAAACTACTTAAACCTCATTAATGAGAATTGATTGGCCCCAGGAGATGATGTGAATTAACCCGTTGAATGTCAAGCCTTGTGAACATTAAGAAAACCAGAAAAAAAACTAATATGCCCCACTTATCAAGAGAGCAACACCTTTGATAATCCAATATACTGATGACTAATTAGTCAAGATTTTGTGCAGTTCCTGAAGTCCTGGACTAGTGTGCTGACCTTCCTGGACTTGGCCTGGCCCACAGAGCTGGTTCCCTGGCCTCCTGGTATCTCTGAAGGAGTCTGCTGATTGTTGAAGTGGAGCATCTGTTTCTCTTGAAAACGTCTCTCGCTGATAGGTCATCTTCAAGCAGGTCAATAGCAACCAGCTGATTTTTATTATTCAAACAGGACACAATCGTATCTTTCACGGTTTTACCATCAATTAAATGATTGGCTGTATATGCAGGTCTTTAATAAATTTGGGGAATTCAAACTCAAGTGCTAAACACTTTGCCCCTA
Organism: Atractosteus spatula; assembly: GCF_055471065.1. Taxonomy (NCBI): domain Eukaryota; kingdom Metazoa; phylum Chordata; class Actinopteri; order Semionotiformes; family Lepisosteidae; genus Atractosteus; species Atractosteus spatula. The sequence goes on along the minus strand of NC_142711.1, from coordinate 22,920,456 downwards.
GTGTTATTATGGAATTGCTTGACATGAGCTCAGTAGTTTTGCATAGGAACTGTACCACTCAAACAATCAGCAATCCTGATCTCTGTTTAAAGTGTGAGTAATCTTATGTATGGTATGCGCCCAGTGAGCTAGTGACATAAAATCTCAGCTGCTGAGTTTGAAAAAGACTTTTTTTTAGTGTATGGGCGGTACGCATGTGCAATAAATGCGAAAAGATTCATTTCAGGTAGTAATTTGCAACCGCTGGTTAACTATTAGTGCCAATTAACACTTCAATGCAGTATTTCTACTGTTTGTTCCCACTTGTCCCAGTGCCCAATACACCCTTTCTACCTGTCTATTACAACTCCATTCAGAGAACCTCATGCACAGCTAACAACTGTCAATGATTTTATTTTTTTCTTTTGAATTCTGAGTGCATCTCTCTATATGATTATACCTGATAATTTTAAGCCATTTGGAAGGTTTCCTGTCACATGATAGCATACAAATTCTGATTCCAGATGTTATGTATGTGGTTCAGTAACCTGCATCTGCTGTCTGGTCCTAAATCGCTCCAGTGAGAGGAACTATTAAAGCTACAGTATACTATAATTATGGAGAATGTTACACTTTGGTTTCTCAGCAATAATTACTTCATTTTGCCTAATGTTATCACATTTATTTTATAATACGGTATATTGAAACCTTGTTCACTATGATAAAACCAGAATCTCTTTGCATTGCTCTGTTACAGCTTTAAATAATTAAGAATGTGAATATATTTTATGGAGGTAATTTTACTCTTGGGCAGCATTGCCACCTTCTAGCCCGATCGTGTGAGATCTCATTACCTAAGCAAGACTGGGCCTGGTCTGTATTGGGATAGGAGACCTCAAAGAAAAAAACAGCTTGCTACTGGAAGTGGTGCTGGAGAACCACTAGGTGGCACTCTCCCCTCTGGTCCGCATGTTCCAAACCAGTGCTCCAGAATGGGGATCACTGTGTTGTGGGAGATGCTGTCCTTCAGATGAGACTAAAGCTCATACGAACAGGTGTTAGAAGCTCACTGTCCTGCGTACAATACCTCTCTGGTCTGTCCACAATTCCACCTTTATTCAACCGGTGAAGTAATTTCTCCCTTCTACACCTGTGACTGGGGCTTCTGATGCATAATATGGCTACATGTCACCTGGGTGCGTGCTGCACTTTAGTTAGTAGATTAAATGGGTCTGTGTAAGGCACTTTGGGATCCTGACAGAAGCAATACCACATTGTAGCCTGAGCCAAGAACAGCTGGAATGGGAGACCTCCAAGGAGATCCAAATGGTGCCGACAGACCAGTAGGTGACACTCTTTCTCTGGACCTGAATTTCCAAACCAATGCAGTATTTTGACTGGGGTCACAACCACAACATAGTAGCAGGTGCTACAGTATGCTTCAGACAAGATGTGAAATCAAGGCCCTGATTACATGGTCGGTCATTAAAGATCCCCTCCCACTTTTTGAAAGAGTAAAACCATTAATCGTGGTGTCCTGGCTAAATCCCACTCTGGGCTAGGACAATCTCACCAAACCTGAATGAACCTTCCATTGAAGTAATTCAATAGTAATCAAGTAATCGCCAGCAGCCATATCACCCTGCAACTCACAACTGGAAACCCACTGCTGCTAAGCAGGTGTGAGCCTGGTCAGTACCTGGATGGGGGGACCTCCTGGGAAAACCTGTGGTTGCTGTGAGAAGAGGTGTTAGTGGGACCAGCAGGTCTATGTGTGGTCCTTATGCCCCAGTATAGTGGCGGGGAGACTATACTGTAAATGGGCGCTGTCCTTCAGATGAGACGTAAAACCGAGGTCCTGACTCTCTGTGCTCATTAAAAATCCTAGGGTGTTTCTCAAAAAGAGTAGGGGTGTAACCCCTGTGTCCTGGCCAAATTTCCCATTGGCTCTTACCAATCATGGCCTCCTAATAACCCCCATCTATGAATTGGCTTCATTACTCTACTTCATTACTTCATTACTTCATTATGGCTGCTGTCACATCATCCAGGTGGATGTTGCACATTGGTTGTGGCGGAGGAGAGTCCCCATTACCTGTAAAGCGCTTTGAGTGGAGTGTCCAGAAAAGTGCTATATAAGTGTAAGCAATTATTATTATTATTATTATTAATTCTGATGGAGGAATTTGTCACCTCTCTAATAGATCAGCTGTGCAATGGGGCTGAACAAAAGAAGCTAAAGGAAGCACAATGTTCAACTTTATAAAGCATTTCTATCATGTCTTGATAACATGAAGTTTTGGTCATTGTTCTTATTTTCCAGTGCCCTTGAAGAAAGATTGCAAGGAACAGTGTGGCAATAAATACTTGAAGGACACTTAAGTACAATATGTACTTGATAGGTTGAAAAGGGATTTCTTTTTTTTTGCGTAGTCTTAAGCGAGGAAATGTTTAAAATGTATTCTGCTTTAATGCTGACGAGCACAGAAATTCAGATTTGAATTAAAGTGACATCCACCGTCATTGAAAAGAGCCCATCTCCTCCTGCTGGCACAGTTTGCCAGCTTTGAGAACAAAGTTAGGAGCAAATTGATTTGCCATTGTGGAAAAGGCAGAATATAAAAAAGAAATACTCCAATAAGGTTGCAACGTGGAATTGGACCTTAATACAGAATTTAAATAGCAAAATGCATGCACAAATCCAATAAGAAAAATAACCGCAATTGTACTCTTGTGCATACAGCTTGGAGGCAAAAGCAATAGTCAAGTATTTAATTTATTATAGTATTAATATAAATAAATGTTATATTTTATTTAATATTTTATTATTTCTATAAATTCTTAAATTTTTTAGGGGGTGAATATATTGCCTAATTCTAAAAGTTTCGTCAGCTGTGTGGTTTCTGCATGTTAGTTCACCTGTGGAAATGCTCAAACCTTTGCCGACGAAGTGAAGGCTTCTGTTCGTCTGAATGCTGTTACATTATTTTAATGCGACACATACTGTAGATGAGTGTATTTCAACCAGGGGATGCAGGAGAAGCAGCATAAGTGACTAGAAAATGAGGTATGTTGAATAAGTTGAAGATCGATCAGCTAAATGTACAGCTTCATTGTCTTATATCATTTGTACCTTCCATTGTGTGATTGAGTTACACCGAATTTCACAGTTTATCTCAAAGAATCCATATATCACAAGCTTTTCACAGCTTATTAACCACGCTAAAAATAACTACAACACCTGAAAGGCAGTATGAAATAGTTTTAGCACATTATCTGACTCAATAACAGCGTTCATGGCACTTCCAGTTGAAACAGTCTCAATTCTGTTGGGTTATCTCGAGCTTTTAAATATACTTAACGATAGCTTTATAAAAGAAACAGATTTTAAAAATCATATTATTTCATTTAAGTTTTGTAAATACTTTCACCTCTGATTTCCCCAGAGAGTGAATCCACAGGGGTGCAGGCATTCAGTCTGGTCAAAAACGACTATGCGTAAAAATGATGAACAGTTAAATAGCTGCTAGTTAGGTTTGGCGCTGTGTGTGCGTTTTGACATCGATTAGTTTGAATTCGTAATGAGCAATACTGCCCCTGGAGGGCTGAGGTTGTGGAAGAGTTTTGTGTGTTTAAAACCTGTTTAAAAAATGACTACTTTCGTAAGCATATCCAGTAATGTAGTCGCTAATTAACTCAATTAAGGACGTGAAGTGTCAGGTGGAAGGAAACCAGTGGGCCTCAAAAACCACGAATATCAATTGCATTTCCATAAATCTTTTTACCAAATTGAGACTGAAAGCCTGTGCTGAAAAAAAACTGTTTATTATATGTTGTTGGGTCTACTGTTGCACAGAGAGAACCAAATTTTAACTTGCTGATAAAAAAAATGATTGATAGTTGTCAACCATTTCCTCTGCTCGAACAGGTTTTTTTTGCCAATAGGTTAATACTAATTCGCTAACCGCTACTCCGTGTAGAACAAGACATCTGCGCTCAATAATAATAATAATAATAATAATAATAATAATAATAATAATAATAATAATAATATGTACATCTGTGACAGTTAAAAAAATAGTTCCTTGCGCCAGCTTTTAGGTTTTCAAGCGTAATACATTGTAACCCAACGCGACTCGCAGACTTTGCAGTCCTGATAAATGATAATATTTCGCAGTAAGCTACAGTGTAACAGCTTTAGTGGCTTATTGCATTACTTTTATGCAGATATATTCAACGGGCTATGTTCACGTCAGAAAACTAAAAATGTTCTGTTCATGTTTGCTCAGTTGGTTTAAAGCTAAACAAAACTAGTCTTTAGTTACATATACATAAATTAAGAAATTAGATTATTTAAATCCAAATAATCATCGGCATTAAGTGTACAAAAAGATTGCATTTTCGTGTTAGCTGATTAACTCATTTGGAGTGATATATCAACAGTTTTAAAGGGATGCTTAGTATAGTGATCGCAGTTTTAAGAGCAAATATAGTTCATAAGCCACGTGAGTTCTGTAATTGTATATAAACTGATAACATATTTTACCTATCATCTTTATTAAAGAGGAGGGGGCAACGACACTCCCGAGACTTACAGTATACAGTTTGTGAAATGAGGTTGCTTGTGAAGTTTCAAGAGCGTCAATACTCGCAGTGACCAGGGTGGGGAGATGGTTTCCCAGTTCAGTTCGTTTCTGCTTCAGTTTAGCCAGCACATCAGAGTAGGATCGCAGAAACATTAAACAGGTGGTCAGAAACACACATCTTAAAAAAGCGACCATGGAGAAAAGGTGAAAATCTTCGCGTTTCTCTCTCTTTTGGATCTACTTTTTGCTAGTCCAAAGGAAATACGTCCCAAGGAGGGTTTTACATACGAAAACTACACCTTTGTTTTTCTTCTGGATTTGGGATTTGTGGAAAATATCGGTAACTATGAAAGTGACAGTGTGTTTTGGAAGGACCAGGGTGGTGGTTCCGTGTGGCGATGGAAATATTAAAGTTCACAGCCTTATTCAACAAGCCGTGATGAGATACAAAAAAGCTATTGCGAAGGTAAGTTTTCTTTACTTCGTATTGTGCTTTGGTGCTTTAAAAAATTCCCCATTGGAAACAATGTTGTAACCCAAGGAATGGTGCGGCAAGCTCAATATGGCGCTTTTCTGGGAGAAAAAAGAGAAGGAAGGGAAATCCTAAAGGTCTATTGATTAATTTGTAGAGATAGACGGGCGCTGACTGAGAAAGAAGCGACTTCAGGGTTAGTCTGGGTTGTAGCGTAGTAGTCAGATTTAACAGTTTTGTTTATTTATTTTTTTGTGTTTTAAGTGCGGCGGGACCCGGCTGTTGTAAACCCGCAAAAGTTCCTTACTTGAACGTTTATTAAAGGGACAGTTTTTCTTTTATGGGCGCGCTGGCGAGTTTGGTTAAATGTATTTAAGCAAATCAAGACCAACGATTTAGATTTTTCTGAAAGCTTTAATTTAATACTTTTTAAGAGCCACATTTGAACGTTGTCTATTACTGGTAAACCTTCAATTTGCAGACTTCAAACTTTAAGCTGGTTACGTGGTTTTATTTGGCAAAAAATCAGTTTCCTAATACGACTGTGAATACTTTATTCATGGTCAATACATTTTTAAATGCAGTGAGCTTATTTATCGCTTTGTTCAAGCGCAGTTTACAGTGGAGGTAGATTGGTTAGGGACCAGCCGAAATTAAAGGGTGCGTGTATTTGCACTTATGTTTTGAAAACGTAAAGTGCAGAAATAAATACGTTTTAATGCTCACACTATTTTTATGGATTAAATTGTGAATACTTCATGTGGAATAAATAAAAAAAAACAAGCTAAAAAGCTTCAAATCCAGCCCCAGGCTTCCTGAATACACCAGGCCCTGGAGGATAGGGAGGGAAACTGCATCTGTAAAGACACTGTGGTTAGTATTCCAGGAATACTGAGTTACACAGACACTGAATTGCGACTCCAAAACCCTTCCATTTATCATTGTTCGCCCAGGTTTGTAAGGTTGCAGAGGGGGAAATAAGTAGCAGTGGTTTGTTCTGAATTCCTTGTGTTAGTTTTTTAAAAATATGTCTACTGGTGAGATCACGTAACACTCCAGTGTGCTGTTTTTGGCGACATAACATCGGGACAGCAATGGGTTTCATGGGGAAGTTATTACAAGTAGCAGTCGGCTGTCGGCTAAATACCTACATTTCGGTTTATGTCACACACACATGGATTTGCAATGCACTACTTCATATTATATCGCTAAGCTGTGTAGCAGATTCTTAATACCGGTATCTTCCTTGTAGTACATCCAAATATGATATAAACATCACCCTGCTGAATGAGAATTTTTTCAGACATTTCTGATATGAAGAGTAACATAAAATGAAGTAACGTAAAATGAAGAGTAACATTTTGAAAGTGCACTTGTTTTGTAGCAATATCTTCTACTTTACAATACCCATTCAGAACATAGTGTTTAACTACAGAGCATCATCTGGAGCGTTTGTTTTTCTGTGAAGAATATTTTACTAAGTAGGTCTTTTTTAATATAACGAGTAATTTTCTTTATGAAGTTAACAGAGCCTTATCCGTTGTAAACAATTCATGATATTTGTTTTAGCTAACAAGAAAAAAGCAGCACTTAAACTGCTAGTGGTTATAAGCTTCAAGAGGCAGAGACTGAAGTCTAGTTACTGTTTAAAAGTACTTTTGAGTATCGGAGTAACTGCCCTATCACAGCTACAAAGTGGTTTCAGTTACTGTACACCCTCGCAATATTAGTACTGAAACATTTCAGAGGGTTGGGAGCTTGTAAGATAACCGTAAAGAAATTCAAGCCGATGAATTTCAAAGAGGTTTCAAACAATTTTACCCTGTTTGAACATCATGAATGGAAGCTTTTACGCGTCTTTAGGATTAGGAAAGCCTGTTGCAGTTCTGGATTTCATTTGCCAGTTGTTTAAACATTTCTGTCTCCTGTAAAGTGACACCTTCCTATTAGAGTAACTGAAGTTTTTGATCATTTATATCAGTTTAAAATACAGTAGTTATGTCAGAACGAGAAATGTGGGTATTTAAGTAATAAAGGTTTCTGTCACAAAACCTTGAGGTAATGAAGGAAGGTGAGTATAGAAACATACTTTTCCATCTCCTAACAACACTTGGACATGCATGCTGCGGTAATTCAGGATCAATCTCCTTGGTTAAGAAAGGTGGCAATACATTTTTTTTTCAAGTATTTGAATTTGGACATTGTTGATTCTTTCTCGTTTCAACTTTAATGGAGGGGATTTTCATTAAAGCTTTTAGAATCAGGTTTCCAGGGCAAGAGGTGCTTGAAGCATTGCCTTTTCAATGTGCCCCACCAAAGAAAACAAACGCGTAGGAAGGCACTGAGGGAAATGTGCAGAGCACTGGGTTGTGTTGGTTACATCACATTTCATAACTCAAGAACTCGCGTCTCCGCTGCAAGTTCCTGCCACATACTGTGCCGTGCTGAAGTATTCACCTACTGAACACTTCTATGAGTGAAAGAAGTTATGTCAATAAAACCCGCAAAAACAAAATCTTGACAGGTTCCCAGGCCCTACTGATGAGAAACAGCCCCCCATATCATAATGCTGCCACCACCATGCCTGACAGTAGAGACGGTGCTGACTGGGTGACATCCTGTGCTGGATTTATGCCATGTGTAGAGCTTTTGCATTTAGAACAAAGAGCCTATATTTTACCTTGTCTGACCACAAAACCTTTTGCCTTGTGTTTGCAATATTACTTAAACACTTTGTTGTACACCCCATGTGGGACTTGAGAAGGGTTGCCACTTTGCCCTACAGACCAGCTTTGTGGAGTGACTGGGAGGTTGTTGACACATTGACATTTTCTCCTGTCTCAGTCATTGAACTCTGTAGCTCTTTCAAAGGTGCAGTTGTTTGACTCAGTTTGGACAGAAAGCCTGGGGCAGAGTACTGTGTATTTGTCACTTCTTAATGACTGACTTCACTGTGCTCAAAGAGATATTAAGAGTTTTTCCAGTGTTTTTATATCCTTCTTCTGATCTGTAGTTGTTTTGAAAGCTACTTAGTCTTGATGGTTGAATCTTTCCCTCAGATTCACTACCTGAATGCGGGTACTTATAGAGACAGTAATATTTATTGTTAAATTATATGGACCACAATTATTGCTGAATAGGCCATTCATGTAGTTGTGTGACTTTTTAAACTAAAAATTGTAATATGGTTATAGAATTCACCAAGCCTTCCTGTCCAAAAAACCTTTGTGCTTTTGAGTTAATTAAATCATAGTACTTTGTCTGATTTCTCTGAACTTTGTCTTGCATCAAAGCAGCTATATTTTATACATACACAAAATTAAAAAGCATGAAAACAGTGCAAGAAAACTACATTATAAGCAGCATCCAATTATATCACAATGCTCCAAAATTAAGACACCTCATTATTTTTTCCAATAATTTTGTATGGACTGTTTCATTTTCTAATTCAGCCTGTATAAGATCACTTCTTTCTGCATAAATGTTAAATGTGTCCTATTGGACTTGACTGTTATAGTAGATTATATGTACTTCCATGTGCAAACACAATTCAAATTTCTGTTTCACCAAGTACTTGATTCATAAATTTTACTATTAAAGATAGGAACACAATCTGTTCAGGGTTAAATTGTGAACCTGAACATTCAATCACAAGTTCACGTATATAAGAACTAAAATTGACTTTTATGTTATTCAGAGATTCACTGCCAGAGTTATTGGGATAATCTATTGACAGTGCTTACATTGAGAGATTTTAATTTAGAGGAAGGACATGTCAAATACGTTTTTTTATTTACTGTATAACTATAATAAGTGACTACAGAATGATTTAATGTTTAATGCATGTAACATGCAATTCCCAGCAGTTACAGACTTCTGAAATCATTTACATTGCAGACTTGTCTTTAAATCCTTTTCTGGGCTCCAGATACTGTATCAGAGCTAAAGATGGTATTGCCAGAAGCTTGCATTGCTTTTGGAAGAAGTATTTGCTTGGAAAATTGTGCAGAATTTACTTGGTGAATTCCTAAGAAATGACAGTCAAGTAAACCATACATTCAGACCTCATACATAAGGCATTTCCTTGTGTGTTTTGAAAAGAGCCAAGAATTTTCATTTTGAACCTGCGATGTAGTACCAGGGGTGTATTAATGTTGTCTTGGAAACCATGGGGTCTGCCTTTTCTTAACCCTATGGAGAGAGTAACTAGGAGAATCCTACCACTCTGATCCTGCAGGAAACTCTCCCATTGCTTTGATGAAACTAAGACGTTCTGAACAGAAAGTTTAGTCAATGTCAAATTAATATACAATGCCAGTCATAGAAGCTGTAACCTGTGGTGTTTTTTCTCTGGGGAAAGGTACAAACATACAACTTGATTGGACCATGTAAGTTCCTAGAATGTAAATGATCCTAAAAGCCCATGGTTATCTCAGATTGGCTATGGGTCTTAAAATTTGATTACTAATTGGTCATCTAATCCCATGACCCTCTGTATTTTCTGGAATGCTGTCATCATCGTTAAATGTCATCAAAGCCATTGGATTCTGTCAAGCTGAACTTTTAACAATAAAGGCTCTTGCTTTACTGAATTGGATGAAGCTGTTAGAAAATGGATGAATGGGACTTGCTTTATCAGAGACCGAAAGCATTTCAGAAGACTGCAAAGGAACAAGTAAAGGTTCCTTCCATGCTGAAGGAAAAAGGAGAGACAATGTTTTGGCTGTGGAACCTTCTTCAGGTGTTGTTTAATTTCAGAAGACTGTTTAAACTTGTCCATTTAGCTAGCTAACTTCTTATCAGTGGAAGTGGAGTAAGTAGTAACAATAAAATGATAAAAAAATTATTATTAAGCACAATAATGATGGCATTCTCATAGTTAGTGGGTCATGGGTTCATGTCTGGTATGTTCTCCCCGTGTAAGTGTGGGTTGTCACCAGCTGCCCTGTTTTCTGCCCATTCCCAAAAGACATACATATTTGCTTTTCCGGACTGTGTGTGTACATTATCCCACCTTGTGTTTTGTGCTGCAGGGACAGTAAGAGTTGCAGAAGAGTCTTAAGCAGTTTTCTGGTAATGAATGGGTGACGGCTAAAATAAGTTATTCATGTGAAAGTCTTGTTCGATGTTTGAAACTCAAGGTGGTAAATCCTTCCTCAAACTTCCCTGCCAAGGTTAATAAGTGCTCCTAAACCAGTTTTTGACCTCCAGTTTAAGATTTTGAGCAACAGCAAAGATTACATCTAGAAAGCCTTGATTAAATTTATACTGTTTGCACCATGCATGCTTTTCGACTAGTTCAGCAGAACTGGGGTGGCTTCTAAATTGATTGACTTAATATCAGCCCTAAGGTTTTCTCTCTGGAGGTTGCCAGCTCCTGTCAAACTCATAAGGAGTCTTTGTCTCGATGTGCTGAATCAGAGCTAAATAAGAGCTGATTAGCCTTGTGATCTATAAAAGAACCTACACGACTGTGGGGGGAAAACGAGAGTTTTATCGATAGTCATTATAGCTGCAAAATGGATATGCAACTATTGATTTATTTTTTTTTGTCCCATCTTAAATTTTTCTAATTTTGGTCCATTCATGCGAGTGCATCCAAGTATTTGAAAAAGATGAAATGTATAACTTTGCTGAATTAATAATAGAATTATTAAAAGAGAATTACATTTCTCTTTTATTCGATAAGTGTGTAACTTCAATCTTTAAGGTTTTTCTTGACTCTAAGCCTTTGGCCTTCTTAAAAGTGGGGAGAATAATACCTAATTTGTATAAGGTTTAAATTTATAAACCTGGCAGTCAGCTTGGCTGATACCTAGGTCCTTCGGACATGCTCCTAATTATGGCTGGGTTTTACAAACAGTTACAAAAGGCTGCTCCTAAAAGATCTACACTGACATGGATTTATTAGGTCTAAAAAGACCCCCCTCTCCCCCTATGAGGGTTAAAGGTATTCTTTTCAATTCTTGAAATAGTTTTTTTTCTGTAATTGTAGTTTACCCCTTTTTAAAATTTAGTCCCCTACAGACTGAAACTCACAGTGTATAAAGGGAAGTATCTCCTGGCTTCACAACCTCCAGCGACATGATCCTAGTTTGTAGTAAATCAGCAATTTTGTACTTTATTTTTTGTCATTATGAGGGGCCTGATTCAGATATTCAAAACTCTCAAAGACTTTCACAGTCAACTGAGTGGCCTTCATAACCATTCACACAGAAAACACAGCCATTCTCGCAGTTATGCAGAAGGTTTTGTGAGGATGGAATGAGGTATTAACTACCAAACAGGTAGTGGCCTCCTGCCTGTTTTGATCCCTAGCGGGACCGAATATCTTCCTTTCTTTGTAACTCTTTGTTTCCGTTTCAAGGGATAACGCAAAGCATCTACAGTGTTTATTGTGGGGATCTGTATTGTGTTGTGCAAAATATTTTTGTACAACATTTTCAGGTCAGCTAACGTAAGAGCTGTCTTTGTCAGATAAATCCTAAAACTTAGATATCCTGCCTAAGAATTCAAGTGCGAATTAGGAAATATATGCACATGTGTGGGACTGGAGCAATTTGGTGTTTGGGTCTCCTGAATAGTACATTGAAAGACAAAAGTTTTTCTTTCTGACAAAGCATTAGTACACTTTGTTTAAACAAATGCCTTAAGACTGATTTTGCTCTGCAGTACTTTATTTGAAATCAGTCTAATACTCTTCAATAAAATTGACAAAACATTAAGCATTATTCCACAATACAGTGAATTGACCTTCTAACTATAAAAATGAGGCAAACTTGAAAGATTTTCATTGCATGATTCTCTTTTTATCCTGCACAGTTTTAAATTGCCCTTAATTTTATGTTGCCTTAAGTTTTGTTTTTAAATCGTTTGCTTTTGATATTACTTCAGCCTTTACAGACACATAAGTTACCCAACCACACAAAACATTAAATTTTAGCTCTGAAAATTTGACTTTCAGTGTTATTCTGTGTAGAATTATGCTAATGTGGCATTATTGTAATGCAGAATTGTCATTCTGTTGTGTAAAAAGTCATTCAGTGTTAGATACTGGAAAATTAGTTACTACAAAATGTTGCTTTTGATGGGGTGGCAGTTTAATTATTAATTTTCAATTCACGGTAATACAGGCCACGAAATGCCTTTGGTCCCTTTGCATATGAGTGTGGGACGCATCTGCGTGCAGTGTTGTCTGTTCAATGAATAAATAATGAGCAAAACAGTTTCTTACATGCAACAGAATCTAAAATCTAGAAAAAAGGTTGCATTCAATAATATATATGGAGAAGAGAAAAACAGTTCCATAAGCTACTTCGTCTTATCAACTTTGAGAACTTCTGTGCTTGTATACCTGAAGGTTTTAGAGTTTTGAAATGTGCCTAGCGTAAAGAAAAACACATGACAATTAATAATGATGGGTCAGAAAAAAACTGCCTTCTGTATAGTGTCACCAGCAACAGGATCTCTCCTTGACTAGGCTATTTTATAAACAGCCTTTATAAACTTATAAACTAATCTTATGAATGCTTAACTAATGAGCTCATCTATTGCATAAAAGACAAAATAAGATTTTTTTTTTGTTTTTTGGGGGCTGTGTGGTGTAGTAGGAGGTGAAACCTGACACTTTATTATTCATTTGTGACATTCTCCCTTGAATGTAGCTGAGATGCTTGGATGTCTGCAGTCCAGATCCCCTTTTGCACTGAAACGCTATATCCAGGCAGACTTGAAGAAGACAGTTGTATACCAGCCTTTACTTATTGTGCATTTCTTCATGAAGACACATTGTATTTGTTGTGTACCAGAATGCTAGGGACGTGTTCTGAGTTCCCAGCTTGAGAAGGTTTCAGATAGAGGAATAATGATCTGTAGCAGTTTTGGAACCAAAGTGCTTTAAATTTATTTCAGTTAAAAAGGTTTGTTTTTTAGGATTATTGGTATTGTTTTAATATTATTTTAAGTTCCCACTTGATTTTCTTGAAAATGATTCCTGCATGCTAAATAGAATCTGTTCATCCATCCATTGATCCATTTTCTAACATTTATATGGCAAGTAGACTACATTCCAGTACTTAAAAAGAAATGGAGAACCACAAATAAAATTGTTAATCTTCATGCATATTCCTAGGACTGCTGTATAAAGAGGATGTAAAGCACATCAAGTTCAATTTTCTATTAAAGACTTTGTTGCCATAAGGAGGAAAATATCACCTGTTTTATCATTTTTGTTGAACCTGGCTTGTTCATGGCAGTTAAAATTTGCATTTCAGTTTTGGAGACTAATTAGTTAGCATTAGTTCTGCTCTGTCCTTTCAGTCTAAACAGACCCTGATTTCTCAATTTCAAAAATGCATTCGTGCTTGGAAACTTACTGACATAATCAGACTTCAATTTTGAGTGATTTGTTTGAATCATCTTGATATTTAATTTTCTTTCTGTCCTCAAAAATTCCCATCATTGGTTCAAATGGAAAGCTTTCTGGCTCCTGTTCAACACCTGCCTGGTCCAAATATCCCTTTATGCATAGAGGTGTTCCTGCAGCCTAACTGCAGTCCTCTGTGGTGTTCTTTATCGTTGCATTATGTTGAATTCTTACTGTTTATACCATTCTACCCTGTATCATATACAGGTATATGTTTTGCAGTTTGTAGCTCTGAATATGAGCTGCTGTGATGGTAGCATAGTAATGATAGTGATGTTAATGCCAAAGGTGATAGCTCACGAATACGTCCTGCGGATTATTTTGTTTTGCACAGAAGAGACATAGACATGCTAGAAATATGACGTGTAAGATAATGTACTATTACCATAATTCAAAATTAGAATAACCTGTTCCTGACACATTTCATTTTGTGGCACCATTTGTGGTTTTGATCTTGAGTGTAGAGCAGAGCTGTGGAATTATTATATCCTTAAGTAAGTGACTGTCCTCCCTCTACATGATGTGATATAACTGGAGGCAACAAAAACATTTCTTTTCCCCAGGTAAGGCCTGATGTCCATTCTTCCAATATACATTATAGTCCCTTTGAGTTTGGTGAATCAGTAGTTAGCAATTGCAGTGCAAGTCCTTTATTTAATGTTTGATTTATTTTTCAAAAAAAGCAAACTCCTTGCATGCAAGACGCTTACAGTTAGTCCTTAATGGAAGCTTGTTGCAAGCATCATAACACGGTATTGATTATAGTACTGGTTGTACACGCAGAATAATGGAAGTAAATCTAAACAGATTCAAATTAATGTGCTTGAAAAAAAAATCTGGACTTTTCCATGTTTGTGTGAATTTTAATTATGTTCAACCGTGTTTTCGCTCACATTTAATGATGAAACGATCCAATGAATCAATTTGTCGAGTGCTGCTCAGTTTAACAGTTGAACAGAAGGGAAATTCTTTGAAAAAATGTTTTTTGTTTAGATGGCGCAGACGTCACAATCTCAACGACTGCTGTGTTTGGGTAGCGGCGCAGTTGTGCCGAGATCAAAGTTTGAGGTCAAGCAGATGTGATTGGCAGAGTTCACATTTAGAGTGGGTGTTTTAGTACTGGTTTTGGTCTACTCACAACTTCCTCTGTAATTACTATGGAATGAATTATAAAGGGACAATAAATTGTATTTTGGCTTGTAACTTTGGAATTGGAGTTGATGTTTTGACAAAATTGTTGTGAATGGACTCCCTGTCTGAAACTAAAACGCGATAGCCCTACTGATTTCCATCTTTTTTTTTTTAACCAGCTGCATAAACTCAGTTTTGAATGTGTGCCTTATCTGTATATTGCGTCATGTGGCAGGACAAAATTAAGTCTAACTGCTTTAATTTATTTAATAGGTACTGAAAGAAGTTATTTTAATCTTGTTTTGTGTGAAAGGATAAAAAAGGTACTTTGTAGCATTTGCTTGTCTAAGCAACTGGAATAACTAGATTAAAACAAAAGTTATAATTATCGTTAAATATCAATCTTTAGATGGCTACATGGATTTTATCTGTTTAAACAGTACCTTCCATATAAAAAAATGAGTTAGATAATTTACTTTTTTTGCTCTTTATTTTCCTTGTTAAGTGAATTAACTGCAATAGAAAAATGCAAAAAGAAAAGTAAAAAAAGTTTGAGAAGGAAAGAGAAACTGTACAGAACAATGCGTAGATGTTATGGCTAACTATATTTTCACCATTGGTCTTTTCTAGGATTTGTTCCCTTTAAACTATCATAGTGCAAGTGCTGAAAATGGCTTAATATGCAATAATAGTACAACTCCAACATAAGTGTAACATGAAACAATGTTACATATGTTGCTGTTTTAAACTGTGCTGCTTAATACAGACAGAAGCATAGGAGAAGTCTCCACTCTGATAAATATGGCTGCTCTGTTATTCATTATAGACACAGTGGGGTTCCTTTATGCTACCAAAAAGGGACTTTGACTGATCTTTCTTAAGCTTGTCCTTCAATATGTGTGCATGCCCCTTTATGGCGAAACCTCTCAATGAAAAATGATTTTTTTTTTAGCTTTTCTAAAACCTCTGTTCAGTTTTATTGTACTCATTGTGGCTTTTGGTTTTGTGTCTGTAGTTGTTAAGGTTCTTAACTGCCAGCTCTTTACTACAGACTAAGATGTACTTTAAGAATGGTTACAGACAAGAGTAGGACATTAGGCCTGTCTAGCCTGTTTTAGCAGTTACCAGCTAGGTGGTCCAAGATTCTCATCCAACTGAATCTTGCATGAAGCTAGGATATTGGCTTCAACAACATGGCTTGGTAGCGTGTTGGATACTCCCACATTCCTTTAGGTGAAAAGGTGCCTGCCATTTTCAGTTGTAAAGTCACATTTCTCTTTCTACAGTGGAGAATGTATTCAGTGTAGTTTAGGTTCAAGTGTAGGTTTCCTTTCGTTTGTAGATGGCCTTTTGGACATTACACCTGCACATCATTACTTAATGGTTGCCTTGAGTAACGTACTCAAGAGTAGAGTTACTACCCTGTGCTGAAATAGATTTTTTGAGAATTTGTTGACTGAAGCATTTTAAGGCATTGAAGGGCACATTCTCAATTGTGGCAATGAACTGGAGAGTACTCATTTATACCGCACAGTATATACTGGAGCAGTTGTAAGAGAAGTACCTTGTTCAAAGGTACAAAGTCTAAAGTGATTACTACTGCTCCACACTGCTGCCCTGCGGTGCAAAGCGAGTGGAAAAGAACAGGCATTACTGACACTCAAAGAAATGTACATTTGGGACCATGTTACTGTAATTTAGTATAGATCTCTAAAGGGCAATAAAGAGTGCATTATGGAACTAACGGTTGCCCTCAGGCAAAAACAGCTGAAGCAGTGAATTGCAGACTGTCTGAAAGACCCAGGGTGATACAGGCTTCTCTGATGGTGATGTGTGTTATGTGCTGACTGTCAAACCAACTCATAATTTCTGTCCCTTATTTTATGAAACCCTGTTTAACAAAATAATACCAAAACAGTTTTCTGGAGGTTTGGGAGAGAAGGTAAAATGTCAGACCTGTGCCATGTCTGAAGAGTACGAATCAGATTTGACTTGGAGCGGAGTGGCAGATCGTTTTTTTTTTCATTTTTTTTGTCGTTGATATTTACAGTCTCCTCAGACATGACATCAGTTTCCCCATTTGCAGTGCAGTTTGTTTATTCATGATGCAAAATTCTCATTTTCATCTCCCCTTCTGTGCCCCGTGGAATAAAAGTGCGTTTCAAGTCTTTATTGAAATCGTTTAACTGAAAGAATAATTTGGCCAGCCAGAAACAATTTAAATACCCTTGAAGGCAAGACTGTAAATTTAATTATGCTTGGGGATGTTGCTTAGCGCTCCATTAATATACAATTACACAATTAAAAATTCATTGTGTTCCACAGAAACAGCCTTGCAGCATAACCCTGGCACGCATTTCAGAAGGTGAAAGTTTAAAACCTAGGATTCATTACAGTTGTAGTGCTGTGCAGGAGTTATTAAAGGTATATCAGGGTTTGCTTTTAAACGGCCTAAATTACAAATAAAGAAGGCATTGACTAAACAAGACCCAGAGCTTCTCATTTTTTCAAGGCCTTGTCCTGTAGTATCTTGTTACATGTGATGAGGAAATGTTAACATCCTGAAAATAAGGTGCTTTTTCCTGAAAACGTATCAGATCTTCTTAAATGTGCATTTCATCTTTGCAGTCGTAGAATCTGTGATTTTTTTTTCAGCTGCAGTGTATGAGCGTCAATCTGGAAGACAAGGTGAAGGTCAGTGGATTAGTGGATAACATCTGATCTCATCGTAAGCCTGATTCCTCATGAAATGGATTATAGTATGAGAGTCATAGGAAGGGAACTCCTATTCAGTTCAGCTCTGGTTGTATATCCTAATCAAATAGTATATCCATGTTCTTGCTCTCTTTTGCCTAGATTTGTTATGCAACACTCTTCCCTCATTAGCCATTCCTATGGCTCTTTGGAAGAACTGTGTGCTATTGGCATGACACCAGCGTGCTCTTGACTCCACACACGATCAGAAAGGGGAGAACTGGTGGGGCCCATGTTGACATTCTGGTATTGTCCGTGTCTGTCAGGGGAAATTGTCTTAGCATGTCTTACCTGGCTGTGCAGTTTGTTCTTGGGCTTTTTAGAAGCTTGCAGTTTGGTATATATTGATATCTTGACAGCTATAAGAAAGGGGCATCTCTGACCATGGAATGTCTAGAAACCATTTCTGTGCAATTATTTCCAACCTTCTGTTGTGCTTTTGTGGAACTGTGTCCAGTTTTTTGGTCGTTTATTAGAAATAAATTGATATTGAATTTTAAAAAACCCCAATCAATTTGTCCTTTTAAAAATGACTTGTATTGCAGCATTAATGTTCCACAGATAATTTATGCACAAGTTTCCTTCACCAACTGCAGGGGGGGGGGATACTTCTGAAAACTCCTATGGCTGGTGAAACTGCAACTGGTAAAAAATACTGGGGTGTATAGAAATCGGGCATTACATTCCATGTTATACTCCTTAATGGCTAATATAATGTCCAGGTTTCTGCTTTAAAAGTGACTAGGTGAATTATAGGTCATCTTACAAAAGGAAGAACAAATAAATAGTAAAATGAAATGTTATTTACCTTGAATCTTCAGACCTAAAAATATCAAAGGAATTGAACGTAGTTAAGAGAGCACAGCCATCACGTGCACAAGCAAATGTGAAAAAAACGTAGCTGAACGGCAAGAGGCGTGGTGCGCGGGGGAGATGTGAGAGGGTGGGAAGACGGTGACACAGAGTAGTCTTGAGTCTGGGGAGAAGCTGCATGTGTTCTAAAAAGTTCCTGTGGGCAGAACCGTGTTTGAGCAAGGCTTTCCCGTGTTTGGGAAGAGTGGGATTTCATAAGGGAAGCGTGTATGAGCGAGTCCCTTGGTTGGTGAGGGAAGCCGGCACACACACTTCAGACTGCTGGAGCACGAAGTTCTTCTACACCAGCGCCTAAAGGCACCTGTTGGTGTGGTTCGTTGGCGTGGTGCTGAATGCAATGAACTCTTTTCTTTTCCGATGGCTAATTTTTGACAGGCACAAACATTTCATGTTCAGGTAGAGATGCAATATGCAAATATGTTTTACAACTCTAATTCAAAATATTTGGTGCATTAGTATTGAGTTCTGTAATTTTTGGTGATTTGGGCAGAACAATGGAAGGGCATACCTACCACTGTGTCTCTCATTGCATGAAAACCTGTTCATGTGCATGAAGTGCTATTGTGCACTGATGATAAGACATCCTTTCACATTATTGATTGGAACTTTTTTCCCCCAAGTTGTTTTTGCTTAAGGAATAGAAATGATGGTGACTGTGAAAGTATATCTGTTGTCATATATTATTTCATTATAACACTCTGGAGTATATTCATTATACAAATTGCGTTATCGTTTACATGTTAATACCACAAATTTACAATTATTAACAGGAACATCTTTTTTTGGTACCATGTGCACTGGCATTTTATTGAGCTTACACTACTTAGGTACATTCACTATACCAAATAACACTTGCCCTTCCCAGGAAGTCTTCTGTAATGGTCACAGGCTTAAAGCATGTGACCAGCATTGGAAGCAATACAAACTGTGTACATCTGTGATACGCATTTGCACCAACTTGCAGTCTTGTGGGATTCCCTCATATTGCTCCCACAGAACCTGGGCAAGCACATACCGGTTTGCTGGTCTGCATACTCCTTCCCAGCTGTGGAGAGTAGTCAGACAAAACGTTCTTGGTCCATCACACTTGGACCAACCTAATGATTGGTCTATTTTACACAAGAAGTGTATGGTTCTGTATCAAGGTGGCACATGTTCTGAATGGTCAACACAAAACCTTGCTATTGCTAAAGATGTCGTGGCTCCAGTGCTGGTGAGTTTGTCCAATATACTGATGGCATGAAGGCTGTGCTCTCTCGATATGTGGGTGAAGTGGTTCAGTGTTTTTCTTGATTTTCACCAGGGTTGACCTTCAACTGGCTCTGGCCAATCAACTCTCAATAACAAATTTATTTAGTTCTTTTGTGATTGTCAACGTTGGTTGACTGCATCACAGTTAGAAACGATTAATCACTTTCAACAAAGTCACTTGAGCATATCTCATGTATTGATTCATGAATGATCAATTAGTCAAAATGACCCCAAAAACGATTATCAGTATCTGAAACCTGTATACTTTTTCTAAACATGTACATGCCGAAATAGTGATGCATATCTTTTGATGCTTAGCAATTTTTGATAGTGGAAATTGAGAGCAAAGGGTGAGTGAGTATTTACATAAAATAAATTTTTATTTTGAAAGAGATTTGAGATCCTTTGGGACCTGGAAAGGTAACATTGGACTGTAAAGCTTGATGGTTTATGAAACCCTTCAATACTGTAATGCTTTTTTTATTGAACAGACTGAACAATGTTTTTACAGCTGGTATATTCAAGTATCCAGGATTCATTTTGAATTGGAAATTGGTCTGTTTATAAGTTGGACTAAAGCTAATGCTTTTCAAGATCAATAGTTTAAGAAACGTGAGAATTAAAAAGGACAGATGTCAAAACCACTTTTACAGATAAAGAATAAAAAGTAGTTTTGCCTATGCTATTTTTCATATAGTGATCACTTTGCAAATGAATTGGTGCATATATACTTCAGTTACAAACGGGACTACTATTAATAAATGAAAGAGAAACAGAAAAACAGAAAGTATGGATTCCTACATTAAGTATGCTGCTAGGTAGTCCAAGAAACTGTGTGATTTACTGAGGATGTTTTATAATCTCAGCCAGTCTTTTTCTTGACATTTCTGTTCCTCAAAAGCAGTCCGACTGTAACTTATATAATGAGAGAATCTATTTAGAAACCTTTTTATGTCTTGTATGATTTTTTGAATTGCCTACACATTAAGAAAGGAAGCCATTTCTTATAGTGTACATGATATAAATGGTGTATTTTGGTAACATTAGGTTTTTCAGCCATTTTCTTTTCTTCCTTCAGTATGAAATTGAATACAAAGAAAAAATCTTTTTAGATACTTTCTGCTAGCTCTCAGTACACATTTCGCAGTATTTTAAAAAAATGTTCTCGCCATATGAAACTGGCACGCAAATCACACAACACTAAAGCGGGCATAGGAAAATAAACATCCAACGCAATTGCTTGTGGTACAGCAACATCTGTTTTTCATTTTAGTCTTGGTAGAATGTATCATTTGTTATGATGACAGGCACTGTTGGGATCTCTAAACCTCATTGAATCTAGTTCAGAATCTCTTGCACTTTATGGTTTAGTCTCTTGGATTTGTTAAGAGATCTGCCTCTTGCTCAGAGCGTTGGTCCCTGGTCATCATAGGTTTTTAAGTCGAAAGGCCTAGGAGGTTTCTTCTTGTACAACTGAGCCGAATCTTTATCTTGTCTTTCTACAGAAAACTCGCCTTATATTTGAATATTATTTTTAACCTCTGATTGAACTGAGTCTCACAAACTGAACAGTAAGGGTAACATGAGGTACTCACTACACTTTTAAGGCTTTCAGAGTGCAAAACACCAAAGGTTAAGTTTGTTAGAGTGCTAGACACTGATTAATTAAAAACCTCTTTGCAGACATGAAACTTCATTGACGGTTTTTTGTTCCTTTAATAATGTAGTCTAACGTGAAGCTCTCTGTAACAGTAACCCGTGTTTTTTTAAACTGTGTAGATCTGATGATAGCTCAAGGAAAGTGATGTATCCATGACAAGCAGTTAACACAGCTGAGAGCCTTGTTTTCTGTTGAGTTAATCTGTATTGATTTCTGTTTATCCCCAATAACTATAAGCATAAATACACGTTCACTTAATGTCTTGATGGAAGAAAATCTTTCTGTACAAAGGGTTTTATGAAAGCTTATTTGGTCTGCAGAGTGCATCACTTAAAAACTCATTTCCCGGTGCTATCCTTTTGAAGAGTATGCATACTCAGCTGCCCCCCTCCCTCTTTCTTATTGTTCTTGTGCCAGCTGAGTTAAAGTCTGCACGGGTAATGATTTCATCCATCCGAATCGCACAGAAAAAGGAGGCTGTAAATGCTAAATCACCTTAACGGTCAAACCTAGCTTTGAGTGTATAGACTATGTTTCATAATTTACATCTGTGCTGTATTACAACTTTCTATAGATAGCAAGATCCTGGAATCAAGAGATCCTTTCCTAATCAATAACAACAGATATGCCACATCCTAAATATTTTATCAGTAAAGGACGGCCTTTAAATAAATTGCTTATGTTTCTACCATCACAAAGCTTATTTTGAGCAGGTTATCATGGATGTCCTGGCTCTGAAGGCAGTCTTGTTCTCGTTCTCCTGTAACGGCTGGCGTCAGTGCCTTGCTACAGCATTGCTTGTCCAGTCTGTCATGCACTTTAGTTCCATTTGAGTTCAGTTGTGAAGGCCTCTTCCTATGGCATCTGTCATTTCTGAAAATAAGATGCCCACGGGGTCATGCAGTTTGATCAAAGTTAAGATTCACACACTGTGAGGATCCGTAAAAACCGTACTGATGACGCTGAAAATATCTTAACTCTACATCTCTCGATTTAAATTATTCAAAATAAAGAGGCCAACATTAGGGATTGGGGAACTCATGTTGGCTTTTTTATAGGTACTGACGCCTGCAGCAGACAGCTGTGCAATGGAAGTTTTATTTCTATTCCTTCAGCTATGAATATCTGCACACTGTTAAAGGCAGAAATCTCTACTTACTGTGCACAGTTTCTTCTTATGCCTTGCTTTACAAATGAGCCCACAGTTAGAAGAGAGGGGTTCTTTAAGAATGCTAACTGCAAGCCTTGTAGCTAGCCACACTCTGTAAACATATTAAAAGTTGTTTGCTTTGTGTGCAGGCCAGGAAATTGCCAATTTTGAGAATACTCAGTTAAAAAAACTGTAATTAACTGTAAAAGTTAATCTGAGTTGGACAGCAATGGGCACTTAGAAGACTTAGTGTGTTGAGGTTTGCTGCACAGCTTTGATAAATGTAGTGTTTTGAATTTCAGATGATGAAGTTAAGAGTTTTGCCAGGCGGACCTAGTGGGGTAAAAACACAATTTTCATATTCTAGGAGAAAGAACGTCTCTATTGTGAAGAGATAATAGGTTTGGTTTGATTCTCAGTATACCCATCACATATCACTGTAATGATTTTACAAAAGTATTATTAGGAAATTGACTTTTATGTACCAGGTGCCTGACATTTTATTGAGCAGACATGAATGGTAAATTCATTGAACTGGTGAGCATTTATGAACGGGTCTGCAGTGAAAGTCGCAGGCTAATAGCATGTGGCGACTGTTGGTACCAGTAAAAGTGGTACAGGTGCTTAGCAGCCGGTTTCACATGCTGTCTGTTGGAATTTGGTCCCATTGCTCTTTTGGAGCCTGGACAAGCGTGTGACTCACTAGTTGGCACGCGTCATCCCAGCTGATCCCACAGACGTTCAGTGGGTCAAGACTGTCGAACAGGAGAGCCGTGGCACGAGTTCCACGTTCTCACCTCTCCGTAACTTCACGGGTAGTGGCATAAGGACATGTTGTCTTGCTGGAATGTTGTCACATTAAGAGAAGCCTCAGGGAGGTCCGCAAGTGAGGACCCAGGGCTTGATGAATGTAGTGCCGTGCAGTTGGGCTGCCCCGACCATAATTGTGTATCTTAGACATCGACGAGTATGATGCAGATATGCAATCGGGTTGATCTTTCAGAAAACTTTCATTTATCGCTAAAGAGACTTGTTTCTAGCTGAGGGGTCTGGAATTCCATCTGAGTGTTGCTGCTGATGCAGTGGGTGAGCACTGGTTCCCTGTTTGGTCATCTGTCCTGTGAAGAATGATGGGTTACTGGCTTCCTCATAGTTGGGCTGCTGATGTGTTGATGGATGCAGTGGGGCCAGCTGTTCCATCGCAAACTGGAAAGATATTGGTTTTGGCAATGTATCACAAGTCTCGGTTTCCAAGACCGTGGTCTGTCGTTAATGGACTGTATTTTGCTATAACTTCTTGCCAGGTTAGAAATTGTTGCTCATCACCTGCGAGGCCCAAAAACAGCGCGTTAATTTTATCCCTTCCAACATACCAGTGGTGTGAAGTTCTCTTGATAACCAGGGTCTGTTGGTTCCAGTCGGTGCTTATGACTTGATTTACACCATACCTTTCCCAGTCAGCTCTCTTATTGAGGTGATTTAGTGCTCATGCAGCAGTCATGTGAGCACATCAGGTCTGTAATGGATGATAAGTTCATAAAATTTTACTGAAAACATTTATAAGTTTTTTTAAATCTGTCTACTTCAATTTCCCGTGTCTAACGCATAGAATATTTTTCTATACACAGTCTATATTTTCCAAAGATTTCTTAAACGGGAAAAGTAGAGAACTCTGAATGCTGGTCTGTATTACGCATCCTTTTTATCGAATTGCAAATTATGTACACTTTTTAAAGTGAATATTTTTAATCTGAACGTGACTGCTCAAGTTGAACACTTTCATTTGGGTGAAAGAAATCGACGTTAACACCCACAGGAAAAAAATGAAAAACGAATTGTCTGGCCTGTGGTATCCAGAGTGTCTGTTTAAATCTGTTTTTCTCTTTGCCTCTCGGCAGGCTTTACCATAGTGATGTGCTTCTTACTTTGCCTGGCTCTTTCCACCCCTTAAGAGGTTCTTCAAAGTGCTTAGGTCTGTCTGGAATATTGTGGCTTTCATAGGAATTGTTTTCGAAGAATGTTAAGCCACTGTGTAAACTTCCCACCAGAATCCTGTGAGAGATTTATTAGTATCAATAGAGGAACTTAAAGGGAAATAAATGGCTGTAGCAACAAGTTACTGTGTATGTGTATCCCAATAGCTGGTTGTAGGCTGGTCTTAATTTAGCTTGTTCTGCTGTGTCATTTTATATAAATACTTGTAAACATCCCTTGGTAGCGATTTCCATATGCAGTGATATGTTTCCGAGTAACTGGATTGTGCACACATTTAGCTTCCTTTAGTCCACATAAAAAGTGACTGGGAGGGGGAGAGATGCCACTTGAGCTGTGTTTACTTTCTTCAAAGGCTCCCAAGTCATGGACCTATTTCAACAGCTTGTACTGATGAGGTGAGGGCAGGGAGCTGGTCTTCTCCTGTTCCTCCAGAAAGGACTTTCTGTCCATTAAATGAGGCTGTTCAAGATTCTTGGTGTGGAAAGTCTGTGAATACCTTTATTTTCTCTGGTAGTCTCAGTGTATGTTACTTTATGTAATACCTTAAATTTTGAGTGTATAAAATAAGGGTTTCGTGTATATATACGATTGATCAATATGCTGAAAAGTGAAGTTCTACAGAGTGTTTAAAAAACATTTACAGTGTAGTGTTCATAACAATCACCATAATAAACTGGATAGTTGTAGATGTTTTATTAGCATTCTGTTGAACTTCAGTTGGTATATATGGATTAGTAACTTTTATTGAACCTTTGTTCAATGTCTTAATCTAAAAGGTAATGTAAACGTAAAACAGAACCACCACCTTGAACAGGAAACTAAACTATCTTTTTAGTTTGTCATTTGTTTTTGTCACCTTTGAGATGTGCCAGCTAGGCTCTTCGAGAAGAGCAATTATTGAAAAGACCTGACAGGTTAAGCAAGGTTTTTGAAACATGTCATTAGTCTTTTTCTTTGTTTTTCTTTGTACACAGATGTGATTATTTTGCTGTTTTGCTTTATTCAGTCAAAAGTACTATGCTGCAGCATCATGCGTTACAATTTAATTGTCAAAATCCCAATATTTGTCTTTAAAATAGTACATTACGGGGTATTTCAGACACTGTGGTCTTACACTGGAGTAATTAAGCATCAGAGTGCAGTTAGGCATTTGTGTGAGCGATTCCATTATTAGAAAAAAAAGCTGTGGTCTGCCTTTTATCAGTCCCTTGGCTATAAATTGAGTGTAGCATGTAAAGGGCTCTGACTAAAGATAGGCTTTATCTTTGGTTTGTTAGGGATATGAGGGAGGCCAAAGCTGGGAATATTGTGAACTTGTTTTAGCAAAAAGAAAATATGTGGAGAATGGTGCCTGAACATGTCAGGCAAGGTTTCGAAAGGTGTGTAACTTCATATTGCTGACTCTTTTGCTGTAAAGGGACTTTGTGCCCTTTGTGTGAGGTACTGTGAATGTGAATAGCATGTATTTTAATATCTGTTTAATTTATATGCATCTAAGAAATGTGGCTACAAGATGTAGCTTTTTTGGTTACGTTACTGAAATTAGTGGCAAGTACAACCTAATATTTTTTGCATGGTGGTACATTTTTTAAAAACTATTTTAAAACCTGTAAAACTGTAACATGAAATGGGATAATCTTATTTTTTTCCTATATTAATATGGTAACTTGATGGTACACAAGAGATTGTATGTACAGAATGCAAACAACAAGGATATTTATATATGCAGCAAATTTTGATTTTACCATTGGGTTGTCATTTGATTTGGCAATAAAATTCACACAGTTGTGATAGTATGAATGGTATTAACCCATGATTGTTCCATTAAACTAAAAACTGTACTCTGTCCTTCAAAAACCTATTTTAAGAGCTCAAAGCTTGAGGTATTGACACAAATTAGTAGAATGAATTTGAGTTCACGTTTCAGATTGGAAAATATCATAACCTTTCAGTCATCGGCACAGCCAGGTGACCAAAGGTTTTGATATTCTGACTTTCATGAATAGAAATGAAGCAGTTGCAGGATGCTGGAAATGAGCTTAGCACCAAGACTAATGTCATGCTCAGATGGATTTCTGCTTCACTAAATTGAAACGATATCCCTCCAGCTGTATTCCAGAGCTTAGCAAAGTTTTCATACTCCTGCTGTAATAGAAAAGGAATACGTTTTCCCTCAGAAATCATAAGAGGAAGAGAATCAAACATGGAAGTAAGTGTTTTAAAGGTGCAGAACAGTTTGCAAAATGGAGTGTGCACATTAATGATGCATAGAAAATGCCCTTTTGGCTAAAATATTTTTATAGTCCAGCAATTGAGAGCGGTCTAGACAAGGAAATCAAATGGTCTGATGAGTTTCACTCTCATGGAACATAATCTCAAATATCTTTTCTTAGGTAACATTAGTGTTCAGCAATGAGTAGTAATTCAAACCTAAGTCTGAATTTGTAAATTAAAAGCAGTATTTTAATTTGTAACTTGTAAAACATAAAACATTGGGAGATGTTAATGTAATATTTAAGTTTTCCCTTCTTACACAAAATAACAATTATTCTGCTGTTTTGAAAGCTGATTTTTTTTTATGTTTGAAAATGTTTGAACCATGAGTCATGTTTTTTTTGTGCAGTGCCTTTTGCAGAATTGATTTGTTCCCCTTCTTGTGCTGCTTTCTTAGCTAAATGCAGTGTGAAATAGACGTTGTCCTTTGACAGTATTCAGATACTGTCCTGGTGTGTGGCCTGGTGAAGATGCACAACATAGACAAGTGCAGGAACCCTGAAGACTTGTTTCTAATAATAGTTATTGCAGGCTGCCAGAGCAGGAAAGTGCTTTACAGCATCTGCTCTTTGCTTGGTTGTGAGAATGTTTTCATTAATGGTTAGAATTGTAACTTTATTTGGAAGATATATGTGTATTAAAGGACTACATATCAATTTCATCTTAGTTATCTCCCCCTACAGTATATATATATATTTTGGACAAAGGATTTTATAATGGGGTGGCATGATGGTTCAGTGGTTAACATTGTGGCCTCTCAGTTCAGTTCCCGACCAGGGGCGCTATCTGCGTGGAGTTTGTATGTTCTCCCTGTGTTCTTCAGGTACTCCGGTTTCCTCCCACAGTCCAGAAACCTACTGGTAGGCGAATTGGCTTCTGGGAAAACTGGCCCAGTGTGTGTTTGTGTCTGTCTGCCCTGCAGTGGGCTGGTGTCCCATCCAGGCTTTGGGCCTGTTGCTTGCTAGGATAGGTTCCGATGCCCCCATGACTCTGAATTGGATGAAGCAGTGTGAGAGTGGATGGCTGGACTTTATACTTTAATTTGTTTAAACAGTGTAGCTTTTTTCTTTTAAAAATGTTAGTGATGCCATGTCTTCAGTCGTGTTTGAAGTTGTGCAGTTTATACTGAACATTTAACACAACGGAGCCCAGCTTGCATATGTGCCTTGCTCTTGATTTTTTGTTACCTAATGATTAATGAATTTGCAACTCCTTGGTTGTATACAGGAAGTCATCTAGTAAGCCTTCATATAAAAAGTATGCAGAGGTTTTATTCACGTGATATTCACATTTTTACAATAGGTAGAAAGTGTGTAAAGTACACATTCTTTGATTTTGCTGGGTTGGTATCAGATGATTTCAATATGATGAACTGTTACAAAGCAATGAATCAATATGAGGTTCATTGGCAAACATACAGATCTCAGTTCACTCAGAAGCAAGTAAGCTAGTTTTCTTTCTTCAATTCTGTATGTGCTCACTTCTCTTAATACTGCAGCGATCAAGTGAACCTGCTTCATCCTTTTCATGACTGACGTGCAGCATTTTTTCACTGTGAACCAGTGCATTTTGGAAATTTTAGATAACAGTGTTGTACAGTTTTTAACATTAAACCATGGAAATCATTCCTATTTTCAAATATGGAGCTGTAAATTTAAATGTTTTAAACCTTATGTTAAATTTACAAACTGGTTAAATAACACAATTGTTAAACTAAAATATTTGAACAGAAGTCTTTAATATTTTATTGCATTTATCACTTAGGGTTTTAGTTGGCACTTTGTTGATTGTTACTTTGTTACCATATAGGGTATAAAGGTATCTTTTATAGGTATTTTTTTTTGTTCAAACATTTTACTTAAATGTCCAGTTTTAACTTCATGTGCTGTTATTTGTATAGATATACATTATTTTAGTTCAAGAGTTTATAGCATTTCACTTCATAGCTCTTCAGATAGTCTGTATAGACAAACCCGTTTATGATGACGTACATGATTAACAATATACTAGAAATGAATTTTTCAGATCTTTTAATTTTTTGTTACCTGTGTTTTAAATTTCTGTAGAAAAGCATTAATATTTCCATTTATGTTGTTGATGTTTAAAGGATTTGTCTCCATAAGCCCTAACTTGGTGTGTATCCTTTCATGATAATGTTACAGCATCCTAAATGACTGCTTTGGAACCATAGATAAATGGTAGTTCTAATTCACTCCATCATTCAAGAAATTTGAAATGGGCAATAGTTAACAGAACATCATCCATGGAACTTGGCTAAGCTCTGGTTGGTATGGTTTCCTCTGTGGCATTGCGTAACATCTCTCCACACAAATTAACCACACGGCCCTGTCCTACTGCGACTGTGAGTGAAATGTTCATTCACTACGACTTCAGCTCGAACTGTGTTTTTTCTTCTGTAAGATTGGATTTGTTCTGTAAACTTAGTTTAAAACCATTTTAGTATTAAAGAGTTGGAAGAAATTTCAAGTGGGGAGCTGCGTCAGCATGCGTAGGCTGCAAAGGAACAAGTCAAGGTTTATTCCACGCTGAAAAGAGAAGAAAGGTGCGAGCACACAAAGAAGACTCCACAGCTGAAACGTTGTTTCCTTTCTTCTCTTTTCAGCATGGAATAAACCTTTACTTGTTCCTATAGAAGAAATTTGCTCCCTCTGTCTTCTATAATACATTAATTAAAAAAAGAGCCAACACAAATATACAATGTTTTGGTTACAAAATAATGTTTTGGTATTGAGGAAAGGTGTGTACCCCAGTGTCCAGGCTAAATTCTTCTCTGAGTTTGTGTGGTCTGGTCCAGATGAATCCGAAGTCCTCTCTTCTGGTGAAACTAGTGAAGCCATTTGTGACTCCTGACTCCACCTGCTCTTTGGTGGGGCTGCTGGTGCATACTACACCCTTCCTACACCCTCAAAAGCTATAGGGGCTTTTGAGATGAAGAACAAATGCAGTTAAAGTGCATTTTGTATATATTTTAATTATTTGAGTGTCACGTGGTACAGTGATTAGGCATTGCTGCCTACTAATACTGAGGCCTTGGGTTCAGTTCTATACCTGGGTGTAATCTGTGTGGAGTTTGTATGTTTGTGTGTTCTTGTGGGTTTCCTGCCACTGTCCAAAGACGTATTTCTAGGTTAATTGGCTTCTGGGAAATTGTCCCTGGTGTGAGTGTGAATTGAATGAAGCAGCTAGAAAATGGGTGGATATAATTCCTTGCAGTTTAAAGTTGCATGTTAATTTGGATGCCTCCATTTAGTAATTCTAAAAAATTTTAGATCATCAACGGTTTGCTTCCTTTTGTTTGCAATGAAAGGGGAAAAAAGCAAACTGTATTTGGCAAATTTCCCACTTGGATATTTGTATTTCTTCCTCTCTCTGCCACAGCACCTTGTGGAAAAGGAATGCTAGCTTCGCCATGCTAAGTGCTTGTTTGTAGGCTTTATGTTTGCAGCTTGCAACTTTAACAGCACCGAGTTCCCTGATGGACCTTGGCAATTGCCAGCCAGGTTAAAGACACAATATCAAAGGTTTTTTTTTACCAACATGATTTTGTGCACACCTACTGGGTGTGTTGGCCTGCTGGCTGCTGCTTGTTTCAACTCTTAGGTGCAATGTTTGTACCTGTTTAAGGAAACAGCATATGGGATGTTCATGATTCATGTTCATGTTCATGACAGGCTGCATATGTCATCAGTACCCTTTGCCGTTGAACCGGAAGAACAGCTTTAACCGACTCCTAATACAGTACATGAAATACTGCACAGGATGTGCCATTAATACTGCTTGTGAACCAGGTGCCAAACATATTGTAAAGTAATTCAATGCTCACACTTACCATGACCCTTGTCAGTTGGCACACAAGGGCAAGCAGCATCTCTGAAGCATGTTTTAGCTTGCATACCATGCATGCAGACACGGTTATGAACACATACGTTTAAAAATGGCTGGTGCCACCGCATGAGAGAATTTTGTGGGATGCAGTGCAGTTGACTATGCATATACTCACTGTATTGTCACACTCAGGTTTTACCACAGTTGTTTTAAAGCCATGTTTGTGTTGTTGAATGAAGTGTAGAGAGCCTTTTTAGTTTTCGGCCTGCTTGGAGCCTTCTGTGAGTAGTTTTGGAATACTCTGCTGTTTTTTGTTTTTACTGTGAAACTGGAGATTTGTACTTTAAAGACTCCAAAATCACATTCTTAACTCTAATCCTGACCCATGACCCATGAAGTATGACCAGTTCTACTTGTATAAAAGCATTTCCTTTTTGCAGTAATGATATGATTTTCAGAATCCAAACTCAGCGTTCACATTGTACTAGATGTGTAGTAAACAAGCCCTAGTGACTACAGGAAACGGCGTAACTGATCTTGCTCCTGAAATACTACCCACAGCTGATATTATTCAAGCCAGTATTCTTTATATATTATAAATACTGGATATTTATTTGACATGCTGGAGTATTTAAATGCAATTTGGGGGTCAGGTTATTTTTTTGGTCACTTTAAATGGATTGAATTCTGTCTGGTGGTGATAACTGATTTTGTAAAATAGTTACTACTTACTCTTTGGAGTAAGTGAAACGTGCTCAAGGAGTAGGAGCAATGTTGTGCCGGCGAACAGTTGGGAAGATGTCTAATATTAAATCCATAACCCATTGGCTGTCATCAGCCTTTTTGATACCTCAGTACTTTAATACTGGGACAACCATTATCGTAAGGGAATAATACAGTGTGTCCAAAGGGCATGCTTTTGGCCCCATATCACTGAAGGTCATTCCATTATCTCAATAATGCAAAGAACAAATCATTGGGGATAAAGTGGCCCTGGTCCCTCCCATTTCCACACCTCAGAGATCAGCTTGGTTATTTCAAGAATGACCTCTCAGGTTTTCAGACTGCTGTTTTGTGCCTGAGGGAGTCTCCGACACAGAGAATGTAATTTCCTCTACAAATAATTTCATGTTACCGATCTACAAGAGAGGCCAGTTCTCTGCAGTTCTCTTTATTTTGTCCTTTCCAATCATACAAAAGTAAGGCCTAGATGAATGCATGGGGGGGGGACCTTTTTGGTTTTGACTCAAGTCTTGGGGGCGGGGGGGAATCATGGAAAGCACGAGGTTCAAACACATTTTGCCATATTGGCTTTTGACAGAAGTTGTGGTAAAATAACAGTTACGGGGTGCTGCAGTTTCCATTCTAAAAAACAACACTATTCACTTTTCCTGTGAAAAGTGGTTAATTTTAATGTAAGACTCCAGTTTAGCTCACAAATCCCTTACTTCCACAGTTAATTTACACATGCAGTATTGGTGCTTTCCAGTGATTTATTATTTTGTTTGTACACACCACTTGTCTGAAACCCAGTATGTCATGAAATAAACCATTATTCTTCTTTTAAATTTGTGGCAAAGCCCTTCCTTTTCCTGTGTTCTCGCATGAACACAAACGTGTGATGATGTACAGTATGCCTGCTATTTTTACTTCTCATGGATATTACTTGCTGTTGTGTGGATTTCAAAGCAGAAGTTCTTGTCAAAATGTCAAATTAAGTCCTCCGTTCTCACTGACGTTTTTGATTTGTTTTCTGCAAGTACAGTTAACAGACTAGCCTTTTCCAATCAGTACTCCAGGTACTCCAGTATTCCAGGCTTATCAAGAAATCTTGTTTTTATGACTTCCAGTACCATTTAGAAAATTTAGCTGCTTGAAAGAGCGCGTTTCCTCAGGAGGAAAGAAATTTAAAGGTCTATCTGAACCCATTTTCACTGATTTCTGAGCTTCACGTCTTTAACAAATAACATAATTTACATTTCTTGTATAGCTCTTCCACGGTCTTTTATTTGTGTCCCATTGTAATACAATTAACTGGTAATTTATTTCTGCTTTGGTTGTCACAGACCTACTGTAAGTTAACCCTCTGTTGTAATTGGATTCATGTTTAGGGTTGTCTCAGCAGTGTTTCTCTGTTTGAACCCTTCATTTTTTTGTCTAATGTTGCACTATTGATGCTTGCCTTTATTAATTATAAGATTATGGTAGTTCTTTACTTATCTAGGTTTGTTTTAACCTAATACATATTATATGTAAAAGAAGAAGAAAATTTAGACTGGACTCACTTCTGCTCACTTGAGGTACTGAATGGCCTAGGTCCAGTTAATTTTAAGGATTTACTTATGCCTGTGTAGTCCAGCTCTTAATCTGAGATTTGTTCATTTAGGCCTTCTCATCTAAAGACCAGTCTCTATATTTTGGCAACCGAGCATTTTGAAGTGCCGTAACATACTGTATCTGTGGAGCTAACTGCCCTAATCTCATGTGTTTGATGTTTTAAAAAGACGCTTAAAGACCTACCTGTATGTTTTCACCAAAGCTTGTAAGGTCTGATTTAGTTTTGCTCTTGGTTTCACAGTTGGTTTGCTGTGTTTTTTGTAGTTATGTATTACATGTGTTCTGTTGTACAATGTCTTTAATTTGTTGAAAGTGCTTTTAAAATAAAACTGCAACTGTTATTTGTTATTATTAGCGATAATAAATAATAAACACGAGTAATCCCATCATAAGCTCCTCTAGTTCTGCAATAATAATAGGGTTAAATGGTAGATAAGGATGTTTTAAAGCCTGCTGTTTGTTTTGCTAAGGAGGTGATTTTATCATTTGAAGAGACTTATCTCTTGAGGTAAAAGCATAACAGTTGGAAATCCTATTAAACTGATAAATTGCAGTAATACACTATCAGACTTTTTTCTGTTGACCTCTTTGCCCTTGCAGACTGGTTTATAAGTATCTCTGTGATGTGACAGGAACTGCGCAGAGATTAAAAAGAATGTTTTCATGTTTCATGTTTTTCCATGAAACTTAAACTGAATAGAATGCAGTTCAGTTTTTGTACTATAAAGCATTTAATTTTACAAAGAGATTTTAATGTATCTATTTGGTTAACCTAGTAGATTAAGTGACACTAAGTTGTTTTAACATACTTAAGGAAAAAATCTTGTTTCATATCTGTCTAAATGCTATTTTCCAGTTTATTTTTTTATTTAGTTTATTTATGCTATTTTCTGTCTATTTTCCAGTTTTGTGCATGTCCATATTATGTATTATTCAAAAAAAGTAGAATGGGGAAAAAAAACACTTGCCACCTTTGTAGCTCTTTCAACTGTAACAGTTCAGTCGAGCAAGAGACTTTCCCCATTGTAAATCACAATCATGGATATTATTTTCCACACACGAATGTCATTTGGATTGTGGATGACGCAACGTTAACGTTATCCTCACTTATGTTGTTTTCGATTTAGGCCGGGATTTGTAATTCGGAAAAACGCACGATACAAGAGTTTTCTTTTTGTGGCTGATGGTGAATATGATGATGACGAAATCAGATTTCATGTTTGGATCCTTTGTGGACACGAGTTCCAAGTCGTCTGGGTGGGTGACACTGCAGGTGCTGAAGTAGCATTGACGATCAAGCTCAACACGCCCACTTCTCCAAGTGAGATCATATAATCATATGAAGATCATTGACATGGCTTCAGTGGTCTGCCTGGGGGTTATGGGAAGGCCATAACCCGAAGTGGACATTGTTTGGGTTTCGTCGCCATGAACACCATGGAGTCCATGGTAATAACTAACATCCAGTATCATATCCGGGGCGAAAGCTTCCCCGTTTTATGTCGAGTCACTCGATCACGCTCTTTCGATCCCTAACCTCCAGGGGAGTATGAACTACTCAAATATCTTACTTGAGTACTGTTGCTTGCAAAAATAAGCAATTCAGCAAAAGTAAAGTTTCAATTTGAGAAAACTACTCAAGGACGAAAGTATCATTTTTGTACCCACTTATTTTCCCAACCTGTTATAATACTGATGTTGACAAACCAACAAGCGAGACAGTATGTTAATACACTTTCAATACGTAACTTTATAGAAAAAAATGTGAGGGAAGTTCTTTTGGGGGGAAACATTTTTGTTTTAATGCATACTTCCACAGCGCGCATGGTCTGTAACGTAATTGACTTATTAGGGAACGCTTTGTCCATAACGATGGCGCGTACTGGCTATGTTGACAGTCTCAGCGCAGCAACTCGCATATGGGGAGTCTTTGCCCAAAATGCATACGCAAAGAGGTTGCGTGTCTGAGTGTAGTGGAGCTAGTTCGGATACGGTGACGTCAGCGCCCTCACTGCGCGTAGAAGGGACCTCAGCTGCCTGGGCTGAGGGAGGTCTCCTTTAGCTCATGCGGCTGGTTCCCTGTGCGTTACGCCGGAGACCCAGGTTCGCTTCCCAGGTGTGCGGGATGGAACGGGTGGCGGAGGGCACGCGCGGAACCGCGACGATCACATGAGCTCAGCTACTATATTATTATGCTTTGAAAACATTAACTATTTCTGTTACAATAAAGCGTTCTGGTAGTGCGTGTGGTGCGATTGAAAGGAAAAATAAAGCTATTGCTTTTCTGGAACAAAAGCTTGAGGTTATAAAGCGAGAGAAACAAAAGAACGTAATTTGCGCTGCAAGGTATTAAGTTTTTTGCCCCAAAAACTCACTCTTTTTTGCTGAATAACTTTTCATCGTTTAGTGATGTCAATAATGATGCATTTTTATCCTTATTTGATCTTTTTTTTACTTTTCTGTTTAATCACAGAAACGCATATTATGCAGAAGTAATACAGTAAACTAGTAATAGGACTAATTACAATAGAAAAAAAAACCTTTGTTGCTGTGAATGTGAACTGTCTAGCCCCTAACCCCCTAATTCCCATTGAACCGATGGTTTCTAAAGTTTTCCATTAACACAACTATCACTTCATAGCAGAAATGCCTGTACATTGTCGCGATAAGTTGCCATGACTCCGGCGTATATCAGGGACTCTCTTTCGCCGGGGTATCTAATTTGAAGTCAAGTGAGCGTTTCTGCTTCTTGGAGTCTGCGTTTGAGTGTTACAGGTGCAATGCATCACAGTTTCTGTGCAGTTTTCAATTTACCTACCAAAGCCGAGTCTCATGGTTCTTCGTCATTCAGCCTCACCACTGGAAACGTCAGTTGAGAAATTTACTTCATTGCTATATATTTTGCTGAAATACTAAATACAAGATAAAAAATGGACAAAAAATGAAATGGCTTTTTATTCAAAAGTGGGGGATTAGGGATGTAGGGATTAGTAGTGGGAATCAAGAATATCCTAGACCTCTCTGGGCATTCCGGTACTATAATGTTGAGAATTATGAACTGTGCAGGTAGAAGTAAGTTGTACCCTTTTAATTTGTGTCGGCTTTTTTAATTTTGTTTATGGTTTTCACGTATGTGTGCCCATTTCAGTATCCCCAAGTGTTCGATTGTTATTGGAAATTCTCACTTCTTTTAGGAAGTGTCTGGTATATAGCGCTTCACTTGAGTGCTAAATGTCTGACAAGGTTTGGTGATGCCTGTTGATGCAATAAATTTGGAATGACCAGAAATATTTCCCGTGTTTCATATATTATGACCCTTATTATGCTATATGTTACCAGACTGTAAAGCATTCTCAAGAAAGATACAGAGGAATCCAGCCTTATGACATGTGTCAAGGGAGGAGATGCAAGAAAATAAAAACATTTTTGGGTTTGGGGAAGAAGCATCTTTTAGACGTGCGTCTATAAAAAATTATTTCCGTTTACTGTTCATGGATTATTTGCCGAACAACTGCTTGGAAATTGAAGCAGACCCTGTGTAAAAACCCAAGCATGGACTGGTGTGGGGTTGAATTTGTGGTACATCTTAAGCTTGTTTTTAAAAACACCATTTTATAATATTGGATCAAAATATAGCAGATGCTGTTGCATCTGTTAAATGGGAAGGTAAGAAAAATTGAATTTACTTGAAAGTCTTGTTAAGTGGAATAGTTACTTCAAAATCAAATCTTTAATTTGATTGAACTTTAATAAA
This sequence comes from Atractosteus spatula, assembly GCF_055471065.1. NCBI lineage: Eukaryota > Metazoa > Chordata > Actinopteri > Semionotiformes > Lepisosteidae > Atractosteus > Atractosteus spatula. The sequence continues at coordinate 22,883,969 of NC_142711.1, read as the reverse complement.
TACTCAACTTCCTTCCTAGCAATAATACCAAAAAAGTAAGCAAATTACCAGAGATTTTTAGAAACTATATGTATGCAGTCAAAAAGGTGCTGGAGGGCACTTTTCTATAGGCAGTCATATCAAATTGGCTCTTATAGGTCCAAATCTACTTATTCCTGGCATGACTGGACCAACCTAACAGCTTCTCCCAGGTCTTCAGATGCTGTGATGTCAAGACTAGAAAGCCTGCAGATACACTTGACCTCCAACACCAGGACTACACAGTCCCCATAACCCTGGTATAACGGTTGTGGATATCAAAGGTACTGGCAATGGGATGCTTAAGACAACTTTTTTAGCCTTTCTATTGTTATAAAATATATGAATTTGCTCAACTGAATAGCTAATGTGAGAATTTGACAAATCTCCAAGGTGATAGTCTAATGTCTACATCTCATGAAAGGCTATGGCCATGTTCTACAATAAAGACCAAATGCTGTCAGGCAAAACATCTTTTTCAGTATAAAAAACATTGAAATCATCTAAAGGTACCTTTCAGAAATGTTCTGAAAATCTTTGGCACCATCTTTTCAGTATCTAAATTATATTTCAGTAGCAGGTCTAACATATAAAGGAAAATGTTTTAAGCATGCTCATTTTTCAGATATAATTTTTCTTTCCCCGTGGTATTTCTTGACGTGAAAATCCAATTATCCGGCTTGTTGGTTTTCCTGCCTCGAGCTCCCTGGGCGGGGGTGGGGGAAGACCTGATCGAGGCTCAGATGGGTTTTGGCAGGAGTGCTCTTCCAGTGCCTACCGAAGGCAGGGAGGGAGGGGTGGCTCAGCAGGGGTTACGTCTGGCCCACTGTCTAAGAGGGTGGGGGGACTCCTTATTGCGCATCATCAGGCCCCTTTAATGGCAGCAAAGATATTGGAAGTAGCAGCTGTCTCCAGTCAGTAGTGTTTGACTTCACTTTCAAAACATCGTACTGTACATGCTTTTTTAGCGACAGTCCTCAGGGATTTGCTCCAACCCCAGGGGAGGCAGCTACACTCTCCTTCACAGGTAAAAATAGCCCAAAGTTAAAATCCCCACAGATGTTTTTGTGATCACACACTCGGTTGGAATCCTAATTCAAATCTTTTTGCGGTGCGATTTTTCAATAAAGAATATCTGCCAGCCTTTATTTGCTCTAAAATATTTGACTGAATATCATGAAACATCATCTGTCGGTTCTTGCCATTTCAGCAATTCTCCAGAAAGAGGAAGTTGGGAAAGGAGATAGGGCATTGTCTGTTTAGGTCCTAAACTTTAGGATGAGCACTTTTAGAAAAGTACCTAAACCAATGTGATAATGGAAAGGCATTTCATGTGTGAAATATCAGTGTCACAGTCTTCTATGGACTCATGCAATCCATGATAAAACAGAAGGTAATATTTCAGCTTCTGTTCTTTTGAAGTATTATTAGAAAATTTGTGTGCGACACTCCTAGTCAGGCTTTAGTAATAAACCAGTTTGCAGCTAAAGTATAATATACTAGTCTAGACTTGTTGAGTTCTCCTTTGCCTGTCGCAATCCCACTTTAATGATGTTGGCAGTCCCTCAGTCCACACCTCAATGTTCTACTGCAGACAGAAGTTTCAGAAACAGGTTAGGTTCCTTTTTCTGTACCTCATTGGCCTTGTTACAAGCTTGTCTGCTGATTCCGTTCTGTTTATTGTAATGGGAAGTCTCTTCCCAGTTCACACAAAGATATATCATTATAACTGTTGTTTACACACAGGTTTTCAAATTAATCTGACCTGGAATTTCATGCATGTTTTTTTTTTTGGGGGGGATTGATTCAGTATTATGTGGTATTACCCATATTACTGTGTAACTGTCCTGTCCTTGACATTTAACCACATGGTTATGGGATTAATTTTGATTTGCATTGTGCAGTTGTGTGGAATCCTACAACACACTCTTTGAGCCACTCTGTAATAATGCTTTTTTTTACATTACACCCTGAACTGCTGAAGCCTGTCAGGGCATGAAAATATTGTCATTGAATATCTTTTGTTGCCAGAGTCTGACTGTCCAAATTTAAGCAGTTTTAAATTTCTTGAAAAAGAATGTTAAGAGCTCGACTATCAAGGTAAACAAAGGAGTGGTACAAGGTCAGGCGAATTAGCTGATCAAACAAAACTACCTCAGCCCAGTGTAGTGTCCTTGAAACATTTACAGTTTTTTCTTATCATAGTCATCACCTGGTTTTCATACTTTACACTTTTTTTTTACATAGGTTTGTTTTAGAGGAAATTTAAATACATTTATCCACTAAACTATTGCACTAAAACAGATTATTCTGTTAGTGTTGAGACAAATATGTATCGAATTGTATTCCTCTTGTAAACATATTAGTCTAAATCCAATAAATCTGATATTTTAACAATGCAGGAATAGATTGAGCTAGTTTGTGAAGTTTCATTATTGCTTATTAATTCTTTTAAATCTTGGCGTTCATACTTTCACTGTTCTCTGGCCCTGGAATGGGATAAGAGTAAGTGTAGAGACTGTGGATTAATTGCCCTGACTTTCAGATAATTGTTTGTAAAATGTTAATCAGTTAGTAAATAAGGCCCATCAGCAAAAAAGACTCTTTTTTTTTCTACTGTCACTTGTATGTATTTCTAGTAAGCATGTTAACCGGATAAATGTCTGTCCCTTTTTAATTACTGTTACCTGGATAATTACCAATGAAAACTGTTTCTTAGTGTCACTGTTATGTTTCTGATATCTGAGTACCTTAGAGTGTCTCCTGCATTTATGTTGATGTTGTGCCTTTTGGGAAAGACTTGAGAAGAGAGAAATCCCCAAGTGTATGGTTACTGTAGAGATGGATGTTAATATGCCATCAGTTCAAGTTTTGTTGTGAGACTTACTGTTTTACATTAGAGTTCAGAACAGTCCGTAGATGTAGCCTTTTATGTCTGTTTTTATGTCTGGTTAACAAGGGCAGAGGAGAAAGAAAAGCAGTGACTGGAGGAAAAGACAAATGGCTGCAGTAGGATCTGAAGTCCTCCTGGGCATGATGATTGTTTTTCCTGACTGGAATGAAGTTATAAGCTTATTTCGGTACAGTCATTTCAGTAACCTTTCCAAAACTGACAGAACCTTGGAAGAACGTGGAGTGCTTAAGGGGTGCTCAGCCATGTGGAAACAGAAGGTCTGTAAGTTGTAATTTAATGATGCCTTGTAGATTGCATCATCATCTTGCCTTTTTGTCGGTTGTTTATTTAGGTTGGTTACCCGTGATGCTTCACATCTGCTGTTGGGATTCCTGCAAGCTTAGAGCCGTTTTCAGTGTAGAGGCAGGCAGTGCTTCAGCCTCTTGGGTCCCAGGTTCAGGCCAGGGGGCACCTTCTGTGGGGAGTTTGCATGTTCTCCCTGGACTAGCTTGGATTTTCTCTGCCTGCTCTGTCTTGCTTCTACCTAACCAATACATACTAGCTATACGAGACTGGTTATTTCCGTTTGTGGCCCTGTGCTGGTCTGTTCCATATTTTCCCTCGGGCTTCTGAGGTTGGTCCAAGCTGCTGCGACCCTCCACTTGACCACTGTGGTCATTTTTTACAGTTCCCCTAGTCAGTTCCCTTTATGCAGACCCCCCTTGATCTTCTGCTTGTTAATATTTTAGATTTCAAGAGTGGCTTAATTTTTGTTTTGCGCTCCTGCCCAATTATACGTTGCACTTTAGCCAATTTTGATACTGTGCTGAAGAGCTTTTTTCAAAATGGATACATAAAACGGCACTTATGTATCAGTTTATGGATGTGTAAATGCAGGTAGACCGCAGCCACCCTCCTCATATTTGATTTTGCCGATCAAGTGCTTTGGAGACCCATTTTTAGTTTCATTTATTGCCCAGTGCGTTTGACTGGTTTAAATTCTGTTTGGAAGTTGCTGTTTTTGCAATCCTGCTTTTAGCCACTTCAGGTATTTTCAATGTATGATGCAGCAAAAATGGTCGAGAAAGCACTTTCCATTTTCACCTATATCCGATTAAAAAAAACCAAGAACACTGAACTATAGTGACTTAACACCAAACTGTATGTTATGCTTTAGAATGGTAAATGTACCATTTTGTCATGTGGCCTTTTGTCATGTTTCCAAGTGAGCTAAAGAAGACTGATGGAAGAAGCAGCCCTAAATGTGTACTTCACACAGTTAATTCTCCCACAGAAATCTGGATGAAAACCAGGATGGGCACAGTTTCAAACATTCAAGCATAGACCGGCACAGTTTTTTTTCCCCCCACTGACAGGTTAGCAATGGGCCTGCACTGTGGAGTGGTGCTTACAGACCACCATCTTCTAAGAGTGGAACTGATTTTAAAAGGCTCTGCTGTCCCCGACCCTCTTGGATGAAGTCGCCAAGAATTGGTGGCTTTAAATCAAATGGAGGAGGGTTTCTTTTGTTGCTCTTGGCTTCTGTGAGCATTGCACCAGCAAAGGACAAGTAGGCCGATGATCAGTCAGTCTAGACATGGGAGAAAAGAAGAGTATTACTAGGTTATTTACAGTTTGCCCTTTTCCACTGCTGCTTTTATGTTCAAGTGAGCCAGGCTTCACAAGATGTATACCTACTGCAAGCAACTAAATGTGAAAGACACAGAGGGACAGGCAAATAAGAGGAAAATGTGTTCTTTGCTAGTTGTGAATAATTAAAGACCAGCATGGGCGTTGGTTTTGTCATTGAAAGACCTGCTTTTGAGTTTTTATTGTATTTTGCTTGAAACGGTGTTTTTGTAGACTTTTCAAATGCCTTTAATACAATTAAGCCTCTTTTAGTGGGTAGGACATTTCTAAATATCAAAGTCAACTAAAATGAGATTCTCTGGATTATGCCTGTCTTGACACATGTGTTAGATGTTCAAAAGTTCATTTCGCGTTCACAGGAGCTCCAGTGGAAGTGCCCTTCTTATTTCCCCTGGTGGGGTGCTTTCAGTGTTGTGAGTCAAAGTAGCTGCGTCGTATGATTTAAAGTCTAAAGGATTTTTTAATGAATCGGTATAAAAGAAGAGATGGCATATTGCCTGTGACCTCACTCATTTCTTACACAACCAGTACAGTGCAATGTCTGGTTTTGATCCTTACTTCTGCAGTTGTTGAATGTCATGTTTATGAATCTTAAAAGCATATTTATGGGAGTGTTACCAAAGGCATTACAGTTGAAGTTCTTCATTGGAAATGAATTAGTTTTAGAGTGTGCGTGTAGGCAGGGAAATTGCAACCTACAGCATGTTAAATTAGCATGTGCTCAGCCCCTTGTCTTTCTTACATGGAAGAAAAAAGGCCTGAAAATCTCTCTTGCAAATGTATACTTTTATGTAAAATAATCCAATACCTTGATGTTCATGCCTGAGACTTATGATCTTGATGGTTATGTGAGTCTTGACTGTATGACTGAATGTAACATTGCTGCTAATGCAGGCAGTACTTTAGATTTGTCTCTTACTGGAACTACAGGTCTCAAGATTAATTTAGTTGTTCTAATGTCAGTAAATTGTGTAAATAAAGGGCATTGAGGACTCTTTGTCATTTTTGAAAGAAGGGCTAAATGGAAGAGAAGTCACCTATATTTGTGATTATTTGCTCTTTAACTACAGATCTGGAAACATTTAGGTGATTGGTTGAATTCATGTTTTTAAGTGAAGTAAATTGTTGCTGACTTATTTTAAGTCTGAAATATTAATAAATATTAAATTACTTTGTTTTATATAGCATGTGCAGTATTTTATTTGTAAAGCATCTAGATTGTATGAGCAATTTATAATTTACAAAGAATTGAGTGTGTGCCTTTATGCATTGTGTGTTGAATATTTTGAGTTGTTTTGGCAATCAGAGGGCCACCTAAGAGGTCTCAACAGACATCTACTCAAACATATGATTACTGACATTTCTCATTTCATAGTTTCGTTGTTGCCCTGGAGCTAGGTAACTTGAAGGTAATTGTAGCCCCAACATGCAAGTCCATGAAAACTGCCACTGATCAAAATAAAGCCTTGAAGCCTTTGCAGGTTCTGAGTGGGTGAAGTCAGCAAAAGGCTTCTACTTCTGCTTCGCACAAAGAGCATGGAACCTTGCAAGAGCCACAGCTGTCCAACAGGAATCATTTCTCTGCTTCATCAGCCACATCCCACCTGGGGAGGATATCTCATCATCAATCTGTAAGACTCGCACGGATTCTCCGGGCTTTGGCTGCATGCAGTTGCACAACAGTTCTGTCACACAAGAAAGGCAAACATATTGTGTGTGCTATTTCGGCTTTTCAAGGAGGAGTCTCATCTATTGCGGCGACAGCTCATATGGAAACAAAAAGACACTGTACGTGTCTTGTTCAGACTTGCACATGTTGAGTGCCGGGGTGGGGGAGAGAGAGCATTGTTCTCTGGGGAGTCTAAGGTATGATGGCCTTGATCTTGCTATAAGCCTGCCAGTTTGTTTTAATGACAAAGACCCTTGCAAAGTTACATGTGCCAAGGTAAGTATATGGTTTAAGCAAAGGTTAATTTGTGCCACCCGTTGCAAATCGGATTAAATTGGTGGTTAGGAAACACTCACTGTTTAGTACCTGAAAGTTCAAAAGAATTACTATTGCTCTGCCGAAGCAACAAGAACAGATGGAGACAAAAACAGACGTGTTTATAATTGAGTATGCACAGATAATGAAGCTTGACTGTCAGATGTTTTTCCAATTAAAAATTAATGTCTTATTAGCTTGATTTTCTCATAAATTAGTTAGAATTCTGTTGCCAAACAAGGTGCATTACTATAACAATAGGATCTCCATACAGTTAAAGACTCCCTTCAAAAATTCAGTGCATTTATATAATTTTTTTTAGAAATTCAAGGTTGGAAGTTTACTATATATCCACGCTATATGGAGTCGAAAATATTTTTGAGACTCAGTTTTGCGGTAACAACGCCTGCATCTAGTTGGTAGGGAGAGGGATGCTGTTCCTGCAGAGCCGTTTGTCATCTGACCCACTGTGAGCTTCCCAGTCCTGACAGCAGAGCTGGCGCTGGAGAAGGACTGGAGGAGCACAGCTTTTCACGAAGCTGCAGGTGCCTGGCGAGTCGCAGGAAGCTTGAGTTCTCTGCCTCCTGCTCCCTGTCTCCTTTAAAAAACTGAATGCGGTTGCTTTTAAATGGGCTGATTGTCAGTTCTGTCAAATCCCATCAGAAGTATAGTCCTGTATGTGTTTATGACGTGAGGGCTTGGATGAAACAAGTACACTGGATATTCTTTAGTGCTGCCCCCTGAAACGAGCATCTTTTTATGTTGGTTTTATAAAAAATTCACGATCTGCTCGTGGGGCTGTTCACAACAGAATAATTGAAGGAACAAGTAATAGGTTTATTCCATGCTGAAAAAAAGAAGAAAGAGAACACAACGTTTCGGCCGTGGAGCCTTCTTCACACCTGAAGAAGGCTCCACGGCCGAAACGTTGTGTTCTCTTTCTTCTTTTTTTCAGCATGGAATAAACCTATTACTTGTTCCTTTGCAGCCTACACATGCTGACGCAGCTACCCACCAGAATAATTGAAGGATGACATAAACCCCGTCACAAAATGTTATGTACATCATAAAGTAGGTTCAGTAGCGGTAGCAGTGGGGATAATTTGTAGATGATTTAAGGGTCCTTGTACCCTGTGTAAGCCTATAGTTTTAAAAGGGGCTGCATTGCTCTTTACTGCAGAGGCATAGCAATTTTTGTGAAAGCATTTGTGCTTTCAAGAGAAGAGTTGTCCGTTGGGCTGTGTATTTTAGGTCTGTTTAGCTTCCGAGGAAATTACTTTGAACAAAGTGCAGGAGAGCAGACAAATGCCATATGGACTCATTTGCTATTTTGCAGTGTTATCCTGTGGTGTGCTGTGTATTTTTTGTCAGCAGTGTTTTGAAACACTGTTTTCGGTGTGACTGAAGTGTTCTAGATTTTGCATTCCTGTTCAAAGCCTCCTTCTGTTTGATTTTTTTTTGCCATGTTATGTGTGTGAGGCGGGAGGGAGGTTATATTTTTTGTACTCTTTTACTGGATTTGCAAGTTAAATGCTTCTTTTGAACTTTCTAAACCGCTGGTTTTGCTTCACAAAGCTCTTTTGTCTTTTCAGCTGTTTAGCTTCGGTGCTGGAAGGCCCCTCCTTATCTCTCCTCTGTCGAGCTTCAGCGACTCGCTGGAGAGGGTCCCTCCTGTCCTCTGCAGTCCCATTGATTTTTGTGTACCTACTGCGTAGTTTGCGTGAGCTGCACGGGGGTCTAGACAAGTGGAGCACAGCCAATTTGTTGCAAAAATCGATATCTGCGTAAGGGGGCATGCATGCATTCAAGGGTTGAAATCGGCTCACTACTAGAAGCAATTTCGTTAGAGAACGCTTTGTTAATGATTAGTATTACTTTGGCAAGACAGGACACATTTTAAATCCCACATTATTCTGACTAACCCCTTTGTCTGCCGTGCTGTGAAACTGGCGTGCGAGAGTGTGGCGATCGATTCAGAGGTGAAGTTGGACAAGGCAGTTCTCTAAAGGCTGGGATACAGTGTCTGCTGATTAGCATGCTGCTACTCGTGCCAGGAAGCGTGAGTGTGAGAGGCGGTCATTAACCTGTTATTCAGTATTCTCCAAGAGAACAGATGATCTGCTTATCCTTTAAGGGACTGAGTATTTTGTGGCACGTATTAAAAGATGCTTTTATTTCTTTACAACTAGATTACTGTAGTACCTTACTGGGGTATCAGAATGCACAGAATTGTGCAGCTTTGTGTGCTTACTAAAAGTACGGCACATAATTCCTTCCTCTGTGAATTGCACAGACTCCCTTTGAAATTCAAAGTTGGCTTGAAAGTACTCCTTTTCATGTTGAAGGCACTGCACGGTCTAGTTCCAGGTTGTTTTAAGGATATATTGCAGGAATAAGATCCAGCTCTTAATCTGACATCTGCTGGTTAATGCTTTCTCTGGTGAAGACCAGGCTCATACAGTGAAGGACAGAACATTGTCATGTGATGTACCACGACTGTGGAGCTCTTCGCCTGTATACTTCAGAGACCTTCTAGTATATACTTTGATGTCTATTCTAGTTTATTCTTGGTTTTGTTTCAGTTTTCTCTTTTTACTTCTGCTACAGTTTGCGCAAGTGCGGTATGATCCAACAATCTGATCTTATTGAACAGTGCTCGTAAATAACTTTGCTGTCTCATCGACGCAAAGATTGTGATGTGCATGACCGAGTCATGTAAATGTTAAGGATGTTTGCCTGTTGAAAAGCTTGTTTTTAATTACGCTGCAGACTGCAGCAAGCCAAGGCCACAGCTCACAGAGAGAGAGAGAGGGAACACACTCTGGAAATACTGCTGGCAAGAACTTTGCAAACTTAAGCTGATAGATCATTTAGGGCCCATTCACCACTACAGCTCCAACAGGACATATCTGTGATTTAATGAACATCTGGTTGGCAATATGATTCAGGAGGGATCACCTGACAAATCTATCAGTCCAATACGGCATTTAAGACAGTTGGTCCCCTTTAAAGATGCATTTGATTACAGTCATCAGATTACTTAGAGCTTCCTACAACACCTTGACTCGTGTGGCCAACTCAGCAGTTTACAAACTAGAAGAACATCTCTGTGATCTGTGTGACCATCTCATTTCATTCACGTTGATAGTGGGTTGTCGATACAGTGGGTGGTGATCGTGTATGTAGGGGTGCATGACAGTAAAACAGCTTGTTTGCCCAAACATACAGGGGATAAAAAAGCGAAACCCAAATTATTCTCATCTGATACATCTTTAAAAAAAACTCATCCTGGTCATACCAAAACTTTATAAAATTGCTGGGAATTTCAATGCTAGGTTTATAGGCATATTCTGAAATCACTGTAAAATTGTCTGTTTTTTGGGTACATATTTGTTGTTTAAATTTAAGATCTGAGATCAGAAAGGACATAATTATAACTTGTAATTCCTTTTACACTTTGAGATCACCTACTTCACAGCTGTAAGCATTTGTTTTAATAGCTAACATAAGGGGCTGTGTGTGCACCTCAGTTAATCTGCTGCATGTTTTATTGATCTTTTCAACCTGTTAGTGCCGTATGACCCGAGTCAGCTGTCAGTTAAGGATTGTTTGCTCCACTACCATACTGTAGTTATTTCAAGAATGGATACCAGTTTATACTTTCAGTACACTTTAATCCTGACAAATAATCCCTGAAATTTAACACGAAGGGATGAGAATAGTCAGTTGTTCTGCTGCAGTAAATTAGGTTTCAAGACTCGCAAGATAAAGATCAAGCTTCAGCAGTGTTGAAGGCATTACAGTATCAACAGTGAGGCTCAGATTCAGTCATGTTTGCATTGTTGTAACAAGAACAAGAAGAAAACATTTGGTCTGTAGGCTGGTGTCAACCTGTCAGTAGGTCTGACTCTGATATTAACTTGATATAATAAATTGTGACATGCTGGTGAGAACAATGGCTAATAAGATGTGCTTGAAAGCCCATTTCTGCTAGTGTTGGAAGTATTTAATTTCTTTGTGTAGGTATCACAAGGTGTTAAGTGGTGTTCCACTGGCCTTCTTTGCATGCACTGTGTTGCACTGAAACAAAGCAGTCTTGAAATGTTGTTTTCTGCTTGTGAAAGGTCTTTTCTGGCTGAATACCACCAGTTCAAACTGATATAAAGCCATCTTATATAGAGCTTTTTTTGTTCAGTACGAAAATGAAGTTGCAATCCGTTGTGGCACGCCAAGTGTGATTCATATAAATACTGCCCTCTGGGGAAGAGCAGTCATGTTGCACTGTAGAATTAGCCACCAAGTTTCACAGTGACCTTTAGAAGAAGGACCTCCTGGGTCTTGCATGCTACTGTTGGTCATAAAAGTTTAACACAGATGAACATATTGATTTTGATTTGCAGAATCCTGGAGTCTTAAAAACACTTTTAAAAAAGCAATGAAGCACTACTTTGTCAGAGTCGTCACAACTGTTAAGGCTGTTACATGTTGTGTTCATTAGGCTGAATTTTAAAATGAAGTATATGACTTTGTATTGCTGTATTACTGTGTCACAATGCTTACTTTACGAAAGTAATGTTGAGTGGTGTCTTTACATGCATGTAAATCTGTTCTTTTATTTACTGTTTGCTGCAGTGATGAATTTAAAGTTTATGAAAGGAAGAACAAAAGAAAATTAAAACATAGCGGAACAAATTGATGACTTTTAAACATTAAATGCATCTTTAATAATTTACAGGAGTCTGTTTTGATTAATTTCAATATCTATTACATGTAGTGTCTAAGCATGTGAAGGCAAGTTAAGAGTTTCTACATTAAGTGAACTGTGAATGCCAATCTATTACCTTGGTCAGTGATTTACCAAGTCATAATGGCACTTTTGAAGAGCGCTGTTCCAGGCATTAAAAATATTTTTCTCTTTTTAATAGGAATACATCAGATTTTGCTGCAGTACCAAAACTTCTTTTGTATACAGGTTGTTCCGTCTGAAAGCAAAGCTGAAAAACATCTATATTAAAACAGGATAGGATACTTTTTTGCAATACCGCAGATGCACCTTTAGCTGCTTTAGAAAACAATTCTGTCTTTCACCTTTCTACTGGTTATTCCCATTTGTTTACAAGTGAGAATTCCCTCATTTACATTCCTAGGAAAATTAAATTGGCTGTGGTCAATTGTTAGTCGACTGGCTTTTGTGTATTTTACAACTGTGGCAAATTAAATTCCAGTTAAATGCTTCCTAGTATACCTTACTTTGTAATTCACTTAGCCCTTGTATGTTTGTGTGTGTGTTTCCAGTTATGGTTTTCTGGCTAAAGCCATGCAGGCTCATTTTGTTTTAGTTTTTAAGCACTGGTGTTTTTAAATGCAGACTATGGGAGGTTTTGTGGGTAGTTTTTTTTTCCCCTGAGTGTATCATAGATAAGTAGTTTTGTTGAAATGCTGGGTTGATATAAGGATGGTGAATAGAAAGAGTAAACTAAAAGTGTGTATTGCATAGTCCTGTCCTGAATAAGAAGCTAACCAAGTGTACTGTTGCATTACATCACCAAAATGAGAAGTTTAATTTTTGGTTCTTGTAGACCCATCTGAACTGCCTGAGCTGGTTGTGTATGCTTTACATGGGTGTGTTTCTGTTGCAAGTTATACTAAGATGAAAATCAAAAAAATTCTGTGACTTTTTTTGAATGGTTTTATATAAGAAGCTCTAATACTTAAATAGTTGATTTAATCTGGGGGATTTAAAGAGCGGTTGTGAGTATTCGCCATCGGCAATATACTGCTAAAGAATTGAAAGAAGTGAGAATGAAGTATTTGAATAATAGTGAATAAAGAAGTATTGAGCTGCTGTTTGAAGCAAAGAGACTCCCATGATGTCTTTACAGCTTGTAAGATGCACTTGAGGATCATAAAAAGAAACCACGTTTGTGAAAGTCATTATTAACCATAAGTTAATGCCAAAAGCAACCATTTTTTCTTTTTATAAAGCACTAAAGTGTACTACTGGCCTCCAGTATGGTTAAACTTCACCACATAAGTTGTTGCTGATATGGCACCATTACAATCCCAGTAACCATTAATGCAATTAAATGGTACAAATTATCTGTTACCTAAGTCTACTTTTAAGTCTACTACTTTTAAGTTAGTCAAAACGTGTTCTCCAGTTGACTAGAACAATATTGGATTGTGTGTCTCACTTTTTGTAGCTGAAGTGGGAAGGTAAAATATACATATATGTGGGGTTCACAGATGCTTTTTTGATGCTGCTGATTTCCTGTGCATTCTCTTTTACCTCAGGCGATTTTCCAGAATTGACATAGAGGTATTGAGCATAATATCTTACATAAAACTTTCATATTGTTGGAGTGTTACGGTCTTTAACAATTTCCATATTCCATTTTCTTCAAGATGTGGTATTTTTTTATAACAAGTCTTTGGATTAGTCGATTAGTCTTTGGATTGGTGCGAGTTCAAACAGAACACTAGTTTTTATGTAATTTGAAATGCAGATTTTTCTGTGACACCCCCTTAAATTGGGTTAGTCTGCATGATGCAATTTCAACTGCAACTGAGTTTTAGTGCTTACTGTCTCCCTGTTATTTCTTATACACTACTGGTGCTCATCTTAGTCAATAGTTGCATTGACTATTGCCGTTGGCCAGGAATTGATGTAATCTGATAGAACCCAGCTTTTATCAGACATTTCGATCTTTATTAATAATGCCCTGCTGCTGGCGGGTCAGCAGTGATAGCAAGTCACTGCTCATCTCTTCCTGGCCTCCAGCTTAACTCCTCCCCCTGTTCCAGAGCTCTCTCTCTCTCTCTCTCCACTGCCTCTTCCAACCTTCAAACTGCTGTCGTTCTGTCCCTCTCAGTCAGCCCAACAGCTCTCAGCTTTCTCTACTGGTTGTGCAGAAAATCCTCTGCACCCAGCCTCCACAGGCCACAAACCAGTCTGCCACGCTTTTCCTCTGTAGTCTTGCACTACATCATACTTCCATTGTTGAACATTCCTTTTCCAGATTATACAGTATGTTATTGCTGTAACTGTATTAGCTTTCCATTCTCCTGTCCCTACTTGAGTCGCATCTAGTAGTTGACTGAGGTCTTCATGTAGGTGCTGCCATTCTTTCCTGTTGCTTGTCTTTGGCCAGATGATCCTTTTCTAATTATCGATTGGGACTGCGTCTCTGGGGAGCCCTCACTTGAGCTCTTTTCATGGTTCGGGTGCGACCTGGGTGCTGGGAGATCTGCAGTACTGTAGGGCTCTCCCTGGCTGGAGTCCTCGGAGATCTGCAGTACTGTAGGGCTCTCCCTGGCTGGAGTCCTCGGAGTTCTGCAGTTCTGTAGGGCTCTCCCTGGCTGGTGTCCTCGGAGATCTGCAGCACTGTACGGCTCTCCCTGGCTGGAGTCCTCGGAGATCTGCAGCACTGTAGGGCTCTCCCTGGCTGGAGTCCTCGAAGATCTGCAGCACTGTAGGGCTCTCCCTGGTTGGTGTCCTCTGTCGTTTCGCCAGTTACTGCTGCACCTGTGCTCCTCCTTTCCCACAGCGGGTTCTTGCTTGGTGTATTTCCACCCTCTGATGTTCTTGCATACCTTGTCACGTTGACACTTTTGTTTCAAATTCCTCCCCAGTTCAGGTCGTGTGTGCAAGCCCTCTCTTGGTGTGTTTTTCTGTCCTTACCGTCACTGTTGCATCTGTCCTGTTGAATTTCTCATTCCCCCCCTCCCCACCCCCGTGAGGTATTGTATTCCTTGAATTCCGGTCCTGCAGCTTTGCTGGTGCCCTCCTCCTGTGTACAAGGAGTGTAAGCTGGCCCCATTCACCCACCCCAGTCTTTCCTGGAGGACACCTCTCTTTCCAGAGTCCCCAGTCTTCCTCAGTTGCCATCTAGCCTTTCCTGGAAGTCACTGGGTATTCAAAAATCCATTGCTCATGTACGTCTACTGATAAAACTGTTTTATAGGCTCTTCACCACCCTTTTTTTATTAAACCAAAGTATTTGATTTGATATTCTGAAACATCCCTGAAAGGCCAGCCTTGTTTCAATGTTTATCTAATAAAGAACTGCAGTGCCAGTAGGTTAATTACTGAAGTTTTTTTAGAGCCTTTTTTAGGGAAGTAATGCAGCCTGAGTAATGGAAATTGGTAGTTGGCAGGAAGTTGGTTGTTGGCACTTCATACATGTTCATTCCAGGTTTGCCAGGCTTTTGTAGTGCCAGTGATCAGAGATTCAGACCAGTATTGAGACATTCAAGTGACCTCACACAACTGCTTTGGATCTCTTAAGGGTGAAGTGTGTATCCATCAAAATAGTTCTTAGGTTTGTGTTATTTTGTTTTACAATTTAGAATCTCCGTTAATTTGTCATACCCACATGATTGGCATTAAGCACTTGTGAGCCTTGAACATCTGGGGTTGCAGCGATGAGTGGACAAGGACGTCTAGGCAGACTTCTACCCATCCACCTTCAGGCCATTAATCTTTCAATACCTGCAAGCACCCAGGAGGCCACAGAGTTTGTTGAACAGGAAGACTTCTGGCCCACTAAACCCACTATATTCCCAGTGGGGCTCTAAGACTTGTGCGCTGCAACTTGGGGAATCCCAATCACCATCATCTAGTGACAGAGCCCAGACTCGAACCCACAATCATAGAGTTTAACCTGCACTCCTGCCACTCAAGAAGCTCAAACCAGAATAGTCTGCAGTGAATTTGTTCTCCAAAGTGTTTTTTTTAAATAAGGGGAAACTAGCAAGTAGCTGATGGCTGGATTTTTCCCTTTAGAATTATGGTAAGAAAAAGAGGTACAGGGACTGCAGTCGGCTCTTTTTTTCCCCAATTTCAAACATATAAGAGCTTAGTCTGCAAGGCAAATGGAAGCTCTCCAAATCAGAGAGAATTAAGGTCATAAAATGTGCCTGAGTCAATTATTCTTTTCCAGCATCAAGTGAAGGAGGTGCTGTCTGTAGGTGAAAAGAAACTCTCCCAAATAGTTGTGGTTTGAGAGTTTATTTCTTTTTATGCAGGGCTTTTCTCTCATGTTCCTCGAACCTCAGAATAACACAATGGACCTTTCATCCCACTGGTATTTTGTTAAGTCTTGCAGGTCTGTATGGCGATTTTTACAGGGAATTGGACATCCATTTCTCCCATGAAGCGTTGTTTTTATCCACATTTTGTCTTCCTATATTTGTGCAGGCTTCCAGTCATGTTATGTCTTTAGTTCTTGTGATTGTTCTGTTAGGCGACTGGATGTACACCTGTTTAATTTTTTTCTTTCTGTAGAGTAGTTTTCCTTTCATTTTGTGGCTTTCCTTTTGATTTCTGCTCCTCCCACACATCTAAGTTTTGTAAGGTCTTTTCTACATCAGCTTCTACCTTTCCTGTTTTGTCTTTTTACCTAATGTCTTTATTGTGCTCTATTTTGTCTGCATGTAGCTTGGCTTCCTGTAATTGTGAGGGAGTCTCATACTTTTTCAGATGAAGTAGTCATCTAGCGTCGTTTGGGCTATAGTAATTAAGAAATTCCCCTTTAAGACATTTTAAAGTGTCTTTAGAAGCACTGTAGAAAAACAGTAGAAATGATGCTGTATCAGAGCATACATTTTCTGCAAAGGATGCAGTTTGTTTTTGGTGTCTTAACAGGGCATCATTTTCTTGGTGTTCGTCAGTGTCTTTATGAAAAAATATTTGCTGAAATAGCTTGATTGCAGATTTGTGTGGCGTGTACAGTTGTCATGAACTTCTGAAACCCGTTGCTCTGCTGGTTACAGCATCAATAAGCAATGAGGTCCGAGTGATTCGATACAAGCAGCAGCCCAGGGCTCCGATGGAAACAATGAGGCCCGCTCTCATGTTTCACACCTGTCGGAAGCTGCCTGATCGACTGTGTCTGGAAAAAGGATAGGACACAGTCGAGCTCCTCGTTAAGATGCCCCTTGGCTACACTTCTGGGGTTGCAGGTATTTTGTGTTGGAAACCTCTTCCCAGCCTTCTTGGAAAGAACTTGAGTTCTTCAGTCAGTGGAGTCATGCAATGTGGAAGCATCATTACTCGCTTCTGAAGAGGGTCAAGGCAGAAAAAGGCCGATACCGTCAGGTAGTACTCAGTGAGAACCGCCCTTGTGCTTCGGCTTGGCTTATCTGGAGTTGCATGAGTTGTTGTATCAAAAGTAGAATGTGCCTGTGCCTTTAAAAGATGAGCTAAACACTGGTCAGGTCAGCTGCTTGTTTAAAATGTCTCATTTTCATACTATTGTCCTGAAATATTTCATTTTTTCCACTATTGGAGAGCAAAATGTTAGCATCTTTAGACACTTTCAGAAGTTTCTTTGCAATATTATTTTAACCCAGATAACATACGATCGAGAATGAAGAATTGTGTGAAAGTTCAACATTGTGTCTTCAGTTCCATTTTTTCCAGAAGAGACTCGCAGAGCTTCTTGAAACCACATCTGCATTAACAGGCGTATTAGTTCTTATGTGGTTTTCCACTTTATGTGCTATTTAGTCTAAGCTTTCATTTGCAGAGAACTTTTACCTTTGTTGAACGTGTTTACTACCGTATGACAGTTTTTTGTTTGTCCCCTGGACATTCAGGCTTGTGATTTCTGGCCGTCTGCCCAGTCCAGCCTTGGCAGCTCTTAGTGGGATAGGCTTTTCTCCTCCCACTGCTGGTTTTTTTTTTAAATGTGTCCAGTAACACAACCTGCTTGAATCCGAGGCGGCACTGGCTCTCTGACTGCCGATGTAATTCAAGACTGCAGTTTGAAGTATGTGTTGAATTTACAAACTGATTTTCACAGAGGGTAAACAATTTCATCTTGCATTAATTGAGCACTTTGCTGTAGGGGGTGTGTAGTACTGTTTTTGTTTCTATATTCACCCCTCCAGGTAAATAGGTAAAAACATGTCCATGTTAGTTGAAAAAGGAGCTGAGTATCTTTCAGCTGGGTTTTTTTTTAAATTAAAGACCTTGCTGCTTGTTGTGTACTTGAATTAAAAAAAGGGTTGACTTTTGAACTCTAAAAGTATGCTAAGCTCCAGGCGAACTTGGGTCTGGTGCTGGAACATTAATAAACAAGCAGTGCTAATAATAAGTGAATCTTTGTTCACTTTGTTGAGCAAGTGTGTCGTTAGGTCTGTTTTGTTTCTTCATTCTGTGTACGTTTCTAGGTAACAGGAATATGCATCACTCAATGAATAATGAAAATGCATATTTTCATCAAGGTTGTTTTAGTGAATGTATGTTTTTCTTTTGCTGTAAGCCGTCAATTAGGAAATGGAAATGTTTGCAATTGCCAATTTTCAGTTCAAGTCCAAAGTGAACGGCAACTTCAAATACCGCATCTGTTCCAGCAGGCAGAATTCCATGATAAGTCATTTTTATTGACAAGCAATTATTAGAGCTGTTGGGTGGTGAACTCACTGTGAAATCAGAAAATTAATAGCTATTTGTGTAAGGTGTTGAACCCTCTCTGGAATTATCAGTTAATTGAAATTTTAAGGATTTGTAGCTCAATCATTAAGTGCAATTCTGTTCTGTTCACGGTCTAAAATGAATGTGCAGGCATAAGTAATATACTGGACCCCCTTTGTAGATAAACTTATGAAACTGCATGGCATTTAACTAAATTCAGATCTTTTTTTCTGCAGTTGTGTACCTTTATCTTTGGCATTTAAAATGATCCACACATACCTGTATGTCAAAAAAGGAATCGGAGTGACATTAGTCTGCTTTAGCACTGTTGCATCAACTGGAATCCGTGATATTGGAATTTAATTTAATCAATTCCAGAGTAAGAGTAAGGATTTTAATGCAAGTCATTTTGATTTTTTATATTTTATATATACACTATATATTTGGTCAATATAGTTATATTTTAGAAAACAGTACAGTTCTTCATTTTCTGTTACCTCGTTTTTGCGTGACCAGGCAACATAGGTTGCTCTTCGGTTTAACACTGGTGGTACAGCAGACATTTTCATATACATTTTTCAAGGTGGATATGTTACATGGTGTGGATTTACTTCTTTGGTTTTTTTGCACTTAACGCTCTCCATAAAAAGTTTCAAATAAACATTTAATAGAAGTAAGAAAAAGTAAAAATGCATCTTGCACTTGAACAAGTACTGTATTAATTCTAGACTAAAAAGTGGAAAGAAGGAATACACCATTTCAGCTGTTGAGCCTCCTTCAGGCATCTTACACTTAGTGAGGTTAGTGAGGGGTCTGAACTTCTCAACCACCTTTAAAATTGGGCTGGAGGTGAGGTAGTAAAGCATTTGCAGAACAGCATTAAGGTGGTCATGCATTAAGCTGTGTCTTAGTAGAACAAAAGCGTCTGTAGATGTAGGCTATGTATTGCTAAAAACACCTCATGTTTTTCTTGCGTACTTCCAGAGATTTTGGAGCTTGTCAGTGGGAACCAGAACAAAATTCAGCCCATTTCTTCTCATGAAACCTGTCCTTCAGTTGCAAATTACTGTGTTGTTCAACAAGTTTCATCTGAGAAGAGGTGAATAAATGACAAACATTGCCCTGTGCTATCACTAACTGTGGCTGTATGTCCAAAATCAGCAGCCAGGATCCTGACTAGGTCTGGAGCAAGTGATCACATTACTCCTATCCTGGAGTCCTTGTACTGGCTTCCTGTCAAATTCCATGTGGACTTTAAAATCCTCATGCTCACCTATAAGGCTCTGCATGGCTCTTCTAATTCTGGTCTCCTAACCAGAGACCACAAGCCCGTCTACATTGTATGGGTTACAGGGCCTTCTCCTGTCATGCCCCCAAGCTCTGGAACTCTCTGCCCAAGGATATCAGAGAGTCACCTTCTCTAAACTCCTACAAATCCAGACTCAAAACCTTCTTCTTTAGAAGAGCCTTTACTTAACTGGTTCCATTCTTCACCCCTCTGCTTTTCCTAGTACCACCATCTACGTCTCCTCTGTATATTGCAATTGTGTTTTATCTTTTGTATTCTTTTTATTTATTGTTGTTCTCATTCTGTAAAGCGCTTTGAGAAGCCACCTTTAAAGGCGCTATATAAAATAGTTTTTATTATTATTATTATTGGCAATATAGGGGGTTTCAAGCAGGTTGATTGCATTTGCATGTGAACTCAACCACACCGAAAACCTGACCTTAAGACTTCTGGGTTATCTACTGTCCATGGTGCAGTGCTATGCATGCTTGGAGCCCAAGCAGGTGAATCTTGACAAAGCTTTACTAGAAACCAGTACCTAAGAGCCAAAAACAGCTCAGTAAATGGTAAAAATAGGTATAACTGAAACTTGCATAGCAAGGGATTACTGCATTTCAAATATTGTCTGTCCCACAAATACAAATCAGGAGCTGAGCACTGTCAAGTCATCGTTTTCAACTACAGCCACAGAACAGTTTCCAAAAATAGCAGCTTTCTCACAGAAATGTAATTTTATGTGACCGATGTATTCAGTTGTGTAATTGTTTATATTCCAAGATGGATTTTCTTTTTAAGACAAATCTCCTCCTTCACCAGAGTCATGCATTTTATAAACTCGTCATCGGAAAACATTTTTCACGCAGCCCCCACTAAGTGCACAACAGGATAGCTTAGCTTCACGCCATTTGCATTTTCTTCCAATATTCTTTTTAGCCTCTCTTTTTTCAAAGATGTGATTGTGGAACTCTCCTGTATTCATTGTGTTTCCCTGTGTTTCATGTTGTAGTTTTCCTTGATATTCTGTTCTTTCCAAAATGCTATAGTTTGTTTGCAGGTGAGAGACCGTGATCTTCTGTGATGGGTCACAAAAAAATAACAGCTCATTGTTTTTCCTGGAAAACACAACATTTAATTTCCACATTTTCTTAGTTTTTTTCCCCCCAACAGTGGTAAGTGGAAACTCCCAGGTCATACAGTGCTACAGTTCATTACAATCTCAATCAACTGAGCATTTTCCGAACACCTCCCCAATCTGCTTCATGGACTTTGCCTTCTTTTAGTATTGCTTGCATAGAAGTGTGAATATCAGCAGTCACTGAGACTGAGGAAGTTGAAGGTCTTTGAGTATGTGACCAGAGATTTTAGGATCACATTTCCATGGAATAAATAACTCAAACTTTATTAATGTCCGTTCTGTATTATTTCATGTTATAAATAGTTTTGTGATTGTATAACTTTATTCAGTAGCAGAAGGCTTCGAGGTTTCAGTAAAATGAAATGACTAAGTGTATGAATAACTATGATTGCCAATGGCACACAATTATATTTGAATGCAATGGACTATTTACGCTCTAGGCATCCAGTAATGGAACCCCTAAGAATATGTGCATGCTTGGGAGGCTTAAAATAATTTTAATAATTATTAGGATAGGTCATCCTTAGTTTGCAAACATAATTTTGTCTTGTGTATGTAATACATTTTAAATTGTACATAGAGGGGATATCATGTAACCAAGTATTTTTCCTCTCAATATTTTACATAACCTTATTGCTGATCATTTTTTAAAAATGTCTTGGAACTGTTTAAGTGTTAATTTGCAATTCATTTAGCAATAAAATTAATTGTTCTTCCCTTCAGTATGCTCCCAGATGATCTGAACGATGGACTGTATTAATGCAGATACTGATGTTGATTTCAGGTCATTATTTCATATTGACATACACTTTCTTAAGCGGTTGAATAGACAGTGCTTTATATTCTCTTTAGGATGTTATTACACCGACGGGACATACTGTAACTCTTACGAGGCAATATTCTTTTGGTAATGCAACAGACATTTGTGTTTGTTAAGGTAGAGTTAGAATTACAGTATAATCATTCCTTACTCTAATGTTTTTAATCTGTGGCTAAGTGTTGAGAGAAATATTAAGAGTTTCTGATAACATGAGACTTATACTACTGCAGGAATCCCCAACAATTGACTTGGGACTTGGAACAGTTTTGTTGTGTTCAATTAAGTAGGTAACTTATTAAATGAAGTAATTTAGAGATCATTTAGGACCAGAGTCTGCGTGCCATTCTACCCTCAAGGATTAAAGCTCTCGTAAATGAAGATATTGCTCATTCAATTCTTCAGTAATTCGCATGTGCTCCCAGTGTTGAGAAAGACCTTAATATAACTAGATTGAGTCCCTCCAGGAGCAGCGATGGGCACCCCTGTGCTACAGAGAAGCGTTTTCACTTGCCTGATCACTCTTGCACTGGGTGTTTCTGTAGTGACTTGATTTCTGTACTTCAGGCCATGTCTGTCACACCACATGCTTTTCTTTGGGCCAATGTGGTAACATCAGGGTGCCTATACTGTGGATTAGTACTTAGGTGTCTGAACTCGGAACTGGAAAGTTGTGGGACCAAATTCTGGATGGGACACTGCTCTATTACCCTTGAGGAAGTTTCTTGACTCGGATTGCTTCCATAAAATAACTAGTTTTTAAATGGCAGAAATGCAAAGTGTCTTAAATAAAAACTTAAGCCAAATAAATAATAGCATCATTGTGTGCCAGAGTAATTGCAGCTTTGGGAGATGGTTGGTGTGCGATGATCATTTGCTTCGAAGGACATCTCCTCCCTCTGAGTGAGGTTTTGCAGAAGCCAAATACAGAAATGTGTGCTCAGTAAATCTGTTGTGAAGTGAATATATGTAGAACAGAAGAGCAGTACAGTTGCTAATGGTGAGGTGAGGCACATACTGGCAGGGGTTTGATACCTTTTTTGGGGACGATTTGTAATTAGAGCCCTGGTGCACATAGTTGTTTTTTTTTGTTCCTTTCTTGGTCTTGCTTTGTATGCCATGTAATACTCTCTGCAAGCCTCTCAATGGCTGAATCTTTCAAAAGATTTAAGCCATTGTATGACTAGGATCTATTGTATTGATTATACTTGTGCTGTGGTGCTGGTGTTTTCAAATGCCTTTTGTGTTCGATATTTAAATTAATTACTTAAAAGAGCAATTTATAGCATCCTAATATTAAAAGCAAATTTAAGCATCTGAAGTATATTTCAGTGTCCTTTTGGTTTATAATTTAAGTATTTATTTGCCTGAAGCTCAAGAACAGCGTGGGCTTATATTGTCGCTAAGGTCTAATAGCTAATGACAGCTCATTATCCGAAAGGCTCCCTAGATTAGTATTATTGTCAGTTGTTAATTTTCTTCATTCTTCGCATCTTTGAAGAGACAACATCGAATACAGTTTGAACTGGGTTTGTGTAATTACAGGCAGCAAGCCTTTGAATGAAACCTCACGGTTACCAGTGAAACTAATGAAAAATATGCAAATGAAAATGACTGATTTTGTTTAACAAGGTTCCTTTTTAAGACAGTGTGCGAAGAAGTCCTATCAACTGCAGAGCTTTTTGGCGCGTTAGTAGCATACCTGCTCTAGAACAACCTATCAGGCTCATTTGGAATTAGTTCCGTCTTTAATAATGTTAAATGTTAATAATGTTTAATGTTAATAATGTTTTTTTTATATAATCCTAAAAACACTAATTACGTTTGCAACTTTAAATATTCTGGGCATCAAATACATTCATATTGCATCCCAAGTGGTCCATTGATTAACAAGTAGTGCTTTGTTCAGCATGTCTTAAGTACCCTGGTATAACGGGTATTTGTCAAAGTCTGTTAAATCTCCTTTAGCTTTTGTAATGTGTGAATAGCCACTTTCTCATTCTTTTTTAGAATGCTTTGTCAGCAGAAGTCAAAACCAAAAAGGAGCACAAACCCTAACATCAGCAATAGTTGTAATTGCAACTTTACATTGCGCAAATGTCCATTCAGAAGTGTACTCTAGTACACACAAGTTGCTTTGCTTGTACGGCTTGTTTCTTGACTTTCCTTCCACACCAGTTCTGGTGTTGCAAGAAAAGACAGAGCTGCTCTGGATTCCATCCAGAGATGAATGACTAGGTCATTCCTTTAGGCTCGGGAATGCATACAGTCTGACGACCTGACCTTTCTTTGTCTTGAGAAGAGAAGACTATGAGACGGCCTGGATCGTATATTTAGAATCTCTAAGGGCACTGACAAAGTCAATACGCTGGACTACTTCAGAATGAACAGTGAAACACAAACCACAGGACACAGATGGAAGTGCATTTGAAACAGATCAAGGAGCACCTTTTTACACACAGGAGTGTGGGTCAGGAATGAGCTATTCCAGCCATGTTGTTGAAGCTGCTATCCTGACCTTAAGAAGCAGCTGCATGAGAATCTTGAATATTTTGGTTACTTGCAACCAAATGGGCTAGAGAGGCCAAATGATCTCCTCTTGTCTGTAACTGCTCCTAAATGTATACAGTCAGAAGGTTTGTAACTTCAGTTTTATTCATCTTTTAGGCAAGTGAAAGTGAGTTGCCTTGACAGTGGTCACAGAGGTTTGTAATACAGGAAGTGAGTGAAGTCCTTGTAGTTCCCTGTGGCTTTGGAATGTGAATTTCTTCCTTAATGACCACAATATCCAAAGGGAAGTTGGCATGCAGCACAGTGCCAGTAAGAGCTTGCAGTTTGTCCAAACAAAACTGCTGTGTATGTATGTGCAAATGGTGAAGGTCTATATTAATCAAAGTAGAGAGGTTTAGCAATAAACCCCCAGCAGGATTAGTACTGCATTAAAATCTCTTAATATGTCACAGTAAATGCAGAAATGCAGTTGGTGGGACTCTTAAGAGTGTGTGGTCTGCTCATAGACAAGTTCACTTAAAGGCCGAGAAGAAAAAGAACTTAAAGCTTAATTTGTTGGGGTTCTGGCTCTGGTCTGTCGTGCCACACTGAAGGTATAATTCAAAACATAAGAAGGCATAGCAAATCCTTATTTTTTCACAAACTTGGAGATTAATTTAGAAGGTTTACCTGAGAATCAATGCCACCATCTCTTGCTTTACTGTTTTTTTTCTTACCTCAATTAATACAGAGAAGTATTTAACACTGAAAAATATGCTTCCTTCTCGCTGTGCATCTGTGTTGTTAGTGGTGTATCAGCCCATTTTTTGTACATTTGTTTTCAGTACCATTAAGTGGTGCTTTGTAGGTACTAAGCAAGTTTAATATCTGTCTTTTAGGACTCCTGAAATTTCGTTTTGCCAGTTATTATTGGCTACATCTAAGCTTCAGTGTATTTGCAGTTCATGGATTACTTTGTTATATTCATACACTGTCACTTTGGTTAGAAGCTTGCTAGGAGTATTTGAATGTCATGGTCTAAATAATATAATATACCTGTACTTCAAAAATTGTTAGTGGGTATCTCATTACATGCCATTAATGAAAGCAGTCACAAGGATTCTTCATTGAAGTGGCTTCTGCATCTGTTTAACATCCTTTGGCACTGAACATTGCTAGCAAGTTTTGTCATGCGTGTTTCAGAAGGGTGTTTTTGAAAGGGTTTATGCGAGAGCAGGTGCTTAATGTTACTAAATCAGTGAGTGTGCTGTATGAAACTTAAGTACATTCCGTGCTGGTATAAGACTTTTCAAAGGCTCTGTGCTCTCTTTTTAAAGTAAAAACCACAAAACCTGATCTTGTGTATTTCTATATATAAGTAGTCCACTAGTGTTGGATTTCATAAATATTTTTGTGGCAAGTCTTTAGATAAAACCTTTGTAAAATAAATTAATGTTGATGTTGGGCAAAAATACAGAAATCTAAAACCTACTTTAGTAGACTACCTCCTTCCTGAAAAACAGAGAACACTCTTCTGGCTATGGAGACGGTCTACTTTGGACCGTGTACACAAAAATTGCCTTGTGGTTTTAGAATTGCATGTTATGTACAAGTTCAGGCTTCAGAGTTAATGGTTGCTGTCTAAATGCTGCTCTGGCAAATAACTTGGGGGTTGAATCTGGAATATTATTTGAAAGTCCAATATCTGTGGCTGAATTTCGGTTTTAGCTTTTCATGCGTTACATTCTTGATGCAAACAAATTTCCATTTCCTCTTCTTGTGTCCTCAGGGCATTTCTAAAATTGCAACTGAGGAAGTCCGATTAAATTTTCCCTTTTCCATTTTAATTATAATGCCCCGAATTAACAGGCAAGCATTGTCCCTGAAGTGTGCAGGAAGAGAGCAGACTTTAATTTGTTGGAGAGGCATCTTTTGCCACTGTCTATTGATTTTAAGGTAGTAGCTGTCGGAGCCTACAGTATGTTGCTGGGTGTATAGTATTTTCCTGAGAAATAATGAGTAATGATCATAATACTAATTAAAGTTTAAAACTTGTAATAACAAATCTGCCAAATATATTTACTACATACAGATGATTGCAGCAATCATGGTTTGTGTGCATGTAGAATATCATCATTTTTAATTTTTTTAATTGATTTTTGAAGCAGACAGACACCAAGCCAGATAAGATTTCTGTGGTTAAGTGAGTTTATTGCTTTTTAGCTGTCGATGCCTCTGTTGAAACCACATCTTTGTAAAGCCTCGGTCATTGCCTTAACCCAGGTATGTAATTAACTTTTCTGTACTTATAGAGATATCTTAACCAGCAGATGTCTTTCAGTGAAAGGTCCTGTGGCATATTGTAGATTAAAATATTTGTAGGCAGAATTCTCAAGCCATGTTAATATCATTTTCAGTGTCATTCTGTTAGCCTGGTTTTGAGATGTTGAAGAATATGAAGGCGGTATCCTCAAAGGTTCCATATTTGCTATTTACAATAAGTATCCATAGTCCTGATGAAATAAGACCAAAAAACATGCAATATCCAATCAACAAATATTTTATTATATCCTGAAAGCTTCAAAACCTGTCATGCTGTAATATTTATAGCATTGCCCAAAATAATATTTGTCAAAAGTGACCCTTATATTTTCTGGAGTACATTTATTCACACCCCTGTAATTGGTAATTTTGTAAATCCTCCCCTGGCAGGGATTATACTGAGAAGAAGTCTCCTGTTGTGTGCTGTGGGGTTCTGGCACCTCTCAGGGGGATTTGTGACCATTCCTTCTGGCAAATTGCTCTAGGTCTTCTGGTTTCTGATTGTGTCCAAAAACCTTCTCAAGTTCACAAATGTTTGATTAGGCTGAGGTCTGGAGATTGAGATGGCATTTTGTATGTGGTTGATTTGCATGTATGTTATGGATCATTGTTATTCTGGAATGCCCATTGTTAGCCAAGCCTGGGATTCCTGGCAGTGGGAACCAGCAATTTTCCTCCCTATCTTAAGCATGATTTCAGGACCGGAAGATGCAAAACAACCCCAAAACAGACATCCATTCCAATCAGCTTCACAGCCGATACACGTGTTTCCTCAACATGAGCATCAAGACTGGCAAACACCTGGCAGGTGACATTTAGTTTAGGAACAAGTAATAGGTTTATTCCATGCTGAAAAAAAGAAGAAAGAGAACACAACGTTTCGGCCGTGGAGCCTTCTTCAGGTGTGGACATTTAGTTTATGTAACATTACTAATACAAGATGGAAACCCTGAGCTTAAAGGAGCTACTTATGTCTTTTTCATATAGACACAATTATATATTCTTAAAATGTGACAATAAAGCAAAAAGAAAGTCAGTTAGGATAGATATAAAACATATAAATGTGCATAATTTAATTCAAGGGGTCTTTTGTTAAAATTATACAGTGCATTTGTAGCCTCATTTAAAACATTGTGTACCATTTTGGCCCCTACTTTATAATAAAGATATTGTTGCTCTGGAGTTGCTTGAATTGGTGGGGGGGGGATTAGGTTTTCATCCCCAAACTTTCCTGGTTGGCCTTTCTTGGTTAATGATCACTTGTAGAAAACAGCGCAGGCCACAGCAGTACTTACACATTCAGTGACCAAAGTTGACAGTTGAATGAAATTATTTTTTACAAAACCGAGTTAATATGAGCTTTCTGGAAGTTATAAGTAAATACAAGTTTGATCTAATTTAAGGGGGAATGTGTTTTACTAAAAGGATGCACAGAGAGCGAACACAGCTGGGGACTTGATATTTAATTCTTTAGGGAGAGGGTAGCTCAGTGAAGACTAATAGAAAGTGACAAAGTGACAGCTGCAATAAAGAATCGCAGGAAAAAGATTAGGAAACCTAATACGAGGATGCCAGCTGAAAGCTGAACATTTACATGGAGTCTGTTTGTAACTGGCTTGTGCTCATTTCATACCCATTATTTTTGAGGCCTTACTTGGAATTGGAATTGGTCATGAAAATATTTTTTATATCTTTCCATGAAAAGTTGTGATTACTTCCTTGTGACTTTGAAACAACTCACAGGTGATTTCGGACATGTGCTTCTGGCCTATCTCCATATTAAATAGTTTGTGGCACATAAACAAATTCAACATTACCGGAGTATCGAAATGTTGGTTATGTGACTATGCTACCATAACGCTTAGCCAAAAGTGCTAAAATTCCCCAACATTCCTTAACATTAGAACTGTATCCCTAAATTTGTGAGGAACTCCTAATTATTACATGGAAGATTGACAACCATTCTGTCCTGGAAAGTAAATTGACTTGTTACGGTAAACTTTTAACAGTGTAAAACCGCAATAGACATCATACGATTGACTGGTAACAAGTTAAAACCTTTCCCAATAACAAATTAATTTCTTCACTATCTGTAATATTGTGGTGCTAGTGAGCTCTTTAGCTGCCTGTGTCAGCAGTTATTGCTGTTTATTAGGAGCTCTTTCTGTGCGAGACTCAAGAACATGTAGAATAAGTCACAGTAAAGGGCTCACACTTGTGCAGAAAGATGGCACATCACCAAATACATGCAACACCGGTTGATCAACAAAAGATGGGTGGCACAGATCGACAGATACAACACGGCAAATCAGCCGCGGATGGGAAGGCAGCAGATACACACTACAGTTATCCTCTATATAACTGGGGTTGTAGTTCAGTCTGGGTTTCTATCATCTCCTCCCAAAGGCTCAGTCCCAGTTTCCTTAGTCCCCAGGCAGTCTTACTTGCCTGGGTCAAGGGAACTACACCTGCAGGTGGAGTGAAGTCCAGAGCCTTTTACTTGGACATTGACACAATAAATTACAGATATACCACTTTAGCATGTTGTATATCAGTTGCTTTTTATGACTATTTTTAAAGAAAATGGCAGACAAAGATGAAGCAACAAGAGTTTGGTGGAGTGAAGTCTGTTTTAACGTGCATATCAGTGACTGCATTTGTTTTAGTAATAGTGAATTCTGAGGTAATTTAATTGCTTGTTTGAGAAATGATCAGAACAGTCTGGATAGTGAGGTATAACACCAAGGTGCCTTATTTGGTTGAATTATAGGCAGTCAGAAAACCGATTTGAACTGGAGGAAGAACTACTGTAAACTAGTTTCTGCAAAGCTGTGTCTTAATTGAAACAAGCCCATGCATGCAAGCAGAGCTACTTGCTAATTAATAAAAGGTCATGCAAGTGCCTCTCTCCTCCTTCTGTTCAGGTTATGTTTATATCTTCAAGCATAGTCATGGTACTTTGAACATTTTATATCTAGTTAGAACCTTTGCCTTGTTTGGACCTTCTACTGGGGAAATACAGTTATCACACCATTTTGTTCTATGTGTACTGCTCTTTGAAAAGGTCAGTTTTTGATAATTGCTTGCACTTATATAGCGCTTTTCTGGACACTCCACTCAAAGCGCTTTACTGGTAATGGGGACTCTCCTCCACCACCAGCAGTGTGTAGTATCTCCCTGGATGATGTGACGGCAGCCATAGTGCACCGTACATGTGGGGAGGAGAACAGAGTAATGAAGCCAATTCATAGATGAATTAGTGATCTGAAGAGGTACTAGACTAGCAGTGACAGCAGTGTTGTAATCTGTAACAACACCTTGTAACCTGATCTGATCAGATTTCGGAAGTCATTCAAGGTTGGGCTCGGTCAGTAGTGGTGTGTTCCTCTGAGGAAAACCTGGTCCTTCGGATAAGATGATATATTGCAGTCCTTTTTCCTTTACAATCTGGGATTTTACAAATCCAGAGTGGAATTCTACTATCCCTTTTAAAATCAATGAAGTAATCTCTCAGTTTCAGCAGCACGGAGTACAGTTGTTAGCACTGCTGGCTCGCTGCACTGGGGCACTGAGTTACATTCCCAGTGGGTTAAAACCTGGGGTGCTCTCTCCATATGTTCGTATGGGTTTCCTTCCACAATCCAGAAACATACCGGTAAGTTAATTGGTGTCTGGGGAAAACTGGACCTAGGTGTGTCAGGGATAGGCTCCGGCTCCCCCGCGGTGGTTAGAAAATGAATGGATGAAGTTTCTGAATTTTTCTCCCAATCCTTTGAGGTAGGAAGTGCTTCACAATGAAGGCAATTGTAATAATAAACTGGAAAATAATGCTGTGCATACATATCGGCTGGAAGTCAGTGTAAATATTCAGAAGTACTGTATACCTAGAGCTCGAAATGCACATGCAGCATATAGTTTAGTATTACTTTAAAACTTCATGGGTATCATGCACACGCTGTAGAGAAGTTGGTGAGATGGTTGAAGGAAGGAGAAGTTTGACCCAGTGGTTTCTTTTCCATATGACCATTCTTAAAAACAGGGAAACAGCAGATTCCTGTTAAGCTTTCATTATGATTGAAGCACCTGCACGTCATATGGCCACGAAGCATGGCAGCTCTCTTCACAGAAGGTCATCATTTGTCAGTTTTTTTTAAATCTCTTGGCCTTCTGTTTTTGTCAGTTGCCTTGGTGTATCACTTATCAACTGATCTTCCACACTTTCACAATAAAGGGACCGCATCATATCACAACAGATGACAGTTGCTATATGTCATCTTTTGTACTGTCTTCTTTCAGCACTTCATTATAATACTGTAAATTCTGTCTTTCATTTTTCAGTGTTGTCCCCTTCAGGCACTTATATAAAGGTTGTCTGTTCGGTTACTTTTTTAAACAATTCTTAAAACAAAATGTTTTCGTATCTCTCTATTACTGTCATTGCATCTGAAGAGAAAGGGATTCAGTTGTGAAATAGAAGGATGTCTAGTGGTCAGGAATAGGAACAGTAAATTAAGGGGTCACATTACTCTTCCTTTCCTGCTGAACAACATTTGAGCCTCTCCTGTTAGGGAAATGAATGATCTCTGCTCTTTCTCTTTCAATTAACAGAGCAGGAGAATTGAAATTTGAATGATGCATGCTGAAGTGTAATTATACCATTACTGACGATGACTGCTTTCCTCAAGTTTGAAGAAAGCTTTATGTTGGTATAAACAAGTCTCCATTTTCACAATTAAACAAAAACTTACTCTTTTTAGGAGCACGAAGGGATCTTAGACAAAGACAGTGAGTTCATAAAAATCTCCTTAGCTTCACAATGAATGGGAAAAGTATAGCTTGGAAGTCTTGAACTCTGCCAGGATTTGTATTTGATTATTCAGAATCAGCGCTTGGTTGGTACATGCCCAAGATGAGTCACAGTTTTGTGTAAGCAGGTTGTGAACTGTCCCAAAAACAACTCTCTGAAGCAATAATAGTATATTAAGAGCTGACTTAATAAACAGTGCTGTTATCCTAGTTCTTTATTTAGGGGAAAATGCAATTTATTTATGAACAAAACTATCTACAAACAGAACATTTTTTATGTGTGGTAGCTGAGAAGGCAATGCAACAATTTATCAAGTCCTTTTTTTAAAATTAACTGATGCAAATTAGGTGCTGTACTGATATTTAGAATGTTATTTCTGGCTCTTTGATTCACTCATTTAAAATGCATGTTTGCTTCTTAGCAGGATGTGAGTGGTAAAGCCTATTGACGATTTCTCCAAAGACCACCCAGAGCTCTTCCTGGTTAAGGCCAAAATAATTCCTCTTGTTTTTCACCTCAGTCTTATTTGTCTTGGGCCTTAGCAAGTTGATGGCCACTGGTGGGACATGTATTTTACTTTGCTTCAGTATTGATCTAAGAAGACATGGCTACTGGGGGAGAAGGCTGTCTGACTTATGGGTGGTCCTGTTTTTAGACTCTGATCGATTCTATGTGACTTTCAACACCCGCTTGGCATTTAGTAGCTTGAGGGTCTGACTGAGCTCTCAGTTGTCAAGTTGTCATGAAAAAGAAACTGAACAAATTATGGAGTGTCCAATTAGATATATAAGACCTTAAGAGAGATAATGCGTGGAAGGTAAACTCAAATGAAAAATGAGCAAAATGTCGGCCATCGGAACAAAGATGTAGATGTGATGAACCATTTTCCTGCATTGGACAAGCGATGAATTTAGAATTTCTGATGAAAGTGTGTGTCAGATGTTCCCAAGGAAATATGACATACTGTAGTCGAGGTAAACAGAACCTTTATTTCTTCATTTGTTGATTTTCTCCAGTCATTTGTGCACTTCTGTAGTAGGGTGATTTATTTTAAATAATGAATAATAAATTGCAAGCATTGATTCCTTTAATTTTTAAATAGACTAAGCTGTTGGTGAAGACGAGATTGCACAATTCCAGCTTAGCATGTATGATTCTGTCCCTCAATACGTTATAAAGTAGCTTTAGCCTCCTGCAGTAAATATTACTGTTGTGACTTACAAACACTCTAAGAAGATTGACTTACTGTAAGCAAACATTTTAGCTGGACAGAATGTGTATTTAGGAAAAAAATTGAATGAACCTTCAAATTGTATTGTGCCATTTTTGGTATTTTCTGGTTCATGGCAGAATGAAACGCGTCTATCCCGATGAAAACGTATTGTAAGAGAGTTCATTTTCTGGGTGCTGGGTTTCTGTGCAGTCACAACAGAAGAACAGTATAGTTTACTTAATTTAAAGTTGTGCTTATATTTAATTAGTTGGATTTAAGTTCTCTGTGCTGTCATGATGACCGTGCAACTGGTCGTGGGTCCTTCTTGGGTTTACTCCAGATCCAAAAGTAATTCATCAGCCATTTGTTCTCTGTGTATCTGTCCAAAAGGTGAGCATATGTTTCTGTTGTGTGCTTTGACCAGTAGCAGCTTCTTTGGCACAGGAACATAATGACTGGGTTTATGAATGCTTAGATGAGATGTGGTTTTAAGTTCTTTAGCAGGAGTTCATTTAGCAAAACATCCAAAGTTCAAAGCTTTACATTAAAGTCTGTGGTGCATTTAGAATATAAGTATTTTTATTTTATATATTATTTTTAGTTTTTGGGAGAGAATTAACACTTTTGTATTGTGCTTATTAAAAGCTAAATAAAATATTCTATGTATGAAGTAAGCTCCAGCCATAACTCTTTCATATTACTTTTCTGTGATAATTAATTTCTACCCAACTGAAGACTAGTTTTGCTTTTTTGTGTATGATGGTTTTGTGACTTATCCTACATCTTCAAGAGGCTTGAAGAGTTGTGTCCCTACCACAAAAGGAACATTCATGCTTACGGCCTTAAAAATGTAAAGATACATTTGTTATCCCTGTTGCAAAAAATCCTGAAAAATGTCTGTCAATGTTTTGGTTTTTGTAGCGTTTTGCCTCAGTTTCCCTGTTTTGCATCTTTCTTTGCCAGTTGTGAAATTTGCCTCGGTCAAACAGTGATTAGCTGGTCAACTCCAAACCTGGTGGACATAGTGCTAGCAACAAGACAGTTAACTTGAGAAAATTGTGATATCGGGCCAATCGGAATGACAGCCCGATTCATGTCTGTGGAATATGTGGATGAGACATTAAATCTGGTCCTAACTAACTGGTCTTTAAATGTATGTATTTTGGTCTTTTGTGTGAGCAGAGCTCCCCAAGATCTATTTCTTGAATGAATATTTGTTGGGGGAAAAAAAAGTGACGTATGACATTTTAGAAAGATGTGGGTTTAGATTGTGAAGGTGACTTACTGCTTGAACAGTAAAAGCAAACCACTGGATTTTTTTTTGAGCAGCTGAAATAAACAGGTTGCAATGTGTGCATCTTGCCATGGTCTTATCCACTGCTACCTCTACTTGAATAAAAAAAAGCATGTAGATTGTTGCGAGCTGTTTGTTTTCCTCCTGCTCAAGCCCCAGGGTGAAGAAACTCTGATGTGGTACTGATGTAACTAATGAGTGTTGCGGTTGGCTGGCCTGTTTTATTACATAGTCCAAATCAACGGATGAGAAAAAGAAGTCTCGCAGGCTGATTACTTTTTGTTTGCAGTCGTGTCGTCTTCTAAAATCACACCACTTGATGATTTAAGTGACTGAGTTGTTTTAATACTTAATCTAAACCTAGTAGCTGCACATGCAGCGGAAAATTTGGGAACAGGTAGGGTGATGTTTAATGGCTGCTGTATAGAGCCTGTTAAAAACTTTGGCTCTTTGACGCTTCTTTTGTTTAAGGGAATGTTTCAAGCTTCGTGAGGTTGTGGGAGTGTGGATCAAGCTACCCAGCCATGTCGTTCAAGCTAATAACCTGGCTTCTTTCAAGAAATGGCTTAAAGATCCTTGGAACAGTTATCTATTTACTATCAAATGAGCTAGCTGGGCCAAAATGCCTCCTCTGGGTATAAACGTAGTTACTGCAGGTTCTTGTCTTGACCGTTTCTGACATTGTGCTTCGGAAGGATGGGTGCCATTTCTTTTTCTCTTCATTCTATCCTATAGCCCCTCTAGCCACCTGCTGCCTATGCATGGGTCCTGTTCATCAACTACAGATCAGCATTTAATACAATTATTCCTCTAAATCTGTTTGATAAACTTCAGGGGCTGGGCATCAGTTAGTCACTGTGCCATTGGATCCTAGATTTGCTGTCTGATAGGAAGCAGGTGGTGAAGATGGGTGACATGCTTTCTAAGTCTATGAATCTGTATACTGGTGCCCCCCAAGGCTGTGTACTGTCACCACTCCTTTATTCGTTCTACAGTAATGTCTGTGAATATAATAAAATTCGCAGATGACACAACATTAGTAGGTTTAATGACTAACAGTGAGGAAACAGCACATAGAAGTAATGTCAGTGCTCCGGCCAAGTGATATAATGAGAATAATTTGGAGCTTGGCATTGGTAAGACCAAAGAGCTGGTGGTGGACTTTCACAGGGGTGGAGGTGATCTACCACCACTTGTCATTAATGGCCAGTTTGTGGAGGGAGTGGACACCTTTGAGATTCTTGGCACGACTCTCTGCCACTCACCGAAGTGGGAAGTTCCCACCAGCCTCATCATGAAGAAAGCCCATCAAAGGCTGTAGTCCCTAAGTCAGCTGAGGAAGTTTGGAGTTAATCGGGAAGCAATGAGACACTTGTATATAATTTTCGTACCTATCTAGAGGCCATCAGGCACCTCAATATGTAGACCTTGGATATTGCAATTATTTTATGGCAGTAAATATAAGTGGAACAGACTTTGACTAATATGTACTGTGTATGTAAAAGTGGAGTATGTTTTTTGTTGTTTGTATCAGGGCTACACTGGGACAAATTCCAATCAGCTTCGTTGACGTGGCAATAAGTATTAAATTAACATGGATTAATGTGAGAACGTCATCTTTTCTGAGACATGAATTGGAGGCCATTAAGAAGATATCTGTGAATGTGATGCCAGTGAAATTCAACAGGTTGATTTTGACAGGGGTACATGGATTGCTAGTGATTCTCTGGACTCATTCTGGATAGTAATGCTGGGTGTTACTAGTCGGGGAATTTCTTGGGGAACCACGGTTCTTATTTATGCCCATAAAGGTGTGGTAATATTTTCTGCTATTTTTAGGGTCCTAAAAAGTGGCCCTTGAAGAATTAACAGCAAATGAATGAATTTGATTAACAAAGAAATGAATTATTATAATATCATTATAATAATTATAATTTCCAAACACTGAAGGCAAAAACAAATATCCTACAGATGTCTTTAAAATAAATGATGTGTTTAAAATAGTCATATACCTTTTTTGAAATATGGTGATTAGCTTGTGTACTGCAGGGAGTTTACATGCAGTTGAGTAAAGAAGGTACAGTATATCAGTTTTTCACGTAATAGTTTCTATAACTGGCAGCCTACAGAATATTGGTTTGTTGGAGGCTCGACACTTGACGTAATGTATGTGTGATACTGCAAGTCTTTTCATTAAATTGTTTTTAAAGACTAAATCGGATTTTAATTTCAAAGCAAGTTATGTGGTAAAAAATAATGGCAATTTAAAAGTACATGTCTTGTTTTCTTATTGTGTATAGGATCTGGTTTAAAGTTTCTAGAAGTCTGTTTATGAATGTTTTTTTCTGCTCTGTCTTTTGTCACTCTGTGAGAGGCTAATGCTCATTACGGAGATCAGCATGATGTTCTCCACCTAAAGGACATGTCCTAGCTGTAATTTTTGATTGGGATTTGATGTTGCGCAGACCTGTAGTGAAAGACTTCATTCAGTCTGCTTCTGAAAATATCCAAAGTGAAATATAGTCCCCAGTTACTGGTGAAATCTGTTCGTATTGTGTACTTCTGAATCATCAGATTTAATGTGAAAGGTACCGGATTGTCATTGCATTGTACTTGGTTTGAACCATAATAATTTTTTTTATCTGTCTCGTATGAGAAAGCCCATTGAGCCAGGCTGCAGATGTATACTTCTGACAATATCCTTGTGTCTATATAAAGCTTCTGTAAGGACTAATTAGAATATTTCAATATGTTTTCTTCAATGTGCATGGCATGGTGAGGAGCCCACCATTTTTAACGGCAGTAGTGAGAATGATTAATGTGTTGTTAAGCAGGGCTGCATTAATCAAATCGGAGGTGAATATCAATGGAGATGACAGCAGCAGCAGGCTACCACTTTGCAATGTGATCTCATTAGATCTCTGAAGCTAAGCAAGATCAGGCCAGGTCAGTTCTTCTGTGGGAGGCCTCCTATAAAAAACATGTAGCTTCTCAGTGTGGTATTGGGGCGCCAGTTGGAGGCACTCGCCCATCTGGACCAGAATTTCCAAAGAAAATAATGTCCCAGTATGGTGAATGGAGACTTTATACCAATGTCCTTGATGCATGTTCATGAAAGATCCCTTGGCATTGTTACCAACCCTGGTGTCCTAGCTAAATTCTGTTCTGGTCTTACACAATATAGCCTATCTAAAAAGTCCCTCTTTAATTCATTACCTGATCCGCTGGGCAGTAGGTCCACATAATGACTTCCATGTGTTAAATAGGTTTGAGCCATGCTTTGTTGGTGTTAACAGTGGGTTCCCTCCAATATGTGATGTGCTTTGGGATTCTTTGGGGAAAAAATGCATTATATAAATGCCATTAATTTTTGCATTGCTCTTAACCTAATGAAAGGCAGAAAATAAATAAATGTTCCGTTTGCTTTTAAGTATGACACTGGGAGTCCTTGTAGATGTACTAAAGCAAGAAAACTTGTGATCTGGTAAAAAAAAAAACATTTTATACTCAATTAAACATTCAGGCACAAATAAGGCTTTCAGATGTTTTGTCAGCTTAAGACCATTTTCATATCTTGTCAAATATCACCATTAAATCAAAACTGTTGACCTTGTAGTTATAGTTGCTCTTAATTCCCCCTTTGTTTTCATTTATCCTGCCTGAAATGACCTTCTAGACCAATTTGAAAGAGCAAAGTAACACAGCACTCTAAAATTTAAAAAAAATGCATCTTTGTTTACATTACAAACTTGTCAACGTCACTTTTGTGGTTATAATACATTTAGTATATACATCACAGAACGTTTTCAATAAGAGAACCTTGTTGTCTGCTTTGTATAATTTTTGAAAGAAGCTTCCGAACTAATAATAAAGGCAGAAGATTTTGTACATTGAAGCTTAAATTTTGAACTGACTTCCTTTATAGCACATTGTAGACTATGAAGGAGAAAAATGATCCTAATTATCAGGGTCAATAAATAGTTTGTCCTAATTATCTTGTGATTGATGCATCTTCCCCATTAAGAGTGATTCCACCGGTGTGTTAACAGACACATTCCTGTCCTGGTTTCCATAGATGGAAATGTCAGACAGGGCCTTCAGCTCAGTGATGAGCAGAGTGACAGTGCTGTTAGACATCAGCCGAGAGCTGTCTGCTCCATTTCGCCACATGACCGAGATATCAGCGTGGTGCTTCTCTTGTAGGAACCGACAGGTTGATTAGTTTCGCCCAGGGTTGCCTGTGGCACCACACTAGCAAAGTCTGCCTTTCTCTTCTTAGGCTGTGCAGCATTGTTTTTATACTGGCAACAGTTCAGTCAGTCTGTAAAGAACTGTGTGGATACTAATGTAGCTGTTTGAACTTGATCAGTCTGCATTGATCAATTATGTGCAAAAATATCTCTGCTTAGATGGTTTCACTTTCATTTTTGATACAAGCTTGTTTAAGGTAACAGGAAATTGTACTAATCTGATATCATCTTGAGCCAGATAATGTGGGCTACTATATGCTCTGTGTTTCATGGGGGCAGTTAATTACTATACTCTTCTTTCATAGGTTCAAGGAGAAGTTTGCTTAAAGTTTTTAGCATAAAATGTTTTTTTTTTGTTTTCAATTAGGTGGTAAGACTGTATAAGCCCAAAGTGTGATTTAGCTACCCTGGCTCATAGGAACAGTGTCATAGAATCTTTAATGACCAAGTAGTCAGGATCTTGGTTTAACATGTCATCAAAAGTCAGTTACCTCAATTTCTCTACTGGGTCAATGGGAAGTGTTACATCTTTGTTCCCCGGTACGACTTACAGCAGTAATCCGATTTTCCTTAAATGTCTCTGGTCCCTCTACTGACGGGACCGAGCATTACCTGAGTAACACTGCTGCCAGTGTGAGCAGAGGTACAACTGATGTCTTTACATCACATTATATGCACAAATTATCCTATGGAAAGAATAGGAATATATTTGCAGCATCCAGGTGGATGCTGCACACTGGTGGTGGTGGAGGGAGAGTCCCCATTCCCTGTAAAGCGCTTTGAGTTGAGTGTCCAGAAAAGTGCTATATAAGTGTAATTAATTATATTATTATTATTACTGGATTTTTTAAGATGAACTTTTGTTTTCTTCAGGATCCAGGATACTGGTTACAAGTCCATCGTTTGGAACATGGTGATGGAGGCATACTAGATCTTGACGATGTCTTGTGTGATGTTGCTGATGATAAAGACCGGGTGAGTAAGCCAATGAATCTTCCATCCAACAACAGTTTATTAAATGTACATGCACAGATAAATGTTAAGTTTACAGTTACATTAGAAACTACCTAACCAACTCAGTATTATTAAAATTACCTAGGCTATTAGTTTTGTTTAGCATAGGAAGTGTTAAGTTTCTGCTTTGAATAGAAGGAAATGCTGAAACCACAAAGAAGCATATGTTAAAAGTTTGTATTTCATTCATACTGTAAGTAATGAGAATGTAAGCGTTTAAATAGTCCTGATTTAACGTGGTGCTATGAACTTGTCACTTGCAGCTATTAATATGAACAATTCTTTGAGTACTGCATAATGCTATTCTGTCTTTACAGTGTGCATTTATAAAACCCTAGCTAACTATCAAGAGCTCTGCTGCTCACAGCTCAAAGCTAAAGTGTGCTCATGGAGTCGTGCTTGTTATATTTCCAGAGGTTTAACATTGTGTTGCCAGCGGGCATCACACACATCATCACTGACTTTTTGCTCTGCAATATGCTACAGAAACATCTAATGTCTCTTGCCCTCATGTAGTATTTATTTCAGAAGGATTAAAGTGGCTGGCCCTGGATTACATTTGCTACCGAGTGCAGTGATATTTGATTCTGCTGGAATATTTGTTCTAGTTCTGGAATCCCATAGAACTGAATGCATGAAGTAACTTTCTAGATGCCCTGAAGTTCTTTGGAGTAACTGCATACTTAAAGAGGGAGTCATCTGAAGAAATTATTCTCCTTCGTGTGCTTTATAATAAAAATATTGATTGCTTCCCCTTTCAAATTTCACCTTCAAAATACCGTTGAAAGGCTTCTTTTTTAAGTGCGAGGGTTTTGACAGCTTGGTGCTTTATGGTTCTTAATTGCACTGTTAGAGGAAAATCCTTTGTTGAAGTTATCACTGTAGGGCTTTTTTTCCAGGTGACACATTTTGTAATCGGGTGAAGGAGGTACAATTGCACTGTATAATGAAGCTAGTGATGGAACAGTGTGTCATGGGACAAAGAGTGAAGTTAAATCATCAGTTTGGAGGAGACCATACATGACATAGCAGTATTATTAAGGCTGACTCATTTTCTTGGTCCACAAGGTCTACTGTCCTTTGAACTCTAGGCAATACAGTTAATCATAAATGTTGTCTAGTAGTATGTCACTCATGTCCTCCATTAAATAATTTACCTATACTTTATCAAGACCTTCAGTCCACATGCTATATTTTCTTTAATTAAAGGGGATGGAAGGATTCTGAGACTTTTTGGCAAATCATTTTGTCTTCATGACTTTCTAGTTTGGCTGCAAGACCTCAACTAAACCTTGTGTAAAAAAAAATAATCAGTATGTACTATGTTGATTCAGAAAATTGTTCCTGTGTGTGGGCATGTGGTTGGTTTTGATTTTTGCTGTCTCAGTGCTTGGAGTGTCAAAGCCAGGACCTGTATTGGCAAACTGGAAGAGTAATGCATTCAGGGTTTAAGGAAGGGAAAGTAAGGCTGTCATGATAAAAAATGAGGAACACTGTTCAAGCAGAAATGCTATATATGCAGGTTAGGTCTTCCTTCTAGCAATTTGTTTTAAAAGCATTTGCTCCCATACTCTTTCGGGTTAAGTCCAAAGTGTTAATGTAAAATAGTGTTAATAAATTTATAATTTGCGTATCTGCACATGGAAATGTGAGAATAACAAAGAGTTAATGAGGGATGCTTTTTGATCAGTTTTCACAGAAAACGGAGGTGGGATTTAGAAATATTTCTTGTAATAAACTGTCTTGGATTGTATATAAGGATATTGCTAGTGTATAAAATTTTGATCTGTGTTTCTTTAGATGTTGCTTTAACTCTGGGTGTAGGAGGGGAACAGGCATTACACAGCTCTTGACAGTGGAAGAAATTGACAACATACTGCAGATGAAGCAAAAAAACAAGTTATTAAATACTATTAACATGGAAAAGGGAGAAGCACTTAGTAAAAATCTCTTTGACCTGATGGTATTGTGCCAGTTGTGCTTAAGGAAACAAGATGATGTAACAAAACTCTCCCAGCAGTTGTTTGGGACAGGGATAATACCAATTGACTGGAAGATTGCTTGAGCAATTATATTGTTTAAGTATAATCCATCTATAAAAAAGGCTATGTAACTGAACCAAGTTATTATAGACTATGGAACTGATAATGAAATGTAAACTAGGGCCTAGAGGGTCTAAATTAGAGCACCAACTGTATGGCAGTAAGATTCATTTAAAGTTCTTTGGGTGAGGTGCCCTCATGTGCTAACTGCACAAATGTGTAGTTAAAACAGAGAAAAACAAGGCACTGCTTCACAGCTGTTGGTGTTTGGAACAAGAAACCGTGGGTTTCTAGTGCCTAATGATCTAAGACGTTAGATGGGCCGAATGCCTTACACTTTTTTGTAATCTTTATTTTGTACTTATGGGTGCTTGCCAAATGTTCTGTCCCAAGTTCAGCAGGTCTTGCCCCATGATGGCAGGCTTGTTCCTATCTGATTTTATTTATAGTCTCTCATGGAGACATACATGGGAGGCCTGGGGACAACAGCTGCTGCAGAACTGTTAGTTTAACTACTGCAACACGTTCAGCCCATCCACCCAAGGAGCTGAGAGAGCTTTGTGTGAAGTGCATACCTTGCGTTTATTGACAGGCTTGTGGCATGACTCCAACTCTGGCTTTGGCGATGGAATTTACTAGCTAGCACCTGTAGTGAACCTCAAGGCTAAATAGTAGGCCTTCTATATAAGGAAAATATTAAGATTTAAATGCGGCATAAAAGCTTTAATGGTACAGTTGTTTAAGGCAGCTCCAACCTAGAACACTACCTAGTTTTTGACATTTTGTCTTCCAGCCAGATAGACATCAAAATCACCAGATGGAATTGCTTCCTTACCCTTAGAGTTAAGTGAGCAAGTGATCATTTTGAAATAAATAGACCAGGTCTTTTACCATAAATGCTATGCGTCTATAAGTAACTAAATTGTTGAAAGAATTAGACATGGAGTTCAATTTTGCCAATACGTTACTTGCAATTACTGTAAGAGGTGTTGGTTTTGAAATACCTTAATTGGTTTGTCAAACTTGGATGTTTCTATAATGAGATATAGAAAAATATAACCTTGCTGTGTAATTTTAATCACCCTGAATGCCATCATTTTCTCTTTTTGATGCATTTAATATGCTGGTGATCTGTTCAGGTGTTTGTTGTGGCTTCTATGAAAGAATCTTCAAAATAATTTTCTAAAAACTGCTCTGGGACACCTTGCTTATCCAATTAAAGAAAAGACCACAGCAAATTGTGCATGCCTACTGCTTTTTAATGTCGTCTGCTGCTTTTTAGCTCATAGTTAAAAAAAAGTTGGCAGTACGGTGCATGTAAAAGCCAGCTTAAAAACTATTGACAGGAAATGTTTACCGTAAGAAGTAAGAAACCCAAGTGAATTGTATTTTACTAAATGAAAAGTAAGTTAAGGGCAACTACTTTCAGGTTCATGACTTGAGAAAATCCCAGTAGGATCTGTAATAGCCCATTCCAGATCATTTCTGTCAAATTACTGCACCATGGGGCTTCGGTGCCAGTTGTGGTTTGTGACAGACTGCGCTGCACGTTTGAAAATCTATTGCCGAGATGGAACAGAACTCTTCAACTGCAGCTTGTACATAATTAAAAACACTATAGCCGGTTGTAGACGAGTTTGACAAGGGCAAAGCATCATTCTGCCGATGAAACCTCCAGAACAGCCTGTTCTGTAGTTTGCACAGTGGTACAGAGCTCAATTCATAAGGGGTTGGTCAGTCTGTGGAGAAGGCAGTTTTTCAGCTGTCTACTCAAATCTTTGGGAGATACTGAATTTAAAAAAAATCTCCACTGAGATCCACTAAGGCATGTATGAGGTCCCTCACTTACAGAGCCCGCAGAAGCAGGGTTTGAGTAAATTGTTAATCTGGTGAAAGTCGGCCGTGTCAAGGTTGTATTCTGAAGCTGCTCCTGATGTCACTGAGAGTATATTGTAATGTCACTCCAGAATCTCAGGTCATGTGTCACGCGGGATTAGTATTCATTTAGTTTCATGCCTTGTGTTAATCCTCATTAGAATATCACTAAGGCCTCCATAGCTGTGGAGCATTTTGCCAGCTTAAGCAAAGGGAGAGGGCAGGGACTGCGTTGGCCTGGCTCAGGTGGTGAGGCGCGATGGGTTGCAATTATCACTCACAGAGCGCTGGAGAATGGACTCAATAAATCCAGGAAAAAAACAAATGATTTTAAGCTGTTGGCCTCTGAATCATTAATTAGCTTAAGACTTTAGCTGCAGCAGCAAAATTAATAGAGTATATAAAAACAGTAGCCCTGAACAATTTGATTGGCACTGATATTTGATAGTAGTTATCAGTGAAAAGGGATTTAGAAATGCTGTAAGTAATTTGTGTTCTTTGAATTTAGGCCTTAACGTGGCAGGTTTTAATCTGATAAAACCACATTTGATGCTATCTTAATAGTGTACTGTTACTTGCTTGCTTATTTAATTTGAAAAGATCTTCATTGATTTTGGCTTTTTTGTTTCCTTGCTTTACTCCGTATCCCTGCTGGTGCTCTCCAGGCAGTTTTTGAATACAGTCTGCAAAAACAGAGGAGGATTTATGAACATGTATATTTTTGCATGTGCTGAACGCTGGTCTTATTCATGCTGTCTACATGTGTTGTTCTCAAGGCCTGTGATGTCAACAGCCAGTGATCTGTCAGTAAGCAGGGGAGCCCTGTGTTAGTATTCTGTGAATGTTTTTCCAGGTGCCCACCTCTCGTTTCTCTTGTTCACTGTCTGGCCTTGACCACATTCCATTCTAAACCATTCAGCATGCCGATGACATTCATTTGACAAGCGGAAAAATGGAGATAATAATGGAAGCTGTGCTTTCTTCATAAGAACATTATCATCTGTTTTTGATTTGGCCTTTTATATTGTAAGAAACGAAGATAGCTTATGACTGCATTCATTGATCATGTATTTATTAAAGTATCATGGTCTGAGCAGGAGTATTTAGTGACTCCACTAGTAGAGATGGCAGACTGACTGCACGGTGCTTCATTGATTAAGTCCTAAGACGGGAGTACCTGGTGCCCTTCTTGGGTTTTATCCTGATGTGACCATATTCCAGCAGGACGTTGTTATGTTCATGTCACAATAGCTGTTTGTAAGATGTGCAGTACATGTGGATGAGCCTTTGAGCATTTGTGGTCTGACGTGATAAATAT
Organism: Atractosteus spatula; assembly: GCF_055471065.1. Lineage (NCBI taxonomy): Eukaryota > Metazoa > Chordata > Actinopteri > Semionotiformes > Lepisosteidae > Atractosteus > Atractosteus spatula. Next base: position 22,840,140 of record NC_142711.1, on the reverse strand, counting down.
GGCTCAGAGACCAGTGAACAGACATGCTTGCTCGGGCTACATGAGAGGAATGAGACCGAATTGCACAGCATCGGTAACCTGCTGCAGAACACGTCAGAGAAGTGCAGCTTCTGCTGATGGCCATGCACACTACTAACATGGGTTTCCCAGCAGAGCCGGGGTTGTATTTGTTGCAGTTATAAGGCAGGTTTGATCTGTGTTTGCATAAAGATTTTTATTCATAGAAAATGAAAGTATGTTCATTGAAGTTAAACCCAGTTTCAAGCTGCTGTCCCCATGAACAGCATGTAAAAAGAGGAATTGTAATAAAACAGGGAGCCTAACTGAATAAGTTAAAACATACTTGATTTGGTTTATACTATTATAAGATATTAAAATAAATCAATAAAACAAATATGCAATTCTTTTAAGTACCATAAGCTTTATTTTTAGATTTGCTGTTTTTTTCCAAAGAAGTTTCAAATTCTTCCATTTGTTTTCATTTGTACATTTGTAACTGATTTTTAACTCATTTAAAAAAACATTTGAATTACATGAAAGAAGGTGAAAGAGAAGGTGCTTAAGATGAGTTTAACTATGATACAGAAGGTTCTCTCAAAATCAAATGAAAACCACCTGGGAAAACTACAAGGCCTTTTAATATCTGTTTTTAAACAGTGAAAGTTATTTTGTAGTTGCGTTACATTGTTCAATGGTTACACAGGAGTTAATGATGAGTTATGACACCTTTTTTGTGTGACTGTACATGGCAAACAGCTGCAGCAGTTATCCTTTTAGCCTTGCTAGATGAAAACATTTGGATTCATCCATCATCATTTTGTCAAAACGGCTGACAAATGAAGGAAGGTATTTAGAGCCACATGCCAATAAGGATTCAAGTAGCATAGCCAAATGCAATTAAGCAACCAAGGGCATCTAGTTAAATAAATGTGCGAAAGGAAGGAAAGATACTGACCTTCCTTTGTTCATTCCCCATGCTGACTGACCTTGTGCAATTTATTACTATTCGATTTACGAATACCTGCAGTTTTATAGAAACGGATTAAGATTTCATGAGGAGAACTTGGGCAGCTCCAGTCTCTGTAACGTTTGTATCATATTGTTTTTTAGGTGTGAAGCAAGAAAAGTAAAAATCTAAAACCTGTGGGATTTTCTGCATTTCTGTATGTTTGACCTGAAAATCCCCCCTTTTCTTTCTTCTCTCTGGCGGTACAGTTAAAAGACCTTAATGAAATCACTTGGATGTGTATTAGAAAATGCCAAAAACTTAGTATAAAGTTGGAGTTTAGCCAAACTACTTGACAACAGCTGCAGAGAATTTGTATTTTTTCATTCTAGTTTGGTTGCAATAACACATGACAAACCTTAAAAACTCAGTATAGCAACCCATACCACTTGTTGTGATTCTCAATATATACAGTATTCAGGTCCTTCCTATGGTGACCTCCAGTATTTACTGAAATAACAAAATGATGCCTACACTTTTTTTTTAACTCAGTGTTATATTCAAAACCTGGAAGCTTGAATGGAAGATTTACAGTATTGGGGTAAGATAAGTAATAGTAAATGTCAGAAAAATACTAAAGAGGAAAAATGAATAATGATGATAGTATAGGTATTGAAAACTCAAATACAGCAGCACGTCGTATTGGATAAGTCGACCGACTTTGAGCACCTCTGATCAGATGTGCCTGTTCTCTCTCAAGTCTCTTGTGGATCGCAATTGCAGTTTTCAAGTCTTTTCACAGATTCTCAATAAGAATCAAGAAGTCGGGATTTAGGACTTTGAGTGGGCAGCCCAAGAACATTTATTCAAGTTCGTTCTTATTTTTATTTTTTTATCTAGGGCCTTGATCATTGTACTGCTGAAAGGTGAAGGCTCCAGTTTTAGGTCTGAAGCAGGTTTTCCTGCGAGATGGAGTGAAGAACAGACAAATCTGTGTGCCCATCAGTCCTTACGAGCTTCCCAGTCCCTGCTGATGAGAAGCAGTAGTACAGCATACAGTAATGCTGCCACCATGGGGTAAAAGGGCAGTCATTTCCTCAACTTGGAACTTGAGGAATGCATGTTAACCCGTCTCCTTTTCTGTCCGTCTCCTGACAGAGCTGCAGAATGCGTCTAGTGACATCATTTATTCCACATTTTTTCACCCACTCCCTTTAAATAGGAACAATATGCCATTCCATGAGTCCTACAGCTAGAATTGCATTTAGTTATAAAAATGGAGGCAACATAGTTGCGTGGATCCAAAATAATTCTAACAGGATAATTATTAGTTTTGACATTTTATATAATTCATCTAATCAGTAGAGTTTATGGATAGCCATGTATGGACATGTAGCGCATGCAGCTATGTTGTGTGGTTTAGTGGTACATTAAGAAACGGCTACAGACAAAACAGCAGGATGATTTATGATCTTTTAATGAAATTGCAGTAGAATAATTTGCAACTTAAGTAACAGCCACCAAGTGATTTTTCTTAGTGCTTTAGCAGTCCATTATTTGTGTTCACATTATTTTTTACTTTTAAGTTTATAAGTGAATTGTCAGAATCTGAATACATGACAAGCATGCTCCTTTTTTAATTACTTTAAATTACTTCAAGCAGTTTTACCTCTTAAAACTATATGGTCTGTGCTGATATTAAATGAGCTCTTACAGGTCTCAGTTCTAGTGTTTTGTGACTTTTATGAATTCCTGGTTGGCTTCTGTTTCTATGGGTACCAGGATTGAGAACAAAAAAGTTAGTTGTGGAAATATGGAGGCTTAAGTCCCTGTTTATATTTATATTGAAAACATATGCCCCTGTTTTCAAAACAATATAAGATTTGAAATCATATGGGTCACAGTGTCCAATACAGTTACGTTCCAGTGATCCTGTACCATATATAGTACACACAGCTCAGCATTTAGTTAGAATAATCACATCAGACTCCAGTTTCTTGTTTTCTCCTCTCCTCCCTCATCAAGAAAAGTTTCTGATGAGTTTAGCTATAGTGCAGAAGATTATTAATCTATTTCCACACTTTTCATCTCAGGGTACTACAGTTTTTTTGCACTGTTTATGATTTTGTCTGCAGAAGGCAGGCAAACACTACCACAGATAAATAAAGCAAAAACAAACTTGTGTTTAAAGCAGCTAGCTGTCGAAAATGTCTTCTGTACATTTTTCAAATCTGCCAGAAGAACATATTTCTAATAAACACAATTTAAATGACTTATATTAAATTAAAATAAGCCTTAATTTTTTTTCTATGTATATAGCTACAAGGGTTCCAGAGTCATTTATATCTACCATTTCACTACTTATCATTTTGAGGAGAGGATTTCTTTTTTAGAATATTACAGACAGTTGTTCACCTTTCAATCATAAAACCTTGCGGCAGTTGCAGACTATATTCTGTCCCCTGCATTGTGTTTATAACAGTGCAAAGTTTTCTTCTTGCTAGTAGGAAATATATTTTAATATATTTACATATTTAATATAGCTACAGACATAATGTTGTGTTATGGGTTTCATTAGAAATTACTTTCTTGCTGTAATGGAGGATTAAAAATTAGTGGTCCCTTCTTTTGAAAATATCTACAATAGATTCTCTGTGTGACTCTTAATTATTTTAAGTGCATCTGAGTGAGGTTGAAAGCTTAATGTAATGCAGGGACATATTTTTTTTCTGCCATCCTCTATTTTTCTCTCAAAATGTCTCTTGTTGGTTACAACAGATAGTGGGTGGGTTTTGCTAACTAAAAATGGATGTTTGATGATCGACACTCTTTGATCTGTGAGTATTGCTTAATCTCTGGGAAAAAAATGTTAATACTTTTCCAAGGAGAATTGTTATATCTACTATAGTTATCCTTTATGAATAATATGAAAACAGCCTTTAAAATGAGGTTTATGTTTTCAGATTGTTTTGTCAATGTCTCTGAAGTTTAGATGGATTAAATTAGTTATCTCTCATTTTGTAACAGGATTTTGAAAAACAGCCTTGTTTATTTTTATAAGAATATTCCTGAATTTAAACAGGACTACCATTTTCAAAGAAATTAGAGTAAAGAAATACTGTATAATACCAACCAAAGTACATTTATGGTGTAAACGTGCCTTATGGTTTTGCTAGATGACCTTTGTAGTTTGTTGAGTAACATAGTCAGATAACACGGTACAGGTGGGCAGGATAGTTACTTCCTTTGAGCCATATTTTGTGTCAGGTCAATAATCAGGACAATTGTGTTTAACAGTGAAATACATGGTATTATATATTCAACTTAGTACTGTAAATGAGCTGGTGAATAGTTGATACCATCAATTACTTACAAGTAATAGAATTAATTATGTGTAATGTAATGAACTTAAGTGATATTAAATGTACAGATACTACTAGGAGGGACCACAGAGCACAAGCAGAAAAATATTTTAAACCCACCAAATTTTGTATAACTTTCTGCTAGTGCCAACTCATGGTTGAGGATATGATAAACCTACATCTAAGGATTCAGCCAACAAAGCAGAGTGGCTGTTATTACCAGCAAAATAGGATTAGCCTGCCCTCTTGTGCCACAGTGGGATCTGTGCAGGCAAGTTACCATAAAATATACTCATGGATTTCTTTCATATACAGTTTAAGATTTACAAGTTAATACTATTTGTTTGTAACTAAACTATCAAACTGTGCATATCATCCCAGATATTTTCCCTTTTAAAATTTATAGAAAAAAGCTAATCTATTATGCATTTTGAGAGAGTCTTGCAAAAGCATTCAGAGCTTGCAAAAGTTGCTGTCGACATTTTGGATTAGAATTTATATACACAACCGACTTCACACATTCAGTCAAAATATAATAGATTATTAATATGAAAGAAAAATGGAAATGCCATGATTGCATAAGTATTCAAACCCCTTAGGTGTTTGTGGCAAACCTAGATTGTTTAAAGGAACAGGTAAAGGTTTTTTCCATGCTGAAAGAAAAAGGAAAGAGACACAATGTTTTGGCTGTGGAGCCTTCTTCAGGTGTGCTGTGAGATCAGAGAAAATATCCATGAGTCAACAATACCCCAGGCACTCCACAAATAGGGCTTGTGTATCTTGGGGAAAAAAAGACAATATAGCAACGTTTTGGTCTAGCATAGTACATCTACTCAGTTGGTACCATCCCTACACACAAGCATGGTATTAGCAGCACTATGTTATAGTTCTGCTGCTAGCAGGGACAGGGAAGCTTATCATAACTGATAGGAACATAGATTGAGCAAAGTACTGGCAAAAACTGGGACAAAAATGTGCTTTTCAGCAGGCATGAATCCAAAGCTACACTGGAGTGGCTTAATAAGAAAGTAAATGTCCTTTTGTGGCCTAGCAATGTCTTGACTTTAATCTTGACAGATTATGAAATCTTGTTCATAATCTGTGGAAAAGCTTTAAAATGGCTATCAAAAAGTGATTCCCAAGCAACCTGAGAGTGCTTGAGAATATCTGCCAAGAAATATGCACACTGGCTTAGTGCAATCATTAGTAGAAATTCATCTAAAATCTTGCAGCTGTTTTTGCTACCCAAGTTGCTTCCACCAAATATTTATTTCACAAGTTTGAATGCATATTCAATCAAATTTTTTTTCCTGACATTTACCGTACCTTATCTTGTCTTTAGAATTTTTCAGTTTGAACACTCAGGTTTTGAAGAAAACACTAAATTTTAAAATCTGTATGCGGCATTTTGTAATTTCACAGAATGGGACGCCTTTGGAAGGATCTGAACACTTTTGCAATGCACTGTACATTATCTTAATTTGGTGGATAAATAGGAATAGGAGATGGAAATTGAGATTTAAATCGGGTTTAGTCTTGGATTAATTCTTTGCATGAAATGTACCATGTTTTTGTTGGGGTGTTTATTTTTTCCATTCACTTCCAGATTCTTGGATGCATTGAACATTGCCTTTTTTGGGTAAAGACAACTTTGCTTCCAAAATGATTAGGAATCAGTATGGAGTGTAAGCAGGGGCTACCTTGAGCTGGAAATGCTGGTTTTCTAGACGTATCCCCATCACCTGAGGTTACGATGAGGTTATCGGTGTGTGGGATCAACTGCACCCTCTGCAGGCTCCTCCCAGATCTTATTGGGTTTGGGATCTGGTGATGATTCTGGCCAGGGAACATGATGCAATACTCACAGCCTTCTCTTGATGGGAGGTTGTAATGATTTTGCTCAGCTAGCGTACAGTCAGATTTGTAAAATTCAGAAAACCAAAATGTTCGGCATTTATGTTTTAAGGCATGCGTTAGCTGTTGCCTCCTTTTGGGTTTTTATTTTTTTTTTGGTCCTTCATAAACGGGCGTTAGCTGAAGGAGCAAGTCTTTAGTTGAGCTCTATTTTTAATAGGGGTGGAAAGGCAGCCAGTCTGTATGTTCTGTATAGGTCATAATTAAAAATATAAGCTTTAAAAGCAGTGGTAGATCTATAATTCATGGGTTATACTATTTATAGTCTTTCAATTACGTGATGCATGGCACTTTTTTCAGCCTGCAGTAACTTTGATCTCATTTCTGTGCAGCTTCAATATTACCCAGATGTAAAAAAAATGGGTAAAAATGTGAGTTGCTTTGGATAAAAGCAACATTCAAGTTAATTTGTAGTAAATTAGTAGTAGTTTCTGGCTTAAGGTACTAGAGATGAATAACTTGAATAAAGAAAGAAGTAGACAGGCTTAAGAGAATGTAAAATTCTTTATTGGAAACTGAAGAGAAATGTAATGAGAAATTGCCTCTGCGGGTCTGCAGTTTTTCAAATGTCTTTGTTTACAGCTACAGCTGTAAACAACTAATTTTCACTTCTTTTCCCCACTAATATAGAATCAGGAGTTTCCCCACTACTTTTTCTGTCCCTGTTAGGAAAAGTGCCCAAAGCTTGAATTACCAAGCCTATTTTTCCCCTCAAAATTGAATTGATTCGAGGTGCAGGGAAACTGTAATCCTTCTGGGAAAGACATTCTAATGCCTAAGCAATAAACGGGAAAATCTTAACAGCATATTCCCTTGAAGAAAATTTAATTTAAAAAAAATATAACAAACATCTAATGTCTTGGAGCAAAGTACCTGCTGGTCTTTCTAACTGCTTGCCACTGTCTAGTGTTTGTTTCCGTTTGCAGAGTTGACTATTTTTGGAAAATATCACCATGAGATCTAACTTAGTGACCCCTCTCACACAGGTACACTCTGACAAATGATGCTGGCTTTACACGTACTATGATCTGTTTTAATTTTTGTGTACTAAAAGCTCATCACTGGAAAAAGAGATTGTGGTTCTTAGCTCTTCTGAAGGTCAAAGAAATTTGAGAGGCTAAAATGATTGTGTGATAAATGACATAGTGTAATCGTATAGCTCCTCCCTTAGCCTTATAGTGTCATGGTTCTTGGAAAAAAAGGACTTGTAGGAACTACCAGTCCATTTAAAAGAACTGATTTAGGGAATCATAATTATTTATCAGTTTTTTTTTTTAATTCTTAGTGATAGTAACACTAATTCAGTAGGAATTTGCTGATAAGTTATGCCACTGTAGCCTGGTGTTTCAGGTCTGCACAGATAGGATGCAAAGCATGCCAAATCGTTGTGGCTGTTAATTTTTTGGGACCAATATTTTTTTACTTAATATGTGCTTTGAGCATTTTTTTTATATTTGCGGAAGTTGTGCAACACTGTGAACTTGCAAAATCCTTCTAAGCCTCCAGATGGCAGTATTATAGTTTGACTTGATCTATTTCAGGCCTCATAAGGATTGTTGGCCTAAAGGTTTTGACATGTATAAGCTTTTCCGAAAGTTGTTTAAGATCATTTAAAATTAAAGTTGTGTTACTTTAAAGAAGACTGGATGCTGGTTACATTTAAATCGCTGAATCTACAGTTCCCACTAGGTTTGCTTAGATGCTGACTTGTTTGTGCAAAGAGTGAAATACTGCTTTTTAGGACTAACAGTTTCCGTTTACTAATGCTGTACTGTAAACGTTCAAAATGCAACAAGTCAAAATATACCCTGTGTGAACAGATATCAAGTTATAGCATGATGATTTTGGCATGGTTAATTTTTACAATAGTCACAGGTCATGGGAAAAATTAAAATTACTGGAATGTTGCAAGAAAATTTGTTTTTCACTACATCAAAACAGAAGATTTTAAAAACCACATGAATTAGTTACGGTTTATCTTATCAGTAGAGAGTTAGAACTATTTAGAGATAATCCGACATAGGTATGACTTCTTTTTGTGATTTCTTGATACCTTTTCATAGCAGGTAGCAGGTCCATGTAAGATGGTAGACTTTTGTAATCGGATGCATCTGGTCTTTGCTCCTCACGGTAAATAGTTTTGATCGCAGTTTATTGTACTTTTGCCTTCTTGTCCACAGCTGATTCAATACCTTGTGCCTTATAGAGTAAAGTGCTCTCTGAAATTCTCCTTTTTTCCCTTGTAATCTATAGGAACATTATATACTGAGAAAATCCTCAGTCTGCCACTTCCTTGAAATGTTTCCTGTTGGCATCTCTTACTTCTTTCATTATTATCTGTATTTGCCACTGTTGCTCACTGTAATCGGCTTCATCTTTCCGCTCAAGCACTGACCCACACTTTTCACGCCTCACTGCTCAGTTTCAACAGTTCCTATTCGCTAAGCAAAACACAGAAGCAAAAAAATGATTTCATCTCTTGAACACCTACTTTGAAAAGAAATAAGAAATACCTTCTTTTTTAAATCTAATGGGTTGATTGTATCTAATGGAACTTTATTGGGTTTTTTTCAAGAATTCAGAGGTCTTTCTTAAAATCACAGGATCCATTCATCCATTTTCGAACCGCTTCATCCATTTCAGGGTTGTGGGAGAGCTGGGCAGTAGGCACAAGGCAGGATACACCACGGACAGGATGCCCGTCCATTGTGGGGCGCACACAGACACGCACACACTCAGACCAGGGCCAGTTTTTCCAGAAGACAATTAACCAGTATGTTTTTGTACTAGGAGAGGAATCGGAGCACCCAAAGGCAACTCGTGTGAAGGGGGAGAACATGCAAACTCCACACAGATAGCACTCCAGCTCTGGAATTGAATCCAGGACCCCAGCACTGAAAGAGAGCAATATAAACCACTGTACAACCCTGAATCACTTACCTCAACGTCACACTTTTAGCCTTAGTTACTAGTACGTTTTTGTATTTCCAAAGCACAGCATAGTAACTTTTTTAGACTCTCCTCTCCTCACCAACTATGCAAAAATAAGGATATATTGTAGAAATTATAAACCATTTATGATGGCAGTAATGCACAAATAAAATGTCACTGAAATGTTAGAGTATTTTATGGTTTTCTTCATGAATGCTGTCAGATGTACAACTGATATCCAGTTACACAGTTTTCTCAAGAAATGCTTAGTTATTGTTTTTATCGTAGCTTTCTTGAATTCATAGGCTTGTAGATTCTTAAGCGATGTCTTTAGATGGCATTTCTCTGTTTAGAGCAGCCAAAATGTGTCACATTCTTTGAACTTTAAGTACTGAGACCCTGCTCTTTAAAAAAAACAGATAATGTACTTTCTATTTGAAAGTTTGGGAGTCTTGTGTCATGCCTTTTATAGGATATGTGGCTGGATTTTATGAAACCCACTGATGGAACAAACAGCACTCAGGTTTTGCTATAATCTCAATTTTCACATAGGCCAGATAAACCTACAGTATGTAAAAGTTTCTCTTTCAGACTTGGCATATGCACTATTGCTCCAGTCATAAACTGACCAGTACCTCGTATTTTAGAAATGGACCATGATGTAATGTAGTATTGAGTTTCACTTATTACAGTTTTAAGAAGGTTTTTCTGTCCTGAAAAAGGAAGAAAAAACTTTCCCATTTTTAACACTGTGTCAGAAGAGCACCGTGAAAGCCTGCTGTGAAAGCGGTCATCCTTCTATTACCAGCACGATTGCCGTGAGTCAGCAGAGAGGGGTATTTTGAACCCATTAAGAGCTGCCTGAGAAAGGGTTATACAAGGTCAGTGAGAAAAATGATAGCATGGGCCTGTATCATAACATTGCTGATTGCCTGACAAAATCAGTGTCAAGAGTATCTAGACCTTTGTGAATGTGTCTTTCTTGAAAGGAACACTACAGGCGAGTCTTTAAGGAGTCAATTTTTTGTCCTTTTTTAAAAAAAAAACATTTGCAACCAAGGCGCACACAGAGACATTTTCTTTTTCTATTGTATGTGCAATGTGCCACACGGCTGTGCTACTCCCTCCAGTGTGCCGTTAGCCTGCAGAGAGAAGATCAGTTCAGCATCCTCATCCCTCAAGACATCGACTGTTTCAAGATTCCCTTATTAACTCCCCAGTCCCCAATCATTGTATTAAATGCCACAGTTGTTCTGGGATGTGTCCACTGAAGGGATGAGTCCTTTGAAGGGATAAGGAGGAGGGTGGGGACCAAGCATTTTTCTGTTACCTAAGCTGTAATCAATACCAGCTCTGCAGCAGCGGTGTCTGCTACCTACTGTACCACTCCCATCACGTTTTTACTTTGTTGTTCCTTTTTGGCACAATTAGGAATAATTTATCGGCACATTACAGGGGATGTTAGCAGGAATCCGCATCCCATTTGGACATGTTTTTAGTACTCTTTATTTAGAAGCACACTATTCACAATATGGCTTTTGATACACAATATATTCTGTGTATGATTAAAGCGTAGCCCTCATAACTTAATGATAAAAAATGCCCCCAGGCACCATTGCTTTAAATTATCGCATTATTCCTGGTTTGCTGATGTGGAATGCTAATGCAGGAGTGAGACATTCGTCTTCTTGCTATCAGCCAAGAGCACCTGTTTATCCTGACAGAAAATCCTGGAGGATTGACACTTATCCTCAGACAGTGATAAATGTGCCTAATGTGGAATTGTAGAAAGGAAAATTAGACATTTCAAAACCTTTGATAGGTGCTGTGTGGAGAAGCACCTTTGGCAACCGTAAATCGAGTTATTAGAATTGTGAAAAGGGGTAAACACAACAGGCTTTTTTCAGAAAGGGCTGTACTGAAATAAAGACGGCAGAGTCAGTGCTTTTTCCTGGTCTCCTGTTTATCACCCGGTTTCAAATGCCAGTATTGGTAAACAAGAGAGGTTTATAGCTTGTCCTCCTTTGTCAGGCTTTGAATGAGCAGCTTTCTGCGGGTATTATCATGTAACAAAGTTTGAAAGTATTTATTCGACTGTTCATCTGTCAGTGTGTTTGAAGGAAGTGTCTGAAACAGAAGAAAGAGCATAATTTAACATCTGTTATTCTGAACAACGCGTGCGCAGGGAGAGTATTTTACAGTGAAGAAACATGAAACTTTCACTCTGAATGGAAAAACTAATTTGCAATATGTTGATTTTTGTGTTGGAGTTTTGGAGGTTTTTGGAATAATCACTGAAAGCGTGATTAGAAGTCCATAGCCTGGCATCTAAAGGTAGTAGCTGTCTAGGCCAAAGCTTTTTTTAGATTAGTGGGCTTTGGGATTGAATGTTTTTCTTTTCTAGCTGGCAGGTGTTGAAGGCTCTCTCTTCTTTCAAGCAAATCTTTCCTAGCATTTAGAGGCGCTGTCAAGGGAAGTCCTTTGACTCGCTGTTAGTGGATGGAAGAAAGACAAAAAAGGTTGTAGAAAATAAAGATTTTTTTTAAGTCCTCCTTCACTTATGCAAATCTATATCACTGCTTTGAAAAAAAACATCATAAACATCTAATTGGTTTTATTCCACTCAAAACATAACATTCATTTCTTTTTATGTTCTAATTCTTTCCTTTCTTAGGGACGTTTCCCTGAGTTCAACTAAAATTTTAAAACTATACATACTATATATTGAAGTTGGGGAAATGTTATTATTTAGGATTTTCATCTTTCTGTTTTCCTGTTGGATTTGAACCCTTACATTTTTGCAGAAAGCCATGAGAAGATTTTTCTGCATCCAAACAAAATACAAATAAATGACTATTTAGAGGACTTTTGAAAGAAAACAGGTATACCTTCTACACTTTCTGGATAAGCATTTCTGCACTCTACTGTAAATGACTGTCCTATTTCCACCCCACTCCCCCTCCCCCCCCAAAAAAAAGTGTATGATGACATCTGCAGAGGGCATCTGATTGTACTCCCCTGAAATGGGGCAGCGAATAATGCTCAGTGCCAGGCCTGCCAGGGACAGACACTGGCCTTACCTGACAGCTGTCGGGATTGATTGTGATCTTGCATGCAAGCACCTTGCAAGCCTGGCCTGTAAGCTGCTGCTGTTTGAAAGCGTGGGGCCCTCGGCTGGGCTGCACTCGGGCCATCCCCTGTTAATGCTTAGATGGTTAGTGACAGATGGTACCCCCTCTTTTCTGGTCTCCCTTCTTCACCAGAAGCAAAGGCCTTCAAGGAGCAGAAAGATGATGAAGGCTTCTTTTCTTTCCAGACTAGACATATGCGCCACATTTGCCTTGGGTCAGCTCTTTTTTTCTTAAAGAAAGGAGCAATTGGACTCTTAAAGGACTCTTTTGTAACGCTGAACGGAGAGGCTCAGTACAAAAACTGCAAAGCTCTGTGCTAATAGAGTTCCCCCAATCAGAAGGAGCTCTTCTCCTCCAGGCCCTGCCAACCCCCTGGAATTTAATTGAAAAGCAGTAATGAAATGAAGATCTAATTGAACAAATAATGCTTCTGAATGAACGGGTCTTTGCCTGTGGCTGAATTGGATTTTCGTTCTGGAGAGAAATAGATGCAGCTAACAAATAACAGTATTAGAGTTGAATTCACTGGTTAGTCCTGCAGAGGGAGCTCTTGTTTTGCAGTGTTGGTTTTCAAGGGTTAAGCTCAAACACATGGGGAAGAGACGGATGCTGGGTATTTGAAAAAGCCAGAATGTTTTTCATGAGCAACTTCCTTACAGTTTCATTTCCAAAAGCTTTTCAGAGAGGTCTGATTTGTACTATATGCATGATCTTTTTAAATGCAATTTCAATGTTCTATGGAGTTACCCTAATTTTGTATTAAAGTAAAACTCTAAAAAGGGAGAAATAGAAGAGGATTTTACAGCTGTATGTATTTTGTAGGTTTGGCTTTACTGTCATGAACTCTGTCATATTTACATCAGTAAAGTTTAAGTTCGCTTCCTCGATACTTTACACTTTGTGGTTTACACGTGTTCAGAAGAGTAGCCTAGATGTAGAAAGGAAGAGAGGACTCGTGTATTCATGACTGAGCTTTCTGTACAGAACATATGGTCTTAAAGCTCAAACCAACAAAAGACATCCTGTTGCATTTTTTTGAGATATGGGATGGAAATTACTTCTCAATGTGTTGGAAGCATCGAAATCTACAGGTCCAGTTAAGACCAATTGTTCTTTTTCAGTCCTTTTTCTTATTACTTATTACTTGTTGTGTTACTGCTAGGCTCATAAAGTACAGTGTACAGTAACTGAAACAAAAGCAATACACTGTATGTCACAGGAATGACAATGATCCATCTCTCTAAAAGTAGTTTCAGTGGTAATTGGGTCTTTTTAGGTATCTGATCTCATTGTGAGTGAGGTCACAGCTACCCTAACTTTATAACGAATTTGCAAAGAAACCAATGGTTTTGAGTGACTGCACTAATGCTCTATTAATGTGCATATTCCTTATTTCATTGTGAAAAGGGAAGTTGAAACATTTGTTACTACTCTGCTTTTTTACGAAATGCCCCAGATATGGTGATAGATTGAAATTGCAGCTGAACGAGGAAAAACATCTTGAAAGCCAGTGAAAACAGCAGGGATGCCCATCACTAAACCTTGGTAAGCTCCATTGCGCATGGGTTCCAGCCAAGGTACAGTTTACATTGGCATGGCTTGGGACATGATGCTCAGTTTTAACTTTGCTGCATCTTGGCTTAGTTAGCTGAGCATAAACCCATTTTTAACATGAGCATACTGGAGGAGTGGAAATGCAGCGTTCTCACTAATCCTTGTCTCAGATTGTCAAACGGTGATCAGTTTTAAGTAATTCTTGGCTTTACTGGAATGTCAGCTGTTGGCCTTGCTTTGCTGCTCAAACTTGAATGGTTTTGAAGAGTTGTGTTGAATAAGCAGGCTGTAGATAAAGCATTACACTGAATTGTCTTGTTCTAAATGAATAACCTTGTGACTCAATAATGAATTCGTATACTGCATTTTTAAAATTCTGCGTTGTCTGAAGTTCATTTTTGCCTTTACTTACAGACAGAGAGATATAGTAAAGTATGAGAAATTTATAAGTAAGCAAATTATTGTTTTTATTCTTGAGATGAATATTGAAATGTGCAGTATAGAGCACTGGTTAACCCTTCAGAGAATATCCAATGGTTTGTGTTACTAAATAATATTTTTTTACCTAGGTGCATGTTTTAGTTAATCTTTTCAGTAACTATCAATGCATTTAAAAAAAATATATTTCTCTCATTTTTACTACCATTAACTCAAAATATATTCGGAAGTGGTTTCACTCAGCCACATGGCCATTTCCACCCTGGAGGAGTTGTGCCCTTTAAATGCCAAAAACTGTCACTCAGGCAAGAGAAAGATCATCAAAACTAAAGCCATCCTGTGCCCAAGAAGACAACTGGTTTGCTGTTTGGTTTCTTTTCTGAACACCAAGAAAGGTTTGTGACTAAGCGTTCCACTGAAAATGAAAATGGATATGTGCATAGAGGACCCGCAGACAGTTTTAGCTCATTAAAGGCTTTAGTATGAATGCTCATTAACCTTTTTTTACCCTTTTCCTCTTATTCTGCCACTGTGCACTGAAGACTAATGGGTGTGGGCAGGTGGAGGTGTGTGTGGGGGGGTATTGGTGTATGTAGAGGTGTTCCACTTATTCACAAGCCAAAAGATAGAAGAAAATACAACACATATGGAAAATATCCCATTTTCATATTTAAAAAAATAGGTTCAAGTCTTTGAACTTCAGCCTTGACTCCATAAATGTCTTGAGACCTGGTACTTCATGGCCCACCAAAATTAATTAACTTTGTCTGCATTATAAAGCATACACCACCGTTAAGCAGACAAGCTGTTGATAACAATAGTGTATGAAGACCACTACCAAGTAGCAGTTAAATTGCAAACAGTCAGGTTTTGTAGCAAGGACAGATTCCTGGTGCTTGTATTGATGACACCGCATTCATCCCAGTGGTTTTGCAGTGTCTAAAATATATTTTGTAGTGTCTAAATATATATTTTAATGAACAAAACCAAATCTTCTCCTCTAAAAGACGGATGCATAAGACATTTTGAGTTTCTACTCAAAATTGCAAATCAATGACATTCTGCAAAATTCTCAATCGATGACATTGTCAGCAAGAAGCGGAGAAAAGCACCTTTGATTGCACATGAATTTATGAGCAAAGATGGTGAAAAGGCCTGCCTTAGCCAGAGTGCTTCATAAAACTTTAATCAAACTATGTCTATGACTGTCATCCTCATTTGCACGGGGAGAGCCTGGCCCGTTGGTGTTGCAGTTTTTATACAACATCTGTTTTTGAGTCTCGGAGAACTTCGCTCATCGCTGCTGCTGCTGCAGGAGGAGGGAGATTCCTAGATCACTTTTGTTCTTATCTCACCGACATACCTTATTATTCATGTTGCAAATTCTCTGGCAGCAGCTAGTATTTTCATAATTAATGCAGAAAAAGAAATTGGGGAGAGGGTTAGGGGGTAAAGTAGGTCTTCATTACTGGATGTTTAATTGCTCTCATTAGGTAGCTTTTGGAAGTACCTGTCATGTTTTTGTGTATACACATTTTTCAGCACAGAAAACTGCACGTTATCAGCATTGTGATTTTGATAGATTGTGTTCTTTATATTACAGCAGAGGCTTTTTCCAAAAGCTGTGACTGTTCCATCAGGCATTGGCTGTGCTTTAAGAGAGCTTTTACATCCTTCATTTTTCTGTCATGCCACATGATAAATCTCTTTCTAGGTTAGGAGCTGAATATTCCGAATTTGTTATTCAGAAATATAGAGTACTCACCTGAGGTAACCTTGTGCTATAAAAGTACCCTGTGCTCTGAACTGGAAAAAAATACAGCATCTGAATCTGTGCAATTTCATCAGAGTAAAATTACGTGTTATGAAGAATGTGCTAGCTGTCTGCTGTTTTTCTGACTGGGCTGTAGTCCAATATGGAGAGTAGGTGACATTTCAATTTTAGAGGCACACTGGTTCCATAAGAGATGAGTTCAGGCAGATTTCGTGCTGAGAAGGAATATACTGTAACTCTTCCAGTCGGTTACTAATTTGAATTTGAGCGCAATGGACTATTGTTCTACACATGCCCCTTGGGTATTCTGGCCAAACTGGGACACTTCAGGCTAATTCTGTTGTTCTGAGTACTAGTCCTGTTTTGGGTGCTTTGTTAAATCACCTGAACTCTTTTCGAAAACTTTGGAGCAATATGTTTTTAAATAGCTTAGACTATTATTAGAGTAGTTTATATTTTTTGTAAAATTAACAAAATAATCAATTTACAAACCTATTGCATAGTATATTCTTATGAAAATTCTTAATATAAACCTTTTTTACAAACATTTTAAACTATTCTTTTAAAATCAGAAACATTTCCTGCTTTATCAGTTATGTATTTGTTAGACATTTTTCAGGTAATTTTAAATGTTCCGTTATGTTAATGTGTAAATTCAAGAAGGTGTTTTTGAACTCAGTTTTTTATTGCATTTTAAAACCTCTATCTGCATATGGATTACACCATGAGCAGTATAAATGATTCACAGTTGCATACTGTACATGGAACAGTCATACAGGCATGACATAGTTTTCGCCTTTGTCAAGCAATCATGGGATGTGGTTGCTTCTAACACTAGATATGCAACCACAGGGGACCTGATCTACTTTCAGTAATCTTAAACCTGGAAAAATCAGGCTTAAAACTAATTAAGGGAACAGCACATAGACTGGTAGATAAGTATATCTGCATTTGAAAAGGAATTAACAAGAAAACTTTAAAAGTAACTTAAGATCTATGGCTTAGTAGTGTTATTCATTTAAGGTAAGAAATAACCAGTGATGTATTTTGATCAACATAATTCTATCATACGTGCCTGACCTTTTTGATCCTGAATACAAGGTTTTCCTTATCTGCTTCATATTTTATGCTACAATTCTTTTACAAAGCCGTTTCTATATTTGTGTGGCAAATACCAAAGTGCACATATGTACAAAATTTGCTTTTTTTGTGCTTTTAATGTTTGTCTCCACTGAGATCAACAGGAGAGACAGTCTCTATAGAAACTGGAATTACTGGTTATATAGAAATATATAGAAATAGAAATATTTTGTTCTTAAAATACCAGGTTAGTTTTTTTGGGTTTAAACTGTGCATGTCCTCTTCGGGGTTTCTTTTGCTAAACCTAGGAATCTGGTTTTCAAATGCAGGTGGACGGTTTAGTATCTGTCTAAGGTCATGTTTTCGTCATTTGAAATAGTTCATGCAGATGCACACATATGAAAGTGAATATCCTCCTTCTATGTTGTTATACAAAAGATTGGTGGGAGCACCTTAGGTTTCAGGTCTTGGGCTGCAGCCTTCCTAAATATTCATGGTCTTCTGGGCCGAGAAAGACTAGACCAGTATTAATGTATATTTTGGGGAAAATACTGCTGAAATCATAGCTTCATGCAATTGTAGTTTATAAATACATTCACCTCTCCATCTAAAGAGCCACTTAATTTATTATGACTGTCTAACCTGTGCTACAAAACACTTATAACTTGATGTTAACGTTAAGCTAAAATTCTTGTACAGTACATGTATATGCTTTAAAATTGTGTAGTGTGACTTTACTCTTATTCAAAGCAGCGTAAAGAGAGAGAAAGTTTTCTTAGGTAATTCTAATAAGTCTCATATGGTGCTTGCATACAACAGTATGTTCTCAATTTCAGTAAACTGTGGAAAGTTGAAGAAAGTCTCCTGTGTAGGGAGACTTGCGTACTCATTCTGTGTCATATTTTATTTAGGAGTTCTGTTTAGAAATTAGAGCTTACTGCGTCGAAGTGCTGAAAGCAGATAAAAAGTTATTTTCTTCTGTATAGTGAAATGTTTTGCACTATAGTGAATACTAGTTCCTGCTGGTGCCAGAGACGTGAATGGTGGTGAGGAGCTTTGCTTGTCCTTTTCAGTGCACAGGGGAGATTCCTCGGGAGCCCTTTCCATGCTCTCACCAAGGGTGCACTGCTACACGGTGCATCTGGAATTAGTCATGAACGCTTCCCTCTCATATTTTGCCTTATGATGGTGGTTTTGCCTTTTCTTTCCCCATTAAGCCTCTCACTCCCTCATAACATTCCATCGTATTCCTTGAGGCTTGACGTTCCGGAGCAGAGGTTTCCTCCCCTGAGTTCTATGAGGAGCAAGCAAGGTACCAGGGGATTGGCAATTTCTCTGTAAAACCACAGCTGGCTAATTCTGCAGCTTGTTGGACTGGCATGAAACAAATGAGTCCAAGTGCGAGATGTTCGTTATACCTGTCTCACTTCACACTCATCCCAGCTTACATTAAGGAAAGCCTATAGTGTGCTGCTGTACCTGAACTAAAATAGCCACATTGTATCTTGCACATATCTCCTGATCTGAGTAGTGGTGTACAGTTGTTTTTTTGCCCAAATTAATTATAAGCCATGCTGTCTGAAGAGATGAGGAAACCGGGATTAAACACACTCAGGCTGGAAATTTGCTGTCCTTCAGGAGCAATTAAATGAACTTATTAGTTAATTAGAAATGCAAGTACTGTATGTAGTTTCCTGAACTATACCTTCAGTGCTTCTCTACAGAGTTATAAAAGGGAATCATTGCTATTTCAGTGAAACATTCTTAATGTTCCGTGTGCATCTAGAAATTATTTTAAATTACGTTGCGTTTTGATATTTCTAAGACTGTTTAAACACCCCCACATGGTAGTTATTCACTGAAATGTATCCATTTAGACTCACACAGCGCCTAAGATATGTCTCACCTTGAAATGAAAACATGTTTTTATATTGCTGTTCTTTGTAACACTGCTGGTAATAAATGGTTCAGCTCTGCAAGTTTCTATAACCCACTGTTCTCTTAAAATTAAACCTACTGCGTTTCTTCTGCAGGTCTAGTGTAGTACTCAAGAAGACTGAAACATGAATTTATTATAATTCACTTTTGACTAGATATGCTTCATTTCAGGATATGCATGCTGCGATACTGTGAGCGTGCACTCTTCAGACACTGTTTTTTCTGTCGGCATCAGCAAATCATTTTAAATAAATTGCATTGACTGAAGCTGGTTGTCCCTAAGGCCTGTGACACACATTTCATCCTGGCAGCGTGCTGCAGACAGCTGCAGCAGTCTTCTGAAATTAACTACCTTTGTCTGTGCTGAGGTTCGGTGACCCAGACAGTTCTCATGTTGGTGAAAAGCTGTGGAACTTGATTAAAAAAGTCCAGTTTAAGCCGGGCTTAAATTGTGCATCTTTCTCTAGACTCTTGATGTTGATGTAAATAACTGAACTTCACCTATTTGCCAGTGTGTGTTTATGTCTAGTCAAGATCAGCGTTTCATTCAGTGCAATGAATGTCTTCCATAAGACCTTTCTTCAGAAATCTATCACTATCCATGAATGTCAAATATGCTGCTTATACTTGAGTTGGTTTGACGGAGAAATACAATATGAAATTGACAGTAATTGCACCGTTTTTCTTGCTGTCCTGTTGGTATTTTCACTGAGTGGTGAGAACATGATACAGACTGAACAGACTGTGTGAACTGTAGAATGAATGACCGCAGAGACCACCGTTCGGGGAGAGGCGAAGAAAACAAAACTTTAAAGCAGTGGAAGCTAATTGATATTGTGTAGATCTACTTTGTTTTTGTTTTGTATTTGTTAAATGTGAATAGTGTCTTTGAATTTTGTTAAATGCTCTGAATAATGTCATCGTGATGATTTTTTGACTAAACATCTGACGGGTAAAATGGAAACTTTCTGGATCATTTCTGATCCAAATGCAGTTTTAATCACCCACCCCTTGTTGAAATCTAGGAACATTTTAAATTGGGTTTCTTTGGAATTGTAAATAGGCGGAGATTCACATTACTCATGCATGGAATCTCTAGGAGGGGACAGCACTTAAGCCTACTGGGAAATTCTGAGTGTTCAGGCAGTGTGTGGGAGAGGGGACCGAGTCCCTTAGGTTCAGAAAACAATCTAGCAATAATCTCTGCTTCCGCGTGGCCAAAGGAGGCAAGTGTTTTCACAATTGCTGTTGATGATCTGTAGCAGACTAATTAACCAGCAGCTTGTTTTCTTAAAAAAGCCACTTAGTGTTGAGGAATAGCTGGGACACTTCTTTTTCCTTGGTGTCTGCAACTAATAATAAAATAATGGATGTGTATGAACAATAGTCTGGTTGCTCTGATGTAAAATATCTCAAAAAGCAAATTGAGGTATAGTTCCACTCAGACTTCATCAAGATTATTCACATCAGTACTTCCATTCAAATATATCCATACAGAACTGCGCTTTTGTAGTTTGGATTTATTTTTCTTATGAAA
Organism: Atractosteus spatula; assembly: GCF_055471065.1. Taxonomy (NCBI): domain Eukaryota; kingdom Metazoa; phylum Chordata; class Actinopteri; order Semionotiformes; family Lepisosteidae; genus Atractosteus; species Atractosteus spatula. Next base: position 22,819,535 of record NC_142711.1, on the reverse strand, counting down.
TCAAATCACTGTGACAGAAAATCTTGTCGATTGTCAAAATTTCCAAATCATCTATTTTTTGTTAAGCAGTGACAAGGAAAATGATGAATTACATGGGTGTTTTCCTAAGCTTGGTGTTCAAGCTTCCTGGTAAATTACGTTTTTGTTCTGGAAAACAGTCCTCTGTGTAAATGCTGATTTTCCTGTAAACTGTTATTTCCAGGTGCTTCTGCACTTTTTAAAAAAATCATATGTTAGCAAGAATAACTAGCTGTGTTATTGTTTAAGTGAAGTTTGTTTTCTATTTAATGAAAACATTGCTTGTCTTGGCTGTTTTTTTAATTTGTTCCTTTCTAGAGGTTCAGAATCAACAGCAGGGGTCACTGTTGTGTCAACTGTGAAACGATAAGGCTCTCTTGTCTGCCAAGTAACGGCAGCGCAAAACCCATTTCAAGGCTAAGGACAAAGAAGTCTTGTCAAACTGGCTGTAAACTTTATTTGGTTGTGTGTTGTGGATACTGGTTCATCATGAGACCGATTCTAGATGACATCTTTTGTCAGCTGAATTGCAAATGTTTGCCAAATGATTTTTATGTGTAGACTATTTACATTGTGAAAAAAAGTATGTATTTGTAAAATTTCAGGACCAAGGTTCATACTTCACAGACCATTTTCATATATTCATATCTCTTAACAAGGAAACTGCTGACTGATCAGAAAATACTGATGTTATCAACAACATTAGCAGTCTTTATCAAAGCAGAGTGTTTGTGTACATTTAACCAAGTCTGTAATGGCACTTACTACTATTCAGTAATTAACACTTGCTTTTACAAAATGATGAATCATTAAGTTCTATGCATGTCACCTTTCTAAAGGTATTCAGTCCCAGCTGTAAGGAAATGTAAGGAAAGGATGCAGGAGTACTTTAACTTCAGACAGTGAGGCTGGAGAGTACTCACATTTTTTTCAGTTGAATCTGAAGTATCAGTTGCTGTTTCCTGATTAAATAGAGATAATTAACAAAATTACTTCTTCATGCATTGCTCTAAGGTTGTTAGAGGAAGATTGCTTCTGAGCATTTAATATATTTTCCAGAGAAACATTGACGGGACTACTTTGACATACTGTAGATCACCAGTTTGACTAATTGATCATCAAGTCTCCAATGACTCTTTATAGCAATTTAGGCAAGAGCTATATCCTTTTATAAGGTCTCAAAGAAACAAAGGAACTCTATAAGTCAGTTATAATCGGTCTAGCCTAGTTTCAAATGGTTTTCTCGTCAGTGTTTTTTTTAAGTCTTCTGGCTGTCTTCCTTGTGAAGGTTTTTCTGTCCTGTTCATTCTGACTAAAGTTTCAGTAGGCTTTTTGAAACTGTAAACAATACCCTAAAATACCTCTCAACTAGCCAAAATCACTTGACATTGTTTTTTTTTCTTCAAAGTTTGATATCTGGCTCAAAGGATTTAGGTTAGAAGACTGCTAACTAAGCATAAATATTATTTTTCCTTGACACTTCAGCAAAGAGTACTTTAACACAGCTTTAATATACTACATATATATTTTTGTTTTTGTAAATGATTTCAAAATATGGACTTTCCAAATTGGACTCACTAAGTAGTTTTCTGGTGAACATTATCCTTGGGTATAATGGGGAATCCTGATTAGTTAATGGTTCAGGTCAGACCCTGACATTCCAAGAGATGGATCATGGTACTTTAAATAGAAATGAAAAGTGTAACAGTGGAATTTCTGTTTTTATGATTCCTCTTGTGTTTCATGTTGTATGTTATATAATTAAAATGTGACTTTTTTGCATTTTAAATAAGGTAATGTTAACAGGTAAAACTTGGTTACTGTTAAAATCTCAGTTAACAACATGGTTGAGATGTTATCAGTGGGTCACAACTGGGTGGCAGCGATAGACAGTCCAGAACCTTGTCTTCAGTGGGCTTCCGAGTCTGTCCCCATTACTAATCAGTAGCTGCGGAGGCTATCACAGCTATAAGAGTCTCTTGTGTGGAAGCTGTAATTCTGTGAAGCTCTCTGTCATCATAAAGTTAAGCTCAAACCCTTATTTATACTGTAGATAAGCTGTAAGCTATAGATAATCAAGACTGTGTAACTGTATTTAATGTGTAATTTAATATATAATTTAACTGCTTTCTCATCAAATGTAAATTACTTAGTTGTCTCTTTCCAGTGCAAGCAGTGTTTTAAAATAATGATTTGTCACTTTTTTATAGTAATAATTCAGCACAATAGCTGTTACTGCAGGATATTAGATGATCTGTCGATCATCACCTCAGTATCTTGAAACACTTCTAGGAGGGTATTAAGCCTTCTGACTTAACATGCGTAGTTTTATTCCCAGTTAGTCAAGCAGACGAACAAGAACTTGGGAGTGATCACCCTACATTTTTACAACTGAAGAATAAAAAAGTCTAGTGTTTCTGTTTTATTTCCTTTTTTTGTAAAACTATGAAAAAGACTTTAATCCTTCACTTACTGTATTTGTCTACCATTTCTTTTTCTACAAATAAATTGAATATCTAAGTTTACACTTTTTTTTGTTATTATGTAGGCTTTGTGAAACTTTCGTTCTTACAATACTTGTTTTGTGCCACAGCTGTATCTACATAAGTTGAGCAGTAGGGAGATATCGATCTGTTATACTGTCACGATGCGGAGGGCCATGTCCATTAGAGCAGCACTCAAATGAGACACACTTAAGGGTAGGAGAGAGATGAAAAAGGCTGCAACCAGGATAATGGAAGCCTCTCAAAGTTGTCTGGTCCTGGTAAATAATGTCCTGTGTTGTCTAGCAGGTACAGAGACATATTTTAAAGAAAACAGTCCTGTGCCATCATTGTGCTTGAATTTTGAAAGGAAGCAGAGCTTTCTTCAGAGATATATACATACTGTATACAGTGTGTTAGACATCCCATCCACATTTTGAGCTTTTTGTCTTGTCTTGTTTGCCCTATCTAAACAAAGGAGTAATGCTTAATCTTGTCTGTAGACAATCTGATCTGGTTAACTTTTAGAACAAGGAGCAGGTCATCCTGACAGTGCTGTAACCTAATGGCCTTTAAACCACATAAGTGGTTTACTGTGGTTTAGGGTGTTCTGACATCATGCTTCCTTTGAAAGAAGCAAAAGTGCTTTAATTCAGGAACTAGCAAATAATTTATAAATCTGTTTTTAACTTGATTTTCCCGGAGGCCATGGAACAGGACATTGACTCTAAAAAGATTCTTCAGATTCAGTTCTTTTGGTTAAGAACTATTGGCTTGGTCAGAGAAGCAAACAGGATCAGTATCTTGGGTCTCGCCAGACGTAGGGAAAGTCAGTTTACATAAACTGCCCAGTGCATGCATGGTGAGTAATAATGGTAGAAACTTGTCTGTTTTAATCTGGTGAGGATTTGTCTGTATGGGCCAAGGGGGAGTTTGGTAACACCTGCTTGAGCAGTGACCCTCAGCTGTAGAAAACTAAGCTGCTTGTTCTGGCTCTAAATAAGCACAGCAGTTTCCTTATCTCTGGGGCACCCTGCAGAGATCCAGTCTTCATCATGATGTGGCTAGTCTATCACTGTCCCTGGAGGAAAGATGTAGAACCTGTGAATTTTATCACTAAATTGCACTGGCCAGAATTTCTGACAATTTATGCTGAAGGAGAGGGAATTGGCAAAGTGCATAATGTCTATGCTTGCTGATAATTCAGCACACTTGGACACAGTTGAGCTAAGAAGGTGTCATGTTTAGCACAGTTTCACGTCTCATCAATACCTATTCATTTGAATTGGAAGCATCTTGGCTAATTGTCTTGGCTTTTTGGTAGATGCAGATGGGCTTTGGGAGATGGAACAGCCTACGGTGGTGTTCGGTAGTCATCCAAAAGCAGCTGTGAAACTGAGAGAGACGATCTTTCTACAAAACAGTTTCAAAGTGGCAGCGAGGATTGGAGTGCACACGCCTTGGTGCCTTAATTAACATACCATCTTTAACTAAAGGAAGAATTTATTCTGACATCAGGATCAGAGCAGCAAAAGAAAAAGCCAATCTGTGTTTCTGCCTTCCTTTTTAGTTAAACTTTGACCGTCTCTGTCGGTAAAGCTGAAACAATCTTATGATTTTTCAAGCTGCTTCTACTGACCCCATCTTGATGGCTTTCCGCATTCATCTTCCTCTCATTGGTTGTGCCAAATGAAAGAAGAATTTTAAAAAAAAGTGTCTTCCTTTTCTATAAAGATAACAACCAGGAACTGCACAAGAGTCTGCATATACTTGTAAACAGGATACTGCTAAAATGTAGTGCTGATTTAGAAATGCCGTCCTCCATAGGTCACCTTGTTAAAGTCTGTGATCATGAGTGTAGGAATGGGTGGAGGTGCCGGTTCAGCCAGGAAACCCTGAGGCCTGGCGTTATCACACTGACCTCTGTATGACTGGCTTCACTTTAGACTTCCAGCTGGCCTGTAGTAGCACAGCCTTTTGGGTTATCCAAAGCAAAAACAAAACATTTACCTCAGACCCCAGAACGTGCTTCTTCCTGCATTGTTCTCTTCATCCATGTTTTAACTGCTGTACAACTGAGAGGTGCAGTACAGCGGCCATGAGAAATTAACTGGCTCCATGTGTGCTCACTCTGATAAAATGTATGCCATTATGTCGGTATTAGCATAATTCACTTAAAATCAGAGTAGCAATTCCGGATGGAACTCTTTAACGATGGATCTACAGTGTTCGACACTTGTGCCTTCATCTGGATAAAGACCCTAGTTCATTTAGACACCATGCACTGAAGGTAATTGGATATCATCCAGTTAAAGTAGTACAATGTTAATAAGTAGAACAGATGATGTAATTGACCTTCATAAGTTAAATAACTAAAATAAATTGAATATCTTAATGTACTTTAATTTAAATCTTTGAATTCACACCCTTCAAAACCACTTTCCACGTATATTTAAGTTTTATAATTCAGAAGACTGAACCTTATCCTGTTTAATTGTTGCCCTTGTCCCTAGGAGTATAAACTGAAATTCAATTACACCACAGATTTTTTAAATCTTTTTATTTTTATTTACTTGGTAGTCACTGGAATCAATGCTGCATTCTACCTTGCCAGCATTTCTTAGAAGCGTGCCCATCCGTGTCCCCTCACATCCATGCATTTTTCTCCATTTGTGATTTTAGTTGAGTAAATTTCCTGTTGCCTTTGCCTTGGTGCTTAAAGAGTTGTGCTTAGTGCACCATGAAAGAAGAGGAAGAGGATATTCAGGTCCCTGCCCCTGCTGCCAGATTGCCTGGCTCTCCTTCCTAAGTGCAGTGACGGTGCTGATAGAAAGCCCTGATAATCTGCTATCAGATGAAACAGAATGGGGGAAGTGGTGGTGGGGGGTCAGTGTTGCTATTCAGATTACTAATTTGGCTAGACCTCTCCATGTTAAACCAATTAAGACTAATTAGCTCACTGCAGGCTAGGCCAATTTCCGGGTAGTGGTGTTTTTCCGCATAGCAGCTTCAAGCGATCTCATCTGCACAAAGCACAAGTTCAGGTCCTAATGATCCGACACCTTAAACCAGACTCTTAACGCGGTGACTTCAGAAACCTATTAGCATTTTCTTTACACTGAAATGTTTCGCTTTCCTTTACCCTGTTATTTCATATTGAACTGAAGTTGTATTTTTAGACTGTTTTTTTCATATCAAATTTGTGCTTTATCAAATTTTCATGTAGTAGTAAATTATTTTTTTACGAAAATGCCTCATGTATTTTCACATATGGCACTAATTGTACCACAATGAGGTTTTTGGTATGTTTTTTGTGTTTGCTCAAACGCTTACATGTGGAAAAGAGGCTATATTTAGTCATGAATACAGCACAGTGGTTCTCTTTAAAGTTGTCTTGTGAGTATTAAAGAAACAGTTAACCTTTCATCCTGTTGTTTCTTCAGCTAGCGGCCTCTAACACTTGGCTTGTAAATAATAATTGGATGTGCCAGGCATCAGGTCTTAAGCACCTAATCCATCCACAGTGCTCTAATTCACATTAGGATTGAAATGCTTTTCGGCAAGAGTTTTTTCAATTTTGTTTGGGGGAGGGAAGATATACCTGAAACCATTTCGTTATATACTGTAGCACATTTAATAATGAAGATCCAGTGATTGAAAGGGCTTGAAAATGTGCTATATGGAACCACAAATATTCTGTATATGCACTGTTCTTTTGTTCTAACATTGGTTTCAATGTTTTTAGAAAATCCATTTGATCAAATAAGCAGCGAAAAACAAAAATTGAGTAGTTTTACCAGTACTGGGAACAGAGTGTAAAACAGAACTTCTGAAACTCATGATTCGCCTCTTCCTGTGATCATAATTGTAAGTTTATTAACATATCTTTTTTGGTAGTATAAATAAACATGAGATGGGGACAGAGAAAAATAGCCTAGAGGGTTTCTCTCTGTTGTGAAGCTTTAAGAGATTATCAACCAAGAATGTTAGTCTAGAAAGCTATGGGGTTATAGTCATCTCAGTCAGTTTATGATTGCAGCATCTAAAAAATGTTATCAACATTAGTCATAGTAAATTATTAGTTTTTCTTTTATTTAATTAGACCATTTTGAGAGTTGCTTTCACACTTTTGTAATCTCGGGGTCTTTAAAAACTGATAACGCTGTGTTTAAAGATACTGATGTTTAGCCGTTGTTCTTAAATTGGTCTCAAATGGATATCAGTTGGGAAAAGAAAATCCCAAACGATGACTTTACTTTCATATGGCAACGTGTAACAGGAAGGGAGAAGCCAAATCAAAACAAACTGGCATTGTGCACTAATTAACCTTTAAACATTTGTTAGAAAATAATACAAGCATAATTTTTTTGTTTGCTGGATGGAATGTACTATAATGAAGAGAAAGATTTAGTAAGGAAATGTGTTGCTCATTGATTTGATCCACAACATTATATTAATAAACTGAGGGATCATTTACAAGTTTAGCCTCCCACTGTTTCTTTGTCAGCTATTTACAGAATCTACAATTTATCTCACCTACAATGGTCATTCTACGTATTAAGAAGATTATTAAGCTAGGCTAGTAAAGCAGTCCGCTAAACTGTTATTCTATTGTTTTCTTTTACATGTTTTCGTCTGGTTGTGTTTTTTAAAAGGTTCATTTTTTTACAGCTGATACCAAAAGGTGTGCGATACCTTTTGAAAAACACCTCAGCTTTGATGGCACTGATGGTGCTTCTGTTCTCTTACTGTGAGTGAGGAAGATGGGTAAATCAGTGTTGCACTGAAGGTGGAAAGACTAGAGATAGTGAAGTGAAGTTCAGCCCTGCAAGTTTCTGCATAATGATGCACCTGGCAGTACCTTATCTGCCTTTTAAAACAATTAGAAGATAATTAATTAAAACGCAGGCAAGCCATTGTTTGTCACAGAGCTTCTCTGGATTCATCACTTACCCCTGACCCTTCCCCCCTTTAGACAAACTTATACTTGAGTAAGGAAACCTAATTCACCCACTTATCCTCAGTCATGTTTCAGTATAAAGCTTCAGCCTCAGACCGTCATGCTGGCTTGTTGTCTAGCAACTGCACACAGAAGCATGACTCGCCAACGACCAAAAATACAGACTGAAAATCATTTCTGTGCTTCATTGTTAGATAGCAGTGTATGCGATGTCCTGATGTACTTTTGAAGTAGTGACTGCAGTCTTAAATGAGAATTGACACATTGAGGTGAAAGCATCTTTCTTCCAGACACCTTGAGCATGCCTGCAACCTAGCCAGTCTGTTTAATTAGGGTGTCAGGGCGTTCATGTCCTGTAAAAGAAAAGCCAGTTAAATGTGTTACATGTTTTAGCTACCATGTTACAAATAGAAAGTAGAAAGTCATGTCTACTTAGTATTTACACCCCCCCCCCACCCCATTTTATCTAATGTTTTCAAAGGAAACTGAAATTGCAGTTTAAGTAGCTACTGTAACTGATCAACTGCATTAAATTCATTATCTTGAATATTTGAGTATGGTTTCTTAAGGTTCTCTCTCTTTAGTCAAGCGTCTGTCCTTCATTGCAAAATGAGCCATATGTTAGCAGTTTGTCTTGTTGTTGGGGATCTGGTGTATGCTTTCAGGCATTAGCAAGCAGCTCTGTGGGATCTCACCCTGAGTGGGTCTGACAAGTGAAAGTGGCTTGAGCCAGGTGTACAGCATTAAGGTAGTATACCTTCCACTAACGCACTAAACTCATTCTGCCATTATGAGTCTTCTAATCAGGTACCTGCTCTTAATCCTCTGTGGCAGCCACAATGTTTCCTGTCTCTCCATGCTGTGATAATACATTAATCATTTGAAGGCTCCATTCTGGCCAATAGACAGAAATTGCAGGTTGTAATTTAGCTATGAGAGCAGAATTAATGATTTCTAATGGCTGAAAGCCCTGGTATGATTTATTGGGGCTGATACGAGGGACAAACATTTTGTAAACAGAATAGGTGCTTACAAATGATACATTGTGTCATGGAGCCAAAGTAAAGAGTAATACGGTTGCCATGGGGGTGTTTCAGCCTTTGCTTGACATCTATCTTTACAGCATCATTTTGCTAAACAATGAGGGATAATTGTGGGAACCTGTAGGCAGCACTACCTCTGCCCACATATCCTCTTATTGTTCTCCCAAACGCTTTGTGTGCAAGAACTGTGGAGAGGAAAGCCAATGTGGACTGAGGCACTGGAGTTATGACCTATGCTGGGTCTTTAAAATCTTTAAGGTTGTGAACTATGCTAGATTTTCCACAAGGTGAAATGAAATTCCCTTTTTTTAACAGATGTGGTTTTCTTACATCGAGCACATCAACTTAAAATCAAAGTTTTGTTTCATTAACTAAGGAGAAATGGGGAAGTAGATCTTTGTTTGCTTAACATTTGTGGTGTTAGTGTGGGCACCTATGGGAATGAAAAAAACAACAAGTTACGCCCAACAGACTGTTTTTTTGGCACACGCTTTCTTGGAGACGTTGCAGGGGCTGAAGTCATCTGGATGCAAGAGTCTCGACACTGTAATAGTGGCGGTTTGAGCTTCTCTTCAGCTGTTTTCACACATTCCATACTTAGTCTTGAGGGAGACCAGATATTATCCTCTTTATGTTTCAAAGTTGTTCCCTTCTTTAGTCTACCCTGATCTGTTGCCAAAACTAAATTATGATCCTTGTTATTATGAAAGTTACTGGCTGTAAATTTGTCTGTGTATTAATTAATATAACTGCTTTTGTTTTATGGTTCTAAGCAGTTTCCACTTTTTAAGCTTTCGCATGTCTCAAGAGCTTTCCTATTATCAGTCCTGTAACTGTCACCAGGTTGCTGCCCCCTAGTGTTCACATTACTGCACATTACACTTTGAAAGTATATTCATTTCTTGCAATTGATATTAACTACCGTTGAGACATCTTGGCATATTAGTCGCTATTAGTCACTATTCTGGAGCTGTGGCAGGTGCTTCTAGGTGCAGGCCATTCATCTCTTTGTATATATCTTTTTGAGTTTGTACAGAGTTTGGGAGATATTCACCAAAACTTTGGTTTAGCAATATATTTTAAAGAATATTACTTTAGCAAGGTTAATTTGGTGATACCAAGTGGCTGCCGAAACAGGCAGTTCAAACTAAAGAGTGGCTTGCTGTTGCTTTTTTCTCCAATGTTTAGCCCTTCCTTGTAGAGTCTTTTATAGGGCATCATCTCAAAGCACTGCATAACTAGCAAACGAGACAGGCATCACATGCAAACCGTAAATTATACAAGAAACAATTTTAAAGTATAAAAGTGGGTTTTAAGACAGAATTTGACTTGCAAGCTCTTGAATATGCTAGGAGATCCTTGTACAATTTGGAGTCACTGCTTGGTAAGTGATATGAGCCTCCAAAAGCAAAGATCTGAAGTCTCGCTCTCCTACCCTCTACCCACCATGTGGCTTTTCATTAAGCATTTGATAATGAGGAGGGTTGTATCAACAGAGGTCATTTTAATAAGATGAAAGATTGGCAGCCAGTTTGTAATGGCCTTATACCACACAGTGCAGCCATTCATTTGTGTGAAAATGATCTTGTAATTACCAGTTTCCTTGAGGATATATTTGCCTGAATAGTTTCTTCATTTCTAAAAGTAAAAATAACTTCTTATACTTTTAAACTGTTGTGATTGTTTGCATTATTAATGAGTTAATTGGCTAATGTCTTCACATCTGTAAAGCAATTTGTTGTTGTACATTCCTGTGTACTGACTCAGCTGGAGCCTGTTTGGATGTAGCCCTGCAATTGTCTGTACTGGCAGGACTGCACGATTCACACTTCCTGCATTTAAATAGCTAAGTGACATCTGGGGCTACCTTTAGCGTTCTGAGGCAGGCTTCTTCTTGACTAGAGATGGTCCGTCACTTTGACATTATATCAACTGCAAGCGCGGCCACTTTGTGCAACGGTAGAAGCCACCTGTCAGCCTTGCCAGTTCTAAGCCGCCTGTGTGTTGAATATTTTATTTTCAGGGGAATGCTTTCGTGGCATTTGGTTCAGATGGGAAAAGATACATTCGGGCTGAAAAGCCATTACCTTTACAGATTTCTTCAGTGGGTTAGCTCGCAGGTGGCTTGGCCCAAAATAATAATAATAATAATTGCTTACACTTATATGGCGCTTTTCAGGACACTCCACTCAAAACGCTTTACAGGTCATGGGGACTCCCCTCCACCACCACCAGTGTGCAGCATCCACCTGGATGAAAAACAGCTACTGGCACTATACTAAGAAAACAAGAAAGTGCATCTTTCTTAATGGCAGTTTTATTCAATAATTAAGATAACCATGAAGCACAATGTTGAACATCTGCCAAGTGTTAATTTCTCATAAGCAGACACATGAGTTGTCAAGAAGACCCACTAGTGTTGTGAAAATGAGAAGTCGTACATTTGCTGGAAAGTTTTCAGCTATTGCGTGAGAAAAGCTTTTCTTCTGCAGCAGTCGAGGTAACCTGACTGCAACCTCGCGGACTGAGTCTCTGTCGTATGCTTCGGCAGCATGCCTAGTTACTCAGGAAGACTACAGTCATCCTCTTTTTGACCGATGAATGTAGAAGGCTGATGGCAACTGGGGTGGGGTGCAGAGAGTGGGAGGGGGTAAATTAGTCCGGAGATCCTTTTTCGACTTTTATCTTTCCCACAGCACTTCCAAATTAAATTTGTCTGGCGTGATAGTCACTGACTAGCTCCATTAGAGCCTGTCGTAGCTCCAGGAGCCATCCGTGGATAGCAAACTTGATAAAATCAGCCACAGGGCCTGACAGAAGAGGGTCCTTGCCGCGCACGAGACAGAATGATGGGTCTCTCCCCAGATCATTTTTCACGCAAAGAGCTGTTTGATACAATTATGTTTGTTTGTGCGCTCTGGAACAAAAAAAAAACCCAATATGATTGAGGGCTTGGGGATTGGTAGTATTCACCGAAATGATTCTGCTTGCCATGGTGGCTAGTGTTGCTCTTTTGGTCGAAACTGAGAAAATAGAGGTCATTTGTAGGCTACCTCCAGGCAGTGAAAGATGATTGCCATGCTCCTCTGCCACTTTTCAATCTGCGGAAGCTGTGCTTGTATCGGAAATGTAGTTTATTGTGATAGGTTCAAGAAAAGTATCGCTTATATCTCTCCTACCAATGTTATTTTTTTTCCTCACTGGAATGTGATATGGTATTTTATCTGGGTGGTTCACTTAAGCTTGACGGCCGTGACTGAAATGATGCTTTCAAATGTCGTCTTTTTGTCACCATTGACTGGAGCTGCCGATTTGATTATTCATGCTAGTCACCATTTTAAGGAGCTTCAACATGTAGTCCACACGTTCAAGTTCCTTAGGTGATGTTTCTGAATATTTACACTAACAAGAAACCCTCAACCCCTTTGGGCCAGCAGGCTTTTTACAGTACGTATTCTTAATCTAATTCACAACTCTTTATGTAATTTTTTTCTGTCCTCATTTAGTGAAAGACTAGAGTGAAAGAAGAATGAAAAGACTAGAATTCTTTGTTTTTGTAAGAAAGCCTTATTAAAATTTTTAAATAAAATGGTATTCCCTGTGTCTTTTATTCTTTTTAATGTCTGCGACAGAATCTCTTAATTTTCAAGATTGATCAGCAGGAAGTTGTCTGTATCTACAGTAGGTATTAAGTGCAGTAGATTGTGATTTAAGCTTATATTCATAAGAAAAGCAGTTACAATTTGTTTTGCAATGTAACGTTTGTAAATTTAAGGTTTTTCTAATCCTTTTTGGCCTCGCTGGCACACACTGTTCAGTTTTCATGATTTATACCTTGTCCAGTGATGGTGAATCTCCAGAACAAGCCTGCTTCCATTTTTCTATTAAACTTCACGTATACGAGTCATCTTAGTCGTTTCACTGAGGTTTGGGTAAAATGTATAATACATACATTTCCCATGTCCAATTTGTTCTTTCTTGTTAAGGCTATTTTGATTGTCATTGTGTTTAGAAAATTTCCATTTCACTACTATGGCTTGAGAGCCATAGCTTCAGAGCTTAACTAAAAAGTACATCAATTTTGATTTTGTAGGAGTATCTAAACATAGTGCAGTTGCCAAAACCATAACCAGTAATGTTTTGTTTTCTGGTTGTCAGTAAATATTGATAGAGGTCTTTTTCCCAGTTGAAGATATGCAGTAGAGGCATAGTTACAAAGACTACACATACTGTTTTCCAGAATTTGGATTGATCAAAAGCTGTAAGATGATTTATAAATAACATGAGATGCAGAGTCTATCTCGACCTCTTATTGATGCAGTCATTGATTCTGCCCTCAGATTTAGTCTGTTGAATGTTAATTTGGTAATTTTTCCTCTTCGTTTCATTTTGGGTTTTTCCTGTCTTTTCAACTGTTGTACTTCGTTATTGAATATGATTTTCATGAAAAAAGAAATATTGGTGTAGAACCATTCATTTGAATTTATTGACAAGTAAAATAAGATACCCATCTGCATAGAATTGAATCTCATACCCATAAGTTGTATGTAAAATTGTAGGTAGAGAATAATATAGTGATTTTCTATGACATGGTTGTCTGTACACAAGTGTAATTAATTTACAAAATTAGCCAGCAAAGATGGTGAGGAAGGTACCAATTCAGATTTAAATTCTAATGATTATAATGTACGGGTCCATACACCCCAATTGCGAATATGCTTGAAAGTTTCTGAAAATGGGTAAAGGTGTGAAGAGAACTTTGAAAAGTCTTTAGATATTCTCAAATCTGACAAGTGTCCTTTCCTAGTATCTGACCACTCGGAGACTAAACCATGAAAATCCATCCAGTTTCTAAAATTTTATAAAACTTTGCCCGGCAAGCAGTGGGCACAACACAGGATACACCCTGGAGGGGATGCCAGTCCATCGCCAGGCTGAAACACGGACAAAGACACAGTCACGTACGCACTCACACCAGTACCAGTTTTCTCCAGAAGACAATTAACCTACCATTATGTCTTTGGACTGTGGGAGGAAACCCATGTGAACATGGGGAGAATGTACGAAGTCCACACAGATAGCACCCTGGTCTGGAATTAAACCCAGAGCCCTAGCGCTGTGAGCCACTGCACCACCATGCCGACCTAAACCATGAACATTTTATGGATAAGTTGCATTGCAGGGATTTTATTAGGGAATCCTAATGTTGCTTCATCTGGGAATTAGAACAAGATAGCCATTAAAATGTATGTGTGGAACAGAAGAACATTTATTTTGTAATTACTTCTCTACCTACAATGCAATGATGTGACAGGAAAGTACTTATTTTAATACTATAGATGCCATTTTATATTATAGGTTGTGTCTTAAAAAAGCTGCTAATGGGCTTCTGCCAGCCACTTCATGCTGCGTTTCATGCTTTTCATCAGCAGCTCCCATGAGCACTAGAGGAAGCGTTTAAGGTTGAAAGTGTGTGAGGGTCAGAGCTCTTGTGTGTGGAACCAGGGAGAAGAATGTAGTGAGAGAGGGGGCTGGAAAACAATTGCAAAGCAGCTGAAAATGTTTCTCATCTTACCGAGGCTTGGCCTTGATATCCAGGGGTCTCTAGACCTGAATGATTTCAAGGTGGAATGACTTGTCACATTCAGCACCTCAAGGCCAAAAAGACATTTGTGCCTGCAGTCTCCCTCTGTTAGATAGAAATTAGAGAAGCCCCACAAATATGCTTGTGCATTCAGTGGAACCAATATATTTCTTCTGATAGCCTTGTAGACTCAAGGCCAGTTGTTCAGAAATAAAGTAGTTGTTGCCACATGTACTGAATGTTTAAGGCTGTCTTTGAAATGTTTCTCTATCTTCTCAATCTAAATTACTGGTTGCTCAGTAAAAAAATGGATTGGGTTTATGGCCAGGTCCAAGTTTTTGGTTATTTGATCCTGCTTGAAATATCAGATCTATGTTTGTTTCTAGGTTTGGAGTCTTCATTAAATCTCATCTGTATTTCTACTGCTGTGGAAATGTTTCATACATTTGTCATGTGTCCCCTCTTTTCAATCAGTGTTATTTACCCATTTAATATTAATCTAAGAGTTAATACTGATAGATTTGTCAGTTGTTGTAGCCCTTAACTTTATGGATAAGTACAGAGGAACAAATGATGTTAATAATGAGCTATAGGCCAGTTAAATCTGATTGTTTAGTGTGATGGATTAGCTATTAAACTTTATATTGGCTGCTCATGTCCTTCTGAAGATTGTGATCAAAGTGGATGAGATGTTTCTAAATGTATAAGCTTGGTTTCTGCTTACCCATACAAAACTATCCTTAACAGTTAAAGTTGTTATAGTAGTGGGAAATACTACTGGATGATTTTAGTAAAATTTCAGTGTTCATAACATTACATATATGGTAACTCCTGATCACCCAGACTTTTGCACAGCAGTTAGGTTAAGTCTTTTTTCCAGTTGCTTTGTAAATTATTTGCTTCTACTATTAATAAATCTATGCACTCTGGTGTCATTAATGCAGGAATGTATCTGCAAAGCTCTAGTGGTGCAATTGGATTACTTCTTAGCTGAGTAATTTTTTTTTCTGTAGATCAAGGACCGAAATGAGACACTAAATGCACAAGTGGCGTCCCATAAAAGGAAAACTTGTTAGTATTGATTGTGAGTGAGCGCAAGACATTGGTGCGGATTATTTATCTTTCAATTTCATTGCAAGTACTTTGAGTCAGATTAAATATCTGCGTTTTGTATTTCGTTGGACTTTCTAGCTCTTTGCTAGCTGGCAGAGGAGGAAAAGGTGGGAACCCGTTCTAAGAATACATATTGCAAGTAAGACAGATGGAGGTGAAAAAACAACCGTGAATTATTGAACTGTCACATTTGTAAACCTTTGTGCATCTTTGTTGATAATTTCAAAGTGCGTTGGAGATGCTAGCTTGTTAAGTCCTTAAATTAAGCTTTTTTTGGTCAGTTAGCGACAATCATTAACAACAATTTGAGTGTGTGGACTTCAGGTTGCTTTAAGACCAGAATTTGTCATCTTAGATTTCTGTTAACATGTAACATCCACAGGGTGGTTAAATAAGTTTATAATTTGTCTTTTTGTGGTGTGATAGTTCTTCAATTCTGCCCCGTTCAGGGCAAATGAAACTTCTTAATTCACTCGAGCAACATTGCTTTATTCTTTTCCCTTGGTGTTTTCCTTAACATCTGTAGGTAGTAGCACTATAATGGAGCGTTAAATATTCTCATCTGCTGTTTGCATATTTGCAGCTGTTATCTCCTATGAGTCAGTTTTTTTCACTCAAGTGCTCAGTTAAGAAATGTCTTTTTGACTATTCCTGAAGTATCTCAGATTGTTGAGGTTGATGATTTGTTCAGGAACAGTGGGTTCTCTGTTCCACTTCACCAGGTAAAGAGGAAACGATCCCTTGTGTATCCACAAGCTAAAATAAGATGTCACCAGGCTGAGCATGAAATAATCTCTGCTGTATTTTGATTTGACAGTAGGTTATTTTAATTGTATGTCAGCTGGAATTACTTTATCATGAAGATAGAGCAAAATTAAAAATAGCTTCTATATAAAAAATAAAAAGCTGCAGATTGATTATGCCTAGAATCATACATTAAATATTGACAACTCATAAGAAAGTCCAAATCATTTCAGCAGCTAAGAAAATTTCACTGGTGTGTGAACTCTAGTTAACATCATGAAAATGAAGTTGAGCAGCCTTTTAGAACACGATTTTTAATCCTGTTTCATGAGAACTGTAATGAAAATCAATATTATGTTGTATATGAAAGATTCTAAAATCATGACTCTAGGTTTTCCGCTTTGAAGCATGATACTTGTAGAACATATTTAGTTCCAATCAAATATCTCCTGAAAGGAGTGTTTTCAGAAATTGAGTTACTGTATTTATGTCAAGTAAATTTAAAGAGGAGTAGTTGAGAAGATAAGTTTTCTTCAGCATTTTGGGATGTGAGACAACTTTGGTAAAATTCACTATCCCCATACTTTCACCTCTATTTTCAGAGACCCAATATAATAAGAATGTTAGATGTGCTTTTCACAAAACATAAAGCACTTTACAATGGCACACATAATACACAAGAGGGACAGAAAGAAAGTTGAAAGGTAAGTACATTGAATTAACATTGTAAAACTGGGAGTAAATTGCTCATTACAAGTAAAAACAAAATGCTTTTAAGTGAGTTTTTAAAAATTCCAGAGTAACAGATTCTGAAGATTTGGGTTCTACAGACAAAACCAGAATCAGCACATTTTAAAATTAATTGTACTGCTGCAGTAAATCATTGAGATACTTAGGAACTGTACTACCTAGTTCCTTACACATGAAATATAGCACTTTATAGTCTGCTCTAATTGTCACAGCATTCTTAGTTCAGTTTATAGGCAGAAAAATTCTAGACACTATGGTTTGTTTGCCACCTGAGAGCATAACACAGCAAGTAGGGTACTGTAGTAGTCTAATCTTCATGAAATAAAGGCATGTATCAATATTTAAGAGTAAATTAAGAGTTCCTAACTGAACAGTGTTACACAGGTTGGAAAAAATTGTTTTATTACTGCGCCATCAGCAATAGTGAAAACTGTGCTAAAGCCTATGAGCATAATATCAGTTTTGTCTTGATATCAGACAGCTCTTTAAAGGTTCTAACATAGAACCTTGTGGAACATCAGATTTTAAATGAAGATTTATGAGCTGGTGCTTAGCTGTCAAGAAGGAGTCAAAGCCATTAAGGGACATACCAGTGATCCCTAGATAATTTTACATGCAATCCAGTAGGCTGATGTGATTGACTGTATCAGAAGCAGCACTTACATTCAGAAGGAGAAGGGCATTAAATGACCTAGAGTCAGAAGACATCAGCAAATCGCCTTAAAAAGGGCCACCTCAGTAGTGAGCATTTCTGTCTTAAACCTAACTGAAAATGGCTTGAAGAGCTCATTAGATACCAAATGAGTGTAACTGAGTTGCCACCTCCCATTTCAGAAGTTTTGTCATAAAAGGCCAATTCAAAATAGGACTGAACTTAAATATTTCGGTGTCCTGCTGAGTTTTTTTTTAAAGAATGTGTAATAGCTGCAGACCTTAAGCCAGTAAACAAAGACCATGACCTTATATATGGTGTAAAGTGAGACTTTAAATTCTAAGTAGGTTTTCATACCACGTTCTATCTTTGGACTTGTGGCTTTTGTCTGTTCCCAGTCAAATCACGTTGCTCTGTTTCCAGCACTACCTAATAACCATCTGCACCTACTCCTTCCCTTTTCTGGCTTCTGTGACAGGAGAAAAAACAGACTTTATCTCAGTGCTTGGAGTCGCAGCCTTCCTTATTTCAACTAGCTTCAGTGAATGGAAGGTAAACAGCCTTTAATATAAATGACTGAAATTGAGAGGGGCCTATATAAATACTCATTAAGAGTATTATTGTCTTAGTGTCTGGAAAGCAGAATAAATTGAACTCCAAGAAGCATTTCTCAACTTCCATTGTCATCTCTCCCTGTGACTATCTTTGTAATTGCCTTCAGAAATTATGCAGACTATTTACCTTTTGAAACATAATACACAGAAGCTCATGTAGATTGATTGATTATAAGACAGGAGCAGTTCTCTTTCATCTTTAACTAGTATTACATTGCACTGGTTGAAGGGATTTAATGATGTGGAACCAGGGAATGAAAGAAACACTTACTCCCTTGCCATTATTTACCAGTGTTTATCCTTGATGACTTTACTAAGGGTTATATGCTCTGATGCATACAGAGAGGAATGGTATTCATATTCACTCAGGGTAGAAGACTCTTCAATATAATTTTGAAGGTCAGTATTCTGTACATACAATACAAGTACTGTATCCTAAACGGACAAAACTTTTTTCCCCTTACAATTAATCAATTTGTGTTTGTGATCATAATAAATGTGAATGAGAAGTATTCTCTCATATGTTTTATTTTTGTCTAATTCTATGCATTCATTAGATCATAGAGCAAAAAAGTACTCTTGTACCTGCACATTTAGTGTGTCAACACACATTTTTTCAGTGTTCGCAACAAACTTAACTC
Organism: Atractosteus spatula; assembly: GCF_055471065.1. Lineage (NCBI taxonomy): Eukaryota > Metazoa > Chordata > Actinopteri > Semionotiformes > Lepisosteidae > Atractosteus > Atractosteus spatula. The sequence goes on along the minus strand of NC_142711.1, from coordinate 22,800,933 downwards.
CAGGTGATGATGATATTTATTATTATTGTTTATTAATAATTATTATTCATAATAATAGTGTTTAAACAATAAGTTTGTTTTATAACGCAACACATTATTAAAGTGGATGAGTTGCTTAATCGATACATGAGTTTTCATTGGTTTCATATTGTTTGGCCATAGTTTTCATACTGTGCTTCACACTTCAGCTGAAACTTGAAAGTGCCCTGCATCCATCTGTTGAAGCATTTGAAATATCGTGGGATTTGGTAACATTAGCTTTTCACTTGAAACATGTCCACTTGCCTCTTTCCCTCCATCAAGTAGAAAGGTAAATTTATCTCAAACTTCTGGATTGATGATCCTGTTGTGCCCTGACATTGAGTGGGAAACTACAAATGCCAGTAAAGCACTTAATTGGATTTGCTGCTTCCTTAAAAAGATTCAGACATGCTGTTTAAATAAAGAAAGACTGGCCAAACATAGCAATGTCAGTGTACTTTGATATCAAGTTGGAATTAAGTTTGTTTTCTTCCTTACCATGTGTTATTTTTTTTGTAATTGTACTGTGTCTGAGTTTGCTTGATGAATGAGTTCATTTGTTTTCCAGGGCAAACGTTATTATAGCTTTAATAAATATTGCTGTTGACAAGAGCTATCAAGAGTTTTGGGGGGCACCACCCTTTTAGCGCCTCCTCAGCCACACAGAACACGTGTAGTGTATTTGGTTTCTGTGCTCCTCGATTTCAGGTGACCGCTCTCTCGTTTGACATGTCTGATTAAAAGTTCAATATCACAGCATATGGGAATTTGAGATTCGGTCCGTCTCGCTCTCTGTTTCTCACTCTTCCTTCGTACATCAAGCTGTACATCATGCAAAATCGATGTCCCCCTGTTCTGGTTCTGCTCAGCTCGATTCTTAATTTTTGCTTGAAGTTGTAGCTCAACTCCAGTTCTATGAGCTGAGCACAGAGTTACTTTGTTTCCATTGCTTGATCTATGAGGACCAGTGGCCAGTTCACCCTGCGTTCCTCACATCCAGTCAGTCGCCCATCGTGCTAGGGTCCGGTCTCTGGCTCCTCTTGATCCCTTTGGCTTCCCCAGCCCGTCAGCCCAGGCGCTGGCTTCAGCCCTGTGTTAAAGACTCACTTGTTAGTGCTCCAGGGGAATCTGATGTAAGTGACAGTGACACAATACTTATTGCCTGCTCAAACACACAGAACTACATTTTTTTTGACCTCATAATACAGGCCAATGAAATCTGTACATCAGGCTCCCCGACTCTTGCCTGACAGCAGTAACGGAGTAGAAACAGACTCCTGTTTGCAGAATTCATTGCTGAAGTGTCACATTCAGTTTCCAGCCCCAAAGAAGACACCTAGTTGCATTTTCAAGGCTTTCTAATGACTTTGCTGCAACCAGCACAATCATCTTTGATCACGTTTCTTTACTAAGAAATTGTCTGTTCAGAGAGAGGCTCTGCCTCCTGAATCAAGTGATGCATCTAGCTGTCTTGTAGAGCCATTTCTAGCAGATCAAATGATCAGCATACTGGGTTTTCCATTAATGTATTTTTGAAAGGGAATGCGACAATGGAACAGTCCAAGTCTATATTCTTTAGACTTTTTAACATGGCTATAATGGCAGTTATTTATTCAAACAAGGGAAATGATTCTCGGAAATGACCCAGATGGGTCCCTTAAGAACACTAAGCTTGATATCTGATGATCGTGTCTGCATATTGAAGTATTGTAGCCTAGTTATTGCTTGTAATTTGGCTAAATCGCCTGGGAGGTGGTATAAAGTACTTGGCATATGTTCACGTGAACATTTCCCTGACAGAACACAGATATGGCTATCAAGCTGGTGTTGTCAAAAATCATTCAATTCTCTGTACTTCTATTCCTGAAATAAAGAATGTTCTTGGTGTGTTTCTAACCAAAAATGAAAATGCCTGTTGTGTACCAGAATAATCTATAGAAAACTTTCCAGTGTTCACAAAGTCTGAATCTAATTAAAATCTGTTACCCAGATGAGTGTTTTGGGACTCCAAACAGAAATTCTGACTAGAATACAGCTGTAAACCATAGGGGAAACTAAAAGGTTGATTTCATTTCACTTGTCGGAATAACTTGAATTGCTCAGCACAGATTCTCAGCATATTAAAATTGGTTTGATAGCTCAGATCTGGAGGCAGAGTTTTCCAACTAAAATATAAAGCCTCACGTTGACACGCTGTCTATATAAACTAGAAAATTGTACTCACTAGAATTTTTTTTTTAAATCTTGGTTTAATGTCTTTTATACATTTGAAGCTTTCCCTCATCTTACAGTTACTATAACTCTAGTTGCATTCAGTTGTTTTAAAGAAGCATGGTTGCCCCATCTTCATTGTGTTGTTCTGGTTTTTAATACAAATGCAGTGATAAAAAAGGACATCATGTTTCAAAGCATTTTACAACATTATCATTATGTTGTGTCAAAAAATAATTGGGAATCTCAAATAGGTTGTGAGGAGGTATCCTGGTGCCCTGTTCTCAGGAGAACAAGATAATCTATTTTTGGTAAAATATCCCAAAAAGCTGTTTTTTCAACCTGTAATTTCCTTGTTTGAACACTTTATTGTTTAGAGGATACAGCAGGATATTTAAATTGTTGTCTATCGGTCACATCATTGAAGGTTTTCACTAGCATCACTTGTGATTTACAAACTCACATTTAATAACAAACAGTCCATTAATTTAGCATTGCATTAGCCTTCACTGCAGAATGAGCACAAGCACCTTGAGCATTATCGTTCAATTCCCCATTTATTCTTCCTCACGGCTGGGGGGGGGGGGGGGGTTGTTTATTTTCCTTTTTTCGTTCATTTATTATAACAGGGTTCCTCCTTTTCTGCTCCTCATTAGTATTCACAGTTCCATCACTATGCAGTTTAATCCCCACCACTTTTTTTTTGTCACAACAGATGATGAACCAGGGTTGCTTAGAAACACTCTTTGCTCTCTCCTTAAGAAAAAAAAAAAGCCTAGTGCAGCCACAAAGGGAATTGCCAATCTACAGCATGTACTCACCTCTTTGTACTCTGGGGGAAACTGCGCTTCGTTACAGCCGTCTTTAATTGATCACAACTTGGTGCGGCTCTGCTGTGATCCATCAAATTTTTTTTCCCCCCCCTTCTAATGTTTTGATGTCTGTTCTTCGCACAGACCCTGTTAGTATATTTCAAGGGCTTTTGGTGCACTTATTAGCTGTAATTTAAATTATTAATGAATGTATCAAGCTTTTTACATTGGAATTAGCGTTTGTACCAAGACTTGTGGCAGAGACCCAGGGGTATTTCAAGGGCTGCGATCTTGGCATTTCACTCCATATCAAAAATCCTGCTACCAGTGCTATTAAGGAACCTCAAAATCAATGACCCATTTTTTTAAGTCATGTGTCTTACTGAAAATCTCTCTTGCCCTATTGCAGATGTTGGTATCTTATTGGTCGTTCTTCTGTATTTTATGATATTTTGGCGCAGTCCTTGGTAACCAAGACAACCATTGCTTCATTTCACATCCAGCTTCACTTTAATAACTAGCTCTCTGCTTTTTATTTAGTGATGTTTTTAAATCATTTCTGTATGTCTTAGATTAGTTTTACTAAAGTAAGGCAACATAAGTAAGTAAACATGATTCGTTTTAAATGTTTGTGTGGTCAGGGCCGTTCAAAAGTCCCTTCATGATATCAAAGACTGTTTTCTAAGTGTTAGTGTTTAAGAAGTTAAAAGATTAAAGCAGACAGCAAGAAGCTTGGTGTATATTCTCATGCCAAATGGGTAAATACATAATTAACCATCTACTAAAAATACGTATAACCCAAAACATTAATGAAGTGCATTACCATGAGATCTGAAAGTAAGGCTCTTTGGTCAAAATAATACTGTAGAATCCTTTTTCCCCCATATTCATCTTATCTTTCCGTTTTACAAAGCAGGTTTATTTTGGAAATTAAAGTAAAACGATATGAATTGGCCATATCATTTCCTTGTGTTGGAATATTGTGACTGTCATTGTCAGGTTTTATCAGCATTCTAAAGTCCTAACGAGTACAGTTAAGTCATGAATTGATGTAGCTCAGGACACCTTTGCCAGTTAAATAGAGAACAGCAACCTGATGTGTTTAGCGTTTTTGCTTGAGAGAGAAGGGTGTCAAATATGTAGAAATCTGAACCAAATGTTAAGTGTCTTACACTGTTGAAATGCGACGATGAACATTAAAACAGTATCGACCCAGTTTTGTGATTAATCTTAAGTTTTTGCGACTCTCGCCAAAAAGCCTAAAACGTGGAGTTTAAAGAATTATAGCCATGGAATAAAAAGTGTCTTAAGTGCAGATCAATGATCTACTTGAAGGACTTGTAGTTTACGATATAAACTGTTCAAAAGTGAAATTGTTAAATGCATATGAATGTGGGCAAATAACTTTTGAGTTTTGTCCATTAGGTTGGTGTTTGTGAAGTGAACATTTACCAGAAATTATTTGGGATTAATTTTACATTTCATTTTGGTTTACTGGAAATAAAAAAGCAAGATCCCTTGATGCCACAATAAATCCGTGGGTTTCTTCACCAGTTTCCAGATGTATAAAACCTTTGATTAAAGAACAAATCATTATGTATTCAGCATCACCAGATTTATCTCTGTAACCCTCACATTAAGAAAATTGCAATCTTTTGGAAATCGGCGTTGTCTCTGGCAAAGAGCATTTCAAACTTTTGATCTCCTTTTTAACTTTTGCAGAACAAAATGAGTCTTTAACTTTTTTTGGACAGCTCTGGGAAGTTTCTTTGGAACGCTTAAATTCAGGTGCTGTGTTTAGAGGGAACAAAGTCTGTAATTACTGCTCTGTTGGCAAGCACAGGTTATGTGGGGTTCAGTGCCCATCCCATGCCAGGCAATGAAGCAGAGACAGCAGGGTGTTCTTCTTGGTTCAGCAGCTTGGCGACGTACTGCTGGAGCTCCTCTGGTGAAAACATATTTATGGGCAGCGAGGCCTCTGCTGCCTTCAGTCCCTTGTGTGAGGGGTGGGCTGTGCTAATGCATTTTATCTTCTCCAGCTGGAGTGGAAAAGGATACTGAACATGCTAACATTTTCAGGTGGTGAATGAGTCCATTTTATTTTCGAAGTTGGGGTGTAAATGTCCATCAAGCACACACACACACAGAAAGCTTCTCTTTAGAAAACAAAATGAGCAAAATGCTCGCAAGCCCAGAGAAGTTACGAGTATTTTTTTTTTCATTGTGTAATATTTAATAAGACTTTTATAATATACTGTGCTGCAGCTAATCTTGGGGCAGTTGGACTGCATTCTTATTGAGTCTTACTGAACGGTGTACAGGGTCAACATTTTCTGTTCTTTTGAATCTTGCTAGTAAAAGGATAGTACATCTCTTTCAAAAGCTGAACACCAAATCTGATTTTCTGTTTTCTTTCCAAGTATCTTTCTTTATTATATTGGGGCATGACAGCTGGTTTAAAAACAACAAAGCAAAGCTTGTCAGGAATGACAGGTCCAGAAAATTATAATGGTTGATAAATGACTTGTCAGCACTGCAAAAAAAATCAGTACTTTAATTTGATTGAATAAAGAGTTTTTTCCTATCTGGGTGATTGAATTGCAAGAGGTTCAGTTGTTCATTATTTCATCTGAAGAGCTAAAGTACATGTGTTGTGAACAAAATGAAAGTGTACAACTTCCTTTCTGCTACATTTAGTTTCATGCACATGTGCTAAGCAAACAGTTTGCACAAAGTCTTCATCTGAAGCTGTGGTACCTGTGAAATTCATCTATATGCATTATGTATTCACCATATGTGATACTATCTTGTAAGGGATCCCTGGTGTTTTGGAAAAGTTTATCTTCTCACTTTTTCTCTAAGTTCACAGTAACAAGATTAGATTCTGGCATTCTTAATTGCATTTATTTAAATATTTCATTGCTTTTAGTTTTTCAACTCTTGGGAATATAGTGGCAGAATAGCGGCGATGATTCCAAAGGAAAATCTAATGCCAGGGAGATTTGGGCATTCATAAAAATGTGATCTAGATATTCACAAAGATCCCAATCTGCTCGTTTATCTTTAACTGGTTTATCAAGGAATATATAACCATTTTAAAAGTTCTAAAGTGTGTTTTATTTTTATTTTTAAATTTATTTTGTTTTATTTTAAACCTGTTGTTTTTTAACGGCGCTGCATTCTTTGGCCAACCCTAGGTCTTGACTGAGAGCGTAATCTGGCCTCACACGTGTTTTCACACACTTGCAAGCATGCAAGTCCGCCCTTATGCACTATAAACAAAATGATTAAGTATTTGTTAAATGACCTTTTGGGTCTTTTTTTTTGCCTTAGAATCTAAATTGCCTTGTTTGAGAAGTGTGTTTCACGTTCAATCTCGGCTTCTTTTCCCCCCCCGTCACATTTTTTACTTTGTTTTCCCTTTACAAATACAAACATGTGTGAGAACATTCTTGAGCTAGAGGAGGGAACAATGTCCTTGTCTTACCACTCCCTTCAAAAGGTTAAAGAGTTTGCAGCAACGTTTTTTATCACAGAATGTAATTGAAGTTGACTACATTTTCCCCACATTGAGCCTTGTATGTGGTTTTCTGCCAAATGGCAGCAAATCTATTGCAGGGCGTTTAATTACTCTTGGCAGTAGCAGCACTGCCTGTTGAATTAATGTAGTTGTGCAAACTGGATTTCTCATTCGCTGTTAACCTTACCTCAACTCTTCAGGAATAGATTGGGATGCCCATGCCACCTTTATTATTCCCTTGTCGGTAAAGGATCTTTAAAAATGATGTAAAGGTTTCCTCCATATTCTCTCCACAGGATGTTACTGTATTCATTATCTCTGTACAGCAATTTTGCAACCCCCTTCCCCGACAATAAACATCCTCCTTAATCGTCTTTGTATGAAAGAGGTTGTGCAGGCAGTAAGAAGGGATCCAAATTAAGCAGTGTCCAGGCTGTGAAAGCCTACTACTGTATGTGGCCACTGTTGGCAGGAATACAAGCTGTACAGTACCTCTGTGATGTATGCTTTGCACGTGGGTTGCACATGCTGTGTTGTGAGATTCTGTCCCATTGTTCTCGTCGAGACTAAAAACGCCTGCCTGTTCACTGGTCCCTGAGCACTAGATGGCCCCAGTTCTTTCCACTCATCACATCAGCGTTCAATGGGAGAACAGTTACATTCTCTTCTTGCAGGAAAGCCGATGCTACGTTAGCAGCAAAAGGACGCTCATAATCATGTTGGGATGTCTGGACCAATCCCTTCCAATCAGTGCAACCTGGTGAGAGAGGTTGCCGTCAGTGACTACAAGTGGAGTTCTGTAGCAAATCGACACTCCTGTCCAGACAATATGTGGACCACCCTATCGATTGGCTTGTTGTGGAATAATTGGTGTATCGTTCTGTGTGCCTGTGCCGATATTACTGATGTCTGTCAGTGTGGTCTGTAGAGTCATGGTTTGGCACTAAAGTAGACTTGGCGCCATGACTGGCAAGTCCACCTGAGGGGACTTAGTGTTAACTCAATGTTCTCTTGAATATTGCTTCCTTTCTGTGCATTTCTTGTTTTTCACAAGGCTTGGCATTCACCTGGCCCAGTGACCTCTCAACTGTGTCTGGTCAGATATCCTTAATGAGGTGATTGATGTTTATTCTACTGTCATTTGTGTATCAACCACAAGAGATCATGACTATACAATATCACAAAAAAACATTTAATATCCAAAATGAGTATCCTTTATCTAAAAATAAACATGCAGAAATAAGATACATTTTTTTATGATGCCCAGCATATATGACATCATTAAAAGCTTGTCATTTGTTATTGGGCAAATTTGCAAGTTTTTCTTTTTAAAACTGTTTTCCCAGTCTTACAGGACGGGAGGTTTTCAGGGCCCTTTCCAGAGATCTAAGGATCAAAATCAAGAATAAGAGTAATCAGATAATTCTGGCATCAATTTGTATACAAATGTAGTCAGATATTCTGAGGCATTTTGTACACAGTACAGTGTCTGTCTATGTTGGCACCATTGACTCTGAATATTCATGAGCTTTTGCAGAGTGTAGAAGTCAGTGTGCAGATGGCCTGAACATGCAGGGTAGTGGGCTTGTTTTCAGGAACAAAACACAGGAGAAAATGTCCAGGATTTCCAGTTGGCATCAGGATATTAAGTGATATCTTAAATCAGCATATGGTGTAAAGAACAAGAGGATTAAATGACAAGTAACTATTTAATGATGACTGTTTCCTTAAAGAATTTGCGTTTTTCTTTGCAATGTTTTGCCAGATGGATAAGACAGCACCTTGGACGGTCTCTTGCCTGTCACATTAGTTTGGGTGTGCCGTATGACTGACGTGTCTACAGGGCAAAGTCCAGACGTGGCATTTGAAAGCTACCGAGTAATTGGATCATGGCGGTGCCGTTTTCAAAATTGCTGAAATGTCTCAAATTAGATTACACTTAAAACTATGTTGTCATATTCAAATGAAGTATTGAGGTAATTCGTGCCGGCATCTTCACCACAGGTGGTCCCCTCTGCTTGGGGAAGGCAATGCATAAAAAAGACATTCAGAGCAATGGGAGGTAATTAGGTAGGCCTGGGGCTATTTTTACTCAGGGCACTTGGGTGGCTTAGGCTTATTAATGTCTTGACTTGAGTGCATTATGTTTCAGGGTAATAGCATGAAGTGTATTCCTGTATATTATACAGAAAAAGGGTAAGAGACTCATTGCCTTTTTTTTAAAGAAGCAGAACAAAGTACTGTATTTAATGTGAAGTGCAGTGAAGGGGGAGTGACTGTCCTGTGCTTAAGAACTTTTTTTGTTGTTTGGTTGGGGACTAATTCTGTGTAGCATATATAAGTTGTTTCTCTTTATTCTATCCCTACATCTATCTACCTGTGTTTTTTATTTGTCCAAGACTATGGAACTAACCATTTAAGACCCTTCTCAGGTCCAGTGAGATCTTTCAGAAAGAAAGGTTAAGCTGGCTTTAGGCTTCATAAACCTTAAGGGCATGGTTAATGGTAGATTAAAGCAAAAGGTAAAACAGACTAAACTATCTGTGTTCCTTTCCTTGGCTTGAAGATTTTTAAGTTTAAGATGAAGACTTAAGGTGATTCAGACCATAGAACTAAAGTTTCCTTTAGCAAGTTGTATTGCCTGCAGTTTTACATCCCAAAATTGCCTCTTCTGCTCTCATCACTATTCCTTTAATCTTTCTTCTCATAACACTAATTGTTGGATGTTTCCATCCCTCTGCCTTCATTACCGACGGCTTTACAGGTCAAGAAACAGCAGTGTGACTTTGAGAGCTTTTTCTGAGAGCTTTTTAAATCCATTGTTTGATTCAAAAGTGCTGCAAACATCTGTGAAATACATTTAATAGGCCGGCTCTTCCTGCTGTTTGTCTTAAGCAGAACTGCTTTCCTGTGCACAGCCAGCACCTGATGAGATCTTAAGAGGCACCTTAGCCGAAAATAACAGGGCTGACATTGTTTGTCACAGAAGTCTAGAAATGGGTCCATATTTCGCCATGGCAGGAAATCATCAAACAGCATGTCAAATGCTTTTTTTTCAGGCAGTTGCCACACAGGTTTTAAAATAAATCACTCTTTTGTTACAATAAATGATTTTAACATTAAAAGCAGGCTGCTATGAGAGATTTATTGAACTATTTAATAATGAATGTTAATAATGATATTCTCAATATCACTGATTTTCAGGTTGTATCTCATGACCAGTATATTTTAAAAGAACCATGTTTCAAAAACTATGATATGTTACCTGTTTTTTAATTTTTGAAGATATGGTGTATAACATTTAGTTTCAAGTATTCCTTGTGTGATTTCATCCAGTCGGGACCTTCGTAAGGCTCTGAATGGGACATAAAACATTAAATCATAAAATTGTGAGGTTTCATTTTTTAACATTCTTTAATTTATTGTTAAATCCAAAAGCAATTAGGAATTTGCTAAGTTTAAAGTTAACTCTCTGGTCAGAAATTGAGAAACAGCTGAAACATGTATATAATTAAGAATTAAAATTAAATAATTTTATGATTAGGAACTGAAACAAATCATCAGTTATGTCTAATTCGATTTTTAGGTTCATTTTTGTAGATCGTAGCTCTTGTATCTGTAACTACTTATTTTTACTTTCCTTTTCAATAACAAACTGTCCCCTTTCACAGCCTCATAAAAACCTGTGTGACATAGCAGATGACACCATTCATTAATTTATTAACCTGCTAATTTCATTATTTGGGGGATCTGTATCCTAAATGATAGATGATAATCGGAATACATTCCATTGCCATTTTTCCTCTTTTTGGCAGGAAGCTACCGTACCTCACCCTGTTGTCTGGTCTTCTGTGTAGAACTTGATTTTGACGTAATAATATTGTTTTTCACAATATGCAGTTGCTAGAGTGCTAAAATAAGTCTTATGATGTTTGTTTTATCACAAATTTGGTATTTAATTTTTTTTTACATTCTTGTGTACTGTTATTATGCTGAAACCGTTTGCCTATATTAACAACATATAAAGTGAAGGAACGTCTGTTTTATAACTTATCAACACCAAGATATATGTGGTGGTTAAGCGTTTTACTGTAAAAGCCCGTTGTGTGCTGTCTGCATGTGGTTGATTGTGTATGCACCCATTGCTAAAGAGGAAAAATCAGTGACCTACTTTTACATACCTCGAGAGGAGCGGCTCTTCTCATCTCTGCATTTCTTCCACTGGATTATTCTGCAAATTCATGTGCATACACCTAAACAACTATTTCCTTTCAAATGCTTAATGTCTCTTAAAAAAATAAGAGTACTAGTAATATTACTGCTTTTCTTTTAACAATGGTGATTGTTTTCTCTTGATGTATAATAGTTTGCACAAAAAATCGTCAAGGTTTCTTAGATGTTAGCACTGTAAAGTCAGGGAAATCAAGTACAGTCGACTCGTGTATGGCTAATGAAAACTAGTTTTCATTAATTAGCTTTTACATGGCCAGTAAGAACTACCCATCAGTGCTCGTAAATATTTGATGTGAGAAGTGACTCTTATCGCAGCGTCCAGTGTAGTTCTGATTGATCCCAGCACTTCTGCCTTCTTAATGTGTCATGCATCCAACGTCAGCAGTGATTAGTTTGAAATCTGTTCTAATGAGCAATATTTTTAGTTTTAATTTTTAAATCTGCAAATGCTTCCTGATCCCTCTAAGAAGAACCATTTGTATGTGATGCATGACTGTTTACTTAATTAGCTTTTTATGGACGTTTTATTTTAGTTCTTCAGATTTAGTACTGAATTTAGATTGTGCAAGTTGTTGTTTGGCTGAATCTGGATCAGAGATGCAGTGGAGGTTACAGCCTTCAGTTTAGTGTTTTTCTTTACAGTATAAAATTAAGAACACAGAGTTATACATGGGTAGTTGGCGGGGGGGAGAATCTCAAATACCAGCGCACAGTATTTTAATGTGAAAGCTTTCCCTCTCTCTTTGAAGCTGCAGAGCCATTCTTTCAGAGACTGTTGGCTGCCCTCTGAATGGAGACGTTACCGATGAGCCATGCAGTGAGAACGAGGCCCGCGCCTCCGTCCTCATGCCGGTCAGTTGGCCAGTTGAGCTGCTGATGGGAGCCAGCACTGCAGCCACGGTAACCAGTTAGCATCGCGGCAGCCACCAGGCCGCCACATGCTCAACCATTAAAATCGTTGTAAAGGGTCTATGTTACCGTGGCAACTCCGTGCCATGGTGAAAAATGGAACTTGGCGCTCCAAAGAGGCGCATTATTTCTTAATGTAATATTTTTCTGCCTATCAGCTTTTTAATTTGCCACACAGAAAAGAAAGTTCTTAAACCGCACCTGGCATAAGGTTGGACCCATAGTGTGTGTCTGGAGTCGGGGTAGTTTTACATCACCTGCCTCAGAATAAATAGGTGCTGATCACTGGGAGACATTGCCCGTTGATTACATTTGCTCCTCATTCTGTGAGAAGCAGCTTTTGGGAATTTGTTATGCACTTATGAGGAATAATAATAAATGTTTAAGGGTTCTCCAAGTAAAACAAAAATCCAGGATGTGCAGCTGTGCTTATTGTGTGTACCCCTCCCAAGAGTTAGATGTATACTAGATCTAAATACTGTTTTTAATTTTGGAGAGACAACTTCAAGAACAGTTTAGTTTGTTAAAACATTTCATTCTAGCACTATACACTTTGCACATTTTTAAAATGGTTTTTTGGCATCTTTATTTTATTCCACAGCAGCTTCTACTGGCTGTATACTGACCCTGGCTCCAGCGGGGAGAGATACTGCTGCTGTGAACGTTGGCAACAGATAATATACCACATCTGGTATAAAACACGTGAAGAGACATTTACTTAAAATAAGTATCTTTTAATTAACAGTACTAGAACTATAGTCAAGGTGGCTGAGGAACTGGATAATTGAAGATATTTTCTGGTCTTGAATTGTTAGTCCTTTGACTGAGATGAGAAAATGAGACCAAATATTAATACAAAATAAAGAGAAAAAGGCTCAATTAAGCAGGTGAATCATACATTATTAAGAAGACAAGGCGTAAGTAGGTTAAAGTAAACATATGCAGAATTTCCCCTCAGTGCCTGACACACTGATTTATATCTGATGCATGTTCTCACGACACTGATTATGAGGCACTGATATGAGGCTATCTGAAACATAAAAGTGTGTTTGAAAAGACTGAGAAAATTTACATGGGAATCCTAAGCTTTGTGGAGTGTGGTTTACTGTACATAAGAAAGGTTACAAACAACAACAGGCCATTTGACCCAGCTAGCTCATTTTTGCTTGCTAGTAATCTCAACATCTCAACTTGCTGTGTCTTGAAAGAAGCTTGGGCATTAGCATCACCCACATGACTGGTTAGCTAGTGTTGTGGAGCTAAGACCATATACTTGCTTTAAGAGAAAAGAACTTAGAGTAAAGGCACCATTTTACTGTGCTTTGAGGTATAATACATCTGAGTATGTTAATTGACAAACCTTAGCCCAGTTTAAGGTGAATCAAAGTGTGCAGAAAAGAACCTTTAAAAATCACTAGTAGAAGATACGCAACTTGCAGACAAACTGTGTGTGTAAAAACACAAAGAATTGAAGTCCTTAATTACTTTCAGTTAAAAATAGTTTGGAATTCATGTAAAAATGGCTTGGCTTTGCTTTCATATTCTGACTCAGCCACCATTAACAAACCTGCGCTTTTCTAAGAGAAAGTTGCCTAAACTGATTTATCTTGTCAGTGTTAATATGACATGAAAATAAACCAAATCTAATTTTGCTAGTATAAAGATAAATACAAGACTGTTGAAATACAAATAAAGATGAGAAAGAGACCAAATATTAATATAAGAAAATAAAAAATGGCTCAACTTAAGCAGGTGAAATATACATTATTAAGAAGACAAGGCTTAAGCAGGTTAAAGTAAACACATGCAGAATTTCCCCTCAGTACCTGAAACACTGATTTATATCTGATGCTGTTCTCGGAACACCAATTAGGAGCCTTTCTGAAACATAAAAGTGTGTTTGAAAAACAAGTTTCACTTTCTGCCTGAAGAAGACTACAGGAAACAAGGAAAGCATCCCTGCTGTTAGGCATAGTAATACAGTGTCTAGTACACAGCTGACGCATCCTTGTCTCTGCTAAGCTTGACTTTGAATTAAGAGTGCTTGACTGTGGTTCTAAAACTTTTGAAGTCCCGGTTTTGTAATGGAATAGGACAGACGTTAACACTTCAAAATAGGGTTTATCTATTCCATTTGTACAGTTTTTAACAGTTTTCAAATGGAATATATTAATATTTTAGGCGAGTGACATAAATTTTATAATGAACAGCCTCTACTGTAGGTAATTTGCATGCTAGTAACAAAGTTCTTAGTCCTGACTATAGCCTGAACTATGTCCTTGACCCTCACCCTTGGGTTATTTGCAGAAGGTAGCTTGTTCATCTGTTTATAAGCATATTCACAGATGGTTTATTGTTTATTGGTAAAGTGTGACCAACATATACCCTTTGGTTGAAAGATTTAAGAAATGTTGCTCAGTACACCTTAATGCTTAAAACACTAAAATGTCAATTGTAAAAAAACATTCAAAGGTCATGGTGTTTTCAGAATTACTCCCATGAACCTTTTTACTGCAGCCTTCATTGTGTGATATTTACAATGTTTAAAAAAACATTGCATTATTAAGCAGCAAACAATATTCTTGTGTTGAAATTCATTTAAGGACATCAACCACTGCGCGTGTCATGAATTTTGACCTCAAAACACATGGACACAAGAAGACATGATGCCTTTTGAAACAGTCTATTAAAATGTTACTTTATATTCAGAATTTCACCTTTACTTTTGCATGCCTGACGGCTGCATTGCGATTGCAGACTGACCTACTGCGCCTGTGATAATATTAGTTTCTTAGTTTCTTCAGACCGAGGCCCAGATCCTTGTAGCATAATTCCAGCCTGTCCATAGTCTTTCATTGGCCATCTTCAAGTCTTTTTTTCTTGCAGTCCAGTTGGACTCTTCATTGGTAAACAGTATTCTAGGATGACATTATGATCTCTTTGGTCTGTTTTTTATTTTCTTTGCTTTTTTTAGTGTCTCTAAGGGACGTTCCCAAAATACTAGTCTTGGTCCAGAGTGCTCAGGACACGCTAGCTGAGTGCCAAATTATGAGTGCAGCTTGTTGATTTTGGCAGTAGAATAGTCTGATTACACTGCCGAGAATACCGTTCTAACTTTGTCTGATGAAATTATTCTTTGTTTTTTGTTATGTGACGCGAGTTGTGAAGTTTAGGTTAATGAAGAAATTACACAGCCAGAATGTTATCTTTCTCTTTTCCTTAATGTAACTCACAGTTCAGTATGAAATAGCATTTATCTCCTCATTGTTTGAAGTTTGCCTGCAGTATAGCAGTTCTCTCAGCTTAGAAAGAGATAGTAGACTAGCAAGTGGGCGTTTTATTAATTTAGCATATCATCGTACGTCTCTCAGTATGGTCAGGCTTAATTCTTTTCCTCAAGCAGATTCTTGTTATAAAGGGTGTGTTGCTTAATTCTTTTCTTTTTGGTCCAGATTATGTAAACGGTCTTTGGATGCCATGTTTAGACCAAATGTTGCAGGTATTGTTCTTACTGTGAGAGACAAAGAACACAAAAGGTCAACACCCATGGCATTTACATTTCCCTTTAGGTCATGAAGGTTAAGTAAATAGTGTCTTTTTACCTCGGAAAAAAAGAGAAAAAAAGGGAGAAAAACAGGATTGTAATAAACACCCCAGAAGATGGTATTTTCATGAGGGCTGCGTGTTCTACACAGTTGTTTTTACTTTGTATTTTACAGCTGTAACCCCTGTGCATAAAATGGAAACTATAACAGGCGTAACGGCTGAGATCTAGCCTTACAGTCCCCAGCAGTTCTATTCTCGTGGCCATGACGCCAGGAGACACGATGCTGAAAGACTTGCTGACATGCAACTTTTAATTCTGTGGGCATCAATAATGTATATTAAGTAATGGGTGGTCCAAATAGCACATTTGATAATAGATTAAGCTACTCTCTCTAAATCAATTCATTAGTTAATCAATATACTTAGGGCAGCATTCAGTTCATCATAACATTATACAGTTAAGCACTGTCTGTAGTCTGCAATGTAGTCTAAATAATTTAGTGCGGAGGAGAAAAAAATTGACCCTAAACTTTTTCGCGTTATGCTGCTGGTGTTAGGAGCTCACTGTCTTTTCAGAGATCAGAATTTCACTGAATGCTAAGAGTGCTCTCTGTGTGTGGGATTGTTTGTTTATTCTCATGAGTGTTAAGGAATTATATCTGTCACTGCTGAAAGTGTATTTTACTGCTGAAAGTGAAAGTGTATTTTAATGAAAATATCAATAGAGCAATGAATGACTGTTGCATGCATGCATGCATGCTATTCAGTGGTGGAAGACTGTCGTACACAGCCTTGATAGTAATTTGGAGTACTGTTATTTGGCTTTATTTAGTTGGTCACATTCGTAGACATCGCACAACAGATAAGCATCAAACCCCCTTTGGACTTTTGCTGCATGTGTGCATGTCTTTCAAGTTTAAAGCTGGTCATGAGATGACTTTCTTTTTTTTTTAATAGATTTCTCTCATCTAAAAGTTTGGTGAGAACCAGCAGTTGAAAATCGAGGGGCTATTTTCCTATGACAGGCTAATGAGTACACTTATCAAGAGAAACAAACGCCTTTACGCCGAAGGAGGGAACAAAAACACCTCGTATTTGAGAATCCCAGACAAGCGTGCCAAGCCGCTGGCGCCAGTTTCTCGGGGCGCGGATGTGGAAGGGGCAGGATGACGCATCGAAGCTCGCTGGTGCTTGAGCCCTTATTCCTCATGGGACACTGCATCTAAGAAATGGGTTAATCACCAAAAAACTTCCAATAAAGTCCCTTGTTAAAACATGGGCAAAATAATGGTATTTGCGGTCATCCACTGCAGGGATGCAAACTGAACTGGAAATATTTCTTCATTTCCCCACAGCAGTTTGTGCTAAAATGCATTTTAGCTGATTTTACAGGTTGGGACTTTGAAGGTTTGTTTCATTATAACCAAGTGGTCAAGCTTTTTAAAAATACATTTCTTTGCATTTTAGCTACACTGGGGTATAATAACCATACCCCCAAACTACAATGTCTTAAAACTCTTCCTGCTTCATGTCACATGTTTCCTTTGTTTAATTGCAAACATGCATTTGGAATAAAGCCTGGATTGCTGGTTAGGTGTTAATTGGCTCTAGAAACTGCTAATAGGGACAAACAACAGAAACCAGAATTAATTCAGTGTATGTTCCCAATAAATTTTTATCCCCCCACCGTAGAAACGTCAGGAATGATTTTGGCGAATGCTCTCTTACATTGCCCATTAGGTGGCTCTGAAATACCTTCAACAGCAGGAGGGCTTCCTCTCGACTGTTGCAAGACATATTTTGATTTTAATAATGCAAAGGTGCTCACAATTAATTCAGAACACTTCAATAATACATAACCCGCAGCGGCAGGGAAAAAGTAACACTTCTTGCACAAAGTTATGTCTCTCACTCGATTTTCATCGTCTTCCTTGTTCTTGGGCTGGACGTGTTCATTCATGAAAAACAAAGCTAAAAGGAAAATACTGAGTATTGGCCAGGGGTTTGTTGCCATGGCTTCGCGCACAGACAAGTGCGAAAAAACGGAAAATGGAGGTGTCACCGTGGTCTCCACCACTGTTCTCATTGTTCTCAGCTGTGCAGCAGGAGAAATGTATGATTTCTGACTAGTGCAGACACAAAGCTTTATCTTCAATAACACATGAACATACGACCTTTGAATATGGCAGAGTTCCACTAGCATATGTTATTTGTTTGAAGGTGTGCATGAGAGCCACTACTAAGTCCAGACAAATTTCTTAGGGCAAGCTGCAGATTGGGAAGTTGGTTTCTGTCCTGACTCACTGTCAAACATAATCAGTTTTCTTGTCAATTTTGTGTTTTTTTTAAATAAAAATCTGTTATTAACCTCTTTCTGTCATGAAGATAAAAGAATGTGAGAAATACAGAATAAGCTATTGGTTGCTTAAAATTTCATTAGGGGGGCCTTTTGACTTATCGTTGCTTCTGCTCATATTGAACAAATTTAGTTGGATCTCTTCAGGATTGTTGTAATATACAGTAATATCACCATCTTTGCACTGTAATATTCCTTGATTTTGTGTAATGCAATTACATGAGAATTCTCATTACTTCATTGGGTGATGCGGCTGGATAGTATCTTTAAAAATAATTTGACAGTAATATTTTAATACTTTGGATCACATTTTTCTTTGTTAGTATTCCATGTGTTCCTTTGAAACATGTAGACAACTGGAAACATTGACAACAGAGGTGTCTTTGCAGTCAAATCTCGTATGAGAGAACAGAAGGAGAAAGATTAACCAGATCAGTTATGAAAAGTGGAGACCGTAGAACAAAAAAGCTATTTGTATCAGTCTATTTTGATACTGTATGCATGCACACATGAATTATTCCCTTTAGAAAGATATGTTCTATGTAGGCAGAAGAGGTTTTACCATACTCAAGTGAATGGGATTTTCAGAGAATCTTCTTGCATGCTAACATAGTGATTGATTATCTGCTTCCTACTGTGGATTTGAACAAGTGACATATCCTTCAATTGAGAGCTCTCTTTTTTGTGTGGATGTGGCTTGAAAGAAGGTCTGGATTTGTAGATTTCTGAACCGCACAGCCGTTGAAAGTGTTGACAAGGGGATTTGCTGCTGTGTAGGCATCTGAAACCGAAATTTTCCAAGAAGTGCCCACGCCTGATCCATACTGGAGCTCCTGCTGTTCTTGGCATTGTGGTACATAGGTTGATTTCTCTGCTGGCCTGCTCTGTTACCTACAAGAATGGGATCCGAGTATGAGCTCTGAATGTGGATTACACACTTTTGCACTGCAACATCTGACATGGATTTTTACTGATAACATTGACTTGTCTTAAATTGAAATTTCTTGTCTCTCTGCTAAAATTTTATGAGCACAGAACCAGGAAAGCAAAAGTCTTCCATTTAAATCTGTTTGTGCGGTTGCTATGCAAACATTTCAGCCTTTGATGTTGTTTGGGTGCCTAAATATCACCTGTTAGAGCAGATTCTATCTTTTTGTGACCTCACACACCATGTTAGAAATCAATGTATGACTGCGCCGGGCTGCTGTTTCATGCCCATTTCATTGGTTGGACAGCAATGCACCACATTTTCTAACATTAACATTAACACAGTGGCTTTTCAGGGGAGAGAATCTTTTCATCCTCAGGTTTAACCAGCAGCCATATCACCCTGCAACTCACAACTGGCAACCCACTGAAGCTAAGCAAGTGTGAACCTGGTCAGTACCTGGATGGGAGACCTCCTGGGAAAAACTAAGGTTGCTGCTGGAAGAGGTGTTTGTGGGGCCAGCAGGGGGCACTCACCCTGCGGTTCATGTGGATCCTAATGCCCCAGTATACACTATACCGTAAACAGGCGCCGTCCTTCGGTTGAGATGTAAAACCGAGGTCCTGACTGTCTGTGGTCATTAAAAATCCCAGGGTGTTTCTCGAAAAGAGTAGGGGTGTAACCCCGGCGTCCTGGCCAAATATCCTATTGGCCCTTACCAGTCATGGCCTCCTAATAATCCCCTCTATGATTTGGCTACATTACTCTGCTCTCCTCCCCACTAATAGCTGATGAGCGTTCTGGCGCAGTATGGCTGTTGTTGCATCATCCAGGTGGGGCTGCACATTGGTGGTGGTGGAGGTGAGTCCCCATTGCCTGTAAAGCGCTTTGAGTTGAGTGTCCAGAAAAGCGCTATATAAGTGTAAGTATAATGAATTATTATTATTAACCTGAAATCAAATTTATGACTGTCACAGCAGTGGCATGTGAAGTCTAAAGAGTGATTTAATGTCATTGAGCCCAACGCAAACTTCTCACGTCCTTTAGAATGTCTTCTTGCATTAGCAACAAAATTTAAGCACATCTGTTTGTATTATTAGTCTTTTTCTCTGATAGTGGATACCCCACGTCTTGCCTATGTACAGTATTGCATATTATATAAGATCCTCTAGGAAAAACAGTGAATCTGTGTTCTATCTCTTCTTTTTGGTATAGATATGAAGTATTGAGTTTACATCCATGTTTAGGAGTCACTTCTTTTCTTATTCTGTCAGTTCATTTTTGATTTGTCTTGTATATATCTCTCAAGTGCGTTGAACAGTATTTATATACAGTGCAATGTACCCGTTGTGCATACAGTACAATTAAAATTTGAACGAAAAGTTGTTTTTCAGGTGCTTTTAGCCAGTCATCTCCTCTCGTGTATGTTGTAACAGAAACACGCAAACTTAATGTTTAATGTAATGTAATGCAAACTTTTGTTTCATTTGCCAGAACTGATATTGTTGCCCTTTAAACATAATGTGGTCTGTAAATTCCTGTGAAGATGTCTTGGGTTTATGGATGACTGGTGAATGGATTTTTCTTGAGACGTTTAAGACGGGAGAACCCATTTTCTGCACTACATTTCATGCTTAAACTGTTCAAAACCTTGAGCAGGGCTGTAGACAGACAATTTTGAAGCATTCGCTGGTGTTCAGAAACTCCATAATGTAGCTTTATTGGTCTGTCAGCTTCTTGAGAGAGATGCACTTTTTTTCATTTGTTGCCAGGCCAAGAAAGAAAACATTGAACTTACATACTGCAGCTTAAAATGGATGCAGCAGTGGGAGGTAAAAAGACGCAGAAAAAGTGTAACAATCCGAATGAAAGCATACTGTATCTGTGGTTTTCCAGTTCAGCTCTCCTTGTCAGGTCTTCTGTGTGGAAAAGCGCACTGTATCAGTGAAAGAGAATAATGCAGATGGTTTTCTTGTTCATACAATGCCTCCTCATTTAGTGTTTTTGGAGAACTCATAGAATGCAGTGGGTGGAAGGAATATTTTAATGAGAAAATATTCCTTTAGTACTGACTTTGTTTGAAGTCAGTACTGGCAGCATGTTATGCATTTTTTCAAGGAAGTCATTTCCATGTTTCTTTATTAGAACTGTAATTCACTTACCTTTCTTTAAGTGGATCAGAATAGCCCTATTGATGTATTTCTTTTGTGAATAGTTAATTTAATGTTTTTGAAAGATACTGTTGACTGGAAGAAAACAACCTTTTTACAGAAACCCTGAAAGCCAAAAAGCAATGGCACGCATAGTATTATACTCACACAAACACATGCACATGCACCGCACACACTCTCTCTCTCTCAAAGACAGGCAAAATGCATCCCCTGCCATTCATTGTGCCCCAACCTTGCCCTGGAGGGACCACCCTCAAAGACAGACAGAATGCAGTAAATTCTCAGTGGCAATTGCAGGCCTTAGCTTGTCAACAGTGGTGCCAATTAGCAGCAATTAGGATGCATGTTTGTGATGTAGACAGCTGTGTCCTGTTGAGTGTACACTACCTCATTTCACATTGACTCGTTTATGACACTCAGAAGTAAATCGTTTTATGTGCCTTTATCGGCCTGATAATTCCTTTTCTTGCAAAAAAGAAAAAAGGTAGCACTTTGTTTAAACTGTATCATAAAGGCTCTTCTGAATATATACTGTAGCTTAGTGCAAACCCGTTCACATTTACCTGGTTAAAAGACATGGCAATTGGATTATAGAAGTGCCAGTGTAATTTTTTCATAATTGTATCTACCCATCAGTGTAGTTCTTCCCATGTTTATGTTCTTTTAAAGGATTTGAAATGCTTTTAATGGAGTTTTTATAAGTTTTATTTTTCTTGCCAGTTATTATAGCTCAATATGAAAGATGTTTTATTCTGCTGTGGTAATGGAGGCAAAGATTTACTGAAGCATTTTCAGTATTGTCATAAAGATCTGTTGTTTTACTATGAGCAATACCATCGTAATTATAATAAACTTCAAAAATGTTGGGATATCTGTGAAGTCCTATACT
Source organism: Atractosteus spatula (assembly GCF_055471065.1). NCBI lineage: Eukaryota > Metazoa > Chordata > Actinopteri > Semionotiformes > Lepisosteidae > Atractosteus > Atractosteus spatula. Next base: position 22,779,337 of record NC_142711.1, on the reverse strand, counting down.
GTGCTTCAGGCTCAGTGGAACTTAGAGAGTGGTTCATTGCCAAAACCGTCTGTGGCTGATACTCGGATAACTTGCGCTTATGCAGTTCTACTCAGAAACCTGCCGGGAATTTTAATTTGTTATATATTACAGATCAAGGCCAGTTTCAGGCTTTTGTGTAGCTTTTGAAAGACATGTTCACTTCCTCCTTAGAAGCTGAAATCTGAAACTTGGGCCTAAAGGTTAATAAACTATAACCTGAAATAGTTGTTTCAATATAATCTAAAAAATATTTTTTTTTAAACTCAAATATTCTTTTCAGTGATCTGTAATTGTGGGGGAAATATTCCAGATATTGAACTGAGCAAAGCACACTTTAAACACAGTAACTGTATTTGTACTGTCAGTATGGAAGAGGAGTGTGTACCCATGAACTCTGTGACTGCTTCATCTATCATTCTCTTGATAAGAACCATCTTTAATTAAATTTCTTAAATTAAGGACTCATACAACCCTTAACAAAGGGAACCTTAATTATCTCTCCACTTATAAGAAACAGATCAGTTTCTGATTTATTAGACAAAATAGAACAATACATTAATTGTAAAGCAAAGTTTGAGTTTTTATGTAAATATACCACTCTGTACTCAAGATAAACATTAGATTTGCTACACTTGGCTTCCTATATTAAGTTCTGATTTCAATATCAGTTTATTTGTAAACATTTTGGCGATAGGAAAGATTGAAAGTCACGTGACGTAGGTCTCGTGCTGTATTCTTACCCTGTAAGTAATCTTTGCCTGGTGTGTCTGCTTTTAACTCCTGCAGAGGCATAGAAATGCTGTGATACAGACTAGAAAACATGTTTGCAAATAGGCAACAGGTTTGTTCCTCCATTCAATTTGTGAAGCAGCTGCCGGATGAGGGACTGTATTTGTCAGCAATTTACGCTTTACATGTGTTGTCCCAGAGTTAAGGTGTAACGGAGCATCAAGGTGTGGGCAACAAAGAACAGGCAGAGGTTTATTCCATGTGAAATGCGGCAAAATATTAAGTGTTGTACTGTTTTTGTTTTAGTTTTCAGTTTGGAATTATTTTTTTTCTTTGATACTAGCTAAGTAGTGGGGAGTATTGTGTTGAAAGATTTAAAAGATTGCCTTGACATTTATATTGCAATATTGGGTGGAGTAAAGCTTTTAAAATGTTGGAAACAGAACTATGTATTCAGATAATATTCATTTTCAGTATAAACTATTTTCTAAAGATAAGATTAATTATGCTTTCTGCACCATAATAGTGTTCCCTAATGCAAATAGGATACGCAGTACAAAGGTTTTTTTGAAAACGGCAAGAGCTAGAATTGCTTCATTTAGTGACAGTAGCATTTTGATTTTACTTTGCAACTAACCTTCATAATTCTTTAATAAGCAATAAGCAATTGTTAGCATTATGTAATGAATAGTAACATTAAATGGCTTTGTAATAAATGGACAATACAACTCAATAAGAAAACAAGTCAGAAGAAACATTAATAAATACTCTAAACCTTGCTTCATTATTGAATGCTCTGCCCAGATCGTTGCTAACCACTCTGAATCATTCTTTCTCTATAAAAAGGGGCATGGTTACTTTGAAGTGAGTCAGTTTGGAAGAAGACACTGTTCGAAAAGTGCACTAGAGGGCACAAGTTGCATAATATTTGAGACAAAGTCTGGTGGAAAACCAGCTGAAATTAATATAGAGAGTAGCATAGCCTCTTCATTCTTTTACATAATTAATAATCTTTAATGTTCTGAAAATCCCTGTTTAGTGTAGAAATTATTTAAATTTTGTGTCTGCAGTGTAATCAAAGCGATTCAGTAGCACAAGATGAGAACTGACATGGCTGATAAGGTTCTCCATCCCTGTGTGAAGTATTGAGAATGTAAGTCCAAATTTCTGTCACCTGGAGTATTGCTTAGAGTGTTATTATCCAGCTAACTGTTTCTTTGTCTTTCAATTTTATCATTTAAAGGAAAAAGTCAGAAACTCTTTCCATTTATTTCAGTGTTGATTTTGATTCAGTCTTTGATTTTGTAACTTGCTGCACACTTCTTTTGTACTAAAAATAAAGACAAAATCGACAGACATGCAGTTACTCAAATTGTTTTTTAAAGTAATTATTCTGGATTGAAAGTGCAATTACTTTTAATGGATATGTTGTGACAGGTGTGTATTGGGAAGCAGTTCACTTTAAATCTGAACAACAGCCAGATCTGCACTGCTGTGGAAGTATAGTTCCCAGTCAATCTGACTGTCATGGAAACAAAATCCTTGGACAAAATGGGACTAATTGAGTTGCAACAGTAAAGGAAACCCAGGCAACAGAAACCTATAAATCAACACACAAATACCTAAAATACTACTGTGCGAGTCAACAAAACCAAAGGAACTTGCATTTATATTTTTGTGTCTTGTTCTGCACAAAATCTGTTCTCTTGAAAACGTACATCTTGAGCTATTTCATTTTGTCCTTGGGTTTTACTCAGACAGCACAGCAAGGTTGTGCTTTTCTCGGAATAACAACTCTGCTTACATACTCAAGAATGTTCCTTGCAGTAGTATGATCTAAAGCATTGTGCCTTGGTGTAAATACACCAAACAGGTTTAAATGGTTCCTCAGTAATATTGTGTAAAATTGGTGATGTTGAAATACATTTTAAAATGATGTAGTCCTACTGTATAAAGTAATTACAAGAATATTCTCTGCCAGTTTGTCAGAATTTTTCTTTTTTCCCCCATATATATTCATGTTTAAGTGTTTAGGGCAAATTAAGCTGTCTCATAGACAGCTTGTAAAAATCATTGAACCTCAAGCAGTGAACTGGCTTTACAAATATGCTATGGTAGTTTAAATATGTAATTAACGTTATTTTGTTGATTACTCTTGTTCATTGTTCAGTTTGAAGATGCACAGTAAATACTGTGGAAACCACCTAGAACTTTTGCAGACATACCGTTGGCATACGCAGACAAGCATGTTTGTGTAACCTCGGCTCACAAAGGAGGGCATGGCAAGTCTCACATCTGACCAACTTGGACGTACTGTATCTATATTAACATCTGTAGCCAATAGGAGCAAAAGTCCCTGCACCAACTTTAAAATATCTCTTTTAAAATGCCTGTGTTTAGTCACAGGACAGGGTTATTTTCTTCATTAGAGAGAGCTAGGGCCTCTTTTTACCAGACCATTCTACTCTAGGAAGAAGCATTCTATTGCCTGTTTTTCATGATTCCCTTAATTAAAAAAGCATGACATACTGTACTATACTGAGCAAAAGAAACATTTCTTGTGTCTGCTGTAGATAACTACTCAAACCTATAAGGAAGAAGCCAGTCTTTAACACAGGCGCACAGATTTTATTATTAAACAAATGTTACGATGTATAAATTCATCAGGCTGATTAATATTTGGCATCAGCTGTGTTAATCAACTTAAGTTCTAATGTGAACGTCTCAGGCTTGTAGTGTAATGCAGTCTCTTATATCTGTTATGGCTGCTTTACACCAGGTTGCAGATGCTGTCTTGCTGTCCTATTCCCTCAAGTCTTGTCTGGACAAGCAAGTACCCGGTGCACCCATATATGCCATAAGGCACAACTTGCTGTTAAAGTCTGGTTAGCAGGGCATTCTTGTGATCATTTTTATACTGAATGCACATTGACCAGCTTAATAAATGCTGTCACGTCACTGGTAAGCCTACCAGAAGGGCAACAAGGTCAAATCAGGACAGCCAGCGTAGGTCTGTGCAATCAGGTTGCTATAAACCACTGCAAGTGATCAATGAAGTGCCATTGATCTTGATGAGGTGCTGTGACTTCTGGTCTCTCACATCATGGTCTTTCATTAACGGACTGTTTGACTGAAGTGCCTTGTTAAGTTAGAAATTGCTGTAAACACTTCAGACGGCATGCAACAGCATGAGGACTCCACCATGCTTAAGGCAAGACAAGCTATTTTCTTGACAAGTTTCTTTCTGTGTTTTACTGGATTTTTACCTAGTTTGGCATTCAACAGGTTAAATCACCTCATCGCTTGCCCTCGACCAGTTCTCTCAATAATGAGAGGATAGAATTGGCCCTGGTGTGAGTGGGTGCTCGTCTGTGTCTCTGTGTGCCGTTATGGACTGGTGTCCCATCCAGGGTGTGTCCTGAGTTGTTTTCCGAGATAGACTCTGCCTCCCCTGTGACCTTGTGTTGGATAAAGAGGTTAGAAAATTGATATTTATAAAATATTTTTGTGAATATTCAGAACTTTAATATTTGCTCTTATTGGAAAGGAAGTAACATTAATGAGGCAGACAAATTCTGTGAATATCAGTATATGGCAAGGATCAGTTTACAATTATAAAATAAAGCAACAGTGCACAATAGCATTTTCTCCTACCATATACTTTGATGTTTCTTTTGATGCTCAGTATATATGAAGTAGTGTAGTTCCTCTGTCCCCAACACCTTTGTGGTGTGCAGTACAATACATGCAGATGGAAGATATTTTGAATTGAGGTTTCCATCTAAGAGCTGTGAACACTTCCAGCTGTGCTGCTCCATTGTCCGTGTTTAACATCAGAAAAGAATGTTCTTGTATTTTTTTCTGCATGTAGTAAATATGTGGAAATGAACAATTTAGCAAATAACTTCATTTACCAGGAGCTGAACGCAGCTCTGAAGATTCTTCTGAACACCAGAAGGGCTCTGAGTGATGTGGTCCGTTTCAGTCCGTGCCATTGTGTGGTTTGAAACAGTTGTGGCAGATAAAAACATTACTGAGAATTCTTTCATTTTTAAACCATTGCTTCCCAGTACTGTATATCATGTTCTGGATTTTTTTTAAAGGGGAACTGCAATGCTATTTTTATATTTTGGGATTAGAAAGATTGAGCATTGAGTGCATTTCAAACCACAATAAAAGTAAAATGTACACAGAAACTTGTAAAACCTCCCATTTACATCGCTAAACAGACTAAATCTCCAAGTATCTGCAGTGCTATATTCAGCGATTCAGACCAATACTACTTATAAACTGTGCATGCAGATCACGTCGGAGCATTTCTGCAGTGAAATGTCTGCTGCATAACCTGTACTTATTTACTTGTACATCACATTACGTTAGTCATTACAGTGACTAGTGAGCAGGAAGGGCCACTTCATATCACAGTTGGTGGGAGCTCTTGCCCGTGGAGAGACCAGGGTTTGTGACAACATGGCGACTATCCTGTACTTTCACAAAGTTCCCAATTTTGTGCTTAATTCAGAATTTGTCAAATTTGTCTATACAGTCAATTAATTTATTTTATTACCGAGATTTAATGGGGACCGCTTCAACAGACCCTATCATGCTGGGTTTTTAGGACATAGAGGATTTTGCCCAAAACCTCCCAAGACTTTTTCTGAAAGGAAAAGGCAGGTGTAGGCTGCATTTAATCTGAAAATGTGGCAGGGCCCAGGGCTGATGCAGGCTTGTGCTCTGAGTCCTCTCAGGGTTCACACTGCCAAGGCAAATGGAGTGCCATTCACGCCTGCTGCTGTCAGATAATGATGGAAGTGTCTCGGGAGACAAGGCTGACAGAGGCCAGACATCCAGACAGGAGCTCCAGAATTCAGGCTCCAAAACCTTGCAACCACAGGATGTGTTTGCAGGTTTTAAATAATTGAAGGATTTAAAAAAAAATCCCTAATGGGTTTGCTGTGTACAACAAGAATCGCCTAGTAACATGAGTTACAGAGCAGAAAGCTGAACACCAAACTTACAAATAGCAAACGTTCGTGGCACAGATCTTTATAATAATTCCAAGAAAGTTGTAATGAGCAGTTACATGTTATTGTACTTACTAGAAAAAATAGAAATATTAAAAGACTAAAAATGGTTATGATTTGTGTTACAAAATGCCATTTATGCAGTTACATTAAAGTTTGCCATTTTATGCTTGGCAGTGCCTTTGTGACTTTTAATAGTGTGCCAATTATGGATTGGACTTTTAACTTCATCTCTCTTAACTTTTTCTTTGTCTATGTGCATTATACTGTAAACTTTGTGCAGTACCTCAAATAATCACGAGTCTCCTTTAGGCAGCAGAACTACTAGCACAAATTATAAATGTCTTCGCAACATTTGTTCTTTCTTACCAATGTATAACTCAAGCAGGTGAAAAGGATACTTTTTAATTTTTTTTTGCTAAAACCACATAGTTTTTATTACTATTATTAAAATACTGCTTTTAAGTGTTTTATAACCATACTACATCACTAGCATAAGACTGCCTTTTTGGAGATTTGAATTGTGACATTCATAGAACTGTGCAACACTGTTGTTTTCATTGTGGGTTTCTGGAAATAGATTACAAACACCCAAAATGTTTTACTGATTCTGAAGAAGTTGATGTAATCGGTGCCTTTGAAGATTTGGAATATCTGAAATTTGCTCCTGTTGTAGTCGTTTGTCTTCTTGCTTATTAAGCTTTGTGTACCGTTATCTTTGTTTTCAAGTGTATAAAGAACAAATACTTATTTTGTATTTGGGTGTATACTGTATATACAGTATACAGAACATTCTGATGAAACCAAAACTCATCCCCACCTTCAGAGACATTGATAACATCAGTAGAATGTTTTAGTACAGTATGTTGTAGTCACAAAGTGTGGATGTGATAGGTTTCTTCACACTTGTATAAGATGTATTTGCTTGTTTTTGAATGGATTTGTATTTGAATGTTGACCCTTATCCATTAGCTACTGGGATTTTATTTCTGTCAATAAACACCAAGACCAATAAAAGGCATTTGATGGTTTACGTGTGTACTGTATATGCATATTGTATGTATCCACAGACTATATTTGATCTTATTTCACACTCCCATTATTCTGCATTTGTTTGTTTTGCTGCCTCAGGGAGTTCATTGTATTTAGACAATATTATAAATAAACTGTCTTTTGGACCGCTTTCTTAAGCATAGTAAGCCATTTTTAAGTTAGTATATACTGTAGGGCAGATAACTTTAGGTCAGTGAGCTCTTCTCCTGAAGTTTCTGTTCGGGGCAATACAAGTTATCGAGTATTTCCCTCCAGTTAGCTTTGGTTGAGGAATTTGATAGAAATAATAAGCTCTGAAGTTTTTTTCCCCCTCTAGTAGTGAGAGACTGTAATTCGTGATGTACCGGTGATTCCCACTGCACTGGTCCTATGCAAATACGAGTGTGTAAGAATGATCCTTATGGGTTACTTAATAATTGTGGAGTACAAACTTAGGTATTCATGACCAAACTGCAGATTCTGTCCATCAATTTCATATGACAAAGCAGTTTTAAGAGTGGAAATACCCAACAGAGAGCATGTGACCCACGTAGTCACAAACTACATCATTTGTAATCCGCCTCTGATCATTACTGGTCTATATTGTAAATTACAGAGTATTGATGATTTGAGTTAAAGTCAAGGACGTGCTATTAGCTTTTTTCTTTCACAGAGGTTTTGAGTAATAAGATGAACACTAGGGAGTCAGAAATTGCTTGAAGCTTTTTTTTTTCCCCACCAGCACTGTCCCTGGATGAAGGTTTTAATTACTTTCCATTGGCTTTGTGAATATCAAATGAGGTATTGAAGGGCATGTCCCATACAAAACTGATATTTTTATGTGTTTTTCTAATGCTTGCATTTTCAGATACGAATATTAATAAGAGACAGTAGATGTGAGTATTTTTCTTCTGAGAGCACTGTTCCTGCATGCAGATCAGAACTCACACAATTATTAGATCTGTGGTTGGAAATCTCTGAGGAAAGGACATCAACAAGGTCAGATTCTTCCTCATGGTTTTATTTTATTAAGCCGTACGTGGTAAAGGCATCTCAAGGTTCTTTACATAATAAAATGACATTGATTAGTAAAATGCTTATTTGGATCTCTGAATAAAAATGTGCGTACTGTAACCAAGCAGAAAAATTTGTGGTCTATCTTTCCCTTAAAAGTTAACTATTTCAAATACAGGTGATTTTTCAGTCTGCTGCAGATGGAAATAGAAGAGTGGGTTCCTTCGTTGCATTTAAGTACTTCCTTCATTTCAGTGTTAAATCCTGGATTCAATTAAAATTTTGACCAGCCACCGGCTGTGGATTACATGCTGTTCTTTGTTGGAGGCTTTTTGTGTTCCTAATGCGAATAAAAATAATACAGTTCCTGAAATTTAAAACATGAAGATGCTTTAGAAGGAGACAAAAGAAATGTTTCCCTGTGTAGAAATGAATATAGAGCAAAGACCATGTTAACTGTATCCAACTGTCTGTGTGAAACTATAGGTCTTTGACACATTTGACATGATTTTTAAGTTTTTAAGCTCTGCTTAGTAACCTTTTCCGTTTTTAACAGATTTTACAAAATTTAGAAATTCATAGGAAATTTAAAAATCATAGAAATCAAAATAATATAAATATTCAAGAGTAAAAACATCCTGAAAGTAGATGTGTGGCAAGTTTTTAATTTAATTTTAAGAGCCTGCCTAATTACTATTTTTTTTTAAATAAGGGATTTAATTATCGGTAGAGCAGACTGCATTCATAGAAACTAAACCCATTGTTACTATACGAAAATCCACTTTCAGTGTTTTACATCTGTTAGACCTACAGTATCACCAGGACCTTAAGTGCAATTTAGAGGCTTTTAATCATTATTACATCTGTTTTTCTATCAAAAATAGAAGAAAATGCCCAAATACTGTTTCATAAGTGATCTCCCTGACAGAACTTTAATATACATATGAGCAACATATTAAAGTGTAAGAATCATAATTTGTTTTAGAACTTAATTTGGAGGTTCAACAATGAGTTCGTTGTCTTCCCTCAATGCTAAATTTACCTGCAATATTTCCTTGTAAACCTACTCAACAGGCTGAATAGTAAGGAAATACCTAATAAGCATTCCAAAAAGCAGTGCACTTCAACAGCTTTGAAAGAAAATGTATTGCATATTCTGCAGTTTGTTGGATTAGTATTCATGAATATTTAGCAGTCAAAATGTAATCTAATTTTTGTAAATATTGACAACAATTGGTTTGACTTGCTTCAGTGACACATCCCATCTGTCTCCATATCTGTCTCTGTCTTTCGTTTTTAATCTGTTTTTATCTGGGTTTGAAATATTGATTTCTGCGTTTGCCTGCAGACAATACATCGAGTAAGTACGAGATGCATTCAGTAGTTAACCTTACAGCCAAATTAACAGGTCATGAAATAAATCATGTTTCTCAGGGTAAAAGGTTTTTGGTATGCATTTCATTCAACAATAGTCAGTGAAGAATGTCTGAAATATTTATTCAAACCTTAAAGATTGTGGAGCTATTCTGTGTAACTATAGTAACAACACTTTGCTCTATTGTTTGAATATTTCATGATCTTGATGCGAACAACATTACATAGCATTTTATCATCCACATACAGAACACTGGAGAAGTCTCCCAGTAATCTGCAGAAAATAAAAAGAAAATGGTGACTAAGTAAAATCAGTTTACACAGTGGTGTAATGGTGGTAGAACAGAGATAAATTTTCTGTTGATACAGAAAAGGGAGTTGGATCATATGTGCTATGGTGTGGTACTGTGATTATTACATTTACATTACACATTTAAGCGTACTTCAAATTTATATAACCCTTTTCAACCCAGAGCATTTACAAAGGGAATGAAACTCACTTTATCCACATGGGAGATGGATGATCTCCCACCTGAGTCATGCATGGCAGCCGTCATGTGCCAGCAGTCCCACTACACGGACGAGTACGACCTCTCTTGTGATTTGTTTGTTATATATTCTTCGTTTTATGCAATGTCTTTCATGATGCATCATCTCAATTTTGCTTTACGTATATTGTAATGTTTATCATCTGACATCTATCATTGTCGGAACGTAGGCAACCAGGACTCTACTCCATTCTGAGTTGCTCAACTCAAGGTCCTTGAGGCTCACTTAAGAATCAGGTGCCTAAGAGGGTATAGGGTGTTTTAAGTGTGCCTGTCTGAAATATTACACTTCAAGTGCCCTTGCAGCTAAATGATGATAAATGCTTGAAGGGAATGATATAAACCGTGCTGCACTTTAATAACTGGAGACAGACCTACTGAAACATCAGAGGCAAGGTGGGAATAGTTTAAGAGGCTCATTCTCAAGTGACAAACTACTGGGCTTACACTGTGGAAGATGAACTAACCCCCTGTTTACTGTACCAATTAAGATGAAAGTCACATTTACTCAAACATCGGTTAATACCAAGGAATATTCTGGTTCCCTGTCACAATTTGTTTCCTGAAGCTTGCAGAAGCGCTGCAGTTCCTGACTCATTGCCTACCTCTGGCACTTCAATAGGCAGAAAAGAAGCTCTGTCCAGGTTGTTGCATTAAGATTCTGAGAGTTTGTTCTTACAGGCTACTTCATAAAACATTTATGAGATCTTAGGTTTGAGGAGGAGGGCAGAGACTTTTTTCCCCCGAATGCTGTGCTTTTTGCTTACTTAATATCCATCATACACAAAGGCTTAAAATATATACATATATAGTTTTAGAACTTTAAGCTTAGGGCTTTTTGCAGATCATTGCTTTTTCTAAAGATTCTGTATGTTACTGTGGATTTGTACTAAATTGTGAAACAGACATAAAAATATAAATATGTATTTCAGTAGCTCAGTGTTGTCATTTTCCGTAATGTTTTGGTATTTAATGACCCATGTTTGTTTTCTGGACTTAATTTTAAGAAGAGGTTTCGAGGTGAGCAAGAGGACTACAAGACAAGGCACGAAGAAACACTATAAGGCAAAACAGCTTTGGGAAACTGGAGTAGACCCTTGTTCTATGTTCTGCTACAGTTTATGTACTTGTGTAATGATTGTCTCTCTCGTGATTTTCTTTTGTAGAAAATGTGTCACTAATAGGAGAGACTTCTCTGTGGCTTGTTTGACAGTGTTTTGAATTTCTAGACAATAGCTTGGAAAATTCAATCAGAGGTTGTGGGCTTGAGTCTCACCAGAAGTTTTAAAGAGAAGCAATAAAGCCAACCAATCGCTTGCATATGTTAAGAACTGAATTAAAAGGCTGTCATGTTAAAATTATAAAATGCATTAGTTAGGCCTCAGTTGTAATCGTGTTCTGTTTTACTCACAATGGCACTAGGAAGACATTGCACAGTGTTAAGGAGAATAACCAAACTTATCTGTGGCCTGAAGGAAATCCCATACATGGAAAGACTAAGGGAACTGGATCATTTTAGCTTGTTATACAGGAAGCGCAGGTATTGAAGGTCCTGAAAGGCATTGACGTGGTCAGCTCTGTCTTCAAGACCAGCGCCATGCAAAGACCTGTAGAGGCAAGGGGAAATGAAGTGTGGGGTCTTATGAGCTGCTGACTGTGCGAGATAGAAACTAACTGAATCTGTTTGCTTGGGATCCTGTAAGAGAGGGACAGGTGGAATTGTTCAAACAAGCTGCTAGTAACCAGAAGAGTAAGATGAGCTGGATGTTCCACCTCCATTTGCAAACCTTTGTTTATATACTTCAGAGGCAGCCACTGTGTTTTGTGTGTTTATAGATTTGATTCATTTACATTTGAAAGTATTTTAACAGAAAAACACAGGTTCTCCATAGTAATGGCGTGGAAAGGTTTTCTACGTGGCTTCACTTAAAATCCTGGCTGGAGTAATTTGTTTCTGCACTCTTAAGTGGACTAAAGCCAAGAAAAATTGACTTCTCATTTTTTCTGGCAATTTGGTTTCTGTGCTAAGAGCAGGACAAAAGTAATGGAATGGCAGTGAGGTACAGGTCAATTGCTCCAGTAGCACTTGTTTTTTTTGACATTGCTTTGAAATATTGAATGTGAATTCTGCTGTTTTGAGGTATAGTCAAAGGCTATTAGTTTTGGTGGCAATGATTTGGAAAAAGGTATCTTGCATACTGGTAAATATGAAAAAAAAAGGAACAGAATTTAATTCTGCTTTCCAATTGACGGTGTTACTATAAGATTTTCCTTGGTTTATCTTGTTTGCTGTCATTCTCATTAAGGTAAGAATCATAGCCTGATAGATCCGGATTATTTTCACTTAGAAGGCTGCGCTCTGATAATATTAAAAGCAAAAGTGTTAGGAGGGATTTACGGAATATGAATAGTGCTGTTTTCTCAAGCTGTTAGTGATTACACTTCACATTTTAAAGCCTGGTGCCATTGCCGCAAGTTTTATCATTGCTAATCTGCATACACATTCTCATTGCCAGATAATTTGTCATCAAGGAGGATGGCTGAAAGTTAATGGGAAACGTGACTGCTGTCAAGTTCCTCTCCGCCTGCCAAACATGCAGAAGATCAAAGGGAAATGTTGAAAGGCGTTGTTCAGTTTTAGCCTGATGTTGTGAAGGCACAAGTGTACTTGTAGGTGAAATGCAGGGGAAATCTGCAAGGAGGAACTTGGCTTGATGTAGGATCCTGTGCTTTGCAGCTTTTCCAGAAAAGGGGTGTGCGATTTTGAAAAGGGCCTGAGATTGTAGGTGTTAGTCTGCTCTTTCGCCTTACACGGATGTTGCTGTGCAGAAAAAAAAACAGCAATGACTCTGCAATAAGTGAAACTTTTCAAAAACAGATGGGACTTTCAGTTGTTCAGAAACCATAATAGGTTTATCATCTCATTTTGCCATGAGCCTTACTATACTGCATCTGCATGGGGATGTGTGTGATTTTTTATTTTATTAATGAATTAAAGAAACTGGTCTATCTGTTTGCAAGGACCTTTATTACTGCTATGATATAGACCACAGAGATATACATGGTTTAGGCAAGATGACAGTAGTAGGGTTTTTTTGTCACATGGTTAGGTGTGAATTTGAATTTGATACATTTTATAAAAAAAAACATTTTGATGCATTAGTACATTTTTTTACAGCTTCTCTTGCGTGTAACAAAGTAAAACTAGGCTGTAACACTATTTTTTTGCTTGTCTGATATAGTGTATATTATATTTTTTGCATATTCTTTGGCCCATCTGACAGCACTTTTCCATTTGCTGTATGCATTAGCCAAACTGACTTTTAAACTGACTAGTCTCACCGGGGAATCATATAGATACTGATGGTAAGGTAGTAGAAGCATGTTAGTAACAACAAAATTGGATGAAGAGTGGTCTCTTATTGTGTGGGTAATGGACGTTTGTAATAAAAAGATGAAGCAAAACTTATTTAAAAAAAACTACAATGCTAGAGATATGAGCTGCAGTCTCATAAAAGCAGTTCACTCGTTTGCTCTAATCATAAATATTACCGGCACTTTTCAGCAAAAAAAGATTCTGATAAGAAGTGGCTCATAAAAGGTGTTTTATATCAGAATATTATTGTTTTGTCTTCTGAAGTCATCAACATATTTCAAGCAAGTTAAGCAGTTGACACTAGAAGACATTGATATCATGCCTAGGCTGAGAAAAGACAAAGTTAGATATTAAAGCATATTAGCAAAGAAGAGGCGGGAGTGTTACAGCTACTATAGACAAATCTCCAGGGCCTAATTGTATTATACCAGTTTTGCTTTAGGAAATGAGATGTATTTCATAGATGCTTAACAAAACAATTCCAACAGTCACTCAAGATGACTAATAGCCATTCACTAGAAAATTGCTACTGTAGCACCCATCTACAAGAAGGACTACAACTAAGCCAGTTAATTAAATGCCAATAAGTCTTATATGTAAGGTTATGCAAATATTAATTAGCCCTCTAAACCTGAAGTAGAGATTATTCTGTATGTTAATAAGACTACAGGGGACAGTCAACATGGATTTAGATACACGGCTTGTATAACTTGAGATGTTTTAATAAGCAATAGTAGATACAAACTAAAGAAAGATCTGATTAAATTTATTGTATAAGATTTTTTTTTAAATTACAAGCAGTAAGCATTCAATGTAATTGATCTTTTTTTGGATTAAGAACTGGTTATTAGATGGAAAACTGTCCAGAAGGAAAGGGCGAATGCTCCAGTTGAGTTGAACTAGTTAGTGGAGTGCCACCGAGTTCTGTATCAGCACCCCTGCCCTTCTTGATTTAGATCTCTTATCTTTATTCTGGTGTAGTTAGTAAACTAGTTCAGTTTGGTGAGAACCACCAAATATGAAGACTAACATACTGTAGAAACTGCATAAGAAACCTGAGTTATGTCAAAAAGATTTTGGTAGAATCTAAGACTAGACAACCAAAGATTTGGTAGATAAAGTTTAATAAGTACAGTGTGTGCATGCAATGTGATAAACAATGAGCTTTAAGAAGCTCTTTTGATTCATTCAAGCCAAGGATTACTGTTATCTTTATATACTGCATGTGTATAAAATATGGGGAATATTTATTTACAACTCTATGTAAAGTGATACCACTTAGGCATATATTTTGCATTTTTTTTAACTATTTGCATTAATGTCGACAATCCTTTCTCTCATTTAAGAAATGACAGCAGGTGTTGAACAGCATCATGGAGTAATTTGGGAACAGTGAATCTTTTTCAGTGGATGGTTTCACCAACAGTTTCTAAACAGGAAAAATACAAACCAGATGAAAGTGCAGTTTCTTAAATCTTGATTTTGTAATTGACTTTTGGTTGTATAAATCCATTTGCAAATTGTTTTGCAAATCTTTGTTTTTAATTTTGCCACTTTTGAAAATTCAGTTGATTGTATCTTCTGAAGTTAAGAAACAGAAACCACCCAGTATGGTAGATTTATCATTAAGATATAAGAAATAATGTGTGAGTTTGTACGTTTTGCTTGTCACAGACACCAGTTACACTTATCAGACCAAGAAATGTTGAATGATCAAGTGTATAAACTGCTCTAATCTTTTTGGAAAACTGCAAAGTTGTTTAGTTGTAATATTTCAGATTAGTGCCATTAGAAAGTTTAATTGTTTCCAGTCTTACGGCAAGTTTTATATACCAACTAGGTCAAATTTCATTCAGATTTTGTCACTTAGTTACCTCCAAAGCTGCTACAAGCTGAAATCTGTACGTGGTGTTCTGCTTACCAGCATCAAAAGCTCTGTTACTGCCATTCAGTTCGGGCTGAAAACAGAAATGATGAACTGCACTTACTGTAATTAGCAGCAACAAGGAGGACGGACCAGAGTTAAGAGTCCAACAAATGCAAAGAATGGTGCCGCCATGGTATCAGTTGTGCTGACTCCTGCCACCTTTTAATTTATTTTTCTTGAGTTGCTTCCAAAATTCTGCAGTGCACTTGTTCACGTCTGACAGCTGGGCTAGGGGACAGGTTACAGATGGAGTATTCAAAGAGAGCGCTTAAGACTGAGAGTGATGAAATGACTGGGGGATCACTGACATGCCTTCCTTTTGCATCAACATCATCATTATTACAAACTTCGTCCTTTGTCAGTCCTTGGGTGGATTGAAGCCTTTCCAAGATTTTCACAAGTCTGTTCTCACATGCCCTCACACAGCTCCTGGATGGTTGATTTAACTTTGTCATTTTCTTTTTTTTATATTTGGCATTGCTGTTTGTCATATTTTATACTAACCCAGCTGGAATCAAAAGTTAAGAAAGGTTATCACTGAGAGGATGACATTCAGTCAGTCTACCCTTTTAGTAGTTAGTAGATAATTAATCAGGGTATCAGCTTCAGTTAACATGGCTGTGTAGCTTGTTCCACACTCCCACAACTCTTTGGGTAAAAACTACCACCTCTTCTTGGTTTTAAATGCAATTTCATGTAGTTTCCACTTGTATCCTCAGGTAGTTAATGATTTGGCTGTGCAAAGATATGAAACAATTTCTCCTCTAATTTGCTGTAAAATTCTGTAGAAGGTTAAAGTTGCCAGTCAAACTCAAGATAAAACCAGCTATGGAAAAGAAAAAGACAATTTAGTGGTTTCTGCTTGAAAAATAATTTTGGGATTTGAAAATGGACTGTAATTTGAGAGAGCAGAAACAGAGCTCTTTGCTTTGAAAGTATCCCTTTAGTATTTCAAATCCAAAAAGTCATGTCTGTTCTGGAAATAAGAAATCTTGGCATTGTGCAACTTGATTGGACTGGAGTGCAGATGCATAGTTTTCTGTGGGTTACAATACAAGCAATATGAATTAGCTCTTCAGAAATCTTTTGTCTGGAATTGAAAACATACATAAACATGTCGCAAATTGGTATTGAATGCTGAACCTTCCTTCCACATCCAACCTAGTGTATTTTACTTATTAGTATTCTTCACATACGACAACATTCTTTCCCTTGTAGATTTATTTCACTGTGAATTTTTAGAGCAGTTAAAATAATCAGAAGAATGCACTCTCTAAAATTGGATCAAAAGGGAAGACTCAGAATATGTACTTACCAATACCTTTTCACAATATCAGCTTTAATATATATCCACTTAACATGAAAGCAGTACTATTCTGCTTTAAGATTCCAGACCCTGTAGGTTTGCAATAAAGAAAATGACAAGTAAATTATTCTTCACAGTGTCTGATTTTAATATAAAAAGGACTCTTATTTCATATTGCTGTGGATTTCAAGTGCTTTTTAAAAGTGCAAAGTAGTACCTACACAACGCTAATGGTTATTTCTGAGTATAAAAGGAAGATTAACTTTAAAACAAATGATTAAAGCATTCAATAACATTGGTGTTTCGAAAAAAAACATGCTTTCATTCGCAAGAACCCTGTTAAATCCAGCACTGAAAATAGACCTCACCATCATATTTATACTGACATTTATGTTTACACTTGCAGTCATGAAAAAATGCACAAATAAATGTTTGGTAGTACATACTTTATGCAAACATCACAATGTGCTCAAAGAACGGTCACAAACCATTGGCTCATCTGGCCTGTTGAGTAGTTAGTAGCTTATTGATCCAAGGATCTCATCCAGCTGTTTCTTGAAGAAAGCCAAGGTATTGGCTTTGTTACTTGTTCCATATTCATACAGCTACTCCTTCTGTGGTTTGTACCTAATGTAATGCAGATTAATATGTTTTGTAATGTGAATCAATTTAAAGTCACACTAATTCACAGACAACCTTTGCAGATTTTATGATCCTCTCTTCTTTCTAAACATCACATATGGACATGTTTGGTTTTGCCTCTCACGATTCTTGTTCTGTATTAAACTGTGAATTAAGGAATATGATACGCAGTTGCATAAATCATTCTTTCTACATTGAAATGGATGTTCTATAAGTTTTGACTTTTAACACCTTTTCATCATTTCTAAACAACTGTGTGAAGAAAACATTATAAGAGCACAAGAGATATGGGTAACATTGATTGAACCATTGCTGACTTTCATTCAAATAGGTCCACCAAAGGTACAGTAGGTGGTCAGTACAAGGTGTATGCACCATTGGCTTGACCACAAACATGCAAACACTACAGCATTGACTGTGAACAGGACACAGTTTTCAATGAAGGTTTTCAAATAGTTGCCAGAGCATTGTTCTCATACTGTATGCGTTTGATGCACACTAAAAGAACTGAACCTGAATGAAAACTCAGAATCCACGGAGGTCTTGGTAATCATCCCAGTATTCTGGATCATGTCGCACTGTCGGTTCTCTAGATGACACAAGTGGAAACTACGTGAAAGTGCATTTAAAATCAAGAACAGGAGGAACATACTGTATGCAGAGGATTGTGGGTGGGTTTGGAACAAGTGCCTTGTTGAAGCTGATATCTTAGCTTCTTTCAGGAAATGGCCAGATGAGATCAATTTGCTTCTAGTAGTCTAATAATAGACTAACATGTCCAGCGGATGGGCTGAATGGCTTTCTCTTGTTTTTTTGAATGTTATATTAATCTGTAAAATTATCTCACTGTTGATTGGCTGACTAATGATTCTGAGAAACAGCAGATCCTTGCCTGGCTTTAACTCCTGATTGATATAGAAAGTTTTCATCAACTCTTGACTTCTCAGGACAAGCATTATGATGTGAAGGAATTAAGGGATTGCATTAGATTATTTGTGGAAACAGGTGGGAATAGAAGTGGCAGAATGTGGTTAACCATTTTCCTTTATTCACTAAAATGCTGCTTTCTTACACATGTGGGAAAGCTTAGCATAGCCTGTGCTGTCTCCATGTATTCATTTCCAGATGAGGGAGACATGAGTCGTTAGGAAAGGTAACTTGGTTAACATAGTGTAGGGGTTGCCATTTCTCATGATGGTCCAATGTCAGTGATGGTATGATTGCGGGGTTGTCTAATGACTGATATCATGTTTCCAGTTTTTCTGTGATGTCTGATCATATTACAACCTGCAGCTTATTAGGTGGTCCTTATGAGTACAACAGTCCCCTCATGGGCTTAGTTAGGTTTTGTCTGGCTTGTATATGTGCCAGCAAAAGCTTTTAAAGTATAGTCTCACAAACCTGTTTCTTCCCAAGTCACCCTTTTGTCAGTTCATCCTCAAGATGGAATGATTAATAATGAGTGCAGAATCACTGAGGATCAGGACTTTAATGGTTTCTATAGCCGTAGGATTATCACAGCATTTAAAACTAGTTTTATATTATTCATAATGATGGGGGAAAGAAATGATGTGTTGGCATTATTTGTAAAAGCATGTATTCTATGAAGCAATTTCAGCAAATTATATCTTTGAATGTATCTTTTCACAACTTCTTCAACTTGTGGAGCAGTTCTTTCTTAAATTTTTGGCCTTCAATGGGAAGTTTGAATGTTCTCCGCATGTTCATGGGGGCCTTCACCAGGCACTATAGTTTCTTTACCGCCTTACTGGGAATAGGTGGCTTTCTGATCACGAATGGATGATTGCTACCTTGGCAAATTAAGTGTAAATATAAATTCATATCGAGCAATTTTGTAGTTGTGACTGCTGGTTACTGAAACAAACACTGTTTAACTGGGAGCAGGAATTTATTATATCTCAACTGCAGAACTGTTGGCGAGGTATTAAGTAGAAACTGCATAATCCTGATTAAAAACACATTGCTATAAACTCTGAATAATTCACAAGACTCGGCAGTATCCTTTGATTAAAATATATTTCGTCTAAAACATTCATGTTGGCTGGCCACAAAATATCCTCACTTCCCTAAATGAAAATCTAAACATGCAAATTAAAAATAAAAAGTTTAAACAAAGATGTGCTTCAGGATTGTCAGTTGGCTTTCAATTGCAAAGCCAACTTGCAACCTTGTTGAAAATAGCACCATGTCTTGGCAGGGGGACTATCACGGTGTTTGGCAGTGGCTCCATGTTTGGACTTGGTAATTATTTCTGGGATTAGTGTTTCTTGGTGTTCTCCTATCAGCACAGGAAAACATGTCGGCAGAGTACCTTGATGTAAATTGCCTGTTGGTGACACTTTCGGCAGCTCACTCTGCGCGTCTGCGGGCTGCTAAGGTGGCGTGTAAGCTTTGAGACTCGGAATTTGGAATATGATTCCCTCTGCTTTCCTCCGCAGCTGGTGGCCGTGTACGACGAGCAGGATCCGCACCATGGAGGTGACGGGACCAGTGCCAGCTCCACAGGCACTCAGAGCCCCGAGATCTTCGGCAGCGAGCTCAACTCCAGCAACGTGTCCGCCTTCCAGCCCTACCAGGTGACGAGCGAAATCGAGGTCACCCCGTCCGCGCTCAGAGCAAGTAAGTGAGAGCTTCACTGGCAGAGCTTCCTTGGGAGCAAGCTGGCTTTTTACATTATTACTTCAGCACTAATATGTTGTTCATTAATGAAATAATTTTGCGTCTGTGTAGTATTTTTCCATCCTAAAGGCACTTCTTGGCTATAATAAGGTTTTACCAGTCGGTAATAGATGCGTCCTGTTGCTCTGTCTTCTCCTCAAGAGCCTGTTCATTTGTAAAGGGTTGTAGTTTTCGGCAGTAATCCATCACATCTGTAACTTCTTCGCATGGCTTCCTCTTATGTCCATAACTTTTCCTCACTTTATTTCAGGAGCGGGAGGCCCAAAACATTGAGTTAGCCCCCCAGTCATCTTTTTCATGTTCTAATATACACCGCTTCAGTGAAATCATCTAGTAAAGTAGCAAAGGAATGTGGTTTATAGAAGTATGGTACAAATAGATTTAATACTCAGGAGGATTTTAAAATGGGAACCAACCAGTTAATCATACATGAGGAAGGAAACGAGAGCTGTACTTGGATGTGTTTGGGTGACTGCCGACCACAGATGAATATTTTAACACAGAAGCAGACTCGCTGACTTTAGTTTCAGGCCTAAATTAAATGACAACATGAAGAATTGAACAAAAAGTAAGTTTAATAATTAATTTTAATCAAAAAAGTATTTCTGGAATCCCTGGGTAGTCATGTGTTTTTACAGGAATATCACGTGGAACAATCAGCCACCTTTATACATTGTATAGCTTTAATTTTTTAAATTCTAAACTACAGTATACTTAATTGGAAGATTTGCAGCTGCCTTAAAAGTGGTTCACTTCTCATTTGCCCTAAATATTAGTAGTTATAAAGGACACCCTGATAAAACTTCGTTTATGGTGGATTCACTGGATATTTTCAATAATTCTTTCATTGCTTATGCAAATAGGTTGTGTACACATACAGTACTTAAAAAAAACGTAATCTTTCATATGTAATTCTCTTGTGAACGACTGATATTTGTAGTTTTTTTGCCTTCAGAAATGTTTTTCATGAGGTTTGGGACTGCAGTTTCAGGGTGTGACAAAATAGCTCTGTCGTGGGTATTGTCTGCCTTTGTACTGTATATCTTTCATGAATTTTAGAAAGCGTTCCCTTTTTTCTGAATGTGTTTCCTGAATAGTAGACTTGACCTATATGCTGTTGTTCCAGATCTTAAGTCTGGGCGCTAATAATCTTCAGATAGAAGTCCTGATGTAACGTGAACATATAATCACTTCCTTTTCTTTTGTTGGATGGATTTCGCTATACACTACATAAATGGAAACTGTGGTGTCTTTATGATGAACAGGAAATTTATTCTTTAAAAAGGTACCAGTTCTAAAGCCACTATATATGTTATACATATATGGCTTCTCTTATGCAAGTGTATGTTGATGCACAGATTTTTGGTTCCTTCTACCCAGCCAGTTGTGGCCTGGAATTTGCATATTCCTGTCGCGTTCATGTGGCTCATCACTAGGTGCTCCGGTTTCCTCCCTCCTTCCAAAGACATTCTACCTCTAAGCTGTTTCTGTGCTCTGATATGCCCTGGGATCTATATGTCCAGGTTTTAATCTGCCTTGCACCGTGTTTGTTGCTGCAAATCTTACCTGCAAGCTGCTTTCTAAAAAAATGATGGATATGTAATATATTTGTGGCACTTAAATCATTTCTGCTCCCCGAGGAATTTTTATAAACAGTCACACTCTTTGAAATGGTTAATTGCCTTAAGTGCGTAGGACAGACTGGTAATTGCAAAACAATAAGCTTAAAGCAGACAGTGGAGGTGCAGTAGGATGTTGGACACACACAGCAGTGTAGTATTCAAAAACGACAAGTGTCATTGTCATATATTTAAGCTATTTTAAGAGATGGCTGTGAAATCTGGAAAACATTCCATGAAAGTATTAGATTTAAGAAAAGGAGAGAAGTCGTCTTTCCTGCTCCCCCCTTTTGCTTAGCTAATAGGAGTTTTTGAAACTGAGCAGTAAAGTGAGAGACATGTGGGTCAGTGCTTGAGGGAAGAGATGATGTTGATTACAGTAAGTAACAGTGATGAATACAAATACCAAGGAAAGAAGTAAAAGATGCCAACAGGGAACCTTTCAAGTTGTATGTGCTATGAAAGTGGTTGATTGATGTTTTGTTCAGCATGTAAATGTTCCTATAGATCACAAGGGAAAAGCAAGATGAGACCATCTTATAAAGAGTGCTTTACCTGAGCTTAAGGCACAAGGTCTTGAACCAGCTGTGGATGAGAAGGCAAAAGTACAAACTACTGTGAGCAAACTATTTACTGTGAGGAGTGAAGACGAGTCGCATCTGTGGTCTGAAATCTACTGCCTTACAAAAGCCATCTGCATCAAGACATGTCCTAGATGGTGCTGCTATGAAAAGGTGTAAGGAACTCTTATTGGGAAAAGGTCATTTTATGTCCTATTACCCAGGAAAAGCTCTGTGAGTAAATAGTCAATGTTCACTTTTCAGTGAATATTTTCAGTAGTCAGTTATATTGAAAATGTTAATAAAAAACTTCTAGATGAAATTGCTGAATCGTACTACAAGCAACCAGATAGTCTTGAGGCATTGAATGGTCTCTTGATTGTGAAATGTCTGTATTCTAGTATTTTGTTCTTTATACTATGGCATTGTCAGCTATAGATCAAAACAGGCTTTTTTCTTTGACTATTTAACACTATTACAGATAATAATAGATCATAGATAATAATAGATAAAAATCCAAGAATACAGTATAATTAACTTTCTTAAAGAATCTCAAGAAGGCCCAGTTTGGCCAAGGAGTTAAAACACATTTACGTGGACATTTTTGTGTATGAAAAATGACAAAATATGATCAACTGTTTCAGAGTTAAATTTAGCTTTTAGAAAACTGAGAATTTACTAATAAATCTTGGTATCACAATACAATGTGGCTTGTCTGTAAAATAGATGCCTGACCTTTGTGTTCAGTTAAAGGCATGATGAATGCCTATCCTAAAATTCCTCCCGGATCTTCCCAGGTCTCCTTTTGTTGTATTTTCACTGGGTTTGAAGAGCTGATGCTCCTCATTATCTGCTGTGATTGTCTCTTGTGCAGTCTGGCAGAGGAAGCTGCAGTTTGGCTTCTGTCAGTATTGCTGCTGATTGGAAACCAGCAGAGCACAACAGGCAGGATTAGAAATCCCTGGTGGAGATACCCGACTTCAGAGGCACAGGTGAAAATTGCCCTTGTTTATGGGCAATTTGGCAAACAGAATGATAACAAACCCAGCGTTGCTGAATTCTCAGTGTCATAAAAGTTTGCAGACTTGATTCTGCTTGTAGTTTAGCTTCAACTCCAGATTTTATTGAATAGAAGGCTACTTATTTAGTGGGAGAAATAGGCAACAGCCCCCAGGAATTAGCCCTGAGCGTTCAGCTGCTCATGTTCAGGAATATCAATGAGGTAACAGAGTTCCAGGTATCCTGTCACCACATTGTTACTAAAATGTTGGCTGGACATTCACTGGTCATTTATTGTTAACCTGCTGTGAAAATCAAGGCAGCTGTAAAGTGCGGACATTTTATTTCTAATCACTTCATCCTTGAGTCTTGATTTTCATGTTCCTTACACAGGGTCATTTCAATTATCTTTTCAGGAAGCCATAGCCGTATTGTTGCTACAGGGGAAGGCTGTGAATGATTCTACAAGCCAGTGTGTTACAGAGATAAAAATGACTCATTTTAATAACACAATAAATTATAAAGTATTTTTTTTGTAATTTGGAATGACCAGTTTCATCGAATCGTCAAACACCACATTTTTTACATGGTGGCCCACATTGACAACCTCTGCTTTCTTCTGGGAGGGAGAAATTGTGGCAGAATAGAGGGTCTCCTCCGTCCTGCTCATTAGTGTACAAATAATACAGTACGTGCTATGGGGTAATATCCAGACAATTCCGTACCGACTGGAGGACAGAAGCATCACTCACTGCTGTGACCCTGAACCAACAGGGGCCCTGGAGCTTCCCAGGGTCCAGTTTCACAAGGAGCTCAGAGAACCCGGGCTGACTCGTTCTTCCTGAGCCCTCAGAGCCTCACTAAACCAAAAGTGCCACAACCCAGCCTTGAATTCATGACACCTGGCTAATGGAGCCAAACCTGCGCTGTACTGGTCTAGTCACTGAGGAGCCCAAGCGCCATATTTCTAATGTAACTACATATGAGGTAATGCATGATTGCCTTCGAATTTAATATCAAGGGAGCTTGAAGTCATGGGGATTTGGCAATATTTATTGCATTAACTCAGCGTTTTCAGTTTAATTCATTTCAGTTTTTCTGAGGTCGTATGTTTAGAAATATAGAGGTTGTGTGTGGTCATACTCTTCTGCTTGCCCCCCTGTGATACTCACCATTTATTAAGAAAAGCCAAGCCTGGTTTCTTGTCATTTTTTTCTATCTCTTGGAGTAAATGGGTCTGTAGAAGTATATTTTAACTTGCCAGGGTGCAACAGTGTCAAGCACCTTCTACAGTAACTGTAAAATAGCTGCATTAAAGGCAAAGGTGTAGATAGATTCTGCTCATATGCTAGTATTTTGTTCCTCACACTAAGGTATTGTCAGCTGTAGACCATTGTAAATTAATTATCTCATTAAACAGCGAATAGGTTGAAAGTAATATGCTGTCAGTTTAATTTCCAGGCATGTGATTCGTGCACCTGCACCCTACACAATAACTTGTGCTTTTTTATTTGTTCTTCCCTCTTAAAGCTAGTCCCAGTTTTGGCCTTCCAAGAGTGGGTTTTGCGTCATTGCTGTTCTGACCTTTCTGACTTGATTTTATTGCATTTTTCCCCATGGAGTGAGATAGTCATACAAAGTATGTGATTGCCTGTTCTAGATAGTAAAGAGCTTTCTGTTTTTTGACAGCACGCAGGTAAGAGATTCAATGGAGTCTGTGCTAAGCCTCTCTCTCCCCTCTGTCTCACAAGTTCCACATCTTGTTTTGTCAAGAGACAGTCTTCCAGGCTTTAAATTCGATCGTATACCCAAATGAAAAATAAAACCTTCAAAATAAAAGAAGCCAAAGGAGTAAAAAGTTGAACGGATTTAATTACAGTGCCTGTCACGGCTAGACCTGTCCCTGAGCCTTTTTTCAAAAATGTGAGCTGCGATACAGATTCTAAATCAAACTGAAGGCACTTACATAGTGTGACTAACATGATAAATACAGTTGGACTTTTTCAATTTAATTTTATGCAGTGATATGAATTATTTCAACAACTGTGTTTTTTAACACAACATTGGTCCATTTAAACTGTGTTTTTCAACTTATTTTATAGCCTTTTCCGACCACCATGCATCAACCTTTTCAGGATACAAGTTTTCCCTCTCAAAATTTGTATTGAATATGTCTGTTCCTTACGAGATGGATTTCTAGGTGTGTTATTTGAAATCAGTGCTGGTAAAAGCCAGTTGCCCAGTAAGATGTACAGTGGGTGTTGAGCTCATGTATTTCTAATTATAGCTCTGTAAAACTCTAGACTTCTCATAATTAAATTGGAACTTATTGATGCTAATTATTTTAATTAGTGGTGTGGCGTAAAATTCATCTGGTAAAAGGACCCTGAAGTGCTTCAAATGTTTGTAAATGAGGTAAAATGACACACTCTGCTCCTCTGTTCTAGGGCCTAATGGGAGCATGACTTATTTTTGAGCTGGGATGTTAGTCTCAGCTCACATCAAGTTCAGAAATGTTTTTCCCCCCCCTCCTTCCCCACCCACAGTTAAAACAGGAGTTGAATCCAAAATGTAAGGCTTGATTTAATACTCTCCCATGCTCCCTGTAACCCCTAAGCTTACTCACTACGGAAACAACTCGTGAAGCAACTGTTTATTATTTCCAGGTTGGATATAGTTGTCATGAACGAGCGAGATATTGTTTGTCTGTTGGTATGAGTATAGCAGAAGAGTGATCCAGACCGTGGAGAATGGGCTCTGTGAATGGTTCACGTGTTTCGTTAGCAAGGGCATGGGAAGTGTGGCCTGTTCCATTTTGTGAACTGCGTTTGTTTGCATTTGTCATTTCAGCCTCTATCCTCTAATCCCTGAAATGTCTGGAAAACAAACTTGTTACTTCTTTTGGACTATGGTATTGCAACATTTATTTGATCATTTTTGAAGGCCTTGGGAGGAAAATTGAGCATTCGGATAAACCCTTATAGACCACGAACTGGAAAGTGATATGCACTCTAAATGTATAATTATGTTTATGTCAAGATAACTAAAAAGCCTACTGTATATCTTCTTTAAATCAACTTGGTCAGTGCTAACCTTTGTTTATTTTAAGCTATTTTTTTTTCCTAAAATGCATTACAATTTAGTTATAGCCACAAAATGATTACTGTAGGCTCAATTAGTGCTTTGACCCCAGAAGACAGAGATAAAGAATTTAATCTCCTTGTCTACCCTGTGATGTCCTCCCTGCTATCTTTTCCATTTTTTAAGCTTATCACCTTTCAACAACAAAATATTTTCTCCAGATGATTTCTGAATTCAGAATTACAGAATTCTGTAGTTATTAATTCATACATGTAAGAATGCACATAACTGATATTTTGATTATATGGAGAAATTGTTGGAATTTAATATGAACAGAACCTACAAATCATTTCATCTGTTGGCATGATTTTCTCTCTTGTCCAACATAAAACCTGAGAAATCGTGAGGAATATCACATTGCTCTGAATGGGGAAATTCAAAATTGTATAACCAGAGTCTGACTGCAAAGCATGTTAATGCAGCTAGTTTTATGAGTATGACCTTAAAGAACTTCAGAACACTTCTAAGTTATCCTCTTTGTAGATGGAAAGAGGAGTAGTATTGCTGACTGGGACCGTGGATGAAAGTTCCTGACTTAACTCTTTACTTTGATATCTGTTGTACTTGCCATGTCTTCTATTACTTTGGGGGTAAATTGGAATTAGGCTTTCTTAGCATCTTTTGTTATTTTATAAATTAACACTTTAATTCATATTTTCTCTGAATGGCTTTTATAAAGTGGATTTGGACTTGCTCTTTCAAGAATTCTCATACACCTTGCATGTTTTTAATTACTCCCACATAGAATCCATGATGTGAACTTTAAACCTGCACATCTTAGTAGTGTGCGTCACATATAATAGGGACTTATAACTGCAGGTCCACTTGTTAAAATTCTAACTACATTTTATAATAAAACTATAATTTTAACGAAGTCGTCTTTTGGTCAATTAGATTTGTTTCACTCTAGAAACATTAAGAAACATTGTTCTACTGTTTTTATGCTGTAAGGTATGAGAGCAATAAAGAATGTGTAGAAACAGTGTTAAAATGTAGATGTGAAGAAGTGCTGTATTCATCATTAGCATATGTAGCTTAACTTGTTGTAAATGAATCCTACCATAGTCAAGTGTCAGAGAGAGCTGCTCTTGAGACAGTGAGAGATTTCCCAGATGGAGAGAGAAATGAGCTCTGTGTGAGAACACGCTTCATGTTTTTCAAGGAATGCCTCCTAAAAGGATCCATTTGCATTTGGGTCAATTGAAACATTCAAATGTATGATGACTGACACAGGTTGATACCGGAGGCAATGAAATATGTAACCTAAAAGTGCTCATTAGATAACTGCTTTGTTATCTCTTTCAACAAGAGAAGACAACCCCAAAGTTTTTGCGCTGTATTGCTTAGGGAATTAACGGTGAAAGTCATGCATGTAAGTTTGTAGGATCTATAGCACCTACAGTATAGATCAAACACTGTCTCTTCTGGTGCACATTAATTCTGTAGCCTCTGGCAATATTTCACACTGTTCCTGCTGGAGCTCCTGTGCACTAACCGCCAGACTTCTGGGAATTGTGCAGGTGGCATACTGCTAATCTTGATGGAAAGGAGCAAATGTCTGCAGAGACCAACAGCCTATCTATCTGGATCACTGCTAATTGGGCTCCCTATTTAATGAAATACTGATTTAAACACACCTCTGTCATGTGGTGCCTCTTGGCATTGCTTGGAAGACAGCGGTATTCTGACTCTTCAGGTACAGCCGAAGAACCCCGACCCAGTGCAGCGTTTGACTTGCCTGATGAAGGAGACTGACTTGTCTCCGCTAATTAAGGGCATATTAAATTCCAAGCCGAGTCCTCTTGATTGTGCCCTTGTTCCATGGGCGATGTGGTTTATGTGAGGGTCGCACCTGTTACTCCAGAGCCCAGACAGTGGTTTTGTAATGAGGTGAGACAGATTACACGGGAGATAAGAGAATGCAAGGGGGAATTTGAACAGATGGGAGACAAAGAGTGGTGCTGAAAAGACTGTTTTGTCTCAGTGTTCTTCTGAAGAAAGCTGATCTCTGGATTTTCATACCCCTGATGGAATGAGGACATACAGTACAACATCATATGACAAAGTTTTATGGATAGGATGGATCTTGCTTAACAAAAATTAAAAACAAAATTGTATTGAAATCCTAGCATTGAATAGAGGCAAGTCATTTATCATCATTTAAGTTCATACAACATGAGGGTCACATTTACTGTATTCACATCCTTGAAGTATTATGTAAATTCTCTTCAGGCAAAGATTATATGGACGAGATGCCTCCTGCAGTGCGCTATGGGGTTCTGGCATTGCTCAGGGGAAATTATAATTATTTTTCCAGGCAGGCTTGTTCTAGGTCCTTCTGAGTCTATGGTTTCTTTTTGTGAAGTGGCTTCTTGAACTAAAACCACAAATGTTTGATGTCATGGACCATGTTATGGTTGAGTTTCCTGCTTCTATGCAGTTCTAGATGTACTTTAGAAACATAATACCCTTCCAATATTCAGGCTTCAAACAATCAGAGGAACTTATATTTCCTTAACCTTCAATGCCTACATGCTTTCAAACAAATGAAATCTGGAAAGTAGAAGGTCAAGATTAAGAAATTTGAGCATGCAGCCAATAACTTGGAAAGTCATAAGCTGTTTCACAATCAGACATTCGTTATGTAGATTATACAATTATTTCCTCTCCACAGTAGGAATAAATGTTTTCAAAAGTGCGATTGCTGTCACCTTCTGGGGTATTTCCTTGTATTATTACACTGGAAATACAGTAACTTTATTTACTCTGACACACTGCTGTACTAAGAGAGGGGATTGTTTAAAGGCCTTATCATGGTCATTTTCTGAAAATTGAAAATTGTAATGTAATGGATTATGATTGTCAGATTTAGAAAGAAGATTATACTTTTAGTTATGGGGTCCATAATCCATGATAAGCATTTTGTAATATATATGTTACTGGTACAGTATTTTCATTTAATGCCTTACAGTTCTTATACCTTATACTTCAGTGTGTTTTCTGTCACTGATTGCTCTTGATTGTTCTTGAATGGCATAAATGTGTTACACTAATGTGTAAACATTATTTTTTTTAATAGACCATCATTATACATTTTATCTTAGAATTATAATTATATTATACAACTTTAAGCACACAAGTTTCCCTCAGAATTTGCTGCAGAGTTATTTAAAAAAACTGCCAAAGCACTTTCCTGGTAATTTCTTATTAGAATGTTATGGAATCCTGGAGGGACTGCAGCACAGAGCTTGTTTTTGGATCTGCAAGCGCAGTAGCGGGGTCTGAACAGGTGGGTTTCAAGAGGAGCCTGGAGGCAGAGAGAGCTGGTGTGGTTCTGTACTTTTTTGGCAGTTGTCTTCTTAGCAGGGGACAATGGAGGAAAAGGAGTGGGCACAGGAAATTGGACAGCGTGGAGTGTGTGTGACTTGTTCTCCAGCAGGGGAGAAGTGAGAGGATGTGAAAGGGATTCAGGGAGCGAGATTTGGATTTGGAAAGAGGAGGGAGTGGAGAGGAATGTGGTAATGGAGTAATTGGAATATGTGGGACTTTCTGACTAATTGGCCACCATTTTGAGCATGTCTCAGACTGACTGAGTCCATATAAACAGTTAAGTGGGGGATGAGAAGTGAGCCAGTAGACATCAGTGATGCGTTGTGACACTCTACAAGCTGAGCATCATGTCCCTAAATTGGTTGCTAGCGTTTCTGCAATATCAGGGCACCTTGTACAGCTGAGATTTCTCAAGTAGCTTGTAAATGAGGAACATGTTGATAAAAGGTGAATGCTAGCCTCTGCTAAAAAAGACATGTTGCATATTATGTTGTACAGGAATTAATTGTGCTTGTTCGTTTTACATTTTAGGAGATCTTTATTTGGCAGTAGTACCCACGTGCCTTTTTTTCCTGTGGTATGAACACCAGCATCTCTATCAGTTTCATTTTGTAAAATACATGTTGGAAGCAAAGGCTCTTCAACAGCTGTAGACATTTCAGAAAGACAGTTAATAGAAACAATCTCAGCAATCTACAACAAGTATCTCGCAATTTAGTTTTGAAAGAAAATTCCTGCTTAATTCTACATAATTAACATCTTAAATCCCCACTCTTTTCACCAAAATTCTTCCATTGTCATTTAAAAAAAATGTAATTAACAGCTTTTAATTTCGGCTTCAAAAAACGTTGACACTGAAGCGTATGTCTGATTTGTTTGAAATAAATCATTAAAACAGAATTTGCAGAGATGAATATTCAAAGCGTCTCCTGTTTAGCAAATATTGCTCAATCAGTGTTAGACTGATTTGGGTACATTTCCTGTGCATTAACTGCAGCCAGGAACGCATGAATCTGTATGCGGCCGTTAATAAACACGACAAAAATAAACAGTAATGTGGTTTTATTGAATCCAGTAGATCATGATGATATATTTTTTTCTCAGCTGAGATTGAATGACACCAGTCTGAAAGTCAAAGCCAAGCACCCTACTTTCTCCTACCCACACACATACTTATTTTTGGTGTCACCACTGATCCCCGTTTCATCAAGAAGTATTTGGTAGATGATTGAAATTTACAGTACATATCTACACACTGCCTTTCTTCTCAAGAGCATCTTAAATATAGCTTTAATGAGGACAAGACCAGGCAGTTGCACAGAAAGGCCTTCCTCAGGAGGATTTTCACTCTAGGCAGGTACAGTAAGTTTTGAATATATTTTGAGGTAAATGTAGAAAAGTACAAGGTCTTGGCCCAGAGATGAGTTAAATAGATTTATATATATTTGTAGGATAGCCTTATATGATAATATTTAGGTATACTGTTCATGGATATATATAGTTTTATCACCATATAATGGTCTTTTAACAATATGGGGACAACAGGACTTAAAAAGGAATTGTGCTTTTTCCTGGTGTCTTGTAAAAAATGTGAGACGCTTCTCTCAATTCATCATCTTAAGGGCTGAGAAGGAATTTTTCTTTCTCCAAAAGCTGTCGAGCAGAGAACAAGTCAGCCTGAAGAGGTAATTAAATTCTCTCAATCAAATGGATGTATTTAGAATACCCGTTTTTAGGAAGCAGGGATAAAAATAGTGGACTTGTTCTTCAGATATTTTAAGCTAAAGAATTTGTATTTTGTAAACAATTCACAAAGCTTGTTGTTGTGAAACACTAAACACAGTCGGCCTCTAGTGTTCTTTCAGCTAAATCTGCCTGTAAAAAATGGTTTCATTCCTTAAGACATTCTTTGTATTTATGTAATTGCTTTTACTTTTATTACTACCAGTACTGGTTTTCAGTTAGTATTATGTTGCAGTAGGAGTCTTTGGGATTTTATAAATGCTTGAATAAGGAATCAGTGGAGGTCCACTGAACTGTGTGGAGTTGTATGAAAAAGTATTCAATCTGTGCATATTAAATGCAATTATAACAAAGCTTACATGTGAGAGGGTATTATTGCCCCTGTTGTGCTTTTTTGGCTGCCAGTGGCTTATTGATCCAAGGATCTTGTCCAAACCCCTTCATGAATGATCCCAAAAGGCTGAGATCAACAAAAGGATTGGCGGCTTGTTACAGACACTCGTGACCTGTGACAAAGTAGGCTCCAGCCTAAGGTCACCACCATGTTATAAAAAACAGAACACTGGGGAAAAATGAACATATGACACATACAGCCAAATAAAAAAAAAAAACAGAGGCTCCAGAGGTCTTTGAAATGTTTTGCACTCATACAAAGTAACAGGTAATTATAACACTTACAGTACTTCCTGCTTGAAGGACCCCACAGTACCAGAACCGTATCATGATAATGATAATGTTTCTTTATTAGCCCTATACAATTTCTTGCATTAGTAATTAATCTTTTCGCATACCCCAGCTTTTCTCCATGAGACACAGACACACAGACAGGGAGAGAAGCTTGGGGTCAGAACGCAGGGTCAGCCATTTATACAGCACCCCTGGAGCAGTTAGGGTTAAGGGCCTTACTCAGGGGCCCAACGGAGTAGGATTCCTCTGCTGGCCACGGGATTTGAACCGGCAACCTTCCAGCCACAGGCGCAGATCCTTAGCCACAGAGCCACCTCTCCGCCCATATCCTCATTGGCGTCTTTATTGTGCCGGAAGGAAAACGTTTTGCAGAGCTGGGAAAAACCAACTAATTCTAAAATGGTACATCATGTAGACAATCCAGATTGTTTAAAATATTATGGATTAAAAATGTAGTATGGTTGGAATATTATGTGCAGTCTAAAAAATGGCGATTTCTCAATTTGTGTAAAAAAACATCCTGATTAAGAGGAGATGGAGTCCTAAAAAGGGGGGTGCTGTTTGATGTGAAAAGGAGAGAGAAGTTGAACAGCAACATGTAGGCTTTTGATACCTAATCTGTTAGTTTTTTTATTTTTTTCTCATTCTCTTTCTGTATATATTGCACTAAAATAAATCTTTTTCTGGCGCTTGTTGGCCTGTAATAACCTCACAGAAGAAGGAGTTTTGACACCACCTTTTGTGTAAAAAGCTTCTCCTGTTTTCAGTCCTTCTAGGTCTGCCCCTCATTCTTGTTCTGCTGCTGAGCATGAAGTAATCCGTTGGATTGACACTGTCAGTACCTTTCAGGGTTTTGAACATTGTATTAGGCCCTTCATAATCTTCTGTACTCAAGGTTGAAGACATTCAATTCCTTTAACCTTTCTGTGTATGATGTTCCTTTCAGACCTGGTATTATGTTTGTTGCTCTTTTTTGAACTTCTTTTCAGGGTGTAAGATTTCTACTGTGTCAGAGAGAATCACACTTGTATTTGAAATGAGATGTAACTAGTGTATTGTGTAGCTTTAATATTACCTCCTTTGGTCTTAATTTGATTATTTTTTATATTTTCAATTGCTTTTACACAACTGCTCCATATCTGATCATTTTTCGAAGATATGGTTACTACCTGTTGTATTATTTAGCATCCCTGCATGTAGTATTGTGCATTTCTAGACCTTAGTTTTTGTTGTGTCGAGTGTGTTTAGTGTAGAATAGTGACAGCCTTTTTTGCATTTCCTTTTCCTTTGCATTTGTTGGAAGCTCAGAAGTTCCTTGTCAATTAAAATCAAGTATGTAAATCAGCAAGAGCAATTAGTCTAAGACAGATTTTTGTGCCCTTTTCTTTATCACTACTGTTTCTGAACATTTACCAGCCCTCTCTCCATTTACATACATTATCTTTGATTTCTCTTTTGGCTTTAGAACTTCTGGAAATCTAAGTAAACTATATCATGAGCTCTGCGCACATCCCTCACTGCTGTCTCTTTACTGGAACCCTCCTTGGGTTTAAGGATCACTTGAAAAGATGAACAATTCCTCAATCAGGATTGAAAGAATATCTTTGTCAGTTAAGATCATGTTAACCAACCACAGTTAATCAACTGTTACATACCAAATGATATTGGTGCAACAGGGTTCCATTACTTAACAACAGCTGTTAATCCTTGGTTTCACATTTTAAGAATTGAAATCATTGGACAATGAATTTTCTATCCATTCATTTCCAGTGAAATTATCATTTGTTTCCCATGTATTGGACCTCATTGACTAATTTTTCCAAGTTCATCACCATTGACAGATACACTAAACAAACTCGCCATATGTTTTTACATGACCAAGATGTTTTCAGAAAATGTCTCATAGTAATGCTTTAAGCTTACTTGGAATTTGTGTTTGGTCTTAGACATTGGCGATTGTCCAGATCTCTTTTAGGTTTTAAATCTTTCATCCTCATGCATGAGGCTCTTACTGCATATTTTACGCTGATCGAGCTCTACAGGGAAATAGGGTTTAATACTGCAAGAAACAAGCTTACTTCTTGTTAAATCTGTGTATTAAAATGCTTTCTAACAGCAATTACAACATAATTTGGTATTAAAATTTAGTTTTCTGCATATATACGTGATATGTGAAATCATATGCTGAAATGTTTGTGAAATCTTTTCACTGCTTTGTTCTTTTTAGAAGATGAACAACACAGTGGTGCAGCTTTTAGAATTGCTGCCTCAGAGCTCTGGGACCCTGGGTTGAATTCTCCAGCTGGGATGCTATCTGTGTGGAGTTTGTATGTTCCTCTCATGTTTGCGTAGATTTCCTCCAGGTGCTCCAGTTTCCTCCCACAGTTCAAAGGCTTACTGGTACTGTAGGTTATTTGGCTTCTCAGACTTGGGTGTAATCCGGCTTGCGCCTGTCGCTTGCTCTGGTTGCCTCGTGACCCTGAATTGGATGGAGCTATTAGAAGATGAATGGAAGGTGAAAGCCTTTTGGCCAGATCGTTATTGGATATGAGAATGTGTTCTGGTGTTCTTAATTTGCTAAGTGTTTTTATAATATTTAATTATATGCTTTATATTCTGTACGCCTAGTCTGTGCATGTCCAAGAATTCTTTGATCATTTTGTTAATTTCCATAACTAATCTCCTGCCTATATGAAAACTCTTTGTTTCCAGTTTCCTTTTGAACTCTTATTGTGCGTTGTGTTTGGAAAAAAGTGTTGCTGAGTTTTCTGTATTGGTTGGATGTATTAGGGTTTGATTACTATTGTTTTGCCTGTTTTTCCTTGTTGGATATCATACTGTCCATTTCAGAATACGCAGAGCAGTTCCTCAGGTAAATCTGATTTTTTTTTAAGTTCTAAAGCTTGTTTTTATTTCTTTAAAGAAAAGCTTTAAGAAGAAACTGTCAGGTGCCCTTTTCTTTCAGCCTTGTTTTTGCTCTGCTGTTTCCCCTTCAGCGTGTGCTCCTGTGGGTTCAGTGGAGAGTGGGTTTTGTGGAGTTCTGGCCCATTTGGGTATCCTTTACCTGACAGGTTTCAGCCAAGCAGGCGGGTCTCCCTGGTGAAGTGGATGTCAGTTGCTCAGCCTGTAGCGCGCTGCGGATGTGTTGCCAGTTGGAAGTCTGAGAGCCACGAGCACCAGACAAAAGATGTTTCAGACTGTTGAAAACTGCTCACACCTCCAGGGGATTAAGACCTGTGTTTGAAGCCCTGAACAGCAGGCCAGTGGTTAGATTCAAAGAAGTTTATTAGAGGTGAGAGAGACAAACACACTATTGGCTTCACCTTATAGCCTTTCTTTTACACCTGGTTCTATGTGGACATCAACCCCTTACCTACGTGGTGGGATATTTACATACCAATGAACAATTTAGCACGTACTTGTTGGCAGAACAATCAAATTTCATTTGAAAGAGGTAACAGTATAGAACTTTTGTTAATTAGGTAGTTAAGCTGTCTCTATCCTTCAAAAGTCATTCTTGTGAAATTGTCTTAATAGGCTCATATAAAAAGATCTACTTTAGGCATTGCAATACATAGATTAGAAATCCCTATTAGATATTCTAATTTTGATTCTGCACAAGGAGCTGGTTTCCTGTCTTGTTTTCTTTTGTGGTGCTTTTATTTGTACAGAAGCAGTGAGTAACAGCTATTTGTAAATGTGCCAGTGGATTAGCCAGTCAGAATATATATTGTATGAATTTCAATCCTGTATTAAAAAAACTGAAGGAAAAGGCCTTTTTTAGCTTTGAGCAGAAAAGACTATGAGGGGACCTGACACAAGTATTCAAAATCTTCAGTGGCATTGACAAAGTTAATACAGTGGATTTCTGCAGAATGAATAGTTTGGAAACTACGTGGTAGTGAAATTAAACCAAGAACAGGTGACACTACTTTATCTAAAGGGTTAAGGCTTGTCAGGATCTGCAACCAGTTATCCAGTCATGTTGTTGAAGCTGATATCCTGGTTTCTGTAAAGAAATGGCTGAATGAGGTGTTTCAGTCAGTTACCTGGGAACTACCCAACAGTCTAGATAGCGTGAATAACCTCCTCTTCTTTGTGTGATTTTGTTATGGTCTTTTTGAGTGAATTTTGGTTTGAATTCCCAGCTCCAGAAAGAGCTTTTTCACGATTGTTGTACTGTAAAGACTAGACTCCCCTGCGTTGCCGGTCATTCCTGCAGGCCTCTTGGGCAGTTACTTCATCTTCTGCCTGACGCTGTGCACACAGCCTCAATAGAGATGCAAGCAAAACTTTTTTGGAGAAACTCAATAAACTTGTTTAAGTAGTTTTCCATTCTCCCCCTCACGGCCCCCTCTGGACTTTTTAGGGTCAGAGACTTTTTATGGTTTTCTGAAGCCATGTGTACGATTTCAAATTAGAGACATCTAAAAATAGTTCAGCTTTGAGAAAAAGGAGTCGCGTTTCCTCTCTCGTGGATTACCAGATTCTTTTAATTTCACCTTTTCTCCAGTAGAGACTGCTGGTTCTTTTTGTATACTGTATATATTTTTTGTTTTTAAAAAATGTCTTCTAAGTAGTACTATCTGGTTTTTAATGCAACTTTCAAAATTCTCAGTTTATGTTTGACTTTAAACTTTCACTTCAACCATAATTCCGCATTCATCTTTTCATATTAATCATGTATCAAGAGTTCTGTGCATGTTGTGCTCACTTCATAAACTAAGTAAACATCAAATGCAGCCAGTCACCAACAAACTGTCTGCCTGTAATCCTCTAGTTAAACATGACTGATTATAAATATTCAGTATTGTCTTTTATTTTCTCTATATTTCTGCTTGTTTTAGTTATAGTACTAACCAGTAGTATGGTATTAACTATGAGGAGGGTGCAGAATCCCGAGTCTTGTGTGGTTTCAGCCACCCATAATTTCTTAAGGTCCTTTTTTAAATGTTTTTTTTTGCTTTTTCTTAAGAGTGCATCTAAAAAGAAAAAAAATCCTTATGAAGGTATGTTGGTGCAAACCATTGGAAGTTAAATCTAAACAGGAACATCAGAAAAATGATATCTCATGCTGAAAAGAAAATAAAAAAAATTGTCATTACTGTAATATAACTCACTTTGATTCGGTGCTGATAATCGGGGGTTCTTCAAGCTTCAGCATTTCATGAATGCCACAATTAAATAGCTTCTGATAGTGTATCTGTTTTATCCAAACTGATTATATTTAAGGGCAGCCATGTGTGGCAGAATGAGTTCAGTTCAAACAAAATAAGAAACGACATTGAATTAAGAGGTCGTTTTTCATGAGTGTGGAACTGGACCTTAAACAGCTCAAAGATGGGGCAAGGACCAAAGAAAATAAGATTGAGACACTTAGATGCTATCTAGTTTACTGTGTCACTTTTCTCTGCCTGCTTGTTGTTTTTCTTCTGACTTTCTCAGCTGTTGCTCAAACATGATTCAAATGTATGATTCATCTTGTGCTTTTCTTTCATTGGTCGGGTTAGTTTAATGTTGTTTTTCTGTGTAGATGTCTTTAAGAAGATGAAGTGCTTTTATTGTCTGTTTAACCATTGCACACCTTACAAAATTATTGAATTGATTTATGACTCATTTAATCTGAATTTATACATTAAAATACACCGTTTTAGTAACTTTAATGATTTGCAAATATAATTACCAAGCTCTTTTTAACTGTAAATGCAAACACTATGACTGTATGAGCCAGTGAATGTTACAGTATGTCGAAGGCCTTGCGCATTGTGGAGGTGTTTGAAGATTTAATTGTCCTGAAGCTACAGTTCAGTTTTCATATCTCTTTTTTATAGTCTGGCATCATTTCCTTCTGGCAAAACAGGGTAGTTATGATAAGGAATTAACAGCTAAACATTTTCTGAAGGTAAAGTAATCTGAACAGTGTGACCTTTATGGTAGATTTTGTTTGAAAAAGTTGGGTAGCCCTGTTCTCATTATAATCCTTACTGCAGGGAAGATTACAAATTAATCCTTTTAGGGTCTCTCTGTAGCGTTGGGTAGCACTCTACCTGAGATCGATAGACCGTTTGTCTGGGTTTTTCTCCTATACAAAAAAAAATATTTGCAATTTGTTTTAAGTGGTTGCCCCAGTTAAATAACTAATGATCAAACAATTTGTGTTTCTAGGTTAATTTGATAAGTTACAAACTCCCATCTACACTTACACTGCAGACTGGAAGCTCAAAGCTTTCATCTTAACAAATGTTACAGTGGCACACCTTTACTTAAGTGACATGCTGGGTTCTAGTGAATTTTTTTCTTCCTTTGTCATCATGCTGATAATGATGAAACACAATGACCCAATCTTTTGAGTTTGAATAAGTAATAAAATTGGAAATAAAATTTAAGTCTTATTCAACTGTCACTTCAAAATCATAACCTCAATCAATTAATAATAACACCAGTGCATATCTAAAAATGCTCATTACTATTATTTCTTTTAAATGTTATTTTGTAAAACATTTTTCATAAGAACATTTGGTAGTTAGTAGCTTATTGGTACAAGAATCTTATATTTAATTTTTAAGGAAGTCAAAGTATTGGCTTCATCCACCTGGCTGAGTAGCTCATTCCATACTCCCTCAATTCTTTGAGTAAATTAATTTAGTGTAGTTTTTCTTATGTGCCTCCTGATTCATGGTTTGCCATTCACTTTGAAGAAATCCTGATTTGACCTTGGTAGTACCTGTATCAAGTCCCCTTGTAGTCTTCTCTGTTCAAGACTAAAATATCTTTCAAAGCCTGTCAGTGTTGGACATTCCTTTAAGTCTTATTGAAGCCTGGTTGCCATAAACAGTGTTTTCACCATTGTTTGGCTATTTTTTCTATTTATGCATGTACTTTTTTTCCCCAAAGATGGATTTAAAAAAGAATTAAAAAATTATACTAGTTTTTATTCATACAGTCTCTTCCCAGAAGTGAGTTAGTACATCTGTTCAACAATTTGACATTTCCCATAGTCTCTTTATTCTCACATTCTTGATTTGAATGGATTCCAAAGGCTGTTCTTGGCCCACTTTGAAAAATCCATACAACCTAATTCACAAGCAGGCAAAAGAGCATCTTTTTCACAGCATTTCTGAGAACAACATAGTATTAGCATTAAGCCCAGTGCTAGCTTAAGGAAATGTCATTACATGAATATTACATAGTATTCTTAAGTGAATTGCATGTTTGTTTTCAAATATGTCTATTATTAACTTTCTTGACAGTAGGATATGACGTTATCTAAATATATTACATTTCTCTGTGAAAAGGCTAAAAAACTGACAAGCAAAAGATTAAGAACACATCATGTGTCACAACTAAATTTAGGTCAGATACTGATGTCTTTCCAGTTTGATTTTTTATTTTTCCAGATTTTTACTTTAACATTTGCAAGCCTTCAGAGATATATGTCCCTTCCATTCTGTGTTCTTCCCTTAGTAGCACCTACTGTACACCACACACCCGTACAGCTCATAGAGAATGCTGAGGGGGTTAAGCCTGTCCTCTAAATAGAATTTCAAGTTTCTGATCTGCTTCTGCATGTTAAAAGAAGGATTCAGTGAAATGGATTAAAAGGCTGCAATAATGTATTTATAAAATGCAATTTCAATCACTAATGTGTAATAAAGTAATATTTTGAATGTATATTGAATATATATATGTTTCTGAATTGAGCAAAGAGGTGTTTACTGGCAGCACATTGCTATTCTACATCATATGCTATAGAGGCTTAACACTTGAATGAGCTGGGATATATCCTTGAGGCACATGCTAATTTTTCTCCACGAGAAACTGATAAAAGAACAGATTGAGTATGATTTCTCAAGACCTGTGCAAAGCTGAAGTGTCAAGAGTCTGCTGACAGGAGCAGGAGTTTGATTCCTGCTGTTCTTTAAGTGTAAGCTATCACTTTCTTTTGTTGCCTTTCTTAAAGGTTCCCCCTTTGAAAAATACTATATGACCTAAATGCAGTAGTGAAATGTTAGAATTTGCAATATGTGGGAACAGAATTATAGACTGAGAATAATACAGTACCTTCTTGTGTACGTAGAATCTTGGTACTGATGGAGCTTGTGACACTTAAAAGTAAGCATGTTTTTTTGGTGTGGAGGAAGTGTTTTCTTAAGCCTTTTAAGATTTTCTTTTACTTTATTTGCAACTAATTGATAATCCACAACTCAAAAAGAGTGTGAACTTAACAGTGGATGGAGGAGAGGGTGGAATAGTTGTATATGCTCAGATTGCACAGTGATTTTCTCTCCTTTATTATATTTGTTTCGAATGACTGCCTGTGTACTAGAGTGTAAATGTTTGATAGGGAAGCTGAAATGACAGGGAACAACTGTGATGCATGAACCCAGACAGCTTGCCCCAGTACATAAGGCAAAAATGACCTTTGACAATGAGACCAAAATGCTTGTAGGAGAGCTTTTGTGAGTTTAAACACAATACATTTGAGCTAAACCTCCAAAAGCAGGTGCTCATGTCTTTTCATTTACTGCAACTCCAGCACAAAGTCACCATATTGCCTAGGAGCCCCCCAGTAGCCAGTAAATGCCAATTCGCAGCTGTTAGCACACCAAAATGTGCGAAGCTGAGAGCAGATCCATTCTTTTTCAGTCAAGAGGAGAATGCAGCTATCCTCAGATAGGAAAATAGACTCCACTAAGAAAAGGCACCGTAAATAATTTGTGGGGAATGGCAGCAATGTAAAGAACTGAAAGTCAGATTTATGATCTGTATTTCATGTCAATTAATGCTTAACGGAATAAGATGAGCTTACACTTTATTTAGTGCCACTTTTTTTTTTTACAGCCAAGGACCCCAGATGCTTTGCAATCAGATTTCTGCTGTGGTCAGGGAAGCAGGTGCTACTTATGCAGTTGAAAGTCCCAGGCATCCTGTAAAATGGTGTGGGCAGGGAATTTGTGCACTGAAGGATATTTGAGCTATCAAGTGTCTAGTTCCACTTAGCTGAGATTTGCTTTGGACAATATCAATCCTTATACACATGTCTTAAAGGCTTTGGAAGGATTTTATTTCAGATGTATGAAACAAACATGTAATAATGTGAATGGCAACTGATTAGGAATTCTTTCTGAAATAAACTACTTAACCACATTATATCAACCATCTTTCGACACATCTGGACATCTTGATCGGCCTCTTTAGCATTTGCGTCATGTTATCTGCTTGTAACATTACATTATTTACTAGAGCCAATTGTACAGAAGTTCAGTTTGTACTGTATATGCAAAAGTCTAGGGTTTCTTATTTGGGGAAAAGATCCTCTGCAACTAATTGTGGTTTAAAATCTAAAATATAGAGTTTAAAGATTATTTGATGAAAAACGTTCTTCTTATATGCTTTGATCTACAGATATGCCCCTCCATGTGCGTCGCAGCAGTGACCCAGCACTGATTGGCTTGACTACGTCTTTCAGCAGCGAGCCGAGTTCTACAGCAGAAGAGCCTTCTCGTAAGAATCCCACTCGCTGGTCCACAACAGCAGGCTTTCTCAAACCAAACTCAGCTGGGGGAACCAACAGTCTTGAAAGAAAGGTAGGTTCTGTTGAATTTTCACTTTTTTACAAATTATACCACGGACACAGTGGGGCAGCCTTTCTTATTGAGAGACTTAGAGCAACTGTCAACCCGCATTAGGCTATGGCCTATCCCGTCAGTGTTTTTTTTTCAAATAAGTAGGGGTTCACACCAGAAGCTGAAGATTTTTAGGCAACAGGATAAGGTTGTAATGTGTGGCTGTATTAAATGAGATCAGGTGTACTCATGAACCAGTTTTTCCCTCAGTTGTGTGGTTATTATCCATCTGAATGAACACTGTGCCACTTCCATTGAGTTTCTCCCTGATACTCTTCCAGGTTTCCCAGTATATTTAACGGACCAGAGCTATCTTTTCAATGCCAGTATTCACACACTTGGTTATGTGTTTTTTGTCGTATATTAGTACACATAGCAGAAGCCTTAATCAAGAGCCCTGTCCTGGCAACCTTTATGCTGTCCTGTAGTAATGATAACATTCTGGGGGCCTCAGTGAAGGAGGTTTTACAGTGATATACAAAAGAAACCAAACAATTTGCCTTTCAGTGATGAGGCTGTTACATAAAGTCTACAGACTATATGAAACCACATCCTGTAGAACAAGAATGTCATATTCATCACTTAGGAATTTTACTGCATTTCATATGTCTTTCTCTGGCGTGATTTGTACCAAGTGATGGGCTGGTATTGTAATATTCTACTCTCTGGGTATTGTATTTTTTTTCTGCTGTCTTCATTTATTGTTCAACAGTGCTACCAGTCAAAGCAAAATTTAATGACAATAAAACATTAACCTCTTAATGTATTGGTCCAAGCAGCTGCAACAAGGAGTTATGGGGTTTGGCTAATCTTTATTATTTAAATCATGTAACAGATGTATTTGTTCAGAAATCATCATGGTAACATCTCTTTCCACTGTACTCAGCAAGTAAAAATAATACACCTGGAGCATTCAAGCAGTAGCCATTTGTAGTCAGTTTGACCTTGACGTTGCTCTTTTGATAATCTTAGTGCTTTGTAAAAGACCTTTATTGTAGTGCTAATATTTCTTTTGTTGTAACTCACTTGTGAGGCTAGCCCTTGGGGGCCTGAAATGAATCAGAAAGCTCTTTGGTTCATCCTCCCAGGGATTGCAAATGAAAAAGGGTCCAATTAACTTATCAAAATGGCTGCCCTCTAATATCGATGACAAGGCCTCTGTGCTTGGAAACCAGTAATATTCCAAATGAAATGGAGGAAAGAGAAAAATGGAGCTCTTAAAATATGACATTGCTGCCTTCTGCATGATTATTGCATTTCAAACTATTCCATGGTAATCCTATTTAAAACCACTTTAGTTGTCACTGCCTCCATAATCTTATTGAATGCTTTCCGTTCCAAAAAAAGGTGAAAAGAAATGTATTTTTCTTATCTTTATAGCTGTTTTTTAAAGTTAGTCAAATGTCAAACTTAAATGCATCACAGGGACATGTTGAGTTGTTGGATTCATTTTTATGTGTTGCAGGAGTTCAGATTTGGACATCTTAAAAATGATAAAAGTAGCAACATGCCTTTTTTGTTTATTTCTAAACAAAATAAACAAGCTTTAATTAGCATTTTCAATCTGAATGCAATCAAAATAATTCCCTTGGCCTCAGTCTGTAGTACACTAGTTTAAAATATTTATGCACTGTTTTCTTCTCCTGTTTTCAAATTGCCTTACTATCCCTTTAAATATAATAAGTATGAGCCAATTTCTGTTTAAGAAGAATACCTTTTAGTAGATACTTTTGACTGTGCTGTTTGTTTTGTTGCAACATACACTGTACTAAGAACTTTTTCTTTCACCTTTGACAGCGTGTGAACATTTGTTGAGGGAACTTTATACCATAAACAATTTTAATATATACAGTTTAAACATCTACCCTTTCTCTGATGTAATATACAAATATATTTTTCTCCATCTTAACATTTCTTTCTTTTTACCACATCACTTTTGATGTGTTAAAGAAGAATGGAATCGTTGAGTGTTTAATTGTTCTTAAAATAATTCATCAATAAATCATATATTTTTGGATGGATATTAATAACTTTTTTTGGAATTTTTTACACAGCTCAAATACCAACCAGTAAGCACCTGGCATTTTTTTTTAGATCACAGGATGATGAGGTTGTATTTTTTATCCCATTGAACAATGTTATATGCTCATTATTTATCATAGAACTGCTATTCACAAAAATCTATTGATGTAAATCTTAGTGTCGC
Source organism: Atractosteus spatula (assembly GCF_055471065.1). Lineage (NCBI taxonomy): Eukaryota > Metazoa > Chordata > Actinopteri > Semionotiformes > Lepisosteidae > Atractosteus > Atractosteus spatula. The sequence continues at coordinate 22,735,733 of NC_142711.1, read as the reverse complement.
ATTTTCTTTGTGCCTTGGTATATTGGAAGTGTTTATCGATTTGTCATGGATGCAAAGGGCCTGTGCTTTTACTTGACTGAATTGAAAAACTAACACCCATATGTCTAGTATGGCTGGAGTTAACATAAATGTGTTCAATAAGACATTTAGTGTTTAAAAGACAATCTTTGGTTTATAGGACTCAACTTGAATTGTTCAAATGGAATTAATTGAGCTGCAAAAAACTAGAGGTCCGGACTTCAGTTTCCTTTAAAAAAAACAACAAATGAAGCTCTCTGCTCATCAGCATATTTTTTAATGATTATTGAGTTATTCCTGACACATAACAGGGTTAGAATGTGCCATATCGACTTCTTCAAAATGCATTGTGATCATCAAATATCAAATTTTGTAATTGCCAGTTTGAAGATCCTGCACTTAAACTAGTGCTGTCACACACGGATATTCCTGAGACATTTGCGTTCTCACATCTAATTTGATAACATATAAATGTAAGGGTCTTCCTTTTTTATCTTTATTTACAACATAGCTCCATTCCAAAGTCAATTTAAAAGGTTTGAATATGAGTTTTATTTGATGATTCTTCGGTGTTTGCTTATTCCCCTAATTTGGTATCATTTGCAAAATTCACTAGTTTACCAATTCTACCTAAATTTAAATGATTGATATACAGTAAATTAGCAAGATCAGCAGTCCTAGTACACAAGATCCTTGTGGCGCTCCACTCCAGTTTGAGTTTTGTTCTGTTTTCTGTTTATTAGTCAATTGTCAATCCTGAATGCCGGCTACCTGCAATTTGAAAATTATGCGGAACCTGCTGTACAGTACATTCCTTAACTGTTCAGAGTTCGGAGTGATATCCATGTGTCTCTGTGGTAGTTAGAAAAAAAGTGGTCTTCCAAATCTTTTGAATTACTTGTTACTCTGTATTCAGTGTTAAATGCATTGCCACCCTGCATGTAATTACATTTTTAGTCCATAAAATGTTCCTCTGGTTGGCATTTGCATATGTATGTTATAATCAGAAGTTGCAACTGTAAAGCTGTAGTCTTGGCAGTGTGTTGCACAGCTCTCTCGTCAGGACTTATTGGATTTTTTTTTTGTCGTGAAAAGTACAGGAACACAAAACATAAATATATTCCCAAATAATAATGGTTTCTCTGGTCTCTGGTCTTCCTGACCCATTGTACATCATAAAACCTAAAGGTGTATTTTATTGGGTTTTTTTTATCCGAACTGCCTTTGTAAATATTATGGTCATCATGGAATGCTTAATAAGTCTCCCAAGCTTTATTACCCTGTCTCCTCTCTTTCCCCTGGAAACGTCTGACCTTCGATATGGAACATTGCATCGGTGTACATTAAAAACTGTGTGGATTGTCTTACAATGGGGAAGGCAATAAATATCCCATGCATGCTGGGCACCTTCTCAGAATCTAATCCACATGGTTTCTCTTGAAGTGAATAAATATCACTTTACAGTACAGTATGTGTTGCCTTAAGCATTTCCGATGGAGGATTATGCCATGAGTAACTGATTTTACCATTACCTTTTAGATAAATTGATAAGGCATACATGTGAATGTGGTCAATGCATGTGCTCGATTTCAGCTTATTTTTCCATCTCATATCTGAAGTGTAACGTGTCCTTGTATCGTTGCCTTTTAACATTTCCACAGGCTGTAGCTGTTTATTTACACATGTGATATCTGTAATTGTGCAAAGTAAGCTGAACTGGAACATTCTGGATGTCCACTCCATTTTCCTGGAGTAGCCGTTGATGTTTTGATGGGTCTGTTTAGTGAATGTCAGGCCTTTGATCTGATCTTAGATGCTTTGAAGTGTCTTACTGTGCCTTCTATGGGAAGAACTTTTCCATTTCAGAATTTGAGCGGAACTTTCAATATGTTTGGTCTTTTAGAGTAAGGGTGTGGACACGTATCGGAGTCTTCCTCGAGATACGGGGAACTGGACGGGACAGTTTCAGAGGGAGAATGCCCGCTCTTCTTTAAGTGCCAATCATCCCATGGTGGACCGATGGCTCGAGCGACAGGAACAGGTACGGTATTGGCTGCAGACCATCAGGGGGAAGTTTCATGATTACCTTTTCATATTCGGGCCAAGTCATCTTGAGAGAAAACACTTTAGACCTAATGTTCCTTGTGCTCCCTAATGTTTGGGGAGTTTATTTCTGCACTTTTATTTTGGAGCATTTGCTTCCCTGTGGTTTCTCAGTTACTGTATTTATTGTTATCGTGAGCTGTGCCTGAAAGAAAGAAGAACATTTTGTAAGACACCGAAACTCCAATGGTAAGGCTTTCTCGAGGCAATAGTAACCTGAGATAACAGTGATACGGATGTAAGCTGAGAAGGAGGTATTGTGCTTCTTTTGGACCTGGCTGGGAGCAGGACTGTAAATGTCAGGCTTGAGGTGCGTCAGTCCAGCTCCTGCTCTGTTTGGCCATGTTGGTGTTCTGCTTTATTTTATCACAGGTCAAAAGCATTCGGAGAAGGGTAATGTTCAGTTTCTCCTTATTAGTGCTCATTAAGTGGTTTATTTTAATTCATATTATCCCTGTTATTCCTTTAGACAAGAAGTTAGATCCTGCATAATTTTTCTGTTCTTTTTGATCAGATTTTGATGAAATCTGAGAGATTACAAGAGGTCCATAGTTACTCTGGGCTACTAGAATGCTGTTGCAAAAAGATACTCAACTTTTAAAATGGAAAGAAATAGCGTTTTGTGTTTAATAACATTGCAAAGAATTGATGAGTCACCTCTCCAAACCCCCAGGTGCAACTAATATCTTTTATACTCAGTATTGGTTCTGAGAGAATTGTTTTGTCTATCATGGTGTTTACACCTTCATTTATACTGAGACAGATGATGAAGTCTATAGAGTCTTCTGTAAGTCATTCATTGTAAAAAGAAAGAATAATATGAAAACCCTTGGCTATATTTTTCTGCTGAGAACACATTGGATGGTGTTGTGGTTCCCATTTAAAATACAAAGCAAATGCTTCACAGTGCTCGAAAGAATTAGATTGTTGCTTAACCTACATGAAGCAATAACTAAACATCATAGCAGGCTTTTAGCTTTGCTTGGATTTGCAGGTTGTCACCCTGCATCGCCTTGGCTCATGCTGCCATGGCAGGTTACAGGGCCTTGTTCTTCAAACTGGAGGGAGGCTGCTGTCTGCATTTGCCACACAGTTGGGTTTGCAAAAGCACATTTTTTTGTCAGATATTTCCTTTGAAAATCCTGAATGATAATTTTGCAGGTTTGTGGGTGTTCTTGGCAAAAACCGTTTTTTTCCCTCCCTGTTGAGAAAGATAAAAAAAAACACTCCCAACTCCATGCTGAGTCATGCATCATGGTTAAAAGAACTATTTTGCATTGAAAAGCCAATATGCCTTTCCATCCAAGCCAGCCAAAGAGCTCATCCAGCCAAGCAGTCAGTCAAGACACCACAGACCTGACAGAGTAATACATTTTAAGTTGAAACCATTACCACAGTAGTTGACCTGAGCTGTGCTGTCAGAGACAAGGAGGCTTGATAAGGCTGGCGTGCTGAGCAGTTTAATTTTCAGGGTTTCTGAGTTTTATTCTGAGGTTCTTTACACTTGGCAAATTCAGCCAAGCCCAGCAGCGACATCGACTGGAGTTGGGCTTCCTGTTGAAAGTCTTGATGTGGAATGACATGGAAATTCCGAGACAGGTGTTGCTATGCCTGCTGAGTTCACACTACATTAACTCAGAAGCTTCTATATTCCAGCAGACGCATTTTATGACACAACCACTCTGACCCACAATTTCTGTTAAGCAGTATTATTTTTAAGTCTGACAATTGGTTGCTTTGTCAACCAGATTAAATATCATCACTTTCCCTTTCAGAAAGGGAACTGAACCCGAGTAGTGCACAAAACGGGTATTATAAATGAAGAAATAAGTACCTTTAATGCCAACATTTTAATTTAATATTGCATTTAGAGTCTTGTCAAGCAGATATTAATTTTGTCATTTTAAAGATTAATGAAAGAGAAGTGAAGTTTTATGCCATTTAATGCATTTGAGTTAAAGATCTGTTAGCCAAGAATTTTACAGAATCATCACATTAAATCTCTCAAAACAATCCTCATTGATTAAGGTTTTTTTCTAGATATTATTTTATGAAGTTTCTCAATTTTTTTGATCAATTTCCTACAAAGCGTTTTGAAGCCTGCACCCCTCTGTACAAACTGTGTTCTGCAACTGAATGTAAAGGTAATTGAACGTATTGTCTTCCTTTTTTGTATTCAGAGGTTCTGGTAGTCGAATATTCACCTGTCAGCACTAAATTCATCTTGGTGTAGGATTGTAAGAGGATGCGCCGTTTTAATGGCTTCTGTTTTAATAAAGTAAGCACATACCTGTGAGGGAGCCCACCTCTTGCTGGTTTCATAACTGTGGGATAATTAATTAGAGATTTAGAATCATTTAGTAGGGCAGTGAAAAGAAGCCTGAGAGAATCCAGCTAAGAGGACATGTACCGAGGTATATTTATAAGAAGATTCAGAATGTGGCCAGAAATCCTGTTTTTGTTCATCGTCGTTTGGACTTTACTACCTTTTGTTTCATTTCAGTGATTTATTTTTTTTCGGTGTAGAGATTTATCCCAAACATCCAATTGAACTACATATAGTGGCTTTTGTTCCATTGTTTGTCATTATCCGTAAGCTTTCCATAACATGCATTCTTGTCAATCAATTTAAATTAATTCCAGCCAATAATGGCTTTGTTGCTGTTAGTTTTCTGTCTTAATCATTTTATTGCTGCATAAGTACTATAATAAGCTGCAGTTATTGCTTATAAACTAAAACATTGCTTTCTTGCAATACTGGTTTTGCTAACACCAGTGTTGCCCAGCAGCCATAAAAAAGAATGAAAACTAGTTAAATGTTTATCACTTTATTTCATTGACAAACTGTAGTACACTTCTACTGGCATTGAGTTCTGTCATTCATGTGGGTTCAAATCCTTCACTTCTGTGAAGAACTGTGAAGGAAAGTAAAATCATTCAGTAATGTTCATCATATTATTCATCACAGTATTACCCATATCAAGGAAGTCTTCTTTACGTACAAAATAGGTTTTAAGCAGAATGCTGTCAAATTAATATAAATTATAACAATCATATAAGTCATATAAAGTTAACAATCATATAAATCCGTGGTTGCTCTCTTTTAGATCTGCTAGCTACAGCTCTGGAGCAATAAAGCTTTCAGTTAGAGAAATTATCCATTTTCTTATTCTTGTAAGCCTCAATATCTGTCTAACCACTATAAAATGCAAATATGCTGCAGTATCTCTTCAGTATTAACTGTTGAAATCTTAAGTTTAGCTCTTCAAGTAATACTTATTTTTCCATGACAAGTTTTTAAAAAAAAGTCTGTGTACTTCTAAGTCCTCTACAGTACCTAACGCTTGTTTTTTTTCTAGGCTTTATTTAAAGTTGCAACATTACTCACAAAAGAACTAGGTATTTGGAGGGTTTCAAAGCCTAGGAAAACAACCATAAAGTTAATTAAACTATCTCACCTGAAGTGATCTGTATTGAGGAAGGGAAAGGTTAACTAGAAAGTAGTTATTTATTGCTGTATTAGCACAATATTAACAATCTGACTTTCGATACTGACATCTAGAGCATTAATGGAATAGTGGAAAGGGCTCTGGACTCCTAACTCACAGCATATGGGCCCAAATCCTCAGTAAATAGTTTATTACTAATATCCCTTCAAGTGTTAAACAGCTTAGTGTTCACTGATGCAAGTTTGTGTCTGGATGTTTGAAAAGAAAACTTTATATGGCGAGCAAGGTTCTGCTAAACTGACTTGAATTGTGTCCGACCTTTTGATGGGTGTAATGGGTAGTGTGTGCGCGCATCGGGCTGGGAATCAATAGAGCTGAGGCACCAGACTGTAGGAGTCTGAGGAGCCAGCTGAAAGGTCAGATTCTGGTATGATTTAAAGCTGATTCTCAGAAGCAGTGTAAAGTAAGAAGGGATTGATAGGAATGTTGGAATGAGTGTAGGAGTGATGGCTCCTGATAAGCCATGATAAAATTAACTGCAGTGATGTTTTTCCTGGTCATTAATTTACTGCGAACAAATGTACCATTTTACAGAGCCAAAGCTAGCATTTCATTTCAGTGGGTCCTTTATAGTCCACACTCGGTCGTTATCATGAACTACTATGATAACATCAAAGGAATCCTGTTATATACTGTGTAATCATATAGAAAAAAACATGCAACCAAACTATATTTTATCTACACAAAATGTATGGTAACATAGGAACAATACACAGGAGTAGATATACAAACCGGTATTTATGCTGCAGTAAAATATTTAAGTTCTTTTTAAAAAATATTTACGGGGCAAAGTAGCACTTTTAAATATTGCTAGGCTGTTGCCGTAAGAATTGTAAATGAGATTTTGACTTCACTTGACTTAACTAGTAAAATAAAGGAGGAATAAAATACTGTTCGTGTTTGTTTAAAAAAACTGGTGTTTTTCATTAAACATCCATCCAGTTTGAAACTGGGACATGTTTCCTTGCATCTCAGCTCTCGGAAGTGACTCCTGTATTGCACAAGGTGCATGAGCAACGGCAGGCAAGCTTCACAGCCCTGCCCAACCATCAAGGCAACCCCTCCATCGGTATGTTGCCAGCGCTACAGTCCCTGACAGGAGAGCTGGGGCCTATCGGGGGAGCTCTCCTCCAGTTTCACAGTGATATCACTGAAAACTGACTCCACGGATGTCATAGGGGATCGCTTTATCACAGACACCTGAGAGCACCCAGGCCATCAACAGGCCAACCCTACCACTAGCGGTCCTGTGCCAATCGGTCACTCTCGTATAGTGAAGTGCCAGGTGCAAGACTCACAGAGCTCAGCTGGGAAGAAATCCCATTGATTGAGCCACTTGAGAAATTTCCAGTTTTATAAAGTGGATTGTTATGGTGTCATTTTCTTTTGTTTACCATTTTATACAAAGTTAAATAAGCACTACTTTCTTCATTAAAGAGTTAATATTCCCTACCAAAGTATTTGGACAACTGTGGCCTATAAAAACAACCAAGGCCCTTCATCAGCTCAAGAAAGTAGCCCGTTGGTTGAAATAGAACTAAACAGTGACGAGAAAAAGTCTAAATATTATGTTTGTAGATATTGGATAAAGAACAGGAGTAAGATAGTATGCATGTGGACTTGGGATATCCTTAGAAGATGTACTGTATTTGCAATTCGTAATTCTCATGAGGCATCGAGAAGAGTGGTAGTTCTGGTGCTTATTTACATAAAACAACATGTTTGTGGAGGAACTATTTATTGACCCATAAACTCAACTCACTTATGAGTTATTTTTTTAAATAAACAGCTGTTGTAAAAGCTGACCTGCTGTTTGCCTGATGAATGCTAATGGGTTCCTGTGTACAGACTAAGGGCTTTTGAGATGCAGAGAAACTGTTAATCAATGTCATATGCTGGTATCTTAGGGGTATAGATTCTGTACCTTTTCACCAGACAGGCCTAATTTCAGGAGGGCCCACCAGCTTAAAACTGTAGAGCAGCCCTGATTTTTACCTGCCACACCTTATAAAAAAGCTTAATGGCAGTTTTTGTTTAACCAAATGGGTAGTGTACAGTATTTTTTAAAAGAATTTACCACCAGTTTTTGATATTTAGTTTTCAATTTTGTCATTGAGTGAGTGAAATGAAAATTTTTTCAGCTTAAAAATACTGGCTCATTGTTCCATTAAGAAACATGTCATTTAACAACATGAAGTAATGCTACTAATTGAACACTATATTAATACTAGCAATTATCAGCATTATCATCATTTCATCATTTAGCTAACGTTTTTGTTCAAGGCAGTTAAAATACTGTGCATGTACATTTACAGAGCTTTGGGTAAAGCAAACTTAAAGATCCATAAATGCAAATTAAAGACAATCAGCAATTAAAATGTAGATAACCTATTAGGGTGCAAGCACAAATTATAAATGCAAAACAACAGAACAGCTGTAGAACGATATTGACTCAGATGTATTACCAGAGTCTTCCCTCCTCCACTCCAGGATAGCTTGTCTCGGAGGAGGGCTTTCTGGAGCAGGATGTAAAATGTGCAATGCAGTGTTGCCCGCGACAGCTCTTATAAACAGGTAAATATGGTTCCTCTGTGACAACAGCGGCTTGTCAGTGGCTTCTCCCCATGGTGACGGAAGGACACCGCTTAGAGGTTTACAATGGGGGGTCGCCATTTTTGCCTGCTGCGTGTTAACATGGGTCCTAAGCTTGTTGGTAAACCACTTCATTTAATGCCAGCAGCCATATCATTCTGCAACTCACAACTGGCAACCCACTGAAGCTAAGCAGGTGTGAGCCTGGTCAGTACCTGGATGGCAGACCTCCTGGGAAAAACTAAGGTTGCTGCTGGAAGAGGTGTTAGTGGGGCCAGCAGGGGGCGCTCACCCTGCGTTCCATGGGGGTCCTAATGCCCCAGTATAGTGACGGGGACACTATACTGTAAACAGGCGCCGTCCTTTGGATGAGACGTAAAACCAAGGTCCTGACTCTCTGTGGTCATTAAAAATCCCAGGGCATTTCTCGAAAAGAGTAGGGGTGTAACCATTTCCCATTGGCCCATACCAATCATGGCCTCCTAATAATCCCCATCTATGAATTGGCTTCATTACTCTGCTCTCCTCCCCACTAATAGCTGATGTGTGGTGAGCGTTCTGGCGCACTATGGCTGCCGTCGCATCATCCAGGTGGATGCTGCACATTGGTGGTGGTGGAGGGGAGTCCCCATTATCTGTAAAGCGCTTTGAGTGGAGTGTCCAGAAAAGCGCTATATAAGTGTGAGCAATTATTATTATTATTAATGTTGTGGCTGTCTTTTACTCTGCAAAGGACGTTTCCAGCAAGTTGCTTATTTTGACATATTCAGTGTTCAATCAGTGTAATGCTGTTCCTGTCCTTTCCCATTTGCAAGAAAGACAAGCAGTTTCTTTAATCTTTGCCATTGAAACCGTGTTTGAAAGGTACAGGTGATACAGAAGTGGCTTCTACCACAACTTTTTCACTGTACTTTACCCCAAAACACATTATACTCATTTCATGTCTTTTTATACTATGCATGTGTACTGGGTATCAAAAAAGAAACTTGAAACTCTGTTTTGGGGTCTCTGTTTTTAGAAGAATAATGTGCATATACACATAATGTATCTATTGCACAGCTTTAAGATATTGATAAAATGTTTTCTGTTGTTTTGATTAATTGATCATTTATATACACTCAAGAGATTTGTTGCATCAGCACTAAATCACTTCATTATTGAGTGTTGGTTGGGCACAAGTAATGAAGTCAGTTAATATAATGAAACACCTGGTGGAAATCTGTGCATCAAAAAAAACATAAAGGAACCAATGTGCAATGTTGGAGGATGGACTATGTCAGCTCATTGTTGCTCCTTGTCAGAGAGGGGTGTTCACAGTTCACAAGCTGGCAGTTTTGAAGCTGGTAAGATATTGAGGATGGTAAGACAGCCCAGCATAGTTCATTGATATTAGGCCACCATCTGGAAGACCAAGAGTCATCAGAGATCACCAAGATTGATGAGGAGGTCTAAGGTCACAGAATCCCACAAGACAGCATCTGAAACCTGGTACAAAACATGCATCATGGAGGTACAGCTTGTATTATTTTCAACAGAGGCCACACACACTGCTAACCTGTGACTCTCACTGTGGACTCCCTGTTGATCAACACTGTTGATAAATGTTAGGCAGTGTAATGAATTTATGTCTATTAAAAAGTCACTAAACATGCTGGAAAAAGTATTTTGTGAATTTATTGCAGTTATGTTTCCTTTGATCTCTGTATGTACTGTATGGAGAGTGTGTGTATATGTATATGCACACTTCCAAGTGATCGCAACAGAAATGACAAAGTCAGTGTAGAATTTGATAACTGGCAGCCCTAGAAACAAAGAAAATCATTACTGTGCTGTCAGAACAGCAAGGTTTTACAGCAGAAGGAAGACAGAAGGGAAATCATTAAAAAAATAAGTTGCTAGAAAACTCTTTTTTTTAGTAAGAGGTAGAGAAGATAGTGGTTCTGCTAATAATTATCAATTGCAAATTTTCTCAAAATTATATTTTGGCATGACTTTTACCAGTTTAATTTGAATCATGCTAATTCTTATTTTAAACTAGTTGCTTTTGTGTAAAAATAAAATGTTACCTAACAGTGTGATACTGACATTCTGCAATGTCATCAGTTGTTAGGCAACCTATTTAAAAGTCCTCACAAGTAAAGGTGGTGATTCTACTTTAGGATTTAAAATGTGATGGCTTCATGAAGGGAAATCTCACCTCAAGAGCATATGAATAGGAGTTTTGTAAAAAGATTGTGAAATATTTCTGAACTGCTACGTTATTCTCTGAAGTCATTTTGTGTTGAGAGGTTTGAGTAGAGCTGCATCAGAGGACCAAGCAGAGGTAAATTCTGAAGAGCCAAAAGAAAGGGGAACAATATTTTGGCTGTGCAGATGCTTTTAGGTTTGTGGGAGAAACAGGGAAAGCACCTGAAGATTCTACAGCCAACCACTTCTCCTTCGTTTTGTGCTTATGTGACTTTTGTGCACAGGAACAATCCAAAACATAGCAGAAGGAGAACCATCATCCCTGCTTTAGTTGAGCTCAGTTTTTCTGACACTGCTGAAATTCTTACTCGTGTAGGTTATTTTTTTCTGATAAGCAAATTTGTTTTTCTTTAATTCGGAGAGCTCACTGAAATGAGCTTTCATTCTCACCTACCAATCTGTCTGACTCTATTTCTCTACAAATCTTTCAGTATATCTATCTCATTTTCATTTTTAGAAAGGTTGAAATTAAATAGTTTTACTATTTTGCTAAGTTTTGAACTTAAACATTTGAATGTGTGCCCTCCTCCTCATGAACATACTGTACAGCAATCACCAGCAGCCCAGTGTTATAAAAAACTTAATGTGTGGATGGACAGGTTGATAAACATGGAATCAAGCAGGAGTCATTATACATCCATTGTCGTTCATGTCTTCTGTTTTGAGTAGGTCTTGTTCTTTTAAAATCAGCCCTTCAATACCAGAAAAGCACACAAATGGAAGACTTTATATCTGCATTGGGATAAAGCCTAGAGTGATTTATTATCATCTTTCCCTGAAAAAGCATTATGAGTTACCCACCGTACACCTTGCCAGTAGGTGTTGCTGTGTATTCAGTATATGGGTGAAATATTGCGCCGAGTCTCATTCTCAGTGGTCCACCCTTCTCCCTGGTTACCAGGGAAGGTTTTTTATTCCTCCTTTCTCCTCTCTCTGATTATTCACAGTGTAAATGTCAGCTCACTGGGGATCACGGCCTGCTGTGAAGGAAAAAAAAAAAACAATGAAAGTTGAAATACAAGTGAGATTTCAAAGCTTAATTAATAATCTCAGATTTTTTTTTAAATGTTAAGATTTGTATTTTTTTTGCCATTTTGCTTTAAAAGAATAAGTCATTGTTGCCTATTCCATTGTCAAGGGTTTTTAATAGTATTTGGCTTCCAAATAACTTACTTGAGAGAAAAAAATAAAACCTTTGGTTTTATTGATACATCATGCATTCAGAACCAATTGCTGTAAATCCAAAAAAAACTGTCAAAGACCCTGCAGATCATTACAATAACCTCTATTACGCAGACATTTGAATGTATAGGTGCAGGCAGAACAGTTTAAAATGCCTTAAATGCCTTTTCTGCATTTTATTGACCTTGAATATAAAAGGCGAGATGAATTCGAATCTATTCGAGAGGTAGATGATGCCTCTCAGTGACTTGTTTTTTTATGCAAAATTTCCTCCTCTGCACCTGTCAGATGGATGGCAGTGTTCAAACTGTGGTGGGCCCTTGTGAAAGTGAGCCAGTGAGGTAGAACTGTTCTACTCCATTAACTTCGCTCTGAAGTACCGATCAAGAGCCATACTTTCTGCTTGCCTAAAGTATTAGTTAATTCTGGAATGAAGAGTGCCCGCACATTTAACACAAAAGCAGCATGCCCAGTTGATAGTAACAATCATATATGCAAAACTACGTGCCATATTTTTTCAGATGAACACAAAACTTAAAGTAAAAACTTGCATCACCAATCAAAGGGACAATGGGAGTCCTTTCAAATTATGTGTTTTTGTAGAAGGTTTTTTCCATCGTTCACATTTAGTTAAATCTTTTATTTATGAGTGGGTGTTGGTGCAAATGCTAATTAAAATGGTATTGATATTCCTATGTGTTTACTTTTGATTTGTGTTTCATAATTCATTTTGTGGAATTTTACCATTTTGGCCTTTCTGCTTTTATTAATCCCAATTAAATGCTACTCAGCTTTCCCCAAAATATAAAGTGTCCAGGTGCATGAAAGAGAGCAGGAAAGCGATACTAAGCTCAGTCTTCAGTAAAGCTTCCTACTCTTCTTCTTCTGTCTTCCTTCCTTCACTTTCTTACTTTTTATTTCCTTCCATCCTCCTCTCTTCCTCTTGCATATTTTTAAAGAGTTACTTGACCCTTTTTTGGGAACTATCTGTGACGGAAAGGTTGCTAAGGATATGACAGGTTAACAATTTCAGCACACCTTTTCCTTGTGCTATGAGTTTTCACCAAATTGCAACAGACGTATGAGACATATGCTGTTCCTTCATCAAATGTAGTTTTCCTCAACTGTACATTGCCTCAATACATTCTTTTGATTGTTGTTTGCTTTGTTTTAGTCTTCATAAAAAGCCTGAATACAAAGGCATGTTAAGGATACTGAATTATGCATAAATGCTGATGAAATGCATGAAAAAGTCTGCTTACTTTATAGAATGAATTGCTATGCATATGCTGTACAGAAATATTACAAAAACCTGACCCACATAACCTTCAGATAAAAATTATTGCATGTCCTTCAGCAGGAGTGAGATTTCTATCACTGCAGCTTATTCATTGAATCGCTTGGCTCTATTTTATTTTTATGCGAGAGACTTAATAAAAGAATTCGATACACATTCCCCATTCTGAGTCGCAATAAGTGATGTGTGAGCTTTCAATAACATTAACAAAAGCTGTTTACTTTTTATGACTGTGGGATTCAGAAGAGGGATTTGAGAAAAATGAAAACAGCCTTGATCTTGATGAGAATTAAGAATGGAATTAAAACATTTTCAAATCATTTAAGACACATGTTACTTTTCCTTAGACTTCCTTCATAGCACTAAAGTAACCTCATCATGTTCTTTCCTGCAGCTGAATAACTGCAATGAAAGTTATGAGTCACCTTTCTTATCTCATTTACACAGGAGAAAAGGAGTTTTTTTTCTTGCTCACAGACATTAATTTCACAGTTTAGCATGACTTAATTTTATTCTCCTATCTCAGGGAAGACTGGCAGCCCAGATAGTGGCACGCCTGTCACTATATTGTCTTTGTCTGCAACTAGTTGTTCCTCTCATTCTGCTGCTCCAGGATCATTAATAATTAATCGACAGTAGCAAAAGAGGTCTGATAGTATTTGTACATCCAGAGAACATTTGTATGTAAACCTCATTAACAGAGGTAGGATTTTTTTAGTGCTGGTACTGTTTTTGTAGTGCACCACAGAATACTTATGCACTCTGTTTATTTTGTTCTTTCTTTGTTTGAATGTGGTGCCTATGAAAGATATTGAACAGCAGAGCAGAGTTAAAGGAGATATAATCAGCTTATCACCGTGACAGCATACAACAGTTCTTTATAGTTAATAAAGAAGCCTATATTTTAAAAAGAAAAAAGTGTAATTATATTATTACATTTTGAAAGCAGCCTCCTAAGTAGATTATGTATACAGTACATTGTCATAAAGAGTTAAGAATGACAGAATTTGTTTAATATACTCTGTGGCATGAGAAGTGACTCTTATATAATCATTACAGTTCTCAAAGAGAAATTCATTACCCATAAAAATGAGTCATGGCATTGAAAGTGTAGGTCTAGCTCAGAAGAATAGAAAAATACCAGTCACTGCCACTGTTAACATCTCATTACTGCTGGCTTAACACACAACAACAAGCTAAACAGAAAAGTGTGAGTACCACCCACATTTTAAGTTTTAAAACTTCGCACATACTGTATGAGAAGTTGTACTGTATATTTTGCTTTTGAATCTTTAGACACAATAGGAGAGGCTTATTTGGAGTGAATTTGTGTGCAAATGTACAGAATTTTCTCAGTTTCTGTTAAGTTGCAGTAATATTAATATTTTTAACTGAAGAAAGAAAGCCCTGCTAATTTCTTATTTTTTATATTGATGTGTCAGTGGTTTGATAAAAGTAGACAAGTGTTTTGTAAGCCCTCTCTGAGTACTTCCTTCTTCTCAAATATATTTTTCTTTTGCCATTATATTAGCCTGATGTGTCTTCCAGCTGAGATAGTATGTATCAAAAAGTTTGCAGATTGGCAGACCAGTGATTCTTGGAGGACGTCCACAGGGGCGATAACATCTCCATGAGGATCGGGGTTCTTATGAAACACCTTAGTGTTTCACCTGAGACTAGGGAGGTAAATGATAAATACTCACTTGGAGTTATCCACGTGCTATGTTTCAACATGGAAGGTATATATAGGAGCATTGAGAGAGTAGACAGCTCCTACCCTCAGCCAGGGAAAATGATGATTTCTGAGAGGTTCAAGAAATGGAGAGAGAAGTCCAGAAATGTTAGATGTTTGTAAAAACCAGTCTTATCTACAGTATGATTTACAGATAACATCTTGGAATCGAGACAGAAAAATGTCCCACAATATTGTGATACCAAGAGATGGTACTGTAGGTGTGTGGGAAGACCCCTCTCTTGGTGTTAGAGCCGGGATGACTTTCCCTACAGCTGAAGCTCAAGTTGCTGAGAGTGAGAAGGGAGCAACGAGAATAAAGGGACCTGTAGTCAGGAAGAAAGGAACAGAGAACCGGGAGCCTCAGGATGGTGGGTCACGATGCCCAGTGTCTCAGAGTCATGGAGCCCCAGACACATTGAAACAAATCCAATGAAAGTCATCTAAAATGCCACTTGAATTGGGCTTGAAAAATGCTGTAACTGGGGAACCGTGATTTGTGGGCTGGGGGTGCCAATGCCTGCTGATGAGAGGTAACCACATCTGCAAGTTCTATTTCATTTTTCCTTGTCCTCTCCCCCCGTGTCGAATCCCCATTTCTTAAGTCATTTAGTGACTGCTGCAGCCTGTGTTCTAGCACTAGAGAGGCAAGGATAACAGCACATGCATCTTCTGGCACGTGCGCTGTCAGATCAGACTGTGAGCCCACAGTGCCCATGAAAAAGCTGGCACATCAGAGAAAGAACAGGTGCAGCTACCACTGCTAGTACAGCAAGCTTATTGGTCCCTGCTGCCAGGTGTGCACCACTGCCAGGGGGATCCTGTTCACAGCTGGACAGTGACACAGTTCAGAGTCAGATCAGGGCTTTGCATATAGGTACCTCTTCCCATTTGAACCACTCAAGAGCTCCTTATATGATCTGAAGCCTAAAAAACTATATGGTGCCTTTAAGAGTTAGGTACATTAAGGCACTCAGACATAAAAAACATCCTTACATACGCAGATGCTAATGAACCAGAACACAAATGTATCAGGACTAATGTGACCATGCACTGTATCTCAAATTACTTTAAATGTGTTTGCGTTTAATTGCGACTGTGGTATTGTTAGTAGAAGTGGGGGGCTTGCATCTTTTTCTTTGTTTCATTTCCAAGATCACTGAAAGATTAAGATTTTTTTTCCTTCATTGCCTGCGTTTCCACTTGAGGTTAAAAAGCATCCTTTCAAAACTGGTGTGGGTCTTTGTTATAGCCGGCTTCCCTCACTTGTTAGGGGCTCATTAAACAGCAATGCTTTTAAGTTGCCATAGGAATGTAGTATTGCCAAGCTGAAAGTAAACATTTCATTTTCAATGAAGGCAGGGCCTTGCGCTGGGATTCTATTCAAAGAGAAAGCAGCAGTCAATTTGCATGAACTGGAATAAAAGGAGCGCATGTTAAATATGAACTTGGCTGACTGGGAGCTCTGAGCAGCTATCAGAAAAGAGGGTCTTTGTAAAGTGAAGCAGCCACAGGCCAATAACGCTGGAAGCACTGCTTCCTTGCTGGGCTCTCTTTCTTTCTCCTGGAACATCCCGTCTTTGCACCGTGCTATTAATTGGTTTTCATTAATAAGGGCTAAAGAGGAGAAATGCTGGGGGGCTCGATGGAAGAAGAGCAGCTGGGAGCTGCAGGTGACTCCATCTCACCCCCATTTCTGTCAGATTGGCTTAAAGAAGCACCATTATCTTCTGCGGCGGGTTTTGTTTGGAGCGTATAATTGAAACGAGAACAGCCCAGATCTGCCGAGATCGCTTTCAATTTATATTTCCATAATCACTCATTTATTTACATATCCATGGAGAAAGGTGTTTGATAGCAGCTCAGACTGGGGCATGAATTTCCAGTGCAGTATCCTTCAGCTTCACGTGAAGAAAAACTTTTTTTTTTTTGCCATTTAAAGAAAGACCATCAGTGACATCTAATTGTATTTAATGTTTTATTTAACTTTATGTGGCTGTTTAAATTATTTGAATTTGAAACTATAGCTATATGTGACTATTTAAGTGAAATTTAGAGTTAATTTACTTTGAGTGATGCACATTACATCCCTTTGTTCAAATCTGCAATTGTCTTTTGGGTACAAAGACCTTAGTGTTCACCATTGATAGAGAATCTAGTGAATACGTTTCATGGTGATTGATGGTGTTTTGTACTTTTGTTTGCTCTTTACAATCTAAATAAATCATTACTGCCTTGAATTAAAATAGTTTATTTTCATCAACAACTTAAAACTCGGTTTTATTAGATTTTCCTACTTTTTTGTTTTTAAATGCTTTACTACATGTAATTCAATGAAGGGACTCATTACTTAAGATATGTACTTCAGGTCTATCACACTAACGCTTTAGGCTAAAATTGCTTTGTTTTTCTGTTATTCTGCATTTCATTCTGGAGTCTTTCATTGTCGGGCCTATTCTCACTTTGGGTAGGCATCAACATTAAAGCATTCCAGCTGTTATGTATATCAGCATTCACAACACTGCTCATAAATCATAATGCTGTATTCAAAGAAGTGTCAAGGAATTACACTGTGGGCTTTTTTTTGGTGGTGGTGGACTGTATCTTTAACCACCTATGATAAAAAAATAATTAAACTTTAATCAAGACTGAAAAGAAGATACATCTTGGATGGCTACAGTATGTGCAACAACTCCTTAGATGTTTGCTAGGTACATCCTAAAATAAACAGGATTCTCATAAGGAACATCTATTAGTGTAAAAGGCAGGCAAGGCACATGGGGAGAGGAAACAACACAGGTTTACGCTGAACACAAAAAGGTTAAACCTCCCTCAGGAATGATTTAACCTTTACATTTCACACGAATTGCATTTTAGCCAGGTTAAATGCTTTCCAATTAAATATGTTTTGTTGCTCGGGCTAAATATCAAGTCTCATTTTATCTTTTTGCAATAAACATTTTTGTCTTTATGTATTTTTTCTAAACCCACTTTGCCTCATTTCAATATTTGTAACATTAAGCTAAATGATTCTACAAAAAATAATTTCTGATTAATTTTATTGTTTTTTGTAAAGTAGTGCCCTTTTCACAATGCGAAGTTCACAGAACTCATTAGTTTTAAAATTTTCCCTTGTGATTTCAAAATTCTAAATCTATCAGAAATTATAGCTTAGCTTTTTCTTCACATTTTTAGTTTACATTTTCTGTGCCTTTAACAAAAAAAGGCAAACTTTTCCACCTTCTGTGTAACCATGTTGTGAATTCTCTTCTGAATAACTTATCAGATGTGTTTTCTATATTTATTGGACCACTCCCTTTGACTCTTTATATACAACAACTGTAAAGTTTCCTCTTAAGAACCCAGTCCGGGAGTGGGTAAGGGGTTCATATCCTGTTACCTTTCAGCTATAATATTGTAAAGCCTGGCTCTTCAACAGGAAGAAGCTGTGTGGGATGGGGTTGTGCACAATGTGTTGTTTTCCCTTAAATAATGGTTACCATGGGCTCCACAAGGTTCTTGAACTCATTTAAAATCTACTTGTGTTTTTGCTAGATTTATATATTTTTTTTATATGGATCAAATCTAATTAATTTCCTGTAGGCTGTAGTTGTAGTTTTCCAAACTTGGAAGCCGTTGGAACTGTAGATTTTAGTAGTCTTATTGTACATGTAGCCGGTATTAAAGGAGAACTGCAGTCCCAATATCTCTGACCAGTTGTTATTGTGTGGTAACAAATTGGTGGTATACCGAAATTTGACAAATTCTGAATTAAGCACAAAATTGTGAACTTGGTGAAAGTACTGTATAGTCGCTGTGTTATCACAAACTGCTGGTCTTCCCAGGGGCGAGAGCGAGATTTTGCACGAATTGCAACGTGAAATAAGTACTGGTTGTGCAGCAGACGTTTCACTGCAGAAATGTTCCAATGTGATATGCACGCAGAGTTAACCAGTTATATTTATTGGCAAAAGTGTCTCGATGTTGTGAGCAATATTTCTATTGGATTAAAAGAGATGTATTTACAAGCCTGCTTGTTTACAATGTAATAAGGCCGCTTCACCTCCCTGGAGTGTGGTTGTCTCGTTCTCAATCGTGGAATATGGAGCTGCGCATACCTGGATATTTTGTCTATTTTGTCTATTTTGTGATGTACTGTAAATTGGATGTGTACATTTTTACATTCATTGTCGTTTGAAATGCAGTCATCAGTGCCGATTCCGTCTGACACCAAAATATTAAATTAAGATTGTAGTTCCCCTTTAAGCAGTGTTTTTTCAAGGACATATTTGCATATTTAAATTCAGTGTGAGAACCCTGTATGTTTAAATTCCTAGTATTTATATATCCTTTCCTTGCTAGTTTGTAAACTATTCAAATTTGCATTTCTTCAGTGTTGTCTTTTGGAGCCTGGAACGATGTATAATATTTCTCTGTTATCTCTATGTGGGTTTGTGATGAAGGCAATAAGGCATTTGGGATTGTCAAGGAGGTTAAGCTCAAGTCATGGTCTTGCCAGGATTAAATTATTTCCACGTGCAGATGAAGAAACCCTTTAGCTAAACTTGTGGGTTTCCCACTTTTACCAAATCAATGTGGAGTAGAGGAAATGACACTGAATATTCACAGCATTTCAGTGCTGCATTCATCCCTACATGTGTTACATTCTAAGAGCTCCAGTGCAGTGCTGAATTGTCTTCAGTGACTATGCTTTAGCTTGAAATTCTGGGTGTGACTCAGTGCACAATAGTTGTTCTGTGCTTGAGCAATAACGCTGTGTGCTATGAAAATTAATGCTCTCACAGCACAGGGGCCCGTATAGTTAGAATTGGTACTGTAGCCACCATGAATTTCTGAAGTTTAGCTTTGCACTGGGATTTCTGCTAAGATGCTGAGCAAGAATAAGTTCAGTAAAAAATGTGATGCGAGTAAAAAATGAGTGCATAAGGCATTGAAAAACTTAGTTGCTAGTATAAATGAAAGTGAATAACCTGTACAACAATTTTTAAGAACATTATTATCTGATATTTTCCATTGAGATCTCGTTTTGTTTACTTGGAAAGCATCTCGGTGCCCAGTAGTCTCTTACATGTGCCCTAACAGGATAGGTCTCAGAAGATCTTTTTAAGCTTCACTCACAGAAAATGTAGAAAATGTAACAAAATCAACACTTAAAGACACACAAGTAATTGGCAGAATCAAGGGATTTACTGCTGCCAACAAAAACAAAATCAGCACTTGGAATGTTTTCAGTATTTGTAAGAAATGGAAATACATTCTGTATTTTTTTGGTTATTTCTTCTATAACAGTATGCATAAAGTAAGAGGAAAAGTAGCTTATTGTACACCCATCTTAACAATAAATATTTGGTTTGTGATGTTCTTCCTTTTTTATTACTTCATCAAAGGAATTAATATTTCCATCAAAGTCTGTAAGGATTATTATAGTCTACCCTGTGAAAGCGAAATATACTGTGCATCCCACACATTGAGAATTTTTCTTTCTTCAGTACTGTATTTTGACATTAGAATTCATCTCAGAAATTACCATAACTCGTGCATGATAAATATCCTGTCCCTCCCAGAATATTTCTTTAATGTAATCAAAACCCTGTGACTTTCTTAAAAACAACAATCCTTATGCTAATTTTATATTTCTGGGTGATACTTAAATTATTTTTCGACTGAACAATTTTGCACATTTTTTAAATTATTTTGACAAAAGACCAAGTTCTGCAGTGAATCTGTTGTGTGAACAGCCAGCTGTAACATTGCAAACCTGTGTTAGTTGAGTGAGAAACATTGGGTCTTACTTAGGAGAATTGGGGGCACTAAAGTTTCTGAAGTGTTCATTTAACCAGAGGTTACACTCATGAAGAAACTACACAGATTTATGTATTTTCTACCTGAACATCCATAGATCATCTGAGAGTCTCCCAAGTATCTAAACCAAATAAATTGTGGTAACTTAATTTTCAATAATTCATACCCTCTTAAACTTCTTATTTCATGAAAGTGCATTCCAGTCCTTTATTATTAATGGCAGCTGGAACTTTGAGAAAGCATATGCTTAGGTTTTATTATTGACTAAATGATTGATTTAGACCTTCATAATTAGCCAGGCTAATTTAATTAAAGTTCAATTTAACGATACAGAAGGCCAACAAAAACTAGGTTTGTCATTGATAGATATGAATTCGCTGATATGGAATTGTGGTTGTCAGATGATGTATATTTTATAACCACAATTCATTGAAGGAAAGACCTAACGGGCTCACAATGTCAGTGTGGAGAGCCGCTCTTTGGATGCTATAGGCAAATTTAAGTTGCTAACGTCACTGATTTAATTTTCTTAACAGCATTAAGAACCTGTTTGGGTTTAATTTGCTTAAAGTAACCCACGTCATCCAGAAACTTTTATACAGCATTAGCTGTGCCTATAAAAAGACTGATATAAACACTGGGACTCTGTATGCTTGCAGGAAAAAAAAAGAGTATTTTTCAACCTGTTGAGAATAGAAGGAATTCTTCTAGAGTGTGCAAAAAGTACAGAGAGAGATAGATCCTACCGCTGTACTTTATTAATTGTCTTGGGTGTTTTATCATTTTCTACTCTTGCCTGCAGTTTCTTTGTAAGTAAAATACTCATGTCATGTATCACACTGAATTCTGTACTTAAGCAATCCTGCTTTTTACTTTTTTCAAAGAATAAAGGCTCTTACTGAGGCATAGAAAAGTAAGAGTATAATGCTGTTCTTTTTTTGAATATCTCTCTTTGAGTCTTGTACTCAGCTAGTATCTTGCTGTCTTGATGGTGAAGTAGTTTCTCTACATGTATGCGTTTAAATGTTGTGATAAAGAAAACTAGGGTTAACTGAAAATAAGAACTTAATCACATATTTCACTTCCAACCAATGATTCTGTGCTGAAACTACTGCACAATACAATAGTTAAAAAGCAAAGATAAAAACTCCTTATTTTGCATTATGTTTAAGGTTAGGGGAATGTCTGTGTGAGTTAGAACACATTTTAAATTGAAGTACAAGCTTTTTTTGCTTTTCATCTCCTTATAAATATACATTATTCTCTGACTAGGGATTTGAACTTTGCTACCTGGCTTATGGAATCTGTGTAGATTTCAGCTTTACAGTGCATGTTCATGATTAACTAAATTTAACTGTGAAAAAATGCTGACAGCTCTTTTTTAAATAAACGTGTAAAATATGATTGCTCTAGGCTTTAGGAAAATGCTTTTATCTGGCCATTTAGTGTTTAGCAAACACAGACGAGGACAGATTTATTCTTTTAATGTTTATTTTCCTGCAACTTGAATATTTAAGACATTTTAGATTTTCCATCCTAATTTAGGATTTCCTCTTATTGCCATTTAATAACTTGCACATTTAATTGCTGTATTACTTCCTCCTGACACATTCTGAAGTTATACTGGGGCTGTGAACCGTGAAATAGAGAATTTGGGCAGGCAATTATAGAGAGCAATGGAAATATGTAAAGTTGGATTCAATACAGAGGCTTCTTTAAATACAGTATTTGTACATGGGGGGGGGGACCTTGTTGAAGTCAGCATATATTAATTTAAAAATCCACAATCCATGCTGTTTGAAAGAAGTGTACAAATATGTATCATAAACACCTGGAGTATTGATGTCAAACAATGATTTGTATAATGAAATAGAACATTCTGTAGTATTTATTTAGGAATTTTATTACTTTGAATTGAAATGCAGTGTTAACATCAAATGTCTGGATTTTATTATCAATTTAATTTCATTAATCAATTTGTAATGTATATCCATATCAATATATCACTTTATGTTTTTAATCAAAGCAGTTGTTGGAAATGACATTTACTGTACAAATTACTTTACAAATCATTTTCTCTGCGACATACCATGTTCTGTTATATTTAGATAGGAATCAGATTTTTTAACAAAGTTTAAAGTGCCAAGTTTCAGTACCAGTTTCAGAAATTCAAGACTGTGACAGTTTGAGTTGGGATGTCTCCTTTCATGTCATCGTGCTTTAGTATCTTATTTGTCTCTAAACTATTCAAAGCTGGATTGTAACACAGAAGTCCCGCATTGCTATATATTTCTTACAGAAAATTGCACAAAACATACAGAATTAGTGAACATTAGAAATGTAGTCTTAGAGAAAGGAATTGAAATAAATCTGTTTTGATTTTCACTTTAAATGTTGAGGTTGATATTGCAAAAAGTTTGCAATTAGTTTGTAAGCATATATCACATATGCTTATCATGTAATGTTGGGCAGAAAAAAGATCCAGTCTGTAAGGTGTAGATTTTCTCTTTCTCTCAGGAAATGGGACTGTGAGAGGCTAAATAGAACATCAGACACGATGCACGCAATAAATCTTTTATGATGTCAAGTACTTATTATAATGAGCTGTAACTGCAAGTTTATTCGAAGTCTGTGCATGCTGACACATCTTCATAAAGTATGTAAAAATAGTTACATTAGTTTAATTCTACAATGGTTTAATTGAAGTGTATAAAAATATTGCTTTCCCTAATATTTGATTTGATTTTATTGCCGTTAGATCTTTGTTATGCTTTTTATATCTCTGGAGACCCATCACAGAAACATCTATGGATGTTTCTGTCCAGATTATGCAAAATTAATAGATTTGTTAGGTCAACTAAGTTTACCAATCACATTGCAGTATTTCCAGGTATATTACACCATGCTTTTAATATCTGTTGTTGGTTGCGGGTGCCCCATACAGAGGGGTTATTGTGTTGGGCCATTTTGGGATTTTTGAATTGCTAAACCAGTTTGGTTAGGTTATAATGATACGGTTTTCATATCTGCTTCCACACTCATTTACAAAATGGTCAGCTTCTACCTTAATAGACAGCTAATTAACTATTGCAAAACAAAGGCAGCTTTCTGATTGAAATCTTATATTATAAAATATGTACAATATGATTTATCTTGTCCTCTGTAGGTTGCTGCGGGACTAATATTACTTGAAAAACATTGTACAGGATGGTAATTGCATTTAGAAATTTTCTGAAGTATTCCCTAATTGTGTTTACTTATTTATTTGTGTTTTTGATCTTTCTTTAACTCACATAAATGTAAATAACTGTCAGAAGGGGTTGCTGGGCTTGATACATGGGCTGTTCTAATGGGGTCATTATGTGGTGGAGAGTCAAAAGTTGCCACTATGAAGGAAGGGTTAAACATGGAACATTGCTAGTGAGTTCAAATTTAATCTCCCAGAAAATTTACTCTAAATTCTGCATAATTGCACTGTTTACTAGAAGAGATGGATGAATATAATGTGTGCGCAGTTTCCATTTCCAGAGGGTTTTGACCTATTTATACTGAGACAGATGTGACAGACTAATATTAGTGTCTAATATAACAGCAGTATAGTTTTGACCTCTTTTTGTGGTATGACCAACCAATGTATCTCTTCTGAGATGTCTGACACAATGTTTAATGAAGCACGATCTAGTGTGTAGAACAGTTCGAACTTTAAAGTAATCCTAAATATAATTCTCTTGTCTTATGTGCAAGACATTTTAAGTTTTGCATGTTTAAAGTTTTTTTTTTTAGTCTGATGCTGAGACATGCAGACTTGGTATGAGGTGCATCCTTGTTTAGCTACTGTCAAAGTTAAAGGCGGCTGGCTGCTGCTTGTTCCTTTCCACTTCATTTCTCCGTTGTTGGTCTGTGCGTTGCTAAATGAATCACTGATTGAAATGTGCAGGTTGTCCATTTACCATAATCCTCTTGTCAGGCCGCAGGAGTAGCATGATGAAGAGGGAAATTAATGCTAAAATTGAAAGCTGCACTGCTTGTTTGGTGCCGATACAGTCGCTGTCCCCGCTGTTTGCCGGTTAATGTTACAGGTTTCAGATGCGGTCACGTCTGTCTGCAAATCAGTAACTAGATTAGTTGACTTGCGCTGCAAGGTTAGGCAGCATTTGTATTGCGATCCTCATGTGCAATCTGGCGGCTTATTCCGGGGTAACAGAAAAGCACTACAATGTAGCAATCAATTTACATCCCAAAGTAATCTGCTCTGCCCTTTGGCGTCAGAGGTGTAATGAACAGCAAGGTACCTTTGGCATTGATAAAGGGTAAAGGGTTCTTTTTGTATTGTCCGTTTCCTTTCTACATTGACCTCTGCCAAAAAGATAGTCCTTTATTTTGGAGAAGTAATCTTGTACTTCTAAAAAGGAGAAAACTCCTGTGTTGAGTTGTTCAAAACTGGCTAAAATCTTTACTAGTCAACAAATCCCAAACAATGATGAAAAATACGGAAAAGTGGAAGCAGCATGATGAGTGCTTTAAATAGATGCATAATGTGTCCGAGGACCTGTATTAATGATTATAATCATGTCTCACATTATCTTTTGAAATATTTGAAATGTTCACCATATCCAATAAAGACCACAATGTCTTAAGGTTGTGCAGAGAGGCCAGATAAATTAGATCCTTCTTCCCTCCAGAGTTAATGGAGAATAAATCATATCTATTATGATTTGAAACGGAGCAAGCTGTCTGTAATTTGTCACTTATTGTCATCACTATTAACTACATAGAGTTCAAGAGTGACAGCCTTTTTGTAACTGATTGGAGGTTTTTTCATGTATGATTAGCCCTTCACAGAAGCCGTAATCTGAATGTTTAGATTTGTACATATCTAAGAGTATTTTTTGTATAACAATTTAAAAAAAATGAAATATACTTTTAGAGCATTTCTACTGATGGCTAACTAGCCAGGTAGAATTGTTGGTACAATTTTGTGGAATGCTTCAACTTGTCTTGCTTGACCTTTTCAATCTTTTGAAATGACACTCTGCAATATTTGCATTGTTTTGATTTTCAAGATCCACTGTCTCTAGAGAGAGGTGCTTAGCTCCTGTTTTCCATAGTGAGCCTTCTATATAATTCGCATTGCTTCTCTTTTGTAAGCATTTTGATAGCTGTAAGATGATTCTGATGGATTGGGACCTCAAAGCACATCAGGGCTCTCCAAACACTGAGTCATCAGTCTTCAAGTACGCTGGCCACTTCAAACATGCTGCCTTCCTGGGTGCACGCTGCAACCCAACAACCTGAGAACACCTTCCAGTAGCAAGACTTTCTCAGCCAAGCTTTCAGTTTTCTTCTCAATTATTCAGCACATCTCTCTCTCTCTCTGCTTGTGAACCTCACAGACCTTCACTTCCTGTTATTTTGAAAACAGTTGCTGGCTGAATCCTCATCTTTACTTCATACAAACCATTTGTAACATTTTGAAAGCCATTGCTTTTTGATCATCTTCAGTTTGAGACTACAGAACTGGAATAGAGGGGTTCTTTGGAATAATGGTTTTGTTGTCTAAATGATCAAGGGACTGGAACCGAAAGTGACTGAATAGAATTTGTTGAGACTTTAACTGGAATTTGTCCTTTTAACTGTATTAGGCACTTTTTCCATTATATGCTTAACCTTGTTGTTTTGAAATAACAGGAAGAGGGAAGAGGCTTGTAGTTTCTGTGTGATTATCCTAAAATGTTTGTGGATTGGGCATAGTTTCACTTATTAGCTTCCTCAGGTTGAAGTGAGGGTCTTGTAGAGTGTATTAGGGAAGAGATGAAGAGAAACAGTTAATGTCCCTGTTATCTTTGAGCAGTTTCTTGATACAATTATCAGGGAATTGCTGTACCTCTACACGAGTATTTACAGTATGTTGTATCTATAAAAAAGTCTTGAAAGCTTGCTGAAACTGGCTTTAAGTTTCATGCTGTTAGAATTTTGAGTTTATTGTTTTGAGAATTACAAATCTCTTAAATGGATTCAACAGTTTGTTTTAATTGGTTTAATTTGAACATTGATTTGATAAAAAGTTGTAAAAATCTTGCAGAGAATATATAAGACAGTGTCAAGTCCAGATACCATTCATGACATTACCAGGTTGGTGATCGTTATTGAAGACATGTTAGTCTAAGCAATAGTGAATGCAAAATACTGCACTTAAGGCAGTCTTACCATTTTCATTTATACTTAATATGTTTTGTTTTGTTTTTTTGTTTGTACTGTTACTTGTGCTCCAGGCTTTCATTTAGTGAGAACTTCTTTTATGATTCCTTTCCATTTTCTGTAATTCCATTTTTCTCTCCTCACATGCGTTTCTCTTTCCCTTATTTCCCTCTCTTTCCCTTATTTCTGAACCAAATTGTCCCTTATGAGATATGCAATTACTAGGAAAACAGCGGAAATGAAGTGCATACTCATGAGATCATGTGTGACAAGTAATTAAAATTGCAGCTTCACAGTCAGTGTGACAACAAAGGTGCTTACTTATTTCCATGGAGCTCAGTGGTACTCTTATAAAATTTTCATGGACACATTTCACATTCACCTTTGCTGTGTCTCCTGGTGCCATCTCGCATGCCGTGACCGTTCATGGTTTAGAAAGGCTTTATTTCTATAAAAACTTAAAGTAGTTGTTGACTTGCTTGCCATTTCAGTGTATATGACATGGATTTGAATCCGTTGGGCTATTAATATTGGCTGAAGAGCTTTCTTTTTTTAACACAGAACACAAACTCTGTGGATTCAGAGTTCTGTAATTGTGATTAGATTTTTTTTTCTTTCAGTATTCAAATAAAATGCATTATGTGGATTTGTTCACTTTCCTTTTAAACCATTGAAAAAAATGTGCTATTTTGATGCATTCTATATTCCTAGAGCATTGCATTTACAAGTTGTCCCTTTTAATACATCCAAGCGTACCAGGAATGGGCAGTGATGGATAGTAGCTCTGTCAATATGCCTATTTTGTTGGCTTCTGTTGTCCTGAAACACAATGAAGTTTTTTTTTCCCATATTGAACCTAACATGAAGTATTAAGTTAGAAAGAACCATAAACATTTTAGGCATCTGTTTGGGATACATAAGTGAATAGAAGGAGGGAAATAGGTTATAGTTAATGGGAAATGGAGGCCAGAAAATACTAAGTAAAATAAATGGAGTGATAGAAACAAATTACCTTCAATGAGTGCCCACTTTATAAGATTACAGTAAAACCTGTGCTGAATCTGACCCAAGAAGATTGATTTGTTTTAAATAATCAATTACAGGCATCCCTCAGCTGTGCATTATTGTATGAAACAGACAGCCAAAGGGTAAGATGTCTAATGCATAACACTGGCCTAAGGTATAACATTGTTTTCCTTTGATAGAATAAAAAGTAAAGAAATACTGAAGCAGAAGGTCATCAAGGAGCATTTGTTTAAGTGAGACATCTGTTTTGGAAGTGGACTGTATTTCACGGTGGTGTACTGATCAAATGCCCCTTTGTAATTTCCAGGAGGAAGAGGCTGGGGAAGAGGAGAATGGCAGAATCGAACCTGTTGGGCGTGCCGACTCTTGCCTGGAGCCTGTTTTGTCCCTTGAGTAAGTCTGCTCTCTCTGGAGAGGCTCATGCTGTCTTTCTGTTTGGCGCTGTTGACAAGGGCATATCCCATGTCTGTCTTAATGACCAAGAGACAGGTGTGTTATGGTATCAGTCTACACAGACAAACAGGATTACACTTAAATGGCCAAAATGTACGAATAATACGAGAGCCTGCTTTACTTTGCCTGCTTTAAAAACTCTTCTCTAATGAAAATCAGATAAATTAAAACTAAATTATGCTGGAAAAGTGCAGTTTAACTGTCATTTGAAATTCTTAACTTAATCAAGGTTCTTTACTTCAGGAAATCTGAGGGATCTTAGTAGGCTTTCCAAAAAGAAGCCCTTCATAGAAAGTTTTTTATTTGAAATTACCCTATCAACATGGAATCATCACTGCCATTATTCATATTCATTGTTATTTTTTTCTGTTTTTTTTTTAATTGTTACTTCTCCCCATGCTTTCAGTCTGATCTGCAGGTATGTTCAGTCACAAGCTCTGACCCCGTTTTAGTTCACTTTGTGTTTTTGGTTTTATTATTTGACCATATCTGATGCACATGCTCATTTTGCCTCATTCATCATTGTCTCACAGTGACATGGTAAAGCTGGTAGAAGTCTCCAATGATGGTGGGCCTTTGGGAATCCATGTAGTGCCTTTCAGTGCCCGAGACAAAAGGTAATGCTTTGTGAAGGCTGTTAGGCAGTAGGCACTGTATAGTAATAGAATGCTTATGTTCCAATGTCTTCTGCATCCTTGTTTAAAAAAAACAATCTTTGAAATGATAAACCTTACATTTGCAATGGAATATTTCTTATTACAATCAGGTAAAATAAATGCATACCGCTCAAGGTTTTAATGTGCACAAATAAAGGTGCACTCATATTGGTGCACAAAGCAAATGAAACATTTTCCAAAAAAGCTAATTGAGCAATTCAATGCAGTACTTTTTAAATAGTGGGCAGTTTTGTTATTATTTGGGTACCATTGTGCTTAAGGATAACACAGTGCTGAAGTTGAGTAATGATTTCTTAAAAAATTATGTCTAGTAGGAATAAATAGCCATTAGAAAATACACATTTATGATTATTTTAAGAAAATAAAAAATGACTGTGTTCCACTTAAGTAATGGAGACCACCTGGTTGCTATAGTCATGTTTCAAGGCAGTCTGCCTGTGAGAGAAGTTGCTGGGGAAAACGAGATGTTCTGCTTCAACGAGCAGCCGACTCATTCAGCGTAAGCAGGAACCTGGCTCTGTGAGGGACAGGCTCGGTCCTGGAAGGCAGAGGCTCACTATGCCAATTTAGGACTATCACCTCTGCCTGATCCATCTGCACAAGAAAGACCAGGAGAAAATACCAGCGGATTGACTGTAGCTCACTGTGTACTTTACAATTATTAGTGGGCCTGGAGGGTAGATCAAGGCTAACATTGACAACTGAAAGAGTGACTTTTGCACCCTTTCAGGCCTGTTAGTGGGTTGGTGGAGGAGTGATGATGTGGATGGAAATGTGCTTTAACACAAATCCAATTTGGTTCAGATTTTTGGTAGCATTACTACTCAGCAGTACATTGACAAAGACCTTGGATGATTAGTATTCCATTCCTGAAGGTGCTGATTTTCTAAATGAACAAAGCTGGGTAATGAAGTTCCAGGATTATAATGCTACAGCTTCAAGAAAACAATGTCAAGGTCTTGACCTGGTTAGTTTTTTTTTCTCCTGACCTCAGTCAATTAGAACATCTGTGGTATCAGGTCATTTCTACCACCAACAGAACACAATGAAGATCAGCCACATGCTTTATGGGGTCTCTGTAATGAAGGTGTCATGTTTAATGCTGAAAACTATTACTTTTCAATATGTTATTTGATGTTGTTTATTCTATTTAACATATCCAATGAAATGCATTACATCTGAGTATTTCAGTTATTTTGTGCATCAGTATATATAAAGCATATACACATTGTGTATTATATGTGATATGTAATTTTGGTTTGATAAGAAAAATTAAAGGTTCAGTTAATTTCTTTGAAAGCCTGCAAATTAATTGAAATCTAATAGGTATGACTCATACTGTTGGCTTTTTAGATTTCTTTCAGTTCTCTTTGTGCTGTTTCATTCAGAATGATGTACAGTATCTCACTATAAACACCATAAGAACATAAGTATAGTGACAAGAGGAGAGGCTATTTAACCCAGCTAGCCTATTGCTCATAGGTAATTGATTTCGCCCAGCTGTTTCTTGATAGAAGCCAGGGTACAACTGAGTAGCTTGTTTCATATGCCCACAACCCTTTCTGTAAGGGTTTTCTAGTTTTCTATGCATTTTAAATGCATTTTCCCATAGTTCACAGTTGCATCCTCTCGTCCATGTTTCAGTGTTTATTTTATCGTGTTACTGTGTCCCACCCTGACAATTAAAGTCTTCAGATGGTGACACAGAAGTAGCATTTCCCTTGTGGATTTTTATAAAAAATATGAAATGCTTACTGCCTTTAATATTAAGGCAGCTGAATATGACCCAATCAAACTAAGAGCTTATTTATGGCATGGGTCTTCTGCCAATAGGGTCGTAAACTGCCAGTTTAGAAAAAACAACTCACAGTAACTGGAACAACACAAATGTGGAAAAAAAACAATACTTGCATGGTTTTACTATGCTTGGTACGTGACTCAACATTTTTCCCTACAAATAATTAAAAAAAGCTTTTCTTCTTAAAAGTCTCACCTATTAGATTTTTTATTTTTGTTCGATGGTAATGACGTATAACCACAAAGGAGAAATCTGTAAATGCAACATGATCTTTTTCTTTCACTGTCATTAGCATTTAAAAACATACGATCAGCTACTAACAAGAGAAGGCCATTCAGCCAATCTAACCCGCCTAGTAATTCATATTTAATCCAAGCAATTAATTCTGCTATTACATGAAAGAGGCCAGGAGATCAGATTCACCAACATGACTATGGAGCTTGTTCACATTCTCATAACCCTATTCATAAAACTTAAATTCTTATTCTTGGTTTTAGATGCCTTTTCATATAGTTTCCCCTTTTGCCCCCTAGTTCATGTGTCAGTCCCCTTGTAGTTTAGATTGAAAAGGTTTATGTTAAAAAGTCATATTGTAGTTGCCATATTAAATGGTCATTTTTAATAAGCATTATTTTGTTGTCAACTACGATTAGTACAGAGTTTGAAATGTACATTTTTTAAATTATTCCAGCATCTCTATTAGATATTATACTTTATAATACATTAGTGCGGTGTTATTTAAATTGGGACTGTCATTTACTTTTTACATGAGCTTATTCTATGTTTCTCTATGGATACATTGTGATCTCTCAACGTTTATGTTCCAGCACACTGTTCAGTTAATGTGCAGGAGCGGGTCACTGACAGTTCTGCCCCTTCCATTTTGCTGGGCCTTGTCTTGATGCCCACTGAAACAATGAGTTGTGGTCTAGTGCTGTGCAAAATAAATTTATGCAGTTAGGAGACAGGCATAAGCGCACCTTTCCCCTTGCTGTGAAATTGTGAATTTAATAATAATCTGCATTTTACAGGTCAACAGAAAGGGATCACTGTTTATTCTGGGTCTCTATGGCACTGAGGAAAAGGACTAAGCAGCAGAGCTTGAAACTCAGTGGTGGGGAGCGAATGTTTGGTGTATCTTGACAGAGAGGGGTTTATAGAAGCTAAAGAAGACAGACAGATAAGGCTGTGCCTGAGCTTATTTTCTATCTAGATTAAGCATGACAGCACAGGGTCATGAGGATGGCTTATTAAGATGTCTGCAACAGAAATGTCCTCAGTGTTTCTTTTCTTCTCAGTGTCCGCTGACTGGATTTTGTATTAATGACTATTGCGAACAGCTGCCAAACAATTATCCTAAAAATAAAATAGTCATAAAAATGTATGGGCAAGATAATGATTTCATCAGTGGTTTGTGCAGAGACGAGCAGCATCAGAATTAATACTTTTGGAGCTGTCTGTTATTACTCACTTGATGAAGGCCACAAGGTCAAACTGTTGCATACTAAAGAGCTTTGAGACACTCTACTATTTTAACTGCATTTCCTCCGAGAGTGAGGCTCAGTGATATATTTTAGTAATGAGATTTCATTGTGACCGGATTGAACTGTAAACAAGCTGGTAACATAATTGCACTGTATAACTGCGGTCTGATTACATTATTATTCAATTAAATTCAATGAATATGAGCAGGTGGTCTCTTTCTAGCTGCTGGTTTTTTTTTTCACAATGGATAAGCTGCTACATTGCTTTTAATGAAGGAGTAGAATATTAAGCCAGTTGCATTAAACAGATACTGCAGGAGCAGCACCACTATATAGTCTACCTGCAGACCAGCTGGAGAAATCCTTAGGGCTCAGATAACAGGAAATAGTCTTTTGCTCGATTACTTTTTTTTTTGCAGCGGTTCTTAAAATGTCCAGAATTTTGTGTGATGGGCAGAAACATAGCTTACCATGGAAGTGGCTGGGGATTATAAGTGGCTGAATCTCAGTCCAGTCAATAGTGTCAGAATTGGCCAGTGATGATTCAGTTGGGAATTACTGGAGTTTGCCTTAATGCTCTTATCACTGGTTCTCTGTTTATACTGTGTCAACATTTATGAAGATAAACTGTGATCTAGCTGGCTTCAGCCAGGGTGGTAATTACATGGTGTTCGCACTTTCAGGGACTTATGAAGCTCATAAAAAGCTTTTGTACCACTCCATTTCAACTTTCACATGTCATTTGTTTACACTTCTATGTGAAATGTTTCTGTGGTGTCAGTGTGTTTTTTTGGACAAACTAATGTCGGAAGTATACTTGATTTCCGCTAGAACACTAAGTAGCCTACAAATTGAGAATTTCTAAAAAAAATGACCTCTATTAAAAAGTTTCATTTCAGGCAAATTAATAACCATTTTTAATTAGCAAAGATGATGGATTTTGACAATTTAGGTAATGAGATATTTATATTAAAAGGGTATCTATTCAGAAATCAGTATTTAATTGAATAAAAATACATTTTATAATTGCTTTCTATTTGCACCTTATTTTTAAATGCTTTTCAGGATTTGGCCTTTCTGAAAGCTGCTGTCAGATACAACAATAAGCATGATATCTTGTCTCATTTTATATTTAATTCCTGAAGGCACACTCATGCAAGACTCAAAACAAAAAAAATGCTAATTTTATTTTACTTTCAAATTATTTTCTATCTATATCCACATTTAGCCCAAGAAGTTAACCTAATGGAGATTGTAATTTATTCATTGTCATCTTGATGCTGTTTGATGGCAAAGGGTTTGCTTTTTTAGGCTACTGAGATGACAAGCCTAGTAACTTCTGAGTTATTTTTTAACATTACTACCTACTCACAAATTTAGGGCTTTACTGCATTTTCTTTTAATTATCCTTTGGACTGTGCTGAAATGTGACAAAAGAGTATAATTTTAAATGCTATTTAGATTGGTGGTGGTCAAAGTAAACTATTAGCTACAGTATATGAGGGTAATGTACAGCATCTATAAATTCAGTTTCTTGATTGTCTGGATTGCTTTATCCTAGACTACATATCATTAAGAGTAGTATGGTAACCATTAGTATGATTCTTCCAGGTAATGAATTAACCTTATTTGTGTACCTTGTAGTGAACAAATACGTGAATCAATGTAAATGGTAGCAAATATTTGTACTAAATCCACTAAAAGTGTAATGCATTTTATATCTCTGTGTATACCAGCTGTCTAATGTTTCTAAATGCAAAATTGCAGGTTTTTCTCCTCAATCATGCACATCACATGGATGCAGAAGACATTAGGAGAAATATTGTGTAGTCTTGCTAGAAAGACTTGACTACTGCCAGCAGTATTCCCTGCTTCCAAACAGTCTTATTGTTCAGCAGTTGAATGCTTTTAGGTACAGTGTCGTACTAACTTATAATGAGTACTGCGGTGTTATTAAATTAACATGGCAGGGCAGTGATGTCTGATTTGACTGTTCCAGGACCCTGGGGTTGTTAGTAAAGCGGCTGGAGAAAGGTGGCAAAGCTGAACAGGAGAAACTGTTTCATGAGAACGATTGTATCGTGCGGATTAATAATGGAGACCTTCGCAACATTCGATTCGAACAGTAAGCCTCTCAGGGTCTAATCTTGGGGTAGCTTTTCCTCCTTCTTCATTCCTCTTTCCTTCAGCAGCCGGTGCATGCTTGAGCCCTGTGGCCACTTTTTGAGCTAACACTTTGTTTTTTCCTCCAAATATGATTCCTCAGATGCTGACAATACTGTAGGTGAAAACGTCTGCACTCTAAGTCTACATTAGTAGGCTTTGGCCATGCTATGCTTAACAGTGCAGAAAGATGTATTGTACATTTTTCTAATGACCTCCAATGCTAAAATCAGGTTATTAGAGCCCCTTGTCCACAACACTTCAGAGTACCTTAGCCATAAAGGGCTCTGAAGTGATTGCAGCACTGCAGTTTCTCTCTAATATCTTTTCTGCTATTATTCTGCTGCTTATCATTCTTGATTAGAATGATAATCAAATAACGGCTTGTGCACTGTAATTTTACTACTTGGTTTATTTTTATGTTTTACGTTTCTGTAGTTTGTGACAAGTGTGAACTGCACTTTATATTTAAGCAAAAAACTAACTTTTATAAAAAAATCATGTACACTGCCACATGTACAAAAGTATTCGGACAGCATAGTCAAAACTTTTGTTTTATAGCCTTTTAATTTGAATTAGTTGAATTTGTTCTAGTATCATCAACTGCATAAATGGAATTACCCAAAATGTAGTGTATATAATATGGTACTTATTCATAATAATCTTATGAAACAAATCCAATATGCTTGACTATAAAGCAGAAATAAGCTTTGCCTTTGACCCTGCTCTCCCACTACTTTTGCAGGGTGCTGAACCTATTTCAATTAATGAACACATCACATAGTGCTTTACAAAGGAACACAAAGTAAGAGTACGCACCTGCACATTTTATCAGACTAAGCTCCATCCTGGTGAGCTGTCTGACTTGCGTTGCCCTCTGAATACAGAAGCATAGACACCAAAACATGCTTTCCTTAGTTTTTCATTTTTAGATTGATTTATTGTTTCCATTAATTTCCTAAATTGTGATATTTAGATGAAGATAGAAAGCAATGGCAAATTCATTTTTCCTCATTTATCCAAACACAGCCGAGCAATATTCTTTAAGCAGCACCCTGGGATGTGAAATAGATTATATCTTGTCTGGGTCTTGATCTAGCTTGAAATGTTCAGGTTGCACATTGATATCCGCTTCATTAGGAATCTCCTCTGGGGTTTATGGCTCAAGGAAATGGTTTGGATTCTTGGCAATGATGAAATGTTCTAGTGGGATAAAACCACAAGCTCAGCTGTCATAGTGGAGGTGCCAGGCTGGTAGGAAGATGACAAGACAACACACATTGGATTCAGTTGCAGAATAAAGAGCAGACAGTCAAGTTCTGTCTATGGACACGCCTTTTAGTTAAAGATTGATGTCAGAATGCTTATTGATTGGGAAAGGCCTTCTGATAAAAATAAATTTGTAATTACTGGGATTGGATCATTTTAAATGAAATTATGGTGATATAAAAGTAAAATTACAAGCA
Source organism: Atractosteus spatula (assembly GCF_055471065.1). Lineage (NCBI taxonomy): Eukaryota > Metazoa > Chordata > Actinopteri > Semionotiformes > Lepisosteidae > Atractosteus > Atractosteus spatula. Next base: position 22,699,965 of record NC_142711.1, on the reverse strand, counting down.
TTACAAATGTATCTCAATCAACAGCAGTGATATGTATCCTCTGCTCTGCTGTACATTTGCATTACCCTGATGTTAAAAATACGTACTTATTGCAATAAGCAGAAGTGTTAAATAATTTTGAAGAGAACATGAACATGTAATCTGTATACAGAAAAAAAAAATCCCCTTTGGAAAACATGTTTCGTGACAAAAATAGAATTTCCCCGAGAATATTACCCCTTAGTGTGCAGATTATTAGTTTTTACCAGAGGGTGTTAAGGAAGGTTGGAAAAAATATTATTATGCTAAAATTTGGTTTGAAACTTTGGTTAAAGCATGTCTTTTAGTTCCCTTGATTGTGCACCTTATGGGGATAATTCTAAGCAATATTCTCATCTTATTTTTACATGGATAATTGTTTTAAGTCAGTTAATCTAACTAACTCTAATGATGCAGTAATGTACTAATTTATTATTCAATCAGACCCTACCATTATGTGATTACTGAAGTGTCACTGCACTCCTCATTACCTCATAGTCTACTATTTATTGATGATTTTGGAAATTAACATAAAAAAAGGTAAAAGATAAGAATTTCTCAAGCATGGTTTTCCCAGTATTAGTAGGTAAAATTCCTTATTTTGTTCAAATAATTTAGGAGCTACCTCATAGAACAATATGACTCATTAATGTCTCCCTTAAAAACTGCTTTCTTGGGAAGTGTAACTGTTTAAGCAAACAATTGAGTTAGAATGAAAAGAATTGTTTGAACAGCACAACATTGAGGCTCTACCACAGTTTGGTTTAGGGTAGGTTGTTTGTCGAAGTCCAAAGTACAATACTTTGATAGAAAAAAGTGCAGGCCAAAAATTCCAAATGTCTTTTAGACATGCAATTGATTGTAAGGGGGCTTCTTATATTAAAATGCTATCCAGTTCTGTGTTCATGTGGAACTGTTATGTAATGTAGCCTGTTTCCATTAAACTGTGTTCAAGCTGTCATTCATTACATCCATTTATATTCTGGTATGTTTCATTTGTCCACAGCTCGCCACACATCTGCTTCTCATCAGTACCAAAAAGTCCATTTTGAGAGGTGTAATTTCACAGATTTTTGCACTATTTTTTTCCAAAGAGGAGAGTTTCTGAAGTGTTCAGAAGCATTTAAATGTTTTAGAAAGGTGGTGTTATGTTACGTTAAATTAGATGAAAGAGATGCCATTTTTTAAACAAATGTGTGCTCACAATTACCTTAACTGCCCGGGCCTTTCTGTAACATATTAGTAATTTAAATATACTTTGAGGTCTGGTCAATACAAAGTGAGTTCCAGTTACTCTTTGAAGCACACTTACTTTTCAGCTTGATATTAGCTCTATACTGAATATATACTGAGCTTCAGAAGAAACTTATCAATTATAACAAATTCAAAAGGTTATTCTTAAAGTGGCAATTGTATCTCAACTATCATTGGATGCAGTGCAACCTGTAAATCGGAAATGCATGTTTTGCACCAGGTGGCAGATGCTGTCTTGTCAAATAATGTCCCATTTGCCTCATAGGGGTCTAGACAAGCATGTTCCTATTTGCTGGTGTATGAGCCCTCAGTGCAACACATCGCAGCTCAATGGAGACATTCAGTGAGGCTGACGTTTGATGAGTAGGGCATCCACAGCATCACTATCGTATTCTAATCGCTCAGGAAAGCTGATGTTAAATGAGCAGCACAGGGATGTGTCTTGTCCTGCTGAAATGTTGACACATCAAGACTTTGTTCTCGTGACAAGCAGTGCATACTGGTGCCTTTCTGTGTTTTCTTTTCAGATTTATTGCAACAAATCATATCATCGTTGACCCCTTGCCCAATTAATTGCATTGCTAATGATGTTGCAAAGTTACATAAATAGGCAGTGGTGGATAATCAATTAATCAGAATATCAAAAACATTTAATAAATATCCCATATCAAAAATACTTACTATTTGAGAAAAAAAATGAATATGCATAAATTCGGTGATAGGTTTCTTTTCATGCTCGGTATACAATGGTGCCTCTTGACTGTTGCATTCAAGCTGATGTAGTGAGAACAAACATCTAATTCTGTTAATAAAAATTGAAAAAATATGATCTACCGCTCAAATTAATGAACAACGCCTCTTAGATGCTGTCTTCAGTTGTAGTAAATTTAAATTGTAAGCATTGTACTCCATTTGATTAATTACCTCAGACAGTCTTATACATAATTAAAATGGTTTAAAGTTCCCAATGTACATTGATTTTTTTAAAGCAGTCTCTAAGTAAGATTTTTATGTAAGCTGTAAGTACTTCTGCATTGGTGCAGAATGTTTTACTGCTCTTCTTCTCAACATTTATCAAATTACGACGACTGCTAATTGTTAGTTTCCAAATCCAGGATAACAATTAGCAACATGCAGCATGTTGTGCAGCACTTATTGACCTATCAATATTTATGCTTTTTAAGCAACACACTTCAGAGTCAGTTCTTGGCACTTAATTAAAGCAGCAATTATATTCATAATGTCTTCCAGTCTGCCAGTCTTAATTTGACAATTTTCTGTGCCTTCCCACTTCCAGAGCACAACATATGTTCCGGCAAGCCATGCGTTCACCTGTCATTTTGTTCCATGTGGTCCCAGCATCAAAGAAAGTACAGTATGAGCAGCTCTCTCAGAGTGAGAAAAATCCGGCCTATATGCATGGCCGGTTCAGTCCAGAGTCCCAGGCTAGCGAGCGAGGAAGCCTGGTGGTGGGGCTGGACCACACGCCTCACAGGGTGTCAAGGGCTGGGGCCCACGTGGAACAGGCAGAGTTCTATTCACCGCTACCTCACAATGCCGGCTCTACTGGGAAACCGCCCTCCGGCCTGACCCCGTCCCCCCAGAGGGTGCTCAGCTCCACGCCAACGACGGGCTACACCAAGAAGGTTGGGAGGAGGCTCAACATTCAGCTGAAGAAAGGTAAGGCAAAGAGCCAAGAGCTGAGGTCATCATGAACTGGTCACAGGGTGCTGCCAGAGGGCAGGGAAACCCAGTTCGTCCACAAGCGTCGAGCATGAGTCATGCTCAAGCAGCCCCACTACACAACAGACCTGGTGGAGAAGTGAGAGGTTAATTTACTAGTTGAATTATAGGGATAAGTTCAATCAGCATGAATCCCACATATTTTTCTGTCCAGTAACACCTTTTCCCGTTTTTTTTTTAAACACAAGTTACACAAACTGCTGTATCTCCCCTTGGTCATAACCTCAGACAAGTGTGTCTTCTCTGTGAAGCAGAGTAATGGTGTTGTCCAGCTTCAGTTACTTGAGGAAACCAGCTGTGCTTACTTTAAAGTCTGCCCTAACAGCCCTGTATAAACCACTTACAGTATATGCTCTAACGGTGCTATAGGACTGACCACACAATAAAGTGGTATTTAGTGAAAGTTCATTAGTGATTTATAGTGTGATGTACAGCTTAAGCGCATAACCTCGACTGTAATTTATAATCACCAATTGCTTTTCTTTTTTAAAACCACCAATTATGTATTAATTAAGAAGTTGGCAATTAAACCAGTTTACTGAAACACCTTCCTGAAGTAAACAACAGTTTAAACTATTGTATTGCAGTTAAAATTATTACATGATATAGATTTGAATAGACTAATCTGTTGTCAATTTATATCCTGTAGGCTCTTGTATGGGGAAATAATAAAAGTAAAATCTATGAATCTGAGAAAACCAAGTGTGAAATTATTTATAGTAGTAAAAAGACAAATTACAACAGTCAACAGCAATGATATCAATGTCTTGATATTGTATATTGTAAATTATTCAATATCTTATTAGTGTATACTGGCACTTCATTTAGATGTGTTGGTTAGAGGCACAGATTCCTCTGTTTATAGCTGGTGTAAGAATCAAATGTTTAGTTGTTGCAAGTAGGTAAATTTTGTTAAACTAAATTCTACATCTCAGACTTGTATTTAATCAGGAACAATATCTCTTGTGAGGAGCAAAATGCTTTCAGGAATTTGCTGTTCAGCTAGTCTTGTTTTGTTACTTCTTTAAAGGTAGCACAAATTTTGTAAAGATTGTCTCATTCAAATTATTTGTTCAGTGAACAAATGCATTAAAAGTTTTTTAGGGAACACATAATATCTGTTCCTTCCAAAACTAAACCGGTTTACATGAGTAGTGAAATCAAAAATTTAAAATGGACAATTATATCATTGAGTGTATAGTGTATAGTATATAATCAGTATTGAATTTTGTCACTGTTAAGAAATACCTTAGGGAATAAAATAATAGTGGCTTGGGAAACAAAGTGCCCTTGGGCAATTGTTATATCACATTATCATATTATTCAGCAACAACAAGAGTTCAGCAGTTTGAGTGCTGTAAAAACACAGGGCAAATTTGGTATTATTTTTCAACTACAGTCATACTTGTATCCTCTCTTAATTGAAACACCTTCATTAATTACAGAATTACAGAATGTTGGCACATCAAAAATAAATGAATGCAGCTATCAGTAAAATGCAATACGCAATAAAATGAGGAAGAAAATCTAATGCCCACACTTATTGAATTTTAATTGTTTTCAGTCATTGATGTCTGACTGCAGACATTTTTGCCCAATTGTCTGATTTGTGATGTAATTAGTATTATTTTCAAGCGGAATAAGAAAGATAAGTATCAGGTTCCCATACATTTCCCATTGTGATCCATTACAGTGTCTTCTGATGATACTCTAACAAGCGTTAAATTGGTAAACTGTTACAACTGCTTACGATGGCATTGTCAACCTTTTTAATATCACGCTTTAAAATTTATCACATGATCTTTTCACTACTTCAGAAATGACCTGAAGTCACTGACGGATTTATTTTCCGTTTTTTGTCATTATCAGCATAAAGAGAGAGTTCTTGATTTTCATTTTGGAATTCCATCATCACTTTGCCATGGTTGGTATGGTTTCTGCCGACACGGCAACACCCAGTGTGCCCGGGCATTCCCAGTTTCATCACCTCTTTTGTGTGTAGATTTAACTCTCTTGAGAACGGGCACTTTCTTATATAATGTATTTATTGATTTGTTGATGTGTTGCGAAGAAACTATTCTGTTTCCAAAAGACTCTGAGGGGGTATTGAGGCAGTATTTTCCTATGAAATTAATATGAGAGCCTTAATCAAATAATGATGCTTAAAGAAGTCATTCCGTTTAGAACTAAAAAGTACAATACATTGGAACATTGTGTGTTTCTTTATGGTGGGTATTTAATTGGCTTATTGGCGCCAGGATCAGCTAATATCCTAAACTGGATACAGTTTCTTTTATCCTTTGCCTGCATTACCAAAAAGGGAGTAAGACTTTTGTAATTAGGTAATGCTAGACCATTAGAGATGCATTTTTCTAATTACCTAATTCTAGACCATTAGAGATGGAATCTTGTAATGTGATAGAGTTTGATTCTGGTAATTAACTAATTCAAATAAAGACTGGAGAAGCAATATATTCCAGGGTAAATCGTCTTTGCCTTTTTGTAAATGTATATCCAAGAAACAAAATCTTAATATGGATTTTTAAAGCAGAGATGCTTCTTTATACTACTTTATAAATTACACATGGAAAAGGCTATGCTTTCTTCATTATTTCCATTTGACTTAACTGTGCTAAATTAAATTGGTCATTTACCTCAACATTTTTTAATCATGTTAGAGTAACCTTTTCTGATTGGTTAGATTTATAAACGGATATTTGTAAACCTATGTGTTAATATGAATAGTACATGAAATATGAACATAAATGGAAATGGTTTTTGGTATCGTTATATTCATCACTAAGTAGAATGAAGTTTCATTATTTCATTGTTGATTGCATATGCAGTTTTAATGCCAAATAGAGGCGTTAAAACTAGTTAACATTAAAAATGAGAAAATAATTTAATTTGAAAAAGTGACAAAATGTGCTTTTAATAACAGGTATACAGTATATTGTGTATTTTTTATCCTAAACCGCTGTATTACTAGTCATTTCACACCAAGGAGGGTATCGTATAAGCAGTTGGTGGCCTCAACTCAATGGAGAATTCCCTTTGACTAGCCAAAGGCATATTCATGCTTGATCGTAGTATAGTTTCTTTACCACATACAGTAACTATATTCTTAAAAACATTTTGCTGAGATTGTATCCTATGCATTTGCAATATTGTATATCTCCTTACATGGTTTCAAGTGAAACCGCAGTACTATTTAATTCAATTTATTTTTATATAACAACAAGGTTGCCCCCAAGGTGCTTAATACAATTTTTGTATTTTGGGGTGAGAAAGAATCAGCATTGATGAGGACATTTAAACCACAACAGAAGTAAAATGTACACAGTAACTAGTAAAACCTCCAATTTACATCACAAAATAGACGAGATGTCCAGGTATGTGCAGTGCCACATTGCTGGCTTTGTCTGCGATTAAGAATGAGGCAACAAAACGTCCAGTTAGTTGAAGAAACCCCCTTACATAGTAAACAAGCAAACTTGTTCTGTAAATACAGTACATCTCTTTAAGTGAGTGAATTTATTTTGCTAGTGAGATTTAATAACAGTTCTGAGAAATTGGGGCTGCAGTTCTCCTTTAATAGAAGTGCTTTATATCCAGCTTTAATGTGGACCATAACTGGATGTTAATGCAGGTGTATAGTGATTATTGTGGAACTGGAACCAGTATTTATTTTGCAGATGCCTTGGATCACAGGGGAATAATTGACATCACTATAATAAGAGAAAGTTCATGAACTTAATTTCTAATAGCTTGTTTACTTGAGATATCCATCAGACAGACTGATTTGTTTAAAAATATATGGGCTGTCTGTATTTATTTTAATTTCTGTGTTTAAGAATGGGGTTGAATCACTTGCTTTAAATTAATTTCCAATGACAAATGACAAAGCATTTTGTTCTTAACTATAGCACACATCTTTCCCTAATGTTGCATTACTGTATGTAGTGGAAAATATGTAGTTGGTCCCGAGATAAGGTCAAAAATGCACTTTTTTTAGCCATCACTGTGTTTTCCGCTCTTTCCCATTGGCAATTGATATAAATTTGCTTTTCCAAAAAGGTCATTTTCTGAACTTAGAGCAAATTGTTTTGCAAAACTAATGCTTGAATCCTCTTCTTTGTTTGTCTAGATTTAGATAAGTCATCCACATAGATTCAATAAACTTCAATTTGGCTGAAAAAGCTGTGTATCATACCTTCTAATTCCTACTTTTGAGTAAGCTAAAGGGTTTTCATTTCATCTGTCAGACGTGGTCTGATAAGGTAAAATCCCTGAGGTTATGTCCGACAGTAAATCAGTTTATAAAACAGCATCCTAAGCTTAAAAAATGTGATGTTGCTTTAAAACAAATTTAAGCCTTCACATTGTGTTACTGTTAGTCATATCTCTGTTATTGCTTATATAGTTTTTTAAAAATAAAACTGGGCTATATTTTTTTAAAGAAAATGATAGTCAAGTAGGTAAATATCAGTAGGTTGTATTTTATCCCTTTTTTAATGTTTAACCGTATACATTTTCCTTTAGAAGAAGTTTTTTTAAAATGTGGATCCAGAAATCTTCTGCTAAAAGAAAGAATTACCTGAAATTAAATAAATATTGTGCTGCCTCCTGACTATGCAGTGGAATATTGGAGAGTGGGATGTGGTGAAAATGTAAATGTCGGAATGGAAGATAATGAGAAATCATGAATAAATGTTTATTTCTTTCAAATCAATATCAATTGAAGGTGCTTCTGGGCCTGTATGTACAATAAGCTGTTGGCAAAGATGAATAAACATCCTAGGCTAAACCATATACAGTACCCTTTATACTGTTCTAAACCTTTTATTTGTTTTTAAAGAATTATGACTTAATTTAAACTACAGATCACAAAGTTATACACAGTTACAAACATGTAGCCATATATAAGCAATAAAAAGGATATTTGCTGTTTTATTCCCCACATTACAGGTCCAGAAGGTCTGGGATTCAGCATCACCTCCCGTGATGTTCCAATTGGGGGAACGGCACCAATTTATGTGAAAAACATCCTTCCTCGTGGGGCTGCAATTCAAGATGGACGACTAAAAGCAGGAGACAGGCTTCTAGAGGTGAGAGGGGACTTGATGCACGTAATCACAATCCTCCAAGGCATTGCCAAAGTTAACCCAGTGGACATACAGTATTCTGAATCAACAGTGAAACACAAGCCAGAGGACACAAGAGGAAACTAGGGGAAAGTGCACTTAAAAATGAGAACTGTAGGCTCCTGCTTTCACAAAGTTGTAAGCGTTTGGAATGAGCTGCCCAACCATGTTGATGAAACCAGTAACCTGGCTTCTTTAAATACTCAGAACAGTTAGCTGCTGAAAAGGCACAAACGAGCTAGATAGCTTAATGGCTTCTTCTCCTTTGTACCCTTTCTAATCTTCTCATGAAGAAGGGATTGAGAAAGGAACCTTTTTTATATCAGCTATTTCCTTTTCTATAGGCAACTGCCATGGTTTTCCTTAGAGTTTGCCCAGATTTTTATTTTCAAGCCAGGGGCCCAGGTCCTTGATGAATCCCAGCCTTTTCTTCTCTACAGGAAGCATTACAATGGTGGTTTCCTTACCTAAAGTGTGGCATTCAGGATTTCCTTGCTCTGTACATTATTCCTGGGACTTCCTCATTTAATACATTCAGCCGCGCCACTAAGATTCCATTGACCATTGTTTATTTGTAAAATTTGATATGAAGTTTCATTGAACCTCATGAGAAAGCCCATACTGTTGCCAAACAAGAAGGCAAAAATAAAGGAACAATGCAAAAATGATGAATACTAACAAGATGTGAACACCACCTGCTTTTCCAAAAGCCGGTGCCAATGGGTTTTACAAATCTGGACGCAGTGAGTAAAAACTAAACAGGCTCAACATTAAACATTAAAATGTGGTTTGAATTACTCGCCTGCAAAAAGATGTTGAATGTGTTTTTTCCTGTGATATGATTTTTAGATTAAAGTATTTCCAAAGCAGTCCATGGGATTTTGCAAACCACCTTTGCGATGCATCTATAACAAGAAACTAGCAAAGTTGTGTAGCCATATGTACTTTTTCTTCAAAACAAATACTATTGTGTTGCAACTTAGTGTTGCAGAGGCATGGGAACAGTTAGCAGACATCTTGCTTTTGTTCTCAACACACCAAGATTATGAAGAAATGAAACCAAACAATTGTGCAATGTGGAACACAGACAAAGTGCGTTTTGTTTGGCAATTTGTTCAGTCTTTCTGCAGCTGTGAAATTCTCATGCCATATGCAGTAGTCAGGGAAGAAAAACAACTGAGAATGAGAATTTCCAAATAAGTGGTTCCATAAGAATCAGAAGAAGAATTATTTGCACTATTTGCTATATTGAATTTTTGTGCACCCCCAACCCATTTCCTAGAAGAGTACTTTCAAATACGTGCAGTTAGTTCTTTATAAAATAGAATATAACATTTGAGGTTGAATCACAATAGATTTTTATCTTGATGTATGATATGGCACTTTCTAGTTATCTATGATATGACCGTTCACAAGCTCATATTTTTATAGTCCCTAAAGATAACTAGACAGTGCTATATCATAACATACCCAGACGAGAACCTAAAAATTATCAACATCTCCGAACAGCATTTTGCACTATCCCTTACGTTCACTACAGACAACTTGTGGTTCACTACAAATAATACTAGATGTTATTGATGCCCTGTTTGTACCTATACTGTATATGAGCCGTTAAGAGACTGCAGTTCCAAAGTAGGTTTAATACTGTTGGAATAATCATGTGGTCCAGCATGAGGCTGCATGTTCTTGTACTGAAGGCAGTCACACAGCTGATGTGTGGTGACTTTTTTGTCTGACCAGGTGAATGGAGTGGACTTGAATGGGAAGACTCAGGAGGAAGCAGTGGCTCTGCTCAGGGGCACACAGATGGGGGGCACGGTTGGCTTGGTGGTCCTTCGGCAAGAAGACACTTTCCTACCCCGGGAAGTGGTGAGTTCCAGCTCTCTGTGTTTCTGTGACTGTGGAAGTGGCATATTGTGAGACAGGGTGTGAGGGGAAGGGTGTGCTGTCCATATCTGGCCCCATTCTGTTTTCGAGGGAGGCATAGGAGACAGGAAGGGGCTTTGGGCCTTCTTGGGTAGGTTTGTTTACATTAGACAACACAGATTTAGGCCTCGCCAAGCACAGGAGTAAATGGGAACATTTGCTTGAGGGAGAAGCTGGAAGCTGAGATTAAACAGAAGACTTGATAAAAGTTCCCTGCAACAGGGCTGCCTTGTCTACGAATTCTAAACATTCAAGGGCACAGAGTATCTTATAATGAAGCACATGGACACTCAGTATAAGGTATTATTATTGCTCTAAAAATAAGTTCTGATTTTTAAACCCAGTTCTTCTCATGCTGGATTTTGAGTGACATCCACAGCAACAGCACACCATGGTTGGAACTGTGCTTGGAAGGCTCCCTCTCTTTATCGACAGGTGTCCAAGCGCATGCCCCTGTAAACTGGCAGACGCCATTGCTGACACCACAGACCATCTGAATACCAGTGTTTGGCAAATGGTGGAAGCTTTGACTTAAATGGTCTGATCTCGGCGTTTCACGTCTTCAGTGAGGCAGGAAGGCCTTTAGCCATTATCATATGGTGGTGTTCCTGGATTTGTAAGGAACTCTACTTATCATTTGCCTGTCCATACCTTTTCTCCTTTACGTGCACATTTCCTCCCCCCTCCCCTCCCCACCCAGTTAATTAAAAATGAAAATAGCATTGTATGAGGTAGTGTTGCTTGTTTTGAAGGGAGTTGTCTGTTGGCAGTACTGACTCTTTTGAGAATGAATATGTGATTTCTGTGCTGGGTCAGTCTGCTGTCTTGGGAGGTTACCAGAAGGCACAGACACCAGCTGTGAGGAGATTTGGTCCAGTAAGTAGGATGTGCCAGTGAAATAGTCGGATGCCTCTAGAATGATGAAGAAACACTCCGAATCGTTAAAATGTGTTACGAATTTGTTGTACTGAAAAAACAAATTTGATCATTTTTCTTTAAAGCAATTTCTAAGAATTGGAGATGGCAATAAAAATCATGAAAGATTTATCACTAAAGATTTCAATTAGGCTGTACCATACAGTTTTCATTTGATAAACACCACTAACTTTACAGCAAATTATTAGTATTTTATTCCTAAATTTAAGATTTACATAAGCCTAATGTGCAAATGTAAAACATATAGGGGATATGAAAGTGCATTTTATGCTCTTAGCAGAAAACTAAATCAAAATCAGACTTTAAAACCATGACAGGAGAATGAATATTGTAATTTCTCATACGTATTTTTCACTGTTTCTGACTAAAGATTGTAGAATGCAGATTCATTTCTCTTTCTGTAATATTAACATACATGAGTGCTTCTTTCAGCACTGACTTTGGAATTAAGGGATCTCAATAATCCATTTGAGGGTGTTCATGAAATCAGATTACTGGGGCATTCCTCTGACAGTGACAGTTATTGCAAATAAACTATAGCGGGGATTGGGATATAATGCACATACACCAGAGCGTTATTGCCTAGCTGTCATATTCTTATAGGCTTGCCATTGCTATTAGTGCATTATCAGGGTTTATTTGCAGCAGCTTTAAATCAAAACCTGGATGACACTCTACATTATAAAAGGTTTGATATTGTCACAGACATGAAGAATCATATTTTGAGCGGGGCAGCAGGAAATACATCATTTGTATTTATTCGTCAGCTGGGGTTACAGACCTCATGTCTTACGACAGGAATGTGCTGTAGGTCAGCACGGCGGTGAGGCAATTGGTGTGGGTTTGCTACCAGCTCTGCTTGCACTTCTGTGTGGAGTTTGCATGTGCTCTTCAGGTTCATGTGGCTTTCTGGGAGACATGCTGGTTCCTCCTGCCTTCCAAGGTCATGAGGTTTAACTCGATTAAACGTCTCCAGACAGTCCCTTTTGGGGAAGGGGAAACAGGGGAAGTTTTTGTGGTGTCACAAATTATGATGTTATAATTGGTTGTGTGTCTGAAACACAACCAGGTGAGCATGATTGGTTGAAAAGCCTCCACTTATTTGTAGCTATTTTGGTTTGGAATTTAGATTTTTTTTGGCCACCTAAAAGAGTCAGGTGTTTGTAAAATAAACTATGGTTATTTACTAATATTTTTACTAGGCATTTGCTGTTTATTTTGTTTAAACCAGACTCAATATGTTTAAACTTGAATAACTATTAGTCCTTATATGTCATAAAACAGAGGTAATCTATCTCAGCAGTTTCCAGACTGTACTTATGTTTTTCTAAGCCTACTGTATGAGATTTACAGTCTTGAGTTATACCATGGGAATAGAAGACATTTTCAAAGTCTAGTCAGAGCGATGCAACGGAACAGATCCAGTGGCTTATTGATAGCAGTGTCAGAAGTAACCTTTACTCAACAGTGTCAGATTCAGGAATGACTAACTAATGTGGATGACCTATACCTCCCCCATCACCTGCCCAGAAATAAAAAAAGTTAAAATTGAGGTTTAACGCACTTCTCAGGAGATTCAAGAATTTAAATCAATGAGGCAGTGCCCTTCACCTTCTCAATCTATATTTAAACTCCAGTGAATAAGCAGCCCAGAGTGATAAGTGAACTGAGTTACAGCAGAATTAGATTAGTCCCAGAGGGGCGTGACTTTGTGACATGAAGATGTCAGAGTGCGTCAGGCTCTCCTCTTGGAAAAAGGAGGAAGCAGGTTAAAATGGTGAGGATGAGATGACATAGGACTAATTCAAAACATGTCTGATGGCTAGGAACCCAGTTACAGGTTTCAGAAAAAAAGAGCTGCTGCATGGATGAATGGATGAAATAGTAACAAAACACATCAGGTTGCAGTGTCACTGAATATTGTTCACTGACATGAAAGTTAGTGTTCATGGCTCTGAAAGGCATTATTGCGTGTTTCTGGTCACACTACAACACATGCTTTGTGTGTTATATTTTTACGTGTAGCCATTGTGGTGTCAGTTTGTTGTGCAGTTTTGTAAATATTTCATTTCACATGAGTATACTGTAGTAATTTGCTTAGACATGTTTTTAAATTTTGTGCACTTACTTGTGACATTATAATGGTGTAGCGGTTAGCATTTCTGCCTCACAGCTCTTGTTTCCTGTGTTCAGATTCTGGATGGAGGTGCCTCCAGTGTGGAATTTTCATGTTTACCTGGGTGTACCGGGTTCCTCCTAATACACACTGGCTAGGTTAATTGGTGTCTCTAAGGTGTCCCTGTGTGCATGTGTGTGTTCTCCCTGTGATGAACTTGTCCAGGATATAGTCCCTCCATCCAGCAATGCTTCTGGTATAGACCCCAGGTTTCCCCAACCCCTTCCAGGAATAAGTGTCTTCCTGATACCTGCTAATGGTTTGATGGATCATTGCTTGAGAGGTCAGACAGTACTTGAGGTATGGCTGCTCCATAATTTTGTGAATTCCTACCCCCTTTAAAGACTTAAGATCTTTCTGGATCACTATCAAGAAATGTAAAATGAGGAAATGATGATGGGGAAAAAAAGATATAAGATTCCCACTTGGCCAGGGAAGAAGAATAAATATCTCAGGGAGAGGTATGACCTGCTCTTGATGAAACCATAGCAACATGAGGATACAGGACCCCTTGAAGAATGCAAATAATTCATAGCTCATAGGTAATTACTGTAATGGTAATAATAGCAGTTATGGGAACTACACTGTGAATATGTAAAAAAAAACAACAACTGACAACCATACTTTTGTTTGAGTTCCAACATGTTAAAATGGATAGCCAAACATTTGTCATTGTGGTGTAATTTATTGTCATGTTTCTGTTCTGTCAGAATGCCGAGTGATCTGTTTGCTGCCAGCTGCTTAGTGATACCGGGACTACTTTTATGTTCTTAAGGACAATAAATAACATGAAGTTATGGTTTACGGGCCATGTGGGCTAAAAATGAATAACTACTGTGCATACCTTAAAAGATGCATGAGCGACGGTTTATAATAAGAATTGCCCTTTTTACATAACCTTTGGAGTTACACCCAGAACTAGAGCCAAGTTAGTCTTGTAACCACTATATTTGGCTCTCACAAGCGTTTTACTCTGTTTTTTGATCTTTTCATAAGTGTACATAAAGTATCTTGAGATATTTTTCACATGGGATGTTTAGAGTTTTAAGTACTCTGTGTACTCCCTTTGACATTCGTTGGTTTTGACAAAAGTCCAAACTGGTTAGTTAGGTAGCTTGCATTGCTTTTTTTCCTGTTTTATTTTATTTTTTTATTTCCACCTTTTCTAGAATGCAGACCCCATTCAGATGCACAGTCCCAGAGATTTGGTAAGAGTCGTTTTCCCTTCGCATCCCACCCTTAAAGAGAACTAAAAATAACACTCTCCTACACACACTTGTGACTTTTCATTATCATTTCAGAAATGACAAAAACCAATATGTGTGATAGTGGTTTCACAGACATGAGCATATTAAAGAAACGAAACTGAAAATTTTAATGAGATTTTGCAATAAAAAGAGACTTTGGAGTCAGGTAGCCACTTTCCCTGTCACAAAAAGAGACTGCTGCACTTTAATTGCCTACTCTCTGCGTTCTTTGATAGATATTTACAGAAGTAAGTGACAGTTTTTTTTTCATGTGCTGCAATCCATGTAATGAAATTGTGGTTATTGCAATCCTTTTGCATCGTTTTCAGTTCCTATTTACAGGCTCAAGAGTTTAAATTTATACAACAGCTCTTCAAGTAATATTTTGTTGTTTCAGTTCAGTTTCAGCCCCAAAGAATGTATTTTTTTTACTTTTAAAAAACATTTATGCAGTGAACCAGAATGGCTGACCAATTGGGCTGTTGTATTCAACCTCAGCTTGGGAAAGGTTTTGAAATAGTATATATATTTTTATCAGTTTGTTATAATGCAAAGCTACTATTTGAGCAAACTGTGTGCTGTGATGCGCAGTAGCTAATTATATTTGCGTTAAGAAACATTTCCTGTTTTAGATTATTTGGTACCTTTTCTGTAGTAGTTAGGTCTCTGTGAATACAGCGGTGTTCTTGTGAAAATCCACTGCAGTATTTCCCTCAGGTTATTGTAGATTATCCAGCTCAGTGGATATACATATATGTTCTGAGTCTGAAAATGAGTACTGCACAAAGCCTCAAAGGATCAAACCCACTTGATGTAGGTGCAATAATTATATATTTATATGTAAGAGTGTTGTTATAACATGGAATGTTTGTATTCCACACAAAGGTAGTTCTCAAATTACACCGTGTGTGCTGTGGGGTCAGAATCTCTTTCCCTCTTCTCTGGTATGCTCAATACTATTCTATTGATATGCTGCATTCAGAAGGCTTTGATCTGTATTGATGTAAAGCACAGCAAGACCTTTTTTGTTGCCTGAAGTCAATGCTGTTCAAGAAAATCTGAATTGACAATGGTTCACCTTCTGAACTTCATAACTCATTTAAGTTGAGTTCATTTCTTATTTAAATTGCTTTGTTTTTTGAACCATTCCTTTAAAATTGTCTTGTCACTCTCCTAAGACATGGAAGTAACCTCTTCTGTTTAATGTAATATCATAGCTAGAGAGGTCATTTCTCGGGGCTCTTTTGAACACCTCATGATATATTAAATGACATTTGTGAAGTGTTGTTCACCTAAGAGAAACCCACTCAGTAAAGTCTAGAATGAGCATGATGAAAGATGAGCATATTATTTATTTAACATTTTGATATGAGCTGATCATTGTTCCTGGGAGTGAGCCTTGTTTATTATATGACCCTTTTTAAAATGTTGTAACTGCTGCTCTTTGAGCTCTCATTTTTAATAAGCATTATAAAAACATTTTTTCTGCCCATGTCAGCACATAGCTGGCACTTACATACTTAGTTTGCAGTTATTCCATTAAAATGATGATGCTATAAAGAGTATTTGATCCACCCAAAATACACTTCATAAACCTTATTAGGAAAGTTCATAACAGTTTTTATCTATCGCTTATGTGCTGTTTTTATTTTTATGGTCTCCCCTTTTGTTTCCTGAACTGAAGTTATCAGTTATTTGCATAACATATGACAGTTTTTGTTATTTGTACATGTAATCGTCAGAATTTACTATTTCTGTGTTAGTAGGCCAATACTTCCATGTACAGAATTTTAAAAGGCTCAGATTCATAACAATCTGTGTATCTGCCAAGTGTAATAGTACCATATGTTCTATATTCTTTACAGTTATGCTTAGGTTATTAAAGAACCATTTGGAAGTGACTTTTACGTTTAAGGCCTCCGTATTTTAATTTTATGATCAGTTTGAGCTTTGCTGTTTTCTGACAGTAAGATTTATGGTTACTGTGTAGAAAAGGAACAATTAAATGCAAGGAATCATCTATTAGAATAAATGATAACTCCTTGTGTCTCTCTAGCAGTTCCATCCAAATGGGTTCCAAAGTAGTTTACATACTTGAAGGGAGGCAGCTTTATCTAGTAATGAGGCGCAAGATCAACTGGGTTGGCAAAAGGCAGTAGCCTTATTCTCTTGCAACCCCACTACACGGAAGAAGTGTTTAGTTGCTTCACCAAATTGAGTTAAGGGGGAAATTTAGAAAGGTCTGAGTGGTATTTAACCAGGATACTGTGGTAGCACCCCCTACTCTCATGAACAGAGCTTTGGGATCTTTAATTACCAAGTAGGCATGATCTTGATTTAACATCCCAACTTAAATGTGACACTTCCTACCACACTGTTCTTGGTCACCATCCTGGGACTTTGGTTTGGATCTTCAGCCAGAAGAGCGTCATCTACTGGTCCACCACCATCACAAATAGTAGCAGCAGCCTGAGTATGTCGTCCCAGTAAAGATGAGATCAGTCTAAAAGTTCTTCATTGTAAGTGGCGGGCAATTTCTTTTAGACTCCAGCACAGGTCATTTTTGGTATTAAAAATGAAGATTTCATGTTGTTAAAATTAAGCTGTAGTATTAAGAAACTGAAATGATATTTAAATTTTACAAGACCGAAATAATTATCTACAGCATGGACACATTCAGTAGCAAAATACAGTACTTCTAGTTTATTATACCTTTTTTGGTCAAAAATATAAAGCTAAGTATGATGTGGAAAGAATTACCTTGTATCCCCACAATTCTAATCTTGCCCTAAGTAATCATTCTATTGTATATTTTTTAAAGTCACTCACTGAACCTTTTCAATTCATTCTTTTTATAATGTGCACAATTATTCACAGCAGATTTTATCTTTTGTTCAAATGTAGAGTTTTAATCAGTTTTCTAAATACCTCTGACAAAGTCATGTTTCTCTTTGTGGTGCCAACAGAACCATAACATGTCACTGACTTTCTGGAATGAAAAGCTTTTTATCTGTTAACCACCCCACAGCCAGTAGGGTTTTTAGCTAACAGATGGATAGAGCGGTAGGCAAAAGAAGGGCAAAAAGAATAATTTGGCTCTCTGGGTATATAGTATAAGCAGGCAAAGTGGGTAATGCCATCTTTAGAGACTGTTTAGAAAATCTGGTATTTACTTGACTGAAAAACTGTGAAGTATTATCACCAATAGTAATAATAATGAAAACTTTGCAGTATTGTATCGTTTACTGCTCGTCTTAAATCAAGTAATCACACCACACAAAACACACATTTTTATCATTTGTTTTTTTAACTAACAAGCGTTCGCTATTATTTTGGCATGTAGCAACAGCTGTCCCTGCAGGTAAGGGAAACACCGAATGTAGAAATGAGTTGTCAAAAGAAATTCTTTACTATTAGGAAACTAATAGTAAATTACGGTCAGAATTGTGACATTTTGTTTTGTTGCGCTGAGGTTTAATTGTTGGTTTGAATGTTCCTCTAGCGGCGATCTGTGAGGGAACCGATGTCGGCTGGGGAGGCCCACTGGCTACTGGAGGTACTGTAATCACAGTTCTGAAGTCTGCTGTGGCTGCAGCACTTTGGCCATTTTGTGCCAGCTGCCACTGGAGTCACAGTAGACTGGGTCTTTATTCCCCCTCATGTGCAACTGTAGTGCGCTTCACCACTTCACTGACTGGGCATGGAAACATGTTTAGAATCTAAAAAAATGAGGATACAAAAGATAACAATCAGGTGCTGGTCATCCATGAACGCAAATCAAAATTTTCTTGACTTTAATGTCCTTAATTCATGATCTAAAGTTCATTTTTTAATTTCATTTCCTACCCTTTGTAACTGATCAACCTGATATTGTAATAAGAGCAGGAGCTTGCATTGGGAAGCTTGTTTTGCTGTTAGAAAAGTCAATCTGTAAAAAGCTATCAGATAATCTTTTCTGTGATGATAAAATGTTGTTTAAAAGCAGACTAGATATGAGCTATTTTATTGGTTTATTGGCACTACAAAAATAAACCAGTGTTTCCATAGTGTAATGGTTAGCAAGTTAAAGTTTTATGCACAGGTTTTTTGGGTTGGGCATGCATTGAATAGTTAGAACATTTCATCATTGTGGTTATTTCAATGGCCTGCCTATACTCATTAGAATATAGTTATTATTACTGTTGTTGTGTATTTGCTTTGAAAACAATTGATTTCATGCTGTGGCTGTGCCCCAGAACATATTTTTTTATACATTACCAAAATTCTTTAACTTACTAAATGCTCTTAAGATTTTATATTGTGAATATAACCTGCAGGTGTGATTAAACTGTTTCTTTCAGTGCATGAAAGCTAGGGGCTTGTTTTTTGTGCATGTTGCAAGGAGAATGAAATAATTTCCTTTCTTCTATTTACCATGTCTTTCAGCAAAAAATAATAAATTAATGCACTAATTGACATACGATTTATTCCAACAGCATGCATATTAACTCTAACTTATGTGCTTTGTCACTTTTAATTCTTCACGTTAATCTTTTCAGATGCACGCTGGTAAATAAAGAGTGGGCTGTAAGCCTTTCCGTAAATAAGTAGAAATGCAATTAGTCTACAAAGTACAAATTATACAAAAACACAAACTTTAAAAAGTATAATTTCTCTCTTTGTACATAATATGTTTAATAACCCTACAGCACAAGACAGGGTGAATAGGTTTGTAGAGATTTAGTACGTTTATACCTGTCACCTGGCTTGAGTTTGCAGATTATTTGTTACTATTATTTTAATAAATGAACATACCATTGAAAAGTGCTATAGGAGCATGACTGTAAGAGATGTACAGGCTTAACAGGAAAGATTGCGATTTTTCACAACTGGACCATGTTTTGCTTAAAGTGAAACTGAGCACTGTGCTGAAAACTTCGAGCTAAGGCACTAATAAGCAGTTCTCGAAGTTCTACATTACACTTGCTACCTTTTTTGAATATCTTGCAGCATCTTCAAATACATTTATTGTGTGGTGAATCTGTTCTTTTCTTAATGTGAAATTGAAACAATTTGGAACTGCATATTACTGAGTTAGTTAGGCTTTTCCTTGACGTTTTGCATTACAGTATGTTAATTTCTACAGTTTTCCAGTACTTTTCATGGCAGTTATACCACTCTGTGCTTCAATTTACGATGACTAGATTAAAATAAATTTACCTTGACCACAACAATCTGAAATCCATTGCTTTATAGAGTTTGTAGAATTTCCCAGTGAAGCCGGTGTGGTGTGTTTGTTAGCTCATACCTCAAAAGTTTAATTGCACTTGAAATTATGAATCTGCATTCCTCAGAATTACTTAATATTCACAGTTTGTCATCATTTATTGGATAGAAACAGCATAAAGAAATTCATGTACAATATTTATCATTCATGGGCTTTTTAGCAATTACATCCTTGACTGATTTCTTTTAGGCTTTTAAATTCATTTTAAATGAACTTAGTGTCGCTGAATCCTGGCTCGTGTGGAATACTTTAAAATGGTGCTAATTGTTTCAGGCATGATGTCCAGAATAATTCAGGGGGGCGTTTTTTTTTTCCTCCATGTCTTCGAAGGCAAGCATATGAAACAATGGCGCACCATTCCGAGTTGTCATTGTGTTTCCCCTGTAGTTCCATAAGGATTTTCTTTGTCCTATGAAATTATTAAATTGATCCTTACTCTAGCATAAAGGGTAATCTAGTAATGTGTGAAAAACATAATAGTTACATTTTAATAACTAAGGCCTTTTTCTGGCTTTTTTTTCAGCCCACATTAACTTTTTGAAAAGGGATCAAATCCTCAAAAACTTTGGTTTTAATGTAAGAATATCTGAGGCTTTTTTCACCGCTTTGAATCAACCAGTTGGAAAATCAATAATTATAGGAAAATTTACCTTTTAAAGTGTTTTTTAATAGGATGCAGACAATTAGAAATTTCGAACAAACATGTAATTCAGCTTTCCATGAGTTTTGTTTACAGTGTATTAAAGATAACAGATACATATCTTAATATCTTGAAGCATAGCTTCTGAAATAAAACACTGGTTTCAAACAACTGTATTTCCTATACTGAATCTATGAAGTATTTTTCATGTCATACCTTCAATAAATCTGGAAAAAAGAAACAACTGAAGAGAATATTCAGGCCAACTAAAGTGCACTTGAGTTGGCTGTACATGGGAAGGAGATATGAGATAGGACTTTTGGCAGTTCCTTACACATTATCAAAATGCGAATTTATTTGACAGCAGTAATCCATGTTAGCCTTTAGCAACTGATAACTGAACATTCTTTAAAACCTCTTTTCAACTGCTTACCGGGACTTATGCCATGCAACCTGTCTCGCTTGATTTCTGCATATTATTAACTTTATTTTTGTAATGGCTTTTAGTTACCACACCAACTTCTCTGTGAACAGTTGTAAGGATCAAATTTTAATTTGTGCAGTAAATGTATAAGAAAAACATTTGAGTTATGAGGAGGCTTACTTGGAACAATAATTTCGCCTTTTAATGTTTCCCTATTACAATTCTGGTTTCTGTTGTAGAAGTGGGCAGAGAACCAGCTTTTCAAAGGCTCTCTAGTTCTTGAAATATGCAGAGGTTTGTGTTGGTGTAAACACGATCACATTAATCAAAGCACCAGTTCAGCACTTAACACAAACTTGAATAATGCCTATAAAGACAGTGTAGTATCAGTGTAAGACTCAATCTACCTATTTCCTCACACTAGTAGGGAAAGAGAAAGTCATTCTCGGAATGCAGATTAATCATGAGAGCTAAAGTAGGCAATGTATTTGCCCAAATTCCTCTTGCCCTCCTAAACAGCACATTTCCAGTTTTAAGATATTCTAAGAAGTTCAGTCGTCATATCTTGGAGCATTGAACACGCAACATTTGTACAACCTAAGAAAAAGGTCAAAGAAAACACACAGCAGTTACATTTTTGTTTAAATATCTAATTTCATGGTGTTGATACTTGGACAAAAAGGCAGACTGTCATATCTTCATTTCTAAACCTTTGAAGATTGTTTTAGGACTTCATGCATAGGGGTATACTCTTTTGAAGACCTGCCTAGTTCAATGGTTCATTGCATTTAAATTGGTCTTTAATTACCAGTACTGAAAATTCTTTTCCGTTTACAACATTTAAAGCAAAACATATGGGTATGGTTTTCAATTAGTGTTTTAGTGTTCTTCTGTGTTGGAATTGACTTTCATCACATTTCATAGTGTGACTGAAAGCTATTGCACGTTGCATGTGCACATATTGTACAGCACATTTTCTTTGGGACCTTTGGAAACACCTGTTCTAAATGAACTTCTATGGTCTTTATTTTTGTAGGATTGTATTTGAATGTGTGATTGAGTAATGTTTTTTTCCATAGTCAAATACCTTTTGACTGCACATCTTATAAAAATATCTTAAGTTTAAGAAAAACATTTTTTTGTTGTTTTTTAGCAGCATACAACATTCATAAGCAATAATTATTGACTGACACAGTGCGACTATCCCTGGAATATATAAAGCAAGACTGTCACAAAGTCACAAAAATGGATTATTTGCTGTAAAAGACTTTTATATTTAAGATGAGCTGCTCTGTCCATCATACCCTTACAAAGACTGCTGTGCTCACAGCCACCACTGCTAACGTTTCTGATGGTGCTGACGCTTTCCCCCTATACAAATCATTCATCATTTCTTCAAACAAATAAAGATCAGCTTTAAATGACAGGGGTCAGCTAGTAATGGATTTTATTGCAAATCTCTTTACAGTTCCGTTCCTATAAACATATTCAACAAAGAATAAACCTGAGTTTTGACATGTTTGACTGATTAAACCTTCTCCACTTAATAGTTTGTGATTTTAGTTGCAGATGCATGCTGTCTGGCACAGATTTGACAGTACCCAGTGTCTGAGCAACAAAATTTGTTTTTAACCTTTATCTCTTATAATTATTTCTACACCAAAACATTTGAACAGAAACCTATTGAAAGTGTCTGATTTCCGAGCTACATTATACTTTGGATTAAAAAGCTCTATTATATAAATGTCAAAACCTAACATTGCTGGATGATTCCTAAATTGCTGCCAAGCGTTGTCTGAGGTTTATGATAAGAAAGCTTGTAACAATAAAAGCAGTATCGTAATGGTCCATAAAAGACTGCAGAATAAAAATGACAAGGGAATGTGATCTGACAGGTCCTTTGTCTCCTTCACTTTCCCATAGAAAGCAGAAGAGGAGGACCTTGTTCTAACACCTGATGGAACCAGAGAATTTCTGACTTTTGAGATCCCATTGAATGACTCTGGCTCGGCGGGCCTGGGTGTCAGTGTAAAAGGCAACAGGTCAAAGGAGAACCATGCAGACTTGGGCATCTTTGTCAAATCAATTATTAATGGAGGAGCAGCATGCAAGGCAAGTCCCTGTAATCTTCTGTTGACATTTTTTCCATGTCATTTTGACATCTGTTAATTTGCCTCTGTCAGCATTGTGAGTGAAAGTGATACATTTTTTAAAAAGGTTTACAGACTTTCTTCAAGGCTGTTCTGTGTGTAGCACCACACGTACAATGTCTCTTTTTAGGTCAAATAGATGAAATGTAAGAAAATGAACAAGGTATGATTGTATTGCACATGGTCTTCAGTTTCAGCTTCCTTTCACATAGTACAGTTCAGTAATTCTCTGCCACGGTTTCTTCTGTAGTGGCTTGGAGAGAGAGTGCTCTAGACCAGTGGGTCTTAACCTTTCCTGCAGCCTGTACCTGTTTGGTCCTCAGCATGCGGTCTCGCACCCCTTATCAAAAATCGTTGAAGTAATTTGTGCTTTCAGTGATTCACCTTATTAAAAAATCTAGCATGTCGCGCATCCCAAGAACCACTGCAGTAATCATCACTGTGACTTTCAGCACCACTGTCTCCTCACAATTTAATGGGCATTTCATAGATTTAATTCAAATTGTAGGTACATGTCGTTCTAAGTTCTAGTTTTGTTTTCACAGGATGGAAGGCTCAGAGTAAACGACCAACTCATAGCAGTTAACGGAGAGTCGTTGTTGGGAAAGACCAACCAAGATGCCATGGAAACGTTGCGAAAGTCAATGTCTGTAGAGGGCAACAAGCGAGGGATGATACAGCTGATAGTTGCAAGAAGAGTTTCCAAACGAAATGAGGTAATAAGAGATTAAATATATTATTCACTAATTAGAAACATAATCATGGGGTATGTAATTGGTTAGCTTCACTTTGGAAGCATGATGTAATTGTTTTTCTGTAGGGATTCTCTTTGTAGCTTGTTCAGAGCTCTGGCTATAGAGAGGCAAGGATTTGTCTGCTGGGAATGGGAGGGAATCTTTAACCCACCTAGCTTTGCTGAATATTAATTGTATCTTCTTGCTTTGATGCTCTTTGACATGCCTTTCTTCTTAAGGCGCAACTATAAAACCTGTCAAAAGAGGATTTTTAAGAGGTTTTAACTGTACTGCAATGTTAAACTTCTTGTCATGTCTCTGTAAAGATTCATTCTGATGTTTTAACAGGTGGCACTTTTAAAATTGATCAAGATCATAAAGGTTGCAGGAAGTTTGTAAAAATCAATGCAAAGTTATAGATAGGAAAATCTGGCAATTGCTCAAAGACAGGGAAATTTGACTTTAAAAGTGAGTTAAACCAGGTGGTTCTTATCAGGAGATTGCAGAGGTGAGAAGGTTGACACTAATTCTTCTCCCGTACTGTCTTCGCAAATGTATTCTGATAAAGATTTGCTGTACGAAATACTGGTTCTAGCCCAATGTATTGCTGATTGATATGCTTTTATTTTTTGCATTTCTATAAATTCATAGGATCCCCCGCTGAACAATTCTACCACTTCTGCTCTTCACTTTGACTTTGAAGAAATTGAATTAAATCCTAACTCTAGGGCAATGAGACATAAATGATCAAAAGAAAAAGTTTATTTGCCCAGATGTAATGTATAACTGAATATTTTAGTGAAACAAACATTTTGATCCATTTTTGTTTACATTGTTGCACATTTACTGATGCAAACTGATAATACGCTGGGCACATTAACGTTACATAAGTATGTTTTAACCTGTGAGCAGGTGGTTTTGATTATTTTACTATTATCGTTCCTTATAAAAACAAAATAATGAGGGTACAAAACAAATTGACTAATAAGCAGCATAATTAACCATTCGATATTATTTTAATGAATGCAAGGTCAGCAAAAGATACGTCTTCATTTGAATTGTCAATGGCTTTTGCCCTGGAACGCAGATGATCACCATAGTGGCCTAGATCTGCCGTTCCATCTTATCAATCTGTGTAATTGTTTTCACACTGCAGTGGCGGTGGTGCAAGAAATTTTGGGAAACACATGTATTTTAGCAGAATGACTAGTTCACCATCTGCTTAAAATAATCTGCTTGGTCCTAGGATAAGGATATAACACTGAAACCTGAGTGACAAAATTGTCTTTGTCAAAACAGAGAAAATCCCAGGTGGTGGCAGAGAAAGCTGGTGCTGGACAAGACAATGCAAAATCATAGTGCTAGGACTACACTGGCACAACTTCAAAAAGCAAGGGCTGTCTCAACAATACTAATAAAAAGGGATGACCTGGCCTCGTGAACATTCACTCGCAGACTACTACTGTACAGGAAAAGTGATGAAACACTACACAAAATGCAGTCAAGATTGTCAGCTCTCTGGGATACTATACCAGTTTTTTTTTAACACTGTCATTTTTCATACTGAAAACTTATCATAAGCCGAGAATTTGAAAGTTTCCCTGAGACTTACAATTAAGCAATAAGGCACGAGAGGCCGTGCTATGTCATGGATATAGTCACAGTTCAAAGACATTGTGAGGCCCCACGTGAACTGTGACTATATTCACGATATAGCACAGACTGCGAGTGCCTTATTGCTTTTATAAAATGGTCCCCAAATATGCGATTTCTGTATAGAATTAATTTTAATTTAAAAATGTATTTAACACGAAAATTAAGCTGTTTACGTTCCTCCACCTGAAAATATAGTCCCTCGTTTCTACGCAACCCAGAAACACAGCCGTAAGTAACATTTAACTAGCAGAGAGAGGACATTAGCTAGCCAATATGATAAAGGAATAAAAGGCTTATTTTTTGTTTATTTCATTTGCACATTTATTTGAAATTTTCCATTGATCGTACAAGCATTGAAAAACTGTCCAATCCCTAGTTTGTCAGGCATTTTCTTATTCACTGCGGGAATGCTCCCACTGGTGCTGGTCTTAGTGCCTGCTAGAATATCACTCCAGCGCTTTGTCGTTAAAATTGGGTTTCCAATAATGCCGTAGCGAACTCTCATTTTTACGTCTACTATAACAGACAATTTCCCTTGCTTTTAACCAAGCGTTTGATCATTTTATAAGAATGAAAATTATTTAAACTATGCGACCTTATCATTCAACGAGAGCACAGAAAATCACGAGGATCCTCAACAGTGCAGCAAAGACAGCAGAAGAAGACACATGTATCAACTACCTGAGAATCCAAGCCTTTTTATCTACGCTAAGAAGTAGTCTTTAAAAGCCTATGCGATCTATTTGAT
Source organism: Atractosteus spatula (assembly GCF_055471065.1). Classification (NCBI taxonomy): domain Eukaryota; kingdom Metazoa; phylum Chordata; class Actinopteri; order Semionotiformes; family Lepisosteidae; genus Atractosteus; species Atractosteus spatula. Next base: position 22,673,900 of record NC_142711.1, on the reverse strand, counting down.
TGACCGTTATTTATCAGTTAGCGCATTGATATTTCTTTATCACACTGTAAAAAGTCAAATTTCCTTCCGGGATGTGCGTATATCAGAGAATATAGCACGGCTTCGAAAGCGTATCAGCCAATCAGATTTCAGGACCGGAACTATCAGTTTGATAAAATATGATAATTCCATAGGTAAGATAAACAGGATTAAACAAATGGGGGTATCATCTTAACCTGCTTACAGGTGTGCTCCCTGCAGTCAGGTTCTCTGATTTCTCAGTCAGTTGCTGGTTAAGCTAACTGATGCTCAGACTGCTAACAGGTGCCATATTGCTGCTTGTACATGGAAAATGAAGCATATATGCATGCAGTGTCTTGAGCTGTTGTGTCCTGGGCGTTTTGCCAGCTTTCATACTTAGTGAAAAAATAAGCCACATTTAATTGACAAAAGTGAGAAAACTGCTAGGTTGCTGTTTGTAAAACCCTCATGTATTTCAATCTGGCCATAAGAGAAATATTTTTGTTATAACTGTTTAAGGGCATTTTTGTTTTTGGCAAAAAAACTGTACAATCTTTCTCCCATTTAAAGTGCTTAAACTTTTATTGTTTTCTAGGGTCAAAAAGGAATATAATTAATTAATTCATGTATGAAGTGGTTATAATGTTCAGTGTTGTCTTAAAGTTGACTGTACACCTTTATTTCATGAGACGCAACTAAACAATTTGGCATATATACTCCAGAGTCAGAGGTCTCTTGCTGAAATGGTTTGGTACCCTCTGTACTCCTTTTTAGGTAACATTGATTGAAACAGTTTGTGAAACATTTGTGTTTTCTTATTTGTTCTCAACAATGTATACTGTGCATATCAATTGTGGAAAGTGGTTAAATAGCATGCAGATCATGAAATGATTGCGCCTGATTAATTGCAGTCGAGCAATGTTTGAAACAACAGCTAAATGGCAGCTTTTCCATGCACTACCAGCTGAAGGGCTTGGGACAGACTTAAAAAACATTACCAATATATCAATATTTTATTTATTTGAACTTCTAACCTTATTGTAGTTTAGTGTGTAGTGCCGAGGAAGACTAGAAGTCATGTTGTGACATTTGTAAGCACTTGTTGTAGTGATGGTTATTATATCAAAATATTCCTAAGGTGGTGTGGATTTATATAGCTACAGGTCTTTCACCTGGTCTGTATCAAGCTTTGAGATGAAGATGGCTGAAGTAGTTCAAGTACAGTAGGTAGCTGTGTCACCATGCGTAGGCTACAAAGGAACAAATGAAAGTTTATTCCATTAAACACAATATTTGGCTATGGAGCCAAAGAAGAAGCTGTTTCGGTTGTGAAGAAGACCCCCACAGCAGAAAAGTTGTTCTTTTCTTCTCTTTTCAGCATGGAATAAACCTTTACTTGTTTGTTTGCGACATTAAGATGGGATGTTTTTATAAAGAGGGCAGTGTAGGTGGCGACAACTATACATCTGAGCAAAATCGTTGTAAAGGGATGCCTGGCATTTTGTTTTTGAAAAAAACATTCTAAAGATATATTCACCAGTTGAGCATTTTATAAAGGCTGCTGTTACAGGAAATACAGTAGTAATAGGACAACAAAGGTTTGCTATATAAAGTAGATTAATGATTGATAAAAAATAAAATTAATTTTGTGAACCAGCAGAATATACAGTACTGTAGAGAATATACTTCACTCTATCACTTTATTGGCCATGTACAATTTCTTGTATTAGGAATTTACTTTTCGCATAAGAACATTTAAAGAACATTTTTCTAAAATCACGAGAATTTCCACAAGTCATGATGCCAGATTTTTTCTAACGTATTGGTGCAAGCAATAAACTCAAAACAAATAAAGTATAAAAGATCTGTTAAAAGATTATTTAAATAATATAATTTATATTATATATTATAAGAAAAAATGTAAAGAGGAGATCTACAATATTTACAGTATTTTTTCAAGTTGTCAAATCCATTTTACAATTTTTTGTCTCTTACAAGACTCATAGTGTAAATAGACAAAGTCATGTTCTATGACGCATATCATCATTATCAAGCCTTGTGGTGAGGTTAGTTCCTAACCTTGGTTTCATTCCTGTGAGAATCAGATTGAAATCTACTCCAGGACATTGAAAGCAAAGGTCAGGCATTATCTGTCCATCACATGGTTCTTGGAGAAAATGAGTTGTGATGGCGATTGAAGAAAGAGATGTAGTCACTCCCTGAAGACACGATTGATGATGTTTCGTTCACTACAGATATGGTGAAATTGAACTTCCTTGTTTTCTATATGTGACTTGTTTGTCAACTTACCAATATGTATGGTGGCTTGTGTACGTGGTGTGAGATCAAAAAAGCAAACCCAATAACCGGAAAAAAAAGGCTTTCTGTGATATTTTCCTGGGTAGAATCCTTTTCATGCAATCCGCATGTCCATCTTGCAGACGAAATGCGGCAATGAACTACTAGAAAGCATTTTGGCTTCAGAGTATCACAATATAGAGCGTACTATATACAGCAGATCTAGACTCTACAGCACAGATCTGTGTTAGAAATCTGCACGATACTCTGTTGTATCTGACCGTGACATCTGTTCTTGTTTGCCTGCCCCATTCAGAGCTGCTAAAGGTCCTTGGAACGTCTCTTGGCCTGTGACTCACTCTACAGCCTTGGGCATGTCAGAGACCCGTGTTCAAGAATAGACTGGAAACTTGTCTTTTCTCCAAGGTTTTGTTCCCCTCCTGAGCTCATTTGAAAGGGCACCTTGGGATTTCACACGCGGGGTTAGCAGAAAGGATGCTTATGACAGCCTTTGCGCATTTGTGTTGCGAAAGTACTAAAAATTCTTCCGACCATTTCCTTTTCACTTTAATTTTTCCATAATTCGTTCTTTGTTCCATAATGCCAGTGTTTCCAAATTGATTAAGCTGGAGGCGGCTTTCTGTAAGCATTTAATATGGGAACAGAGGCAAATGTCCCTGTAAAGCTGATTCCAGGTTATTTGCAGAAAACATGAATCAAACCAGCTGACTGTCTGAAATTGTGCTTTTGTAGTGAAATCCGTGTTTGTAATGTGTTAAAATTTGTGCAGAATAGTTCATCATGTCAACCGAGGTTAGTAACATGTTTCACCTTTGTGCTTTTTCTATTGAAGAATGTGGTTTAAAATGAAATAAAGGACTTACTGTATTTCTACATCACCCATTGCATTTGTAAAAGTCTTGAATGATATTAGAGATAAATATATAGCTTGCAATAAACAGCCCTTTGTGTACCATCCATGTATATTCAAAAGTACCAGACAAACTAAACTTTATTTAATGTAATTATTATTACTTTGATAATAAGTTTGTTTTTTGCAAACACATGCCTAAGCCCACAGAACCTGTAACTATTGCCATGCAGGCAAATAAAATTTCTCAGTTGTATTTAATAAAAGTGTAAAATGCTCAATAGTGGTTGGTTTCTTACATGAAAGTTCAAAATGATGGCTGTTCAAATAATTTTTTATCTTTTCTTGAGTATCATGTTCTTCTAGAGCTTTATATTATGGTGAGCCCTTTGCATTTATTGCATTTTCTAAACGATACAATCTCACAAGCAAAAATATTTATGTGCTCTCGGCATTCCACATAGTTAATCAATATCAGCATTGAAAACTCTTTTTCTTGAAACTGGAGATTGAATGCTATTCCTTGTGGAGATCCAGACAGATACATGTTCTTAATGAGTTATTCAGTTGAATTTATGCAGAGCAATCAGATGAATATATCGGTCTGCATTGTTACTATTTCTATTTAAACTCTTTAAGGCAGCTTGTACATCTTGCTTAAATCTCATTTATTTGAATTGATGTGATTGCAGTCCCTTAATGCTATACAGGGTGTGTCAGGCTGTTTGTTGTTCCTAACTTACTTGTGGCCTTGAGTCTTCTTATAACATTTTGTAAATTGTAAAACTGCTATTACTGAGCGTATTATGTATCCAGCATTTTGTCTATAGCCAACACATAAGAGGGTTTAACTTCAGTTTTTTACTTGCAGTGGTTTAGCTGCTGGAGTCTGATCTTTAATCAGTGCAGACAATGGTTTCTACTCTTAAGCTGACTTGCCAGATCAGTACTTCATGATCCTTGCAGGTAAATCCCACTATAAGTCACTGTCATGCTAAAGCAATGTTTCCAGACATTAACAGTAGTATGTAATTACATTAAAATTACTAAAGCATTTTAAGAATTCATCTGTGACTTGCCTTACATGTTTAATTTGAGGCTATTGATACAACTCAATTGTTAAATCTCTTTTGCACTCTACAATCACTGTTTTACAGATGCTAAATGACTTTATTTTTAATGTGACAAGATTTTCATTGATGAGTTCTTTGAGACAGTGGATGGGATCTGCACATTCTTTTCTACTCTGTGATTTGATTTTGCTATATAAAAGCATGTTGTTAGTGGGCTGTAAATTAGTGTGTTTTATTACAATGGTACAGAACTATCTGAGTGCTGCTGGAGTTGAATGGACATGAGTAATACTGGGTGGCTGCTTCTGCTCTGTGTGTTTGCAGTGGTGTCATTCTTCCTGCTGGTGATTCAAAAGTAAAGTCATTTAGCAATAATTTTGTCCTCCTTTGCGTTCTCAGAAAGGTACATGATTACTGCTTGCAACGAGCTCCAATCATCTGTATCCACATCAAGTATATAGTTCATAAGGGCAAAAATAAACAATAATTTGTAAAATTGTAACACTGGCTATTTTAAAAGAGCTGCACATTTCTGCTGTAACCGAACTGTGACTGCTGTCCCTGATTTGTTAAACACAGAAGCATGGAAACAGTCACATACACAAATCTGAAGCCATTTTCAAATTTTTAACATCATTATAGTCTTCAGTATATAGTCTCTGTATTATAATATCCAGAGAAGACGAAAAGGTTTTCCACCTAAATTCACATGATCTAAAATTCATTACATACAGATGCAGCCACTCAAAGTACGCGGCACAGACACGTACCGCGGGTAATTGGCTACGGTCTCGCGCATCATGACGCAAAATACTGCGGTACGTGATTGGTTGACCGACAGGGGTACTCGTGGTGCGTTGGTCGGTCGTAGAAAGATTTAAATGTCTTTACTATGCCCGTTTTAGTATTGAATATTTATATGGAATTTTACCACTGAAGGGAAATCTTAGTAGCTGAGCATAAAAAGAATAGGAGCATACTGTAACGCGTGTGAAGGCCATAAACAATATTAATTTTGGAACATAAACATACAGTATATGGCTGGTCTCGGTACTTTAAAGAAAAAATACACACCAGTATTTCATTTCTCCCTAAACATTTTAAGCATCGAAGTCTTTAACTAACGTGATACCGGAGTCAACAAGCATACTTTTAGAATTTGATTAAAAGGGAATATAATATGGAATCGCGTATCTAAAGAAATTAATAACGATATAATTATATTCATGTACCGCAACACAAGAGTAGTACATGCTGTACGATGTCTGTTGATAATGTTTGTAGGGCTTTTTCAACACTCCTCATGTGACCTTGCCGGTGGCGCTGTGGGTTAGGTTCCTGACTCCTACATCACACGTTGCGTGTTCGAATCCGGCCAAAGCCATGACTTTTTTTTAACAAACATTTCTTTGAAAAAATAAAACATTTCCCTGGGTCAGAGATTAAATAAAACTTCACTCGCACCAAACAAATTTATATTTCTAAATATCACAACATGATCGAATTTAAATCATTTTAATAACAATGAATAGTCACCTATGCGTTACAATATAAACATTTATATTGATTTAAATCGCGTTTAAATCGCCTTTATTTAAAACCCATAAATAAAGCTGATACTGTTTAGACTTTTATTATTTAAAATTGTATTACAGCAGCACAATGCAACGTAAATTGCTATCTTTGTCTTCTGCGTAATAATGTTCACCTCTCTGTCCAGCAAATTAACAATAGTAATAATAATGAACTTTATTGTATATGGCACCTTTAAAGGTGGCTCCTCAAAGCGCTTTACAGGATATAAACAATAACAACAATACTGTTAGGCTGGGCAAACGATTTTTATTTTTTTTTTTTAAAAGAAATACAAAATGAGATATAATGATGTGTTCCGGCTTAGACATTAACAAAGAGCATAACGAAGGTCATAAAGGTCATAAACGATATTAATTTTGGAACATCAACATATTATGTAAACTGTATGTTGGTGTTATTGGTATTTTAAAGAAAAAATACTGTAAAATCCTGGGTTCGGTACAATGATTCAGGCATTCATGTGAAGGACAACAGAGCTTTCACTGGCTCAAAAAGACAAAAAGACAAAAAGAATAACGGACACAGCGCGAGCCTGCATTCTCTCCTCCGCCGTCCACACCACACTTTTCCCTGGGTCAGATTTTAAATAAAACTTCACTCGCACCAAACAAATTACCACACGCTGAACACTGAACATGTTAACCCAAATATGTCTCACAATACTTTTATGGTACATTACTTTGCTAAAATGTATTTAAAAATAAAAACGATTACAAACGCCAGCAGAGAGAGAGACACACAGTTCTTCATTGTCAAAAAGTAATTGTTTTTTACTTTGTCAGCATCCAGACAAACGCAAACGCGTTATTAATGAAATGCTTTTATTCATTCTTAATTGAACTCACAAGTTGTCATCTGCTGTTGAAGCTCTGTGAGACTAGACTCACACATGGCTAGACTTGACTCGGCTCTGGCTTTCCCATCTATACCGATACACTGCAAGTACAACCCCTCTCTCTGCGGGAGTGCTGGCTGTGACGAATTAAACCGGTTTCACTGGTATTTTCAAAGTAGAAGGGGGCGAGATTTCCAGCGAAAGACACCTCCCCCCCTTCAAAACCCAGTAAGTACAGTACTTACTAGTTAAGAAAGCTAGGCTCCTCAATGAAATCGCTTTAACATGCTAATGCGTTGGTGTATTGCAGTAAGTGAAAAGACCACGGGCATTCTTCCTCCCCCTACATTCTCAGAGTAGAATAGAATTTTCCTTTGACAAAACAAGGCTCGCCAGATAATGTGAATCGAAAACCTGTTTTTCTAGCTTTTAAAGTCGTGCAGTGTGTAAGCAGAAACACATCATTATATCTTACATATGAAAAATACATAATATAGCTCCCAAACAAACGCAAACGTGTTTTTAATAAAATGCTTTTATTCACTCATAATCTGACAATTTCAGGAAGACTAAGGAAGGACTAAGGAAATTGTCATCTGTTGTTGAAGCTCTGTGAGCTCGGTGACTTTGAGACCACTTGTTATCCCAAGTTGTTTGAATCGCCACAATTCAAATAGAGAAAAAAGAGCTGACTGACAAGATTTAAGATGTGGCTGTCAATGTTGGATTAAAAAAAACACGTTGCCCGACGTTAGTTGCATTGCTTGAAAAATAATTTTATTTCGAGAGACTGGATAAGTAATTCAAGTGTTTTTTTAACTTCCTGAAAAACAAGTAATACAATTCAGTTCAATTTAAAGGTCTTTATTAGCATGACAGATGGGTACAATTAGTGTTGGGTATTTACTTTGTAATCTGTATTGCTTTGAGATGCCACTTTTAAAGGTGATATATAAAATCAAGGCTTTAACTTGCTTTAACTCCACAAGTCTGAGTTCTTGTGTCCGTCCTATTCGAGCCCGAAAGTATTACAATATGTATTTTTATAGCAGGTGGTGTACAGCTTTTTAGTATAGATTACACTTTTCTAAAATGAATTTAAAAAATAAAAACGATTACAATCTAATCTTTCCACGTTTGATCCCAAGATCCCAAGAAAAATAAATCTAAACGGGAAAAAGCTATGCTGAAAGTTTATTAAGATACTTAGAAGACTACACAGCCCAATTTATGTTGCATTTGTCTGATTGTGAGGCGAAACAGCCCTACACAGCCCTGTCATAGTACACGGATATAATCATATCGTTATTAATTTCTTTAGATACGCGATTCCATATTATGTTAGCAGAAAAGCTTAAAACTACCACTTTTTTACACGCTATTTCACATGTTAGTTAAAGACTTAGATGCTTAAAATGTTTAGGGAGAAATGGAATACCGGTGTGTATTTTTTCTTTAAAGTACCGATTCCTGGAATCTGACTGGCTGACACCCTTCTGAAGTGGTTCCATAATATCTGGTATACGGAAAAGAAAGCGTTGATAAAAAAGCCTGGATTCTCATGTATCTGATACAAGTATCTTTTAATACAGTCTTTGATGTGCTCTTGAAGATCCTTGTGATATTTTGAGCTCTGGTTGAATAAGTGTCGCAGTTTAAATAATTTTCGTAGTTAGAAATTATGAAACGCTCTGTTAAAAGCAAGGGAGTTTTTATGTCCGTTGCAGTAAAAGAAAATGCCTGACAAAGTAGGGCTTGGACAGATTCCAAGTGCTTGTACAAATGTGCTAAAGAAATTATCCACGAAATGCTGTGGTGTTTGTCAAAGAAAAAACTAAAAGTATTTTCGTTTAAAATGACGGTTAGAAAGAATGTGGACCAGCGTAATACTTTGAGTTTACAGCTTGTCCAAAGTCATTCATCGTTAATACTATTAGTAATATCTTCGGTAAAGGCTTTGATGCATAAATATTTCTGATAAAGGTAGGTTGTGTACTTTTGTCCAACTGAGCAATCTTGCTTTCATAAAATATACCAACTTTTTAATGACTGATGATTAACATGCTGTAATACACAGTTTAATTTTAAAAGCTCAAATGCTGTACATGTGAGGTTAAGCTTTATTGGCTCCTCCTGGCGGTTTTACAAGGTGATTCCGGATACTTTCCGGCATGACGTCAAATGACGCGATACACTGCGTGATACTGCGTGATACTGCGTGATACTGCGTTTTGATGCGACACACCCACCGGGGTATACCGCGAAATACCCCACCCATTTTGAATGGCTGCATCTGTATTTGTTGCAAATGTCACAATCACAAATGTGATTCAAATAATAAACCACAATAAGCAAAATTGTGTTTGTGAGGTGAAGTGTTCCAAATATTTTGTCAGACATATTGGCATTTCTTTTTGAAAAGTATTTTTGTATGGCAAATTTCATTTATACTTATTTGTCAACGAAAGCTATGTTTGTGAAATCCAGGTAAAAAGCAAGAGTCAAATATGACGAATGTTATTGACCATCTTATGTCTAACATCTCACACAGACAAAATCTGTCACAGACAAAATGATGGTCACGTATTTAACCAGATGATTCCTCCAGGGGATGATTTCTTTGAGCAATCTTGCCCCTGTGGCCGTGGGCTGGGCCTGATTATTATGTACAATTTGCTTTTCTGTGTGAGTCTGCTTAGTGTACCTCTTCATTATCTATTGAGTCTCTCATTTAAAATACCTCTGTTCTCCAGTCTACATTCATTGTAACAGTTTACAGAATCCCCCAAGCTTAAGGATTCTTTTTTAAGCGAGTTTGCTGATTTACTATTTCTGCTTTGTTTCGGATTTAATAAGATTCTTATTCTGCGTGATTTAAATATCTACATTGATTCACAGCCTACTAATTTAGCTTGGGCTTTTTCTAGCTTTGTAGAATTCTTTGGTCTCTCAAAGCTTGTTCTCAATCCAGCTCACAAAAAGGTCATATCTTGGACTTATTCATTGTAAATGATTCTCTTGTTTCACACTTATTTTGAACGAGGTCTGTCTGATCACTTGGCTGTTCTCTTTGAACTAGAATTCCCTGTCTCACACTCTTCAACTTTAAGTTTCAAGCTTTCAAAACTGGTGATCAGCCAACCAGAATAGGTCTTCTGATTCTGCTCACTCTTCGTTTTACTATCTCTGATACTCTGGATGACAAGGTTCAAATGTTTGATAGTTCTCTTTTACCTTCTCTTGATACATTATCTCCTTTTAAAACTTACTCCATCTTCTATTTTCACTGTCCAAACCAGTTGCATTCAATGTAGGTAGTCTCCTGCGAACTAGAACATAGGTGGCATCTTTCTGACTTGAATGTGTACATCTACAGCCTTGAAGGCAGAACTTGATTGAATGCAAAGAAGGAATGAAGTCTGTTCTCCACCATCAGTTCATTTCTGAAGACCAACTGCCACACTACATCACCTGTCTCCTTTAAAAGTGGATGGTACTTTTAAAGGCACTGTATAACATAGTTTATTAGACACACCGTAGATACATCCAAAAACATTTTGAAGATTCGTAAAACAAAACAGTGACCCCTGTGTCCTGCATGACTCTTGCTCCGTTTCCTTTAATACATATTATATAGTGACAAAAGCAAATGTGATTCATATTTAAGCTTCTATGGAGGAGCAGAAGTATTTATACACTTAATTTAATTTCCTAGTAATCATTTAGACACAAAGAGCATTGTGGGTAACGACACTACTTTCTGTTTCTAGAAAAGCATATACTGTATACGGTGTCTGATATGACGGCTTGCCCTGTCACTGTCAGGTGATCACAGTGGCGATCTCTCGTGTGTGGTGCCATATCCTCCCTGTGGGGCCGGTGATGGGCGCTCGCACGCCTGCCGTGCCCATCGGAGTAGAAACTGCAGCTGCCGGGGGGCAGTGGAGGGAGTGTTGGTGTTATGGGTGCCAGCGGCTGTTTCCAGCGAAGGTTTTAAAGCGGTTGTTTTTTTATTTGTTTCCGCCAGCCCTCCTCCTTTCATGCTTCCTTGCCCATGTGCTTGTTCTGTTGTTTTTATGAGGCTGTTTGCCCTTCACATCAGAGCTAGCCTTTTGTAAATTAAATATTGTGAGCAAGATCGATTTGCTGAACTGACAGGGGGGGAGGAATCAGTGGCATTTTTTGTAAAATGATGAGGCAGTCCTTTGGTTTGCTAATTAGTTGTCAGCTTTGTTTTTATTATAAAAACATGGAAACTCTAGCCCATTGCTCTCACCTCACCTAATTTAATATTACTTTGCTAAAAGGTGCAATTAAGTGTAGAGATGACCTATATTAAATACTTCAACTGTGTCTTGGATCTGAATGAAAAAAAAATCAATACTGGCATTGGAGAAGTGCTCTGTGATGTTGTGGGAATGATCAAGAGTAGATGTGAGTACTATTCATTAATTACAAACACATTTGGGCAACGTTTTGCATTCACTTCCTTTCTTTCTGTGAGTCAGTAAAAACATTGCCTAAGAAGCTGTTCTTCCTTAATTCCCAAAATTGTGGTGGTAGCTGTAACTAGCTTCAATAAAAGATCGATAATATATAACAAGGAAAAAAAAATATCATTAGCCTTGATCAGATGTTGGGAGACAGATAAAAGCAAACAGCATGATTGCCATGGTGCCCGTTTCAAAGGTGGCCTACAGAAGAGAGTGCTGATCAATTGCGCCTTGAGAGAGTTATCAATCAGACTGTCTAGTAAATTTGTTTTTATGAGTATTGACCCAAGAGCAGTTGAAACAACACAGGCCCATCCTCTTGAACTTTAGTTATTTGTGCCAAAAGAGCACTTGAAGTGACCTTTTCTTTATAGCTTTAATGACTTTTTCCATAAGAAATTCATATCAAGTGATGGTACACTGGATAATGCTGACAGGGAAAGTGAACTGAATTCTGACAATTTATGAGAGTTACATATTGTGTAAGAAAACTTTCACTGGATACTGTATTTGTATTTTTCTGTCCCAAGGTAGCAAGCCTGACTGGTGGCTTGTAAAGTCAATTTGGAAAATACAACTTATAATATTTTATAACAGCCTCAGCTTAAATGCTTATATTGTTTTATAATAGCATCAGTTAAATGTGTTTAGAGTTTGACTTAAGTTTCTTTTAACAAACATTAAAGGTGCTCTGTATTAATTGACACTAAAACATCATCACTATTCAAGAAATCATTAGTGTCTTTCAATAGATGCAAAAACAGGATTGATACTAACTAGATACCAGTCCACAAAATTCAAAGGCAACTGCGGAGCTACAAGAAAACTGATTTATTTTAAAGCTATCCAGCGCATCAACCAGTAAAGACATTTCCTGAGCGTGTAGCTGAGACGATGCCAGTTTGAGCGTCGTCTATGTCATTGTACGGTAGTGACCATAGTTCTCCAAGCAGCCGTGCACTGCTGGGACTAACTGTGGGGTGAGGTTCCTTGGTTTAATGTGCAGCAGTAGCTCCAGGGACCCGCTGAGCGATTGCACGCCTGACATCAGTGACTGATGCAGCACTCCTGCAGTTTGTAGTAACTCTCCTGTAAGGCACGCAGGAGCTCACAATGTGTCAAATGATGAATGACTCTGACAGGTGAGTGTGTTGGAGGAGCACGTACACAGGTCTTCGCCTCCCTGTGTTCTACCAGGGCTGCACCAAGACACTGCATGCGTATGTGGGGATGTGGGTGTAAAAAGAAGGTAATCTGCAATGTTACTATTTTTTTTTACATTTTTAATTTGAAACATTATTTCTTGAACGTTTAACTGTAAATATATCATCAGGTAAGAGATGATGATAGGTCTTTAATCCGTCTCTTTTTGACTTTTTGAATGTTCAAATCCGTCTCTTTTTGAATTTTGTCTCTTTTTTTATGGGATTACACAGAAATGTTGTATAAAAATGCAATGCCTTTCCTAACCCCACCTAAATAAATATGCATGCATAAGTATTTAATTTGGGCATTTTTTGCTTTGATGTATTAATCTGGAGTTGTTATTTTAGTAGTGTAAACTGTAAACTAACACCTCAGCTGCTTCAGGAGACTGTCACAGATAATTTGATTGGCCTTAAACATACTTCATGTTAAAACTGTAATGAGTCAACTGGATCAAAGTTCCTGCTAACAACAGGTTTGACTTATGTCAATGTCATTGTGTATAAAGTGTTTGTTTAAAGTTATTCATTGTTTTTTATTCCATCACCGTTATTTATATCCTGGAAAAAGGCTCACTTAGCAAAATGTAAACTGTTCAATATGGAAACTGCTGGTACGTATCTAAAAGCTCATAATCCATCAGGTACATGTTGATTTGCTTGGCAGAGTGGTTTCATTTTTTCACCACCTGTCTGTTTATAATTGTTTGATGTTACTGGGGAAACAATGACAGGTCATCAGTTGCAGTTCATATGGCATGCTTTTTGGACAACATTAGGACAGGGTAACAGATAAACACTGTTTTCTGGATAATGTTGAAAGGACCTGGCATCTTAGGAATTGTAATAAAGGCATGAAGAGCATGTTGCAGGATTCAAGCTGTGATTTGGAAAATGAAAAAGATGAGTAACTCACAGTATGAACTGTTCATTTGTTCCTACAGAAACATTACAAATGAAGGAAGGCCGTTCAGTCTAGCTTGTTTGGATGCTAGTGGCCAACAGAGCTGAGAATTACATCTAGCCATTACTGGCTAGTTTGCTGTGAACATCAATAACCCATTGTGAAACCTATTCTCTTTTTCTTAAAAAAGAAAGTCCTTTAAAAAGTCCATTGGCTTGGCTTTGAAAGCGTCTTACTGGGTGTTGAAAGTGCAAGCCTGTGATTGATTCACATCCCTACCATAAGTTGTTTTCTAAAGTATGTTTAAGACTAAAGATATGAAGAACTTAGTCTTTTGGAGGTAGGACATTTAATGTACCTGGTCTCTCTCTTTTCTGGAGTGATTTCACAGTGGTATCTTGATGACTAACATTGTGCACAGCATTCTGTGATCTTACAAGTGCATTGTGTAATTTATAATATCCCTTGATATACGCTTTACTCTTTTAACTACATACCCTAGCATTCTTTGTTACTGCTTCCCCACATTCTCTTGAAGACGTATGTGATTTTTTTTATAAGCAGCTTCTTCTTGCTCTGCTTCCCATTGTTTATCGATAGTTTGTTTTTGCTGCCTGTGTGTAGCACTGCACAACTCCATTACATGTCATTTGCCAGGTGTTTACCTTGTCTTGTCTTGTGTTTAATAAAACATGGCTTGGTGTCATCATGTCCAACCCACAAGTAACAGTCATCTATGGGGAAAATAAAGATCCCTGTTGGATGACATACGTTTTCTAAAGGTGGAATTAGGCTTTATTTCAAGCTCATTCAATACCAGATAGGATTTTATAATCCTGCAGAAAAACTTTTTCTTTACCACATCGCTCTACCATTCTCATGCTACTGGACCAGTGTCTTACAAAACTAGAATCTTTATCTTTTACATACTTTATTTTTGGTATTCACCCTAATCCTCATTTACATGGTGAAAGTGCACCATGACCTTCCTTTAACTATGTTAGTTGTTACTAATCTGCGGGGGGTTTTCAAGACAAAGAATTTAAAAATATTGTACAAAGTAAATGTTACTGTCTAAATCTTTTGCATTGTGTGGTTATTATTCAGCTCACGGTGAGGCTCCCATTATAATTGTGTTGGCCCTTCAGTACACTAAACCTTTCCGATGATATATCAGACAGAGCAAGATAAGTCCAGCATTTGGAACTTCATTAAACAGTTCATTTATATGAAAAAGATGAGAACCTCCAACTGAAATAATACCAGTCAGGTGACCTCTGCAAACATCAGTCTCATCTGCACGGTATATTTTGTAGTGGGAGGGGTGGAGTCTTTTTTTTTTTAATTATTTTTCATGAATTCCTTTCCTTCTTTACTGCTGCTGGCTGCAATCCAAGACTTAAATGTCATGAAACATTAGTCTGTTGCTTTGACTTCAAAGCCAGTTTCATGAACAGTTTAGCTGGGAGGGATCTATGAGACACAACCAATAAGAGATTTTGACTTTTTTCCAGCTGCAATGGAATCATTAATTCTCAGTGTTTTTGCTGGGCTGGAGTGCAGTTGTGTGGGAATCTCTGTGATGAGAATTCCTCAAGCTCTTGCCTATTTGCACCCTATCCATTTGCTGGTTTCTATTGGTGACTGGTCAGGCGTGTTTATGAGTCTTTCATATATAGTGGTCCTTATCTCTTGGAGAAAAAGATTCATGAATCAGTGCTGCTCTGGAAGTGAAAATTCAACATGTTAATATACGGTGTGTGGTTTAGGAACCAGCATTCCAGAATGTAATTAAAATTTAAAGGGTAAGGGGACACTATACTCCAGAAATGGTGTAATGGGATTTGAGTGTTCAGGATTAAACAAATGTCATAGTGTCATTCATTTACTTAAACATTTTGAAACAAATATGCATTAAGATTAACGAACTAAAGTAAAATTTAATTTTGAGAACAATTAATTGTTAATAACTGTAATTAATTGTTAATATGAAGTGCTTGTAACAAAAAAAAACTGTGGCACAATCTCTTAAGTGCCCTGCATCTGCAATAATCAACTATACAATATTGTAACCCACAGTAAATTTTGCAGAACCATTTACTGGAGTGTACTGCAAGAGATAAAAGAATTTATTACTATTGGAAATCAAAGCTTTCACATATTACAGAGCTGTTTTTGTTCAGAGTTTGCCTTATTAACAGGTGAAGACTTGTCTTCTTTTGATACAGTTAATGGTATCATTATGCACAGGAGGTAGCATTGGTGCCTTGTATTGCTGGGTACCTGGGTTCAGTTCTGGATCTAGGGTGCTATCTACATGGAGTTTGTATGTTCTCCCCGTGTTTGTGTGGATTTCCTGTGGGTGCTCCGGTTTATATATTCAATATTTGTATTAAATTTTATTTAATACTTCAGCAGGGGTGAAATACTGGTGGTAATGGTAGGTTATATGCCTTCTGGGAAAACTGGCCTTGGTGTGAGTGGGTACGTCTTTCTTGCCCTGCGATGCAAAGGTGTACCGTTTTTCTCCCAGGACCAAAACGGGCTCTGGCACCCCTGCGCCCCTGAATTGGATGAAGCAGTTAGAAAAAATCTATGGCTGGGTATTGCTAATGTATTTTTACTGCTACAGGTTCGTAAAGCTCAGTCAGACCAAATGTAGCTTAGTGAAATGAAAACTGGAAATTCATTATAACCGATCGCAGGTCATTAGTTAAATGCTTCCTGTGGTTTCTTTATTGGGGACTGGAGTGTTTGTATTAAGTATAGCCATTCTGGGGAACAGCAGTGTGGAGCTGTGGTCAGGGCAGTTAACTCCTATGTTCCCTATGACGGAACTTTGCTTTTCTGCAAGGGTCTTCCTGTAGTGCTCTCGAGGCTGACATCGTGAATGAGAATTTGTTCACAGTTAGCTTGTCTGGTTCAAAAACTTTTAAAAAGCCCCCACGGAGCACATTGTATTATGTGGATAAAATCTGGTCATAGGTTGTAGTCTTTCAGAATCACAACTAACACACGCCAGACCCTATCTATTATGCTGTTTTACTGAAGTAGAAACATAAAATCAGAAGCATGTCATTGTAGTAAAGTGTCACACGAAAGCTGAGCAATGGCTGACTAGTCAGCACCCAGGCACCCACTTTCAGATCCTGTCTTTATTGCATTATCAAGAGCAGAGTTGGCTTGACAGGCTTGTCAGCTTCAGAAAACAAATTCTCCAGTGTTGGCTCATTGGCACAACAGCTTATAGCACCAGAGGGGATATAAGTATGTTTCCAGACTCTCAAAGAGCAAAAAATCGGGGAGCCATTGTTTCTTATTTAGGGTAAAAATGTACTGATGTGTGGCATGACTTAATGGGGGGGGTGATGCTAAATTTGGAAAAGAAAGGTGATTGTTATGCAGAGCTGTCACCACATATTATATTGTGCTCCATCTAAAGAGCAGGCCTGGGGTTGCAGCAGCTGGGCCCGCCCTGTGTTGAATTCATGTGAAAGTGACTCTGAATGTCCTGTCTCTTTTCTTCCAGCTGGAGACACCTGGGAGCCCTCCTGGTCCCGATTTGCCCCTCAACACTTCGCTGGATGACCGGGAACGCAGAATCTCTCACTCCCTCTATGGAGGAATTGAGGGGCTGGATGACAACTTGGCACCAAGGGTGCCGATGATGGGGAGGATGATGGGTAAGATGTTCCACTCCCTTCCCTGACTGCAGGCCACCTGAGAAGATTACTAAAGTAAACAATTCATTTAAAAGTCAAAAGACAATGGAAACAATAGTCATTTCTAACCAGACCTTGAACCCTAGCTTAACACTTTTTTTCATAAAGAAATAAATTGAAGTCAGCATGTACAGTATGAGTGGTTTCTTGGGATAAGCTTTGAATTCAAAGACATCTCTTAAATAATTACGCCTCTAGATCAACAGGGTCTCTTGCCTTACTTTTAATTTCTTTTACCTGGTTTAATGACACCAGCTCTGCAAACCCAAGGGTTAGGTTTGCTTCTTTAATGCTGTCAAAGTGAAACTGGAAGTTCTTTTCCAATCTGATATAAATAATGCCAGAAACAAATGGAAAAACTGGGGGGGGGGGGCGGGGATAAACTTAATAAAGTACAGTTTAATTGTTATTTGAAAAAGACATCAAAATGTATTCTTTTAAAGTGTAGACTGAGCTTGGGAATTTTTCTTCATATTCTTGGTAGTAACATCTACACTTCTGTTATAGTCTTATCATGTTATAATTCATTTCATTGAGACAGTGAAACCTGAACTGCATTACCTTTGCAGGAGTTGTTTAGAAAAAGACTTTCCTGTTTGTAACTACAGTAAGTAATTTACATGCTATGTATCTGCAGAAACAGCCCCTTTGGACTCTGAAGAAAAAGGCTCAGAATAATTTCTTGCATTTGTAAAACGCAAATCGTGTTACTAGGATTGCTTTGAAGAATTCTGAAACTGCCTTATGATGCCCTGTGATCTCTTATCAAAGATAAGGACAAAAACTGTATTATAGTACACATTATCATATGTGAATCGATCTTTTTATCTTTCTGTTTAATGTGGAATACCTTGGATGCAGATTATGCAACATCAAAGGTTAAAAAATAAATGAATAAATAAGGATGAAATTCTATCAGTAAGGAAAATGGGGTTTTAATGAGGAATGATTAGAACTTGTTTATATCATTGGTTTAACTCAAGCAGGCTGCTTTTTTGCTATCTAGTTTTCTAACAGATATTTTATCATCTGTTTTCTCTGATATTAACTGAAAAAGACAAATGCTGAAAATGTTATTAGTTTTTTTCTAGGAATTTCTGATTGTCGATTTGGAAGATCTGAATTTAAATTGACCTCTGTGAGCAGAATAGATCTGACAAATCAAATTACACGATATTGCAGCCATGGAGTTATGTAGATAAATGAATAATTGGGCTTAAATATCAAGGTAAAGGTAGATTTATGTAAAATTACACTTTTGTGTGTGTCCTGTAGTAATTTTATTTGCTCTTGCTTATTACTCTGAGAAATGTCCTAATATTTTTTTACACAACTGTACAAGGAATGAGGTACATTAACTTTGTGCTCAGCAGCTTTAAAGCAGCTTAGTGGATTTCACAAGTAGCTCTTGCAGATCTAAATAATCAAGCCCATCACTTCTTACATTAATGTTTAAAAAAGTACTACAAAGATTCCCCATCTCTAGTTGACACGTATAGTTCTCTTTATGCCTTCAAAACACAGAATAAATGGTGCGCAATAGATGTATCTTTTGTTTAAATTTATTGCACACTTAATATTAAACTGATGGCATGACTAACAGAACATGTGCAGGGATCTGTTCTAGAACCACCGATCTACTTAATTTATATAAATGATCCAGATTCTGGTACAGTTATTGCAGCAGATTATATGAAATTGGGAGGATAAGCAAATGCTGGAGAAGCAGCAAATTAAATTAAAAAACCCATTTAGATTAAAATCAACACTGGCAAACACAAAGGAAACACTGGAAACACTGACCTACATATAAAATAATATGGTGTTTCTGTTGATGTCATTTACCTGATCTAGACAATACAGGGAAGCAAAAAGGCAAAAGAATGTTAGGATGTGTAAATCAAGAGATGTTAAAATTGTTTCATGTATTAGTAAAGCTTCATTTAGAATAGTGTGTACATTTTCGATCACTCAGTTATAGAAAAGACATTGCTTCTCTGGAATCAGTCAAGTCAAAAGAGCTACTGGATACGTTCTGGGTCTTAAGGGAATGTCCTACACTGACAGACTGAAGAAACTGAACCTTTTAACTCTTAAGAAAAGAGACGATTACAAGTAAAGAAACAAGTATTCAAAATCCTCAATGGTACTGACAAAGTCAACCTTGCAGATATTTGTCAAAATGCACAATATAACAAACCAGAGGGCACATGTGGAAACTACATTGATGAGCATTTATAACAAAGAACAGGAGGCACTTCTTTTCCAGATGGGTTGCAGATTATCAGAATTAGTTATCAACTTTATCAACTTTGATTAGTTTATCAACTTTTTCTGTTTTAGAAGTAATTCAACACAGCCATAATTAATAATTTTAACAAGTCTATACTGAAGTGACTGAACTTTGTCCCAGAGTTGTATTGTATGTGTAGTATCTGAATTGTCTTTTGAGTTCAAACTGTCACTATTCACTCAGACTGATTAGTTAGGGATTTTGTAGAATTTAATTGCTTGTGGAAATCACAGACTACTGTGTCACTGAAATATCCAAAGTGATTTGAGGAAAGAAGCCATTAATATTGCCAGATAGTGCCATCGCATTGATTCAGCAAGCACGCGTGCAACTGTATTGATTGTCCAAAGTGTTAGAAGGCTATCATTCGGAACGCTTTCTGTCAGTTAGTGCTGGGAGTTGAACCTATAGATATACTAGAACAGATCAGAAGCTGTTTAGTATAGTAACATTTTATAGCTTTTTTGCATTTACAACTACCTTAACTCAAAAGTTTCAGATTCGAGCTAATAGGCTTAAAGCCAGTTCATTCATGAAGAGATGAACATTGTGTACCTTGGTCTTCTTGTGTTGTGTTTTGTAGCGCTCACTCTTTTTTTTGTTTGCTTTGAAGCAAATGTATCGTTACACAGTATCTAGTTATGACATGAATTATCTGGGGTCCACACTGCGTTGGTGGTTCAGTTTGCTGTAGCAGTAAAACAAATCCACACTTGCCACACAAACATGTGAGTTCTTCAGTAATGCTGTAAGTCTCTTCATTCTGAGGCCTTATGTCACAGAGGGGCTTTTGTGTATTTTGAGGTATTTGAAGGTCAATCTACTGTCCTTTCAGTTTCTTATTTGTAAGCCTCAGACCGAGAGAGAGTAACATGTCCTTGGCTTAGGCTAGTAATTGAGTCTGACTCAATACATCTTTTCAGTGCTTGACCTGTTTTGACAATGGGAGTGAAAGGCTTTAAAGTTGACAAAACTTACACTCTTTAGCCCCCGTTTTTTAGCACAGGAAATAATATACCTTACTTTGACTGAGATTTATATATTTTTGGACTTCGTTTCCAGGGATTAACTTTACCCTGGTTCCTAATTTTCTTTAGAACAACTTTCTCCATACTCCATTGTCTGCTATTCAGTAACTTGAACTAATTTATTTTTCTAGTGTAACGTTTGATAATGAATACATGCCTGATAACTTTCTATATTTAGCATTTTTATGTATTGTACAGTAATTCTGGATGATAATCATCTGGTGTTTCAGTCAGCAGATGGAAATTGGATTGGAGATAATAGATTTAATGAACTGACCTCTGCTGAACCAAAAATCAAAATCAATCTTTCAATATAAATGATACGGAACTGCTACAACAGATGTTACACCATGTGACCGTTTAAAATATTGATCTATGTGCCAAGCTGTCATTGTCTTATCTAGTTCTGCTGTATAATTGTTGAATCATCACAGTTACAAGACATACAACAGTAAAAGAAAATAGTTACTGATCCTGTACAGGAGACTATCTTAGCTATTGACTTCTTTAACTTTAGCATATTATTCCTAATGCCTTGGTGTCTTGACAGAAAACTAAAAGTAAATAAAATACTTATATTGAAGTTTTTAAATTGAACTAAAATACTTATATTGAAATACAATATACGGAAATATTGTCACTGAATGGCAACACAAATGTTGAGTACTTCGTTTTTCTGTCTTCATTCTGAGATACGGGAGGAAAGCTCGCAAAATTATGATGAATGTACATGTTTAAGGTATCATGTTTCTGTTTATTCATGTTCCCTGTCAGTACTGTCTCTTGAGATTTGCACACGTGTACTTCTGAGATGCCTGGTCAACAAAGTGAAAAGGGCACAATCTTTTTAAATGACATGCCGTCTGTTTGGCATTTAAAAGCAAAATTTTGAAGACATAGACATTACCATGACAATTTGTCCTAATTTAAATTAGGTATCCTTCTAGACTGCAACCTTTAGGTGGGTTATGTAATGTCAAAGGGACACTAGACTGAGCGATTGTCCTCTTTAGACCATTATAACACCACTTCAGCATCAATCTTTCAGCCTTTTACAAATGAGAGTACAGCCAGGAACAATATGGAAATTTGGCAAAGCTGGGTCATTTATGAAGGTTTTCTTAATTCATTAAAGGTGATTATTTGACCACCGCTGGAAGACCAACAGGATGCAAATGTGGGGGCCCCCCATTCTAAATTCCCTTTTAGCAATGGGCAGACATCAGTGCTCCCTCTCCAGACTCCGTAGAATTTTAGCATACAGATGTGCTTTGGTATAACTCGAACCATTGCCATTCCTTTTTTCTTTTTTGAAGACTATATTTTAAGCCATGTGGATTTGTTAATTGTGATTCGGTCAGTGCTGTGAAGTGGCAGGAGCAGTTTGGGATAAATTGTCTAAGATGTGACCTTTCACCCCCCGGACTGAGCCTCAAGCAGCAGCTGAAAGCTGTAACATCAGATGGATGTCCCTAATGTCACTTAGGGAAAATGTGCTCATCCAGTGTCGGTTCCATAAGGATAATTGGTCCGGTTTAAAAATGACTGTACAGAGCATGCCACTTTCATCAAGGTAGTGGTTATGCATTGTACTGAGACATGGGGGAGGTAATGCTCATTTACGACCTGGTTTGCCTTCCTACTTTTAGCCAGTATTGTTTCTTAATCCTGGCATATACTATTTTCATTCTGCTTATCGTCATCTGTTTGTAGCTCTTCATGTCGCTTTGAATGTAAAAATGCAGTCTGCTTTTTACCTCTTGGAAAGCTTTTCCAAGATCTCAGCATTGTGGATTTGCAATTTGCTTATGCTCTTAGATTTCTCCAGTATGTTTAAGAGGTTAAATGAGAAGAAATGAGTCAACATCAGACTAAATGTTAAGCTTTTAACTTACAAAAATAACTTTTAAAGCACACACAGAAATATATAAACATACTGAGAGTAGCAGCTGGTGTCTTTCATGGTATTTAATCATAATGATTAATCACAGCCCCATAGGAGCCATACAGCTCATACTGCTTTGTATTATGTTTTCTCAGTCTGAAAAAGGTACTGGAATCTCGTGTTTTCGACGAACAGGAATTTGTTTATTTATATTTTTCTAACGATGCAGTATACTGCAAAAGTACTGAAATAACATCTGAGCCGGCCATTCGTGTTGGAGATTGATGTTTATCTGATTTGATTTGCTCCAGAGTTTTAAGTGTTCCTATACTAGTTTCTGATTCCTAAGCAACAGTGGTCGATGGCAGATTCTGTGCTTTATTCCCCTCCCTGCTAAACTTTTATTCTAAATTGTCATCAGAATTAGGTTCTGTAATTGGCTGAGCACGTCATTATTTGCAACACTTTAGAATGAGGAGCTATTGTTTCTTTTAATTAATTTTTCCATAAACTGCTTATCTTGCAATTAAAGTTTGTAGACCACTATATAGTTTTACGAAGGTACTGTATACACATGTAATAAGTATGGTATGTTTTTTATGTAATCTCTTAGCTGTATGCTTTTCTTTCATTAATTTTAAATGCTTTTGTTAAAGAATAATAACTTTTTTTAAAATTTCCAAATTTTAAAAGTTAATTTCCAAAAGACAAGGTTACGGTTAAGGTTTTGGCAGAGTGTGCTACTGTATATGACACCCCATACCACCTTTTTCATAGTAAATGTTTAAAAGATGTTTTGATGCCTATAAAGGGAGACATATATATCTGCACTTCATAAAAAAAGTAATTTCCTTTTTCATCCCTTATTTGTATTGTGAGAAATTCACTTGATTTTTTTATTGCTTTATTTGACTAGATAATGTACTAAAGCAGAAAACTCAGACCATATAGAAAGAGTAAAGCATATTTTTAGGAGGCACATGGGGGAAGGAGCAATTAGTATAGTACCTCCATGTTTCTCTATTCTCTATGACTCAGCTTCGACAAAGTTTTTTCATTTCTTTTCTTAGTGGTTGTTGTAGGAAAAGCTGTATAACGAAAAACACAAATAACAGCCAAATTGCACAATCTGTAGCTCCTTTGAAGGATTTATATTGCTGGTGAAGCATTAAATAGATCTGAAGAAAAAGAACATAAAATACATTCACATAAAGAAAAGTATTTAGACTAACTGCTTCAAGACCGAACCTGAACTACAGTATGTATACAGAAGCAAGACATGACAAATCAGTGAATTTGGGCTTCAATCAGAATCACATTGCACATTTTTGATAATATATCTTCATGCTCCACTTCACGTAAACGTAGATATGCACAAACATAAATATACACATAATGTTCACTGCAATGTTTGTGTCAACCGATATACAAAGTTTGATCTTTATTTTTTTATAGTTTAATTTGTTTTTGTGCCAGTTATTGTTCTATCAAAGTAGAAGTCATGTAAATCCTAAATCTAAAACGCATACCAGTGATTCTTCACAATTTAGACAATTGGAAAATGTAAAAGCCGTGTTTTTTTGTTGTTGATCTTGCTCATTTCTAGTAAATGATTAGCACAGTCTGAATGATGGCTTTGATCTCTATGCATTTAAATGGAGCACCATCCTCCATTTTACATTTTGTTACATTAAGACATGTACAGACAAATAAAGCATCAAACGCCACACTGACATCAATCTCAGCTTCAGATAAAGAATTGAGTTCTGCAAAGAAGAAAAAACATGATCACAGCACAAAACTGTCATCACTTTCTGGTTAGAAATTAGTTTAATTGGTCACACTTCATGTCTCTGTTGTAGGTATCTATGAACAATCTGTTGACATTATTAATCATGCATTAATCATATAAAGAGCTATAAAAAACTGTAACATATCCTATTAGGGTTGAAGTAATATGTATAATTTAGGCTATGGTTGGGATTAAGACTAATATCCAATTAATCTACATTACAGATGGATTATCAACCTTATTGTCACTCTTAATGCTTTATTTCATTTATAAAGAAATTATAAATGTAATTTTTATAACCCAATCTAAAGTGATAAGGATAGATTTATTCGTTATTTGCCAATTGCCTCCATTCAACAGGTAGAATGAATGTAACTTTCTTCACATGCTAATTATCCATATTGTAGAGTAGATGTACCAAGTGCTGCCTTTTCCACCTAATTATTTTCAGTTTTGAAAAGCTGCAAATTATGTCCTTGCAACCTACTTGCTCTTTGGCATAACAAAACAGAAATGCTTTCATATACTGCACATAAATATTCAGGACTTACCTTGAGTCAAAAGAGCAAATTGTAAAACTGATTAGCAAAGTCTAATAACATCATATTAATTTTCATGGCAATTTTTTAAATTTAGAAATGTAGAAAATGAGAGCTGAGCTGGAGAGTACCTTGAAGACCCTTTCCAATAGTATAAGAGTTGTATATGCTTTAACACTTCTCAAATTTATTGAGATAGTTGCTTACAACACACTAATAAATGTGTCAAATATCAGTAATTTTCTTAATCTCTTTTCCTCTGTTAGTGACTACATGCAAGGGAGAGCAGAATTACAGTTGATCATAGCCAAGATACAAAGACTTCTGCAAAGCACTTAAGATTTTTAACTAGGGCTACAGATCTCTTGTATTATCTGTCATTACCTCTGAATCTTATTGACTATTTTTATAGAATGATTGCTTCTACTTTTAGTGGATGCTTTTTTTTTTCTTTTTGGAATAAAAAATTGTTTTCATCTTTTTTTTTATATCTCATAATAAAGTGAACTGACCTTTTTATCACTTTATATATGCTATCCTATCATGTGTGTGTGTGTCAGAGTGAAAGTAATCTCACAGCACCATGTGACCTTTCATAGTACGATTTTTTGTAGAAGGACATTATATCTTCTGATGGGCATTAGATTTGTGTATCTTCTTGAGATCTGAAAGGTGAAAGGTGGTTATTTAAAACAAATTACTTGTTAGTAGTCTCATATATCCAAGTTTTATACATCTGAAGAAAGGTTTTTAAAACTTTAAATTGATTCAGATTGAAAATTCACACAGACCAGCCAATGTGAATGGGCAATCAGGCTCAGATGGTTATTCATTGTGAAGCTTCTTGGAAAGTAGCTGTTTCACAGAATCTTAACAAGTATTCATTAGAAACTTCCTGGTTGATATCGCACTTGAGGCACATTTATTAATTTTTTTTAGTTGCTTCCTTTGCATTTTTTGTTTTCTCTACAAATATATGAACAATGTAATAGCTCAAAATTGAGAATTTGGCATGCAGCCCATTATTAATCACTAACATTCTTCATTCTGAATCATCATGACACAAAATCTAATTGTATTTTTAAAAAATCCATTGTATTAATTGTGACAGCATGATTTGTACGTTTTTGTTTCCAACTAATTGTCTACTTACATGTGTGGATGTGTTTTGTGTGGGTAATCATTATGTAGATGTTGTCATGTCATAATGTATCATATCATAAGAAGTATCAAAATTAAAAGTCCTTCAAGCAGGCAGTGAAGCTAATCACACATGGTTCTTACAAACTAACATGTTACTGGAGTAAAAGGTTTAAACGCATTTCTGGAAGCTGAATTTTTTATTTTAATTTAATATTTAGTATAAATATTAAGATGTACATTTTTTTAAAGTTTTTTCAAAGTTTCCTTCTTCTACATTCAGCAAAGCACTCAGCTACATTCAACAGCTTAGGGAAATTGGCATGCTTCTTTGCTCATTACTGTGAAACAATAGTTTAGCAAATGCTTACTGCTGCAGGTATATTGCAGGGCAGACAATAACATGTTTGTGTTAGACCAGGTCTGGTGCAAGTGATCACATTACTCCTATCCTGGAGTCCTTGCAATGGCTTCCTGTCAAGTTTCATGTCGACTTCAAAATCCTCATGCTCACCTACAAGGCTTAGCACCTCAGTACCTGTCTGAGCTACTATACTATTCAAATCTAGACTCTAAACCTTCCTCTTTAGAAGTGCCTTTACTTCAGTGGTTCTGTTCTTTACTCCTCTGCTCCTACTATATTAACTACCCCCATCTACTTTGTCCTCACATTGTGTATTTTCATTGTGCATATGTAGTATTTTTTTCATTGTTGTTATCGTTCTGTAAAGCGCTTTGAGAAGCCACCTTTAAAGGTGCTATATAAAATAAAGTTTATTATTATCATCTTTTCCAAAGGCTTTTTGGATGTGCAAAATACGGCATCTTCACATTGTGAAGTGATTCAGTCCTCAGGATAGTCGCGATCCTCTCATTTCCATAAAATAAATGAGTATGATTTAGTCAATGTTTCTCTGGTTTCTCCATTGTCTGCATGTGTGTCTGGTATTCAAGATTTAATTAAGTTAGAAGCTATGTAAAAAAAAAAGATGGCACTGCAGATTCACCATCTGAAAAATGACTCAGTTACGTTCTAAAGTGTTAATCAAAGTGGCATTAATTCCAAAGTGAATTCAATTAGTTTGTGTTAAGTTTAACTAACTTCTCATTTCTGTGAACACGGCTGTAACCCCTCAGTCTAAATTACATGCATAATTTAATTATATATGTTGCATTTCGTCTGCAAAGTGATAAATAAGATTCATTTTTCTAGCAGCCCTTCTTCATTAGAAAGGAAGGGCATTTAGTTTGAGCCCTGTGACTGAGGTAAATTTAATAGCACCACAGTGGGAGTCCACAGCCGTACTTCAAAATAAATAAAGTAAAATCATACAAGTTGTGGTGTGGCTGAATGAAAACTGCCTCTCAGAAAAATTTTCTGATGTGATAAAATGTCTTTGATGGAGACTTACAATATGAAAGTATATAAAATGATTCTAGTATGAACCATGTCACAAGCAGTTGAATTTGCCAGGAGGTATGATCGAATCTGTCTGACAATATTTTTAAATTTCATTCTTACAAAACTACTTTTAAACAAAAATAAATTGATCTTTGTTTTGTGTGTACAATTAATGATCCACTCTCTCATAAAATGAAATTATCATAGTGGACGTTAAATCCAAATGTATTCAATGCTTCTGGTATTTAAAACGTAATCATTTTCAGATTATATTTTAACCGTAATTGTGAGTGCACGTGTTTTGTGTGTTTAAAAAAATAGCTTGCTAAGCACGTTCTGAATGATTGCCAGGATAAATATTTCTTTTCCTGGCAATAATTATGTTCAATTGCAGCTAAACTGTTAGATTTACAAAAATTGTACTGAAATTGCAGAAAACAACTTTGCATTTCTAGCAGTGTTTAGGGGAAGTAAAGTAATTTCTGGTAATTTAACTTAGTACTGCCTGATAATTGTGAGCACATGGAAGCCTGTTTAAATTTCACCTGTTTTTTGTTAGTTATATATATATATTATATCTATGTACTGTATTTAATAGGTGTTAGTTTATGGCAGGAAGGAATAGCTTTTGAAAGTGACTATTTTTAGCTGCATCTCATTTCTGCTTCTGCAGACAGTGTGAAAAGTAAATTGATATAGAACTCAAGTGGACATGAGCACTACAAACTAACCATGATAACATACCTCTTCAGGCAGTCTCATATTATGTTAGACCTGAAGTCCTCTGTGAGCACCCGCCAGCTTTGTTTCCCTCAATTTTAAGGGTGATGTTTTTATTTCACTGTTTCGATTCTTTGAGCCTGCACATTTAATTGATTACACATTTGTGGCATTGTACTACATAAAGTTAGTGGTCAACATGATAATACCTTCATGTCCCAAATCTTCAGTGGATTTTAAGATGGTTGGAAATTGAACAGCTCCATCTGAGTTTCAGTATGTATTCTGGCAAGAATGATAAAAGTAAAATCCCATTAACAAACTTGTTCTCGAAGTTGAAAAAAATATTCTGAGCTCTTTTGATATGCTAGTTTTTGTGGCTTTGCTTTCAAGAAGTGTAAAATTATACTGAGGTTTGGTAAAATACTATCTCATAGATGAATAAGGAATTTCAATGCTTTTTTTCTAGATTAGTGACATTACAGAGGGAGCCTTAAAGCATTTTTAATGCTTTGTAGTGTAATAATGAAATTATTTCTCAGTTTTATCTATAAATATATTAATTAAAATAAATGCCAAATTACAGTTTCTTTTCATATGATGCTTTCTTTGACTCAAAGGAAAGAGAAACAGCACAATAAATCAAAGTGTATAAAACCTTTCTAAATTGTCCCTAGCAATAAATGTTTGTTGATGTTTTTCTGAGTAATACTGTCCCACTTGACTTGTGTTTTTCTCTCTTTCCAAACAGGTAACTACCAGCTGTCTCCCACAGTGAACATGCCCCAGGATGACACTGTCATTATTGAAGATGATAGGCCACCTGTTCTCCCTGCTCACCTCTCCGACCAATCATCTTCGAGCTCCCATGATGACATGGGATTTGCAGCAGATGCTCCTGGTTCCTGGGCTAAAGAAATACAAGTTCAAAATGAGTGGTGAGACACAACCACAGTCTATTTGTGTTATTAATGGCTTTGTTTCTCACTTTCTTTCATATCCATGTCCTTTTAAAGGATGTTTTTACAAATGAATCTTGCTCACTTTTCTTCATACAGATTTATGTTGGGTTTTCAAAAGCAGTCTCTGAACATATTTGCATGCTACCTGCCCACACATAATTGTTGTTGTTATTATTCATTTGAACCCCAGTCTTACATTTTTGTTCCTGAAGACATGTAATTTAAAAGACCGAAAGAGACTAAATAAAATTTAATTTTATTCATGTGAACATTATGGTTACGATAATAGTAATAAACTATGAGTAATTTAACATGCATTTAAATGTACTATGTTACATTTAAAATAACATTGCATTTAAACATGGAAAAAATTAATCCAGCACAATTTGAATTTCACCAACCAATTAAGTTTTATATCCTTATTAAATATAGTCCAGTTAATCCGAATGATTGAATGAATTCAATAAGGAAACAAGATCCCCCATAGCTATGTTTTTCTAAAAATCAATATGTATTAAGGTATTGATTAATTACATTGGAAACTACCTCCTTCCAAATTACAAATGTGTCTGTTTACATATTTTTGCAATCTGATACTAATTAGATTAGACATCTAACAGTCTTGTGATTATCTTAATTTGTTTCTCTTTAGTTTTAGGAGTGATTGGATTAACAATGATCTACTGTTCACATTTTAAGCATTTTCCCTTTTGGTGACAGTTGCTATCAGTACATGTAATTTTATGTCTGCATGCTACAGTTTTTTCCTAATTTTCCTAATTGTGTTCTTCCATTCTGCTCTGGTCATTCTGTTAACATATATTGATTAGCAGTCTTGGAATGATAAGCTCAATTCCAGTATTTTCAGCCAGTTTGGTCTCTGATTTGGTCTCAGTTGCTGCCAATACAGGACATGGCTTATTTTAGGGTTGTTTCTATGATTGTAGAGCTACAGTATGTTTTCACTCTGCATGTTTCATCTAAGTGCTTTATTATGGTATCATGTAGAATCAGCCTGATACTTCTAAGTAAATGTTATGTCACAATGAAGTCAATGCTGAAGATCCATTTGAAATGTTTTACCATATCTGACGGAGGGAGTTATAAAAAATCAGCAAAGATTGAGATGAATATCACACATTTTTGGGGCACAAAATGTCTGTGGTATATTAAAAAGATAACCAAGTTTCCATGGTAGTTATTTTCAGTAATGTTATGTTTCTACAAACCCAAGAAGTCTGGAATTGCTTTATAATATTAGGATCTTAAGGGTTATTTTTTTCTTTTCTATTTTTATTCTGAAAGACGGTAGGAAGTTTTTTTTTTGTTCCTGTTCATTTTGATTTGGTTATCCAAGGTCGTATTAATCTGTAATCTGAAGTGTCATTGAACAGCACTACGGTATAATAGATGAGTTGCAGGGTACCTTCCTTTTATAGATAAGCAAACCACAAATAGAATGCCCTATTGCCTTTTTTTAGTCTGGTTTCCATCTTTTTCCTGGAATACAGTATTCTCATCCCATATGTTATAAATGACTTGTATTTTGCATGCTTTCTGTTCATTCAGTGTAGGAACTTTGTCACTGTGGATTAGGCCCCACCACATGCCATTACACATACAGAACAGGATTGCACAGCGTTGCTTCGCCTCAGGATATACTAAATTATTAATGTATCACCATCTTTACACTCACTCACTGAGACAGACACACAGAGCCACACAGAATAATAACCATACTGAAATAAATGGATTTGGGTCAGCAGTACTCAAGTGCATTGGTTTCGTTGTTTTTAATTAAGAGAGATGTAAAACATAAGAAAGGTTACAAACAAGAGGGGGCCATTCGACCCATCTAGCTTATTTAGAAGTTGGTAATTAATAAACCCAAGAATCTCATGGCTGGAAAGAAACCTGGGTATCCGCTTTACCAACATAGCTGGAAGCTTGTTCCCAGCTCTCTCAACTATTTGGGTAGTGCCAAACAGTTGACTTTGTCATTACCTTGGAATATTTTGAATACTTGTATCAGGTCAACTCTGCTTACAAAATTACAAAAGCATATTTCCCAATCTTGACATTATCAGCATATTTCATGACCAGCCTAACAAAACTTTTTCCATTTTAAATATGGTAACAAATGCTTCTGCCCCAGTCAATGTTACTGTTTAAAACCTGGTGGAATTCACGCTGTGGGTGGTTATCGGGGGCTTCGACACCAGTGGTGTAAATGTTTACGTCTACATATATTAACAAAAGTGTTGTGTGAGATCACAGGCCTGTTGACATTAGCCGATAGGAAGCTATTGACATTAAAACCAATGCCGTGTGGCTACAAAAAGGAGGCTCCAGATTCTATTTTTCTGTATCTTTGTAGGACAGAAGCTTAACACTTTTGCTTCTGCTGATGTTTATAAAGTAGGTTTTAACCCAAAAGATCCCAAAGTGCTTTGACACACAGGAGAGGACCCACTTCATCCAGCACTGAAGTGTAGCACCTGCCCGGGTAATGTGAGGTCCTCATTCTCATTGCCACTTGACTGGGAAATTACTTGACCAATTGAGTTAAATGAATGTAGGGTGGCATTTAGGCTAGATTGAGAAATCCTAACCCTGTACACTGGGTCTTTAATGGCCAAACAGTCAAGACATTATCACTAATATTTCATCTGAAAAACAGCACCTCTTACATCGTAGTGTCCCATCACCTTACTGGTTGGCCCTGATTTAGAAATTCTGGCCCAAAGGGAAGAGTACAACCTAACAGTCCCCCACCAAACTGTTTTCTCTAAGATGTCTCCCATCCTGGTATTGGCCCGGCTCAGCCTTGCTTAGCTTCTGACCAGATCAGGCTGAAAGATGATAATGCTGCTGTTTCCAAGAGATGCTGCATCTAAAGTTCTGCATCTCAGAAGAATATTTTTGCCTCTGTCTAGAATAAAATTAGGAAAAATCCAAAGTATTGACATTGTGCTTTCAGGTGAAGACAGAACTAAGAATCGGATGAACTTCTTATGTCAACATCCATCCATTTTCTAATCACTTCTTCCATTTAGGGTCACGGGGGGGCTGGAGGCTATCCTGGCAAGCAGCAGGTGCAAGGCAGGGTTCATCCTGGACGGGATGCCAATCCATCACAGGGCAGACGAGCACAAACACAGACACACCAGGGCCAATTTACCCAGAAGCTAGTTCACTTACCAGTATGTTTTTGGACTGAGGGAGGAAACTCCTGTAAACCCAGGGAAAACGTACAAACACCATGAAGGAAGCACCCCAGATCCAGATTTGAGCCCTCCCATCCCAGAGCTGCAAGGCAGCAATGCTAACTACTTCACCACCAAGGCTCCACTTGTCAACATTCTTTAAGTATATTTACTTTTCACACAAGATACCTTGAAATTTTTTGCTTAATGCAGCCTGAGCACCGTTTCGTCTCAAGTTCCAGTTTGTCTGGATGTCTGCTGTAAGTGAACAGTGAATGGAAAGCAGAAACCATACACATCCCTTCAGTTAGCTGAGACTGTGCAAACCCTCAGAAGTCTGGGAATGCTAGCCAGGTCTCTGTCCTAGTGTGCTGTAAAAAAAGCTTGACTCCCAGATGGTTAAAAAGGAGCGACTGCAGGGTGGTCTTCACTCGTGAAGCATATTCCTGGTATTCTGCACAAAATCCCAGGCTGCTTCATGGCGTATTCCCTGCCAAATCTGCAGACAGGAACATCTGTTCATGACATCCCCTAACTGTATTTAATAATCTTTCAGTTGTGTGACTTATGTTTTAGATAAATGGCTGATCTTCTTCTTTTTTCTTCTTATTTCTTGACTTTTCTCTAAGTGCTTCCTGGCCACAGAAATGTAATTCAAAGTAATATCTCTGCACTGAATTTAAAATCAAAGACATTTTGTTTTGTGATGTTTTAAAAGCAACAAATGTCACTTCAAATACATTCTTTTTCATGTTTGTCTTTCAGAACATTACAAAATTACTGCTGAAACATAATTTCATGATAATGGTTATATCCATATCATTTCATTATAGACAACATTATTGTCAGTTTACATATTTATTTCCCTTTCAGTATATACGTCATGATGCATTGGATAGTTCTTGACAGAATGAACAAAATGTTAACACATTAACAATGTGTATTTTGTTCATGAAGACTGAATGCTGACTTGATGCTTCATCCCATTTTCCACCCAGTGTTCTTTGTCTGAAGCAAAACAGTTTATTTGCCTGACTCCACAGGAAGTCGTAAGGGAGCTCACCCAGGGGTTTTGTATATTCAGTCACCTGCATGAGAGCTGAGGTGGACAGTATCAAAGAACATCGTCTGCTGCAGTCAAGAAAGGCTGGCAAAGTTTTTTAGTGTCTCACTGGGGGAAAAGTACCCATGGTGTTGGAGGAAGTGAAATTTATAGCCACCCTGAAGCCACAAGAAATGTTATCCCATTTCTCTACTTTCAGCAGCTCACAAGCTCATGAAAGTGTACCCTGTTACTGCCCCTCACTCTCATCTTTCTGTCTTACTGGCCCTGTTTTTCACTCTGGACATTTTTTTATTGCAACCAGTGTAGCTCTGCTTCCCAACACTTGATATGGAGTTTTATTGCTGGATGAAGATAGTTTGTCTTTTACCAACTGAACACTGCATGTCTGGGAATCAGTGTCATTTATGCTACAGCTTTGGGACTCCAGGCATGCTAACTTTTCCAGCTTCTGGGCAGCAATTACTTCTGCTGGACAATTGAAAACTGCATTCAACTGCAGCTGCATCCCAGACCACGTGGTAATGCTTCATTCAACTCAGAGAAGTGAAGCTTTGGATTCATTAGAAATGAAAAGGAATAAAAATCTCCCTCTGAGGAGATGTAGCTATTGGGAGGCGCTGTTTTTGTGTAGCATGCAGTCGGATTCAGCTACTTACTGAAATGTGTTTCAATCCCTAATGATTTTAGAGTAAAAAAAGAGAATATCTTTTAATTTCAGTTTTGTGGATGTTGATATTTGATATGCTGATAATTAAGCCAATTGTAAATATCTGTAATTCTTGGCAATGCAGTGAGGTTAAATACTTTTCTGTAAAACTTGTGTACAACATTTTCACACCCAGCCTTTAATTATGCAGCGTTAACCACCTAATCTCTTTGAGTAGGCACACGCAACACATAAGAACTGACATTTTCTTTTCATACTCAGCGTTACCTGCTGGGTTTGATTAAGCTGTCTCAACACATTTACAGTATGATAGAAAAGTCATTGTGAGTTTTTGTACATAAGTATATGCAACAAAGTTATATTCTTTCTTTTCTAATTGCCCTGCAATGATGTCATGGTTAAGTGACAAAAAAGTTAAAGCACTCTCGAGATGTTGCTGTTAATAATATGGTAATGTGACAAAGAAAATTACTATGGCAATCCATTCTGTAATACCAGCTGAGTGTATTCATCCCCGATAGATTTGCTTTTATCTGCATATAAACTGTGTTGGTGGAAGCAGCATTGCAGTTTTGTTGAGGGGCTGACATTGCCAACATTAAAAATTACAGGTGTTAGCATTGTTGGTGAAAATCTCACTGCACAGCTTTATGCTGATCGAAATGGTAGATGGTAGACCTGTGTCCCACCCATGTGCTTCAGAACATTTGCACATGATAAGAGACACTTGCAGCTTGCTGGGATCATCGTCATAAACTTTCTTGCTTTAATGCAGCATCTTAAGCTGTTTAAATACCTTTAAAATGAGTTGGGTAGATAGGTGCTTCAGCTGGATAGATGCTTATTTCAACCCAAATGTTACTAATCCTGTAGTATAGTTAACATTTATGGTCACCTTTCAACATCTGTCAGTTAAAAGTTACAACATCAGGGCAAGACCATTCTTGTGCATGTACTGTTGGTAGACACACGAGATTCCGATCTCATATAAACCTTATCCGACACGCACGCAGCCAATGATCTCTACTTCATCTGACATTTAAACTTCCTTGACAAATTTGTATAAATGATCTTAAATCTGAAATTATTCTGGAGTGTTAAAGTTTGTACAGGTTATAAATGTTAGATTTTTTATCTTAGTTTCAGTCACATTACATTGTTATTGTTGGACTGTATAATCTGTAAAATCTCCCCAGAAATTTAAAAAGCTTGTAAGACATCTTTGTAGAATGCCTGTATCCATCTAAACTTTCTGAATGAATCCTGTAGATGTTTATGTTGAATATTTACCACCTCAAGAGTTTTACAAACCTTATATAAACCACATAGCTCTGAAATATTTATCAAGTGCAATCTATGAAGAGATATTTGGTATATATATATAAGGTCTATGGATACCAAATATTTTTCATATATAAGGTTTAAAGAATACTTGTACTTCAACCATATGTACTGTAACAGATTGTTTTTAAAGGAAAGACCCTCCACAAATGCAGGTGTGTGTCTGATAACTTCTAGATGTTTATGTATTAAGGCACAGGACTTTTGTTCTTTTCCTTCCCCAAGAAAGTCTTATTTTGCATCTAAGACAATGCATAATCAAAATTGTCCTCCTTACAATGGAGATAATTTCTAATGTGATTTAGTTTGATTTGTTTTTTTTATAAACCTAAGTTATATTGCTTATAATAAGTTATAAATGTCAACACATTTGAGTTGTGAGTTTAATCTGCGTTCTTTGAGTCAAAACTGATTAGCTGTCCCTCTATTTTTTTGGTAAGGAAGTCTAACTTGATAAAAAAAGAGGAAATTGTTTCTTGATCACGTCTCATGCTGAGTTAGGTGTCACAGGGTAGAAGAATAATCCCACAGACAATTTTGACAGTCTGTCAAGTGGCAGGAAAATAGCCTTGGAGACATATACTGTACAATATAGCATCTCAAACTGAAAGATTCAGTGAGGTTCAGTTTTCACTGTGAATGATTCCCTTTTGGTAATTACGATGAGATCCTTATTTTTTTATCGAGAGGTGAATAATTCTTGATTGTCATTTCTTGTTTTCTCTTTCAGTTTTTTTTCTTAATAGACATTTTTTATACTTTTATGAAATTAGAATAAAAATCTTCTTTGACTTCGTAGTTTAAGACATATTTTTTAAGATTATTGTTCGTTGAGGAAGATTTTTTCAGCTATTTGGAAACGGTAAGGTTCCAAAATGTCCTTGGCTTACGTAATGTAAACAGATTTTTTCCTGAATTGCTCACCTGATGTATATGTCCTTACTATTTTGTTTTTACATTCACCGCAAAGTAGGATAATGCTGCTAAGACGGGTGGTACATTATTAAGATCCTCTTCAAGCCTTGAAATCAGTGTTGGGGAAAAAACTTCAAATGTCTTTCAAAAATAATTGAAATAGTAATGATACATATCTATTACAGACTTCTTTTTAATCCTGATTCTTGCAGGATGATGGCATGGCAATTAGTATTGTTTCCTCATTGCTCTTTTGTCCTGGGTTTGGTTCTGCCCTGGGGCACCTTCATTGTGGACTTTGTTTATTCTTCCTGTGTATGTGTGGGCTTTGTCTGGATGCTTTATTTTCCTTTTACATCTCAGATGCGTGCTGCTTAGATTAGTGTCTCCACCAATCCTACACTCACACTTAAGCAACGGCCTTCAGGTTGCTGTGAAGCTCAACAGGATGTTCTTATTTAACTGATGTTTTTGAATGGATTTCTCTTTTTTTATCCAGTCTGAGGCTGGTTTAACGCCTGCAACACAAGTTAAGATGACTTGGAGGAAAATGGCAGAAGTGTTTTCTGTCTCCATTAGAGTTTTTGTTTTGGAGGGAATGCTGCTTACAGAATATTAGATCAAAACCACATGAAATAAGCTATGCTTCTAGCGAAACACTCAAATACATTTTAATTGTTCACAACTGGCTGCAGTATGGTTTTTTTCAAGTTATTACTTGCAGCCAGTGGATCCATACTCATTTTGGAATTTACAACATTTCACAACAAGAAGAGAAAGAAAAAATATGGGTTTATGCATTTTGTACTGTACCCCTCAGAGATTCCGTACAGTATATGCTTAGTTCATAGGATTTCCTTATAATTTCTTATCTGCTCGAGTTCAGTAAGTGAGTATTACCTGACCTCCAGAAATACAAATATCTGTAAGTTCATTTAGAGAGAATGTCAAGTACAATTAAAACCTCAAATTAAATAAGTGCTTAATCAAATTCTGTTTTACTAATGTTTTAAGTTTTGCTTTGCAACAAAAAGATTCATACCAAAGGATCATTTAAAATTGATACATATATACTTTATTCTGTTCACATCTGAAACTGGAATACTGTAGGAGAAAGAACAATATTTCCCCACTGAATTATTAGAATTCACAAACAGTTGTCAAGGAGAGAATGGGTATTACCACAGATACTGAAGAAGAGAAATGAAAATGGCTGCAAGACAGGCAGCACGTATCCACAAATAAGTACAAAAACTATTTTAATCAGTAATGCTAAGAAAATTGAATAATTGGTTTGTACTTTGTGGAAAATTGGGCAGGTTAGGATTATGGTCATTTCTGGTCTACAAAAGAGTCTCTGATTTAAGGGAAGCTACTTATTCTTGTAAATACATGTTTTATTTGAACCTTTTCAAGTGTCGAGGAAGCTAAAAATATTGAGAGGTAGCACTGTGACGTCCCATAATTTTAAGGCAGGCACCTTTGCTTTCACTTCTTTACGGTTCACATGTTTAGGCAAATGCAGTGAACCAAAATACAGCAAATAAAAGCATATGGATTTGATGTGAGGCCTTCAAGTGGTTTTTGTTGGTTTTCACCAAAGAAGAAACATGAATATACATCAGGGGAAAGGCTGTAATAACTCTTACAGCCATTACACTGCCTTGCAATTAATTATATGTGTAATGATAAATAGATTCAGAAGTAGAATTTCCTCTTTACAAGTATACAGTAAGATACAGGTAGGACTCGTGCTTTCACTTGCAGATGGTGATATCCATAGTGGAGTAGGTGTATAATTGTGGACAACAGCTCCTCCAAATAATGGGACATCTGTTCCCCATCACAAAAAATAGCTCTTGGCTTCTCCTTGCACAGAAAACAAGAAGCTCAATGGAAAATTTATTGTCCAAATAAACAAGGTTAAATGTCAAAATTTAAACATGGAGCTGTAATATTAGTGAGGTTGGAAAGGGGTCACATTTTTAAAGAATTGGCCTTATTGCCAACAAGGAACTTGAAGACTAGTTTGCTGACAGGAACTGTTTATTTCTTTACTTAAAAGGTTATCATTAGAGACATTTGTGTATGATATAATAATCAGGAGCAAATGTGCTTCTCTGTTTTTTTTTAGGTTGCATTAAATTGTCCGCAGTTTATATTTATGAAAAATATATTCATGCCTTTTCATGAATGGTTGATTGTACCATTTTGTGTTAAAATGCCACATGATTGTAGTATCATTAGCAGGATTCATTTTATCATACCGTACATTTAGATGTGAAGTCCACTTTATTGAAATATTCATTGCCCTAAAGGAGAGTTGTTCTTGCTCTTTGTCCAGCCGTTTTAATGTAAGAAAAATCTATGCTTTTGAGCACACCATCTGCAGTCGTCTTATTGATTGCCAGGTAGACCATTTTGATAAATATTCTGCATTATAAATCATTAATGTCTCCCTATTTATCACCATCCCAATAATTTCACTCAGCATTGCTGCTTAATATTTAGTCTCAACCCTAATGGACTGGATAATGATCGATTTAATTTTGGCATCCAAGTCCTCATACCACACATAATGCTATGCCTCAAGAAGACATCCAGGAGTGGATGCAGCTTGCTTCACAGACTAAATGGCTCGAAGCCAAAGAGTATTTGCTCATCATGTACATTATAATAATACAGCAGAGCACTCCCGATGAGAGGTTTAGTCTCGAAATTCAAGTGAAACAGATTCTTAACTATTTTTGGAAAAAGTCCCAACAAGAGCATATAGGCGCAGGAAAAGGTGCAGGTATCATTGTCAGCAGAGACCTCCTTTGCTTTGTTTCACATCTCATGCCACACCATACAGCGTTTTAGCTGACACATTGTCTCCCTGCAAGGTTTTAAAACACCTAACCTGTTTATGCTGTGGTACTGAAAAGTTTCCATCATTTTGTTTTTCTGGAAACCTTCATTCCAAGTCTCCGCGGTGAATATATCCAGGCGTTGTGTAGTTTATAGTTTATAAGCTGTGCCAGCCATGGAGGATGCATCTTTGATTCAGTATCCCCTTTGCTGTAAGAATCTTCCTGGCTCCTGGTATTTGGATGAGTGGAATCCTTGTTGTGCTCTTCAGCTATGATCCCTGTGACTGGCCGACTACCAATGTGATCTCATCTCGAGCATCTATTTCGGGCCCCTAGTTTACTCTGAAGTTCTGATTTTTGCGTTTTGTAATTTCTGAGATAAAGACAAGCCCTCCTTCACTCTCTTGATGCGTTTGGAGTCAAGCTGCTGTAGGCAACAATCGTTGGTCACAAAGTAGGGAGTGAATGGAGAAACGTGATTCATTTTCATGTCATAGGTTTTTCTCTCCTTTTTAATATGATTGCCAAAAAATGTTTGGTTTTTCTTGTGAATTCTAATCTGTTACATTTACATTACACATTACATTTCTTTTTTTTAAGTGTAGTGTTAATAATTTTGCTGCTAACAATAGTAGTGAAAGTACAGAAAGCGGGTTTTGATGTGTTACAAAGTTGAAAACATTGCTTTTCACTCCATTTGTTTAAAACCAAGTGGCCATGCTAGATTGCATGGAGTTAACAGGACTTTAAGAACAGACAGACAATAAGGACTAATATCAGGTTCACTGCTGCTGTTTCCTAGGATAACCTTATTCACCTTGTTCTCAGAACTACTGACGATGATATAACAAGCAGATTAATCTGGCAAATTTGTCAGAAATAAATGCACAGTACTGTAGGTCAAAATTGGAGATTTGTTTTGCTTAGAAATTCTATGACAATATGTGCAGCAGGTTTCCTCAGAGTAAAATGACTACATAGATAACTTCCCAGCTTCTTTCCTTTGCTAACACTGCAATATTTGATTCATCAAAGTACACTGTGTATTAAAATAACAGCTTATGTAAACAGATGGGGTTTTCAGTTGTTTCTTTTATGCATGTGGCTGTCACGTGTGTTTAAAACAAGGAGGGGGCTGAGGAAATGCACATGCTGTGTCACTCAGGGCACAGTGCTTCACCTCTTTGAGTGAGTTTGGAGTGCGGTTCCAGTGTTTGCTGGGTTCAAACAATTCAAACTGACACACTTCAAACTCCTCAAGTCAACACAGCAGCCACCCAGCTGTTTCCAAGTTTCGCATTTAAAACATTTTTCTCTTGTTTTCAAGGCTGAAGGTAAAATTGTATCGTGCTGAAATTGTTTTGGGCCCGATATTGATGATGATGACGTACTCCCCGATATTGAGAACCACAGTTTCATTCCAGTTGATCGCTTTAAATGCCTCAGATTTTTCCCCCTCCTTCTGACAGCTGGTTTGTTTTAGTCCTGTAGGTGGCTATTTGTTCTTCCGTATATCTGTCAGCTTGAGTTAAGTCATTACATATTTTAAAATGCTGGATAAAGCACCATTGGGATGCAAGACAATAGGCACAAATGGTTTAAAAAATGTTTGAAAGCTGCGTGGTGTTAAAAACAATTGCTAACCAACGGTGGAGCATTGAAATGTGTTACCATCCCGAGAGTCTTTACGATTTTGTTTGAGAACATAGGCTTTTTGATCAATCTATAACAGCTTCCAGGGATACAAGTGGTGTTTGTTTCTAATAAAGGTCAGCATCAAATAAACATCATTGTTTATTGCAAAACAAATGCATTTAACTCAGAGCGCCAGAAGGTTCTGTGACTGTTTTGTGACAGCACTGGGATTCGGAGGTGGGGGGAAACCATTCCTTTCTGGAGCTCAGAGATTATTTTTTCACACAGTAGTTTTTAAACAACTGTTATTTAGACATGCCTCTGTGTCCTTGTCTAGATATGTTGGCTACCTTCCTTTGGGGCAGATTTATAATGAATACACAAGACAAATATTTCACTTTGGTGAAACACTAACAAAAATAAATAATCTTTTAATAATCTGTTATTCTAAAAATATCCCTTCCTGTAACTTTTTTTCCAATCTCTTAGGGGAAACAATTTCTATCTTTCTAGTGAAATCCCAACATAAGAAGTTGAGTTTCTAGGAATTGTATTATTCATTTTGGTGTTAATAATTGCAGTTAAGCATTTATTTTGAAATTATAACGTGCCTAACAATGAATTGGTGTGTATGTTTTTAGTTCTACATTTATATTATAATCATAGGAGATATTTTTTGTCTCAAAACAAACAGCCTCACAAAATTCAGTTAACACTGAATGCTGTCAAAAGGCTTTTTAAACAAAAAGAAAGTGGATAGTTTGTCATAGATAGAATTTTCTTTTAATTCCATTGAAACATATCTAGCAAATTCATTTGAGGAGTGCTGAATAGTATAATGTGCAAGGCATACTGCGGTGTTCATGCCACAGCTGGGCACAGTACAGGGGCATGGAGACCACAGGTTGTGTTTTTCACAGCGTTTTTTTTCTTTCTTCCTTATCAGTGTATGTGATCTGTAGCCATGAACCATACAAACAGCCAAATGACTAAATGGACTGGGATTAAGAAACTGCAGTGTGAATGAACTCAGGCTTGTCAAGTGAGAACCCTAGCAAGTGCAGGCACCAGGATGAGTCTGGTCCTTTACTTTTTTGACTATACTTTAGACTTTCAATGGCTCTGCATATAACAAGTCATACAAACACAGTTTGTTTTAACTG
The DNA here is from genome assembly GCF_055471065.1 of Atractosteus spatula. Classification (NCBI taxonomy): domain Eukaryota; kingdom Metazoa; phylum Chordata; class Actinopteri; order Semionotiformes; family Lepisosteidae; genus Atractosteus; species Atractosteus spatula. The sequence goes on along the minus strand of NC_142711.1, from coordinate 22,632,297 downwards.
TTTACAAGAAAATGTCTCTTCCACAGTCAAACTTAAAGGTGACCTGTCAAGTTACAATTCATAAGATTAGCATTTCAATATGTACTGCATATTAGTGCATTTATCTAAGATTTAAATTTCTCTGTGCAAATTGCAAAATAAGTATTGTTTAGTTGCAGTTGTATGCAAATGATTTCCATTGTCTAGTTCCTTTGGCCTTTTTTGAATGAATGTAAGACAGAAGGTGGAATGATAAAAACCCATCTTTGCTCCTGACCGCATTACAGGTGTTCTGTCTGCAACAGCTGTGGCCCAGAACCGCCCCCTGACACAGCATTAATTAACATTAAGTTGTGTGTCAGAGCAATCATTGTGCTAATGGACTGGGAATTTAAGTTAATGAAAAGAATGTTCATAAAAACATTTTTTTCAACAGAAGAAATCTTTCCATACTCTTGAAGTCATGTACTAGGTTTCCATCATGTTGCAAATTAAGAAATAATGAAGAAATGCTTGATTATATCCTTTTAAGATGCTTACTGTACCTTTCAATAGTCAAAGCAGCAGTGTAGCTTCTTTCTTTGTCTCAAAATACATGAAGCATAATTAGCTGCCTCTTTAGATGGTTCTGTGTTCTAATATAGTGAGATGGCCAGAGCTAATTAATCCTCACATTCCCTTAACTCATAAGCTTAGAAAATAAGGTCCATATCATAAGCAAATGATAATTATTTCTTCTTGTTTTTTTTCATCAAGCTAGTTTATTATTTTTCTGTGCAGAATGAATCTTGTAAACTGCTCAGATTAACAGGCTATTTGTATGTATGTTTATGTATATCAAAAACGAATTCAGGAGGTTTTTTACACAAATGTTTGTGGGAGTCTAGAACAAGCTAACCAGCTGTGCTTTTGAAACCAGTACGCCCCTGGCTTCTTTAAAGAAACAAGTGGGTGAAATCCTTGGATCAGCCAGCTAGTAATGTAACAGTACACAAGAACAGCCACATTGAATGGCCTCCTGTTGTTTATAACCCTTCGACAGTCATCATTTACTGTATGTGTGGATCTGAGATTTTGAAAGCTGTATTTGGAGTTAAAGAAAGTAGTTGAGACACACAAAAGTTACTAAAATATAATGTGAAAGCCTTGCAGGGATCACTTGTTTCCTTCCTTGAGGTTTTTCCCATGTTTGAGTACCCCCTGCTTGTGGTTCACTTGTGCTTTTAGCCTCTTCAGAGAGCCTCCTCACTTTCACAGGTCCTCTAATTTGAAATGTTTTGCTCGGTTTCCCTTGCAGCTCTTTGAGTCCTGATGTTGACCCAGACAATGCCTTCCAGAGAGAGGGATTTGGACGGCAGAGCATGTCGGAGAAACGGACCAAGCAATTTGGAGATGCCAGTCAGCTGGAGTTCATTAAGACACGGAAGTCAAAAAGCATGGATTTAGGTACTGACTAAGGAGACCCTGAAATGTTCTTTAACTTGCTTTTCCTTTAAGCCTTTATTTAATAAGTGTAATTTTATCATTTTAGTTTACCGGACAAAGTATAAATCTGCATTTCGGTGGGGAAAATTTACGTTACTTTTGTTTCCCTAGAAGGAGAGAGGTATTAAACAGATGTATTCTAGGTTATTGCTTTGATAAACAGGAAAACTGGAAATTACTAGTATTTCAGTTCTCAGGAGAAGACCTCAGTCATGACAGACTTCCAGATAAATATAACTTATTGCAGTTAAGATCTGATCCTCTAGAGATATTTTCTTCAGGATGGAAGGACTCTGCATTAGCTCTTCTGCTTGTGCACTTGGGCTCCAGTTTGATATTCTTATCACCATGCTTCGCCCTTTTATCTGAAGAGTGACTGCATGCTGTCAATACTTCACCCAGGTGGAAAGCACTTGTCAGATTCCTGTTTTGAGGAAGGTGTGCTTAAGTTTATACAATGTACTGAATTTTATTGAGCAGACCTTGAGAATGCAAGCCTGCGAAGCATCCTTTTAGTTTATCGATTCAGTGTCTGATATTCCGTGAGACTTTGAACAGTACTCAAAATAGAATTTTCCCATTTTTTGTATGACCATTTTTCTAAAATGTAAAAATTTCTTTTATTGGGATCTCTTCTAGTTTTACTTGAAATTATGATCCTTATGTCAAGATCAAAGCTCTCAGAGTAGGACTCCAACTCAAGTAGTACTTCTGAATTAAAATGGCGCAACATGCTCATAAAGCTGTAAAAGGGCATGGGATCTGAATTAACTTCAAATCCAAAATAGGCCAAATCTTTGCCAGATGCTGTTTTACCCAATACCGAGCAAAATTTTCCTTCAGGTCCTTAACATGCACTGGAAAGAATCTTGGTTTCGAATCTCATCCGTAGTGTGGTGCTTCCCTTGGCACATTCCCCAGTGTTTTTATATACCAGGACACTGGCATTGGACTTGTTTAAAGACAAACACGCCACAGCAATACCTCCATCTGCATCCCATCAAAGTATAACCAAGGCTAACCAGGCTTACCTTTTCAGAATGAAGAAATGGCAGTAGGACCTCTGGAAACTATGCAGATGTTTTGTTTTCCCTCATATACAGTATATTTACCCACTGTATTCATTTACAGTGATGATTAGCTTTCGAATTTCAGTATGTGTAGTGCCCCCAGACACTCTGTTCATATAAAGCATAAAGCATATATTGTGGAATGCTGCTTTTATTTATTGGAACAGAACAGATTCTTGAATCATCTTCATCTTTGAATAGGTTTTTTATGGAAAAAATAATTTAACGCAACGTTTACTTTTAAGGCAGTGATACAAATAGAAATGAAGTATTAAATTCAACGTGGGATTTTATTTTTTGGTGGTGTACCAGAAGAGCAGGACATAAATTAAACATACTGTTAACTACAATTTGTATACAGTGTGTGTGGGTTGCTCCAGATTGACATATGGATAACTTTTCAGATTCTTCAAGATCCTAAGGGACAAAAGGTACTTTGAGAGGAGGTGTAGAGCAAGTAGAGAGAGATGAAAGGTAGAGAGAGGAAGAAAGAAAGGTGAGGGCTCAGGTGGAGAACAGAATGAAGTGCAGACTGAAAACAACAGAGAGCAGAGGTTATGAGGGTCTTTTTACTTAAAGCCATAATCTTAAAACCTTAGGCATTCTCTGATTAATTAAAAAAGCTGAGTCTTTCAGGTTTTATACTTCATATTTCATTGTACATAATGGTGATATTCTGTAAAATATACTGTTTGAACTTTTCCAGTTCGTCGATGTGTGGTAATTAATGAAAAAAGAAAATGTGTTAAATTATATCTCCTAACCATGGAAAAATTTGTATAGTTTAATTTTGAATAAGTTTTAAAAGTAAGAGAAGGTGTTACAATATGTATGCTCTGGCCAGGTTATATGACTTGGATATGAGACAACCATTCCAGACTATTCTGTTATGAGGCTCAATTAAAATGATGTCCTTACCATAAAATGTAGCATAACATCTTGTCAGTCTTTAAAATTTTAAGTTTATTTCTTTCAAATTCAAGCTCCATACAGCTGTTTACATTCAGTTTTGAGAATTCAGAAGTAATCAGTGAAATGGGATTTTTCTTTTCTTGTGATGTTTTCTCCTTTTGGTTTTGTGCTCTGTCTGGAATGAGCTGTGTGAATTTTAAGACTATTAATTGGATCAGCACAATATTGCACTGAGTGGTCCAGCTGTTTAAAATGTTTTTTTCTGGAGGGGGTCATTCCATTCAGGCACAAAAGCAAGATGAAAAAATTTCACAATGCTTTGGCTGAAAGTAATATTCTAACATATAATAATATGCCTTTGAACCTTTGAATGATTGACAGTTCTGCATGATGTTTAATATCTCTTCACCTCTATTTTTGTTCTCCATGTGATTTGACTGCCTTCCATTTTAAAACTGATTTGCATGAAGTCCGATTACTGTGAAGTGACTTGTAATACTAAAAGAATCAATAATGTTGAAAGAAAGCATGTGGAATGTTGGTACTAACCAAGGTAATTGTTTATGCCTTTTAACAGTAGCTGATGAGATTAACCTCAGTCCTCGGTCAGAGAACAACACAGGTAAGGTTTACAGTAACAGCTGCACATATACTGAGAACCCTGAATTAAAAGGAAATGTGGAGTTCTGATTGCGGAACTGCATGTGAAATTATTTGTGATGGACTTTCAGATGTGTTTCCTAATCACGCTACTGTAATTACTCATTCTGGTTCATAAGTACTGACTTTCACCCTTCCAAAACCAAGCTTCACTTGTATGCAGGTTACAGCTCTTTCTGCTTTGTTATCTCAGTGAAAAACAGGTTTTACTGTTGTGTAGCTAGAGCTTTAATATTTCTGATGTGTAGTCTGAGGTTAGTAGTATGGTACCAAAGGAACATGGAGAGATTTATTTGGGAAAACCGGTTTGGTTAGACATTGAATTTATTAGACAGAGGCACTGCATCTTATCAACTAGTATGCAAAAAAAGGGCATTCTGAATATTGGACATGTAAACCAGAGAAAGATGGCTCAGTTGAAAGCACACAAACCAAACAATTGCACAAACCTTTTTATATTTCCAAAAGATAACACTTTTATTATGCTTACAACACTGTTAATGATTCCCTCCTAATAAACTGTTTGCTTAGTATACTATGTGGTGAATGGTTCAATAATTGCTATGTAATGTATACATATATAGAGAAAGTCCTTATAAAAATTGAGTTTTCTTAAGAGAGTTCATATAAATAGTATTTTATTCAGGCGTTCTGCCTGAAATTTTGTTAACAAAGGGCAAAGTTTATGAAAACAGCACGTGCAATGACACTTGTTTTATGTCCACCTGTCTATAAGACATAATAACAGAAATATGTTACTTCACAATAAAAAAGAGGGTAAACTAAATGAAAGGAATTTTAATCTCCAGTAGTGATCTAAAATCAGGGCGTTAACTGCACTCTGCGCACATCTCCACCCTTGGCAATATTTCTGGTGGTTAAGCCCATGTTACTGTAAAATGGAGAAATGTCAAAATGGCTGATCCAAAATTTCACTTTCTAGAAGAGTAAAAGTCTCATTAAGAAATTTCTTACCAAATAATAATTATAACCATTGAATGAGGCTTGGAGAGCCTGAACATTATGAACATAGGGCTTTATGTGTAATTCAGCAATGCAGAGTTGAAAAAGTAAAAACTGTAGTGTGGGCATAACAGTACATAAGTCTGTATAAAAAGATTAAAGAGGTGGAGTGGAAAGCAGGCTGTTTCAAGATTTGAAGAATGAGATCAATTGCTAGACTAGAAACACTTTTTTTTATCTTGGTCTCTTCCAAAATTTAGAGTAGGTTGCTTTAGTAAGATTTGTACTTCGAAAGCCAGCAACATTGTTTAGTATTTAAGGAAATGCACTGAAGCCACCTCCAATTAGTTCTGTAAAGTAATAATAATGATTGTAATTGCTTACACTTATAAAGTGTTTTTTGGACACTCCACTCAAAGTGCTTTACAGGTAATGGGGACTCCCCTCCACCGCCACCAGTGTGTAGTATCCACCTGGATGATGTGACAGCAGCCATAGTGCGCCAGAATGCTCACCACACACCAGCTATTAGTGAGGAGGAGAACAGTGATGAAGCCAATTCATTTTTTTCAAAAACCTTTTCCATAATTTGCAACCTTACAGTGAAAAATTTACTGCCTTCAGTATATCTAATAGAACTTTCAAAGTCAATTTAAATGTAGATATAGTATATGTATATAGTGTGTATGCTTACCTAATGAAATGGAACCAAAAACGTTCATGGTCACTGCTGGGCAATTCGATGATTTGGACAAATGTATATCAGTATGCATTACAAGTTAATTATCACAACTTGGATGGTAAGCCATCAAAGCTGTACATATCTTCTTGATTGTTAGTGAAACAGGAACAATGTTATGGAAGTTCAAAGATACAGTGTCCCTGCTGACTTCAGGCCAGGTTAGCTCAAAATGGCTATTGTAACACAGCTCAGGAGGCTACCAAAGGCAGCTTTGTAGCTTAATTCCCCATTTAGCAGTTTGTTTAAACTGCTAGCATGCTGAATAAATTACATGTAATAAAGCCACCTTCATACACGAGCCTTTACATGCATGGCTTCATTATGAAAAATGGTCTCAGAAGCACAATTTTTGCAGGACTGATTATAATATAGCTGCTGTTTTAATAATAAGGTGTTTTGATTTATTAAAGCAGTTTAGCATTTCACCTTACAAATTTAATTGTAATCGGTGTTTTCCAATTTTGCTTACTCGTTGCCTTTGGTTAATCTAAATTAAGAAAATAGCTGTATCCTTAAAGAAAGAGTAAGACTGCTGAAATGCAGTTTTCCATCTTTTTGGCAGCAGTATGTTACATATCATTGCCCATTCTTCAAAGGGAAAAGTCCAGAGAAGTGTGAAGTCATATGTTTGCAGAAGAAAGAGATTCTTTATTAAAAATGAGAAGAACATTGTACTATGAGTATGTGTATGGTAGACATGATATACAGCAATCGAAATCCTGGTGTAGCAAAGCACATCAGAATCTCCCCAGTCACTCCAGTGAAGTGAAGGTGAAGAAGATTAAGTCCAGGCTGCAGCTTCACAGTGATTCACCAACTAATCACAGTCACCAAATTTGATGTTATCATTTCCAAAGCAATTACAGAAAATACGAATATTTGGATGTTGTATAGAAGATGGAATTTCTATTCTTAGAACTCCAGCTTCCTCATTCAGACTAAATCTGAATGACTGGCAAGAAGCAATACCAGAACTGTCAAAGAAAGTCTTTCTAATCATCTTGATTTTTGCATTTTGTGTCAAGTAATATGCAATTTAAGGTTGTATTATGCTTTATATTTGTGATGTTTCCTTGCAGTTTTGTTTGAAATCAAGAATACTTTTAGTTAGTTGTGCGAGCATCTCTGGAATTCATCAGTTTTGTATTATCTTAATGAGATCCCTGGCATCTGTCTTTCCTTGTCTCTGAAATTCCATGCTTTTAGTTTTTTTGTTTAAATTTTATCAGTTTTGTATGATAACACTCATCTGTAATCAAAACACTTTGAGCTTCCTGAGCAATTTCCAGTAAATCACAAGTAAATTTTAAGGCTGGCTAGGCTGCTAAGCTTCAGTAACACTTAGGCACTGTCAAAAGTTCATTCTCTTTCTTTTCCAGATGAAATCTGTAAGAGGTTTTGGCTATATTTATGTGACAAGATTATCAGCCAGAAAATAGTAGTAATATGATTTTTCCACAGTACACAGTGGGAGAAATGTTGGATACACCCCCCTTCAAGTGTATAAATACTGAAAGCCTGTCTATTACTGTGACAGTGGCTGAAAAACCTTATAGAGACCTGTTTCCCACCACGTAAATTCAATTGCAAAACACAAAAGGCAGTAAATAGTTTGGCTCACCTCCTCTCTTTGGACTAACAGGAAAGCTGTGAACCATCACAGACATAGCCCTTGCAGTAACTCCCATGGGAAATGAAACTTGGATCCTCTGAGGTTAAAGTTGAAGACATTAACCACTAAACCACCTGTGTTGGAAAAGACAAATATTTAATTTAGCTAATTCAGCTGTTTCTAAATAAGAAGGAAGTAAAACATTAACTGCTTGTTTGTATCCTTCCCTTCAGCTTTCCAGAGGAGCCAGTGATCTTTTGATTGTAAGCTAATACACAAAGGGCCAGAGTTTGGTGGATCCACACTAATCAGAAAGGTATACTGCACTGGCTTCCTGCAATATAGGATGGAGAAGAAATTGATCACCTGATCACCAGGGCAAAAACAATTTCTAATATAGAACTGCCTACAATTGTAAAATTCTTCATCTGAATTGAAATCCTTTGAGTTATCATATCTAATGTCCCCTGCGGAGAGGTCATAAATAAACTTCGCTTTAAGAGAAAACAAGGTAATAGATTTTTAGCTGTTTTCTTTGCTTTGGGGGGTTTATTTTTACTGCCCAGACTCTGTTTTACTTTACTTTTAACCTACAAATCAGCAGTGTGCCTGGAAGCACTGAGGCACGGTTCATTTAGTCTACTGAAAACAAGCCGTTACGTTATTGATAACCAGGATAACTATAGGGGCAGGACAGGACCACATGGCCTGCTCCTTTTCAAATGCAACAGAAAGGAAAAACTACCGGCCCTGTTTACATAGAGGGTCAGCCATATGTAAAATGGCATCTGGTTTTATTTGTTCAGAAAGGAGATTCCTCTATAGACAGTACAGCTCTTTCTGCCTTATGGTCTGCCATGGCTTATAATGAAAAAGCTAGTGTACATGTACTGTATAACACAAGAGGAGACCTTTTTATAAGATAGGAGGAAATCTAAGGATTACAGTGAAGGAGAAAGAACAATATTGTTCTTTCCTAGTCTCTTTGTACATGTGCTGTATATAGTTTTTCCAAACCTTTGAACAGTACTGTGTATATATGTATTACATATAGAACATAAGTACATTTAAATAACCAACACAGAAAGCTTTAAAGTAATAGTTAGATATAGCTAAATCCTGACAAGGCTAATGGACTAAGCCTTGATATCTTTTCCAATTTCCCAATGATTATATCTTATTTGAATTTGTCATACAAGCTTAACAGTAGCTCATAAAACAAGGGTCTTACAAAAGAGGCTTTCCTCTTTTGGATTGCCTATTTACCTTTTTTATTCCAAATTGATGATTTGGAGTACCAATTCCAGCTCAGTGAATTATTTGCTTTACAGTTATGTCAATGACACTGATTATTTCTGGGCTTTTATTGCGACTGTTACTCAGTGTTACAAGTAATGATTCCCAAAGAACAAAAAAATGGTTTCAGTTGAAGTGCTTAAACCAATATAAAAGAGATGAATTATGTAAAGGTAGCTTCCATTGACCCTGCTGAAAGCATAAAGTACTCAATATATTATTAGTTATCCACTGAGAGTTGCATGAATATGGAACTAATTCAAGTACATGTATGGTAGCTTTGACATAGTAGATGATATTTGAGGCAAAGATCACTAGATAGCAGCTATTACTCCAACTAAGAGTGTCCACAGAAAAGTAGAAGCACAATAAAATTTCTAGGGTAAATATAGAATATATTAATCAGTGTGAATTTTAATTGAGGACCAGTACTTTGTTGTAATTAGAAAGAAAATATGTCCTAACCTTTGAGAACTGAGTGGAAAAGAAACACTCCCACATTACGCTGAGTGTGTAATGAGGGCGAATGCAGCAGAAGAGCTAGAGAGGAAACAAAAGTTAATGACAAGAATGGTCCATTCAGCCCATAAGAGCTCTTCATTTTCCTACACATTGTGATTCTGTCTCACTGTCAGGCTTAGTTTTGAAAGATGCCAGTGTCTCTGCCTCAACGGCACGTCAATTTATTCCACGCACTGATAATTCTGTATGTAAAAACACATTTTCTACTATCGGTGCGAAATTGGTTTTAACAGGTTCCCAGCTATGTCCTCATGTTCTGTTCACTGAACTTAATTTGAAAGGTCAACGTTGTTCTCTTTGAAATTTTGAAAACTTCAATCAAATCTCCCCTTTGCCCTCATCTTGCTGGAAATGAATAATAAATGCCTGAGTTTGCAGACGAAAAGCAAAGGGCTGTTAAGACTGTAAAAACAGTTTTACATTGGAGTACAATACAGCAGTACTTTAAAGCAGTAGTTCTCGCATGTACATAACTAGTATATTTAATGTGAATAGAACAGTACTTTCAGCTTTTTAATTAGTGGTTTCTCCAGCTGTGGAAGAAATACCTTTGACATGGATTAGCTTAACGTCACTAAAGTTTCTGATGAGAAATCCTCAGCCTGTGTCTTTCTTAATGATCTCTTTGGAATTTATTACAATTTTTTTTTTTTCATTTGCTGGCTTTGCAGTTTCGTCTTGTATAGTTAAAATACATTAGCTTTTGTGTCCAAACTTTATCAGGTAAAAAATGAAAATCAAATGAGCTGTTGTTTCTTAATCAGTCACAGACCAGCAGCCCCGGAAAACAGCTGCATTTAGTTTTCATTGCACACTGTCTTGTAACATTGTGTAATTTATTAAATAGGGTGTAAGTTTTTTCAAATTTTTTCTGCGGATTCTGTTTCAAGCACACTATTAATATAGATTACCTATAAAGCTTTTTTAACCCAGTATATTTTTTAAACTGAAATCATTCGTAAATGACCATTCTTCTGATAAAAAATGGCAATATTATTAAATTTATATCTTTAAAAATATATATTTTTAAATTGCGTTTATTTCCATTTTTGCTTCTCATCAACGACTCCGTTGCCAGCATTCAGACTGGTATTTTTATGCCTAATTATTTCTTTCCTATAGTACATTTCTTATTTTGGCTCAGCTGGTTAGCCAGCAATTTCTATGAGAAAATTCAAATGGATCAAGATGTATAGCAAATGAGTTTCTATTTTTTTGTAAGTCCTCATTCTTGCCATAGTTAATAAGAAAGGTCTATAAAAGCTGTATTTTTGTGCTGTCATTTTGCAAAGTTATATCTTTTAAGAGCACTTGCCCAGTTTATCCCAAAGTATTCTCGCAAAGATTACAGTGTTATAAATTCATGAAAGATTATTACCGACTCTAAAGAACATTAGAGTTTCAGTCTTAAGGACAAAGATGAAAATCAAATTCTTTTTTGTAGTCTGTTTCCCTTCACTTGTACTCTGCAATCCATCTTCATTTCTACCCACAGCCACCCAAATAAAATACCAAATGTTTCTGTAATCCATCATTAATTCTTCAGTATCTTAGGAACATAAAGAACAGAACCCAGCAAGGTTTTCATCTTGCATTAGTGGAGCACATGCTGCAGAAACACATTTTAAGATGCTTTTAGTCTGGAAGAAACTAGAAAGGCTGGCTCCCTGAAGTTTTTTTTTTTCGTAGACCTGGACTATTATTATGGTTTCGTAAGGTTATGTGCCCTACTAGCAAACAAAACCAGAAAAGATGGAGTAATAGGCCTTTCACTGCCTGAAAGTATTACTTAGAAAGGTGAGGTAATTAAAGGAAAAGTAAAAGAGCATACAACAACAAAATGTTATTTCCTCCTCAGTGTTAATACCAAAGAAACCATTAAGGCTACTGCTTCGTGTGATATTCATGAAAAGTATTCTTTTAACTAGTTTCAGATAATGATATATCAGTATGTGATAATATTTAAAAGATGTTTTATTTCTACAGAACTACTAATAACAAAACAGGGAGTTGTTGCTTCATAAGATTATATAAATGTTAGAAATGAAATGACAGTATACTGCTATGGCTGTGCGCAGTGTTGTGCTCTTTTCCTTTATAGAAGGTCAGATTGTTTCAGATGCATTTTTGATTGTTTTGTAATAGAATTTTTAGGACTCATATTTACCAAGATGTAACTGCAAAACATTTGTTTCAAAAGTTCAAGGGTGGCAGTTTAGTAGGGAATGTTCAAAGTGATAAATGAAATTGCTTGTCTGCACTTCTTTCCAATTATCAGCGTTGCCCTTGATTAAGAGAAAGAATTAACACCTTGGATATCTTTCTCAGTTCCTAAAATTCAATATTTACACATTACTGAGCCTAGGATAAAGTTGGTTCCTATTGTTTCCAAGAATCCTCAGCAGAACCTTCAAATGTCAAGTAAAACATACCATGAAAATTTTTTAAATTAATTCAGAAATACAAGAGATTGTGTATTGCGATATACAATTATTGGTTAGATTGTGTCAGAAGATGAAGACGATCTGGAACAATCAACATGACTACTGAATACCGAATCAGTGCCTACACTCATACGCGGATAAAGGCCTAAGAATCTTATTGAATTTAAGATTTTTAACCTTAGTGGCTCATCTTGTGTGACCTTCTCTTAAACTAAATCAAAACAAAAGGGGCACAAACACCCAAACGGTACACTACAAAGTTAGACATTTGGTCAAGGACTCTTACTATGAAGGTTCTTTATACATTTTGTTTACCATATATACTGTATCCCTGACATCTTGATATGAAGTGTTTTAAAAAAGACTTATTATACCTATAAGCTGTTGAGGGGTACTGCAGCTACGTAGCTCAACGCAGGATGTAAAACATGGGCAGACTACTTGAAAAATAGAAGTAAAAATTGTATTTAGGGATGTTTTTGTCTTTAAAGAGGGTATATTTCTTGTAAAGGCCAGGTGAGGCATGTCGTTGAGTCTTGCCTTTCTATCCCTCGCGGTCTTTATAGAGGTTTCTAATGGTTTAACATGATCATTATAGGACTTCTTTTTCTTACAATAGCAGAAGCCTTAAGATGTGGTTACTCATTAATCATTACTAATTTACGTCTATAAAGTCAGTTCTCAACGTTCACGCCTTCACATTGTGCATTTTTGGTTCAACACACCTCGAGAATTTAATACTACTGACTGTGAAAGGACTGAAGACAGTTGTACAGTCTTGATGTACCTGTGTACGTATTACAGTTCGGTAAAAGCCTCCAAAACACAATGTGGATTTTTCTTGCCACTTCGGTCACATACCCGTACGTGCGTCACTAGGGTGGAAGACATGTTAGTGTCCAGTACTCGTTCAGGATCTGTAGTCGTGCAGCAAACCTGATTTTAATGCAATGGAGGTAGGAAGAAAAGGCTTCAGATGAGATCCTTTTCTTGACCATCTTCTTTGTCTTATCTCCCTGAGAAGGTTCCCCAACCAGAGATGTGGGCCCTTCCTTAGGCCTGAAGAAGTCAAGCTCCCTGGAAAGTCTGCAGACCGCCGTCGCTGAGGTCACGCTGAATGGAGACATCCCCTTCCACCGACCACGGCCGCGAATCATCCGAGGCAGGGGCTGCAATGAGAGCTTCCGGGCAGCAATCGACAAATCGTATGACAAGCCTGCTGCAGAGGAAGAAGATGAGGGCATGGAGACTTGTGAGTGTTGCCTTAGATAGGAAAAACAACCGACTGGTTTTTGTCAAGATTGTGTAAACAGTAGATGGTAGTATTTCTTGTACAGTAAAAGCTAATTGTGCATCACTAAAATTTAAGTAAACTGATTCTTTGCTATTTTTCTTTAATAAATCCTTAATTGAAATTCTTAGTTGTTTTTTTAATGCTTATATTGTCCATTTGGAAACCATAAGGTGAATGCAGTTTTACTATTTTTTTACTCTTTATGTGGAAAATAAAGCACTTTTTTGTCTTCATCAGTTGTTTTACATTTAGCCGTGTGTGAAAAACTAACAGTCATTGGAAATTGGAAATGACACGGCTTATAGGTACCATTAGATATCCACTACTGCATCCAGAGTCCAGTACTGTCTGAAGTGGTTCAAGGTTCTGTACCCTTACCTCTCTTGTTATTAGTGTTAGAGAGGAGGCTCTCAAACCCATTTCACACACTGAAAACCAGGCTCAAAACAAGACCTCTGAAGGAAAGAATGTTACAGTAGATATCTGGTCCATCCCTCTACTTCCCATTTTCTTTTGTTTTTGTTCTTAAAGCTGCATGTCATTGGGTTTGTTTCAATACAGTCTTCGTAGTCCTCTCCAGATAAAAGTGGGTCAAGGTATAACTAAATAAGGGAAAGAGATGGTGAAAAAATAAATGTCAGATTGGCTAATGCTAAAACTTAACACTACTCCACACTGGAAGGTAGGTTTAAATTAAGGCCTTGCTAAAAATAAGTGTCTTTCCTTGTATTTGAAATACTCTCCTAGTTCACTTAGAATCCTAATATTTGATTTATAATTTTATTATGCAGTGCAAGTAGTGTAAGTTTTTTTTAACTTCGGACGTTTCTCACCTTTCTGTCATTAACTTTATAAGTTACATTATTTGTGGTATTTGTTTTGTATTGCATGAGTTAGGCATGGAGGTCCTAGAGTAAAATCCTGACAGTCGAAACAGTGGGGCAGCGTCTCAGCAGAGACTCCCCCGAGAACAGCTTCAGACTCTTCAGGATGATGGTAGTGTGGAACTGCGCAAAAGTTTACAGTCTTGTAATTTGAAAAGCTGCGTCAGAATGGATAAAAATAAAAAGTATTTTAAAGGCTAATGACCAAGTATTACTTGCTTACTCAGTCCAGTTGAACTAAGGATTCAAGCAAGATAATTATTTTGTTTCCATTTGAAAAATCCTATGCCATGAGGAATTTCTGCAAACTGATTTGTAAAGAATTGTTCTGTTCCCTAAGCCTTCATTGCAGTTAGCTTATTGTACTTTTTAACTACTTAATAGTCTCTTATCTTGTGGTAAAATGGAGATGGCTATTTAAAATGAGGGGTGTGTATATCGCAATACACCCTGTGATATTCAAATAACTTTCTATTTCAATTTAGATAAAAAAAGACCCTACTGCTTTAGTCACTGAAGTTAATAACTTGAGCTGACTGATAAGCAGCAGTTCTCACAGAAACAGATTATTTATATAAAAATCTCAATTTTGCATTAATATGAAAAATGCATTTTCACAGTGTGATCTTCAGTAGGTCGGATCATTTGTACTGTAATCATAAAAAGCTAAAGGTTATGGAAAGTGTGCTGTTCATTCAGTCAGTAAGAAAACTTTTATTTTTCAAACATTGACTATCAATTAGCAAACCTTATATATACGTAATATTACATCACTTAGTTGTACAAATAGGGAAATTTACTCTGTTTTACAAAAAACTTTATTTACAGTACCAAAGCATATACTGTATAATCCTTTGGAATTCTATGACCCTCTCAATTGCCATATTTTTTTCTGTCAGTAACTGCAAGCTGAAATTAGCTCATTTCTGCTTTGCATTTTTATGTGTGCATCGCACAGCATCATTTAGTTTCTTTTGTATTTTTCTTTGTGTTTTCAAAACCACAGTACACTGAATGAGAACCACACTTCTTATTTAGAGCCTTGAGCTCCATCTTCTATAGAGCCGGTAGTAACAGATTGAGTTTTGGAGGGTGCCTGCTCATAACAAGCAGAGTGCTTGCTTTCACACACTCAGAACACCCCAGGAGAGGCAAGATTACCATCTCCAGTGTGTTATCTGAGACAAAATCATTAAGACCAAGAGAAATTAGCACTGTTGTCTAATCTCCGCTGAGTTTTAATTGCCAGATGTAGTTCAACACAGAAGCTGCTGTTGCACTTAGTGTCATGATAAGCTTTCTGGAAAATGAGTGATAATACTGATATCTGGTCAGCCTGTTACTCTTATCTGTTCTGTAGTGAAACCTTGCATAATTGAATAGGATTAAGCTGCAGATTTGCCTGGCATTCTTGTCATACACAGTCTTACAGTGAGGTTTCATTTCAGTAATTTCCTTTGAGATGACCATATAAAGGAATTGCTGATAACTCATGAAAAACAAATCCTATATATTCACCCTTGAAATACAAACCCATCTTTTTTTGCAGCTTCGTCTGGTATGCTCAAATTCAACATGGGCTTTTTGATAAGAGCTTTTCTTCTACCCATCAAAGCCCCAGCACAAGCCATTAGAGTATTAATAAACCATCTTCACAGAATATTTACTTTGCACAGGGCTGTGAAATGATGTATGGAAATATGGCTGCTTTAAGGATGATAGCTAGTTTTCAATTAAGGTCTCCAATTTCAAATGTATTGCTTATTTAAACAGGTAATCAGTGAAGGATTAATTAGATTTAGTGCCTTGACATCCATGTGGATTTTTTTTTTACAGTGGACACACTTAATTTCACAGTGATACTTAGATGTGAGTTTAAATGTTGGCAGTAAGAGTGATTGCACCATGCTGCAATGAATATTTTATATACATGAGATGTAGTCCAATTTTACACAAGCTCCTATGACTATACAGCAGTCTCAAAGCAAATGCAAAAGAACTTGATGCAGAAGTCCTCACTTGACCTGCTGGATGAATATATGAAAAATTAAGGAAAAAACATTATTTGTATGCATTCTTGTGGTAAAATGGGAATTTGGAGTTCCTTGCAGCAGATCGTCTAGAGACCACATCACTTTTATCAAAGCAAATGTCCTAGCAGCGTGATGCATAAATAAAACGAGCCTATTAGTATGAAAATACGATTTCATGCTGTTTGGCGAGGGGGAAAAAACGGTTGTCCTAATGCATGAGCATTACATATTAATTACATTTGCCCTAATTTGGAATTCATAATATATTTGATTGATTCTGGCCGCATAATAAGCTTGATTTTATACCTTTCTGGTGCCAATTTTGCTTCCCCCATTTTCCTTGAGGCGTTTCTACTGCTGCATTTGACAGTTACGTGAAGATGTTTTCTGCAAGGAAACACACAATTACCTGTTGACAAAAGGATTCAGAAATGCCAGCTGAGTTTTTTTTTTCTTGGCAAGTGGCAGGCTACCAGCTGAGAGAGGTGACGGACTCGGTGTTGTCACCTATTGGTCCTCTGAGTGCCACCACTTCTGGTTGAGGAGGAGACACGCTGTTGAAAAGCTGCTGCGTAGATTATGAAAAGGCCTGTGTGCCATCACTGCAGAGGTGGTGCTCTACATATTGCACTGCAGCTCTGCCACTGTCTAGCCCAGTGTCTTCGGTGAAAAATGGTCCCGATTTGAAAAGGTGTCTAACTGGTGCGTGCTGCAGTCTTTTGAAATGAGCAGGGCTTAACTATATGATTGCTCTTGTGTTCAAGGGGATGAAAGGGGCTTAAGAAACAAAGTAAGGTTTTTAAAGTCTTACTTTGTCAAAATGTATGAACTCTTTGTGCCCCCTTTATAATCTAATTTCTCTCAGTAGAAATTAATTTTAACTGTGCTGTCATGACCGCTGTCAATGAGCAAAAGTGCTCTGGAAAGGAAGGAAAGAATTTGCTACTGAAAACCCTGGCCACGGATTTTGAAAAACATTATTAATTCTTTATTAGATTTTAATAATTCATTTATTTTGAAAGCATATCCAGTTTGGTTTGTTATTGTTCATCAGGATTTTACTATGGAACAAGTAATAGGTTTATTCCGTGCTGAAAAAAAGAAGAAAGAAAACACGTTTCGGTTGTGGAGCCTTCTTCAGGTGTGAGCTCACACCAGCCACCTGAGAGCTCACACCATACCAGCTTCGTTCACACCTGAAGTGAACCTCACACCTCACACCTCACACCTGAAGAAGGCTCCTCAGCCGAAACATTGTGTTTTCTTTCTTCTTTTTTTCAGCTTGGAATAAATCATTACTTGTTTCTTTGCAGCCTACGCATGCTGATGCAGCTACCCACCTGAACTACTACAGGGTTTTACTATGACAGCGTTCAGTAAATGTGTAATATTCAGCTCTGTTCTGTCTGCCTTAGTCTTCATTCACAGTGGCAAAGCAGCTTTTCCAACAAAAGTTTTTTTAGAGCTGGTTTCTTGTATATGCCATGAGGAAGCACATCACCATCAGACAATGCCTATTGGTCAAGTGTGTGCTTCTCACTTTTTCCTCATTGTTACATTTAGCATGAGATAATAAGATCGAGGGTCTTTCAAAAGGGCATGTTTTACTGTAGCTGTTGTTCTGGCAAACATTCAGTAACAAAGGAAAATAGAATATGCACATAGGCATGACATAACAGGAATAAACAGATTGTACTATCTGTTCCTGTAATGTGGACAACTTGAACAAATTTTCCCACAGTGTTGTCAGAGTGAACACCGTGCATTTCAAGAAACAGCTGGATGAGATCAACTACAGTAGCTGCTAGAAACCAACCAAGATAGATGACTGGCCTACCATCATTTGTTACCTTTCTCATGTACAGTGATTTGAAAAAGAAAGTATTTTATAATTTTTATAATATATAATATTTAATATATAATATTTTATAATATTTTACATATTAAGACATATCTGATCTTCACCTACTCATAACAGTAGTTTAATCTAACCTCATGTGACAAATAACACACTTACATATTAAAAAATAATAACATAACACAATTTACTTTCTCATTATATTAAACCAAAAAATCAGCCAACATTTAGAAGCCTTGTGTGGAAAACGTAGGTGCACCCTTACTGCTTCCATATCAGTTAAGAAGGTAATTACAATCAGGTGCTGCTAGTTAAGTGCACAGATTAGTTGATCATCAGGAAGTCCTTCCACCTGTATATAAAGTCAGAAACTTTGTTGATTTGGTCTGGAGCATGCAGGTTTGTGGTAACACATCATGCCTAGCTCAAAAGATATCTGTCACACTCTCAGAGAAAGAGTTGTTGCTGCTCATCAGCCTCAGAAGGGTTATAAAGCCCTTTCCAAACAATATGAAGTCTATCATGCCACGATGAGAAGGATAATTTACAGATGGAGAAAGTTCAAGATGGTTGTCAATCTACCCAGGAGCCGGCATCCCAGCAAATTCACCTCAAGATCAGACTGTATGATGTTCCTAGAGTTTGCAAAGAAACTTAAAGCTAAGGCTAGGGATCTACAGGCCTCTGCCTTAGAGTTCGTGATTCTACTATTAGGAAAAGAATGAACAAGAATGTTCTGTCCAAAAAGAACATTGCTGCACTGCTTAGGTTTTCAAATCAGCACCTGAATGAAGCACAATACTTTTGGAACTGTTCTCTGGACAGATGAGAACAAAGTCGAGTTGTTTGGCTGTAATGCAAGCTGACACTGCGTATCGCCCACAAAAACCTCATACCAACCGTCAAGCATGGTGGTGGATGGATGACAATTTGGGCCTGCTTTGCAGCTGCAGGACTTGGACCCCTCACAATTATTGAGCCCGCTATGAATTCCTCTCCATACCAGCGCATTCTAGAGGAAAATGTGCAACCCTCCGTCCAACAGCTAAAGTGTAGCCAAAAAATACGATCCAAAAAAGAGAAAATCTGTGACTGAAAGCCTGAGTAATGAATCAGGATTTTGTAATGGCCAAGTCAAAGTACAGACCACAACTTCATTGCTGTGGCGACACCTCAAAAGAGTTGTGCATTAACAAATGCCCTCAAACATCACCAAGCTGAAGCAGTTTTAAAAGGAGTGAGCTAGAATTCTTCCCAGGTGACTGAAACTTTTACAGGAAACTTTTACTTTAAGTTACAGTACTGCTGCTATGAAGAAGGTTCCACATGTTACTGAATCACAGGGTGTACTTACCTTTTTACACAACGCTACTGAATTTTGGCTGATTTTTTGTTTGATTGATAATGACAAAGTAAAATTTGTGTGTGTTATCCACCACATGAGGTTAGATTTGTCTACAGTTAGGACGTGATGAGGACCTGAAGCTCAGATGTCTTATTTTGTACAGTAAAACCATAGAATTGTAAGGGGGTGTTCTTTTTCACATCACTGTATATCATAAATCTTAAATATTCAAAATATCTTACATTTAAGTATCTTAAACATAAATATTAACAATATGTGCTAAATAGCTAAATTTTGCTGTGAACTGCAAAATGATATGTATACTTGTAATAAGAACAAAAGGGACAAATAGGTTTATTGAATAAAATTAAACTCTGCATACATCTTCATACACATATACATACATTTGTAATCTTAGGCAGGAAGTTTCAGGGGCTGATTGGTTCAGAGGGGGCTGGGAGAATCCAACCTGTTGATAGTCATCTGCCATTCCTTCCTATACCAGTGAGAGCTTTGCCTGTTCTCTACCTGACACAAAAGGCCAGTTACATCCTTTCCTAATTCATACTGCAAGATGAAGTGCATGTGGTGCCAGTAAGCAGTTTGGAGAATGTGTATTTATATATCTCTATAGGCTGCTACAGGGGTTATAACAGTGAGATTATTTGAATTATTAGGAGTTCAAAATTGGTGTGTATACAGGAAACCATTTTCTTAGTATATATGAATTAAAGCATTAAAATGTAAAGGTGTTTTGTGTGTACTGTATGTATGGGTATGCAGGTGCTATGAATTATTGAATTGAATGTTAATTAGATCTTATCGTTTTGCAAAGCGGAGTGGCAGAATCATTTAAGCAGAATATTGTTTCTGCTTTTTGTGAATATATCGTTGAAGATAGCAGATAGAAGATAGCAGCTGTTTGAGTCTTATTAGAGGTAATCAGTGTGACTTTGCTTACTTTGACCAATGAAAAAAGCATGTGTCTTGTGAGAAACATCTTTCAGTTTATGGTATCTTAAGAGCATATACAGTATGGCCACATGTACTGTATGTGTTCTGAAGTAAGCCTGAAGAAAATAAAATTGCATTCCAATATTTCATAAAATCAATACAAAAATCTGTATTATGATATGTACTTTGAAGGACATTCGCGGTAGGTGATTCATCACTTCTGCATAGTCTTTTTTTCCGGCTCAGCTCCAGACACAGTCCTTGTGATTGAAGTTGCCTTTAAAGCCATGAGGAATGAGCAGCGATAATAAGCCAATGAAACCAATATCTTTCTTTAATTGCCATATCTTAGAGAACAAATAGTCCTGTTCCCAAAAGCCTTAGCTTATGTTTCTAATTACTGAACATCAGTGAGTACAGGTAGTTAATTTTTTTTAACAAATTCATTTTTGCTCTCCCTCTTAATTAAACAAAGCCCATTTAATTCAAATGTGTAGTTACAGAAGGCCTATCAGTTGTTCCTTTCTTCATTCAGCAAAAGTATACATCACTAGTGTGAATAATGAAAGTGCAGGGTTGGAACAGAACATTTTCTAATACGTTTTAGTATTTAGTTAGAAGCTGCTTCAATTGAGGATTTGCTGTTGCCAATTATTTTCGGTTTTGCTTTTGATTTAGGGGCGACCTCAGCCATTACCACGATTGCCACGCGGCAGTTAGTTTGGAAACTGTGCCTTGAATTCCTGCAGAAGGTTATGGTGCTTCTGGTGTCAACAAGAACTAGTAAACCTGTACAAATAAAGAACACTTAACAGGATCTGAAAGAACTGCTTATGATATAGTTTACAATTTAGTAATACCCTGAATTGCACACCTTTTATTTAGCAGTGCGCTAGTAAAGAAACATGATTTAACTTGTGTTTTTTTTATAGATTCTAATTCTCATTGGGTGCAATACAGTGGCTTTAGAGTTTTTTCTCCCACTCTCACTGGTGTGAGAATTTGTGGATTGTCTTGTTAGGATCTAAAAATTGAATCACATTTGCCAAAAATGTGGTTGTTTCCCTGTTTCATCCTGTTTGTCACCTCCCCCCCCCCCCCCCCCCCCCCAAAGCGCAAGACTGTGTTGCCCGTACACCCTGGGTCGATCTGGGCTCATGGTTCCCGTCGGCTTTGTTGTTTTCAGTGGAGGAGGACACGGAGGAAAGCTCGCGCTCGGGGAGGGAGTCGGTGTCGACCACCAGCGACGTGACCCTGCTGACCGGGGGCTCCGGGACCATGGAGAGGCAGATGAATGGCGGGCGAGGCAGAGATGACAAGAAAAAGGACAAGGGCGGGAAAGACAAAAAGAAGCAAGACCGAGACAAAGAGAAGGACAAAAGCAAAGCCAAGAAAGGAGGGATGTTAAAGGGCCTTGGGGACATGTTCCGGTAAGACCTTCAGACATACGTGCACTCATGTGAACTTCTGTTCTGTTAACACTTGTGCTGCCTTTACTGTTCTTGCGCTAACGGCAGGACTGGGGATGCTCCCTCCTTTGTTTGTAGTCTCAATCACTTTTGAAAATTGGTATGTTTTTCTGGACTTTTGTCTGCTAGTAAGGCTGTTATTCACATTGACAAGGAAGTAAATATGCATGTTTTTCCATTACAAAACGCCATCCAGGCTTATCTAGGATTTTTCCCCTTTCTTTTCTAGAAGCACAGTACAGTATGCAATTAATATTTTGAACTGAAAGGGTAAAATAGGTAGCCTCTGAAATCAAATTGAAATATTTGTACTTAAATGTCATTTTCATCTCCTTCATATTACAAGCTGCACTGTATGGTAATTTTGCTTCAATATTATTTAGATTGTAAATTGAGAAATGCTCAGGAGACATCAGTAGAACACCTTGCATCACTTCTGGCCAACGTTACCATTGAGTGAGTCCCCATGTGAAACCTCTGAACTGCCACTATCTGAGACAAGGCAGAGTGGTGCTAAGGCTGGTCTCTCTGAGCAGTTCGATGCTTAATTACAGGCCTTGCTGTAGTTGCATATTTCAGGTCTGTCACGTAAAACCCAGTATTTTGGCATGACAGGATGGTGGCTTGGGAATTTAAAGAACAAATAGAAGTTGACTTAGTAATATCAAAATTTCGTTTGTAAGGGGTGCCAATTTGAGCTTCAGGAAAACATGAAAACATCTTTGTACTGGTTTTATTTTTTAGTTGGCAAAAAGAAATGTTGTCCGTAGAAACATAATTAAAAGATACTGCATTGTGAATTGTTCATAACCAACATCAGAGAGTGCTAGAATGGATTGCCCAATAACTCCACTGAGGTATTAATGAGTTTAGTTTACAAGCTGGAAACACATGGCATGTTTACAAGGAGTGATGTCCAATGCTGTTTTATCAGGTCTGCAACAGGGCCTGGGCCATTTCACACAAGGAGAACAAATTTCATCACACTGCCATGCATGACGAATGAGACAGTATAGTGACACTGCATGGAAATGAAGCATTAAGATGTCCAGCAAGTAACTATTTGGGTGAATGAGATCTGAGTTTGATTGTGGTACAAATATTCATTATTCTCATTGTGGATAGACTGGCTCCAGATGAAATCTTATCGGCCCACCCTTTTCTTAAGAAGTATTTTGTTGCCTTAGGTAAGAAAGTGGATATGCAGTATTTTTAAGGGTTTTGCTAATGTTGCTTCTGTAAAGCTAATTAAACAGAAACTGCAATTAATTATTTTGATTTGGTGCTCATTTGAATCCTGAATAAATTAAACAGAGTTGGTTTGCTGTTATCATGCAATAAGTTGTTTCCCACGGATTAGTGTAATGGGATTAGTTAGCATATCGTAGCGTGCAGCTCAGTAATGAACAATAAAGATGACAAGTGTTTTAAGGTCATGTTCAGGAATTCAGAGCCATTGCTTATCTGCTTCAATTTATGCTTTGCCGCTGTTTAACATTGCTGGGGGTGTAGAGCACTATATGATTACGTACAAGTATAAATGTTGTTTGTGTAGGTATTTATGGAAGATTGAGTTGATTGATTGTTATATGCATTATAGGATACTCTTTCCATTTATACGTTTCAGGTCGTACATTTCAGGTCTACTAGTGTACTATACACCACAATGTGAGTTTGGTGTGACATCAAGGTAAATTTTTGTGCCTCATATCACTCCTATACTGCTTTAAGGCAGATAATCTTTCTTCATTATCTGACAATGCCGCTGCCACTTAAGGGACAGAGCCGCTGTAACTGACACTTTCTCCATTGTCTGCATGTAGCCTGAGGGCTTTTTATCTCAAATATGCAAACCGACAGCTCATAAACCTGCATCTGCATTATGCACTCAGTGTGGCTGCTTCTTGCCTTCAATTAAAAAAAAAAGAGAGAGAGAGACAGAAAGAGGGGGAGAATCAGAGCATTTCTTCCTGGGATCTTCATTAAATCGAGGCACACCGAGTCAATTCCCAGTGGAGACCTTGGGTTGCGCTACTCTCACTTCTGCACAAAATCATTATTTTTAGGGCCCCCTAAGAATCGCCAAATCTGACTTAAAGGCAGAATTAATATAAACGATTGTATGCTTACCTGCAGTTATCGGTGAGGACTGGGACTCTGCTGACTGGGGTCGAGCTTTATTTCTCCTCTTTTTTTTTGTGTTGTAGATAAGGTGCTTTGTCCTCATTTACATTTAGTTAGCCTTCAACTCCATCAGCGTAGCTTTTTCTTTTTTTAAGTTGATCTCAAAGGACGTCTGAAAGCATTTGCATTTGCTATACCCTTCAATTTATGCTCATCTGCATGCACAGCTAAACTGAGCCCGATGAACGTTTTCCAGTGCTCATTTAATCGGGAGACTGATTGGGGAGCGCATTTAAATGGGGCATTTGGAAGCCGAGCTGGTTAGAATAGAAAGAGGTGAAGTTGAGCTCATTTTGTAGTCTGACATGCTTGACAGGTAGAGACTTACCTGATTGTGAAAGGTCTGCCTTTTCTCTTAAACATTATTAATCAGAAAAAAAGAGACAATAAATAAACTCACATCAGGAAGTAAAAATGCTTGTCTGTGTTTTAACCGTTTTCTAGAAAGCTGATTTTAGCAGCCGTGAAGCAAGACGGCATTTTGAGGGATGAGCTTTGGCATGAGTTATTGGAGTCCGAGCAGTTCAGGGAGCTTCACCTTAGGGCTTTCTCATCTAAAACGTGGTCTGTGCATAAAAATAATGTTTATTTTTTGAAAACTAATGACCAAAACAGTGTTTCCTTCACCCCCAGTTAATATGATGCTGTTTAACTGCTGTACTAGTTTGTATATGTCTTATACATATAGTGTAATTTTGCAGGGTGAGTGCACTCTTGCTGTTAAGGAAGAAGAGAGGCAGAATCAGTAAGAGCCAAGGGCAGTTATTATGGTGCAATTTGTGCACTCAAGTAAACTAGGGCAACAGCGAGCTGTTTCACACGAGACCTGAACAACTGGCTGATCAGAATGATTTTTCGGTCACTGCATTAAGGAGCAACATTTAATCCACAGTGTCACTCAGCCTCTTGTGAATCTGATAACTGGCAAGCCTCCGAGATGAATCATTTGATACGATTACAGTCATCTGAAATGCTTTTCCCTGAAGACAAAGCTTAGTCTGCAAGGAGGGGTAGAGACTGGGATTCTGAGTTGCTGACTTTGTGGGCTACATTTTTTTAATGCAGTTCAAATGAGCTGTCTTCTCGGGGTGTTTTGAAGGTTAGACCGTGTGCAAAGGAAAAGAATCTTATCAAAATGTGCATCTACTGTATATATGAGGTTTCACACCTGTTTGGAAATACATAATAATACATTGCACTCTTTTGTTTATATTGTTAGCACATATACAGTATACAGTATGTGACTTTGAACATCTACTGTACTAGTATACATTTTCAGCTGACAGCGGCATAAAAAATGATCAGACAAAACAGATAAAGCCTTTTTAAAGTGGTTCTTTATGTATTTTTCATTATTACATTTATTTGGATTCTGCTTCTCTGTTACGCCTGCAGCAATATACATTTATTTGCATCAAGCATAGATTTCCATTGTTTCTTTGGCATACTGCTTAGCTTATTTTACACGAAACTGCATCCAGACATAAGCAGTGAATGTGGTTTTCATGTTGTCAGTTATTGTGGAAATGGAGATGATGCTCAACACATTTTATGTGTTTGTTATGCCTTTAAAATTCTCCTATCTGCTGCGTCTTCCGACATTTATCATAAATGATAATTGGAACTAAAAGTTGAGACATTTCAGAAGTTCCGGAGTTTTCAGAAGTGTGTCTTTAAGAGGTTTATCTGTTTTCCACCTGTCCATTCCATAGCATTTTCATGGCAGTATTTGGAGCTACAGCTATAGCTATATGTTGTTACATCATGCTGAGTAAACAGATTTGAGCTGTTTTTGAGCTATGTGAATAATAAATGGGAGATAAGAGCCCACCAGTATATCATCAAACCATAATGAGCTGTGGGCTCTGTTTTAGGCTGGGTCCTTGGTGAACTGGGACTGGCACAGCTGGATCAGACAAAGCTGTCCTAGTCCCAGACAAGCAGCAGTTTAGTCCAGTTGACAAGCGATCAGCATTTACAAAACAAGAGAGAGAAAGGTAAAGTAAAAGGTGATTTCTTACTTGCTACACCAAAGTAGACTTTTAACGATATAATGAAATGTGGACAGAAAGACAGAAACAGAAAGATTAAAAACTCCAATAAAAGCAACTGGCTACCTTATTGTACTGATTTTGTTTCTTGGAAAATAATGATCTGTCCTTCAGTTATAACAGATTGCCACAATTGAGTGTTACAGAGTATTCATATCTTTTTCAGTGTGTTTTTTAATGTTGTGTGAATCTGTCACCAGTTAAGTTTTCCCTTTCCCTGAGCTTCATTGCAATTCTTCCCTTTATTACAAGAGTTTTATTAATACAAGGAGTACAAATAAAAAGATACTTTGGAACGCTAAATAATTTCAGTTCTGCACGTTTCCGTTTTTACATGCTTTTAAATGGAAAACACATTAAAATGTGAACTTTGTAACTCAGTAGCACAGCTGGGAAATGCGTGACCAGAGATTGGTCAGCTGCCTTTTGCTTTCAATTCAATACAAATGCAATACTGAAGTATTACCATTAAAATCTAATATTTTAATTGTATTTCAAAAGATTATGTGCAGTCTTACAGTGTTCTGGTTTAGTCTTTGCTGGAGAGGGAAATGACTAATTGAATTTGAAATCTTGTTTAGAGGAAATCAGATACACTGTTGTCTTTTGGCTTTCTTAGTGTCCTGTACATGGCCAGATTAAGAAGTGCATTATTTGGAAATTTATATTGCATATTCTGGCAGTGTCAGCCCTCCCACCTTGAGTAATACGCTTTGGGTGTGGAATGGGATGTTCTCATGATTTACTTTTCTTTTTTTCTTTCTGAACATTTAACTTTTCTTTTCCTAGTTTAGAGTGCTTTATACTGTATGTTCTGTAGTTATTTTTCACATAAAGCAATAGCTCATACTCTTCCTTTGATCAGTTCAAATTGAAAAGGAATGCTATCTTCCCAATACCCTTTTTTAGCATACTTTGGAACAAAAAATGAATCATGTAACTCACAAAACGAGCCTTTTGTACAGTCTAGTGTGAACTCTCAAACCTCATTTTGTGTTCTGAAAAGCGCTGGAAAAAGACCTGAATGTTGAATGAAAACATGACAGTTATAATAGTAACAATAACTTTACAGGTACTGGGGACTCTCCCCCACCACCACCAATGTAGCAGCCATCTGGATGATGTGCCAATACACCTCGAAATTTGGCCAGGACACTGGGGTTATCACCCCTACTCTTTTTGAGAAATGCTCTGGGATTTTTAATGTCAGTACCCCTGTTTTATTTCCTATTAAAAAAAACAACATATTTTTATAGTATAGTGTCGACATCACTATACTGGGGCATTAGGACCCACACAGACCACAGGGTGAGCGCCCCCTACTGGTCCCACTAACACCTCTTCCAGCAGCAACCTTAGTTTTTCCCAGGAGGTCTCCCATCCAGGTACTGACCAGGCTCACACCTGCTGAGCTTTAGTGGGCTGCTAGTTGTGATTTGCAGGGTGATATACTGTAGCTGCTGGACAGTTAATTGTAAATAACATTTTGTCTGGCAAATGAATGTGTTAATTTTCAGAGGCATTTAGGAAGGAATGGAAGTATGTTAATTATGGAAAACTTTAGTACTAACCCTTCAATCACTTAGTATCTGTTCATTCATAGTCAACTAATAAATAAAAATTACCATACATCCACTAAAACATTTGCATATTAGGAGAAATGTATTCTTGTATTTTATATGTTACCAGTGTCAAGCAAGTAATATCCTGAAAAACATTCAAAATGCAGCAAATGATATCAGAATCAACATTCTTCTCAGTATATTATACTGTTTGCCTCGCTTCTCATTTCCCACTTTTTGTCATAGAAAGGCTTAATTTGGGTTTCTTTAATACATGATGAGGGAAAAGGGGCTGTTTTTTGCCATCTAAAGTAAGCTAGGTTCACCTGTCAGGGAATAAACAGAACACCCCATAGTAGCTGATCCAATATTCCTTCAGTTTACTTCCTCACCCTGTCAGCGAGTTTGAAATAGAACTACTCTGACATGTGCAGCACCTCCACAGACTACAAATTGATGGGGATGAAGCACAAAGCTTGCCTTTCCAGCGTTCTTCAGCTTTCCTCCGACAGCCTTAGCAGTTTAAACAATAAAATTCCCCAGGTTAGACATGCGGCCTGCTTTTTGATTTTGAAAAAGATATCTCCACCTTCTGTCAGATTCCTAGAATTTAAATATATTAAATTCTGATCATTCTAAGAGTGAAAATGGCATAATTAGTTCTAAAACATTTGAACAAATAATAGTTTGTTCTGTACATATATATGCATGTTTATATACATATACACAATTTATGTACACTTGAATATATACAGAACATTTATCAATAATACTTTATTAGCATTCTCATATTTGTTTTCCCTTTCATTTAGATCTCATAGAATTTATTGTAAAATCCAGCTGCTGTTTTCACAGGATCTCACAGGATTGTTTCATATGTAGAGAATGGGAGGTCTGTCATTTGTCCACATCCATATTTTTCAGGCTGAAAGGATGTTCTGACCATACTGGTGAGAAAGAAAAAGAGGGTGAAAAATAGAGATGAAGGGTGAAATACATTTTGAGCAAAACGCAGGTGGACTCAGTAGAGCTTGTTGCTGTGGTAGTTATGTCTGGGGTGTGTTTTTTCAACAGTTCATTTGACAAAAATTGTACATGTCAAGCAATGTCACAGTAGTCTGTATTACATTTTTTTCTTCCTTATTCTTTGTCCCTTGCAGCCAGACCTTGATAAATATGATGAAATCCCCAAATCAAGCATTATAATTCACCATCACTGAAACCTTGACACCAGTAAATACTTTAATTGTGGAGCTAAATTTACTTTGAATCTACGTCTCTGGCATCAAAAGATGTAATGACAGCACATTGCATTCACGTTATAGTGTACATGAAAATCTTTAAGCGTTGGTAAAGAACAAAGCATTCTATAATACTAACCTGACTCTGGGCATATTCAAAACAGACTAAGCAGCTCTGACAACACTGCTGCCTTTTAAGTATAACTATTCAAAGTATTCTAATGTAATTGCTGTAAAAGAAACAAGTAGAAAAAAGCTCCTGTGTTGTTAAAATGTGTGCTATCATGCAAAAAAAAAAGACAACTGAGTTTTAAACAATCTTATTATCTCCCTACACAATGTTAAAATAAATAATAAGCATGTCATTTTGCTCCATGGAGTTATCTGTATAAAAGGGATGTGTTGGCGTTTTTATTTTTTTTTATTAGGGCTGTGGCAGAGTAGTTAAAGCATTAGGTATCCTCATTGTAGGTGTAGAAGAACCCTATGATCCAAGCAAGTATTAAGTATTCATCATAAGATGCTTTATATAGGTCACATCTTGTAGTAAGTGATGCTTGTGAGAGCTCCTTTATCTTCATATACATATACAGTGCTGTTTAGCATTGTCTTCCACTGTGGTCATATATAACATGACCAAGAAACTAAATCATGGGAGTCTGCCTGCAGAAGGTGACCCATTAGCCTGATGATATTCTGTTTTTCTATGGGATTGATGGCCGTACCAGTGGCGGTAGCTTGCAAAGTGTGAAACCCTTCCTCATGTGGATTTGTGATTACACTGAAAGAAGTGCATGCTTTATAGTCTCCTCTCCTCCCAGCTGATCCACTTTCATGACTGCTGTTCCTGGGTTTTGTCTGCTTCTGCCAAGTGTTTGTCTCGAATATTTCATTTTGTTTCACCCCACAATTAAAATCTGTTAAATTCTCAGCGTCATCAAAAGTAAAGCGGATGAACACAGCTGCATTTCTCTGAATTCATTTTTAGCTTTTATAAGGACAGATTTGTCACCTGCTTTTGACTGTGATGGTGATCTACTTGAGCTGCAAGTAATGCCTGCAGAGGCACACTCAATTGGTTCCTACTTCCCTGGAACATTCCTTCTCACATGTGCAACGTTATTGTAGGACATAAAGAATGTTCTATTCAGAACTGGAAAGGACATTCTAAAAATGCTGCTTAGCTCCTTTCCATGTAGGGTAAAAGAAAGGGAATGACAGTATGTGGTATACAGCCACACACTAACTGTGAACTTTCAGGCCACAGGTGTGTATGTATTAATAAAAACAACTGCTTATTGCAGCTGGACTGAAAGCTTGGTTTCAAATATATGGGAAAATCTCATTTTTAAAGTAATTGAAAACCCCAAACAATACTACATTGTTTTGGTAAAAGCCTTTGATTGCCAGAAGTTAAGCCATTGTTGTTGTTTTTTTTCATCCGTTTAACTGTGGAAAGATGAGAAAAAAGAGAAAAAATAAAGGCCACCAGGTTTGATGTGGCCCAGTGCCAGTCTCTACAGACTGAAATTGTTTGTTTTTTAATATAAACAGTAAAAATTAATGTATGTGTTTATAAAAGAAGAGAAAACGTTACCGCTGTAAAAGTCTTTCTGGAGTCAAAGGTTGAGCGATGAGCTTAATGTGATTATAATGTTTAGCTTAACATGATAAAATGGGCACCGAAAAGGAAAGAGGAAATGTTGTGTTCTGCAAATGTTAGCTAACTGAGGCTCAGAGAAAGACAATATACTGAGAATGTTTATTCTTCACAGTATTTGTAGGCCATCTGGATGTCAGCAGAGAAAGGGCATTGTTGGAATAGTTTGTGCTCCACATGTGATCGGGAACAGTGTCTTTGGTCCTGGAGCAGCTAGTTACAACTGTGGAAACATGTGGCTTTAAAACCATCCGTGTTGAAGGATCCTTCATACACATACCATGAAACACAATGCATGTTGAAATACAAGTTGATGTTTTAACGGAATGTATTGATTGTGTTCTTAAAATAACTGAGCTTCATCTTGAGACACTGCTACGAGTGCGTCAAATCTTTTTTTAAACTAAAAGAATGTAGTTGTACTTCACGCTGATTAGCAAAGTGAAATATTTTTTCAGCTTTCATTGATGTCATTGGGTGATAAATTGCTCAAAAGCCAGCATATAAGAAAGTAAAAGCAAAATAACAATCCTGAAGCTATAGTGCTTCATTAGGTGATGCCACCTTCCTTAGAAATTGCCATGAAACTGTCTTGTGTGTGGAGTATACTTTTTAATCTCAGTTTGACAGGGAAAATGCTGACTGACGTTAGAAGTTGTGGATAATGAGATCCGTGGGGAAGGTATAATCTTCAGGCAGCTGCAGATAACATCAGCATAAGTTGCCACAAAGTAGTTTAAAGCTCTCAGGTAAGTCCCTTGAAATAACAATATCAGAGTGCAGGTGTGTAATAATGATGTTCCCATTAACACTACTTAATGATCATCAGGTCAAATGCATGACCACATACTTGCCTCATTAGAAAAACAATCAATGAAAATAAGCCATCTTCAGTATAAGTGTTGTCTCGCAGAGCAAAATGATTTTTTTTGTTTATATACTTATATAACTTCCTTAGTGAGTAAAGCTTCACCTTTTTTTTCTCTAATGAGACTATATTAAAACATCCATCTTTAGCCTGGGATTCACAGTTCACTGTTCTAAAGTCAGGTTTTCTAGTCTTTATTTAAAAATATTAGCATTGGTTTTACATTTCTAAGTACTATGAAGTACTACTGTAAAGTCATAGAAAGCTATGTTACAGTGCTGATATTTATTTAAGCATGTTATGTATTACCCCGCTCATAGTTCGATTTCAAGAGTGCTGTATAATAGAAATTTGTGTTAACTTCCAGCTTTGTAAAGCAGACTTTTTGTCTTTGAAAGTGTATTTCCCATGTTTTCTTAAACTGACAGATATCATAGATAGACTCATGAATTAAGAGCACTGAAAACAGCAAAATCAAATGCATCACCATGTTTGCGCACATGGCGTATTTGAAGGACAGAGGTCATTTGTCTTAACTGCCACTTATTCTCCAACAAATTCCAGGAAGTGTATAATTGCCACTTATTCTCCAAAAACTTCCAGGAAGTATAATGTTCTTGTATTATTTTTCTTAGCTGATAAAGAAATTAGTTTAAAAGATCTGGAAATCATTTCCTTTTAAGAAAACAACAAAAAACTATATCAAGCATTGCTTATTCTTGGCAAACTGGAATGCCTTTTTGAAAACAGCAGATGTATGGAAATTGCGATATGCATTGAATTACATAGCTGGTACTTGCTGGTCTTAAAGCACTATTTTTTTTAAGTTCATCAGTTACTATTTTAATTAGTTAGAACTGTTTGTTTTAGTGACCTGTCTTAGGTTAAAGTTAAACGATATCACTGCCACACATTATTTTTTACCTCCTTGGAGCCAATGCTTTTGTGACTGAGACATTTTTTCATGTCTATTACAAATTTAACTTGGGTCCATCTGCCCTGAAATATATCAAGTAAAATGCATTTTGTTGGATTGAAATAGTCATAAGTATAATGTAGCCAGTCAGCTTTATTGTTATGTACTGAATGGTACGTATTGTTATGTACTTTATTGTTGTGCTGAGACCTGTAAGCTGACTTGCATTCAAACCAGTTACTCTTAACAGTGTAGAGGTCTGTAACTAAAATGTTATAATTCAGCAAAATAAAATTACTTGTTTAGTATGCAAGACTCAGCACCTACTACACAATGACTAATATCAATGAAATGCAACTTGTGTTCAGAAAGCACTTTATAAAGCCTGTCAACTTGGTAATGCTATGATATAGGAAAGTCACTCAAACCAGTGCTGGTTTGCTCTCCAAATTACCTCCTCAACTCAAGCCTATTGCCAAGTCCTTAGCCGAACGATGTCCTCCATAGGGCTTTCTCATCCCGTCACTGCCACTAGGTGATGCAGTCATCTTGAAAGGAGGCTATTGTATCCATTATTATTTCACTTCAGGAAGAAAAAGTGCTCCCTGAGATGGGAATACAGGGCCTGATTTAGCTACCTCGGGGAGACAGACCACATTAGAAAGGCTTTAAATACTGTATATCCTACAGTACATCATACTAGTTTGATAATATTCTGAAAAATGGCACGATGAGCACCTTTAAGCCAGATTTGAATTGTTTCTGTTGCATCACTCAGCCTTTCCTGTTTAACAAATGACCAGGTAAACACTAAACCTTTAATAGCCAGTCATCACATGAACGGAGCAGTTGCCTTCCTCACTGGTATGTGAACGTTTCGCCCATGAACACCTCTATAACACAAATATATTTATGGTTCTCATCCTAATCGGGAACTATTAGGCAAACAACAAATTCATGACTTCCACTCGCAATCTACATGGAGTGGTGGCAATCAGTTACCATCATTTGATTTACTTAGTTACATCTCCTAAAATATGAACAGGAAGATCGTTTGTCTTGAATATACGGTTCAAACTGCTGTTTCAGCATCACAATGAGTGTGGATTGTACAGTCTGAACAGGTGGGAATTCTGGGCCAGATAACGATAAGATTTGGTACCGTCCTATTTTGGCGGCGTGTCTAACATAACTGAATGAGTGTCGGGAGCACAGGAGGCAAGAGAATGAAGAAGAGGAAGAACTAATTGACCAGCAGAAGATCCGGCCTGGTTGATGATGAAAGGCAAAGTAAAGATGAGAGGGCACAGTGATGTTTGTGGAGAAGAAAGGCTGCATGGAAGAATCAAGGCCGAACAAATATAAAGCAAGCTGGTGGTTTTTAGAGGAGTTTGGAAAGGATGGGAAAGATGGGTAGTTTGGAGAGTGTTTCCTTGGTCCAGTTTAGAGAGGGCAAGGGGTTACAGCAGGTGGTGTCTGGTAGGTTGCTAAGGATGTGCAGATTAGGAAGATGTTGGTAAGCAAAAAAAAAAAGAGATGTCATGGCAAGAGGGGGAATCAAGTTTCCTGGCAGTGGAGGATATAGAGAGGTTCAACAGGAGTCAACAGGAGGAACAGAGATTGAGAGTCAGGAAAAAAGAGTTTGAAGAAGCATTAAAGAATAGTTCAGATTCTGAAAGATTAGGCCTGAGACAATATGAGTACATCGGGATGAGTTGATTGACGGACTGGTAAGTATTTATATGACGAAATGACTGGTATAAGATGACAAGGAGAATAACACGGGAGTATTCTTGTTTCAGAAATGGTGGGCAGAAACGAGAGGCCCCAGAGAGCATGTGCAGTAGAAAATGAATTAGCTTAAATAACAGCTCAAAGCTGAATACTGTGAAAAGTGAATGATAGACTGCTACTGTGAGAAGTGAATAAGAGCCACATTCCTTCCAAAAAGACAAATGTTTATCTTTAAGTTGCGAAATGGTAGGATTGTTAATTGTCAGTTTAGTAATTGGTTTGTTCAGTTAAGTAAGCAGAGGCCATTGCTGATTTCAGGTGACCAGGATTTTGTTCAGAATGATCTGTTACTTGGTTTAACAATGTTTAACCAGCCTGGTGGCCATTTATGGTCTGTGTCCTGCATGAGTTACAAAGTAGAAATAAAGAATATGAGTTTAAGGAAAAGTCCTGTAAACCACTATGGCATCTGCTACTCTATAAGGATGTGTGGTAGATTACAATACAGGGTTTGCACATCTCCCATTTTTTTTACTTGTATGACATAGATATAGAAGTTGTTTCTCATCTTCATTTTTGTATGCTGCGACATATTTCCTCTCCTCATCATCAGTTTTTGTTTTGAGTCGGCAGGTGTTTGTGTATTCATTAGTCATACTTGTCACTTTTTGGTCTGCAATTGATGCTCTGTAATGGTCCATTAAACTGTGCTTTTTGTTCTGTTGAAATGCAGGAGACAGAGGTAGTATTTGGTTTGTTACGTGAACAGAATGAAAATATTCACAAAACAGAGACAGAATCTTCCATTGCGTGACTTAGGAAAATAGACATTTTATTTCCTTGGTGCAGCACCAGTGATACTTTGAACTTCCCACATTAGTGAACAATAGGCATGGATTTTTGTCTCTATTTTATACGTAAGCTCTTGTAATAATAGAGATGCTGAAATTTTTAATACAGAATGCTTGATAGCAAATTTGATGGGTAGACAACCTTTTGATTTTTGTCAATTTAATTCTTATTCATATTTAGGAAGTATGTCAAAGATCCACCATAGTTTATTTACTGCTCCTGTAATTTGATGACAAATGTCATCATACCATCATAAGTGTTATTTTTACATGAAATTTCACACTAATCTATAGTTTATCTTTTTATAGAACAAATCTTCATTTTGAATGGCAGCTCTATTGGGCCAGCAGTTCAAAGGTTATAGAAAGTCAGTTTTGGTCAGACTCCCTTAAATCCAAAGTGATCTATTACAGGAAAAAATTGGACATATATTGTATATTGTTTATACTGAAACAGGCATAGTCAGTTAAACTCTCAAACTCTTTCTCTGTCTTAAGCAGAAGCCGTGAAAATATTAATTTAAACAATGACATTGTAGAGAGACAATTTAATTTCTTTGGCAGACAATTGTATCTCTATCAGTTTCTGGTGTTTTAGGCATGTTTCGTAATATCTTTATATTGCAGGTTTACTGTACTTGATTAGTTTTGAATATCTTGTTAGAGGTAGAGATCTTATTGGAAAAATGCATTTCACAAAGCAAAACATTTGAAGAGACGGAAGGTTCTGAGTGGTTCTTTGGGTGTGTGAATCTGATGAGATGATAAAGATATTTCACTTTTCAGCAAGTCAAATCAGAACTTACTGTGCACTGTGATGAACAACTCAGCTTCAAACTCTTTTGCATTACTTTACTGTTTCATACAGTCATTTTAGAGACCTGAGCTTCTGTATTGACCTGGGAACTACTGATCAAATTATTCAAAAGCTTTTGTTCCATCTTAGAAACTAGTGAGGTACAGCAATTAAAGTTTAAGAAGACCTATCCAAACCTAAACCTTTGACCCTCTCTAGTTTTCCTGACCTAGTTCTACTTAAACAGTTTGACATTACTGGCAAAACCACCACAGATAATAATTTTCATTAAAATATGAGGAGGTTTGAGGTTTCCAGATTAGCAGAGACATGACCCAATTCAAAATCTCATTTCAAACAAAGTTTTTTCAGTGAATCTTTTGCTGTCGCTATGCATGTCATGTTGTCAGTTGCATATTTGGTAAGTAAATGTTTTTATATGTCAAAGTTTATTATAAAAATGGTTTCAATCTGATACATTATATGAGGATATAGATTTCAAAGCACTAGTGCTTATGGATCCATTAACTGTTTTTCTCAAACACCTGCAAAGAGAATCTATTATAGAATGGAGACTATCCTCTTTAATGACAAAACAACACAGGCACATTTATTCATCCATCCATTTTCTAACCATTTTCTTATCCAATACAGGGCACTGTGAGGGAATCAGAGCCTATCCCAGGAAGCAATGGGCACATTGCAGGATACACACTTGACAGGACATAAGTCCATCACAGGGCACAAACCTACACAAACACAGACAGGCCCGCACACACTCACACTAGAGCCAATTTTCCCAGACGTCACTTAACCTACTAGTAGTCTTTGGACTGTGGGAAAACAGAGCACCCAGAGGAAATCCACGGGAACTTGGGGAGAACATATCTTCACGCGGATAGCAACTCAAGTTCGGAATTGTACCCAGAACATTACCCACAGCACCACCATGCTGCCCTACATAAATCCAACTTTGTTTTTATTAGTAGAACCCGCCATTTTGTTTTTGTTGTTGTTTAGAAAGGTGACCCCTAAATGCACCGTTGTTTTGTTTCATTAAGCTTCACAAAACAAATATTCAATTTTTAGATGTATTTAGAAAAAAGTTTCAGGAAAATATAATATTCAAGTGACTCCAGACTTCACCTCCTACAAAAAAGTGAGCCTGCTGTGTAGTTGTGTTAAGATAAAAACCAGTAATTAAAATGAAAATGCGTTGGGTTAGCTAAGGGACATCCAGCCTTATCCTGCTGAGGGCTGCATCAATCCAGAGCCTGTCCTGCAAGCATAGGGTGCAGGGACTGGGAAATCAAGGCTGGCCACGTCTGTTACTGGACACCAGTGTGGTGGGCAGTGGAAGGAAGCTGGAGCATCTGGGAAAAAAACTGGCACAACCCTGGTCAACATGAGGCCCCACTTTGAACCTTTCAGAACATGCAGACACTGCACTGGTGGTGCCACAGTCCCCAGAATTCAACCCAGGACCTACTGAGAGGCAGCAGTGCTGACCAACATACCAACCTGTTAATTCACCAGTAAATTCCTTTGCTTTTCAAATAGACTGGCATTTTAATCCATTGTGCCTTTCTTTATTACTTTTATGTACAGTGTGACAATCTTGACATACAGTACTGTACTGTACTCTCAATTCTACTTTTGCATCCAACTTGGAAAGCTACTTTTCCAAATGGATGCTTTTTCATCTATATCCTGAATGTAAGAATGGTACTTAAATATTGCTCCATGTAAAACATACGCTGCAGACTTTAAATGAAAAAATAGGATCTGAGATATCCTACGTAGGCACATTAATAGGCAACCACGTGATTGTTCATCTACGACCTTGAAAACTGTTCATTATAACAAAAGAAGCTAATAGAAATGTAGTAGCTGACATCCTTGTTATTCAGCCCACAAAGCGTCCAATCAGTCCCTAATTATTATCAGGGTTATTCAAGCAGAAATGGCACTGACGTAAGTCCTTATGATCAGTCCTTGAGCTGGGTACAATTAGCAATTTGTAGCATTGGTGGTATGAAAAACAAAAGAATTCTGTAAACAGTGTTGATGTTTTAATTACAGAAAACATTATCACTTGTGTAGTTCTGATGCTAGAAATGCAACTATTGGACCAATAATTAAGAACAATTCCAAGGTTTAGTATAAGTGTATGTTTTTCCATAATAGAACAAATATACTGAAAGGCATTATAAATGCAGCAAATGCTATTGGTTCCAATGTTCGTGTGTTGCATTTTTAATGCCTCTCCCTATATATCAGGTGTCCCAAAGCTCTAAATGTTCAATATGGATTTTTTAAAAAGCATTTTCCTAACCCAGTATAATATACTGTACATTCAGTAGTTACCATGTCTAATAAATAATAGTAACCTTTATTTCATATATAGTGCTTTTATGGTATATCATCTTAAAGCTCTATACAATAAAACAAAAAGAAGCAAAAAGAGGTTAATACAGTAAATTAAACAATTAAAGGTAAAAAGGTAGAGTGGGTTTTTAAGATGTTTAAGATTTGGATGTGGATTCTGTTATGGACTGGGCGATTATTCCACATGCTTTGAGCAGCTGATCCTCGAGTACAGCCTCCAGGGTCCAGTTTTTTATACTGGGTAGAGAAACAATGCTGGGGACACCTGAATATACCCAGAGCCATGAACTGAAACGGGTGACTAGAGAATGTTTATGGTCTAATTAATGACTTTGGTTAGCTCATCTTTTGCAGTGCTTAAAGCATTGTCTTTTTCATCATTAGTGATGGAAATGATGGAGAAAGCGGATGTGAGTGGGAGTAAACATTGCAGAGATGTTTGTGAAAAACAAGCTTTTCTTATGCTGCCTTATTTAAACACACGCACATTCTGTTTAATATGCCAAACCACTGTTTGTCTGTAATTTTGTCAATATGAGGCCCCACTTTGAATCAAAACACAATAACTTGCGGCTTGTGCTGGCAATGTTGTAGGATGTGACAGAATTGTAAACCTGAAGTCTCTGTAGTAAAAACCGAGAGCTGCTTCTCTTTGGGTCATGTCGGTACTAATATGAAGGGTAAGTCTTTTCTGCACGTTGCACTTGTATGTAACATGTGTTGGAAATTCTGGAGGTGCTGTGTGCTGGAGATAAAAACAAAGATGACATCCTGAACCGTGTGAAACCAGTTTCCCCTGTCTGATTTCATAGTAGTTTGAAGATTGGTGGTAATTTATGAGGGCTGTCTGTCAGCACTGCTTTCAGATGTAAAAAATGCCAGATGCAAGATCTCTTGTAGGGGGATGAATCAAGTAATTTTATGTGGCACTGTCCGGCTTCTCCTTTTTATTAGATTTTGTGTTGAATCTTGTCGTTTTCAATGGAGATAATTTATTTGTGCTTCTTGCCACTATAAACCCACACCATGATAGAAGTCAATTTTGAAAAAGACCTTTTTAAAAAATGGTTTTGATCTACAGAAGTTAAACTTCCTTGTAACAAACATAGGTCTTTTCTGACTGGGAAAGAGAAAGGCTTTATATCATGTTCATAAATGAATTCATTAATTAAATTCATTTGACTGCAATTTTCACTACACTGTCCTGTGCTGTAAGTTGTCTTGAGGATTTTAAAAAAAGTGATGTGATTAGTAAACCTGCAATTTTACTAGCTGTTTTGGTTAAATACAGTGAGTTGCTGCAGAATGATAATGGTAAGTAGGGTGCATAATTGTGAGGCTTTGTGCCCTTCAAAATGAAATAATAGGATTTAATTTAAACCACAAAGCAGGGCAAATTACTGGAATTTACATAAGGTGTTACTTTTGTGTGATATTACTGGCCACTTGGATTTTCTTACCTTGAATCTCCAAAACCCTTGCAAGCAGCTTTGTGAATCATTTTGAAGAAGTGTGCTTTTCTGAGAAATCTTGAAATTTTTCAGACAAAGAGGAGAGCTGCAAACATACTGAGAGAGTGAGAACTGAGTGTGAGAGAAAAGCATAGAGTAAAGATGCTTGTCCATCAGTAAACACCTGACAAGAGGAACAGGTCAGAGATGAAGTCTTTTGATGGATCCCAGGAAACAAACGACAGAGGAAGATAACAAAGAAGATGGGATCAGAAGTAATCTGGTTAAGAGTTGGGGCAGAGTCATCCGGAGGAGTCTTATGGAGGCCTCCATCCACAAGTAGTTTTAGAAAACCTGCTGTTTGTGATTATATATATTTAACATTTTTATGATCTACTGTAGGATTTAAGCATCTTCTATCTTCAATTTAAACACTACACATCTACTTTCACCAGTCCTCAACTTATCTTCCACATACTGATCCCATCTCACCCACTTATAGGGTATCATTGTCCTTGTTTTTTTCTGCTTGTCTGCTTGATCCATTCTTATAGCTCTGTGTGCAGCTCAGTCCTATTGTAGTCCTCACAGTGAAATCACATTCTCTTCTTTGTGCTCTAAACCATTCCTTTCTCCTTCTGTCTCTTCTTGTTATTCTGATCATGCATCTTCCTATGCTTCTGTGGATCTTCTGTCGCTTCTATATCATTTTTGTGTTCAAGGTCCAGTTTTCATGTGGCCGTGTAGGCAGCAAATATTTGTCCAAAATTTTACTTTTATGGCACAAAAACATTTTTCCCTTTAGAACAATGCTGAATCTTGGAAATGTTCTCCACTACATTGTTTTTTTTTATTTCAGACGTGTTTTTCCTTTGGTGATATTAGTTGACCCAAGTGCACATACAGTAATTGTACACTTCTAGCTGTGTGCCATTTAATTTAGTTTCCCTTGAAACTGGTGAAGCACTACAGTTGTCTAAATGCTGTCAGTCCCACCTTGAAGTTAGTTCCATGTAGATCTCTGACTCATAATTTTTGTTCTCTGGCAGTGGTGCAAATGTAATTGTTCACAGTTTTGTTAATTTCCTCAGTGTCTGCAGAACATCTTCCAAAGTGGAAAAGATTTGAAATTACTGCATTCCCTTGGTTGAATCATTTTATTATGATGTGCTCTCTCTGTATGTATACGTTTTACTTTTCTAATGCAATTACTGTAAATGGTACAGAATATAGTCTCCAAATGTATTTCCATTTAATGAAACTGCAGTAGGTTTCTGCTACCTGTAGTGATAAATAGCAGTGATTGTCTTATTGTAAGAGTTTCAGTCTGTTTTTTTTATGTTTGTTTTAGTCTAACCATTTGTTGATTAATTAATCGGGTAATGTATCTGTATTACAAAGACCCTGTTTCTAATATAATTAACAGGCTTTTATTTAGCAGTGATCTCACCCCTAGCTGCATCTAGATGTGGGAAAAATATCCTTTGAAAAGATGGAGATTACTTTTTCCCTTCACAGCAGTAAGCAGAAAGAAATAATCTGGTCACTGTTGTGTGCTTGCTTTAAATAGGAATGATTTAAACTTGAATTGTTATATATCTAATAAGAATTAGCATTTTTCCTAAATAAAGCCTGTTTAATAGTAAAATCTGCCTCAAGTAAATACTTAAATCCTTATATCTGATTCATTTTGTTTTTCAAAATTCAGTGCCAAGCTTTTAAGCACCAAAATAATCTAAAATAAACATTATTCAAGTGGAGTGATTATGCAGCAAATTCAAATTGATGGAGGTTGCACATCCTAATACTATATGGCTTCCATTGCCCTATCAACAAATGAAATAGTAATTTTCATAATGAATGTGGTACGTATTAATTTTGGCATGTGGATTGAGTGTATGGACAAACCTCACTAAAGATAGTTGTTCTGTGGAAAGCCATTATTCTGTTGTATATTAATGAGATATCTTGGGAGCTCAGAAGAATTCAGTCATTTTGTAGTCGGATCATTTACTTGAGACTTCAGCATGCACAATGAGATTGGCCCAATATTTTTTTTTTAGTTTATACATTTAAAAATACACAAATTAGATCAAATATGTTGCTCAAAATCAGTAGAGACTGGCTTTTTTGGTATTCTGTTTTCTTCACTGCACCTCTTTAATATTAAATACTCTTGCTTCCACTTATTTAATTATTGTCATGTTACAGTAGAAGTTTTTCAGTACTCAGGACCACACCACCTAAAATCTTAGACATTTTGTAGCACTCCTAAGGAGTGCTAAACTGTTCATTTGTACATATAGGGAGAGTCCCAGCACAGATGGCTCTACAAGAGGAAATATGTTCAATTTGTTATAAAATTGTAACATGTCCTGTCGCTGAATTAGTATGCAGTATATCCTCATAGCTACACCCAGGCACTATAATACAAAGAGTGAAACCTTCTGACTACCAGTGCCGAAAACTGTGCCCTATGAAAAGCACAGTAATTCTTGATCTTGGGTCACGCCTACACTGACTTCTTTGTGATTCCATTTACATTAGCCAGTTTTGGTGAGAGAGCATCAGAAATTAGGGAGTAAGGAACTTGTGAGGCATTCTTCTGCTTCATCATTTTCTAACACATTTTTCAATGAGGCTACAGCACTGTTAATTTACAGATCATGATAGACAGATATGGAGAGATAGGATTTGTGATGAATTAACCATGCTCGATATATATTTTCATTTCATGTCTGGTGTTATTTTCACTCTGTAATGTACTTTGGAGTTTATGCAATTTCAGTGTCAGGCTGTCATTAAAATGTAAAGTTTAAGTGTGAAGATGAAGGTGGAAATAGCAAGAGCCTTTTTGTGGTGGGTTTCTTTTCCAGCACAGCTTTGATTCATCACAAGTTTGTATCTGTGATTGAAAAGTAAGTATCTTCTCTGGGGGCTTAAATACCATAGTTTATTATTTTGTCTCTAAGAAAAAAGTGTTAAACAGGTTGTCTTTATTGAACTTTTAGAGAATATTAAGCTGATTTATTAAAAGTGTCTCTGACAGCTAGTCTATAAAAGCCTTAATCAAAGGATTGCAATCCTTTGAAAAAATCATTAAATATTTTATATACAGCTATAGTTTTGGGAAAGAATTATGTGATGACATCTCAAACTGTCTTAGAGTTTAGGCCTTGTTGCTGGTTAGAAGTCGGTCTTTTATCGAAACTTTGTTAAATTTCTTTCAGGTATTTTCTCTAAGGACATCTAAGAAGGCTTCTAGCTATGCTTCACTTTTTTATCCATTGATTATCAGTCAACTGCTTAGTCTTGGCATGGTTTACAGCAAACTAAACAGAGCCTTTCCTGGACACATATAGTGGGGGACAAGGCAGGACTGTGTCCTTGACATAATGCCTGCCAATCACAAGATGGGGACATCAGTTAACCTAGCATGTCTTATAAGGTTATAGGTAACTGGAGCACCAAAGGAAAATCCACATAGACCAGGGGCAGAACATGCAATCTCCACACAGATGTACTTCAACCCAGAACTGAACCCAGGCCCCTAGAGCTGTGATTCAGCAACACTGACCGCTCTTTGACTGTGCCACCCTAATCTGTATTTCATGTAGATGAAACATTCTTCAAGCCCTAAAACTTTCCTTAACCGATATTCCAGGTTTGGCAAGCATCGCAAGGATGAGAGGGTGGGAGACAAAATTGAGCGCAAGAGTTCAAGCAAGTCGAAAATGGAAGACATGCAGGCATCCGAGGAGGAAACATTCCGAATGAAACTGGAACAGGAGAGGTGAGTGTTCCGCGTTCTGGTAACCACTTTAATGAAGTGTCAGGAGGCCCTGATGCTGCTGGAAAGCTGGAGCATATTTTGTTTTATAATTAAGTGAATGGGTCTTGGCATTCTCTTTTGGAAATTCTGGGAAGCCACTCAAATTCTCTTGGAATTGTCAGTGTCAAGGCTTTAGCAAACATTTAATGCTTATCTAAAAAACGCATTTTCTTTCTATTGTCCAGACCTTGATGTCTCCAATGGTACTTGACACTCGTTGCCTTCATACTTTCCTTTTCATAAAAAGGGGCTTAACAGATGTTCTGTTATAGGCCAAG
Source organism: Atractosteus spatula (assembly GCF_055471065.1). Classification (NCBI taxonomy): domain Eukaryota; kingdom Metazoa; phylum Chordata; class Actinopteri; order Semionotiformes; family Lepisosteidae; genus Atractosteus; species Atractosteus spatula. The sequence continues at coordinate 22,588,963 of NC_142711.1, read as the reverse complement.
GTTTTTTTTAAAAATAGACATTTCGTAGGATGTTTTTAATGTTCTCCATCACTACTGAGTATTATTGTTATAGATGAGTTTTATTTTAGACTTGACACAAGTAAAACTGTTAGTATTAAAAAAAGCTGTGTGATACTTTTCTTTTTGTGTTGTTTTCAAATTAACACGTTTTGAGTTATCTTAACAGTTATCCAAATTATTTGTGGATAATCAAAATTAAAACCTTCTACTTTATAAGACATAACAGTACATTCTTTATTTTTTGTCTTTTTGCTATACAACAGCTATATTTAATTATTGTTCAAGTCAGTTTTCATGTTTACATTTTTCTTTTGTAAACATCATTTGTTTACATTTTTCTTTGAGCTACTCATTTTTTAGGGACTTGAAAAATGCAATGGGCCCCTCTTTATTGTATATTAAGTGTATTCAGTTCTGTAAGACAAAATTTCATTAAATTTCCTGTACCTCATTTAAGTGTGTGTATGTCCCTGCTGAACTGTCAGAGACTATTTTGTTGATAGATGGCCTGCATTAGACCTAATGCATACGGGTATGCCCACAACATTCCTGCACTGAAGTTAGCATTAACACTGCAATTTAAAAGTGATTTTCATTTAGATAAAGCTTTAAAGCGAGGGTGGTAGTAAGAAAAGCAAACTAATTACTTTTTTTGTGTGCAGAACATGAAAGTTGTTTCACTAAGAGACTTGACCAAAAGATAATATTGATGTAAAATAAGCACAACATTCCTTTAAGGCGCAAAAATATTTGTTTTTCAGGAAGCTGTAAACGTGCTGTAGAGAAGTACCACAATAATGTTTATTTGATCATTTCCTTTTCATTTTTGAAGAAAAAGCTTTGTGTGATATGCAGTGCACTGCTGAAAATCTGTGGTTTCCAATTTAGTCTAAGTTCAATAAAGTATGTGATAAAGTAAAGACTCAGTGTCTGTGGTATATGAAATAGAACTGTTAATCACTGCCTTTCAAACAGTTTGTTTTGGGTAACAAACCACACCTCTGTGTAAATTTAGAAAGGACTTAAGCCTTTATAATTGTGTGAATAAATGGGTTATGCACTTAAGAGGTTTAGCTAGTATAGTGATTTGTTGGTCTAACTGCCATCTCATGCTCTGTGAGCTAGTCAGACATCAGCTATGACTACAGCAATGTAATGCAATGGTTATGATAGCATTTTTCACCCCAAAGGATCCCCATCCCTTTACCCACAATATATGAAGGGACTCTTAATCCTAAACTGAAGTACAGCCCCCACCTGTGTTTGACGCATGTGCATTACTGTTGTGCAGCCCAACTACGCTAGCAGGCAGAAATAAGAAACTGCATCACCTGCTGACTTTATATAGGCCAGGTTTTGCAAACTCAGAGCAGTTAACATCCCTACTCTTACAAACAGGACTATGGCATCTTTAATGACCTAAGCACTGTAGTCATAGACACACTAATGTTACGTTAAATGGCTCAACCAAAGGATGGCACTTCTTATCTCAGTACGGAAATACGAAACATGAATTTGAGTCCAAGTAGATACAGCTGCTCTTTACAGAGTCTCCCTGCTGGGATAAACTGTCTCTTTCATATTTCACTTCATTTATGGTTTCTGGGGGGGTAGCAGTAAGTATATAAACTTGTCGCACTGCAGTAGCCTTTGCCAGATTGACAGTTTAAAAGCTAAAAAATCAGGCTAAGAAGAACACTACTAGATGTGTGTTTCAATTTCCAATGCCATGACTCCCCAGAACCTCAGAACCATAATCTTCATAATGCAGAAGGAAGAGGGTGAAAGGAATGGTAGTATGTGTCCTGTAATCTTAAGCTCAGATGTGTAAAATTCCCTTTTTGTTGCAGTGCATCAAAGTAAGGCTGCACTTGCCCTATTGTAGAATACACTGCCGTTTTACCTCAGAGCCAAAGATGTTTTGGAAACCAACTCCTTTGTGTTTTTAACTATTTTGTTTATCAAAAACAAAACAGGAAAAAAAAACTTTCCATAAACAGTTTATTGCATATTTGTCTGGATTTCCTCTTGCTTTGAAAATGCAAAAATGCATTTCTTGTGTCATTTGTTTCCATTCTGGATGTCTTTTACCCTGTCTCTTCTGCATTGTAAATGAGAACTGCAGGGACATCCCAGCTTTCGATCCAACTTGAATTTTTGTGTCTTTAATGATGTTAGTCTTCTGGGAAATTGGCCCTGTAATAATGAACATGCGCTGGAATACAAATCCTTAGGGTTCACAGAACAACAAGGCTATCCGTTTGGAAAAAAAAATCAATTATTATCATAATTTTATAAAGTTATTATACATCTTAATACAAATTTAATAGTAATATACTTAGAACAGGGCAACTCGAAAGGCAAACATACGGATTGATTAGGGAAAACTGAAAGGCACAAGTTCATCTTAATACCATTATGAAATTCTACATCGTCAGATTTGATAAGTGCTGTGCCTTTGAAAAGCAAATGCATTCCTGTGAAAAGTATCAAAACCCTGGGATGGGCCACTGCCAGAATGCAGCACTCTAATGATATGTTTTAGAATTAATCTGAAAGGACATTTTGACAGGTGCTTTTAGTTTTCTGAAAGGGAAGTCAGTCAAGAGGTTAGGCAGTTTAATTTTAATACCCCATCATTACCTGAAAATCACAGAGATTTATGGTAGAAGGTAAGCGGATTTTACATGTTGTACTTGGAAACATGTTTCAGGACAGTAGACCTCTTGCTTCTTTGAAGTTTTAGAGAGAAATAGGTGTACGCAGAACCCAAACACTTTATAAACCAATATTTAGTATGTCTAAAGAAACAGTCTCCTTTCATTGTAACCCAGATATTTTATATGGTTTTATAAGCTTGAGATATGGTATCTCAAGCTTAAAACGAGATTTTAAAAGTTTCAGTCAGACGCAGCAACTAATTCATTTTCAAGTGATGTAGGGATTACAGAAAAACAAATAATTTTCCAAGTGACAGTTCAGATGCAGTGCAGAACATTCAGGAATACTGTATATTAAATCTGTTCTTTTTGTTTCTTTTCTTAATCTGTCTTTTTTTCTAAATAAAATAGATTTGCTTTACTCGTTTGTTTAACCCTATGTCTGTGTATATATATTGAGCACAAGGAATACACAAACTGTATTGTTGATCATAATGCTTCTATCGCCATAGAATGCTTCTATCACCATAATGTAACAAAGAGAAATGACAGTGTGTATCGGTGGTGTGTCCACTGTGATGCTGTGAATTGGCCTTGCGGTGCTTGTTTCGTGTCACAATGTGACAATTTAATTAAAAATGTACAAATGCATCATAAAAACATAAGAACAAACAAGAGTATAATTTCGTCCAGTCATTGTGTGGAGTGGCAGTGTTTGGTCTTCAACCACTTGGCTGAGAAGCCTCTTCCAGACACCCAGAACTTGTTTTTGGAAAGAAGCATTTCATACTCCATACTCCATATACATAAATTCCATTTTCATGTCCACTTTTGACCTAGTGTCCTTGTTTCACTATTGAGTGTTAAACAGTTCCCCATGTTGACCCTTCTGCATTCCTTTTAGGATTGTATATACCTGGATCAAGTCTTGTCTCAGTGCCTTCTATTCTAGACTGAAGAGATTTAGCTTCCTTAAGCTGTCTGTGTATAACAATCCCCTGAGACTGGGAATATTTCTTGCCTCTCTTCTGTGAACTCTCTAAGTCTGTCATTTTTGTCACATGGTGACCAAACCGAACACAGTATTTTAAATGAGGTCTTAACGGATTAAAGCTTAAGCATATATTCCCCCATTTAATTTTCTCTCTTTCTATTTGCTTTTATATTGATTCCCCACACTGTATTGATATGGATATTAAAGTACTGTAACTACATAAATACCTGAATCCCTTCCATCCTTCCTGCAGTTTAGGACTGTATAGTGTACTGTATGTTCCTGCTTTCAGTATGGATCGTTTTGTGCTTATCAATGTTAATTTTCATTTGCCACTTGCAGTTGCTTCTGTAATGTTAGCTAGTTTGCTACTTGTACAAAAATTGAAATCTTCAATATTAATCAGGAAGAGCATTTAACCTAACAAAAAATCCCTGTGGCACACCCCTACTCATATCTGCCCAGTTAGAGGCTATGCCCATTAAGATAAAACACTGTTTCCTGATCTATGTTCATACATAACCTTGAATTCCTGTAGCTTTTAATTTGGGAACTAAAGTTTTTACGGGGGGCCTCAAAAGCTTTCCAGTAATCTAAATATATCATGGCACATGCTTCAGTTTTATCTAATGACTGTGTTCATTGGTCAAAGAATTACAGCAAGTTAAACAAGACCTTTCTTTTTGAAAATGTCAGTCTCTATTAAAATCCCATCATTTGTAACTACTCTTTTGTTTTAGCTCTATTGTTTCCATAACTGATCATTTTCATCATCTTGTATATTATTAACTTGAATCTGATTACAAATTCTTTAGTAAAATGCTTTTGACAAATTCCCTTATTTACTTGCAATGCAGTAAAAGCTTGTTACAGAAAAAAGAGAGTCCTCTTGCATTCTTCTACTTATCTTTTTGGCACCACCAAGTCACTAATCAGCCTTTTACGACCCCGGATTGCTGGCTTTTCCTCTCCTAAAAATAGAAATACTTAGTGTTTGCTTCTACTGTTTTTAGTTCCTTCTGATTCCTTACAACTTTTTTCTTTCTTTGTGTTATACTAATGAATGTTTTAGTATGGTAATTGATGTAGCCCTTATTGTGCCCTGATCCATGGAAATTTGCATCTAAATTTACAACCAAACGGCCTACTTTCATTTGTAACCTTTTCATGTTTTAATTAGCTACTGTCTGTAATAGTAACGATTATTTATGTATTTTTCCACAAAAATTAATATTTTACCTCAAAATCCAATTAGGAAACACTTTTATCCGAATACTGTTATTGCAGAATATCCTATTTCATTGTATAAGACAGAGTTCTTCTAAATGTATTTTATGTCATTAGATGTTTTAGCTTGAAGAATAAAGGCAGCAATCATTAAAGATGATTATATATTTGGTTGTAATTATGTTGGTAGCATGCAGCAGATTAAATCCTAATTTTACTTTATGTACTGTATGAGTTGAAGTAAATTATTACATTGGCTTTTGACAAAAGTATATTGCATAATCTAGTGAAGGTGCCTTCAAATTTCAGGATCATATTATAATGGAAAAAGTATAATTGTAAATGGAGCAATTTTCCCCTGATCAAATGATAAAAGGTTTAGTCTGTTTATTTGCAAACCATGTGGCCCATTAAATTTTATGAAATAGATATATTTAATAACCTAGTTTGATATTGAACAATGCAAGGAAACGCTGTGCTATATAATGAAATATATTAAGATCGAGTTTTCAGTAATGAATCTAAAATGTAATATTCCGCATCATTGGTTTGCTAAGCTATGTTTTGAGTAAATAATTGTAAAGTGCAATCTGTCAAGGCTGCAAACTTTATTTTATAGATGTATTACTACTTTACATACCATTCAAAGTTGCAATACAGTTGCCAATTATTGCAAATAGAGATGGATTTCAAGATATAATGCTTCATGGAAAACTAAAATTCTCTCTATTCTTTCTGCAGTTTTGTTTCTTGTTGCTTTATTGCCAGATCTGTTTTGGAATGGGGGGGGGGTTAGGAATGATGAATAGGTTTTGACACTTACCAACACATTCAGTAAGAACCAAAACAAATTTTGTCCTTTCACGTAACACAGATGGTGCTGCTAAACAATTTATCATTGAAAGGACTTTCCAGAATACAGTTTAGATATTGGATATACTGCATCCGAAAGTTGGCAGTATCTTGAAGAATGTCCACTCGTAGGGCTGGTAACTTATTTTAACAACTAGTATCTGTGCTGTTCAGAAATGAAAATAAACTGCTTTGAATAAAAGATAAGGACTTGTAATTCAGAAAGCACACAAGGAAATAAACATAAGTACAATGAGAAACTCAGCACTTCTCTACCTCCAGGATGGTAAAAAGTTTGCTGGCGATCTTTGCTTCAAGTCCAGTGACACTGTCAATTTTAAAATCCTAGTTCCTGATGGTACTCGTGTGACCTTTAATTTCCCTCCTTCTGCATAAAAGCCCTTCTGAACATGCTCAGAGTGCCGTAACCAAAAGGAAGTGCCGGTCTCAAGCATTGTTTAAACTAGAGGTTAACAGGGAACACTTGAGTGATGATTATTTTTCCTCTCCTGGCCTATTTTCTATTAACATAGATCACACTGTCCATAGTGAAGTGTGAAATTCCTGCACACTTTGTGTAAGCTTAGCATTTTGGATCCTGTGACTTCTCAGTGACCCCCTCATAGCTTGGGAAGAATGGTCCTGGGCAGTAATTACAGCTTTACCGTGGATATTGAATCCCCAAAGGTAAAGTGTCTTACAAAGAGCATCCTGTTGAAGAATAGCTTGAGGCCACAGCAGCCATATGTCTGGAGCAGAGAATGATTCTGAGCTCCACTCAGTTTAGTGACATTGGTGCATTATTGCCTTCATTCTTCAGATCGTCTACTAATGAATAAAAGTGTTACATGATTAACAGTGTCTTTATGTTTTCCTCTTAATTATACCGCCTCTTTTTAATTAGATGAACAGTGCCAAATCCTGCACGGAGAGGCTTGGAATTTCATTTTTAATTAGCTTCTGGCATTAAAGTCACTAAGTAAGGTTTTTTATTTACTTAGAATGCATTTGGGAAAACAAAATTCGGTGTCCTTTATGCTAATATTTTACTTTTTTCTAATATTGCTTGAAATGACAAGACTCCTCTGGTGGTACTTTTAATTAGCAATAAATGCAGATTTTTTAAGCATATGTTATTTAGGATATGTAGATATTTTGTTTGCAATAAGACGGGTATAAAACTGGAAAGGAGCTGTTTAACAAAAAGGCTGTGTATTATGTGAAGATGTAGTCTTTTTCAGCAGAATGCTACTTCATATTAACACCAATTTTAGATAACTAATTTTTAAAAACAGCTGCTAAACTGCTGAACCAGTTGAAAATTTATGGAGCCTAAATATGGATTGTGCATGTCACAGTCTAGGTGTCACAGATAACCTGCTGTATGTAAATGATAACACGCTAACTCAGTCTAAACTTTGGTGTGTTGTAGTTTCCTTCTCAACTGGTAAAGTTATTACTGAGAATGGAAAATTACTCTCTTACCTTCGCCTTTTGTCTCTAGGTGACAGAACCTGTGGCAAACAATACATTTTTTATCTCTGTGTGAAGTTCTATACTTTGTAAATGAAATAAACTCTTACATCTGTGATGTACTGTACTTAACATTTCATTGACTCACTTTTCTTATTTGTAATTTCTCAAGCTTGTTGATATTAAGGTGCCTTACTGCCAAAGATGTGACCTTCATTTGCACATAGTTTTTAATCAGTACAAATACTTAGCATTTTTGGTTAAATATGACATTTATCATCCATTTTCTAAACATTTGCCTGAAATACATAAGTCAAGAGATCAATATGGTACATTATGGAACTCTGAGGAAATTGAAATTGAATTTAAGCATAGGATTCCATAACTCTGACAAAATTAAAGGATTTCTCTGTGCCTAACATACAATATGCTGAAATACAGAAGTGATAGAGAGAAGAAATTTTGGAGAAACTCTTCTTTTAATAAAACAAGTTGATTATAGCGGTTTGTGATTAAGACTGCATACTGTATGTCAATATTGATCTAGATAACAATGATATGACAAAGGCTATTGAAATCCTAAATGTCAGTGGCATGTTGGTCAACTTAGTGTCAAACAAAGCATGTTACACATTTCTGCCTGGTACAGTCGTATCAAAGTCACATAAAATCTTAATCATAATTAGAGTTTGTATGTTCTCTCCAAGTCCAGATTAACTGGCTCCTAGGAAAGGAGCCCCCAGTGTGTCTGTGTGTCTGCCCTGTAATGGACCTGTCTCCCGTTCAGTATGTATCCTGTCTTGTGCCGGTTGGTTCATAGGTTCCGGCTCTAAATTAAATTGGATAAAGTGGTTAGAAAATAGAAGAATGGTTGGTTAAATATTAACTAGTTTCAAATGTAATTCAAACTCTTGAAGTGTCCACTATTGGTATTCTAACAAATTTCAAAGAAGAAATATGAGCATGTACCGTATAGTCACTAATCAAAAGTAATGCCTGCCATTATTATATCTTCACTGTTGTAATCATTTGATGTTTTTATAACCCTGTTTAAAGCCCATATACTGTACTAGCAAACTTGTACAGTATATTCACATTGTTTTGGGATTTAATTTGATTCCCTGCACACAGGATTGAAAAATAATTTGCTTCCCAAATGGAATTAAAGAAGTACTTGTTCAAAATTATTGTAATGAGTTGTTCTTAATCTGTAATTACATATTACTTTCATTCAACTTTTTTGATTGTGTAATAGTTATTGATACTTGGTTAAACCCATACAGAACTTTTCAATGGCAGAAATTAATAATAGTAGGGCAGGTTTAAACATTTCAGATCTTATTGTCCATCTAAATACAGTGTTGTTGCATTGTTTTAAGCTATTATTGGTTAAGATACCCTTAGCATTGTGAAATGGCAAGTTAATTAAAATAAACAAATATTTTTTTCTGTAATTCATACCAACTGTGTGCTCTTAGGACACTCAGCTAACCTGAAAGGCATTCTGTATGGTTTCTCAATGTGGACTACCTTACTTGAACAATTTATGGTGCTTAGTATATTTTCTTAAAGATGTTATCTGGGCCTTTTGAACAAATTTGATTGATTTAAAATGTTATTTATAATTTAAAAATCAAAGTTAATCATGGTATGCTGAATACAGTAGTATAGAATCATTAGATTCATTTTTGTATTATCTTACTAAATGACTTCCACTTCTGTGCCAATGCTTTTATATTTTTGATTTGTTGTGCACTTAAATTTAACTTTAAGTCTAAGAAAATGCCAGATTAAAAAAAAAAAAACTATCTCAACTATTGATGACTTTAATATGTTGTACACATTTATTTTCTGTTAGAAATCATCTAAATATGTTTTTGTTCAGACGTTTTTGGTCACAAAATGGATGGAATTAATATTGGTAATATTAGTGATGCATTTTTTTTGTTTGTTGCAATTTTCTGATGGGGAAGAAATCACGGGGGCTGAATTTTAGCCCTACGTAAAACACGTCCACAAAACACATCACACTGCTGGCTTCTTTTGACTTAGATTTGCATAAGATAGGTTTGCCTATAGATAGAATGTAACAACTTAATCAGGTTTTTGGCTTTCTTTGACCCCACATGTTTTTTATCTGTTTTATAGTAGAAGCCAATTAGATTAAATTAAATCAAATTAATTAAACTACTTGAGAAATGAGAGCAAAATGAGAGTTTGGTCTGTGGATTTTGGTTACCTCTGGTTTAGATATTTGCCAGTCAAAAACAGATGTTTGTTTTTTCTATGGAACACTTTGGCAGTAATAAGGTGCCTGTTTTTTTAGTGTGCTTGTTTAAAGAGAGACAGAAATGGCTGTACACGCCAAAATTGAACACTTATTATTTTTAAGATAACAAATTTGGCATGGATAGACATTGTTTTGCTAAAGCAGAGCTTGTGAAATCCTCAGTAGCTTGCTTTGATTCAGTGAAAGAAAGCCAAGGTTCTGAAGGCCAGACTTGAGCCCTGCTGGAGAGAATATAAGGAAAGACAATCCCCAGAACAAAGATACTTGTTGACCTGTGGGAGCACCATAAAAGTAAAATCAGGTGTCTTCTTGCAGCAGGACGCATCTGGAACTACTAAGAGTTGAGCTTTGCTGGACAGGGTCAAGCAGCAGGACATCACTACTCTGTCCGCACCCGTGATCCCTGTGAGATGACAATATTTTTATTCTGGGGTATCTGCTTGCTTTCTTCCCATAACAATATTGTCTTAAAAAGACCTTATTCATACAAACCAACTTGAAAAGTGCAAGAACACTTCAATGAAACTATTGTATGAAACTCTTTGCATTAAAGAGGTGGACCGAGTTAAGGGAGGTGAGCCTTGGAATAAGGTCAGAAATATTTTTTTAATCAAAGTGCTCTAGGGAATTTTCCTCCATTCTTTATCCTTCTTTTCAGGAAGAGGTGCTCTGTTGTCAGTGCATTGAAGTTTGAATAATGCCATGTGTTGTACAGTGTTTTTTGTTGTTTTAAATGAAAACATCTAAGGAGGTTTACAGAGATTCATACCGCTTTGCAAAGGGAGTAAAATATTTTTCGAAGATAGTTAAAAGTGTTTTTTTTTACAGAAGACGTATTCAGGCAGCATTGTTTGTAAACAACGTAAAAGATTCAGGAAACCTTTGCATGAAATGATGTTAAGCAACATTTAGTTTTTTTTCAAACTATCATTTTTCATGACATTTTTCTTCTAATAAGAAGAATGCAGTTTTCTTGCCTGTTGAAGATTAAAAGAAAACTTCTTTACAGTGCTGTGCCAGGAGGCACCATGAAATCTTTCCCCTTTTGATTTTTTAAATCTCATTTAGTTACAATCCGAGCACTCCTGACTTGCAGAATTTCATCAGTGGCGTAGTGCTATAACATTTTTAATCCTTATCTTGTCATTCTCGGATTTAGAAACCTGAAAAAAACATCCGGGAGTTGTTTTTCTGGATTTGTATGTTTTGCAGCACTGGAACTGTGAATTGCTTTAGACTCCAAGCTTATTTAATATTCTGCAATATTTATTATATTGTGGATTCTTCTGAAACAGTGGATTATTGAGGAGAAACACTATACTGTTATACATGGATGATGAGGGAGGGAGGTTTGCTCTGTGGAGTGACTTTTCACTAAATCAGAATGCCTATTTAGAACACTAGAACACTCCAGGCCTTCACATGCTTTGTTTTTCAGCTAGAGACTTACCAAGTTATTGTACAGTATATCTGGCCTTGACAGAGTGAAACAGTAAGGCAACCATTCAGCATGATTCTAGGATAGTACTTAGACATGAATTGACAGTATTTCTTGACTCGTTTTACTTTCATACCACCATGTGAATTTTAAAGAAGCTGAATATGTTATGAGCTGAATTTTCGGTGGCACAGTTGAACTCCTGCAATCCTTTAAGATAACTAGATCTATAATTGCCTGTGCCTGTAAAAGGATCATTAGAAGGTGAAGACACCTACAGGAAGGTCATTTTTATGAGCTTTTTGTCATGAAAGTCTGGAAATTAAACATTCGCGAAGACTTCCAGCCTGAATTTCGTACACTGTTTGTGCATGTGAGGCTCAAAAGACTTGGCATGTTTCTTAATTGTACAGCCATTTGTTGATTATTGTGAAAATAATGTCATGCCTGCTGTTTAGAAAGACGAGTTTTTTTTTCTGTGAAGATTGAATAAGAGTTATCTGAATCTTGAAAGTTTAAATGGCCACGGCATATAACTTGTTTTTTTTCCCGTCTTTCCCTTTTTCTGCCCTAGAATTCAGGCAAAAACCAGAGAAATCCGAGAGAGGCAAGCTCGTGAGAGGGACTATGCTGAAATCCAGGATATCAACAGGACTTTTGGATCTGACGAAGAGCACACATACGCTGGTATTGGCTCACTGGAATCATCAATGGACAGCGGGCACAATCTTTCCTTGCACAACAGACCACAAAGTCCCCGAGAAGACCCCCAGCAAATTGAAGCGCTATACGCACAAGTCAACAAGTCACGCAACGGCCGTGCTCCTTCCGCCGAAAGGTAAGCACAGTATTACTGTAGTAATGCTCTTCTGGAACACAGCTGTCTTTTTCTGAGTGGCAGAGAAAAGCGATGCGTCCATGTGTTTTCTAACTGCTTCATCCAGTTCAGGGTCACAGGGGAGCCAGAGTGTGTCCCGGCAAGCCACAGGCGCAGGGCAGAGTCCACATTGGAATGGATTGCCAGAGCTGGCGCACAGACACAAACACGCAGCACTCACACCTGGGGCCAATTTTCTCAGAAGCCAATTAACATGCCAGTAGTTCTTCAGACTGTTGGAGGAATACAGAGCAGCCAGAGGAAACCCACGTGAATGAGGGGAGAACATACAAACTCCACACAGGTAGCACCAGAGGTCCAGAATTGAACCGAGGGCCCCAGCACTGCAAGACAGAGATGCACCCAGAAAAAAAAACGTTCAGTAAAACATATATATATAAAAAATAATACCTGATAATATGGCATGTCATGTATATCCCCTTAAACATTAACATAAAAAAATGGGAGTTTTATTCCCAAAGTCCATTACAAAGCTACAAGGCTGTTACCAGACTGCACTCTGACTACATTAACATTTTCGAAACTTAGCACCCTTCACAGTTAGATGATAAGTCTTTACTTGAGATGAACCAACATTAAAATTTAGAGTAAAGCTAAGTGGTTGTTATATTTAACTAATTGTAGGGGTCAGCAAAGAGGCACAACCAGTTAAAGTTGAGGGGAAGTCCTATTCTGTGACTTTAGATGTAGGAAAAAAATAATGTGAATAAGCTTTATGTTTATGTTGTACAATATCAGTGGTTGTAAATGGTATATAGCATAATTCATTGCATAATATAAATGTTTTTAACACATTGCAACTTTATTTTTCCTCTGAATATTTTTGATGATATGTAATATGTTGATCAGGAATTCTAAACGCTTTTAGAATGTTTACATGGGTTAACGGATATTTGAAGTTTAATTTTATTTTAAAGTACCACAAAAGAGAGCTCTTTAAAAATGTAGCTTTCTCTTTCATGACCTTGCAAATAAACGTGTTGCGGTTAAGCATCTTAATTCTTTATAATTGAAGTTCAAAGTTCTATATACATAAATTGCAGTTTTCATCCAACAATAAATTTCAGGTGAGAAATTTGGCATTGTATTTTATCAACAAGACAATGCTTTTTGTAAGGGACACTTTAAAATCTTTTTCCTTTGTGAAACATTTTGTACTACTTCTGAAGTGTCTTGGGTTCAGCAGTTTTCATAAAAAAGTTTGGGAATCAGATCCAGACTATAAAAAATGTCATTTTTCAGTTTGGACAGATGCAGAGAATAACATAATTTAAGTAGCTGCTCTTTCATAACTTTTGACTGTCAGGGGGGAAAAACCTGTCACTCAAGATTCTGTTTAGAAATCATACAGTATGTTTCAGCATAATTTCCTGCGAGTATTTTATACAGTTTCCCAATTTAGTTTAAATAACTCAGGATATACAGGGTACATGAAAACAAGACTGTTTTCTAGCTTTGTAAAATATCAACAAAATAAGATTTTCTCTGATTTCAGTAACTTTTTTTTTGGAAAAAAGATCTTAAAATGCTAGTGGTGTTTTCACCTGTTTTTGCAGGTGTGTTTTAAATCTATTGATGGATTAAGGAAATGTCAGTTTCAAAACCAGATGTTACCTTGGTAACATTTAACTTGAATGAGGCTAAATAAAACATAATCAGAATTCCTTCATAAACACTAGACAACCTTCTAAAACTACATAAAGAAACTGCATAAAAACCCTTTAGAGCTTGAGTCTTTAATGTTTTCAAATCTATAAATTTCACCTGATTTCTCTCTGGGGTTCTGCTCTCAGATATGGACGCGGGTACTGTATGTCTCGTTTTGATCTGTTATGAATGATCGTATGGCAATAATGTCATTTCCACAAATTGTCGTAAAGTACTATACGTATTGTTATAATGTGTTGTATAGTGGTTATGAAGGAGATATATTTTCATGCCTGATTCATGTGTTAGTAATGCTCTTTTGACAAACATAGGTACCTCCTTTAAATGCAGATACCCCCCAAAAAGGAGCAAAATTTCAGCTGCTAAGCCTTCTTCAGACCTGAACATTGTTTCATCCTTCTGCTTTTCAGCATAGAATTAACCTTTACTTGTTCCAGAATGCTGCTTTGCATCCCGAGGTGCTTCAGGAAATGAGGATTGTGCATTTAAAGAAACTTTACCATGACTTCAGTTTTTTTGTTCAGGAAGGACATCCTTAACATAATTTCACTTTGGGAAGAATGCCCAGGTATTAACAATAACAGTGGTTCTGGACATTAAGGACATGAACAAATAATTTGTAGTTGTTGACATATAGGGTCACAGGCATTCACCTTCTGATAGTGAATGTCATATTCTGCTTTTGTCTGCCTGTGTTTGTTTCTTTTTCTGCAGTTCTTGCCTTCAGTGATACTTAAAACTTAAAAGGAAGGTAATCTTATAAATAAATATGCAAAAGTGGTAAGGCCTATATTTGACTTTAGCAGTGCTTGTCATTCAGTTATATTCCAACACCCTATTCATTATTGCTTTCATCAAATGACATTTAGTCACCATATTTTATTTTACTTACTAAATTACTTTTCTGTGACAATTTAAATTAGTTTTTTGTTACTCTGCCAAGAAATGAGGCAGGTCTTTTATAGCTTTGCTGTAATTGCACATTGAAATGAAGTCCTTATCTGTATGAATACATAGATATGTATATGCATATAAGCACTACACTTTTTGAATCAAAATTAATTTGATTGGGCTTAAACTGATACATCAGTGTGATCTGATAAAATGTACAGATGAGTTTTGTAATGTCTTCAGTTATTGAGTGAAACCCAAAACATTGATTGTGCTAATTTAGTTAATATATACAGTATATATAGTCTGAGGAGAAACACCTTGTACTGTAAGTTAACTGTTATCTACCAACTGTTATAAACAATAACACTTGGTAGACCCAGGTCACTTGTTATTTCTTCTGCAGGACATCAAGACTATTTTGGTTATTTACTACATATGCTTTTGGTTCAAAGATGCATTAAATTCTTATACATACTGTATAAGTAATCTGATTGGAAGCAGCTCTCCAATAAATTCTTCTAAGTATGATAAAGATTGTTGTAGTAGTAATATTTTTTCAAAATTGATTGATCTTTCTCAAAAGCTAACTCTCAGGTCAGTAAATGTAACTTTTTTAACATTTTAATTTTACTGCTTGGTAAAAGATTATTTCATATACATTATATACACAGCATTGTATACTGTATATTTAGAATTATTAACCCTTTTTGTTTCTCACTTGAATTATGTTGAGCTAGACTTCAGACCCTCTTCAGTAATTCAGTACTTGTACACTAACCTGATATGAATAGAGATATACAGAAATGTTCCAAAATAAGCCGTTTGCCTTTTTGCACAGTACTAAGAAGGTGTGGAACCAGCAGAGCATAGTCATCACATGGGATCTAATTCATGGAGGTGCTCATCCAACAGAAGGGGACTTTCCTGCTACACTCCTTTGTCATGTGGCACAGCCTGAGACTTGAACCTGCAGTCTCAAGGCTGATAAATTAACCCTGCACTCCAGACTAAAGTTGTTGGCCGACAGTTTGTACAGGACTTACAGTGCTGTATTTACAACCAGGTTCGGCCATCTTTGGTTTCTATACCAATCATTGTGGATCTGTGGTTGCTACCTTGCAGTCTTTTAGGTTCCTAAAATGCAGGCTGGAGATCTTCAGAAGAGGACTTTGCCGCAGTTCCCAGATTTTGATACGAGTTTTAGGAAATTTTGCCCTGACGCTGAAGTTGAACACCAGACAGGTGTCAACACAAGATACATCACACTGTAGCTACTAAAGGCAGGCAAATACTCCAATTAATATGTTAAACTTAAAATGCTAAAAACTTAAAATGAATTAATCTGTCCTGGGCATCTAACTGTGAAACTTGTGAAACCAACTTGTGAAAATGCATTTGAGAAATAACTAGCTATAGTTCAAATAAAGGGTTAAAATTGCATAGAATCTTTATAAATAATTTTGTTGAATGTGGTATTTCGCAGACCCTCATTACCAGCAGCACCAGGCTTGACCTATATTAACATCAGGTAAATTACCAAGTAATTTAATTACTGAATTAATTTTAGGTAGGCCACTGTGATGATTAGTGTCTGTGACACCACAGGAATATAGCACAGCAGATAATGTATGTTTATAAAAAAACACTTCTCAGCTTTGATAAATAGGTGTCCTAAATAATACATTTTGACACAAAATTTTACCTGCCTGGGTTTTAGACCGGTGAAGCCTTTGCACACAAACCTGTGATGCCAAACGGTACTACCATCACTTCAAAAACTCCTAAAATGTCGTGGAAGTACACATTGGAAAGTGAGACACAGTGTGTGTGTGAAGGTGTATACATGGTTATGTATACATTGTGTATAGAGGCACATGCACCTGTGTCTTTTATTGAGAAGAATGGAAAAACAGGCATAGCTTGTTTGTTGGAAAGTTTGTTTTGTACTGAAAAATGGGCCTTATCTGCAAAATATAGAAATGGGACAAACTGCAGTTTGTAGCTGATGTGGCTTCTATTCTTCAGAAGTTTTGAAATGGTAATTGTAACATTTTTTTAATAAGGTACATGTTTAAAAGGTCACAGAGTGCTAAAGCATGAAAGATATTTTTGCTTGTTTCACATGAAACCTTGGGGAGAAAGATTAGATTATGTATTCTGTAAATGGTCAATTGAATTTTCTTTGTAGTTTTAACTAAAAGCATTATGCACTTGGTCCTAGTCATGTCATGTGATCTTCAAAGTAAAAGATGAGGTTATTTTGAACCTTGTTTTATTTTAATTTTAATTGGAGACAATAAAATATCTGCAATGTCAAGTAATATGAAATAAATTTGAAAGATGCAGACAAACTTACTAGATATACCTATTACTAATACATGCCCATGAATTCTCTTTTTAGGGACTTTTAAATTGGATGTCATGGAAAAGAGATCAATTTCCAGAAGTATTCTTGATAATGTTCACGTAGTGTTTTAATTATTCAGACTCTAAATTGTGCTTATGGAATGTTTCTAAATGCAAACAGCAGTTGGTTTTAGTAGGGCTAGGATTTTGAAAAAGTAATAGTGTTGCAAATGCATGATATAGCAAAACCACCAAGTAGGACTGGATTTTCCAAGAGAATTCATTAATCACATTGTTCAATAATGTTTGGAAAGTATTTAAGGATGTTATGTCACACATTATATGGACAAAATGTTTATTGCAGGTCAATTAAATTGCATGTATTGTCAATGACTGTATAACAGGAATTCCTTATTAGGTAACATTAGAAAATTACTCGGACGATTTGAATAGATTTTTGTCTTGCATGCAACTAAGAAAAAAGGCTGAGCATGCACGCTGAGCAACTACAAACGCTCAATGATATGAGTAGCTATTGAATACTACTTCTGTCATCATTGCACATGCATTCAAACCTGTGGCAGCTAAATGTTTACAAATGTGCTAACTTAGTAACAAAAGAACAGGACAGAAAATACAGTACTGCATGGTTTTCTGTTATAAAAATGAATATGATAAAACTAACATAAGGCTTATACTGTATCAGCTATTGAGTGCTGTAATAATAATAATCATCATCTATTATTATTGTTGTTATTATTATTATTGTGTCAATCACTTACAGTGTAAAAAGATTGACAAGTGTAAGGTAAAAGACAATGCAGAAACATTGAAAAACTCTTCTTGCATAATTAAAAATAATAGAAAAAAATTAAATATAATAGAAAAAGATTCCTGTGCCATTATATGTATATATTTATATCATGGCTCTACCTAATACACTACACAAATCACCATAAATATGCTTTGCAACAAAAGAACAGGACAGAAAATACAGTATGGCATGGTTTTCTGTTATAAAAAGGAATATTATAAAAATAACGTAAGGCATGGACAGTTATTGAGTGCTGTAATCTTCAGGAAGGTGTGCTAAAGTGGGAGGGCCATGTGATGGGTCACTCAGAGGAAAACGGGCACAGATTTTGCACTGGGCTTCAGAGACAGTCTGAGAAGCTTTGTGCCTCTGAGAAGTTTCTGGAAACTTTGAAAATGACGAGCCAGGTCTGACTAAACTGCGGACAAGGAGGAGGCGGTAATGTATTTGCACGTTCTGGAGGCATTCCAAGTGCAGTTTGCAAATGAAGGCCTTCTAATCCAGATCGAAAATAAAACTGATATGTTGTTGCTACACCTGATAAAGCGGAGTAATGGTGTAAAGAAGATAAACTCTTTTTCAAATGCGGCTGTTGCCTGATGGATTGTGGTAAATATGGCAGCAAGTCAGCTGCCGCCTCACTAAAATGACACAGAAAGACATTGATACTAGTACGACTGAATGTGAAGGTACACAACGACCCCTTTAGAAGGATTACCAAAATGACCAAATTACAACAAGGTGGAGAACAGCTGCCCACCCAAGTGCAGCTGAGATTTCACATCATTATCTAGTACATCCCAAAAATTCTGTCCTGTATAAATTCTCTTAATACTATCTTTGTCACTGCCAGGCATTTATCAATCTCAGGCCCCTCAAGGTAGAAACTTATTCTTTAAAACCAATGAACAGAATGGGATATATACATTCCCTATAATCCTTAAGGATTTTGTCGGTCAACATATTTTTAAAAATGACCTTATATAATAATTTCATAGCGACCCAATGAAAATGCCAAAATCACTGCTAATTAATGATTAGTTCATTAACACTAACAGGATCATTTAAACCTTTCCTAGTGTTTATGTAAAAATATATAAGTATGAAAGATACTTTATAATACACCAAATTAAAATTGAAAAATCATTCACTCAGTATTTGTTGAAATAGAAGGTATTTTGTATTTCACACCACAGGAAGAAAGTGTTGTTTTCACTTCCAATTGTTTTGACACAGGTGAGAATTTAGATTTTTGCTCTCCATGAAAAAGTGCTGATGAATACAACAATGCTTTACGTTTTTTTTTTCTGATCAGAGAAAAAGTCATTTGGAAAGATAACAAGGAAGTGAACTGCCAGTCAGAAGGCTGCAGTATGGGTAGTGATTTAAAGTCCACCCTGAGAAAGGAATCATTTGTCACCTTCAGTCACATCATTTTTTGTTCATAAAATAAGCCCAGCTCTGCCTTTTATGCTGTAATGCTTCTCTTTTATCAAAGTCATTCTCTTCCTAATATTGATTATTAACAACAGCAATTGCAGAACTCTCTGTCTTACATCAAGGTCTTTATGAGATGATGGCAGTACAGTGGCAAGTGTAGCATATGAAGTGAATTGTTTCTGATCTTACTACTTTTCTGCTACAAAATACCCATCTTCATCTGGAAGAAATCATTAAATATCGATCTTTACATTATCTGTTTTTGGGAAGATAAATCAAAACTATGGTAAAGACGATTGAGTTCTACCATGAAGCCATTTTAAAATGTTCTCATCTTCTCTAGGTGATAAACTGACCTGTGTTAATTTGCTTACAATCTGTTTTCCACCAACTTACTTCCTCTTTTAAAACAAATCCATAGCTATTATACTCTATTACACCTTGAAAAGGGGAAAGAATTGTGTAAGATTTATTGCTGATCTAAATCATAGATTTTCAGGATTTATCATGTACCTCATGCATTGGTGACTGGAAATTGGTGAGGAGGAAAAATAGTGTTATTGAAAGGCAGTCATCAGGCTCATGTGATAACGTAGGTTCAGTTTGCTGTTGCTGTCTTAAAATGTTTTTAGTTACCGCTAGTTTCAGATGAGGTCATGGGTATAATTTTAAGATTCATCTTTTATACTTTTGTAGCCAAACACATTCTAAAAGCTAAAGTTTATAGTGTGTTTGCAACCTGGGACATAAAGCTGTTTGTTTGCAAGGCTTTTTGTAACATTTGAAGTTTTATGACTTATGACTATTTTTCATTTTTAAAAGGATCCTGATGCATAGACCATCTGGTGATTCTCTTATGACCTCGAACGAATCTTTCACAACAGAGCTTTCCTACTCTGTTAGTCACTCAAATAAAACTGGCTCTTGACAAGTACAGTTTTCATTGGCCTCTATGGAATTTAGTATTTCAAAAATTATTTTCTGTACACAATGAAAAATAAGAGACTGCTATAGGATTTGGCAACATATCACAAAAGGGGGTAAGTACTGTATTGATGAATATAGTACTTTTAGGTGAAAGTGCTAAAAGCTAATCCACTACCAGTTTGCCTTCTTAAAACTCTGAAAAATGTGTTGCACACATTAATTGTTTTGGCATGTATGTCAGTTGTGTTCCTATCTCTAATAAAAGACCCTGCCTCTTCAGCAATCGCAGAGATCAGCATTCATAAACAAATAGTCCATAATATTTTAAGTGCATAAGTTCTAACATTGTGGAGCATTCCTTTAATCACATAGTTTTATCTTAAAAATCACTTGCAATGTTTCCTCATATTTGTTTATTATAATTTGCATTTATTAGCACCTAGAAGAAGTAATACTAGAGCTGTAAACTCATCTTGACAAAACTTGTGACTCTCTAGTTAAAAAGGATAACAAAAGTTGAACCACAGTTTGAAGGCCTCCTTACAGGTTATTTTGGCTTGTCCATTTTTCAGCAGAGCACTTTGAAAAAACGTATATGATGAATGTCTTGCATTACACACCTGTGGCAGAACCCTTTTTTTGGTCCTATCCTTGCATTGAGATTTAGAAAGCACTTTCTCTAAAGTAATAAAACCATTCTTCACTACTAATTCCATTTATGGAGTTTGCATAGTGTCATAGAGAAAGACTGGGTGGAGTTCACACCCTAAAACTCCATTCTGGTAGGGTAACACAAATAAAATTAAAAAACAACTTTGTTCAATTGATGGCGAAAAAATGCTTTTGAATTCATTTTATGATTGTCCTGACAAAAACTGTAGCCAAACATATTTGTAATTTAAATATGGGCATAAAAGAGAGATATATTTAACTATCTTATCGAGGACCAGAAATATTTTAAACAGCACAGTCTGAAATGGTCTTGCAGCATAACTGGGTTGAAGGTGAAAAGTCACGTCTGAAGCCAAGCAGTACACATCTTTGTTAACTGACTTGGTACAGAGAGTTAGAAGTTTTCTCAGTTTACAAAATCAAGTCAATTTTTTGGACATCATAAAGTTGCCATGTTTCTGTTGTCAAATGCAGCTCTAGGGTAGTTTTATTTCCTGCAACTGAATGCCTAGCTGTTTGTTGGCAGCAAATGATTCAGCTGAGTAAAGCGGTAACAGTATAATTTGTCCACAAAGTAGCTCTGTTTGATCTCTGTACTAATTCTAACGTATTCCAGTTTGCCTGAGGTTGTATTAGTAATAACCTTCTTCGAGAGAAGTAATTTCTCATTTGGTCCCTTTATGCTTCTTCAGTTCGAACTTTATTATCATCCCTAGGGGAAATTTGTTCAACTTCTAGCTGATCATTATACTGTTTCATAGGGTGGCCTCATTGCAAATAGAGTATTAAAACATTTACAGAAAATGGGAAGTAATTGGCATTCGACGCCAAAATCCGTGTACAAAATAAGCTGTTTATAAAGTGGCAATCAAAGCTACACATTGTCCAGCAGGATCTTAACTAGAAATTAGTGCTTGTAAAAAGAAGTGATTCTTTGGCTGGATGCTTGATCACCAGGGTTCAGTGTGTAAGTGAGGTCCTTTAAATGAGATGGACTTGGGTGATGTCTGTTGCTTCAAGACTTCTTCACATTAACAGCTGAGAAGGCAGCAATCAAGACTCCATAGTGGCTAGAAGTTAATAATGGAATCAGGCACTCAGCTGGAACTGGAAGTTTACAGGAAAGCAAGCAGTTTTATTAAATATACTGAGATTTGCCATGCCAAAACTCATGCATGAGGCTATAATTCGAGACTTGCATTGTGCGAGAGCAACAGATGAATCATTATTTAGAATACATCTATTTTTTTTCTCAGCCTAGCGCTAATGTCGTTCTGTGGGCAATGTGTGACTTTTCCTGGATTGACTTAAAGGTTGACATAAAGAATGCTAATCATGGTTAAACTTTATGAACATTAAAAACAAGACATTGAACTGAACATTGTCAAATAAGAGCTTATTTTTATGAGCTCAGTACTAAAACTGTTGGATACAGAACACAGTATTTTCAGTCTGATGCTCACAAACCTCCAACAGCAGGGGTCTGAATGTCAGTATCTGTAGATGCTTCTGTTTTTTTGCCATTCTCCTGCTTCCTGTGGTTATTACATTCTACCTGTGCTCTGAGTCAAGCTCCATCTAAAACCAAATTAAAAATACTTGGATCTATATGACAAGCTTTCCCCTATATACTGTATGTCAGAGGCTGTGCACACCTGCACCATGAGTGACAAAAAATGTTCAGCATCCCAGTTTAAAAACAAAAGAAAAATGTTTTGTTTGATATAGCTGGAAATGGAAATTGGTCACCCAGTGACAGAGGATACATCTGGGATGTACATTTAATTTGTGTGTTCTGAAAGGTCTGCCCATAATCCACTTTGAGAGAGAGACTTCACACCTTCAGTGTGAGTCTTTCACAGCTGTCCATTGCTGTTAATGTCATTTGCAGTGCCTTCGGTTTGACATCATTCTTCCGCCAATTTTAAGTCTAGCACTAGTCTAGTGGTGTCTGTCTCCAGTTTTATTTTTTTTCTTTTGTAGTTGTATCCTCAAGCTGTAAGCAGTTCTGTTTTTACACTTTGTTCACCCTGATGTGCCTTTTTATCAATTAATCTGAAGTTCAACACACATATATTTTTTAATATTTGTAATGAAATGGTCCTCTTTTTCTAATCTGGCATCTAAACTTGACTTATTTCCCACTTACGAAAGCTACAGGTTCCCACCTGTGTGAACAATGACAAATAGTTGTCATTCTTTATGGTTCCTTATACAGTACAGCTGAATATAGTGATGAAACACAAAACAAATAAAAATGAAATATAGTGATTACCTTCAAAACAATCCAGAGGCTCACAGAAAGAACCCATATCGTCACATTGTATTGAGTACAATTCTAGTGAAGTTTAGTTTCGGAAGACATAATATTTTTTTAAAAGTGCAACAAGCATATGTATGATTAAAAACTATTAATAAATGGCATACTTTTATAACATTTTCATCTGTATCAGCATGTAATTTCCACTCACATAATGCTGTAGAAAAGCCTTTGGTTTTGCTCTGAAAAAACAGACATTTAGTTTTAATTGGTTTCTTTTATGTTATGTTGATTGCATCTATGCAACAGAAACCAATTACCCTGATTTTATTCATTTGCTTAAGTTAGTGTGGCACAGTCTGTTTTCTTGCTTCATTGGTGAATGCTATTACAAGTATCCTGTTACTTCAAATATGTTTGGTCCCAGTACTTTCTGAGTTGGCCAAGCATAATAAAGAGCCAAATGAATGTTTGTTTCTCCAGAGATTTCCCACAAAATATGCTATATTTTGCTTGACCTTGGTATACTTATGACATTTGATAACACTTGTCATATTTTTCCTTATTGAGGATTGTTGGTAGGTCTGATCGCCTAAAGAACTGACACTTGTCTTTGCTGCTTGACCCTTGGTTATGTACACAGGGAGTGCTGAGGTGCGTCACTCAATCTTTCATACAAGGAGCGGGGAATTGCAATGCATTGTTCAAGGAAGTAATTTTTGTTACCTCGGCACATCTTTTCAAAATTATTACGAGAAACCGAAACCAGTTCTCCACACACTATACAGTGCAGTTCAGTGCTGCTATAGAAGTATAGTTTAAATATAAAACAACATTAACCTATAGTGTTACCTGTGTCCTGATGGGAAATCTCAAAGTGAGATATCGTGAGATTCTTTTGAAGACAGACCCTATAGGAAAGGAAGTAGTGGCTGAATTAAGTCACCTTTAAGATTTTTATACCAGCTTCAAGTACGTCATGAATTCCTGTAGGAGGTGAATGGATGGCAGCCTCATTCCTTATACATACTGTCTTGAAATAAAGACGAATACAATTTGAATTTGGTCCAGTTAAGATCTGAAAAGTGCTCTACCAAAGGGCAGTTAAATTCACACAATTAGCTAGAGTAAATACAGAGTTTATTCCTTTAGAATTCAGAAAAATCTGAGAATAATTCAGATGTCACTCTGATGATATTCTTTTGGCAAATTATAATGACGTTGCCCCAAGTATTTTGGACCAATATTACCATTTTTGTACTTTAGGTAATCTGGGGTGGGAATACAGATTTACAACCGAGAGAATGATTTTTAAAAAGAAAATATTGAAGTAAGTTCTAAAAAGATACATAAGGTCAAAGTTAATTAATGATTTTGTTCACTGTTTCTGGGCTGTGTTCCCTTTCTCTCACCTTACAGAATCAATTTTTCTGAGTACCATGCTGTTGAATGACTATTCCAAAATTACATGCCACAATACAATTACCTACCATAACAGTGTCATACACTCTTTATGATAGTACTGCTTCAAGGAACCTCTGACCCATCTATTTTTGTTCTTTCAGATGTTGTGATCTGCTCATCGTAGTACTAAAATCATCATTATTAAAGTGGATTCCAGAGTGGGTGGAGTGGTCATGAAGATGTCAGATATTATGCAGTGTCTAAAGATTTAGCTCAATCTAATCTAATCACATCAAATGTCCTCATTAGAACTCAAATTCTTTGCACATTTAGAAGCAGATAGGCATTTAGATACCATCCTACTGTACTTCTTAAGGAAAGGATTCAGCTGTTGAATTCAACAGTATTTTTATGTTAGCATTTTGTTTTGTATCTTTGAATAATATTTTTAATGTGTATTGTATAAGTCCTAGAATATCCACATTGAAGTGCAGATGGTTAAGGACTGCACTCTTAGTCCAAATAATTCCCACAATATTTCTAAATATTAAAAAATAGGATTAGTATGAGCCAGGGACTTGCTGTCCAGTTTTTTTCATTTTAATCTGGCTCTATTCCTTGCTGATCTTCCCTTGTGTCCTAACTCTTGGCGTATGTGTAATAATCATACTTTTTCCACTCAAAAACTGAGTTCCAACATAGATCTTGCCCCCACAGGGAAAAAAATTAACATTAACAACCATCACATGCTGGGGCATTCATTTTGGCTGAGATCTGTCACTCCCTGAGTATCAGAGACTTCAGCCCTGTCCCTTACTGGTTAAAGCCACATGCCTCTTTAAAGGATATTTTTATAAAGAGGGGTTTACAAAAATGGTGAATATCAGAAATAAACTGAGAAGATTAATAAATATACATTAAATAATAACAACCCCCATTAACTGTAAAGGTTCTGTCAAGAACACTCCCGAGCGATGGGTATAATTTGAGGTACCTGAGTTCTTTGTTCTCTGGTGCAGCTTTGGTGAAAAGAATAATATGTCAAGCACACTGGTTAAACTGATAATAGTGGCAATACACACACTACACAACAAACAACATACAGTAAACGCTCAACTTTCAAGTTATGCTATTTACAGACTTGCAAACAAGGCATCTCTGAGGCCTACCTTCTGACCAACAAGAAAAAAAATCCAGACTACTTCTAAATTAAACAGAATATGAACTATGGTTAAATGTCTCTTTCTACAAAATGCTACAAAACGAATGGGAATATATCTTCCTATTCTAAACATGCACCCGCTAACCATGAGAGGCCACTTTTTAAGTGACAGTTTCTCTAAGCAGGAAATCAGCATTTCCTAAAAAAACAACAGAATGGCAAGCTCTCTCACGTTTCACATACTTACCGTAACTCGAATCTGGTCTTTACGAATAATCTGGACAAGGACCTCTTGCTGAGCATACAGACAGTACACTTTTTCTCCTCTTCCTTTCTCCTTTCCCTGTGTTTTCTTATCTTCTCCCCTGTCTTCCTCCTTTTCTCTCTCTGCATCTGCCTTTTATGCTGTGCTCCTTGACTGTATATGACACTCTTAATGATGTTCCAAGAACTTAACTAAGGTAAAAAAAAAAATGTTTTGATCAATGAATCTCTGACCACTACATCTCGGCAGACATCTTGTTTTGAAGCTGTCAAAAAGTGGAAATGTTGACAGAGCCAGGGTGCTGACCGTTGTCCCTTAAGATTAAGACACCTCAATAACCACTTCTTAAATGACCATTGTAACAATATGATTGCACAGCAGATGAAGAATGGCGTTACATGTTGCCTATATTTTGTATGTAATTGTAGAAGAAACAGCCCAGACACCTCAATTTAAAAGTATCTGTGCATGTGAATCCATCTGAATATGATTCAGGGAGTTTCAGATTTAGACAACAACAGCAAAAAAGGTTCAGTTCTTAAGTAATGATTCATATGATTCTGCAGCTAACTGGAAGGTGTTGCCTTTTTGAACCAAGGCAAGCATAACGAAAATGCAGAGCCATTCGCATTGTGTCTTGCACCTGGAAAGTGATAAATTAGGCCACTTGGAGATATTGTTAGCAGGAAAGAGCTACTGTATATTATCCTTCTGCCTTTAAAAAAGAGGACTTCTGACACGTGAAAGATTCAAGGTAATTTGATTGTTTGGTTTTAAAATGTGATCATTCATTTGCTTGATTATTAAACGATATCATGTTAGGGTATTGAAATACAAGCAGAAAAGGTAGATTTTTACTGTCTGAGACTGGACTAATTTTTTAAAATGAGACTTTATCAGATACCTAAAGGTACATCTTGGGTATTTGTGCTAAAGCTGTGATTTTGCTGCTCTTGCTGCATTTCTGGTTTGTTATGCAAGAAGTCCATATATAACACATAAAGTTAATCAAAACAGGCAGGAACAAAATTAAATGTACTTTTTTGTCAGAACATTTTGAATAATATTTTTGTTAGCTGCACTTTAAAGCCTACTGATCACAATTTCTCTCAGTGAATATAAACTACGGACAGAACCGAAAGATGAGCTGCTTGTATATAAATTGTTAATGCTGCTATAATAATAATGTGACTCACAAAAACACTGTGGCTGGAAGTTGGTTATCATACTGTGTGCCACTAGGAGTTCCTGTTCCTTTAAACCTTGTGCTGAATGGCCTTACTGAATAGAGGAAAATATGAATCTTGCTTGCATTAGACTCCTTTGGGGCTTGGATTCAGCATTAAATAGTCAATTGAGACAACAAAAGTGATTATAAGAGAACCTGAGCCAGAGCTGTGATTACACAAAGGGACTAATAAAATAGAGGGGCCAGGAGCTTTTTAATGACATCAAATTGCTTGTAAAAATTGCATTAGTGGTAAGCGACAGTATAATGGCAGTCCATGTTATTGACAGTCTTGAACAGAGGAATGAGGTCATGCACAGGTTTCTACAAAACTACTGTATTTGTAGAAAGCGCCATTGAGTCCAGCCGTGTCAATTCAGTGGTACGATTCAGTTTCAGGAAATTCAAAGACATTGTTTCAGATCTGTACTGGAGTTTTAAAAAAAGGTAAAAGCTCATGGCTGCTAGCAATTCCAAGTTCACATTTGGGAATTATTGTATTGAGAGGGTAGAGTAAAAATATCCTATAAAATAAACATCAAATAAATAATTGCTCAGCAGAGAGAGGCACAATGCAAATTGTTCTACTCATTGCAAAGAGGATACAAAGGAAATAAATATGATCATTGAATGCTATTAGCCAAAAGGCTCTCAAAGTAGTGTGATACCTGAAGTGTGTAACAGATTGTGTGTTGTATGTAAAGAACGTCTTACAGTTTTGTCGTCTAAGAGTAATGTAAAATGTCTAAGACATTTACATTGTTTTGTGTTTTATGACAGTTTGACATTGAATGAAGATAGAACTCATGATTATTTGTGGCTGTTCTACAAACAAAGTCTTCATATGTTTACCAGCAGAGTAAATAGTAATTGCCAGACTGACATTTCTGAGGATGTCTGTTGAATTTAAAGCTGCAAGTTTTGTGTAGGTCATACTCTGAAGTATATTTCTGATGATTTTTCTAGAGAAACCAGACACTTGTGAACTTGTAACTGATTTAAGATAGGTGTGGCTGAAATTGACTTAGAAGATGTATTAAAAATTGAGGTAAATGTCAGAAAAGGAGTGCGGACATTGATGAGTTTCAGTATAGAAACCTTGCAGTTATGACTCCTTTAGTCCCTGCACTGTGAAACAACCCAGCTGATTATTTGTAGTGAGAGTCAGAGAGTTCAAAGTTATTTGAAGATTGAGTCTTAACTCATCCCACAAAAATATACAGGAACAATTCTGAATAGAAAAAACTCAGTAATATTTTATGTACTATGATGTTGTTCCACACATTTATTCTCTATATTTCTTTGGCCTTCATATCATTAGTCTGAAGAGGGATTTATTTTATTGTAGTATCTGATTCTGTTCTGCACTGCTCAATGAATGCTAATTACTATGGTCAGTAACATTCTTTGTTTAGTTTTTGTATTGACATACATGTTGAAGAGATACCAGATTCACTATCAGTCTCACTCTCTAGTCTGTGTGGCATCTGGTAATTATGATCACTTCAACTTCAGGTCATGTACTGGCCTATCATTTTGCAGAGCACACTAAGAATACTGGGGATTGAACAAACCCTGAGGAGCCTTTTCAGTAAAATGCTGACTTTAAGTACATCTGTAATTGCCTCTGATTTTGGTGCTTTTACAGCTGCCTTTGCATTTTGTTGATTATTAACAGTACATCAGAACCAAATATAACAAAAAGGTATTATATTGACTAATAAAATGCTAGTCTTCTTCCAGAAAATTGAAAAATGCTCATATATATATAAAACCCAAGCATTTGCCTTTGCTGCAATGAACTTAAATATGGACTGAAAGCTAAAGCAGATTATCCAACTTGTGATTGCCTGTTTTAAAGATAGACACAAATTCCACATTTAATATTCATATGAAATTGTTCAGGCACTACAGAGGGGTGAGAGAGAAAATGGTCTCCTTTTAATAAGCTTATTTTTAAAAATGGGGAAGAGGAAAGGTACTGTTTACTCAAAACACTTCAGCAGGGTTAAACTGTCACCAAAATAGTATCTGCCCCTTTAAGGCAGATAGGTAACATTTTTAACACCATTGAACATGTACATTTTAATCTTGCTTAATATGAATAGTGGCAAGAACAAACTTATGTGTAAATAGGATTAATGTCAAGTCAGATGGCCTTCTGAACATCAAGGGATACAGACAAAAGAATTGTGGGAATGTTTGTCTGAAACTGCATCCATTAACCTTTTAATCTAGTTGCATCCCTTTCAAAGTCATTCCTGTAATGAGTAGGGCATGTAAGGGAATCCATGTGTGTAGTTGTGTGCTTTCATTTTGTGTAATCCATTCTGGGGTGTTAAGGTAAGGGGCAAAAAGCTTATTCCATTCTCTTGGAAAAAAAAGTAGCAGTACATTTGTTTTCCATCATTCATCTTGCTTCAGAAACTAAATCCTTCATCGGCTAATAAGAGAGAATGTGTACTGATGCCTTTTTTTAACATTCCTCTGCAATATAAATCTAATTAGAGAAAATCCTAAAAAAGAATGATTAAAACCTATGAAGTGTATCGTCTTACTGTGGAGTATTTTGTATAGAATTCTGATAATCCTGTTCAGGCCTTTTGCATTATGAAATAGGCAGCCACAGAAGTACCTTCACTTGAAATACTTTATGGAAATAGCTGGATGACTGAAAAATAATATGGATAATACAGCTCTAGGCTGATTTTAGATCTGGATCCATTTCGGTTGAACTACAGACTCACACCCAACTATAAAATCAAACGCACCACCCTATGAGATGTTATGCCAGTCCTAAGATACAGTATGTCTCTCCAAACTTTTAAGAAATTTGTTTTCAGACCTTTCTCTTCTTTGTTCATGTGAACTTGCACATTTTAGCATTTTTTGCATTGTTTTTTTTCCAAAATTAATGAAAGGACAGTTCCAAAAAAAAATCAGTGACTTAACTAAAACAGTTACATTTTATACATTACCATTTAAAATGGGTCTAATTAGTAATTTGATCAAATACCGTGATGCATTTGAAATCTACACAGTTATTTCATTACACCAATTCCTGCTTGAGATTTAGTTCTCTTGAAAATTTAATTTCACTTTAATTCTCAAATTTAATGCAATCATGATTTAATTGTCCAATGGCAGGTGGAAAGTATTGAATGCAATGTACAGTATGTACTTGGATTATTATTGGTTAATGGACAAGAAAGTTAATGGGGAAAATGCACAAATTGGGATGATGTAATTAGTGAAGCAGCTCAGAAGTCTGTGCTAATACCACTGTTCTTCCTGATTTATAGCAATTATCTGGATTCTTGTATACTTCGCAAAGTAGTCAGATTCACAGATGATACAAAACAAGTATAATTAACAAAGACCGGTAAACTAAGGAAACACTTGTAGATGTTGCAAAAAAAGGTTTAGACCACATTCCACACTGGACAAACACCTGGTAGATCATATTTAATATAGACAAGTTTAAGATGTTTAGACAGGTAACAAAAAAAAAACAGTGTCATACCCGTCTTCATGGGAGTGCTGAGGTATAGGCTAGTCCTGTCAGGACAGTTGCTGTGGAAACGCCATCAGACGGGAAGCTTGCTTCACCTGTGGGCAATCACCTCCTCCTCTGTTTCCAGGTCTGATGGAATGGCTCTCTTATAAGGTTGAAGTGCGACCCTGCTGTGTTTTAATCTTGTCTCTTGGACATCCCTCCTGTGCTTTGAACTGTGAATTACCTGTGCCTGACCTCAGCTTGTAGATTTCTCTTTTGCATCTTCACTTCCTATTGCTCGGCTTTGGACCTTGTCTGCAGCAGACGGTGTTTTTCCTTGTTTGCCTTAACTCTCCTGTTGCTCATCTACTCACCTGCTCCAGCTCTAGGATTTGTCTTTTGACCCATGAACCTCTAATACAGTTCCACACCTACTAGCAGTTCATCACATAAAAACTATAAATGTAAACTATAAATATAAAATATGAAATGCCCATTTTCATGAGGAAACTTATGAGAAAGACATACAGTATAGAGGGACTGTAGTAAGGCATTTATGTATCATTTCATCCTCCTGGCAATGTGAGGATGCAAAAAAAAGGTAAATAATCTTAGGATATGAAATTAAATGTGTAATTTAAATTTAGGGGTATTTTGTTACGATTGTATAATGCGCTCGTAAGATCTTTTAGAAGATTGTGTCCCCATTTTACTAAACAAATATTTTGGCTCAGGAATAATTTAAGAGAAAAGCAACCAGAAATGTTTCTGGGTTCAATGGAATGTCATACTGACAGGCTAAAAGATTCATATATTTGGATACTCTGGATTCCTTCGAGATACAGTACAACTTTATGAGATCCTGAGATACTCATCCATTACTACCAAATTGCCTTCCAAATGTACCATATATTATGGGTTTGTTAGTAACTTTAATCATTGAAATTTGATAACTTTTCCCAATTTATAAATTTAAAAATGACAAACCTTTGTCCGTGAAATTAGTTGATTATGTTTACATGACTGCTTTGAAAGGCCATATCATGGTTAAAAAATATCATAAAACTTGATTGTGTTTGCATCCTGACTGTATGTTTGGCATCTGACATGGTCAGCAGTGGAAATTTTATAGTATATGAATTTTGGTTCACTTTCCAAGGAATAACCAATCAATGAATTTAGCCATATACTGTGACAGTGCATAGCATTGTCATTAAGGGCAGCTTTTATGTATCTGTCACAATTGTGTATTAAAATGAAAGGGTGTCAGAAACACTCTAGATTATTTGCATGTTTTCAAAAGCTTCCATGAAGGCATTGTGTAATAATTAGATTGTAGTTATACTGTATGTCAATCTTCACTGGGAATACCAATACATCGGTATGTGAAATCTTAATTCTGTACCATAAAAGCACACTTCCACCATTTCCTATGGTATTATTTTTAGAATTAATACTACATTACTTGAAGACAATACACTAGATGAGATTCTTGGATCAATTAGCTACTACTAAATAGGCTAGATGAGTCGAATCACCTCCTTTTTGTTAATAACTTCTCTTATGTTTTTCTATACTTTGATATGCTACAGTACTTGTTATTCCTGAACTGCAAACAGTAGTTTGACAAGAATACACATTTTGCTAAATTTATAAAATAGTGGTTTAATCACCTAAACACATTCTGTTTCAATTTAGAGCTTTCCAGTACGTTGTTTGTCCTATCTGTTGTTATTAGATTATAGCAGAATTAAACATAATGTGATGCCTAACTGAGTATCTTGAATTCTGGGGTACTGTATTAAATCTGTTAGTTTCTGGGCTTTAATTTCTAAATAAGATGTTGGTTTAATAGGTAAGGATAGTAATTTCATTCAGTGAAATTTTGGTTTTGGGCAAATTAACAAATTAACTGAAGGTAAGATTAGTTAAGACACAATGCTAATCTTAATGTGCTGTAAGTGTAACAGTTATACAGTAGATAGCTGTAAAAAACTATTACTATTTTGGAATTCACTCATTTGTGACCTGGTTACCAATCTTACAAACTCAGACCCTTGGTAAATAAAGAGAAGCACAAGTTAATCTTTTGACTGCTTTGATGTTTAGGTCTTGTGTTATGGATACAAAGGTGTGATCATTTGATTCACAAGCTCTTGCTTTGGTTTTCCCAAATCTCATACATCTTCACGAATGGCTTTGATTGCTGACTCTTGGAAATAAAAGGTCTCTGTTTGTGCCAAGGCTTTCAGCTCCAGGAAATAAATTGCTTGGTTGTCTGAATTTATTCCTGTTAGAACACACCCTCATTTTTCCCGGATGGGACAAAGTGATATAGAAATGGAATAAGCCTTTGCAACCTACTGTCTTCTTCTTTATACAGGGTTTTAATCCTGATGTGATTTGCTGTTAAAGTACTGCCATCTTTTCTCTTGAATCACAGCTACATGTGCTCTACACCTTTTATTAATCAGGTAGGGTAATCTGTCAACATCTATTGCTTACATTCAGTGGTGATATTCTCCCACAGTACATTAATGCTGGTTGAAAGTTTTTCCAACATCCCATCAAGGTAACTTTAGATACAATAAATCGGAGGCAAGACCAGTGCTTGAACTAAAAAAAAATATTTTCTTTCCCATTTAAGTAATTTAATTTAATCTGGAAGTATAATTAGGGTCAGTGTCTAAAGTTGCTGTCCCGAGGGTGTTGGGTGACACCGTGCTTGCAGTCAATATGTTGACTGATAAACAACCCCCAGCCTTCTCTTCCCATCTTCCCAGCTGTTTACCACAAGCTTTACATAGCCTTCTGAGATTTTCTCCTCTGTTCCCCTGGTGTCTTCACCGCTTCTTTAGAGACAGAGAAATCCAACTTTGAATTGCAGTCAGCAGCAAGTTGAGTGCAGTCTAGAAAAAATGCTTAATCTTTACACTCTTTAAGTTGTTTCTTCCTCATCCATTTTTGTTTGTTAATCCCGCCTCTGTTGGCTGTAGTCTGAGCTGCAGGATTCCTGTATAGAACTAAGAGAGTGAAATAGGATAGATAACACCACACTGCAGGTGCCCCTGCTTAGGTGGCACTTTCCTTTTTGTTTTCTTGCTTTCAAGCCCTGACAGCACTGAATGCTAATGATGTGGACGATGACAGTTTTCTGTTTTTCCTACTTGTTTACTTTCTTCTTTGGATGTTTGTATTGACTGCAGGTCTTTTCTTGGTATTTTTTTCCCAGCCTTTCTCGTGACTGGGACTGAAATTCCACGTCAAGAAGCTACAAAATACTCCCATTTTTTTCCTCCAGAAAACAGGGCTCGTATTGTTTTCTTGTACAGTACAGCGGTCAGTCTGTGGTGAAGTATTGGGTATGACCGTCACGTACGTTTCATTTGTTTTTCGGTTTTCGGTGGGGGGGTGTGAAACAAAAATTCCCTGGAAAAGCTGTCAATCAAAAGAAGTAATTCCAGGTCAATTTGCAGTGTTGGCAAATGTGTCAGCTCACTGCTTTGCAGTGTCAAGAGTCATCATTTTGGGGCAAAGGGTAAACCAAGGAAATCGGACTTTCCTCTTCACTACTCCCACTCCCCTGTGGCACTTGGCCTCCACCTGGCTTCAGGGATCTTTCTTTTGTGTGCCTTGCTCTTCTTATCCTCCCCCCAAAAAAGTGTGAGTGCGAAACATCCGCAGATCGAGCAGGTGGAGTCCTTTCCCTATGTCTGGTTTTCCAAGAATACACAGGCAAGTGTCACACAGGGATATTTTTCAAAGAAAATGGGAGGACGATCCCCTTTGCTCTTTTTTGTGGATTGTGTTCTGCAACTGTATTGAATTGTCATTTTGTAATTAATAAGCCTTACTCCATCCGCGCAGACTAGGATTGTTGTTTTCATCTCTGCTTACATTATTAACTTTCTTTAGGTTTGCCTCACAGTCTGTTCCTTTAAAACTGTCAGCAGTACCTTCCTCCAGTATTTCCTGATTAGAATAAATAGTAAGGAAGACAGGTATCAGGGATATAAAGCATAATACTGTCGTCTTTGTTTGACATTAGAAGTAGAAAGTTGCTAATGTGGTAACTGGAAACAGGACCGGTTTAAATGGGTCATTTGTGTATTGAAAAATATGTGTTCACCTCATTATAAGGAAGCAGTCTAAAAACATTAACTTTGTCCCTCACTGTATGTTAATGTATTGGCTAAGTGTTCTGCATAATTAAAAAACCCAAAAGGCAAGTAAACATGTCTACCATTGTGTTAACTGTAAAGGGACTGAGGTGATGTCATATTAACCATTTTTATGTTTGGTTCATGCAGTCCAGGTCCTTTAGGAATTTGTGTTAAGATTTTGGAAAACTAATACCTACATTAGCTGCTGGATGGAAATTAGATTTCAGTCCTCCAGTTACAAAATAATTTCTTTGCATTTAGTGTTTTAAGTGTTTAAAGAATAATTGCAATACAGAAATAATAATTTCCTAAAACAATAACAGAAAAGGTATTTGATTAAGTTAGCATTTGGTCTATAGGTAATGCAATAAATGTTAATATCTGCTAAAATTGGTGTTATTGTTTATCACAATCCTTTTAAAGAATAGACTTGAGACAGTATATAAATATATTATGATCTTGTGTTGAGTCCATTAGCTTTATAGGTCTTCATTAGCTATAAGTAGAATGTACCAGTATTGCTATAGTGAGAAATTTCAAACCTTTTCATTATTTTTATTAGTCAGCAATGCAAAATAGAAAATTTAAAAATCAAGAGGTTCTTTTTCAGTTTCCTCTTATACTTCACTTTTGTCATTCATGTTTGTAGATAGTGTAAATGTGTTGAAATTCAAATTAGAATTAATTGTAACTGTAATAGCATGCAATTTATTGTTTTCAAACTTAGCTTTGCAATACAATAACATGTATTTGCACAACACTTTACATGTGAAGGATCCTAAAGCACTTTACAGGTATGAAGAAACCCATTTTTTGTTCACAGTAATTCATCACTATCCTGTAAAACAGGTTTATGGCAGCTGAGCATGATTTATATAAATATTTAAAAATGTTAACAAAAAAGCATAATTTAGGGAAGATGTAAGAGTAAAATCACATAAGGTTTATTAGCCAACTCTTGTAAACTTCCATGGGGTGGTCACTCATAAATTAAAAAAACAAATCCGTCAAGTCTGCAAAAAAAAATAGCATCAATATTTTATTTCTGGAACTGAATCATCCTTCAAGGTAAATCAGCAAATACTTAAATCAGCTCCTGCAGGTTACAAACAAGAGAAGGCCATTTGGCCCATCCTTTGCTTGTTAAAATAACCAGCAAACAGCAAAATAGCCCAATTACCTTGCAAATTACAACTTTGAGCTGCTTATGCTCAATGGAAAATAACTGCTCACACTTTTAAATAGCCTTTGATCAACCTTATTTAGATGCTCATTTAAAGGCATCTGGAAAATGTCACATCCAGAAAAAAATCCAAGTAGTGGCAGGATACCTTGGACCTTAAGATTTCTCAGGAGGGTATTCTAATCTTGGGGAGATCTGAACCAGGAGTAGAAATCTCTTGGAGTGTTTCTCTTTATTCCCTCATTCATTTAAACATTTCTGGGACTTATGCAGGATCAAGTTAATGGATTGCGTGTCTCACTGAAATTTCTTTCTTGCCATTACTTTTAACATTTATTCCTTACCACAGCAATACAGCTGAGCCTGGCCAGAGGTCCATGAGCATCAGTTTGCATTGGGTAGATTCTTTATATGCCGATTAATAATTCAAAAATCACTTAGTTCACAGCAGAGACGGTCCTGGAATAAAACAGTTTAATGAGTGTTGAGGTTATGTACTTTAAGTTGAATATTGAGATAGCAGTCACCCAAATAAGGTATTCTGTATTCTTATTATTACCTTCCCTCTTTATGCTGACCCTCTGTTAATTTAAGAGACAATGCCAAAATTAAAAGAATCTGTGTGTGTTTGATTTTGAAATACGGATGATTAACTTGCTGTTACTGTTGAGTCATGTGAAAGCATCAGTGGATTACC
Organism: Atractosteus spatula; assembly: GCF_055471065.1. Lineage (NCBI taxonomy): Eukaryota > Metazoa > Chordata > Actinopteri > Semionotiformes > Lepisosteidae > Atractosteus > Atractosteus spatula. The sequence goes on along the minus strand of NC_142711.1, from coordinate 22,552,491 downwards.
ATCAACAACTACCACTATCATAGCTGTTTCTTTAAAAACACAATTTAATTCATGGATAACCATGCGCTTCCTGCAGTCTAATCTTAAAAAAACAGACCTAATTAGAAGATATCCTAAGGACTGAGAATATCAGTCCTCAGGCTGTTGCTAAAATGTTATTCACTTTACACCATATCTTCATTTACTCACATCATTGTGAGACTGAAATAAATTCTATAGTTATTTTTCACGGCATGAAAATTTCTCCCCTCCTTCCCGAAAATTCAAGGTACTGTAATTAATACAACAATGTATATTGTGCAATGTATATAAATCGCTTTTAAAACTACCATTTTCCTTGTACAAACTTATATCAAATTCTATTTGTGGTATTCTGTATATAAAAAAACAATGAGGCTTAAGCTGCTGATCTATGTATGAAGGGTTTTCTGGCAATTTAATGAAAATCAATATGCAGTCTTTTCGCTAAGAATTCTGCAATCCTTTGCTATGTATCCAGTGTTAAAATCCAATTTTCAGTAGTTTGTCACTCTCATTAATACTGTCATCAGGGATAAAGACTATTTTTGTCTTACAGATAACTTCTGCTTTCACATGTGGAAAGTAACTTTTACAGGGAAAATTGGCAAACGTAATCTTTTTACAAAACTGTATTGATGTCAGCCATTAAATAGCATAGGACCGCAATTTCCTGCGGTAAGTGTAACAGTTAACTGGTAAATAAAACGTTTTTAATTTAATTTTGAATTATATAGTAAGGTGGCAGATTTTGTCTATACTAGAGATTGGATCTTTAAAAAAAGTTTTTTTAAAGTCAGGCTTTCTGGTTGTTTTGAATGTCTTAATCCCCTTTATCCTTAAACTGTTGAAAGAAAGGCTAACCACCAGGTGTCTTAAGAATGTTTGAATTTTAACAGATGTAGCTGTGAATTCAAAGTTGCATAGCAGCTGATTTTACTAAATTTGTCTACCATTCATTCGTTGTTTGTTTAGCACTAAGTAGGGATTAGTCTTTTGCTGATATGTGCTGTCAGGTCTCTCCTTCTGAACCACTGAATGGCTGAACAATGAAAGTGACTCTGTGGGTGATGACCCTCCCTTATGTGGGAGATGAGTGATCTGTGTGTAAAGACCTAGTGAAGATTTTTTTTTTCTTCAAATCTCAAACTCCCTTAATCAGAATGGAAAATAAAGGGTTTCTTTTTTTTCACAGGGCAATATCAGAGTTTCAAAAACAGAGCACACTTCCTGCTTTTCCGCGCAGTACCGTTATTTCTCATTTCGGAAACTTGTTTTGTGTGATTTATTAAATCACTGCATCCTCTTGTATTTACTGTGGATGCAGTGATTCTCTGATGAAATCCTTTCTTCTTACAGATATAAAGGCAGTGCAATACAGTAGCTGAGAAGGCTACCACAGCTAAAAGTGGTGTTTGCAACAAAGGGCTTTCATACATGATGTTTTTAGATCACTGTTATTTCTTTTTTACTTTCACGATTTTGTCAAATGAGAAATCACATTTACCCTCCTGAAGCACTTAAAATGGAACCTCCTATGCTGCTGAAATTGCACAAAGTTTGTTTTGTATCCTTTACTGAAGAGTCTTTTTGAAAGATATGAATGCTTATTACTAGTTGATTTTTTTGTTCCTTCAGAGCAATCCCTTGTGGGGTGGAGGATTTGTAGGAAAAGCATTCATAGTGAAAAGCAAAGAAATATGTGAAACATGAGGCTTGTCAGCTGGAGCTCTTCATAGATTTCCTCTTTGTTGAGAGATATTTTGTGTTCTCGTGTAAGTTATGTTTTTGACATTTCCAAGATAATAGAGGTAACACAGCTACATACAAGATGTTAGTGTAAAGCCTAAGAATTGTGTATGTAATCTTAAGAATACAATTTCGAATTTTAGATTTTAGCAAGCATATTTCATGGGAGCACCGACTTGCATGTCAGAACGCAGGTATGCAAATTCCAAAAGTCTGCGGGTAGCTTTCTTTATGTTGAAAGGAACTGGAAGGTGCTGTATTTGTTAAATGGAATTTGCTTCATGTCTGGCAACACTTAAGGAATGTTTAAGCTTCAGGTCCAGCAGATCAAACCCCCCGTGTGACCCAAGCAGTCAAACGGGATCTCCTGTCAAATATGCTTTATCTCATCCTTCCTCCTCTCCCAGTCACAATGCCCTTGCAGGATTCTCGGCATGCTATTTTTAAACCACCAAAGCACAGACGTTTCGCAAGCCATCAATAGCCTGCACTGTTTTCTGGTTTTGGATGCTAAAGTGCTAACAAATGACCTGGACTAGGATGTCAGCTATAAACCTAATAAATTCTGTGACATCATTATGATGCTGATGTTACAAGTTAAAGGCTTGCTTTGTACACTCACACAGCATAGCCTTCAGATGCAGGGCATTAAGGATGCCAAGGTCAGGACATTTATATGCTCAAGAGCTTTGATGTGAGCTTGCCTGGTTGGCCTACACTGGAGATCTACACAATGAGCATCTGTCAAGAGGCTATGGGAAGCACACATAGTAGCCATTTCTTTTAGTCTAAGTGTATGTGTTATTTTAGGGTAGTAAACCCAATTGCAATTTCTGTGTCTAAGAACACAATACCATAGACATGGACTTTTTCCATGTAGTGCAAAAAGTATGCGATTCAAATGCAAGATGCCAGTTTAGCAAAATATACACATTACCATCTGGGTTTGGGAGTTTTTAGCATTATTAATCCAAATTATGTTGATTAAATAGTCTAGCTCACTGTACACTATATAAATCTCTGAACTGTTGAAAAGAATATTGATAAAGCATCTCATTCAATAACTAGCAAAAATGAAAGAGCAATTAGGCACACCCTCCACTCAATATACAGTACCAATGCTCAATTAATACGGATTTGTTCTGGAATGAGTGTGTGTTCTAATGCCCGTTTCTTTGTTTTGCAAAGACATTTTTTGCTACAACAAAGGCACTTCTCTTCATCGCCACTTCCCTTCGGATTTTTATCATTGAACATTCTCCTCATTTTGAAAAATGTTTTGTCAGTGTGTTACAAAAGCAAAGAAAATAGGGAAAATTCCCCCTGATTGTTAAACTTGAAGTGATAGAAATAATTGCAAAGACAATAAGTTGAAAGACATTTGCATTGCCTTGAACTTAGCTGTGATGTGTTCAACAATTTACAGTTTTTATGCTTTACCTTATTCAACTACTGTACTTAGTTCAATGGACTATTTTATCATCAGCAATCGCATTCTTATTTGGACAATTCAGTACTCTTAATGTAAGAATGGTGATATTGGGCAATTTTGTAGACATCAGGAATGAGCCTAAAGCTTTTTCATGTAAAGTGATGGGAATTTAATTTTTGTCATGCAAACTTTTGTCTTCCAAGCACTTGGAAGGAACACGGTGTAAATGTCTTTCTAAGTTGAGGGATGGGTGTATGCATACCGTATATCAGGAAACTGCAGTGTTGAAATGCGAGTCATAGCAGTTCTGGAAATTAGTGATGAACATCACCTGTAAACTCTGCTTGAGGGGCTGATATGACACTCAGTGAGAAGTGACAAGCAGCTTGCCTAGTTTTGCAATTAGCAGATTGTTTTTAAGTAGTATGCAGAATCTGCAAACGCCAAGGTTAAAGGGATGTCATGACAAAAAAAAACTAAAAATGCAAGAAATGATCTGCAAAATACTGTCTATACCACAAAAAAACTCACTTCTGCAACTATTTCTCTTAAGCAAACTTCTATAACTATTGCTCTTAAGTAACAGCTACTGTACCTGTTGTACAATCAAGAATGTCTACTTTTCATTCACTTCTACAAAGCAATATTATTTTCTCAATTTCTCTTGAACCACACAGCATTGTTTATTTTACTTATTTTTGACAGCATTCTTACAAGGCCCTTATTACTCTATTCAGATATCTTGTTTGTAGAGTATAGAGTTTCACTGTGACGATGGTGGCTGTGTCACTGAAGTTGTTTCTGTATTTGGAGAAAGTCATCTTTGCTGTACAGATCATTCTTGCCCACCATTTTTGTGCAAAGATGCCCCCATCACAATCTGCAATGACATTAAATGGGGGCCCTGTGATAGAGTAACCCTAGAGAACTACAGGGAAAGCTGTGCTTTCAAGGCTGTTAGTCACCAAGGGCGCCTGCTTTACATGTGGGCTCAAACAACACACAGATTGAATCCTAGTCGATTGCCCTGGACACATATGCAAAATGGGCTGGATCCAGGCTTCCGAGTTTATTAGTCCCCAGGAACAATAAAAGTGATAACCATGTCTTATTAACACTTGAACTAGTATTTTGAGCTGCTAGTATGCCTGTGTTATTGGTGATGCCATCTCTTTATATTGTCAGTAGGGTTAATTTAGTATTTGCCAGCAGCCATATCACTCTGCAACTCACAACTGGCAACCCACTGGAGCTAAGCAGGTGTGAGCCCGGTCAGTACCTTGATGGGAGACCTCCTGGGAAAAGCTAAGGTTGCTGCTGGAAGAGGTGTTAGTGGGGCCAGCAGGGGGCGCTCACCCTGTGGTTCATGTGGGTCCTAATTCCCCAGTATAGTGACGGGGACACTATACTGCAAACAGGCGCTGTCCTTCGGATGAGACGTAAAACCGAGGTCCTGACTCTCTGTGGTCATTAAAAATCCCAGGGCGTTTCTCGAAAAGAGTAGGGGTGTAACCCCGGTGTCCTGGCCAAATTTCCCATTGGCCTTTACCAATCATGTAAAACTCCTAATAATCCCCATCTATGAATTGTCTTCATCACTCTGCTCTCCTCACCACTGATAGCTGATGTGTGGTGAGCGTTCTGGTGCACTATGGCTGCCGTCACATCATCCAGGTGGGGCTGCACATTGGTGGTGGTGGAGGAGAGTCCCCATCACCTGTAAAGCACTTTGGAGTGTCCAGAAAAGCACTATGTAAGTGTAAGCAATGATTAGTATTATTATTATTTGATATTGAACACAGTGGTTAGCTGGTGTCTCGCGCCGCTGGGGCCCTGGGTTGTCTTCCGAACCTGGGATAATATCCGCATGGAGTTTGTATTTTCTCCCTGTGTTTGAATGGATTTCCTCCAGATGCTTTGGTTTCCTCCCAGAGTCCAAAAACATATTGGTAGGTTAAATGGCCTCTGGGAAAACTGGCCCCGGTATATGTGTGTGTGTGTGTCTGTGTGTGCCCTGCAATGGACTGGTATCCCATCCAGCTAAAATGAGTGATTTTTAAATTTAGTGATTTTTTTCTTCCATGGATATTTTAATTTAGATTTAATTTTTTAACTTGTTAAGCAGCTCATTCAGCTTGCATAATTGAGGTGTTCTGATTCTTTATGACAAGTTTGTATTGTAAATCTACACAATAATGCAAAAGAATGGTGCCTTTCATACTTGAAATTAATGGGAAAAGATACATTAGGATTTTTCAAACATCATACGCATAGCTTTTGCCCTTGTGGGATTGACGCTGTATTCATGTTCTGAATGATATGCTTTGAAATACCTGATTCATGCTTCTTACTAAGAGAGCATCAGCTTTGAGTATTGGCTTTTTATTCTCTGTACAAAGAAAGACCATGATTTTGTATTGGAAAGACACCTCAGAATAATAACCATCATCACAGCCGCCTCTTGAAAGTTTCTTGATTTTCAGTGTAGATTTGCTCTGCTGGAAAGATTTATGTCCTAGTAAATTCACTAGATGCGAAATTAACCTCATAGAGTGCAAAGGCAAAAATATAATGGTGGGGAGGCTTCCACTGATAAGCTAGTTAGCCAGATGTTACTTTTATCTCCTGCTGCCTACTGGCACGTGTGTATCAGTGAGGGAACCAGCTAATCAAAGCTGACAGAAGCAACTTGTGTGCTTTTTAGTTTCACTTGTCTGTGTGTTGGTGTTGTGGCCTGTGTCACTTTTACAGGAGACTATTGCGTCTTATCTTTTGAAAATAAAAGACTACCCCGCTTGAAACTCGCTCCCTGATTAATGACTACTGAGTATCTGCCAAGGGTGTGTTTTACCCAACAATATTGCTGGTAGTTCTTCACTGAAGCAATTTGTTTTCACTTCACTTGTCTTCTTAGCTCCTTTCAAGCTAATGAGATGCGTTAATCAAACAAGTTTAGTGATGTAAGGGTTTTGTTTAGATTTACAGCTGGTGGGTGTTATTCTTAAAGTAACTCAAAAGGCTTGTCATACAGGAGTGTAGAAGAGGAGTGGTGCTTTGATTTAGTTCCAGTAAACTCAAAAGTTTAACTCTTCTCTCTTCTTTCACTTCCTGAGCCTCAGAATGTGGTTTAGAATTCACAGATCTGTCTTTCTTGTAACATAAAAAGCACCAGTGGGGCAGAGTTATGTTTTTTTTTCTACAGAAAAAGTCAGTAACTGTGAACATAACAGCATATCTGGTGATGATCATGTTGTCAATCTTCACAATTTAAACAAAAAATAAAGTTTACATGAACAGTACACTTTATTTTTAAACACCGTTGCTTGCAATTTTTTTTAGCCTTGTAAGATATACAGCCCTTAACAAAATAGTTATGAAACTAAAAATGTTACAGCAAAAAGAAAAAAAAAGCTGAGTTTTTATAACTGAAAATCAGATGCCAAAGATTTCCTTTATGGAAAACAAAGTTCTGTGGTTCATAAATTGAAAATAATCTTTCACATTGTCACAGTCTACCGTGACGTTTAACAAACATGCAGTAGTATGACTGTATCACTTATTAAGCAGATTGCAAAATATTTGTCTTTTTATACTTAGCACACCCAACTGTCACACCAGTGTGATTTTAATGTATTATATTTTTGTCCCAGCACTATGTAGAACCCAGCGTAACTAATGTGTCTATAGAATCTTGATCATCGTAAGCTAATGAATTATTATTTTGTGAATGTGTAGACAATCAAATAATCCCAGAGTATTTCACATTTTACATGACATAGTTGACATAAATTGTACTAATGCAGTAAAGGAAATGCAGTGGTGCAGATTCACTCGAAGATTATTTCGATCAGATGAGGTTTTGTACACACAAAGTTTTTTCTGTTTCCTCTGTTAACTTGTTACACTTACACAGATGGCAGTTGAGCCATTATTTTATTTCAGGCAAGCAAGTCACAGGCCATCAGGTGAAAATACTAAATGTGGTGGCTATAAAGTAGCACGGTATCTTATTACAGGATATGGGAAGCAGATACCCAAATTCTGTGTTGCTTTTGGGTCAGGTTTCAAACAATGGGTCTAGTACATTAAAGCTTTCATCAGGCCAGTCTCCTGGTGCCAGTAGATTGTAATTTTTACTGTGCTTGAATGACTTATTTAATTTTCTAGATTATTTTTCAATTTCAGCAGTGGTGAAAGCAGTCAGCAGTGTCGAGTCCATGAATATTATATGCTGAAGGATGCTGTCTTGGGAAAACTGTGTTCCTATCAGAAAATACTAGCTTAAAAGTCTAATCTTCACTTGTTTCCTTTTTTTTCTCACTTCTTTCAAGACAATCAGTTACAATTTCATAGTGTTGGCAATGCTGCTATTTGTATTCTGGAAGTAGACAGGCAGTCATTTTAATATTAATAACCAGAAGGAAATGGTGCAACTGAAGATAAGATCTTTTAATCTGTTATAACTCTGAAGTCTAAGATTGTTTTTTTTTCCTAGAATGATGACAGATTCAAAGTGCAGGTACTCTTCACTTACTAAAATTCATTCCATTAAAGACGAATCTGAAAATTAGGCTGACCAACATATTCATCTTACTTAAGAAAGTGTTTACTGAAAGAACCAAAACCGCTTATGTTATTAGTGTGGATATAATTATTTTTTAATACAGTAACCTAAACATTTAAATGTAAATAGTTTAGTGTATTTCTGAGGTTATTAACATGTTTTCGTTTTTTAAGAAAGCTTCACAATGTTTTATAGGTGCCAAAGCATTTTCCTTTTGTGGGAAAAACATAGACTTAGCAGTTCTTCACACTTATTTAACCTCAGTATTATTTTCGTCAGCTTGCTAGAATTTAATTAAAAGAGACATTTCAAGGTCATAGAATTGATTTTACTTATCTTAATTATACATTTTAGGCTTAGTGGCTTTATTAATTAAAATAATAAATAAACCCTGCAGTGGCACAGTGTTGCACAGTACATGAAAGGCGAATACCTTCAGCAGTGTTGCTCCTGCAGTGTAGAAAACCACTGTGTGGAGAAATTGCCTATAATATTGTCCTTTCTTGTGCCACATCCTATGTTGAAACAGCATGCATTTCACATTATAACCTGCAGGTCAATCTAAAATGTCCAGCTTACGTGGGAATGTTTTACATTTCAACATGTCAGTGATGTCTTGTTTTTTGACATCAGTATAACTGTATTTTTAACATATCTATATTAACATATGGCAACTATATTTAAAAAGAGTTATATAATATAACCTGCCCCCTCCAATGTATACAACATCTCCTCCAAACCAGAGAGAGGAGCTCTGCCAGCTACTGATTGTTGGGTGGAACCAAAACCTAATTCCCTAACCTAACCCTGAACCTAGACTCTTCAGGCTGTGATAAACTGGCAAAATGCCACTCGGAGAGAATGCCTGATTGGGCACCTGCAGGACCGCACTATATGGGCAGTAGCTATGTCTGTCCTCCTATTTGCAGTTAACCTGCATTGTTTCTGAGATAGGCTTTGTAATATATAAAGAGGAGAGCAGACGAATCCTTTCGAGTGGCTTGCTGGCAATCTTGACTCAATTTGGGACGCAGTGAGTCAGATATAGTTGCCAGTGGGGTGTAAAAAAGTGAAAGGGCTGGTTGTGAATTTCTAAAACAAAATCAAATGTTTGCAACAAATGGATGCATTAAAATGCATTGATGCTATTTGTACAGAGCTACAGTATGTAGCGTAATGTGTGGAATTCAAAGTGGTTGGATCAGGAATAATGTAAGTGAAAGGTGCTGCCTCATGATATTAGTTCAATGGAGCATTTAAGCAAAATAATTTCAAATAAGTTTTTTAAACAGTGGCTAACATAAAACCGCTAACCGTGATAGATATTAACCAAAATGAGACTTGGCTCTCCAAGATTTGTTAATCCCTCTTTTAGCTGTAGTGGGATATTTTTGACATTGAGTAAAAGGATGGTTTTTGTGAATTGTGATTTTAAAAAATTAAAATAATTTATGTCCTTTTTGAATAGCAACATTCAATATTTTGTTTTCCTCCCTATCATAAAGAAATACGTCTTAGAGCTGCTTTTATAATCTTTTAGGACATACAAAGATTATATTTTGGTCTTGTGAAAAAGAAGCAAAACTCACAAGTTAATGTCATAATAAGTGTAATTTGTTCTTAAATCCTTAGAAGATTCACTTCAGGTCTATATGGAAGTCCTCTAACTTGCCAAAGTTTATTTTTTTAATAAGTCTTTACATGTGCCTTTTCATGGTGAGTGCAATTTGCTGGGGTTATTAAGATAAATGTCCATCTAAAGGCTTCATTGTCAAAAGAAATTACAGCCTCTCATTTCACATTTGAGAGAACCCAGAAGTGCTTTGTTTACACTGCTGCCATTTAGCAGGTTTAGAAAACAGACCTCCTTTCCATTGAATAAACACTCAAGGACTTTGAGGGTAAACGACTTTCTGTTCCCAAAAAGAAGTCTTAGTAACTTAAGTTTGCAAACGGTTTCCTGGAACCAGGAAGATTGAGTTGTAAAAACGTGCAGGTCATGAAAGTGTGCTTAGAAGATGGGGATAGGCTGAATTAGATTAAACGTCTTACTGTTGACATGTCTATTGATCTGGGTTCATGTGGTTTCCTGTCTCTACCAGCTGTCACATTGCTGGATACAATAACTCTGTAGCCAGGTTTATGTGAAACTGGGGACCCTAAGCATCAATTATTCCAGGAGCGCAGTGGCACAGGGAGATAAGGTTAAGATGCTCTCTGTGTTTGAGACAACTGGAACCAAAAAGCACATTTGCTGCTTAGATGTTGCTCATAAATTTGGAAATGCTCCATTTCTGAATTCCTTTGGGAGCTGTGGATGATATTGTGTTTGTTTACGGTTTTGTATTGTGAGAGCCACAATAATGCTGTAATAAAGAAGACTCAGTGTCATGTCTTTGACATGCGAGTCTTTTGAGAACTTTAAATGTGCCCAGCCTTTTCCAAAGCGTTTCTACTTTATGTAGTAGACGGGCAAGTGGCTTTGATCTAAATACCTAAACTGAGTTTTCCAAGCCCTCAGAATAGCATAACAAGATGTTCCTGTCTTTTTCATAATACATATTGTGTCTGCCTGCAGTCCACATCTTCAAATATTATTGCCTGAGAAGGATCTTGCATACCACAGATGTATTCTTGTATCTTTATGTATGAGTTACAATGACTGAAACGATTACGGAATGTTATGAATGATGTAGGCCTACTACTTGAAGAAAAGCACAACCATTGAACGAGTAATGAACAGTACAGTATGTATGACATTTACCTTGATTGTAACAGCAATCAGTTTTGATATACTGTAGCTAGAAAATGTTTATACCCTTGAACTATATCCAAATGGAAACAATTAAAATTTAACTCTTTCGTGTACTTCACTCTCAAGGATAATTTAACCTTTTTAATATTTTTTCTTCTCAAGATAAAATAAGTAAAATTTCAATCATTGCAGACTATATGAAAATGAATACTACACAGAAAATGTTAAAGTAACATTCAGCTTGGTGTCTACAGGAGGAATTTTTCCTTTTAATAAAGCAGAAGTGGTGTTTATTGAGTCTCCTCCAACACTTTGTGTTGTCTCTCTCTGCCCAAGGCACAGCTGGGTCTAAATACCACAGATCATGTGATCAGTGTCCACCAATCAAAGCCTGACGGCAATACTGTGATGTCTTGGGCATCTGTGATTTTTAACACATTAAGTGTCATGCAATCTAGATGTTCACAACTCAAACAATGGATTAGAACACAAGAGACACAATAACTGAAAAACAGGCAAAACAGCCTAGAAATCTCATGCATATATGTAAGTGTATAAGAGCTAATCAGTAAAAATAGAAAAATTCATACAGAAAAAAAAAATATGGAGGGTCCCCATTATAAGTCACCTTGACATTCATTTTGCATGTACGTTGTCAATTAATGAATGAAAATAAATTCATTACAGACTAACCTGATCCACACTGTACTCTATGTCAAGGCACCAAAAGCCAGCAATGTAGGTTGTTTGTGCACTATTTTGTTCTGGAAATGGAACAAAAATATTGTGAAGAGGAAAATCTAACATGGAAAATTCTTGTAGATAATGCTGTTCCAGATTGATTATTAATTGTTATGCCACAACATTAAATTTCAATTTTTACCACCATGCACTACATTGCTGATCCAGCAAACAGGTCAGAGTGTGATCATTAACTTTAAAACCTGTTATATATGTAGAACATTCAGGAGATTCAGCAAGGACACATGTGCCAAATGAAGGCCAACCTTGCAAGAATTTATTTCGCTTTAAGTATTTGACTTTCGGGTCCCTAACCCCAACGAATATCAGGGAATGCATGTAGAGGAAAACAAGAATGGAGTAAGAAAATGCATGTGATAGGTTAGGAAAATAAAAGGAATGATATTATAAATGAACAATCAAAATTAATATCATAAGTTACTGTAATTATAAGTTAAAATGTTAATTATTCATTTTAAAGAAAAAATCTTACAGTTGATTTAGCATGAAGATCATTTGTATATTTGAAATAGTACAATTAAAATTAGATTATTGTATGCTTTAAAGATGGTGTCAGTTGAAAATATGTCACAAAATGTATATTATTTATTTATATTTCTAAATGTATGATATTTAAATTCATACATACCCAGCTAATCAGTATTTTATAAAAAATCCTCTTGCTTTGATAACCTTGAGTGGGGAATTTGCTGTATCTTTGAACAGGTTCTTAAACATTTGTTAAGGGATATTCTACTCCTGATATAACTACTCCTGCAGTACTTCAGCTCCTCCAGTGTGCTTTGCCTTCTGTTGTGATTTACTTTCTGCAGATCATACCATACATATTCAAGCAACTGTAATTGCTGTAGTCTAAGACATTGATTTTTATACGTTCCTAACCACTGGGCCATCAAGCCTAATGCAAGATTTGTATTTTATCCTGTTTGAAAGTCCTTTTGCAACCAAGCTTGAAGTTCTTTACAGAAGGCACCGGTTAATGGTTAAAATATCGTGCTAAACTTTAAAATCCATCTGTTCTAACTAGCGCACCAGGACCAGAGGATGCAAGAAAACCCTAAAGCAGACTAAATTTATTTCTACTCTTTTTTAACATGAATTTCTTTTGCTAATCATACTGTGGGTGAGGTTATCCAAAATGTCAATGTGTACAGTATTTCATCCAACCATGTCATTTGGTTCCAATTGACTTTGCAGTCAGTGCCTACTGTATATGGCAGAATTCGTCTTTTTTTTTGTGCTTCCATGGAAATCACCCACAGACCATTGGAATTGTTTTTAGACATTTCCAATTTCTTGTCATTGAGTGCAAGTTCCCAAATCTCTTTTCCAGGTAAAATTATATTGCTTTATCTTCATGGTGGGGCAGTAACCATTCTGTTAGCCCCAGCCTACTTGATGATAGACACCATAATCAAAACTTTGATAACTTGTGGATTTTTTATAGGCATTACCAGAGTTGTTGAGGTCAGTCATTTACCTTCAGTCTTCAAATGCCTGAATGTCCTCATGACACTGAATCTTGGCACTGAATGTTTTGCATCTCTGTTCCATCCCCTTGAATACTCTGACACCAGAAGTGTTTGTAAACGTTGAATTTTTGTGAACCTACCAGATGACTTTAAAACATTAGAGGATTACATTTACAGGATGTATTTTCATCTTTACACAGTCTAAAGAAATTTAAACTGTTTGTTCAAATCTGAATACATTCTAACTATAAATGTATGCAATTATGTAATTCTGTTGACACATTCAGTATCCATTTTCATAAATTTTTTCACATTTTAATTCATAAATGCTCAAACATTTTAAAAGCTGCATTTTCTTTAGTTTATTTTTTATTAGCGCTCACAAAAGTGCTGTATATATTAACAGCGATTTAACATTGATAATTAATAATTGGAAACACGTCTTTGAACTTGTACTACTGTTTATATAAATGTCCGTGTTCAGCCTATTAGAATGGATAGGCTCAAACAACAGATGTGTTCACAGCATATCTATTAAAAATGCATGTCTTTTAATATTTCTTATTCTGTGTAAAATCACTTCATTAACAACACTAGCAATGTGTTCTATTATCAGAACCCTTTGGCAAGTGCCACTGCTGTGTTATCAGTGAACTGTGATGTTACAGTCACAGGTTCAAGATACATGTTGGGTTCAATATCTCCCCCTCTTTTTAGTGAAAAAAAGAAAAAAAATGCTCTTTCTCTCTGTTCTCTATCAGTTTTGTGGTTTTGCTGTAGATACTGACCATTTGTTGCTTGACCATTGTTTCTAGATATCTGAAAGTCCAAGGTGCTTTATAATATAAATGAATTAGCAGACTTTGTTAAGATCACTTTATTAGCCCTATACAATTTCTTGCATTAGGAATTTGTATTTTTCGCATACTCCAGCTTGTTCTCCATGAGACACACAGACGGGGAGAGAGAAGCTTGGGTCAAAGCGCAGGGTCAGCCATTGTACAGCGCCCCTGGAGCAGCTGGGGTTAAGGGCCTTGCTCAGGGGCCTAACAGAATAGGATTCCTCTGCCAGCCGTGGGATTTGAACCGGCAACCTTCCAGCCACGGGTGCAGATCCTTAGCCACAGTGCCACCACTTTGCCCCAGATATATTGTTTTCCTATATACAGTAGCTGAACACTAACATGAAGGAATTATGGGACACATCTTGGCTTTCAGTAATGCTTGCACTCTCTTTTATTGTTGTAAGCACCACTTGAAATAAGATTAAATTGGAATAGAGGATCCACCTGGAGTTGGTGTCTATCTACTGTAACTGGTATTAAGGCTCTGGTTCTGTCTGACTTTATATTCTCTCATCTCATGAAGGTTGGTGGCAGTCCAGCACTTCAGCACCCTACTGGAGACAAAAATTTGTTTAAAAAGACAAGGGCACAGCTGGGTCTCGTCTAGGTCTTTAATTACCCACAGCTGTGACCCCTCCAGACAGGCCCGTTTGTAATATGTCATAATATGTACTATCGTCATATAATATGAGTCTTGTGCACTGATGAGGTGGAACAGGGCCATGTTCAGTGTTCCTAAGGAGGTAAATTAGGAAGCGAAGCCTCCCTGTGATATAATTTATGAAACTAATAAGTGAGAGAGCCCACAAACTTAAAAAACAAAACTTTTTGGTTACACTTCAGTCAGCCTTGTTGTTGTTCGGAGACGACAACTGAGAAAGAGTTTAGTGGGGTTGCATGAAGCAGTCTTCCCAGCATGCACCGCAAGAAAGTGACGATCAGAACGCCGACTCGGCAAGGAACAGCATCCATGCGACATCCAGCTTTTCCACATGCTCCCGAAAATGTTGCATTTTAGTACATCAAGCAGCTTTATTTCCCATGATTTTATGGTTATTTCACTGTCTCAGACATCCATCACTTTCCTTTCTGCTAGCCCCGCAGTTGCGAAACTGTGGTGATTCTCATAAAACCCAAAGCTCCAAGGAGTTTCACAACTTGAGTGATTCCAGTGATTTGTGCAATCAAATCATAAATGGGAAAGTATTGTATTTGTTTCCTGTGTTGCAAGAAGTAGCGCACAGAGTTCATTTCTCTGTGTCCTAAGGCTATGGTTAATGTGTTTAGGAAGGTGTGCGTTTTTTCCTTTTGTTATTTCTAAGCAGAATTGAAATTGCAGGATTTTCTCTTTGTTGTGTGGTCAATGTCTTTGGAGAACAGTTTGCGGCAACAGTAATAATAAGAAACAGGCAATTACTTGTAAGAGGACAGCCAATCCTTTTTTTACTTTACGATTAAGTGACTTGTTATTCATGCCTGGCATTTAAAAAGAACAGAATACATAAAGCAGTGCTGTCTGAGGAGCCATAGAACTAAAGTTCAAATAGCTAGAAGATACAGTAATGATGTTTGAGTTTAAGCTATTATATTTCTGTAATGCTGCACAACTCGAATACCATTTTTTAAAGGTGTTTGAAGTTGTATTTGAAAGGAATTTGCACTTTCAACACAGAGGAGGCAATAATGGACCAAAGTGTGTTTCTGGAATGATTCAGTCATTTAATTTAGGAGGAACTCCCTAAGACTGAAGTGTAAGATACAGTAACAGTATCCATTATACCAGCTTATTTGTATATTATCTTAATACTGATTAACGATTCCTGTTACAAGGTGGGTATCCATATAAACAGCAGTTAACATGTTAACATGTGCAGCAAATAAGACATAAAGCCACTAGAAAAGGTATATTAACAATAAACCCAGGTTTTGTTTCCTAAAAATATACTGACACTAGAAGAAAAAGCTGTGACATACGTATAGAAGACCGAGATAGCAACAAACGTAATAGCTGGGAGTTTGTATAATGTGCTCACATACTTGCTCATCAGATATACATTCCTAAAGAACTTAGACCATCATACTAATTACAGTAAATATTTTTTTAATTTGATTATTTTTCATGTGCTGTTCTCTTTTTCTCCCTTTGCATTCTTTCTCCACTATATGGCCTGTGTGTATACTGTATATATATTGACACAGCAACTTTAATAGTGTGAGAGCAGCCTGTTCTTGTTTAGTCTGGATAATCGAGCAGCTGTGATTCCTCCATGAAGTGCCCGCTTGTTGTAAATATAGTTGCCTTATTAACACAATTGATTAAAATCTCTCCGCTTTGTTGAAGCCCTCATTGGTGGGGCTGATAAATTGTAATGAGGAGAGGAATGACTGGGCAGCTGGTATTGGGTCAGGGTCCAGTGATCTCATGTGTCACTGTGACAGATTGCTGGGAAAAAAGGCTGTTGGTTCTTCTCCAGCACAATGAGCATAGTGCAAAAAAGCCTCCTAACTAGTGGCCCTTTTCAAAGAATTTTCTGGGCCAATAATCAATCTGATCCATCATTGTTGTTTATATTTTAAAAGGTTCATTGTTGAAAGAAATTGTTGGAAAAATTGCTCTTTCTTAATTCTTCCCTCAGATTATTAACTCTTTAGTAACAGCAATATATGTTTCTGAATGTTGGAGAATTCTATTAAGAAAAGGCAAAAATGGAGTGATACCAATTATTGACAAAGATATTAATTATAAAAAATGACTATGAAATTTGCCCCTAAAACAGTTACTTTAGCATTGGGTTAAGAGCAGTATACCTCACTGAAAAGATATTTCATCCATAGACTTTTATTCAATCAAAACTGGCGTTATCAGAGGAGTTGCAGTCCCATTTATTCTGTGAAAGGAAAGTAATTTTCCTCCAGTTTGGTCAAGACAGGCAGCCATGTTAGCAAAGGTTTCTAATGATTGGCTTTGTCAAAAAGAACAGCCACCATACTTTTCAGCAAGGATTATTCCAGTTCTATTGATCTTTTCTTTTTTTTAGATAATGGATGGCATTGTCCCACTCAGGTCTGTTAGTACAAATAATTATTAATCAATATGCACTCAAGCCTTAGCCCAGAATATAATTTTAACACATGATTTATTCTGAACACTGTGGCTGAGCTATTTGTGACTTTGCATCAGGACGATCGATCAGCCAATCTCCTAAAACTCCACAATTATAACTAATAATTTAAAATAATAACACTTTTTATCACTTTAGACCTAAAGATGTTTGTTTTGTACTGTATGTATACCGTATACCGTGTAATACCGATACTTGAGTTCTTCTTAAAGAAATCCTGTATTTAGTTTTTTTTCACCCAGCTATTAACCCACATTAAACCATGATTGTACAGATTTTAGTGTGATGCACTCTGTATTTTTGATTGAACATTATTAATTGAAACAATCATCTATTAGCCTAAATCATGATTGTTTTTTGTTACATTTTCTTGTACCTCAACAGGTATTGTGTTTGTGTGTGACCGGTCTTCTGATCAATCTATGTTCTGAACTTTTAACATCTACATGATGGTGATGTTAACTTGTTAGGTAATTCTAGAGATGATCTGGTTCATAAGACCTTTATCAATAACATAAGAATGATATTGTTGGACTCATATGCCTAATGCCTCTTCTGTAATGTGTAGTCTATTGCATATGGATTCTTGACAATAAAAACTGAAACAGTTCACTGTAAGACTAAATTACATCCTTTGTGTAGTGTGCAGCTGTACCAATGTACCTTAGCTGACAGACTGAAAATGTTACAAAATTAAACAATTGTTTACAAAAATACAATTGTGTTTTAAAGAAGGGTCATCACCTACAATGTGTATGTGTATATATTTACAGAGCTCCACCACATTAAAAGCAATAGCAAAGACAGTGATATCTGTGTAACAGAGTGACAGATGTAATGTGAAGCAGAAACAGACTCAGAGGTCGCTGGTTCCTTAGTCCATAGTGTTGTGGAAGTCCTGAAGCAGATTCCCATAAAGAAAACTGATGTTTGTACTGAATCATAGGCATGGACATGTTGTGGAAAACACGAGAACTAGGAGCTACTTATTTTAATAAAGGAGAATCCAGTGAGTGATTAAAACGCACATGCTGTGTAGTGATTGCTTATTTGGATTTAAATACAGGGTATTGTGTTTGCCAGGTATCTGCAAGCAAAAAATACTACTGTGTGGAACATGAATGTGGTGATCAGTAGAAAGATGAGGGCTTAAGCCATCAGCCTGGGGTGGTAATATGACTTGACAACAATTTAATATCGAAATCATCCTCTAGCCTAAACCGAGTATTTGATGGCAGTGAAATAATCTATGTGCCCTACTGAAGTCTTGCAGTGAAATATCAGTGATTGTGCTTTGCTGAACGCGTGTTCCATTTAACATCAGGATAATATATATTTATGAAGAAAATTGTGATGGCATGAACGAGGAAAACTTATTTCTGTGAAAAATGGGTCCTAGTATTCAAAGTGTATTTCAAGAAGTGGCTTGAGGTCCTGGAAACTGTCGCCCATCCCAGCCCACGCTCCTTTGCCCTCTTCCTTCCTTGTCAAGCTTGAAAGCTCACCTTGCTACATTGTTGTGAAGTCTTGGCAGTTTATTTTTTTCAGATAGAAACTGTTGCTAGTGTCCTGTTGCGTACTGCACCGAGCATCCTTGATGCAGTGCTAATTGCAAATTCCCTCATGTCGGAGAAGCTGCAAGCAGCACAAACAAACCTGAAACTCTACAGTTTGTGGTCAGGAAGGAGCATGGATGCACTGAGCAACATAATAACTCACTTGAGGGCTAGGGCTTAATTTTGCTTAATTAGCTGTATTAGATGTTTTAATGAGGCTGCTTTTTGCACTTGAACCCAAGTCACTTGGACACCCAGTATAAAATGCATTACCACTACAACAACTGAGCTGATGTGCTGCCTGGAGCTGTTTATATGGGCTGTAGTTGGCATTTCCTTTATTATGTAAGAGTGGAAAACGTTTTCCTAATGGCTCTGTTAAGCTAGTGGCAGAGTGTCATCCAATACTTCCCATTATGGCTGTGATAGCGGCTTTCGGCCTCAGCTGAGTAGGAAAGGTCAGTCTTGGTGGACAGAGGTCTTTCCCCTCCTGGGTGTGATATCCCTGAAATATCCAGGAAGGTATGTTGAAAACAGAAACGATATTGTTTCGCATGCAGCAGGTATTTATAGAACAAAGAGCAGGAGATAAGGGATAATATTTTACGGAACGGATGTGATACGAGGTGCACTTGGGTGAAGCTAGCAGCTCGGGCCCTTTGGAAGGAAAGGAAAGGCCTCTGGAGACAGAGCAGGATGTCATACGGTCAGGTGGTGAGGGCTCTGAAGGGCTCGCCTGTTTTCCTTTTTTCACATCGCTGCATGCTGGCTCCTCAGAGTGAGAGGATGACTTCCTGGTAGATCCGGAACATCTGTCCTGGCATGGGTGGAAAAAGGAGCCATGTCTTTGAGCAGAAAAACCTGGCTCATCCTAGGCTGGCTGGGTCAGAACAACACGACCATTTAAAGAAACTTGGTAAAAACGGACCTTGGGTTATATTTGACCTATTTTAATGGTTTAACTAAAATCATGTGAAAACATGCATAACATTCTCAAAAATTAATTAAGGATAACAGCTAGTAAAAATGTTTAAAATATAAATGACATTGCATATTGCAAATGTGCTTTAATGTAGTTTCAAAAGTTAAGAGCACTGAATCTTAACAGTTGCTCTATAGAATAATTTTATTAAATGTAATGATGTCCATCTACTTAATACTCAGCCCTTAAGAAAGACACAGAAACTTGGAAAAGCCAAAGAAACTCTCTGAGGAATGCTTGCATTATTTCCAGTTGGAATTGGATGGAATTACTGAAAACCAATGTGTCAGAATTAGCTTTACTTAGGCACAATTACACTGTCATTTCTGATCAGGATCAAATGTTCTGGAAAAACAGTGTGGCCTTTGCATTCTACTGTAGCTACATCAACTTTGTGTCACTTGCACAGTTAGCATCTCACTTGATTATTTACTGCAGCATAGTAGTACAGGTTTTTGTAAGAAGCTGTAAAGAAAAGGACAACATAGTTTTCTATGGAACTACAGTATGAATAACATACCTTGTTGGAGATTTGAACCCCCAACCATGCAGCCACCCAGTCTGCCAAAAATAAGTCCTGTGCATGCGCATTTCAGTACTGCTTCAGTCTGCAATGTTTTTCTTTAGGTTTGACCAAAACTGTAGACATCACTCCACTGCAATGGGTGATAGTAGTTCAAAAACTTCAAATGAAGAAAATAACTTTTAATTTCTGATAGAATTTAATCACGTCGTCTTACTTTTAAGTCTGTGTCATACACCTGAAATGGATTTTAATCTAGTGTGCCTGTGTGTCCAGTTCAGTGTTAAACGTAGAAGTAAAACAGTGAAATACGTTATTTCGAGTAGTAAGGACTTTACGAAAAAATTGTTTACTTGGTATCTGCCGAAATTTCTCTTAGTAATTCCAAGTACTGGAATATAATGTTGCCTCCAAAGTATTTTGGTGCAAATTTCTTGGAAAAACGTTTTTCATCACTCTATAGAAGTAATAGTATTACTTCTAGAACGTGTTTTGCCTTGTATTTTACTGTACTGTGTTATTTTTCTTACAAAGAGTCTAGAAGGCAGCTGGTGTAAGAAACCAAAATTGGTAAAAACATTCTTTCACAATGAGTTCTAAGTCCTAATGTCTGCTTAAGAGGAACATTTTAAATAACTAGAAGTCATTTCACTAATAAATAGTCTACCACACGATTATCAAGTGTTTAAGAAATGTCTTTTTTTATATTAACTTTAAAATAGAATGAGTCTGGAAGTAATAACTGAGTTTTTTAAATGTATATTCTGTTTTTCTTTTCTAATACATTTTTATTATAGTTTTGCACTTTCTTGTTTTTTTTCTCAAAGTGCTGGATACTAACTTTTTAAATTAATATTAATGATGATAAATGAGTTTGAGATTATTTGTTGAATATGTACAGTATATATAAATAATCGTTTTATTGAATTCTTTCCAAAGCCACTGTGGCTATGCATGCGGGATGGACAAGACCACCAAAATTGCACTTAAGTGGAAACAGTGAGGTACAGTATGACACACATTTAGTCTCTGCAGAAGATGTGAATTGCATTGTTTTATATAGATGTGTTTTTGTCTGCTGCACTATAGCTGTAATTGGAAAAATATTACAGCTTTTGCAGCAAGTTTGTTACCTAGATCCACATTAGATTAAAGAGATAATTTTTTAGAACAGACATTTCATATTTCTTTTCCCATTTTTCCTCCATGACCTGAAGCAAAACTGTACAATAATATACACGGTTATAAACTGATTTCCCTTTAACTCCCCGAAGCACTATACTACTCAATAAGGATCAAACCACAGGAAAGAAATTAAACAACCAAACTGTTTTGTGCGGTACAGCAGTAGTGGTTTCCAAATAAGAAGACTAAATCTGTGTTCTGGATAGGCACTAATGATGATCTTATCTTCATTTGTTTACTTATTTATTTAATACTTTCCCATCCGGGCACTGCCAACAATTTCCCGGCTGTTCTGATATCCTGTAAAATTTGCTTCAGGCCATTGAAATAGATGGAGGTATTCTTGAAAAATGAGGCTTGCTATCCTCTGCTCTCTGCACGTGGAATGTTGACAAGTTAATAAGGACGAGTAATGGTTGTAATAAAAGAGAGCCCTGGGTGCATTCCTCGGGTTTCTCTGCTCTTAAAAGCCATGCCCCTGTGGTAGAGTGACCACAGAGGCTCTCGGAGTGAAGCCCGGCCTTGTGGCTCTGAGGAGTCGGCTGTGGCGAGGTCACCGCCCTGTTATGGGGAGAACCTCTGAGAGGCCATCCCGGCTGTCACATCAAACGCCCCAGCTGCCGGAGCGAATGATGAGGCATCCTTTTTAACGCCGCACTGGAGAGCTGTGTGCTTTTGATTTGTTGCGATTTATTACGCCCTGATAGGTGTGAAATGGACCGCTGTCTGCAGCTGGCTCAACCTTCCTTCCTCCAAATTCAGCCTTCAAAGGGAAATCCTTGCAGAAACTTAAAGCTTCTTCAGGCACTTGGAACAGCTCCTATTGTTTCGCTGTAAACATGATATCATGTCTGCCTTTTACTTAAGTCTTTGATGCAGATGGTGTGGGATGCTGTGCATTTTTTCTGTCACGTGTTGCAGAAGTGCATGCTACAGTACATAGTACTTTTGGATACAAAGGCAAATTATATTTATTAGATTTAATCCAAAAACTGAAAAGGTTACTGTTTTGAATTGGGAAAAAAATGTATGAATCTGATTTACCAACTGTAAATTCAGACGTTTTTGTTCATTTAATCTCTCAGAGGCCAGCATTACCCCTGGTATGTTAGGTTAGAACCAATAACCTGGTTTCTTTCAAAATGTTGCTGGATAAGATCCTGTAATCAATTAACTACTAACTACCAAACAAGCTTTATTGGCTGAACAGCATACTCTCATTTATAACTTTTCTTATGTTCTTAGTAAAGGAGCTTGCGTGGAATCCAAGTTCAGTACTAGAGTCTGGATATCCAAGTTTGAAATCAGTATTCAGACTGTGCTGCTCTGCTCTGCTGCAGCTGGGAGTTCCTAGAAGTGGCTCAGTCAGTCAGAAGGCACTGGGACAGGATAGGCGGTCCTCCTGGGGACTCTCTGTGTATCTGTACCAGAGTGTTCACAGCTCCTGTTGGCACTCAAACTTTAGTGATCTTGTCCAGCAGTGGCAGTATGAAAAACAGCAGCTGTGGTCGTGCACTTACTGTATCTTGGAGAATCTGTTAGTGTGGCTCCTCAAGTCCATGCAGAAGTGTAGTCAAGGTAATTAAGAATCAACAGACACCCTCATCCAGAGCCACACCTATATGTAAAAATATCTATAAGCAGAAAATTACAAAATATTTTTTAAATATATTTCTCAGTCTAGTACAGGTAAGAGCAGGACCACCACTAATTCAACTAAAAACAAGTACAATTAAAAACAAATTGTTTTTAAAAACAGTTGATTATTACAGGTTAAGTAGCAGAAGATCAGTGTGATCATTCTGCTCAAAACTGTATCAGTAATCCAGAAACTGCAACTCTCTAAGCGAAAATGCATGCAATATCATGAACTAGAGATCACTAAAAATGTATAAATCTTTTGAGATATAATAAGGCCTCATTGCATAACAAATGGAGAAATATACTGCAAGGTGTTATTTATGAAGTTAAATAATACTAAATAATTTAAACCCTTGTATTAATTGAATATTTTTTATATTTTATTATGTACAAGTATCGGTAGTGGCATTAAGACTTTAGCTAGTTTGTATGTGTGTCTGTGCTGGGCAGGGACAATATTAGGGCTACAGTAAGACATTCATTCTCCTATGTTTGAATCTTTTGAAAGATGTTATAGCACATCTTATAAAACCACACACAGGGTGGCAAATTTCATTCAGTAATTGGGATAATAATTATTGGGAAATTTGTGCCAGCTGGGTTGCTAAGAAGGTCAAAAAACAGCATGAAGCAGGCTTATCACAGTGTTGGAGCAGATTTCCATATGGCAGAATACAATGTAGTGTGGAACTGTAAAAAAACAAAAATGTAATTCTACCAGTCAATTTACAGTATGCAAAAACCTTTCTTTTTCAGCGACTATTCATCTTTTTTGCAAGTAAAGATCCCAGTATTTCCTAGTATGTTTAATTATATAATATTAAAATGCGGCACCTAATATTTATGCAACAACGTTTTGATGTTTTTTGGCTTTATTGTATGGAGAAAGGTAGATAAAGAACATGAAGAAATGTTACAAACAAGATGAGGCTATTCAACCCATCTTAACATCTCTAAATTAAAATACAGTGTATGTAATATTCATCCATCCATTTCCTAACCTCTTCACACAATTGCAGGGGAGTGGCTTCCTATGTTTTGGGCAGGATACATCCTGAACTGGACACGAGTCCATCGCAGTACAGACACAGATGCACTCACACTAGGGCCAATTTTTCCAGAAGCCAATTAACCTACCATTATGTCTTCGGACAGTGGGAGGACTAGAGCATCCAGAGAAAACTCACGTGAACAAAAGAAGAATATACTGTAGTGCTCCGGGGTTCACGTGGGATATCTCCCCTCAGCCCAGCAGCTGCAGTCCCTGCTATTCACAGGGAAGGGCGGTGACGTCACCGCTCTGGTAAGCCAGCTCTCGCAAGCAATGGAGGCCGTATGCATTACACTCTCCACTGCTTAGCTCGCCGTCCTCGGCGAAGGGCTATCCCACCCCGCTTCTGACACCAATGTAACGCATACGGCCTCCATTGCTTGCGAGAGCTGGCTTACCAGAGCGGTGACGTCACCGCCCTTCCTTGTGAATAGCAGGGACTGCAGCCACTGGGCTGACGGGAGATCTTCCTTTGGCTCAAGAGGCTGGGTCCCTGTTGAGTGACGCTGGAGGCCCGGGTTCGAGTCCCCGACGGTGGGGGGCTGACCTGATGCGGCAGCGGCGAGGGCGC
The DNA here is from genome assembly GCF_055471065.1 of Atractosteus spatula. Lineage (NCBI taxonomy): Eukaryota > Metazoa > Chordata > Actinopteri > Semionotiformes > Lepisosteidae > Atractosteus > Atractosteus spatula. The sequence continues at coordinate 22,528,263 of NC_142711.1, read as the reverse complement.
TCACGTGAACCCCGTAGCGTTACAATACAAACTAGACACAGTACCCTGGTCAGGCATTGAAAGCAGGGCCCCAGTACTGCAAGGCAGCCATGCTAACCACTGCCCCATCCGCTGCAGATAATATCTAATTATTCATTCTTGATTAACTGGACATTCACTTAAGTTCGATTAAAGCAGTTGCTACATCAGTTGCATTTGGGGTTTTCTTCATGCTGCAGTAATAAAGGCAGTAATAAATTTTGTTTAAGCAATCCTGTCATAAACTTGGATATGTTGTGTGGCTGCAATGTGATAAGTGCACATGATCAGTTGTTTGCAACAATTAGTGAGGTAGTATAATTTGTTATTTATTTTGATCTTACACTCTGTGTTGAATGTTAATTGCTGCTAACGTGAACAAAAATGAAGACTGGAAAAACATGAAAATATCATAAAATCATTACTCAGGTTTTGAGGTATAATGTAAGTACTGATACATTTGTTTCCAATTTTACAGTATGCTTACATTAAATGTAAGCTGAATTTATGCTCTATATTTTATAGATATCACTAAATGTATAAAATATACATTAAAAATATATGTTGCTGTATTACTGGTAACACTCCTTAAGAACACTTTTTTGGCAGATTTTGATATTATTTTTGATAAGATGTTTGTACCTTTTGTATGTCAGGACACCTCAAAATAACTGCTCCTCAGAACTCACCCTTTTAGATTGTTATTGTGTAGTGTTCCAGAGAAGCTGCTTTGTTTACTAATGTTATTTTTAGTGGTTTTCATTAGACCTTATTCAGAGGAAGCTATTAACACAGAGAAGTACAAGGACAGGAAATGTAAAGTCACAGCACAAATGCTGAAATTTGATCTTAGTGAAATTTAAGTTAAATCAGTCTTTTTAATCAAATAAAAAAATTATTAGAGTGGAGATAAATAATATAGAAATCATTTAAGTGTGAACATACAATTAGGAGTGTATGTTTTCATTCCTTAATGGAAATTTGAAGATTGTGTCGGTATAAACAATGCCTTTATTTCTAAACCCGTTTTAACATACTTGTCAAAACTGAGAGTTTTCTTTGAATGCTTATTGTTAATTGTTAAAAGCAATTGTTAAGGCTTGGCTAAATAATGTATGTAAACTTAAGCAAATTGATTTAAGTTATTCAGGCAAAACAGCAGAAACAATAATGATTTTATGCCAGATATGATCAATTCATTAAAGTTATAGACTCTGATATTTGGAAGGAACTTTTGAATAGTATTTTATATCAGTACAACCAGTCAGAAGAAAATTAGGAGTGCTGTGCTTCCGTTATGTGAAGTATGAAATATGTTCTTCGTCAGTGTAACCATTGAGAAGAAAAGATGACCTTTAGTCAATAAATGTGTCGTTTGTTACCTTCAGGTTTCTGCAGCCATATCACTACATCAGATGGACCTGTGCAGTTCTTGCATATGAATTTAAATAGCAGCGTGTACAACATTGAGGTGATTGTGCCAGCTGATCTTAGCATATGGAAGGCACTTAAGAACCTATCCTCACAGAAAGCAGTAACAACAGAGAACATCATATTAACAGATACTGATTGGCACACATTATATGCAACATATTCTTCGGATTATGATTACTGCCTACAGTAAATAATCATTTGACCTCAACAGTCACAAAGTTGGTCCAGTATCCACAAGTAGGTTTTTCTTTTTTTACACTCATATTTTATTTAAACAATCTCCAGCCCCCCTCCTCCCCAAAACAACATGTAAATATATCCACAAAATCTTTTACAAAAGACATTCATAGGTTAAAATTCTTTTCATAAGCTTTCTTCCCCTCTGTGACCTTACTGTTTATTCTGTAGTCATGGCACCAAGAAATCCGTAGCAACATCATATGAGCTTAATGAATCTTCTGGTTTACTGTTAAGGACATTCTTTTCAGCTCATTTGAAGTAGAATTCCATGTAAAGAGGGTTTTTGAGCTCAATTTATTTCTGCTTTAACCCTCTGTGACATGTTATACATTTAAATATACATAATAGACATAATCTTGAGGCAAGACAGAAGCGGACACTCAATGTTAAAAAAGCAAGCATATATCAAAGATTCTCTTACCACTCAGCTGGTGGTAAATATTATTCATTTGTATCTTTGAATCACGTCTTTTGAACTTAAAGTTTATTTGAATTTAAACAAAATGGTCTGCGTTTAGAACAACAGGGTTTCTGTGAGTAAGACGAGATGTACCAACTCTAGCTGGAAATACATCTTATGTTAAACATCCATTAATTACAGTACTAAATCAATGACACCATACTTTTATGAATGTTATTTTTCCTCAAATATATATACTGATTTTAGAAGATATTTCACAACCAAATGTCAGCAAATTAAATGTCTTAGTTGCAAACCGTAAAATAGACACCCACAGCTTCTTGTCACATTAATGTGACATTAATGCATGAAATGGGGTCAGCATTTAAGCAAACCCAGTAGACCTTGGCTTTATTCATCTTTTGATCTAAACACATTCAAGGTTAGGAAAACAAACACGCAAATGAAACCTTCAACTAATCCTTTTGAAACAGTCATTATGTAAAATCAAAATACTGTAATGTAATATAATGGATCAAATGCTTTCTGATTTTTTTTTTTAAAGAGGCCAGTTTGGTACAGTATTAGCCCTGTCAATGACATTTTTTTTTGTGTTGTTGTTAATGGCTGTACTTTTCAGGCGCTCAGCTAGTAAACCAAATGGCTGTCAAAGTGCTACCATTTTCTAGATTATTTATAAGACATTTCACTTTTAAAATTAGTGCTGCTTGACTGTTGCATTTCGAGTGGCTGCCCTTAAGCTTAGAGCCGGAGGAGCTGAGAGCAACGAGTGCTGCCTCTGATCTTTACAAAACAGTGACAGAAAATGCGAGTTTGTGACGTAGCAAGCTAATGGCATGCATTTGAAATAATAAATGTGTTGGATTTTTATTACTGTTTTAATTGTGCTCCTCTTCAGACCATATAATGGTTGTTAAAGATGTTTGGATTTACTGTCATTTCTACTTTAAGGGTATAATTTTGCAGGTCTTTATTCCTAGTATATTTATATGCTACACAAGGAACCTGTATTAAAGAAGCAAAAAATCATGATACAGAAAATTATTTTAATTATTTGACCAATTAAATTACTGTGGTTACATTGGTCTGCCATTAAAAAAAACAAACTTTTTTTTTTCTTTTCAAGCCCAAAACATTGTGAGTTACAGTACATCGGTACAACTTTGACTCCTTCCTTTGTTCCAGCATTTCAGTCTCCTATGCTTTGAAGATAACCAACAAAGACTACAACATTAAAGGAAATAAGTAGGGACCAGACTGCACATTTGGAAATCAGGGTTCTGTGTGCAAATCCATGCACATATACTGGTACATAACAGTATGTATTACCTATAAAGCTTTTTTTTGTGCTGTATGTATTGATTTTACAGAAGCATGTTTGGGATTAAGCAAAATGCATCTGTCAGTCAATTTTATTTTATACTGCATATTTTCCTGGTGAGCATCTGAAAGAGTTTTTGAATATATCATGTTACAAAGGGGCAAAAAAAAACCAGTCTAGAGCATGAAATACAGCATACTGTCAGATTTAATAAAAATGAAGCTACAGTGCATTTACTTCAGAAATGCATAAAACCTTATCAGGTCAGGGGACGTTTTTATCTGTATTTTTATAAGCTGAACATTCTGAATGCTCAGTCAGATATTCCCAATATAGCATTGTGTAAATATATCTGAGGCAAATCCAGCCTCACTTGTTCTGAAATTATAGACCTTTACCAGAAGAGTCAAGGGAAATGTGTCAAGAAAGAGTAATAAGCTAAGAGGTTCACTTTAAGGCAGCATATCAACGGTTCGTATACTGAAAACCAAATTGTGGATTTATTTCTTCAGCTCATCACTTGTATTTAGATTACAATATAGAGGAGATTTCAGTATCACTGCCATTGTAAATAGATTGAAAAACCTGCCGTATATTCTAAATCATCAGAGCTGTTTTTCATTAAATTTCACATTTGTTGCTGTGATAACATATGTTGCTATTTGTATCACCGCAAATCTGGCTAATGTTTAAAAACACTTTTTTGGATATGATCCCACACTTACTGATAACGGTTTCTTCCGCTTCTGAATAGCATGTTGAGAGTTAACATGTAGCTTTGATAAAAAAGGAAGATTTTCAATACAAGTTCTTAGATGGAAATAGTGCCTATTTTATTATTTTCAAGTACCAATATAAATCTGTTCTCTCCCAATCAGCTACTGTATGTTTTCAAATCAAAGTTATTTTTTGGTCTTTTTGCTTTTTCTAGTGTATTAGCCAAATTGGCAAGTACCTGTTGCTGCTTACAGTACTGCAGCTGTTGAAGATGCCTTTTTTATTCTGATTATTACTTTCCATGTATGTTTTGGCATTCTCATTAATTTGATCAAGAATCATAAAACTTCAATTCTATAACTACAGTATAGATTACGGTATTACCTTTAACAAAATTGTCAAAAACATGACAAAATACTTTCCTTCTTTCTTTCTTTATTTATAAAATATTTATTTTATGCAACGTCCTTGCAAATTTTAAGGAAGAACTTCATGCATTACATAAAGATGGAAAGAAAATGATTTTTTTTTCATTTTTTCTAATCAGTATTTAGATTCAAATGTATAAGTTTTACGTTCAAAACACCAAAAATACATACTGATAACAAAGCCACATTTGCTAGAAAATGAGCTGTAGGTGTTATATACTGTACACCATTTTTGCACTTTCATTTTTGTATAGGTTCACCATGGTTAGCACTAAGAAAATCTATTTTTTAAAATGATAATAGTCTTTATTTTAACTGAATGGTAATTTATCAGTAGTAGACTGGCCTTTAAACACTAGACTTTAAAGTATGAAATGGAAACTATTAACTTGGAAGTCTCATCAGTCACTACAGATTTACAAAAAAGAAAAATACCCTGTCTGTCCAGATGATACATACTCTGTAAACCTTTGGCAGATCCAATCCAATTTGTTAGGCATGCGGAGTTATCCCTAAGCCTGTCAATTATGCTGACAGGAAAGCCTCCACTACCTAATATTGTCAGTGTCCCTTCTCAACTCAATATATTTATCCCAGTATTGTTTTTCCTTCCCTTGGCTTCAGTAGTCTTAAACTAGTCACTTATTTGTATCTGTTTTATCAGGGTGACAAGCTGTCTGTTCAGAAAGGATTACGAGCTTGTACATCAATATGTGACTTTGCAGTGAGACATTTCTAAATGACTGGAGATCTGTCTGGACATTAAGATTTGTATTTAAAGTAGTGCTTAGTACTGCCTTTTTTAAATGGAATCCATTTACTCAGAACTTCAGAGAGCAGACATTTCCCCATCTGTAAAACTGTGATATCTGAAAGGTATGGGTTGGTGCTGACATACAAAATTACAAAAGCACAAGGTATCTAAAAAGTATGTAGCTGTATTTGATTTTAGTTGATATTAGAAAACACAAGATTGTTATAATTATACTTTGTCCTTGAATAAATATCTGCAGTGGCTGACTGCAATGCTGACAATGAGTTTGTCTGTGGTGTAGCAATGTAAATACAGTAGATAGTGTATAGTTTAAAAATATGTTTTGGGGGTATTTTATGTTTCTAAATGTTTTACAAAAAATGTTTTCCAAATGATAAACAAATGAAAGAATGATAAATGATAAAAGAAATTTCCAAATGAGAAAAGCGGATGCTGCTGTTTTCCATCGGTTTTCAGGGAAGTCAGCTTGATGATGCTCTTTTTCTTTGTAGCATTAGCATGGCAAACCTCCAGTAAAAAAAATCCATCTTATCTAGCAGGCATACACTTATAGGGGAATATATCGTTCTGATTTTTAAATTGCTGTAAGAGATGTGGCATGTGTGTTTGAAGAGACTGTAAGGAGGAAAATCTTGATTTAGCAAAGGTGACATGAAGCAGAGATAATATGAGCTGAAGGCTCCCTTTAAAACTAAATACCAGGAGTTATCATTTGCATTACATTAATAGGTTTTTTAAACTGTATGTTTTATGGTTGAGCAGTAGATTTCTTCAAATCTTTAAAAACCCATCAGATAAAATCTTGTGAGGAAAAAAATCCTCTGTCATTCAGGTGACTAACTGATGGCAACATCTCTTTTCTAAGGAATATTTAATATCTGTTTTTGATTCTCACAAAGCTTCTATACTTGAATTTGAGGCTGTTGCATTGGAGTTTTAAGCCGTATCTGAAGATTTCAATTACCTTGGTTAATTTGAAATATTTAACTTTATTTTCCAATTTGGCCATCAGTAAAGTATTATTCTTCTTGAAAGTTTATGATAACATTGTGAAACATTTCACATAATGGTAAACCTGTAGAATTGGTGGCTTCAGTGACTGGCATGAAAGCAATGTTTGAAAGCCTGTTTTCTTATACATGTACTGACTGGAAATAGGTTTAAAAATGTTTTGAATGTTAGATCTGTTAATATCAAACATTGCAGACATACATCAGTATACATGATTGACAGATGTTCAGAATTCTGAGAAATTGGGCAAATGTCTATGGGGAATGAAAGTGAGCTACTCATAGTGGGGTAATAGTGCTCAAAATGTATATAAAGCCATGGAAAAGCTCCATTTTATTCCATATCTATGATACAGTAGTTAACAAAATATAAATCCATAAGTATAAACATTCGTAACCTATAGGGTAGGCAGGCTATATTGATTTACAGCAAGATGTATGTTAAGCCGGTACCCAATCATTAGACGAATAGTTACATTGAAACAGTCTCTTTTGATGACAGACAATGACCAGGGTAAGAACCTGAACAAGATTATTACATTAGACTCTTGCGTTTGTAAGACAGCTTGAGAAACACCAGGCATTAAGTACCCAAAGGTTGGCAGTTCAACTGTGAGGTACAAATTGAAGGTAAACAACCTGAATGCCCACTGACCTTTCACTTCATCGTAATCGACTTCCATGAGGCCATGGATGAAACCAGCAGTGCTGGAGGAATGCTGTCTCATTCTTCATTGAAGATTCTGTGTTAATCAGACTGTTGCCTGACAGTGGGTAGTGGGAAAATTAAACAAATCTCAGGCAGTCTGGTGTGTTATTCAGACATTGGGCTAGCTGTAGGGTTGTAGTATAGGCACGTTTCCCCAGCAGCTACATAATGCCTCATGTCAGGATTTAAGCTCATCTCGCCACCTGACACTACATACTGTAGGCCATGCCCTGAAACCTCATTTCCTTTCCTTCCTGCAACAAGACTCAGACATGTCCACTTACCAGCTGGATAATACCCATCTGTATGTTGTACAGGCAATGGCATTTTTCCAGAGCTTTATTTAAGTCACTTTTATCAAGTTCAAGTTTGTCAAGTTCAGGTTTTGAGTCTCTGTGGCGACTTGTCAACCCTGAAGTCTGTATGTCACATACATGCACCAGCCAAAAGTTCAACAGAATTTTCAACTTGCCCTCAGTGTGCTTTATTTTCACAGCAATTTTATACTAATGGTCAATTATTTTCAATGTATTAATATTAATACTTCATTAATAATCAATTATTTTCAAATTAAGCAAATCATTACTTTAAAACTTCAATAGAGGATATGATATACGTTAGAAAACTGTAGGAAACGAATTGAAATTCTCAATGAACATGAGCTGTCACATGTACAGTATGCAATATATAACAGCTTCATTTGTAACTATTCTTTTTTAAACTCCAACATTATAACAGTTTTAAGTTTTATGTGTTTGAATTTATTTCACATGCTTTTCTAAATATTATGTTATTTAAACCGAATACGTACTGTATATTCTGTGATATGAATTAGTCAGATAATAGAAAGTAAGTATTAATAATTAATTACCTCTATTTAGTAATTAGTTACTGTACCTGTCTTGAGTGAGAAGGGGTGAAAGTAATTACCAATATTTGTCATTGTTCAATTATACATTTGCTTAGATTCTTTCCTCTCAGTGTGTTGTTTATATTTGTTACTGTACGGTATATACAGTAAGTTGTGTTTGGTGGGCTTGAGCTACTGCATTAGTAGTCAGTTAGAAAACAGAGCAACAGTGACTGGTCTGTGCTTCCTGATAATTGTGAGGAGTAAGGGAGAATTTTTAGCAAATCACAAGTCCAGTTTTAAGTCAATTTAGTGAAGTCTGAAGTTGTCACTGGATCTTTATTACACATTTCATTAGTAATAAAGTCTTACCACATGAAAATGAGTGGTTCTCTTCACCACTGTCCATTTCCTCAATCCCTTATACAGCTTGGCAACATTTGCAAAAAGTGATTGTGGTGACAATTCATTTTGAGTTTGTAAATCTGGTGTGCCTGCAGACCGCAGGAGTGCTGTGTGAGATATGGCTCATTTCTGAATTTGTGAGTAGGTCATTGCTCTTGAACTTCAGTAAGCACTAAAGCTGCCAAAGGTGCTTAGAATATTCATAGATTTTTGCCTTATGGAGTAGAGTAAGTTGACTTCCATGTAATAAATTAGTAAGAAGAATTAAAAAAAAATCTGTAAGGTCCAAATGAGAAGCAGTGCAAAAAACAAAAAAAAAGTCTCCAGAATGTCTAAAACAGTTGGATGCTGAACAATAGTGCCTCTGAAACCCAGGCATTCCTTGAATTTCCTCTTAACGTTGTTACTAGGCTCAAGTTATTTCCATTGCAACAGGGCTGAATGGCACTGATCATGTTATAAAAATGACATCATCCCCTTGATACCTAGACGGTAGAATTCCCCTGCGGCAGAAGACCTGGGCTTTTGGCCTAGTGGAGTTGGCCTCTTTCTAGGGATTGGTGCTGTGTGTACTCTGAATTCACAAGTGACTGATCAAATCCCAAAGGAGGCCGAACACAGCTGCACCTGACACATCAGAAAACATATTTTAAACTACTATCTACCCAAATAAACATCAGTATATTGATGGAATCTAACATTAACTGTTGCCTTACCCTCTAAAACTAGCATTGCACAAACATAGCCAGCTGTAAAGTTGGTTTCAATAATGACAAGGGTATGGTGTGCCTTTCTGCAGAATGGGAGCATATTTTGAAATAGCCAGCCTTTTCACAGGTTAGCACATGTACTGTAGAACCTTAATTCACTTCACTTTAATTAGGTCTTTAACTAAGATGCAGTTGTAGACGTGTTTGCCTGATAAGAGTTGTTAACTCTTAAGAGCTGTTTTCATTGTATTAACAGGCCAAAGAATTTTGACATTTGATTTTTTCTTACTTTATTACCTTTATTATTGGGAAGACCTAAAGCAATCATCCACAGGACCCAACTTAATATTAAACAAATCATCTCTAGCTTTACTAAGCAGCAACAACACCAACCCTAGTGGAAATGCTGGTAATTTTCTACACATAAATATTTAATATACACAATAAAAGGCATATTAAGATTTCAATAATAATTTACACTTTAGAGGCTCTTTATTTATTGTGAGCTCTCATAACAGAGAGTGTACATGATTTAATGACACAAGTGTTAATGCTAGGAGCTGTGTAATGAAGTTGAGTTATGTATTGTGTGCTTTGAGAACAAAGTGGATGGAAGTGGAGCAGCAACACTGAAGAAGGAGCAGTGCAGGCGAGACAGTGAAGAGAACTGAATCTGCAATCTGTAGCTGTGTCGGAATTTGGCCTGTTTTATCCTCAGTGTTATCCACTTTCACTGTCACAAAACAGCATCTAACAGGAAGCTATTTGCACAGCTCTTAAGATATTTGTTGCACACAATAGTACTGTATATATTAAGTATTCACAAGATGATGCAGATGGCTGACTTTTGGCCTCAGCCTTGTTTGTCTGAATGTATTTTGCCCCTCTTTTACAGGAAAGTTCTGTTCTAGAGTTAAATTTTGCATGCTGTTCTGAGTGAATGTGTGTGAAAGTGTGGTTTTTATAAGCATTTTGAACCCTTAACTTTACTAGCTCTCCATTCGAGCCTTTGCGTCAACAGTACTGCTGAAGAACAGAGCTCTGTAACTCCTCAGAGTTGAAACCCACAGTTGAAACCCACTGTTGCAGTCAATTAAAGGATATTACATTGTTATCCTTTTAAAAGTCACTAACACTCGATAAGCTCTGGATCTCCATAGGAAATTAATTCCAGTTTTAACTGCAAGAAAAACAAATACCTTTTCTGTTTTGTTTGTTTTTCAAAACTCACTCCTCCTATGTTAGTGCTGGTGCTGGTTTTGGGGTTAAAGGATTAAGAAAGATTACATTGTGATTTAGTTACTGATAACAGGCTGTTTTTATACATTGAGAGGATTTCTCATAAATCCACTTGCAAGAACACATTACCAACTGAAATTAAGACAGGTAGCTTATGCTCATAAAGCATGTAATCTTTATTAGGCTTCCATTGTAAAGAACACATAATTTTGAGATTGCATGCTCCTGTTGCTCAAACTCTTCTAATATTACTTTGATTTAACACATCTTACTGTTGTACAGCTTCCTCTTTGTAAGTACATTGATGTTCCATATACACATGCATGGTTTGTAAATGGCTGTAAACCTAATCTTTTACATAGTTACATACTGACTAACATGCTTGTGTGTATTTCTGCACATTCGTGATTCAGATATGTAAAGTTTTTTTCAGTGTGCTCTAGCTTTATGAAATGAAAGCTGTTGATTTCTTTAAAACAGTATAATTTAAAAAAAAAACGTTTTTATAGGTGAGATAAAAAGTAGGAATATGTTATATTACTGTTAATTTCCCATGTATTGCAAACTATCATTAACTCTGAGTTTTAACTTTGTTCACGACAAAACTGTGCGTGAAAGTGGTGAAAAATATTTGTACAAAACATATGTTGCTCTATGTTCCCCTTGTATCCTTTGCTCAAAATAAATGCCTCTTGCTTTTATTAATATGACAGTTTTACTAACTTCGTCATAAGTTCCTCCCCACCAATAGCTGTCACATCATCCAGGTAGATACTACACAGTGGTGGTGGTGGAGGCAAGTCCCCATTATCTGTAAAGCGCATTGAGTGGAGTGTCCAGAAAAGTGCTCTATAAGTGTGAGCAATTATTATTATTATTATTATTATTATTATTACTATTATTATGTGGTTTCCTTGTCCTCCTTTTAACTCTTAACGAAAATTGTTTGCAAAGGCCACCTTCTGTTTTACTGTGCTTTATTCCTAAAGATTTAGTTTGCCATTGAGAGCGCTCATTAAGTAATGTCTATGACAGTCTCTTACAAAAATTAATGTGATATTTTATTCCCTTTTAATACTGTAAAAGATACATGATTAGTATTTAAAGAGTTCAATTTGATATTGTATGGGACAATTGGAATAAATGAGATGTTTAAGGACACTGATAATAGTAATTTCACATTTTAATGTAGCACTATTCATATTCTGTCCCTCCCAAGGAGTGATCAGGGTGTTTGTTTTCATTATTACTCCCCATGCCCATGACTCTGTTTTACCTTCCCCCACTTTTTTCACTTTGGTTTCAAGATTTGTGTGTTAGGACTTCGTCGTTGTTTGCACAAGCTTTCACAGCAGTGAAACTCAGCCTTGACTGCAGAATGATGCCAAAATCATTTGATAATGAGGACAATCCTAAAATCAAAAAAGGCCAAAAATGGGGTGTATTTCCTTAATTTATTTGTTTAACAGAAACCTTACATTTCATTAGTTTTTACACTTTACATGATGTTTAGTAAACATTTCATACTGTGTAACGTAACGACCAACTTTTAGTTTTGGTGGTCTTGTAGTGTCGTCATACAGACTTATTTCTGTTCTCCGTGCTAGATTGCAGTAGATGATCCAGGAGGATGTTTCTTTGCAGTTCATAATATGTCATTTTGTTGTTTGTATTGTTAATTTTATTTTTGCTTTTTTTCTTGAGCCTTTATTTGCTTTAATTCCGTGCTTTGCAGCCACATGCTTTATTTATTGATTGGCACACTCAATCGAAAAGTTGAAATAGTGCCTATTTCCGCTCTTTATGAGCCCGTGTGCTGCTATTAGCAAGGGCCAGACCCCTTGACCCTTCCATGTCCCAGATGAGGACTCATCGCTCTAATGAAAGAACAGCAAAAAGACTCCTGTGGTGCAGGGTGTTTGAACTTTGTTTCATTTTATGGAGTAGGATACACTAGGAATACAGTTGCCAACTGTTCTAATTGTTTTTTGCTTATTTAAACTAATCTGTTATTCCTGGAAAAATATGCCATTCTGGTGTTTTTGTCTTTAATATTTGATGAAGGAAGTCGCACCAGGAGACATGTTAATAATTCACAATACAATGTGTTGCCTGCTGTGTTTCAGCCATTGACATTTCATATTGAATGCATGTGTTGCATGATATTGCAGGGAAATGAGATACTTTGCTTAAAGACTGTCTTAAATGACTATTGATACACTATTTTGTGGATGAAATCCATTCACAGCATGCAGATTTGAATCACAGTTTGGGAGAGAAACCTCTGAATTAATATTGGATGTTTATATTTAAAACAGACGCATACAATAAATATTGTTCATTTATTGACCAATTTCCATGGTTGTGATGATTTTCTTAGCATAATGGCTTATATAAACCAGTGGTCCTGTGATGAAATGCAGCAATATCTGGGCCAGCACCTGGCAGCCACTTTGACAAATATAGTTATAGATTCGAAACTTGCAGCCTGCAAGAGAAGGCGTTGAAAAGTGACAGCTATGCAGGATGTGACTGCTTTTACTGAATTCATGCTAATAACAGTTGCTAAAGTCATTCAAGGTCTCTCGAGTTTGTTTAATCCTATTTAGCAGGCTGCTAAAACTTCCGACTTATGACTTTTTAAGTCTTCAGTACAATAACAGCCTTTCTGCTGAGTGAATTGGTCTTCAGCTTGCGTTGATCAGCCAGCCCCCTCTTTTGCACGAAAAGAGCTCTTCTCTGCATTGTTCCTACAATCCTGAACTAATAAAGTGTAGAAAATAAAAATATTTGTTTTTATTCCACTGATACAGTCTTGTCTTTGTAAAGACTTTTTAGGTCTTGTCTTGGCATTGAAAAGGTGACCAGCATTAGACTAATGGTGTTTCTTAGCACATAAAGTTTTAAAATTAGTTATGGCTTTAAGGAAAAGATTGTGCTACATTTGGTGTTTGACTCATAGATCAGTCTTTTTTATTACATCTATTTATTCATGTAGAAATGTATTATACTTACCCTTCCTTTAATAGACTAATTTATTTACATTTGATTTTAATGCTTTTTATTCCTTAGAATTATAATTAGGTAATATCTTATGAAGGTACCATATCCATCAAAACATTAGGTCTGTATGTCAGCTGTTTTCATCTTTGATAGGCACTGAAATATTCTGAAAATATATAACTGTATTTGATCATATATATCACTGTAATGACAACAATGTTTTTGTAATCAATTTTATTAGTTTTACACACTAGTAAGTGTTCGCCTTCGCCTTCTGATAACTGTGTTTAAACTGTGAATTGGTCAAGGTGCTCTATGTGAACTCAGATTATTAAATCCACTGGAGAACAGTGTAGAAGGTGGGCCTCTAGAAACAGTTTCAGATACACAATTCATTTTTCATTAATCCCTTGGGAGTGCAGTGTCAAATTATCCTTTATTTTGCAACACTATCTTCAGCTGACAGCTGCTTTAATCTACTATGTATATGTAAACTGTATGAATCAAAATAACACTTTTCACATCAAAAGGTTCACTTATAGATGAATTAGTTCATTTTTAAGTCTTGATGATTGACCTTTGTAAATTTTGATTACCCATTTTATTAATTTCTTACATCACACTAAAATAATTTCTGTATTTTTGTTAGTGTACAGTACCAATAGTTTGTATCTACTCCCGTGTTGTTCTGAAAGTTTTCGTGAATTACTGTTAAAAAAAATCATGCCCCCTTTTGGGTCTGTATGTTTATCTAGAAGAATGAAAATAGAACATGATATGAAGAACTCTAATCCACAGAATGTCTTTGCGACTGAGACTGCCAAAATAAGACAATCTGCTTTCATTATCTGTCAGCGTTACAAAAATATCCTGACTCTGTATGTCAGTCAGATGTGAGTACCTGTTTGTTTGACAGGTAAATTGTGGCATCCAAAGTTATTTCAGGAGAACAGATACACTTCGTTGTTTATGTCGGTAAAGAAAATGTTTTTTTTTATCCGGTAGAAATGTCATATGCATAACAAGCATTTTGCAAATCTGAATGAGTTCCAAAGATAAATCATTTACTTGAGGCAGTGCCAGTCCATGTGGTTAAGTGAGGTCAGGAACTGTGTGTCAGTTTACAAGCAATTTGAATTACTTCTGATTTTAATTCATATGAATTTAATGTGAACTTTTGCACTGTACCGCAGTCCCTTCTTGGTCATACACTTGGCTACAATACATATACATTACATACAATCCTGCACCTGTAGTATACATCAGAATGCTAAAGAGAAGTAATGCATGTCAATTTTTGTTGCTGTACGGGCATTTCAATCTGGCAGCAGCGGTCACCTTGAGATTGTTGTGATGAGGATGCGTCAAGATGAAAATGGAAACTGTTCCCCCTGGGATAAACTTAAGAGTTATCCATTGACTAATACGTAGTCACCTTGAGAATCAAGAATTTACCTAAAACAGGAATGTATTGCGACATTTAAAAATCAAGATTTGATTTTTCTATTGGGTGTTATTCTGCATGTAGGGGCCTGTCAAGGTTAAACCTTTTAAGATAAACTGCCCAGCACTCATTTTATATGCATATTGATAGCTGAAAGGGAGAAGCATACTTCTGTGAAACTTCGGCAGATTAAGCTAATCTTGACAAACAGCGGGTGGGCAATTTGTAATACGCAAGCTATCACCTTTAAATTATGTTGTAAAAGGGGAGGCTTTAAATGTTCAATCAAATGTTCAATGAATGTATTCTATAGTTATTAGCAAGCCCTTTAATCCAACGTAGCAGAAAAGCAGACAGGATTAATTAAATATTAATCAAAGTCCGAAGTAGACTGGGGCTTCTGCTCCATTAACCTAGAAAACACTGCAGACAGATGCGCACATTTTTTGTTTTCCACCTTCACCCAACATGGGATGTCATGGTAATTTATGTACAAGATCAGGCTTTTAGTGTCTTTCCCTGATGGCTCCACTTAGGCAGAATGGTGCCACAAAGCATTATGCTCATCTTCTCCAATATGGCAGACCCTAATATTATGTGACACATGTTGTAGCTCGGCAAAGTCATAAATGGTGGCATTTATTAATCATTTTTTTAACGGAAGTATCCATTTGTATGCATAGATAAAACTTCAGATTTTTTTTTACCCAGGACTATTGGCTCCTAATCCAAGTCTGAACACATATTGCAAGAGCTCAGAATCAATTATCTGTAACAGCCGCCTGCAACACTTTTTTTCCGTCTCGGCTAGAGCTGAAGAGAAATGTCAATTTAGAAGCAGAAGAAAAGGAGAGTGAGAACGAACATATTCCTTCTTAAATGAAACAGCTGTGCTTACAAATTCTGCCTTGCTTCCTAATTTTTCTCACTTGTTCTATAATTTGTGCTTGCAAGCTGACAGACCCTCGGTAAAAAAAAGAAAGGAAAGTTCATTGTGCAATTTATGTCACACTTACAATAGAACAGCTTTTCTCCCTTTGTGTGAAGCACTGCTATAGGAAGGGAAGCGGTATGTATGTGTGTGTTCTCGAACAGCCTGGAAGGTGACACAGGCCATTCTTCTTTCATTATTATTTTAAGTTTTTATTCCCGACAAGAGTTCTCAATGAGTCCCCCCAAGGGACATTTTTATTCTTTCCAACAATTGGCCATAATGTCTTTCAGAGCTCAGGCACCAGATGAACTGCTGCAGTGAAGAGCAGGCTTTAAAACATGCTCATGCCTTTCTAATCAAGCCAGAGAGCTCGAGTGTCATAGCGTACATGATTTTGAATAGCAGCAGCTGATGCTACGTTTGCAGGGACTCAGCTATAATTTGCTCACCGTGATGCAGGAAGAATGGACACCCCACCAATATACTTACTGTGTGCTTAGAGACCAGCAAGTACAGGTCACACCATATGCCACTTCAAAGAGAGCTGCATTGTATGATAACACACTATATACCAAGGCATAAACTGTGTGGCTGTAAATCAGTCAAAACAGACTTGAATGAAGTCACCCTATACAAATCCTGTGCATTATCACCTAATATGTCAGCTGCTGTTGTCACTCATGTTATGCAAGGTTTCCTCTTCTGGGTTTTGCTTTGATTTTGTGAATTACTATCGGTCTTGAAATAAATGCCGTTTCTAAATGGCAACTGACACGAGCTAACGAAAGATAAAAAATGATACTTTTATCATTGTTGTAATGCAGTATATTCTATTAGATTATCTACAGTAATACGTTATGGAATCAGTGTTCCATATTTAACCCTTTTAGTACACGGAACTGTATTGTCTTCCTCCTTCACCATTGGGAAATAATTGTTAACCTAATTTCCAATAATTTGCTGCAATAAAGTACAAGTTACCATTTCTATCTACTTTACTCAGCTATTCAGTGCTAAGATGGCATTTGTAAGATGAATTGTGCTTATAATTGCACTAGATTGACTATTATTTTGTTAACATTATTATTTTGAATATTATTTTGTAACAAATTCATCTGACTTGGCTATATCATGATGAGAGAGTGTGATATGAATTTTTCATTTATCTTTATTAGGCTCAAAACAGCATCTACAGATTGTGTGAAATTTCATTCATCAGAAGAAAAGTGCCCACCTCTTGCCTTTTCAAAAATAGAAAACTCCTATGAAAATGAAAGATATACTGTATGGCATTAGTTTAAAAACTTCATAGCATCTCTATGGAACCTGATGTAAAATGCTTTAGTGCAGACAGTAGTTCTGTTACTCTGAGAGGAGCACCAAGTCTTACCTTCTTTTTAGGTTATTGGAACCCGGTCTTTCTTTAGTGCATTTCCAAATTAGCGAACAATTCTTAGAAATGGACACTGATCCATATCAGCTTGAATGGGACACAAGAGATCTGGACCATTTTGTCATTTTTACTGCATTGTCTGTCCCTGACCCTTGCCTGCTGTATGACCTTCTCTTGCAGCACTCAATATTGCCCCCTTTCCCTGCTGCTCCCTTATGATTAAATTGCTGTTTATTGGCAACGTGGGGAATGGTTATAGGTTTTGTGGGAATCCTGTCACTTTGATCCATACACTCTGAATACTGCAGGGATAGTTACGCCTAGTTTCATCAAACTTGGACCCACCTACTAATTTACAGCCAACATCTGCTCTTGATCTGAAAGGAAACCCTTTTATTGGCAAATGCTGCTACCCTGTTTATGATGGCCACACAGAACTAAACATCTGGAAGCTGGCAGAACGTTCTCTCCACTGACTGTTCCTTCTTAGAGATACTGTACTAGAAATTGATCTGAGGCATAGGGAGAATTAGATTGCAATGGCTGTTCCTTTATTGTCTAAACAGTAATGCATGTATCATATAACAATATCTTCATCCATCTGTGGATGTTTGGCAGAAAGCAAATCCAGTACGTTAAGCAGCTAAACATGAGTTAAAATAACATATGCGTTCGGATAGACACCATGTTGCTTTTCTGACCCTGGTTGTCTGCTGATGTGATTCATACTGAAATCAGAAGGTATAATCTTCCATAATAGCCTTCTGTGTTAGTGGAAATTGCCTTGAGCTGGCAAAGTAAGCAACCAAACAATTTTACTGAGCTCCAGTGTGCCAAGCAGCTTGTAAACACTGACCTTTTAACACAGGTATAAAGACAAAAACTGAGTGAAACTCATTGTATGTGAAGGATGAAATCATTCTGATTTTAAAAGCTATGATGTGCGTGTTTTGTTTATACAGCCCATTTTAGTTTGTTACAACCTGCGTGTTCTGTAATTCCTGTTAAAGGAGATGCAAACCCTTAAGGCTATGATGATTTGTACTGTATTAAAATCAGTAATGATGTGGTGCTAGTCACTTTACCGAATAACACATGACTCAGAGGTTGCACTGAATTAAAAAAGTAAACAGGTAGCTTTCTATTTTAATTGTGCTCATATCATGTTTCCTCCTTCTGTTGTTCAGGATAGTACAGTACATTTATTCTCATTATTGAAATGCTCTGTTGACATTTCTGTCTAATGACAGCACAAAGTATTGACAAGTTCTTGGTCATATTTCATACAAAGGAAATTATTGACCTAGTTATATAGGATAAATAACCATAACTCCTGGTGAAGTGTGATGTAATCTGCTGAATTATTGACTATAGCACTAAGTGTTTAAAAAATGTTACATGGAGCTTTCATGCACAATATTTCCAGATTATTTGTGAAAACATTGGTACTTGCGATGTATAGTAAATGAAGTGAAGGACTCTGGCAGTGAAATCCACCAGTTTCAAACAGCAGAAGAGCAAAACAATGAAACCAGCAGAGCAGTTAACTGTGGTCTAGCAAACATGGTCAGATGGTACGGGGTCTTGAAATACTGTGACACGTTTTTTATTAGTCCCTTCTACGCATGTATTACTGTATTCAAATGCATTTTAGACCACCTTGAGATTAATTAATATAAATATAACCACTTTTTACTGTCTCACGGACTCTGTCCAAGCTCATTATCATACAGACGATGTGTTCTCATTCTTTGTTTCCATTTAATCTGATGAGGTGGTAAGTAGCCACTTTCTTTGAGTAGTAAATTAATATTGGAAACCAAAGCAAATCCAAACTGTCAGCGCCTAATTCAAGATACTAGGTTTGGCTGCAGTGTTGAACTGCTGGGACCCACCTGTTCTTCAACACTGTGCAGCCTGCCATGGTCTTTTAGATTGTTGTCTGTAATAGTACTTGGGCCTGTAGGGCTATACTGTATAAAGTATTTAAAACTTTTGTTTAATACGTGTGGTAATGTTTGTTAGGGATACATCACTAGAGTTAACCATATCACTCCAGTATGAGAGGTCTAATTTTGATGAATCATGCACTCAAGAATAAAAGGATGTAAAAACTCTTTGGAAGGCACTGTACGTTTAAAATGAAAGGAATGAAAGTATATTATCCTCTCTAGAATTGCCAGTGGGGAAAAAATGCATTGTTACAGAATGTATCACTAAGTCTGGACCTGTTTGAAAATTGCTGATCTAACAAGCAAACAGTTTAGGAGTGATTTGTCACACAGAGAGCTTGAACTTATTTGTGTCTGTTTCTGAAAAGCATTTAAAAGCATTTAAATTCCGTGTGCGCTCCTGTGCGAAGCTTCTACAAATAGACTAAGGGCAGGGCACGTCAGCACCAGGCTAATGTGTAATCACACATTACAGGAGCTAATCACAAAATTAATTTTCCTTGCAGATGTGTTTTAATAGGTTCCTGATTTATTTTTCCCCCTTCACAGTCTTAACTGCTTGTGTATGAAATCTAGCTGAAGGCATTTTCTTCAGTTCTCAGTAACTCGTATTTCTCTGGAATCCATAGAGGTGTGTGTGTTAAATTATTTTTGGTCCCTGTGAAGCTGTCTAATAGGCTTTTTGTGAGCTCTTTACATGGACATGAACAGTAATGCGCGATGCCTTTTTTCATAATTGTAATTTATCCACAGTACAGAAATCAGGGTATCAGCTTCAAACAACATGATTATGTAGCTTGTTCCATATTTCCTCAGCCCCTGCTCTCCACTTTCACTCATGTCCTCTAGTTCATGTTTCACTGTTTGGGTTAAAGAATTACACTTGGTCGGGCTTTGTCTATGCCTTTGAGGATTTCAAAAACTTGGATCAGGTCCCCTTTTTTCTTCAGTTCCCTCAGCCTCTCAGTGTGGGACATTCCTTTAAGACCCAGAATCTATCTAGTTCTACTTCTGGATTTGTTCCAGGGCAGCAATGTCTTCTTTCTACATTTCTTCTTTGTACATTGTACATTTTAACATACTGTCCCATCCCTCTGATAAGATTTATCCTATTAACAGGATGTCATAATACTTTGCCTCCTTGTCACTCCTTTACATTGTCTAGTTAATGCAAACGATGTGTCATTGTAAACACAGATCTTTCTGAAGTTGCCTCTCTGAAAGCAGTGTTCCCGTTTTGTACAGTATGTATGCTTCGTGTGTTTTCTACCTGCATGTATCACTCTGCACTAGTTTGTATTAAATGTCATCTGCCAGCTGTTTGCCCAGTCCTTTCTTGCAAAGTATTTTGTTGCTCAGAATAACATAAACAGAATTTTACACAAAATATCACTAATGTGCTGTTTATGGACATAGAGTAATCTCTATATTAAGCCTAGTTTTTTACTTATACTTATTTTTAAAAATCAATTTAAAAGTCAATTTATCTGTGTAAAGTTTTTATGTTGAATTATAGTGTGCATATTGTGGTTAATGTTTAGAAGTGGTAAACTGGACTGAATAGTGCCTGTAATGTATAATAATGTTAAATGACATTTACTTTGTAAAATAATACCAATAATGATAGTGTACATCATGAAAGAACTATTTTTGCTGTGACTGTGATATATGTTAAGTTATATAAGATGTCTGTCATTTTTTCTTAAGACTGTAGCTCTAGGATTATGAGCAATCTGTGTCAACCTGTTGAAATGTATACTATTGGTACTGTTACTAAATAAGCAGGCCAAAATTACATATTGATTGCATAAGTGCTCTATTTATTAAAGAAATCCAAAAACAGTTCAGTAACTGCAGCCAGCATTAAGCTATTTGGATGTCAAATTTTAATTTAGCACTTACTTTGCAGTAACTGGTCATGTAGATCCTAGATTAAGAATGGCTGTATGGCAATGTAGCGATAGAATTTAATTTCTTTCAAAGTAAGATTTCACTTGAGTTCAGCACCTGTACACTGTTGGTACTAAGTGTCTTCTACATAGACGTCTGTATGGTAGGAAAAAAGAAAGTACTCGTAACATCATCAGTGTGATATGTCTTCTCAGAAAGTGTATTAAAATCAATTTCCCTTCGGGATCAATAAAGTCTTATCTATCTATCTAAAATGATAACCTTATATAATGTACTACTGTCAACTCTAAAGCATATATATAGCTTACATGTATCTATTTATAGTTTCAATCCTAGAGGTGAAAATGAGTTAGTAACACTTCTTGCCATGCCCAAAGAGTACGGACTAAAATGTATGCATCTGCAACGCAGTGGTAGACAGAGAAATCTTCTAAGGGGAAGAATAAATATTAAATATAAATCCATGAAAGAGCAGGACTCTTTCTATGAAAACACTTTAAAGTTTATGACAAATGCTTGTTACCCAGATTGAATAACATCCCCTGCAGCAGTTGGTGCTTTTAAGTACTCTATCTTAATTTACAGGGCCTTTATTAGCTTATTATTTATTGGGATGTTGTACTATAATCAAAAGTTGGTGACACGCCTCTTCTCATCAAGGTGATAAAAGGAGATGTTTATTAGCAGATGGACATTTATTGATTACAATTGATGAGATTCACAAAGTCCTTCAATGAGATCATGATGCAAATGCATTTCTGACAGCACTGTATTATATGGTTGGAAACTACAGCCTTAAGATCTCCCCATGTTTGCTGTAAGGTAATTTATGTGTGTAGCTTTGGATATTTCTTTTCATGACATTATTGTTGGCATCTTTAAATATCATGTTAGACAAATTTTGGCACTGATAATTTTGCATTTTTGGTTCCCCTTAGATGAGAGATGATTTCAGCTTTTCTTCAAAGGACCTAGATTTTTGTATTTGAAAGACTTGTGTCTCATGTGCCACTCTGTTATCCACTGTGTTATGTGAAATTGAAGATCCCAAAACCCATTAATTCTAAGCAGGCTTTGGAGCTACGAAAGCTGCCGCAGTGTTTGTTGAAAGTAGTGCAGATCCAGGAGTTCATTTATCCTGTTTAGCTTTTCATTTTCAAAATAAGAAGAACCTAGTCAGCTCAGGAAGGTGAATCTTAGAGGTGGACATTGGTAAAAGTGTAAGAAATTGTGGTCTGCTTGAGTCATCTAGACATTGCTGGATCTCTGACCTGCTGTTTGTAAAAATGCCCCCAGCAATGCACTTTTAATCTTCTGAGTTAATAAAAGTCATGATTCTGATTGAAAAAGAGACACTGTCTTCCCCCGCTATTGGCTAGGGTTATCGGGATGCTGCTGTGTAAACTCAGGTGAAAGCTGATTTTTTTTTTTAGTTTAGAACACGTCATTCTCTTATGAATCAAGTTTAATGTGTTTGATTTGACTTTTCGTTTTCCCCCCTTGATGAAAGATGCCTTTCTGCAAGTGTGTGTTGTAAAGTGGTTTGTTTTCGGCTCATACTAACACTTTTAAAGGTGTTAGGAGCCGGTTTTCATCATTTCTTTGCTTCACATCTTTTCATTTCATTGCCTTTCTTCACTGAGGCATTCTAATTTGCAAGCAGATGTGTCAGTGGTGGGATGAGCAGACAGCATAAATATCTGCAAGTTAAACTTAGACGCATACTTTGTCTTTCCCTTCTGCAGCAACAGGGTGGCTCCTAGCAACCATGACCGGATACAGAGACTCCGGCACGAGTTCCAGCAGGCCAAACAGGAGGATGACACAGACGACCGCAGGCGCACCTACAGCTTTGAGCAGCCTTGGGTGAGTGTGTAGATTCCTTGCCAGTGCCGGGTCAGCAGGCCACAGGACTTTGACTAACGCCACTACAGCCACCCCCCCGCCTCAGACGTTAACCGTAGACCCCCGCATGAAATATGGCAGCATGGAGCCTGTATCCTTCTGATGTTTTAACCCCTAACCTCTCACCTCTGCGTTTGCGGGCCATCACACACTCATGCCATCAGGTGTTGTTACCATCCATCTGTCAGTCACTTGATTGACGTCCGTTTTTTGTTGGAATGGACTGAGCACACTTCCCATCAGCCCTAGATTAGTCTGGGGCTTCTACAATTATCTCTGGCCAAGGACGTCCAGCAACCAGGCCATGTTATACCATAAACAGTGGTATTCTGTTTTTTGTCCAAACCGACGTTGTCTGCGTTCCAAAAAAACTTCTGGGGATATTCATTATGGGACTACCAAATCTATCTTTTAACTTAAAAAGTTCCTTTCTGGAAATGGAGCTGTGTATGTTTTCACTCTTTTTCTTTTTTTAATCAAAATATTTGGGGATCTTGTTTGTCAGTAATAATTTGAAAATCTTTCAAGAAAATGTTTCAAATTGTTTGTCTCTCAATTTTGTGATTCTGAATTTCTGAATGGTGTTTCAGGGCACTTTGTCTTCCCATTTGTACGTGTTTTTGTCTGTTGTATACGTTTTTAATGCTTTGGGTGTTCATGTTGAAAACAATATATGTCACCATTAGAATGTATGTTTTTTATAATGGGGAAAATTACAAAAAGAACATTAAACCCATTAAATCTGTTTTTATTTTTTTTTTACAATTTATTGGTTGTTAATGTTTTCAGATGTACTTTTCTCAAATGTATGGAAAAAAACTGAATAATCTGGAACGCTGGAGTGCCTTTTACAGAATCAGTTTTTTTTTCTAGGTTGTTTTCAGTTTAATTTTCCATTTAAGGGTCATTTATTTTTGCAGTGTTACATACAATAAATACACAGTAGATGGGATACAGAAAATGTAAATGGATAAATTGTGTGTTAAACATCTACATTTTTTCTTGATTGCCTCCTTCAAACTGGCACATTTTAAAATTACTGTACCATTTGAGTTTTTGTATTGTTAGAAACAAAATAAAATAAAATTGGTGAGTTTAAAAGTTTTATTTATTCAGTGTTACTACCTAACATTTTGTGTCCATTAATAGGAAAGGTTCATTGTCTTAATCATTATTCTCTTATATGTTGTCATACCTCTGCCTTTTCTTTAAGACAGAATGACATCTTGCATGCTGCATAAACTAACAGAGGTGAATGGTCTAACACTTATGTCTCTTTCCTATGCAACAGCTTGAGACAGACATCAAGGCCTGTCCGGTGCTTCCTTTATTGAGTATGAAATGCATTTTAAGGATGACATCCTAATTATGTTATGAAATTAAGATATTTCCTAAATTATGGGTCACAAATCTTTTGTGAAATTTTATAAATTTGTTCCTATTCCCCCTTATCTTTGTGCAATTTAAAGGTAATGAAATGGTAATTTTAGCTTGTGTAGGATACAAAAAATGAAATAGTCCCAAAGCTTATTAAAAAACAACAGTGATGTCTGAAATAAGGACTGTGTGCAGAGCTGATTAGATAATCTAAATCATTGTCAGTCTTTTGACTCCCATTAGCCAAACACTACAAAACAGTAATTTTTGTAAACAGTGCCCAAATTGAAAGTAAAAATGATACTTATATACATGCCTGGGGTTTCAGGGGTTGTTGGCACTCTTTATAGAATGCTTTTGTGAAGGTAAATTAATATCATTGCTTATTTAGTGGCTTTCTCTTCTTATTTTAATTGTTTTCATTTGTTTTTGTTTTTGACGTGATAAAATCTCTTTATTTGTACGTCATGGAACTGGCAGGATTTGTTTATACCATTTAATTGGCATCTCTCTGTCTTGTTGAACTTCTAGGGCCACACTAGAGAGTCATACTCACCAGTCTGTAAAGTCTGACTTGCATTATGTATACCTGTCTGAATCTCAGTAGATCAGTCATCTGAAGGATATTAATATTATGTACCAAGAGAAGGTACATGTGTACTGTAATTGACTTTACAGAAAATGTTATAGATTAAAATCATTACTGAAGAACGTATTAGTTTAATTGAACGTATTAATTTATCTAGATAAGATTGTCTTGTAGAATAAATACATCATATACTGTATTTATATAATTTCCCATTCCAATATAGTAGCTTTTGAGGTTAATCTTTACAATTATAAAATGATGTATTAACATATGAAGCTTACTTGCTCCTTTTATCATGGAGTAACTTTTATGTGTTTTTTTTTATTTCCACAACTTTTTAAAATATATACAGTTTTCAATTTTTGCTACTGCACAGTAGCTGCAACACCATAACATGAAGTATCAAGGATTCATTCTTTTTATTGGGCTTAGACTCAGCTTTTTGGCACTAACAACCTCAAACTCAACCTTATCCAAAACCTATTTCCAAAAGGTTTGTTTCACTGTTTCATACAGTTCAAAAGTTGCTCACTTGATACATAATTTTGTGGTGTTAGACCTCCATTCCGGTGTCCTGTTTTGAAGACTAGGGAGTTGTGGAGACTGACACCAAAGACAGCAACTTTTTTGACCCAGATATAATGAAGATGTGATGTAGAGTACATATTCAATCTCTGCATTGCAATTGGTGTGTGTCATTAGGTTCAATGACATACATTTTAACCAGTGTTGTTTAAGTGGTCTGTTGAGATATGCAGGAGCTTATTATTAATAGTTAATACTTTATTTTTGTTGCTGATATAAAGAAATTAGGATTCTTGATTTCATTCAGGAGTACCTGATTTATGACTTCCATTACATCCGGTATTCTTTCTGAGAATAGGGAAGTAAAAACTGTTATAAATGAAAACCAAATGTACAATGAATTTAGGTGTATCTGTTCTTGCTTTTCAGAACCCTGAGGGTAAATAGCAAGGGTTTTTAGGTCTGATCTACAATATAAAAGCTCTCGTCTCTTTGGATGACCTCCTTCCTGTTAGAAACGCATGCCAATTTATAGATTGTTTTTTTTTAATTAATTTTCTTAGCTTTAGTTTCCCACATGTTGATATCAGAGATAAAGTACAGGTTCCAGACCGTACTACAGTTGCAAATATTTGTGGTTAACTCATAAAGAATCATTTCAAATAATTCAATTTCATTTCTAAAGAACGTCTGATTATGACTAGTAACCCTTTGGGATATACCACTGCTATTTTAACACGTACATTGACCAGGCTGGGTTGCAGCTCAGGTTATGGAATGTGTGCTTCAGTTGCTTATATTATATATGAAATTAAATTACACCATGTTCAGACTCTCTCAGCTTGAAATATCTCTTCTCAACACCCTCCTTAAACCAGATGGATTGAAATTTCATTCCATGACATGCACATTTATAAAACTGATCGGAGATAACATTGAGAAACCCTTTGATTTACAATTTTTTTTCTTTGTGTTTTTAAACATTAATATATTTCCAGGACCTTCCAGGTTACAATGGAGTTGTCTTACAGAAAGTTTACTTTGTGAATGACTTGTGTGTGGCACGTGAAGTCTAAGGTAATCAAGTGTAAAGTGTAAATTCTCAGGCAGGATTCAAATACTGAGGTCAGGTTCACTTGTACTATGGAACTAGACTGTGGTACTATGGTACTAGGCTGTGTATGCCAGTCACAGAAGCCCCCACTCTTAAATGATTCAAGCACACAATACAGTGTGAACATAGTAGAAATTCTCCCAGTTCCACATTCAGGGTTGTTCCGTTTCTGAAAGGAAAAGGAATTCTGGAACTCTGCTTCTTTGGTTGTACTGTACCTTGCCTTGTGCCTGTTGCTTGCTAGGATAGACTCCGGCTCCCCTGCGACCCTGTATTAGATAAACCGGTTAGAAAATGGTTGGGTGGATCAATGAGATGTACTGTGGTGCTGCTTAAAAAGCCTGTTAAGTGAAACCTCTTGGACAGTGACAATTTAAGTGTGAACTGCATTTTCCTTTTTGGTTTTGTGTGGAAATATCCTAGTACTCATCCTCTGGCTCAGAGGAGATTCAACATAGCAGAGCCATGCTTGGTCTCATTTGTTTTGAAGATGTTATATCGAATTTGTTTGTGTTTTCTATGCAACTAAATCCATTCAGATCATCTTGCATCTTTCAAATGTTGTGGGCCACACGGAGAGCTGTTATGCAAGGCATTGCCAAAAGCAAAGACCCCCAGAATCATTAGCTGTAAGAATAGAATATATTGGAGGGATTGCATTTCCACAAAACACGAGAAGAATTATTACTAACACACCTTTTGTTTGAGCTCAATTTTTGTAAACACTCTAGTACATTAATATTATGCAGAGAAATGTATACCATATGCCCCTGCACACTAAAGAAAGAATGTGGGGAATAAGCTACATATGCAAACATTGCCTGAATCATTACTCCAACCTTGACCCTGCTTTGATATTGTAGGTCAAGCGAGTCTTGTCTATTATCTTTACCATG
The DNA here is from genome assembly GCF_055471065.1 of Atractosteus spatula. Lineage (NCBI taxonomy): Eukaryota > Metazoa > Chordata > Actinopteri > Semionotiformes > Lepisosteidae > Atractosteus > Atractosteus spatula. The sequence continues at coordinate 22,500,943 of NC_142711.1, read as the reverse complement.
GCCAGGTCACTTTGTTATGTTGAAGTCTGGAGCTGCTTCCACATGTTTTCACAGCCTCTAATTCTTTTTTTATAGCTGCAAATAATTTTCATAATTACACTTTATTGTGTCCAATGCTGTTTACACAGGTGTTTGTGTTTCTTTTATTATTCTTTTTTTTCCCTTGACTGTTTGAGAAATTGAGAAGAGAGAAAACACAGATTGCTATAATTTTTGTGTTTCTTTTGTAATGTATGCACCCAGGACTTGGCTTTTGACAAGCGGTAATCTTTTTTGAACTAATTGACTTGGGAGGAGTTGCAATCCATCAGATTTCCCCTCATAATTTCATTACCCAGGCTGATTATTTCATGTAGAACCTGCTTGTCATTTGTCATGACTCGCATGACATGGCGTCACTCATCCTGCAGAACTGACAAGTTGCTATATGAAGAGAACTGAAATGAATACTTTGCATAATTTCAGGATAATGTTTTAAAAAGCATACAAATTTCTCTGTTGTTTGGGAAGCACTGCTCATTATCTTCAAATAAAGTCATGCCATTTTTAAATGAAAGTAAAATTAAAATGTGTTTTCACACCATGTGAGAAAGTCATTTTACTATGAGACAGCATTGCTTTTTTTGGAGTGGGGTGTGATGTGGGCATGTTATTGCAGCTGCAAGGCTAGATTTAATCATTTTCAAAACTTTGTAAAATTTCAAGATCAGATTAACTTAAACTGAGGTGCGGAAGTTTCAGTTCTTTCATCTCGCTGTTAAATCCGAGACATGCAGGGCAACCTGCTCTGTAATCTGCTTTGTGTAATCTTTTTGCACTTCAGGTGTAATCTAGTGAAGCAGTATTTGTTATAGGAAATTTACTTATTGTAAAAGTTATCTCAAAACATGACCTTCCAGTTGTCCATTTTTGTCTTTCTGACTATGAGTATCTTAGGCGTTGTGTACTGATGATAAAGCCTGAAAAGGAAAAATAGCATTGAACACAGAAGGACATCTCCATGTGACCTAAAGTAGGAGAATAAAGTGGAAAGACTATACAATCTTAATTCCATACTTAAAGAGAAAGGGAGGAGCTTTTCCCATTTCCTTCAGACATATTACTCTATTTCCATAGCAACTAAGACATGCCAATCAGTCACAGTAGATCTTCCATCTCGATCGCTTTTAATGCAGATTTTTCAGTGGTAGTTAGGAGAAATTGACAACTTAATGAGTTTAGACACCTTACATGCAGGAAATGCAGTGATTGAATCTGCCCAGGATGGCGCTATGGTTAATAGTGTTATTGAAGAGCAATTAAATTACCTGTATTTATGACTGCAAAAGTTACAATTCCAACTGAACTAATGAGTACATAAAAAATCCCCAATCTGTACTGATAGCATTTTTGTTGCTGTTTTAGTTAGTTCTACAGTGTACATTATTATCTGTATTTCTTAAAGCCAGTGGAATATTACAGCCATTCACTTAAAATGTTGATTTATTTTGTGCTTTTTAATAATTGGACAGAAAGATTCCAGCAACCATCAGAGGCATTAAAGAGTAGAAACAGGGCTTGTGTTTCTGCTATGTTCTTCATTTCCATTGACTATACTGTACTTAACTAAAAACAGGAGAAAATTAGATAAATGTTCCCCACAATACAGTATGTATGTTCTATAAATAAGATAAACACTTCTTTGAGCAGTTTATTATAGAATGGAATATGTTTAATCAAACTTGCAAATAAAGCCTTAATGGGGAATCTTAGAAGACCTTAGAAAGACCACCTTCAGCATTCTTCCCCCCGGACCACAATTTCCCAACCCTTTCTCCTCCGTATGGTGACAGAGAGCAGCAGGGGATGCCATCTTTGGGATGAGAAGTTAATTTGAGTTCCTGGATATTCAGGTGTTAAGAATTCCACAGAATCAGCCGTAAGAGTGGAAGTGTAACTCCACCTTCCGGGTTGAATTCCGCTTTGGGCTTGTTTACTCTGGCCAACCTAAAACTTTCTCTTAATTCAGCTGGTGAACTAATTTCTCACTTCACTTGATCTGTGCTGCTGTGGGTTTGCAGCCATGTCACCCAGGTGGCTGCTGCACTTCACTGCTTTGTGAAATTGATTGCTTCCTTTGTATATGAAGTTCTTTGGGTTCCTTTGAGATGAAAAGCAGTACAGTATGTAAATATGAGGCATTGCTATAATTAACTCTGTAAATAATAACACCAGATATTGTGTTGTTTGTTTACTTATTGCACTAGATAAATGTTCAGTAATTACAGAATATATCTGAGACAAGTTGTTTATGGCTGTATATAATGTAGACCTCCTCTCACTGAAAAATAAACCTCTCATCATGCACACAGCATAAGAAGTACTGTATGTGGTCTACCTTTGAAGTCAACAACAATAATAATTGGAAATTCAGTATATAGTGCTACATTTTAGACATTGCATTTATTTCTCTAAGCATGGAGCACAGAATCAAAGACTGCTCTCTAGTTTTCTGGGGTAAGTAACCACCAGCATGCTGTTCCTGGGTCTTCATCATGTCGAATAACCATGCCCATGTCTGTATATCCTGTTCCAGCCCAATTCCAGCTCATATGCGCAGTCGGGGCGGCACTCGGTGTCCGTCGAGGTCCAGATGCAGAGGCAGCGTCAGGACGAAAGGGAGAGCTTCCAGCAAGCCCAGAGACAGTACAGCTCACTCCCGCGGTAAGACCATCCTCTCACGGCTCCAAACCTTGACGACAATCGGCTTGCCCAGCGCTCCTCTGTCGGAACACTTCGTGGTGTAGTCCTCACGCACCCTGGTGAAAATCAAATAATCATTCGGATGTTTTTTACCTACAAGGCTTTTTGTGTAATTCTGAAACATCATGAATTTTAGAAACCAGAGCTTCTCTTCTCCCTCACAGGCTGTTTTATACACAATTTTCCTAAATGGTTGTACTGTACTTAGCAGGCACTGAAATCTCACCCATACTGGTCATCACAGTATGGAATGGAAGTCACAACGAAACAGACAGTAGTGGCTCTGTAGTTTTAAGTATGGAGATGTGTTCCCCCGCCCCCCATCATGTTACAGCAGTAGAGAGAGTTGTCGTACAGTATCTCAGTTTTATCAGTATGTCATAAATGACACACAGACGATATACGTGGAAGAAATACTTGAACATTATAATCAAACAAAGCAACCAGAAAATGGCTCTGCTGTGCCTGGTAACCCTACTGTGTTCTGGGCTTCTGTAAAACATTTTACCATGGAGTTAATTGTATGTGGGGTAGGGGGACACATCCCATTTTTGAGACTTTTTATAGCAAGTATCTGGTATTAACACAAGGACAAGACCTGAATAATCGGTCTAGTATTGTTTTTTCATACATTCATCCTCAGTTTGTCCTATGGTCATGTTCATGTTAAAAACACAAGTTCATCAGAAACCCTTTTTATCTTGAAAAAATAACCTTTTTATCTTTTAACATTTTTAAGTTGAACAGTGGAGAAAATAATACAACAAGTTATTTTCAACTTTCAACAAGTTCCAGATTGTTTCTGGGAGAGTGCATTGATCACTTTAAAATATCCCCATATCTCTGCTTTGCAAGTCCTAGTTTTTACTTCAAACACAGCAAAAACATGCATGGATATTATGTAGAAAAACATGGAGCAATATGACATGTATTTGTTGTGAAGTGTTTCAAGAGAAATGTAGTAGTCACTGATTCCTCAGGAAGTAGATGAGTTTAGTGTCTTTCAACCTGTGTCTGCTTTGCTGCATCCATAATTTTAAACTTTAGCTTATTAAATATACCGATGAAAAAAGAAACGCAACACCTCCTCCTCCACACTGTGGCCCTCCCGTCTGTGTGGAACAGGCTGAAGAGTGACTCATCTGAGGACCTGATGCCACTGCTGACGAGCCCATGGCAGTCTTTGTCTGGCCCAAGCCAGTCGGGTGTGACGTCTAGGAGGTGTGAGCAGAGGGCCTCTGACAGGTCGCCTTGCTCTTAGGCCAGCAGCATGGAGCCTCACTGTCCTGTCACTGATGTGGGCATTGTGTCTGCCGGCTGTTTCAGCAGCAGTACGGGTGGCAGATCTGAAATGATCTCTCAGATGGACCAGTCTGATGTGTCGGTCCTGCTCTGGTGTGGTCACTCGAGGTCGACAGGATCTTGGACTGTCATCTGTCCTCCCGGTCTGCTGAAACTTTCTCTGCAGTCGGGACATAGTTGAGAGGCTTACTCCATAGTGTCTGCAATGCTTCTGATGACATTCCAGGCATTATGGAATGCACAGATAACTGTCTAAGTTTGGCCTTTTTCTTGCAGAGACCTAAGCTTTGAATTAAGGCCTTTTTCAAGGTGACCTGATCAGGCATTGTTCCACCTGGACCTTGTTGGGTAAAAGTGCACCTAATGAGCTTTCGTGTGATTGGCAAGTTGCAACGCCTCACTGGACAAGCTGTATTGCTGGTCAGAGGGCTTAAAACACCTTTTTGTGAAAGTACATACAGATGCAGCCATTCAAAGTGCGCGTTACAGACACGTACCGCAGGTGGCGTCGCGCATTGTGACGCAAGATGACACGCGGCACCGCAGTACGTGATTGGTTGACCGACAGGGGCACTCGTGGTCCGTTGGTCTGTCGTAGAAAGACTTACAGTAAACGTCTTTGCTGTGCCCGTTGTAGATATTGAATTTTACCACTGAAGGGAAATCTTAGTAGCTGAGCATAAAAAGAATAGGAGCATACTGTAACGCGTGTGAAGGCCATAAACGATATTAATTTTGGAACATAAACATACAGTACTGTATATGGCTGGTCTTGGTACTTTAAAGAAAAAATACACACCAGTATTCCATTTCTCCCTAAACATTTTAAGCATCGAAGTCTTTAACTAAAGAGATACCGGAGTCAACAAGCATACTTTTAGAATTTGATTAATAGGGAATATAATATGGAATCGCGTATCTAAAGAATTTAATAACGATATGATTATATTCGTGTACTGCGACAGGGCTGTGTAGGGCTGTTTCGCCTCTCTCTTCATGCGACTGTACCAGGAAGAGGATTTCTTTCTATTCGAAACGTGTATTTTAAAAGTTTAAGAAGTAAAAACCTTACAGCGTACACAGATTTCTAAACTGATCAGGATCGTTATCTTTGTCTTATGCATAATAATGTTCACGGCTCTGTCCAGCAAATTAATAATAAACTTTATTTTATATAGCGTTTTAAACGAATAAGTAATTAGATTGCTCATAAACCTAATCACTTGCTTTTTCTTTTTATTTAGGCTCAGATTTCAACTATAGATCGTATTATTAATAACCATAATAACAACCAACCAACAAAAACAACCATATAAACATAATACCAACCAAAAACATAGATAACGACCACAATACAAACTCAAATATATCAAACCATTATACTCTCGCAAATTCCCTCAATTATCATAATCCCGCCCCTTATGCAAAACCAAACCCTCCTCCCATCCCAGTTTATCCTCTTTATCATAAACAAAATCCACCTCAATTTTCAACATAAAGCATTACTGCTTACTGGGTTTTTGAGGGGGGGGGAGGTGTCTTTCGCTGGAAATCTCGCCTGCTTCTACTTTACGAGTACAACCCCCTCTCTGCAGGAGTGCTGGCTGTGACGAATTAAACCAGTTTCACAGGTATTTTCAAAGTAGGAAGTACAGTGTTAACTGGTAGCTGGGCTCCTCAATTAAATCGCTTTAACATGCTAATGCGTTGGTGTAACAGTCCGGGAGTGGCAAGCTTCTAATGTCAACTCGACTCGATTGGAAGACAATGAACTTATTTTAGCCCTAAATGAATTAATAGCAAACATGGTTTACATAAAATACATTTTTCCAAGAAAGTTTATAATAATGCGATCTATAGTTGAAATCTGAGCCTAAATATAAAGGAAAAGCATTTTCAGAGAGCAATCACGCTGTGTTTATGTAGAAAAAGCGATTAGGTTTATGAGCAATCTAATTACCTATTCGCCTAAAACGCTATATAAAATAAAGTTTATTTAGAGATGAATGATCAGTGTCGCAGTTTAAATAATTTTCGTAGGAGGGCTTGGACAGATTCCAAGTGCATTTTTGCAATTTACGTTGTAATACAGTTTAGAATACAGTTAGTCTAAGCTTTATCAGCTTTATTTATGGGTTGCAATTTAGAAAAAGTCAAAAACCGCACTCAAAATGCAATTTAGAGCTTTCTGGCAAGGGGAGACACCCAAATTATAATGTAACATGCCACTGTTTGTGCATGAACAAAGTTATACTGCAATTTTCCTTAGATACGCGATTAAAAAAAATAAATTTTTTGAATCCCCGGCGGAACACACTCCATAAGAATCAGCGCTTTTATACAGTATATCGCCTTTAAACACATATATTTAAACACGCGTTTACGATTTAAATCAAAATGCGATTCAAATCAATATAAATGTTTATTTTGTAACGCATAGGTGACTATTCATTGTTATTCGATCATGTTGTGATATTTAGAAATATAAATTTGTTTGGTGCGAGTGAGGTTTTATTTAATCTCTGACCAAGGGAAACGTTTCATTTTTTCAAAGAAATGTTTGTTAAAAAATAAAGTCATACAGTAGTTCCATGGGATTCAATCACAGACCATGTGACATGGGAGTCAGGAAACTAACACACAGCGCCACCAGATTTGATAACGCTATAAAAACGCTATAAAATAATGTGACTAGGCACAGAACAAGTTTACAGCACAGTACAATAATAAATGCTGACCATGACTTTAGAAGCATAAATTACCTTACACTCAATTTAAACACAAGCTGTCTTTAGCCCTCTAAGCTGGTTCATACAGAAATGTAGAGATCCAGGCTCAGAACACACAGCTTCATTAGCGAATACATATGCAGGACAACTAGAGAAGACGTTTTACAGAGGATGGATTTTTAGAAACATCCCATCAGTGACATCACTGAAGTCAACTCCTACTGTAGGTAACTGTCGTGTGGATAGTTTCACAAGAATCAGACAAAGGTTTAAGCATCGCTTGTTCTAGATAAAACTGCAAAAAAAAAAACAACAACCCATAATGTACTTCTTTGCGGCTCTGTTTGCCCAAATCATATATTCACAACGTGAAATTAGAAGAAAATATTACGTAACCAAAATCCGCAATATGGAAACAGAACCTGTGTAATTGTTGACAGATGATGTTCTCGTAACATTTTTACAAGACAAACTACAACATTTAAAAAATGACTTGTATGTACTTGATATCTCTAATCAATCCACGGCAATATAGTTAAAGCAGTCCCCGCACAAAACGAAACTAAAACGCCCTGGGCATACCGTTTCGCGCTTCTTATCAGTTGCTCAAAAGTAATTTGACCGTATGAAATGCATAATATAAACCTAGAAACATATACAGTACGTGAGCAGTATTTACGTAGTATCGGTGTCAAGACATACCTCTCAAATACTGTAAATCAAGTTAAAAATATCTCAAGACCGATTCTGGTCATAATGAAACCATGTTTCGTGTATGTTTTCTTTAAAGTACCGAGACCAGCCATATACTGTATGTTTATGTTCCAAAATTAATATCGTTTATGGCCTTCACACGCGTTGCAGTATGCTCCTATTCTTTTTATGCTCAGGCACTAAGATTTCCCTTCAGTGGTAAAATTCCATATAAATATTCAATACTTAAACGGGCACAGTTAAGACATTAAATATACATATACATACTGTATACAGTACAGTTTGCATACGGTAATATGTTTATGTTCCTAAATCAATCTCTTTTATGAGAATGTGTAAGGCATGGTGAATCGATTCTCAAAAATTACTGTACTTTGCATGATTGGAAAAAAATGCGTGATTGCGAAATGCTGTGGTGTTACTTTTACAAAGACGGTCAATGAAAAAAAGAATGTGGACCAGGGCAATACTTTGAGTTTACAGCTTGTCCAAGGTCATTTATTATTAATACTATTAGTAATATCTTCGTTAAAGACTTTGATGGCTACAGCTCAAACATGAGAGGTTGAGCTTTATTAGCTCCACCTTGCGGAAATTCCGGATACTATTATTTTGCTAGCGGTATTTACCAGTAACTTGCAGTATTTACCGGTAACTCGCGGTAGACTGCGTACAGCGTACCGGAAAATAATGCGGTATCGCCCGCGCATTTTGAATGGCTGCATCTGTAAGCTATAACTATAGTATTCCATTCCAGAAAATTTTGTGTTTCTTTTTTCATCAGTATATATAGGAATGCTAATGAAATTAGTACAAACCTTGCACTTAAAGGTAAAAACATGTTACTTTATAAATAATAAATAATATTTATACTCTTTATACTATATTGCATTCTTGTAGTGTTTTGGGTTTAAGGAACATTTCTCTGTTGCTTCTGGCGTATCCCTCCAAATCATAATACAGAATAGCTGAATAAATATCAGGTTTCAAAGGGAAATTAAACTTGACAAATGTGATCCTGAAGGCCTTGGTTTGGTGTTCAGTGTTGCCTTGGATAAGACTTTCTGGGTGTTGTCAATAAGACTTTTAGATCTTAAGTCTTGAGGCAAATTCAGATATCAGCTATTCCATTAACAGCTATCTTGTAGGTGCATTTCTATCAAGAAACGTCTCTAATCTTCAGCAGTTGCGAATCAGCAAGCAAAACCATGCTTATATTCAGCCTTCTTTTTGCAGCTTTACATACATAAAAAATCTCATTATCAGTGAAGCCATTTTGGACAGTTTTGTGACTTTAGAAGTATTGCAAAAATGCAAAAAATAAAAATAGCATTTATCTTTTGTATGAATTATTTATTATTATTGCACAAAAGCTTGTGTTAAATGGTGGTTTCCTTACTGTTCTCTTAACGTGGTTAATATATTTTATTTATAAGCACTTTTCATTGTTCTCATGAGTGTAAACAGAAATAACAAAAAATCAGAAGTAAACAAATTGACCAAATTGAGAGAAAATAAAAAATTAAGCAAAAAGCTTAATAAAGCTTAACTTATGAGACAGATGCATAATCACTAATTCCAGAAGTGAATTCCACAGTTATGGAGCTTCACAAGAAGATCTGATTCTTTTTGTGTGAGATCAAGATCTACTTCCCTTTCTCTAATTAAAAAAACCTAAATCAGCACATCTCGGATTAAGTGTTGTACTATACCAAGTCCTTAAAGTAACCAGGAGCTGTACCATTCAGTGTCTCGTATTCAAATTTGAAATCCGCTCTAAATTTCAAAGGAAGTCTGTGCAGTTTACACAGCACAGTTATCATCTGCTGATGCAGAGCAATTTTAGTTAACACATTCTGAAGTCTCTTTACAGGCTCAAGGGGAAAAAATCATAAATCCTTTTCAGCATCAGATAGTCAGAGCTGAGGTCCTTAACTTGGCAGTGTTACACAGATGGGAAACAATACCCTTGTAATGTTTCTAGTATGAGCACTGAATGTGACAACATAGGGTGAAAAAAACAGAAATCACCAACTGTGTGTAGCAGTTGTTAGGTGCCAATTAACATATCCTCAGTCCTATCACATCTTAGCTGAATGAAGTTCTGTTGCATCCATATCTCAGTATCAGTCAGGCAGCTGTAAAGTGCATGAACCACACCATACAGTATCTGATTTAGTTTGCAAGAAAGACTGAGTATCATCACCATATTGGTGAAATCCAAGTCCATGATGGTAAAGCTGCTTATTCCTATTTATTCCTATTATTATTCCTATTTATTCCTGATTAAGGTCTCAACCCAGGATCTTACCCAGATGTATTGGTTGCAGGGCAGGACTACAGGACTGCTCTGTTGGTCTATCACAGACCACATGTACATGCAGTTGAGGGACATCAGTTACCTCAGCCAGCATATCTTTGAAGGTGGGAGGAAACTGGACCATCCAGTGAAAACTCACATGAACATGGAGAGAATGCGCAGACTCCACAAAGAAAGCTACCCTCTTCATAATTGAGGCCAGGAGGATGACCATACTAAGAGGCCACACACACATGCTAAACAGTAAAAGTTACAGCATGGTACCTGTGCAGGGAACACCCTGCATAACTGGGATCAGATTTCACACAACACAGAGTACCACATTGGCTCCTGTTAGTCGATGGATAACTGATCATCCTGTGTGATAGAAATTAATATTTTTTATTCTTTTCAGTGAGCGAATAGTCTAGCTTATACACCCTTCCTACTATAAAATGTGAATGTCCTTGTTTGTATATGATCTTTCACATCTTTTGGATCCAGTGACATGTTTGTGTATTTGCATACAGAGCTCCATTTTGTAATACTCAATTGCAAATTAAGCACATATTTTAATCCTAAGCAGTGTTTTGCAGAGGTAGTTATAGGTGGGTGAAGGCATTTAGGTCTCCGCTTGATCCCATCATTGCAAAGGCATGTGTTACCTGGGTAAGAGATAATGGACATACAGTAAAAGGAGATGACATCAGGACGTTCTTGTTGGGAGCTGTTACTCTGTTCCCCACACGAAGGCTCAAACTCCCACTGTCCATGTCAAGAAAAAGAGGAAGGAGTAGCCAACTGTGTCTGGAAGAGTTTCTAATCTGCCAAGCACATCTGGCAGAAACTGTGTGGAAAAGGAGTAATACGTTTTAACAAAGCAACTGTAACATTTGAACCTTAAAGATCTTCGAAAGAGAATTTATCAAAATGCTTGTCAATACTTGTACATCCAGAACAAACAAACATCTAGTTTTGGTAATGTGGAGATTTTGCTATGTGCTGTGGAGATGCAGGTGATGTCACACACCCCTTCCCCTTTAAAAGTATGTGATTCTCAAGCACATTTCCTATGATCCTGACTCCTGCTGGTTAACAGCTGCAATCAATTTTGTATCGTTTTCTGCACAATGTAAGTGTATCAGGGCTCATTTGAGCCTATTATAGTGATGTAATCCCCTTGGAACCTGGATAACGCGGAATGTTGCTGCAGCAGGGGACCCAGTCTTTTCCACTTTGGAATTCTCTACTGCCTGGGGAGTGGCATAGTGTGAATGTGCAGCCGTGGTCAAATCCCAGCAGTACCTCCTCACACATTACACAAGATTATTCGGGGGATTCTAACGTCTTTGTCTCATTGTCGTTGTCTCACAACAGGGAACAAAGAGCAACTGATGCAATACTTTGCTATTATCGCCTATAGTGATCATACAGCTGTAGTTGATCCCTGGACAATTTTTGCTTAAACTGCGCCAGTTTAGTGATCAGCCTGTCAGTGGTTTGCCTCATGGAGACTTGGCTCTTCTAAGTACACTAACAGCACATCTGCCATGGAAGTGGAATGTCTCAGGTTTTGATTCCCACTCGGTTTTAACAAAATTAAGGACTTGAATTTACCAATCCAGAAGTTCCTTGTAGGTCATATTCTTTGAGTAATGGAAAAAAATATATTTGCTTACTTTTAAGTGTCATATTGTAGCTAAACTAAAAAGAAAATGCCACAAGCCTTGTATCATGAACTTTTGTTCTGATATGAATTCTTTGCATAATCTCATACCGTTTTTGACTGAGGTCAAATTAAACAAGCCAAAATTAATAGATATTTATGAGGGGAGTTTCCTTTTTAGTTACAGAAGTTAAAAAACGAATTCCTGAAGTTAGAAATTCTCGTCAGAAGTATTTCATTATAGAAGCATGATTTAGTAGTCAGGATGAATTAACTTTTCTGTCATGAAAACAGGATAACTAGTTATCATTTTGCACATGGCAGAATGCGGGTCATTTGAAAAACCTGTGGAAAATCCTTTTTCATACAGAACATGAGGAAAAAGCTGGAATGTGGAAAAAACATTTACAGTGGACCGAAAAGGAAAACATTACTAAAGTCTTTCTTTGAATGCTCCCTATTTTAAAGAAATTTCAATGGGCTTTGATTCTCTGCAGGTGCTCCTATACAGTGTTCTGCTGCAGATGTGTGTCAGACTGACCTTTGAAACCCGCATAGTTCTTTAGCAAGACAGGGATGTGTGCTTTTCAGCCAGAATGTTCTAAAACAGTCTACAGAAACATTTGACATTCTCAGTATTCCCTTTACAAAGTTCTACAGTTGACTACAGTACATTTGAATTTGTTAACTGTAGAGAGTAACATTGTGAAAAACTATAAATATCCTGTTTACACATTCTTCCTTCCCCCCTTTTAACATAAATGGGGTTATTCAAGAAAGTGAGCAGATACTTTCCATTGCCCTGTAAACCGGACAAAGCAAACATTCTCCAGTTAACAGGACAATGACCGCTGAGGTCCAGTTGATACGTGTGTTTATTAGCGGTAGTACATTTAAAGGCCTGAGCAGCTCCATCTGGTTTGAATTTAAAAAGAAACTTGGCAGTTGAGAATGTCTTGGGTTTCATGGATTTGTCATTTACATGCTGCCATTTTCAAGTTCACTTATTATTGATGTGACCAAAATACAATTAGTGGGATGGTGATTACAGTTTTTGGATATCTTGATATAAATCTGCTAAGTGATCCATTCATGGTTCTACTTGACTAATTACATTTTAAAGCAGGAAAGTGTAAATTAATATTTGACTTTTATTTTGGCTTTTAGCTCAGTGTCACAAAATACATCTTTAATCATTGCTATCTTCTCTAGACCATTTTTCAACACCTTTAAAATCTTTTGAGCAAGCATTCCTAGCTCTGTGAAGCATGTGGCAGGATTTCTTCAGCAGTCTGTTTCAACATCTGCCATTACTTTGATTTCTGTACAAAGATTTGCTCAGTCTCACAAGACTGGAAATCTCCATGTGGTTTTTGTTACCCTTTTCATTTTCTCAATATGCGTAGGCCTAATTCATATCATGTAATATATTTAATTTGCATTTATCAGGGATAAAAAAGATGGGAATGCATCTACTCTAATTGTTCTTCAACAATACAGAATTAGCTCAGATTCGCTGCTTGGTGGTCTACAGCTTCGTGTGGTATTTAAAAAACCGACTTTGGACCAGACAAAAATAATCATGTGTCACTGTGCTTTTTTTCAAACTACAGAAAAAATATATTTTTATATTCTTTTTTTTATGTTTAGTACTTTAAGCCAACCACAGCATAACGTGTTTGAGTCCTTAAGTAAGTCAGCCTAAGGAAGGACAGAATGAAGCTGTTTAAATGAAAGGTGTTCCTTTATGAATGAGGTGGTTCTTATTAAACTGAATTCCTTGTGCTGAACACAGCAGAATAAAACATGAATTCACTGAGCTGTTTTTTTTAGTTTTAACAATTTATAAATTTATAGTTCCATAGAAACAAAAAAGAGCCTTCAGATTTGTTGAGCCTTTGCATTTAAATCAATACTCTGTGAAACTATGGCATCATCTGTGAATGAATGTGGCCTTTATGAAACTATCGGTCTTGTCAGTTGAAATATGTGAGTGTTTTTTCAGTCCATCTTGTCTCTGGTGAAATTCAACATTTGGGAGCTGTATGTATTCATTGATGTGTTGTCTGTTGTCTGTCTTCACATACAGTAAATGCAAGAATGGCATTTATCTTGGATACCCTTTCCTCCACACGTATTAACTTGTGACAAGTCTGTGAAAAAAGACAATTAGGTCTTTGATTTGAGACCATTTCTCATTATCCGACTAATTAAAACAAAAGAACTGCCGCAGTAACTGTATGTCAAGTCAGCAAATCATGACAACATGGTTGCCTTTCATAAAAATGAGTAAATCTTGCCACTGATCTGCGGGATTATCATTTGTGTTTGTTGTGCATTTTAGTTTTGACACAGTTTGTTCTGTGATTCCTTGTTTTTTTTATTTGGATGCACAGCAAATAACCTTCACGGGCCCATTTGTATCTCCAGACAGAGCCGTAAGAACCCGAGCTCTGTGTCGCAAGACTCATGGGACAAGGTCTGCCCGGCGGGAGAAGGGTTCCAGAGCGCCAAAGAGAGTCCCCGCTACTCCAGCTACCAGGGCTCGCGCAACGGCTACATGGGAGTGATCGGCCTCAACGCCCGTGTGCTGCTCGAGACGCAGGAGCTGCTCCGGCAGGAGCAGAGGCGCAAGGAGCAGGAGACCAAGATGAAGCTGCCGCCAACCCAGGAGGTGCCCAACAACTATGACTCGTACTCCCCCCACAAGGAACCCGCCCCCACCCCACCCAAAGGCCCCTACAGACAGGACGTCCCCCCGTCCCCATCTCAGGTCGCCCGGCTGAACAGGTTGCAGACCCCAGAGAAGGGACGACCGTTCTACTCCTGAGGGGACGACGAGAGGAATGGCCGTACCACAAAAGGAAACTTTTTGTCTTGGAACAAAATGCTCAAGCCTTTGTTTTTATTTTTATTTTGCAATTGCTATATTTCGTTTTATTTTGGGGTCCCCACATCCTCCAGACGACAGACTTCTCAAAGAGTGGGGATTTTGTCTGCCACTATACACGCAGTTTTTTAGTGCCTTCCAGTATTCGTGGTCAAGAGACTTGCTGGCCTTAATAAGTCCTCACTCATCTGTTGAAAAGTGTTTTCTGTTTCAGGAGCAGCACCTCCGAACTCTGACAATCACAGGAGAACCAAGAAATACGTGTCTATTCATGAGCCAATGGGAAGTAACAACTTTATGGGTCCTATACAGTATCAAGTGATGTGCATGTGTTCTGTCATTGAAACACAGACATTGTGTACAGTATGTGTCCTAGGTATGTTACAATAGAGTTTCCCTTCTGTGAGTGACCTGATGAAAACGAAAAAAGCATCTGAGAAGATGCTGCAATGCCAGTTTCATGTCCTGTAATTGAAGCCCTGACTATGTCAGCCTTAAAGACATTCTGTGCTTGACCCACTGAGAAGGTGCTGAGCCAAGGACTGTTATAAAACACAGATTTGAAATGATCTAACAGTTCAGAGTTTTCACTCATGGAAATTCCCTTTGCTTGATATGCGGTCCTCATTTTAACTTTGTCCTGTGCTTGGTTTGGTGTTTTATAATAATGAAACTAACCATTTATATGTCCTTTCACTTACTAGCCCTTGAGGGTATGCATTTGTATAAATGGGGTCAATGTGGGTTGTTAATTAACGTGTTTCATGAAAAATTAATTTGTATGTCATCTCCACAGAGGGGAGTGTGGTGTTGGAAAACAGCTATGTTCTGTGCCTGACCTCTCTGCTTTGCACATTACTGTCTTTGATTACAGACTCACAGTGAAACGCTGCTGCCAGTCTTTACTGAATTTTTCATTAAGGTGGTTAATCTGAAACCACTTGCACTACAGCTGAATACCACAAAACACGGTGTAGTGGCATTTGATTGTTTGGCCTGAAATACAATCTGTAATCGTTTTGAAAAGATTTTTGTTTTGCTGCCATTATTTGTAACAAATGAGAGAAGAAAGATAATCATGTCGAGCTGATATAGCTGTATTATAGATTTATCCTCCTGAGTAAACTGTGTCTGTAACGTGAGTGTCCCCCTGTCTAGAAAATGAATGTTGGCAGAGAGATAAAACACTTGGACTTTTCTTGGCAATAGGAAATGAGTAGGACTAAACACATTAAAGGGAAGATAGGCCTTTTTAAGAAGTACTCTACTTTTTCTTTTGTTTTTTTTGTAACAAGTTGGTCTAATCAAAGAAGTGTTTGGTACTTCCAGATTCTGTAATTTTCTTCTAGCTCCACTCATCTACTCAGCACGAGGTGCATTTTTTTGTACGGATGTAAAGCAGACAGAAATGGGAGACTCGTCCTCTAACTGCAAATGGAATATACATGGCGTAAAATTCGTATTTTGTATTGCCTCAGCTCTGATATTGTAATGTGCATCTGGCACTTTGAGAATATGCTGTCCTACCAGCTGCTGCCATGTTTTTTTTCCTCCTTATTTCATGCGCTGTATGCTGGGTTTGGAATGGTTAAAGTGCCTGAGAAACCAGATGTGAAGAAGCATACTTTTTTTTTTCGGTTGAAAGGAATTAAATCACATACCACGCCATTCATCATTCATCTGTTTTTCTTCCGCTCTTTGTGTTTTTGAAACATTTGTTTTGTCATTGAGCTATTTTTTTATGATACATGGGGAGAAAAAAAAACTTTGCACATGTTATCAGTGTACTTCCAGTCTGTCATTGCCTTTATTAATTATGTACTCTGGTGTTTCAAACAGGAGAAAAGGATAACTAATATAAGCACAGTGCAATTGGTTTATAAAACTTTTACATGATGTATAAAGAGCAGTATATGACCGCTTTTCCTGTACATATCAAATTTAGAATAAAAAAGCTGTTTCGTCATGTTTACGGTAATTACTGATATATGTTTGTTTTTGACTCACTACAATGGGAAATTTAGAAAGCCTGTCTGAAGCAAATATAATTATGATGCTCATACCAAGCCTACTTTCAAAGCTAGAAATGGAATGAAATAAGAAGTCACTGTTTAAAGAGCATCACCTCTGGGGGTTAGCGTACTTGTTGTTTTGGCAAGCAATCACTCTGTGTGCAGAGAATTGCTGTCTGTAGAGATAAACCCACTGATTTTATTCAGTTAGACTTCCTGGGATAACACACAAATTGTAGGATAATTTCTATGTATTCTATGGATGTTAAAAAAGATTTTGCTTATGTGATCCCATTGAACATTACTGTGGGTTTCAGGGGAACAGAAATATTTTAGACTTTTTTGTCTCGGGAAATTTTATACGTCTCTGTGACTGAAATAAATGCATTCATTGGAATGTGATCGTATATACTGGGTTATTCAATTAAGTGCAAAAAAGTATTTTATGGTATTTGAAATATTTTTACATTGTTAACCATTTAACCCCTACTTTTTCATAGTTACTTTTACTTTGTTGAGAATATTACAGAGTTGAAAGAAAGACATTGATCAAAAAGAAAGAAACTCAGCCTTTGTTTCTTTTGAGTTCTTTAATGTTCCAGAACCCCTGATGAGGCAGCTCAATACCTTCATTGTACCTTCTGAGTTATTTTAAGGTTGAGGGGAAGGAAAATCTCATTGGAATAGGAATTAAGTAGCAATGGGAATACAGTGTATGACATTTAAGAATGGGAAAGTAGATTTTGAAACCTGTTGCTCCACTTTAATAGGAATTGTCTGTTCAGAAAGTTAAATAACGTGATTTTAATGAATGTTTCTTAACAAAGAATTGCAGTTTATTAGGAGACCACAGTGGTATCACTGGTGAGTTCAGGATTAGAAGCTAAGCTTTTTGAGTTTTTAGGTAAAATGTTTTTTTTGACTATCTAGGGAACTTAAAGTCTTAAAATGGATCTACACTTAAAGTGTGTGGATCTAGACCTAAGCAGAAAATGTTGAATGACATTTAGGATGTTTTTTCCTTTATAAGGATAACACGTCAAAACTTATGTTCATTTAATATTTAAGAGTCTTTACTCCTAATTCACATATTGTCCTTACTGTAGGTTTACCTGTTCAAAATTAGTTTTATGGCTGTTGCCATGAAGTTAATATTCTGAGATTTATCTGCAGAAGTATTGAGAGTTTTATATAAACCACTCATTCTGTTTGTTAAGAGAGTTTTTTGTTTCCTCCCTTAAAGGAATGTGTGGGATGAGTCAGTAGATCAGTATTACAGTATTGGAATGGAGCATACAACTGACGAAATATCTGCTGGAGCCAAAGGAGTCTGCAGAAGACTAGCAGCAAAACTGCTACTGTAACAGCAAAGCAGAAATAAATACATGACTGAATTAGGAGATTATTTGCACTGGAAGCTACATTGTGTTTTGAAGGAAATTAACAGTGGGTTTCTCTCAGTAGTGATGTTTCATGTTTTTATAAAAAAGAACAACTATATTAAGAGACCAAGGGTTGTGTAACAGGAATGGGGTAATGGTCTTGTACTGTATCTTTGCTGTTTAATATGATGCAGAAACAAAAGTAGACTTTTAAGAGATAAAATGTTAGTTTAATCTAACTGCTTCGTCTGATTCAGGGTTGCAGGGGAGCCAGAGCCTCTCCAGGCAAGCAATGGACACAAGGCAGGGTACACCCTGGGTGGGACACCAATCCATCACAGAGCACACACAGGCATGCACACATTCACAGCCCATAATCCCAGACGCCTATTAACCTACAAGTATATTTTCAGGCTATGAGAGGAAAACAGAGTTCCCAGAGGAAACCCACACGAACACTGGGAGAACATACAAACCTCACACAGATAGCACCCCGGCTCCAGAAATGAGCCCGGGACCCCAGCTGGTTGGGTCTGCAGTGCTAATCACTACGCCACAGTGCTGTCCATCCTAGTTTTGCTCATTGTTAATTGCAGGATTTGGCAATTAGAAAGGCAAAATGCTGCCCAAGGAATATAGTGACACTGCTGTCCTTAGATCTCTAAATACAATAGTAGTTTTGTTCTGATCTCTACGCTATTGCAAACATAAAATGAACTTGTAAGAGACAGTAAGAAGCAGATTTTAGCAGTCTAAGGACATGAGAAATGTATGCAAACAAGAGGAGGCTGTTCAGTACCTCTTCCTCATTCAGTATCTAAGTGAATCTAAACTTTCATCCAGCATTTTCTTACCAGAGTTTGGCACCTTTCTGAATGTCCACTTCTCTTTGAGTAGAAAAGAGCTTCCTATTCTTGGTCCTAAGTGAATTGCCCTTCGGTTTCCACAGTGACCCTGTGTCCTTGTTTCTGTGCTTGTGTTGTAAAACAGCCCCTTAGGCTGATCCTATCTATACCCCTTAGTATTTTATATACAGTACCTAGATCAAATCTCCTCTCAGTCTCCTCTCTGTTGTAGACTGAAGAGATTTAGTTTTTCAGCCCTCCGGAATACAACAGTCCCCCAAGATCAAGATTCATATTCGTTGCGCTTATTTGTACTCTTTCTATAGCTATATGTTTTTCTGTGGTGAGGTGAACAAAACTGAACACAGTTAATTTAAATGAGGTTTTACAAGTGCACTGTAGAGCTTAAGCAGACTGTAACTTCCCTGGTTTTAAATTCCACACCTTTTGCTGTAAACTCGGGCATCATGTTTTCTTTTTTATTGCTTCCCCACATTGTCTTGATGAGGTATATATAGTAGGAAGCATTATAGTGTCAAACACCATCCATTTTCTATAACATTTTCATGTTTTTATAACCTGTTGAGAACAGCTGGCCAGTTCATCGTCAGTTTCTTGATCTAAGAAGCAGATGCTCTTCTACATGGATCTGTGGTGAGTATCAGTGACTGGGAGGATTTCATGATGTCAATGACCTTTATCAGGGCTTTCCACCTGTTTTGCTTTTGACTCCCGAGTCTTGAAACCTGTTTCTTCTCAGCGTGCTTTGCAGATGTGGGTTCAAAGAATTTAAAGAAAGGAGGATGTCACTCCTGCCATTTCAAGGAATGTAATTAGTGTGAAAAATGTTTTGGTAGGATCTACCTGGACTCTACATTAAGTATAATGTTGCATTCATGTGGTGTTCTGACTGGGAAGGTGACAGTGAATAGCCTCTATATTTCCAGGAACAAGGAGGGAAAACTCTTCTTAGACCACAGAAATCAAGGAAGTGACTTGGCCTGTTCATGAGAGTCAAGGTAGCGTGCTGCAGAAAGACCGACTATCTCACAGACGAGAAGCTGGATTCCTCCCAATCTGAAAGACGCCATGAAATCGCTAGAAGACTTCAGCTTTGTTAACCTCTGCGGCTTGAATGAATCCCTGATACATGCCATGAAATCAGGCCTTCCCTCACAGATTCTCAGCTGAAAGCATGTTTCCTGTACTCGTCTTCCTTCAGGGTGTTCCCATGGTCAGACTGTTGGCACAGAGTTGCTGCTACATTCCACTGCAGGGAGATTCCCTCCGTGTATGTGACTAAAGTGTTACTGCAAAGCCCCTTGAGGTTATAGACCATTGAGAAAATCTTAAAAAAAAGGTTCATGTAGTCAAAGGTCCATTCACCTGGTCAAACCTTCTGGAGTGCTGCAAGCCAAAACCTATAAAGATCAAACAAGCCAATGTTAAAGGCTCTAAAGATGATAAAATTGTGCTGTAGGCATACAGTGTAAAAACAATCATTTTTCTTTAATACTACAGATTATTTAAGCACCCGTAGGTGTCTGAAAAACATCATATTTCAACAGAGGAGCATCATTAAAGCACTTTTCACTGTAAATCACTTAAACATTTTCAAATGACTGCATGCTCCTGGGAGGACTGGAAAAAGTGAAAAGCTGTAGGGACGTAGTGAATCAATATGATGTTGCTATTAGTAGTTTTCTTACAGTTATAGAAGACAGTAACCACTGTATGTCACCCTGGTAGACTTATATGAAGCTGAAAAAATAGGAACATTCTCTGACTTGCAAGCTGAAAGTAGCATGTCAAAGATGGTGATAAGAAACGGTATTATGATATACTGTATGGTAGATTAGTCACACATGTTGTAGGCTGTTGTTTAAATCAGTAGAATTTCCCTTACCTTCAGTTCTTTCCCATTTAAGTCAGGCTTTAATGTTCTAAACAATTTATCTGAGTTAACCCAGGTTTTGTGTCTCAGGCCTTTTCTTTCTTAAGGCAAGTTACAAGGGAGTGAAAAATTTTATCAAGTTTCAGACCAGATAAACATGGCAGTTTTCCAAAAAACACAAATATAGAGCTCAGTTCAGATGAGTTCAAATGTGGAGAAGACAGATTTATAGTGATTGTTCTGTATTGTTCACTATTGTGCTGGGCAAAAATTGTTATTAATGAATAATCTCTCATTTTTAAATTAGACTCTGTATAAACTTGAGCAATGTTTACACACAGAGTTACTAGGAATTCAGCCAAGTTATACAATCTGGGGGTTATTAAGTTCGGAGTATTAAATAATAAAATGAAATGAGCTGTAGGTCATATTAAGAAAATTGATGTTTGTGTTAGTTTTGGCACTCATATATCTTGATTTTGTTATTTAATGCACGATACAGAGAATTTATATATTAAGGAAATTTGATTTTGTAATGTATGTCCTGTCCAAAGTGTCTTTTTCAAAGTGCTCAGGCACCTTTTTTGCTTATTATTGGTTTTTATTTTTCAGTATTAAGACCTTCCTTGTCTGTATTTAGCACAGGAAGTGAAACTGGTCCAAAGCTGAGAACTGGTGAAGGGTTAATTTCCTACAAAATAAGTGTGTACATTTGTACTCCGAGGAGCTGTTGTCTGAGGGTGAAATTGACCACTGCAGAAGATCTGAGCCCAAAATATCAACACTTTAGCTCTGCCTCTTCTGTGATTTGGTGATGGTAACTTGTGGGATAGAACATACTCAGCATCGCACCCCACCGCACACAGCACTGAATTCCACTGTGCCGAAAGACCAGGGCTTCTGTCT
The DNA here is from genome assembly GCF_055471065.1 of Atractosteus spatula. Lineage (NCBI taxonomy): Eukaryota > Metazoa > Chordata > Actinopteri > Semionotiformes > Lepisosteidae > Atractosteus > Atractosteus spatula. The sequence continues at coordinate 22,479,562 of NC_142711.1, read as the reverse complement.
AGGTTTTCAAGGGGTTCCCTGTGACACAAGCACAAAATTATTAAACCAATTGTGCTCTAGTATTTTGAACACTTTTGCACATTGTTGACCAGAAATCAGCTTTCTTATTCCAGGTACAGTATATAAGAAAATAACCTAAAGAATCAAACATCTCACTTATAGATCAATGTTTTATCATGCAGTATAGATACAGTACATGGATACTTTGTCAAAACTGGTGTAATCTGAAAATATCATGTTTACTCATGAGATTCTCTCCTTTCGTGTTTTTTTTTTTGCTTTGGATATTATGCTTTAGGAACATTACAGTATATCTATAAAGAACAACATAAAACTTTCATTTTGCCCGATGAATGAATATTTTAATGATCAGATCTTGGCTTGACTTACTGTACATAAAAAGTACAAAGTATATTAAGGCACCTGAAATGCTCTTATTTGAAAAACCCAAAAGACCAAAATGACACTAGGAAAAGAAATGCCACCATAATTTCATCTTCCTCACTTGAAATGACCAACCTTTGAGCAGAAGTATCAATTGAGTTAGAAGGAAGATGAAAACTTATTTCCAAATGAAGTAGAAGTGTTTAGTTCTTGATTAGTCTCATTATTCTTACTGTAGTAAAAGACACTCCTGTCCTGTGTACTCTTTAAACAACCCTTTTATTTCAGCCATACATATGTGGAAAATTCATCTTTTTATACGAGATGAAGTGTACCCTAAAAATTGTTTTCTATTAAGCACTGAATAGCAGCATGTGGTCTGTAGTCTTTTATTAAGAGAAGTAAGCTGTAATTAAAGATTGAGTTGTGGTTAAAGATGTGTAATTTCTAAAGGTTATAAATGAAAACATTTCAGCTTAGACCTGTGTTATTTTTCACTTTAAGTATGGTCATTTAGAATGATCAGTTTGTGTAACACAAAGGTCAAGATTACAGCTCTGTTTTGACTTTTTGAAATTTGCATTTACTGTATGTTAAACTCTATACAAATTAAAGTTTATTTAAAATCTAAATATTTATTTTATTCATATAGTATGTGAGCATGGTGTGTTCCAAAAAAGAAGCATTTGCAGCCTCCCAGTGTTTGAATATTTCCACCAAAGCATTTATCCTAATTTTACACAGAACAAATCCTGTGATCTACACCCATTAAGACACAAGAATGACTGCAAGCAATTATCCCAACAAAGAAATGTTTTCTGTCCAAGATTTTCCTTCATGTTAAATCAATCCATTGAACTTTCATTACAAATGTTGTTTTTTTTCCCCCCAGACTGTCTTCTGATGTGGTTTGTGACATAATCAGAACATTCCTTGAAAATGTTTTGGAATCGAAAATTGTCAAAGTTTGCTTTCCACAGTTGTGCAGCTGAATTTATAAAATCCACCCAATGGAGTCAGATAACTGTTAAAGCAGTTGGCATAAGCACAAGCACGCCTAACGCATTGCTAAATGAGGAAAAAAAATGTTTGCTGTTAATACAGGTAACAGTGTAACCTGAGGGGGTGGCAAATCTTACAGAGAATTAGAATGATTAGTTGCAGTGAAGGAACTGCCTCTGCAAACAGAAGGAAACATTATTTAATTATGGAGGAGAGTCCAGTGAGAATGTGGGTAATTCCAGCACCTGTGGAGGGAGCAACCACAGTCTGACAATGAACGAGGCCATCTGTGTTCAACTTTGTTAAACGTGTATTATTAACTTCTTGATATTTTTAGCAACTGTCCTCACATTTAGCACAATTTCTTTCTTTTTTCACGTGCATTTTAATCATCCTTTTTGCAGTAGTCAATTTCATACAGAGCTGGCTTGTAGCTTCTCTGTGAAGTCTTTTTTTGAAATACTTATACCCTTATAATCTTATCTGCATGAATTCCATAGCAAATCAAATTGTGATTTGTAGTTCTTACTCAAACGCTCACCATTGTTGCCTTGATATCCCTTTACTCTGTTAATGTGTGAGACAGAAAACAGCCTCAGCTGTGAAGATAAAAGGTTTATTTTGGCTTAGGAACAATCCGCTGATGCTCATAATCAGTGTGTGATTCCTTAAGTCAGTGAGATATGATTTAGATTTTTTTGTCTGGGAAGAATACAGATCATGAAGGAATGTAACCTTTCTACTTCCTTTCTATGGAAGTACCATGCTTTCTGCTTTTCTCAACAAAAAGTGGCACAACTTGAAACTGAACAAGAAATCTGTCTCTGAGCTAAGAGTGAATCCGAACAATCCGACTTGTTCTATTTCATTTAGAATGCAGTCTTGAAAATGATTTATGGAATGATGCAGTAAATTTACCATCCCCAAGGTTACAGAATTTTACTTCAAAGAAAGCAAAGTTAAATGAAAGAAAGGAAGCTTTTACTATTAAATTGAATTGGCCTATCTCTACAAAACAAGACATTTTTGGCAGTAATGCAGTGATTTGGATATTAGCTATACCACCAAGGACAGTTCCTACCTCCTGCCATTCCCCCCATATTGCCTGAAAGAATAAAGCTTCAGATAGCTGAATTAAGCAATATAATTATCAGCATGTCCTCTGAGAATGTAGGACAGGACCTGCAGATGGTAGACTGGTCTAAGCCATACATTGTCGATGGGACTTTTATTCTTCAAGCATCTCACACTGCCCACATGTGGTTTTATTTTTTATCTTTTGATTGACAGTTTTATTCATCGTACTGTCCTGACCATGGCAGTGAACAATCCGATGGTGAGTCAGGGCATGAATGACATGCAGACATTAAGGCAATGTGAAATTCAGGGGTGTATGTCAACAACCACCTAACCTGCCTATCAAACACAGACCTCAGTTTCACAATTTGTCACCAACCAAGTGAAACCTAGGAATCAACACCTCTGGCACTGCTAAATATGAAATATTTTCCGATGATAAAAATTATGGTCATTCTAGGAAAGAAATGATGGTCAGTCTTTTAAAGGTAAAGCTCTGTTACTGCAGACCAATGTATAAAATACAAAAGTAAAAGGACGGATTGTTTCTTACGTATTCTTTGAATTCACGTCACTGTAGTTGCTTGGTAACTCAGCCCCTCCATCTTCCTCCTATTGGTTTTGCAGGGTCTTAATTACAACCTTCATAACGAGACCCAATATACATTGCATGGGTGCTACTGGAGAGTGAAAGGACCAAAAGGGTTGTCAGTTAGGACTCTGTTTAATGAAATACTTGAATTTGTTACTGAAGTAAAAATACTTTTTACTTTTCAATATCACTAATTCTAACATTATGGAAGATACTGGAAGCCCCTGAACCCTGGAAGGATTCCATGCTTGAGTTCTCAGGAGACCTCATTGTTCTCAACATCAAAATGGCTGACTGAGAAGTCAACACTTTATAATCGTACCCCCTCCAATAGCCATTGCTTCCCTTTGCCTATTCTGATGTTGTGCACAATATTCTAGTTTGTAAATGTCTCTCCGTTGTCACTGAGCATAAAATGGGAAGAATCAATTATCTACTTGTTCCTGTGTTTGCAGCCTGGGGGAAGTTTTCACACTCTTCAAGACAGCTGCCATCTGTCTGTGCTCCCCCTGCCCTGGTTTGCTTCAGGTTGGAAGAGAAATATACAGATCCGAGTGTAAACAATAGCACCTCTCTATAAAATAAATGCACCAAATATAAAGTAATATTATACTCTTGGTCTATTTATCAAAGGCACTATTTCTAATGTTATTGAACACTTGTTCAGTCTAGCATGTACAGTAGTATCAAAAATAACCTGTAAAATTGGCTATTTAAGGCACGGAATACTAATACACACCTGCACTACCAGTGTGCCCAGTGTCAGAGGAGAGCGTATGGTGAATGGCCAGTTATACGGTATGTTTAGAGGATGTTATGTTTAACAGAATAACATCATACTGTATGGCAAAGAGAAGAAAACAAATAAAGACTTTACTAATCAGAAACCTCTAACCTGCCCATTACATGATGGGGACCGGTATGGCACCAACATTTTTTGTACATAATGGAAAATGAATAGTGATCAGGTCCCGGAGGGGGAGGTTTCAAATGAAAACATGATGTGCGCGACCCCCAGGGCACGGCACTTCCATCTCTCATGCTGTGAGCAACCCAGCTGTAATATTGGGTACAAGCATGGCCCACTTTGTTATTAAGAACATGACAACTCAATACTGCAAACCAGAGGATCACTATTAAAAAAGCATTCCCGTTCTGTAATACGGCATTATCAAGCCACATATTACACTGTACTTGCACTATAGCAGGAAGTTGCTTGAATGAAAAAGAAAACAAGTTTTTTTTTTCCACTGACATCTAAACTTTGGAATAGCTGTTATGCAAAACTGAAATGCAATAAATCCACATAAAAGGCACATTTTCAGAAGTCATTGACCTTACAAAGTAGAATAGATGAAATATACAATAGAATCCACAGAAATAATATCTCGCTAATACTCTTTAAGTGTTTAAAAACAGGAGACAAGCTTTTTCTTCTTTGCTTTTCTCTATTTAATTTTTTAAACATAATCCCATTACATTCAACAGTTTAATTATGTTCAGTAAAAATAGGTTATTTGCACCTCAATATAGAATTTTAAAAGAATGTTACATATACTGTATATATACACAGTACACAATTTTGTTGGTTTCAAATAGAATTGTTGATCATATTTTCTCACCTCTGTGTCATGTTTTGACCTGAGGCTGGGACGATGCCTCCATTTTTGCTATTGATATACGCATTTTCCAAATGTATCAATTTATCAACTTTAAGACCATCTGGGAAACTCTTCAGGCTGCAAATCTTTAGATAGAAAAATGATGCTCCGTTTTTACTGACAGTGTTTTCCCAAACAATACTACAGAGCAATATGTGGTGCACTGCTCTAGCCTTAACTATGTTGCTCAGAAATCCAATAAACAAATATTTTGTTTTCCTCTGAATTTTTCATTTGTATGTAATTACGTGCTTTCCTGTGCACAAAATAACTACAATTAAAGTGTATCAGATAATTACAGGATGTAGCTAGACAGAAGTATTGCTACAGAGCTGTTCAAATAACAACAATACATGATTTTGTTTTCTTTCAAATACAAAAGTTTGCTTGTTTTTTTTTCCCCCACCACCAGTTTTCATCATCACTTCCCATAATGTAAATGTTTTGCAGAAACATTTCAACAACTCACTCACTTTTGCTGCCCTTAATGTGGCCATTGTAAGGTTTTGCTTGTTTTGCTTCAGTGTTTTGGTTTGAGGCTGCAGCATCATTCTGTGCATCCAAAGTAATTTTGCCTCTGTCATTACACGCTACAGCCAGGAATCCCCTGAGAACTGAAATGATACAGCAGAGATTTATAATGCCAATTCTCCATAATATCTCCCTCAGTACATGAAAAATTGGCAAAATTACTTTGTGTAGTCAAACACCTGGAGAGTCTGTTCTCAGTTCTTACTTTCCTTGATCTGCACTGCAACACATACAGTATAAATTACGTTATATATGTGCATATACATTTTTTTTTATTTTTCATGTTCAAATGTAATTTTCTGAATACATGTAAGTGCCCAGTTTGATTTATTGTCCTTTAACTTAGTTTATAGATCTTTTTGTGTTTAAGTATTCTGACCACAGTTGCATTATTTACCAGGGATTCTAGCAGAACTCAATTTGTCTCTTTAGATGTTGTGACATTTGTTAAGCCATTGTTGTCAAAATTACTTTTTATGCTTTGTTCAAGGGAAAAGAAAATCAAAACCTTGTTTGTTTCAGAATTCTGCTGTATGGTTGATGTGACCTGTTTTGTGTCACAACTATTATTTAAGGCCTTGAAATAATCCAAATTGTTTTCCCTCATTCAGGAAATTAAAAGTGAAGTACAGAATTCCAGAGGTGTAAAAGGTTAAATTAATAATTGAAATATTAAGGCAGACAGGTCAGAGGCAAAAAGAAACATTTGAACCATGTAAAACCACAAAATATTTTAGAACTATTAAACCTAGAAATCACATTTTAGTGGTATGCTATAACTGTAATAATGATAGGATGCTGTGGTGTGAAAATGAATTGCCTTTGGGACACCTCTAGTTGGTGAATACACTGTATTTATAATAAATTTTATTATAAATTTTCTTTTAAAGTTTTCTCTTCATTTGATGACGCAATTGACGTCTGATGTCTGAAACTGAACCAGCATCAAATTGGCAATCGACCCATGCCCCCAATCTATATGAGAGAGGCATCAAGCACAGTATACAGTAAATCACACATTGCAGCTTTGATCATTTTCAGAAAAAATGACTCAATCACCACATTCTAGCTAGAAATAATTTCTCAATGTAACATTTAATCTTCTATAGATATTTTGGCTCCTCCGTTAATTATTCTTTTATATGATACCATAAAAAGAAATGAGCAGTTAAACAATATAAACTAAGCAGACAATTACCAGTTTAACAAATGTTAATTAACAAATAATTAACCATAAAGTTGTACATTTTTCCTCCTGGGTAGAAACTACTGGACAGTAGAAATATATATTCAGTACCCTACTCACCATCTATACAAAGGAGAAAACAATTGGTGACTTATAGATTTGCAAAGTTAAACCACATACGGTATAAACTGGAAGATCATTGTCTTAAATATACCATTCAAGTGTAGTTTCTCCATCACAATATTGCTGGAGAGATTTCCACAAGGGGACAATTTGCACTCTTCGTCTACCATAAAGAGGTACAAATGACAGGAGGCCATATGTGCAACAATTTAACAAGTCAAGCCAAATGAATTTCTTTTTCTTATTATTACATTCATAACAATGTTCCAGTTTATCTAGATTTATGTCCTCAAGCTTTTCAATCTCTCATTTTTTACTCCCATTATCTCCATGATGGGGGAAACTGAAATAAAAATAATTAGTGAGCTCTGTAACTAAATCTTAATATAAATAAACCCTTCATTCCATTTTTAATCAAGCCTGGGTGTATTCTTTTATTGCCCAGGAAGAAAGGAATTATTCAACGTAATATGATAGTCAAGAGAAATAACTAAGAATGAGCCAATTATGTAGTTATATTAACAATCTAAAAATGAGCTCAAGTGCATCCTCCTCAAATTGTTTCTCAATATTAAAAGATGATTTCTAATTGCACAAGTTTGGACCTCAAAAGGCAGATTGGGTTTTGTAGAGAAAGTACATTGATTGGACACACTAAGGCAAATATCTTGAAAGAAAAAGAATCCAATAGATTGGTTTATGTAGGTTTTAGAAAATATATATGCGAGACATGCTTAGTATTTTTTATGGAGTTGTTATATATTTTAATATAACTACATACTAAAATGTTAACAAAATGGCTTGTAGACTTTTTAGATATTTCCTCTGTGCTGCTTTTTCCTTTAAGGCTTGCCTTATGTCTAGCCTTTAGTTTCTCCCCAATTTCAAAACATTGTATTAACATATTCATGAGCAAAAAAATCACTTAGGTTTTCAGTATTTTCTGCCTAATCTACAGCAGGCTTACCTGTAAACCTTTAATCATTTTTAAACCGTTTTAAATTGCAAGTCACAAGTATTAACATAAAAGAGTTCAGAAATGATTGTTTACACCTTATGCAAATTCAGAGACAAGCCTTTCCTGTAGTTAAGAGTATAAATTTTCATTTAATAAATCTCTTGAGATCAGGGATGATAGAGGAATGCCTTAAAATATATAATGACTATGATTTTATTGTGCATCACCAGCAGCAGCAAAATTACTCTTGAGAGAAAAGTATTAACCTTTTTGCATTGTTAAAAACTGATCAACTGAATTAAGACTACACTTGACTTTTCAACATTTTACAAAAGACTGGTAGAATTATATTTAAAAATAGTTAGAAGATATGAAGCCCTCATAATGAATGCAATAAACCCAATATGACGTTTTTATGTCATACAAGTACTCTATTAAAGTTTGATAAAAGGGTCTTTAGAGACATCCATTCATTGACTGTTCTTTCCTTTTTAACATTAAATATTGTCAACATTTTAACTTTTTTAAGTAAACATTTTAACCAATTCATCACAGTGTGCAGTGTCATTCATCCATTTTCTTTCAAAACTCATGTCCTGGTGACCGTTGCTATGACAGCATGTTGAGTATGGGCAGACAAGCACGCTTTTCCTTGGTAACACACCCAAACATCTCCTGGTGGACTCCTGTGCTCTGGGTTGGCCTTCAGGTCTTTGCTCACTGAGATGTGCCCAAAAGACCTCCAATGGTCATCAATAGAAGGCACAACTGGACCCTCTCCACCTACTGTAGCGAAGAGTTGTATTTATATCCTTTGTATAAGGATGTACTGTAACACTGAGACCTGACTTTATTCTAATGAAAAGTGGTGTAAAACATGCACCAGTTTTTAATTAATGCTTTTCATACAGTATTTGATCACCATTAGCGAGTACTTATGTTCACCTAAACCTAAAATACAGTGTTATTGAAATGCATTTTTGAAGACATTTCAAGCCTGAGAAACCCTTTTAATATTTGTAGCTAACTTCTTGTCTTTTTTTATCCAGATAAATAGGTAAAAGACACGACAGTGAGAGAATCCTCCACTGCACCAACTGTTTCCATGAATCTTTAAATGCTCAAGATTTAAAGAATGTAAAAACCTTTGTCACCAATTATGTTTTATCAGCTCAATTAATTCACAAGTTCCCAGTGGAATTAAATCATAAATCTCGGAGGTTCTTGGGGTCTGTAATTTGCCATCCCTGACCTACACTATAGGAAGTCCTGGGTCTTTGTCCCATGTCTGTTCTTGTCATAGAAAAATGTGACAAGTGATGATGAATTCCTGAAAGGGTATCAGGCTTCTGTATGACTCTCCTAATACGTTTAATTGAACTAATTAAACCTCCATGGAGGCCATAAAGTAGCTAATTATGTCATTAAATGTGGAGTGGGCTGGATCTGTTGAATTTAAAGTGTATGCCACTCCAAAGCATATTAACTTTTTCCCCCTATTTAGAATAGTATGCTCGCCTATCAGGAATTCTTTATTATATTTTCATGACAAATATACATATTGTTAAATGCTGCTCTTCATAAACGTCTGAAGCAAAAAGATGATAATGATAATTTTTTTTTACTTGATTTGGTTGTTTTCTCAACCACCACATTTCAGTTAAGTACACTATTTTGTTACAATAAGGTATTAGCCCCATTTGTATTTTCAGCTGAAAATTACTTGAAACCCCAAAGGTTACAATACTTTTACACACAACAATCCAAAGGAATTACATGAGCAAGTGAAAAGAATTTGGAACTGGATTCCCATGAAAAAAATAAGAAATATTCAGGGATATTATTAGTGTACTATAATTTAAAGGGAACTTTATAAAGTAACTGTAAAAGTAACGCTATATAAAGCCTTTTCTACCACGACTCCTTGAATTGCAAATGACCTTTTCTGGTCAGAAAACCTTTTACTGTAGGTCATGTTCATTAAATGGCATCCCAGATACTGTAATTAAACTAACAGGTATCTACTGTGCATTTAAACCGTTTCCTGCTGCTGATTTCATCTTGACACATTGGGTGCTGTGCATTCATAAAATCAAACACCCCTTTGCGAGATTCCGGTGAAAGTAGTGGAGAAAAAGCGAGATAGGCCTCCATAAAAACCGGGAAAAAAAACGTCAATAAATCTAGCTTGGTATCAGTATGTCAACTTGCATTTTGCTCCAGAAGGCATCAATCAGGGCTAAATTAAAACTGGCTCTCCCATTCCGTTGATTCAAGTTGGCATCAGAAACAACTCGCATATGACAGAATGTTCTTGTTTATGAATAAAATGTCTTTGGCAAGCAGGGCCCATAATTCCTATATCACCAGCATATTTGTCTGAGAAGATGAATCAGCCATAGACAAGTAGAAACCTGGCAGAAGCAGTACTTCGCTGTCCTTATTTGCCTTATTTTGCAGTTCAGTGCAAAGAAGTTCAAGGTCCCCATACTTATTCCAAAGAGCATCTCAAAGTGGAATGCATCCAAATTATAGACTCAGTACCTTCTGGGTATTGTTTTGAAGGTCAATGCTACTAGACATGTTGCAGCACTTTGAGAACAGCATGTCACATCAGTTCCACCTTTCTTTTTCTATAGCTTTACTGCTGTGCAGTTTTTCCATTAATGTTTTATACTTAGGTGTTTTAAACTGCAAGTCACATTATGAATTCAATAAATAATAAACCACATTATGCCGGGTTTAGGTTAACCAGAAGTGGAGAATAGACTCGGACTTGGGTATTGGGCTACAGTACAGGCAATATTACTCAAGCAAAAAAAATAGCCTGCAGCAAGATGCTTGGTATTAGCAATCACCCTGCTCAAGAAGCAAGAGGAAGGAGGTGCATCAGCACACATCCTGAATAGGAACTAGTAGATGTTAATTTAACATTGAAATGTTGAAAAGTAAAAAAGAAAGAAACATTTTGGTAGTGGAGTATTCTATATAAGATCCAGAGAATGAGAGGGGAGATCTGGAACATTAGGAGGCCAATAGAAAGGGAAACAATACTATTAGCAAAGGTTTGTGTAAAAACGGTACTTGGACTGTGTGGGTTATTTCATGACCTGCACATTCAACAGAAAATAAAAGAGTAAGATGCATTCTTAACTCCTTTATTTCACTTGATTCTGTTTCTCTTGGTGTTATATCAGGTATCATTTTCTTGAATATTAAAATTTTGAATTAAATCAGATTACTCAAATCATTTCTATTTGGACTAAGTAATCTGATCTTGTATTGCAAGTAACCGAGGTGTATCCAGTGCATGAGTTGTACAGTGTTTCTGTTTTTTTTAAGTCTGTAGTACCACTTTCTAAACTCAATGTCTAGAGAGTCAATAAGACAAAATTAACAAAAGGAAATACACACTTTGGCAAAAAAAAATACCATAAAGCAGGTTTCCTGTATTTTCCCTCAAGTATTTTCATTATTAAAACCAGGAAATGGACAAAATTGTAATGAGCAGTTGATTTACAGTTGTAGCCTTGAAGAAGGTTTGTGACCCTCAAGTCCAATAAGGGCGCCGAGTAATTGCTCAAACATGGGCACTGACACAGCAGAAGGCAGTAGTATTGTCTTTCAACAAATTGTATTACTTTGAGCTCACCAGAACTCTGTAGAAAGAGGGCAATTATTTCACACCCCCTGCAAACTAAGTTCATTTTTCAGAGTTAGCATCCACTTATTTTTAAAATAAGACCCTCTGGTAGCAATTTCTCATCTAGTGTTCCTGTCGGGACAAGTTATATAAATAACTCTTCTTTAAGGCTAGACCTGCAACTCTTCTGATCCGTATAGTACAGTTACAATAATTATCCAAGTGCCCAGCAAATCAATTAATCCTTTTTGTAACTTACAGTGCTGTGAAAAAGTATTTGATTCTGATTCCCTCTATTATTGCATATTTTTCACACTGGATGTTTTCATATCTTTAGACAAAATCTAATATTAAAGGGAACCTGAGTGAACAAATACTTTTTTATTATTTCGTTTAATAAACAAAGTTATCCAACACCCATATCACCTATGTGAAAAATGTGCAATTGCCCCCTTATACTTAATAACTGGTTGCACCACCTTTATCTGCAATGACCTCAACCAAACGCTTCCTATAATTCAATATAATTAATGTTCTTCTTGGTTAGCAGTAGCTTCCGCCTTGCTACTTTCCCATGAAGCCCATTTTTGCCCAGCCTCTTTCTGATTGTGGAGTCATGAGCACTGACCTTAGCTGAGGCAAGAGAAGCCTGCAGTTCTTTGGATGTTTTTTAGGATCCTTTGTGACTTCCTGGATGATTTTATGCTGCGCCCTTGGAGAAATTTTGGCAGGCTGGCCACTCCTGGGAAGATTCACTACTGTTCCAAGTGTTCTCCATTTGGAGATTATGGCTCTCACTGTGGTTCAGTGGAGTCCCAGAGCCTTAGAAATGACTTTGTAACCCTTTCCAGACTGATAGATATCAACAAATGTTTTTTTCTGAACTCTTCAGGAATTTCCTTTGATCGTGTTGAATCTTTGTGCTGGCAACTTGATTCTGATGGTAAGGGTCAAAATAAGTGAGGTTTATATTGAGCAGGGCTGGCTGTAATCAAGCCTGGGTGTGTTCAATTAGCTGACTCTAAGGGTGCAAATACTTTTTCACGGCATTGTACTTGTTTCCATATACTGTATATAATGTAGGATTTTCTTATCTAATAAAATGTTAATAAGCCATGATTAATTGCTCAGAAACTGCTCACATTAATTATAAGTTCCTTACATTACATAACAAAAACACACAGTAAACATCACACCTAAAGAAGGCTCCACGGCCGAAACGTTGTTTTTTCTTCTTTTTTTTTCAGCATGGAATAAACCTATTACTTGTTCACATACAGTAAGTATGTTTGCAATTGAAAGGAATCTATTCAGCCAATCTTGCTCATTTCTTAGTTTTGCAGTTATGCACAGTAAGTAGAATTTTACTTTAACTTTAACTCAGCCAATTTATAAAATAGACCAGAAATTGGGCCTCAGCCACATGGCTGGGGAGGCTGTTCCAAATAAGTACAACTCTTGGATACAAAGAAGTGTTTCGTACTCTCCATCATAAATACATTTCATGTTAGTTTTAAAGTGTTTCCCTGTGTTCTTATTTCACTACAAATTATGAAGTACTTCCCTGTATTGACCTCTTAGGATGTAATATATTAGATCACAACTCCTCTCAAACTGCTTTGGTCTAGATTTAGAATAGCAAAGCTTAAGCTTAACATCCTGGCTTTAAATTCCATAGTTCTTGCTACTGTACAGTATATGCCCAAATGTTCTGTTTGCTTTTTTAATTGCTTCCCCAAATCTCCTTGAAGAGGTACAAAAGGCTGCTCTTTCCTGAAGCTGAAGACTCGATCCAATGGCAGGTGAGTATTGGGCTGAGACGAGCAAACAAGCCTTCCGAAATACTCACCAAGGCTTAAGTTAGAAAACAGGAAAGGGTCAAAGCCCTGAGAAAGAGCAAAAGTCAAAAATACAATGAAGGCATTATCAAACAAATAGGAAAGTAATAAAAAAAACAAATTAGAAAAACAATCACAGTTGAAATGAAGCAGCTCACAGGAAAACCACTAAGACCAGGTGAGAACACATTAAGACTGAGTGCAGTCGTGTCACAGGGGCAGGTCTTAAATAGCCAGGTATTAAGTATGCACAGGTGTGACTGATTTACTTCCTTATCTCATTTTCATGGCAACAGCCTCAATGACAATTCTGTCATCATTTGTGGTGTTTTCAGTGTGGTTAGTGAAACTACTGGAAGAGTCAGCATTGATAAGAGGACACAAAAATCTAAATTAACATTAAAATTCCTCTAGTGCATAGATTCCTGTATTTCAAAATCAACTGTGTGAAATGTCACACACTGTTCATGAGGTACAGAGGAATATTTCATAAACAATGTGACACTTCACATGGGTCATTATGAAATACAGGAATCTATTTTCCAGCTGTAAAGTATATTTTGTCATGTGAAATTAAGAATGACGTTTCTTAACTGATCGTGAACATGACCGTTTTGAAAGTCATAAACAACTTTTTTACAGGAAAGATAAAATTAAAATGAAATAAAAAAGTACTTTTCTAATGTGAAATTTCAAGAACCAACTTGTCTTCATGTGTCAGTCATAGGTTGTATTTGTGTAGATAATTTTGATAATGCATAGCGATACTGCACTTACTGTATGATACCAAATGATACTTTTCTTCACATGCAATTCCATTTAAAATATGGGCATATTGTAAAGAGGTACCAGTGCAATATACAAAATACAGAATTTATTACGTAGCATAACTGCCACAACATTTTATCAACATCTAAGACTTAATTAGTTAAGGAATTTGTAATGGACCACTAAACACACCTGAAGGGCGTGGAGGTCCATGTGGGAGAAAGGATCGTTATGTAGGAGGAGGGTGTTGCTGAGTTTAGGAAAGGCAGTTGCTCAGTTCAGGAAAGGCAGAGTCTGAGCAACTCCAGGAGCAAACAGGAAGCCGAGCATGCAGGCAAGGAAACACATAGACAGGATGCTGCTTTACAGCCCGTCAGCCATGGAGCCACACCGCGGTCACAGAACTGCAGGAATGCCACTGAGAAGAAACAGGCAAAAAAATCACAAAGGGAAAATCCAGGTGGAACCGTCGAGCAGGCAAGAGGTGTAAGCACTGGAGAGGTTAAACACCATTGGGTGGTCCGGGTCAAAGACAGAAGACAAGAACAAAGTCAAAAGGAAGATACAGGAATAGTTTCAGAGGTAGCCAGCAGAGGGCTGATCAGGAGAAAGTCATTAAGCATTGGAGAATGAAGCAGAGCTCGAGGTACAAGCACAGAGAGACAAAGGCCACGTCCCAGAGACCATGTAAAGACCATATAAATGTCATTTAATTACGTCACTCATCTGAGTACAATCTTTACAGTTACAAGGTTGCTGAAGATTGTGACAGCAATGTGTACAGAAAGTACCAGTACTAATTAAAAAGTGCAATAGCTTACTTCTCTTGAGTTTTTTATTTCACATCTAAAGTACAGCAACAACTCAGGGCTGCAGTGTATGCAGGTTTAATTATTTTTTTATGCTGGATTAATTAGTTCTGTAAATAATTAATACACTGAGTTTACAACAAAAGGTCAGGAGGAGGACAAGATCCAGTATCAACCAATTATTTGCTCCCTCCTCCAGATGCACAAGAGATATCAAAGACATCAGTCTAGAAATAGAATCATTATCTGTTATTTGTGTAAAATATAGTAATTGCACCATGCTTGAACAGTGTATTATGAACTTTTAAAATGTACTTTACAGAAACAGGCTTTTTCCATGAACTTTTAGGAGTCTCTGGAATTTGTCACACTTCAAATATTTCTTAAACCATTTTACGGCACACAACAATGATCTGTGCATGAAACTTGTCAGCAGATTACTGTGAATCTTTAATACAGGACAGACAACTATTAATTCAATTGAATCTTTATTGAGCTCTGGTTAATTGTTTTTGTCTTCACTTCCTTCATCTAAAAGGGATCTAAAATGCACAGAGATGATCACGAAATGTGGTTTTAAACAAAAGTTGGCAAAAAAGTGTTCGCTTCCTTCTACATACACATTAATCATCCCACTTTTGCTCACTTGTGTGTGCATTTCATTTTTGCATATGACGTTCTCACACACCAGAGACAGACCTTACTATGCAAGTCTCTGTTGCCCCCTTTTAGTTACCCTCAGCTTGAAACAAAAAACACTTCACTGACTAAGCCAAAAAAAAACAGATTTGAAAGCAAACACAAACATCTCTGTATCTTTCCTTTTTCTATTGTGTTTTCTAAAAAAATTCTAAGCCTATCTCCAGCACTTCCAACTCAACAAGAGTTTCCCCGATTTGAAAACAAAAGTAAACTTGAAAGATTGCTTTCTCACAAGTCACCCAATGCCCTGCATGCCTACCTTCATCTGTCCATATTCAGCAGCAGTCTGCACTCAATCTTTTTAGCAGTAGAACTCATCTTTAGTCTTGCATGTCTTTTCCAAGCAAGCCTAGCCATGCTGCCTTCCCTTCTTTCTCAGACCATAAAGTACAACAAATATTTGTATATACAGTATAGCAACAGACTTGAAGGTGGGTTGTCTGCAAACATTCTGAAGGAGCCTCGAATTGTCTTCTCTTGGGCCAACTCAAAGGAGCTTTTGTTTGATCTCCGCTTCTCCATGCTTTATGGAAAACAACCAGTTCCCCAGAATCACCATGATCTGTTGTTCTATTTCCTCCGGATACAATCTCTCCTTGAAGTTGTGATCAGGTGATCTACCCACCATAACTTCAGTCCCAGGTCACTTTTCCTTCCCTAATCCTCCTTCCCCTGAGAGTGTCAGTCTGCGTCAGGTCATGGCTTCTCATTCAGCCCTTGCTGCCTGACTGCCTGCCTCAATGGCAGGTCCCTTATTCTCCCCTCCCCTGCTGGCATCCATCCAGATTAGTCCCTGCTTAACCCCCCAAACTGTTTAACTCGCCGCACTAGTAGTTCCAATATCTGAGGCTCAGACCTTGATCCACAGCAAACTAGATTTCTGCTTCCTTTCCTTGGCTTCACTGCCAACCATGTTTTGAAGACCATATATACTACATATACATCCCTACATCCCTGCAGAGGCTCCTTAGCCTGGAATCAACTCTGCCCCCCCCCCCACTCCTCCTACTTTTAACTTGGGCCACAAGCATCAATGGAATGATCACATCTCCCTTGGCTTCAGCTCTGCACAACCCTCCCAACCCTGTTGACTCCATCGAAACAGCCCACCTGTATGGATGGAGTCAACATGCACCTCTAGCTCTGCTCCACTGCTGCACTTTTTCATCTGACCTTACTTGTTCCATAAAATCTCAGCCCCACCATTTTAACCCCGGCACCTACTGCCAGAAGAATTAAGGCTGATGCTCCTGCCTTAACAAACACAAAATGGTGTCAGTTTTTCATAATGACTGCTTGCATCTCCCAAACACCTCCACATTTTTCCCAGAGTCACAATGTCTATAGGCTTTATGTCTTATGGAGGAAACAGATTGCACCTCCATCCTTGTGAATCTTCTTTGACTTCTCTTTAGCCTTTTGTAAAATTGACCCTATTGTCATTACCACTCTTCTTGGGGTTTACCTTTTTTCCTAATGGACACATATTGTATATCCATCTAAAACACCATTAATAAAGGTGCTTCAAATCTCAAACCTTCACAGAAGTCTTGCCTGCATAGTAGAAATATGTCATCTCTTGTTACTCAGACCAGTTTGTGGGATCACCATTTTTAAAAATTTAGAATCTCCAATCTCCTGTCCTCCAATGACTTTTTAGAGATAATGTTTGGATTTTTATGGATTTCTATACTTTCAAACAATGCATGTATTCTAAAACAATTTTGAAGAAACATTTCCTAAATCTGATCCAATCCAACATTCTCTCAAAATAGCCATCTCTAACTGCTTTATCCAATACAGGGTTGCAGGAGAGCTGGAGCCCATCCTTGGCTAAGATCAAGTATTACAGTAGCTTTCAAAATCTAAAAAAGAAAATTAAAAAAATGCTAAATGTGATATGTTGATAAGTTTCACTTTATTTCTTAATTTTTTAATTGCTTTTTCTATTCTAAAAGTAATTTTATTTGCAAAAAAAAAACATTGCTCTTCACTTGGATATTGTTGTGATCATTTGTATTACTTGTACCCTAAAATCATTGGGATAACTGGGATTAGTTGATATCTTACAGAAGAGGTGAAGCCTTATTCATGTAGGATCTTGTGACATGTAAGTTACTGCAGCTACAATTAAATACATTTCACAGGATTTTTGCATTGCTAAAATTGGCATATTATGTTATTATGTTAAATATTATGTTCGTGCTACTCAGATATTTCCTTTTCCTCTTTATTATCATCATAATCCATTATGATGAGAAAATTTGTTATGAATCATTTCTTAAAGGGAATAGTTGTAATAGAACATTTGTGGACAAGAATGTAAAAGGAGAGGTCAGAATTTGAAGTAAAACATGTTAAATGCATGCTCTAATTTTACCCCACAAATTTCTCAGGTTGTGAAATCATACGTAATTATCCCTTCGGAAGTTTGAATTTGACTGAGTGTTTAAAAAATAATGATACTCTGAGTAATGTTTGCATTGGATAACACTAATCCTTAGCTTTTTTTTAGTCATTGATGTGTTCTGGATCAGATATTGTGAGAGCAGACAGCAGTTACTGTACATTTTTTCCCTCGGCATTGCTTTTAATTATTTCATTATTCATCTCTTCGGAACTCAATTTGTAGAACAGTAAGGAAGAGGACAGTCTGAAATATTAGCTGCTGTTAACATTCTACAAACTGCCCAATTAAATTCCTGCAGCAATTAAGTGATACTGATCCTCTTTTTGTTGTCTGGTACAGAGATATGAATGTTACATTACCTACAGTATAAGCAAGAAATAGGATTTGGAAGTGTATTGAGTCACACATCTTATACTGTACCTTCCTATGACTGACCTCCATAAGTATCACAGAAGAGTGGATAAACTACCTAGATTAATTTAAATTAATTGTAATATTTGACATTCAAAGTTGGATTTGTGTCCAGTGATGAGAAGAGAAGTAATACACAGAGGAGCAGAGAACACGTTTGTTAAAGGTTTTGATGTTTAGGACATGAATATGTTTTAATGAAAATTCAGGTTTGAATTTTCTGTCTCTGCTGAGCTTGTTTCTGGTCATACAGAAAGAGCACAGCAGTGGGAATTCTGCCAGCAGCTGCTATACACTGTTTCCCACAGCTGTGAGATAAAGGAGCCACTTTATAATTTTGTTAGGGATATCAAAGACAGGAAATGCATCATAAAAAAAGCCCTTGATCAATTAGGGCTGCAATTGCTAATATCCAGCCTCTAACAAATTATCTTTCAATCTTTTCTCCACACCCTAAAGTGTCTCAAAGGAAGAAACATACAGTATGAACAGCAGTTCATGCGTTTTAGTGAGATACAGTATACTGATGGTGCTCAACACATACAGTAGCACATGTGCCATTTTGCGTACAGGTTCATTAAGTCTCCTTCCTGACTTTTGAATTATGGCCATAGTAAAAATCCTATTGGGCATCTGTACTTGTACAATGGTCAAATCACTCACCAGTTGAAGCTGGGACTTTCCTGTAGTAGTACAGCTTGCCTGTTGACAACCATTTTGCAAGTGCTGGAATCCACTTCTCAGATTTGATGTTACCGATAGAATAAACATTGCTTTATTATTTCACATAGACCAAGACCTTGTTATATCTCTGCCATAGGAGGTGCTATAGTTCAGATGAGACATGAAACCAAGGTTCTGACTTGACAGTTGGACTTTTACATTGTGGCCTTTTGCAAGCATGGTTGACAAAAGAGCTCCCTAAATGAAGTGCTTTAGGATCCTTTAGGGAGCAAAATCACCATATAAATGCAAGGAATTATTATTAAATATGTTATATCACCTTTTGTTACAGTATACCACTTATTCTGTAACAAGCTGTATTTTATTCTGTAACTACAGCTGTAAAGCTACTGTAGTTCTTTTATACAGTAGCGATCCTTGCATCGTGATATTTGTCACCATATTAGGAATAAGAAGCTCAAAATGAAAGTTACTGGTTGGGAGGGTAATGAGGCTAAACAAATAGATGTTCCTTGTGATCAGAAATTGTGTGATTGGATTGAGGAGAAGTAAAAGACTGCAGGTCCATACTCATAACTGGAAGTCTTATTAAAAAATATTTTCTTGCTCAACTGTTATTACTTCATGAAAAGGTTTGTGCTCACTAAATGTTGGTGCCTTAAGCATTTTGTAGCAGTTTGATACTATCTAGCAGTTTCTACATAAATTTTTATATAGAGGATTATAGTGCAGAGTATTAGATAATCCATTTTTTCAATATGTCCCTTAAGATTGTAGACCTAGATATACAGCTCATTTATACTAGACCTCAATTTCCCTGATATAACTAGGGGTACTGCAGTTTCACAGATATACATCATTCAGGGAACGGTTTTACCTGATTGTTGACATGGATAAACTACTTCATGAAAAAACACATAAATTCCCTTCTATTTCCATGTGGTTTGTTTACGCAAAATGATTTTTCCACTAGCGACCATTATTTGTCTCCATATTTTTCTTTTTCTACTGAAAACAACAACCCACCAGCATCAAGCTAATTAGATCCTTTGTATAACAGGGTTATGAAAAGGAAATAACACATGACAGAGCATACAGTATGAATCTCTTTGGGGAATTGTTTTTTCCAAGCATGAAAATAATAAAAGATTAGCTCATTATTATCGTAGTCCATATATATAGTGTATGCAGAAGTGTTATACTGTATTGCAGGTATCCCTGTCATTTGCATTAAAGATTTTAAACATGTAAATATTATTCAAAAATAAACTTGTGAAATGCATGGTGGTGGCATTAACAAAATGACCAATCAACATGTACAGTACTCTGCACACATGAAAGTAGACTTCAACACTGGTGCCTTTCTTTCACCCTGAGTAGGACAGAAGCACAAAAAAAGGAATGACTTGCCCCAAGCATGTGTTACAAGAATAGCCCTTTCCATGTCGTATTCATTATGCTGTTCTTTGTAAATAATCAGACTTCATGTAAATTATTACACAGAAATGTTAAATATCCAATTAGCACATTTATTACCCGCTTTCGTGGAACTCTTATATTTGCAGGAAATAGCAACAACTTATTTTAATTTCGTGTTATAGTTTGATGATAAAAGACAGATCTGTAGCTTGGCTGATATAACAGAAAGCCGTTTTTTATGTGACGATCCTCAGATATTTGACTGAATCTGCTACAGTTTAATTAATTGTACTTTTCTTGAGATCTACACACAGTCACAAAGTATTTCAGATTCAAAACTTTGAAACTCAACCGCAGCACTTATAAAACTTTTAATACGGCTTTCGAAAAGATGAAAGCTCAGGCTTTTTTCCCCACAGCAAGTCCTTTTGGTTTTGTAATGCGAGTGGTGTGCTCCAAAGCAGAGAAATGTGAAACATAGTCCAGTCCTTCACATATTGTTTTCACATTTGAAATCAAATGGCAATATACCATAAGTAAAGTTTTCATTCTGAAAGAACAGTTTTTCCCATCGTCTACTTTACCTTCTGCCAATTAGTGTTGCACTGTTAAAAATATTGCTACAGTGTATATGTCGAGTTACAAAGTTGCTGAATACTGTGGCATATCAAATGGGCTGCCCTCCTATATGATCACTTCAATTTTGTGCTTATGGTCTTCGACCCGAACTTTGTGTTACCCTTCAGTACAGTTCATACTTCCTCACTTATTTCATATTGTAGATGGTAGTAGATGTAGATGGTACAGTACAGTATGTAGATATTTCATACTGTAGATGGTATGATTTCTATGAATAATAATAAATTCCTTAGTTTTTTTCATCTAAAGGATCTCAGATCTGATAGATATATACTGTAGGAGAGGACTGCTGCATTCACCACTGAAGTGCTGTACCCATCTGGAAGATATACAGCAGCCATTATGTGCCAGCAGCACCACTACACAACATGACCCATGTCAGGGTTTACAGGTTGAATTAAGGAGCAGCTTTATAAAGACCAGGAGGTCCAAAGTGGAATTTAGAAGAACAATGGAGATAATACTTCTAACCTTTCAAAAAATGCTGTTTTGCCAATATGGAAAACATTTACCTTGAAGTAGAAATGAAGTTTATTAATAAGTCCAGTTTTCTTGTCAAGTCACTTTCAATGGACTTTAAGGTAAGGTTGTCTGTTCTCCATCCATCCTTCCATTTTCTAACCACTTCTTCCAATTCAGAGTCACAAGGAAGCAAGAGCCTAAGCAGCTGGTGCAAAGCAGGGTACACGCTGGCACTGGACAGGATGCCAGTCCATAACTGGGCAGACAAACACAATCACAGACATGCGCGCACTCACGCCAGGGACAGATTTCCCAGAAGCCAATTAAACTACCCGTATGTCTTTTGGACTGTGGAAGGCAACCACAATTGAAATGGAACCCAGGGCCCCAGTGCTGCAAGGCAGCAATCCTAACCACAGTGTCACCATGCCACCAAGTTCCATTCTGTCTTTGCGTAACTTTGAAGAATGACTGTCCTGATCCAGGAGTTGTAATTGGTATAGTGAGGTGAAGGTTCAGCACAATATCCAAGTGAAGAAAAGCTCATTCCAGTTGCTGCAAGAAGCTTGACTTAAATGAGCTGTTTTTAATTGCTCAGTGACAACTGTTCAATCATTTCTGCAAAAGCGGTCTCTAAATCAGGTGGCTATTAAATCAAAGCTGTTGCTGTAATCACGTCTCTGTGTGGGACCTGTTGTCAAAAACGGTCAAGAATCCAAAATCTTCAGATTTTGAAGCCACATATTCAAACTGTCAATTATGATGTTAAATCTTTCAGCTCTCAATTTTTGCAGACATAGCAATTCTATGTTCTCGGTATTATTTTCACCCACATTTTTCGATTTATGTCATGGTGCACGCCGCTCTGTCTCACTGCTACACTTGCTGATTTTATGTTTCTAATTTGGCAAACTGATCTGTCAGGCTAGGACCTTGTGAACGAGAGAACAGAACAGAAAGCAACCACTAGTCGTAAAAATCAAGAACATCCTTAATCCAAATGGGGTTTCACTTTCATATCTGATTCTCTTGATTTCCAGCTTTTTCTTGTAAAGCTGATCTCAAATGTGGCCACAGCAAATCATTCATTACAAATTGTAAGGCCTTGAAATTGAAAAGTACACTTCTATAATGTCATAACATTTTACTCTTTTGTTTTCCTTTTAAAGAAAACCTAAAATGACAAACACGTGCGGAGAAAAATACATTTTTGTATTTTTCCATATTATTTTTATAGAAGTGTATAATCACCAAGGATCTACACTGAGCAGATTTACACCCAGCAGATTTTGCCAACTGTGTGTATTTTATGTCTTGTCTTACAGCTATAAACCCCATGACTACACACAGGGGAGAGTGAGGTATTGTAGGCAGACTCCTTCAACCTGGCCCCCTTCAATAACATGATAAGGCCACTTAGCCCTATATTGGAGTTTCAGCATCTACTGGGCAAGAGATGCATATCTGCAAATACCTGGGAGGAGTAGGGTCCACTCTACCCCCCCTCTATCCTCACACAGAACTGGTGGAATTATCCTCTTGAGGAATCCAAGTTAATATCAGCGAGGGACATGACCCAGGATTGATTCCATGACCATAAGCCTCAGCTTGTGCTTGGGTTAGTGACTTTTTGAGCCACTCACAAAGCTTTACATAATGTTTTAATCACACTGCATTGTCATTTATTTCCTCTACGTTTCACTGTGCCCTGAAAAGATAAGCATCTCTACAATACTCAGTTGTTATTCATTAAAATCCATTTTATTTTCTGAAGAGGTTCAAGTGGGGATGCTGCATCAGTATGCAGGCTGCAAAGGAGCAAGTAGAGGTTAATTCCACACTGAAGAGTAGAAAGAAAGGCAAAAAAAACATTTTTCGGCGGTTGAGCCTCCTTCAGGTATAAGAGGAACACAACTGAAGAAGGTTCAACAGCTGAAAAATTCAGTATTGAGTTTTTGTTTGTTTCTACTGTTCACCAGTGCCTCTGTTGCAGTTTTATGCTTTATTTTTCTCGGTATGGCTGTTGTGTGGTTAGATGAATAAACTTCATTTGCTTTGTTATTTTTTTAAATCTAATTATGTTTGAGTCTTGAATCCCAGTGTGGATAGCACTGTCCCAGAGGGAGACAGCCTTTTGTCTTTTAACGCCTTCAACCGTGCACAGAAAACAAACAAGGCTTTGAATATACTTCAAGAAATACTTCAAGAAAAGTATGATTCCTCACTTGCCTCACTTGCCACTGTCATGCTGCAGCTGAATCAAAATGGTACACACTCTGAACACTTTTCAGGAATCACCAAAATTATTTTCTAGATTTCGGTCTACTTCTTCATTAACACTGTCCCCTTCAGCACATACTCAAGCAAATTAGGTTAACTGCATCCCACTCTGTATACAGTATGCTTTAAAGGAGAGCATCTTCTTTGAATTGCACAGCAACTCATAAACCTGCAGGCAGCCCCTCTGCATACCAAAGTAGAGTTGTCCATTGGATTATTCCCTGGAAATTGTAATTACAGGGGGAAAGGTGAAGCAATGAAGGGACCTCTCAGGGATTAGCTATAAGGTCTCTTGTGATCATGATGGCCATGAGTAATAAAACAGGGCGTACACCCTGCCTTTAATCAACAGAGTGGTGATGTGTCATCCACTCTGCCTTCTCGCATCCATTGCCACCTGGGGTTTCTGTTCCTAGGGGCTAGAGCCATCTATCAGTATAATTCATTCTCCAAAACCGGGATTTACAATATACCCAGGAGACATCCTGGCAACACATGCACACAGAAGACTTAACACCTTGATTTTGTCAGTCACAGACAAGAACTGAACCTGCTGCCTAGCCACCAAAATACTTTAATGCCATAATCCTAGACAATATACTCAAGTGATTGCTGATTAAGGAAGCGATATTGCTGTTCCCAGACAGAGGCCTGTTTTATTGCCATTAACTGGCAGTATAATTAAAAATATTGAAAGTAATGTTGATGCACAGGAAACAGCCTTCAGCTTCAAATCCAGGAGCTGAAGGTCAGGGCCAAATTAAATGCGGCTGGTGTCCTGGCAACAGCAGCAGCAGAGCCGCGCTTTCACACCATCATACCTGAGCCTCAGAAATATTTCCTCCCAGAGGCTGGCCACTTAATCCCTCAACTTTCCTGAAGAAAGCACTTTTTAATTCCAGATTCATCCCCCAACAGGGGAATATTTATCAGCCATTTTCTTTTTCTTTTTGCATCTGCCAGGCATGATAAGGCAGAGAAACGTTACCTTTACAACGTTATTAAAATAATTTTCTCAGGCGGTTTGAAATGATTATCGCCTGGAGCCCACGGTCGTGGGTTAGGAGATAGCTCACCTTCATTCCGCCCTATCTCAGCGACTCTTTGAAGCTCAGAGCTGGCTGGGTGGTTGGAAATTGTGCTTGTTGCTTAAACCAGGGGAACAAAAAAAGAAGGAGAGGAAAGAGCAGGAGTCTCTCAATAAGGTAGAGAATGATAACACATCCTTTATTTCTATTCTCAAGACTGGCTGAAATTCTTCTCCTAGTGTCACCTGTTAAACTCACACAACAATGCTGTAGCCAGTAACCATCAGTATCCAAAAATGAGAAGTCTATTAAGATGATACCGGGTTATTCTGCCCAGTTATGGGTTTGCATTTTTACTGTCTGCAAATGTGCCTGTGTACGAATAATAATCTTGCTCATGGTCAACACTACTGTAGATACTGCACTTTAAACTTTGTCCATGCCATGATCAAACATTTCCTGAGATGTGCTCTTAAACAATTTATGTAGTTTCTCATAAAGCCTAAATTTGTCTAACATCAGAAACACACAGAAGTATGTACTCACTATTGTAAACCTAACTGCATATATTAAATTACTGTGTCAACAAATCAAACAACAGTTAGCCATGGCTACAATACTGGTATGAAAACTGTGGTTATTATACAAATAGCAAGCTGAATGCACCCTCTGAAACACTCTTTTACTGTACAATTGAAAATGGCCAAATATAAAAGCAAAGAAAACAATTTTGGTTTAAAAACTGACTCTAGTACTCATTCTACTACTCTAGTACTGATGCCAGCAAAATGAAAAGTAGAATTTGAACACCCTGCTGTACTTCTAAGGCTTCTGATTTTGACTTTTGTTCTAAATCCTTCTTCTTTCGTTATTTCCCAGACATGAGTTACCACACAGGTGAGAACGCATATAAGCCCATAAAACCATTCAACGTAATACAGAATAATTATAATAATGTTAGTATGCACACATGCCAATCATAAAATAGCTGTGCAGTTCACAATCAGCACAGTACACTCTAATTGTAAGATTATTGTTTGGTAGTCCTGCTACAAGTTTAATGCTGGGTGCTGACTTTCCTCATGGTTCGCATGACTGTAGTAATAATTCTGAAAACAGACACGAGGCGTGCTCTATTTTCCTATAATTAGACCAAAGGTGTTTACTCATTTGTTTATTCAGTTTGCTGAAATCGATTTCAAATTCTCTAAACAAGCATAAAAGCGATTTGTAAAGCAATGAACTGTGCTGAGGCCCTGGGTTCAATGTTGCTAACAGAATAGAGTATGGAAAGTACTGTATGTTCTCCCTGTTCGTGTAAGTTTCCTCCGGGTACTCCAGTTTCCTCCCGTAGACCAGAGACACACTTGTATGGTGTCCCTTCCAGGTTGTATCCTGCCATGTGTCCATTGCTTGCCAGTATAAGCTTCAGCTCTCCCATGACACTGAATTGGAGGAAGTGATTAGAAACTGGATGGATACATACAGTAGTCTCTACTTTAAACGTACCACTTTTCAATCAAGAAGTGCTTTAGTTCATGTTTTCTGGATCAGAACACAACAGGTGTCACACAAGTAAATCTGAATCCCTTTAAACATAGTGTCTCAAAGCTGTTTGAAAGAAGTCACCTGTATCATGTTAATTACTTGCTTGTCATATATGTACAGTATATGCAATTTTCTCCATTTCTGCTGTTTCTGTTTACAGTTAATGAGATGAAAAGAAGAAATAAAACATTTCTGTTCCATTGACTCACTCAATAAAGAGCAGTTTCAGTGCACTGGGCTGGACCCAGCTTGTTAAGTTTGTTTGATGGTCCTTGTAAACTTTTGCAATACTTATTAACACTGCAGTGTTTTGGGTTTCATAATGAAAGCTGGAATAACAGTAAAAAAGGTTTGCTCTGTGTTTTGGTTCCTTTCATTACTTTTCCTTCCCTTTGCTTCTGAAAGGAACTGTGGAGTCACAAGGCAGCAATCCGAGACCAAAGCGTTTATTTTGACTACCTGCATGGTTATCCCCTCTCCTCTCTCAGGGGAAGCGATGAGGTTTCCCTTGCGATGAGTGAGTCCATGCTGGTCTGTGGTTCTACTCAACTGGTTTGATGGAGTTAGACTGTGACCTGTGTTTAATCCATATGGAGGGGGGAACAGTGAGGCCTGGGTCAGGGATAGGAAAAGGAAAAACTCCGGCAGGTAAGACAGAGTGGAGGGAAGAACGTGAGAAAAAAACTTGAAAGATACGCCAAAATGTAATTAGTTTGAATTCTGTACAACCTATCAATTCAATTAGTATTCTTAATCCCACTGTAACACCTTTTTATTATTATAAATTGATAAGAAATGGTTCTAATAATAAAACTCTTATTGTGGCTTACTATAATTACAGAAAATGTTGATTGTGTAGTCAGAATTGGGTAGCTGATTTATTATTCTTTTGGTCCTGTTATCAGGTTCGTTAAGGTTAATGAAACGGGAAATTGTGATTAAGAGATGAGTGGTATTCCTATTCTTATTTTATCTTAAAAAATCGTATTACTGTTCTTAATTAGCAAATTATTAACACACACAGTAGAATACATTTCTTTATTTCAGATTTCAGTTATCAATAAAGTTCTTTACACAAACCTTTAAAATATTAGAAACCATTCACAAAAACAATAGCAATAACAGCCTTCTTTGCAATACTTATTTCAGCACAGAATCAAAACTTAGGGATATGGCCTCAGTATTTGCATAAACACACATAGTAAGTTTAGAAATACAAAATAACAGGCAACTGTTAATCACTAGGCTGCATATGATGTTTCACTTTTCTGAAGTCACTTTATGTTATTTTTACTAGAAACCTTGAAAAATCACATATTAATAACAAACAACTTTAATAACTAGGCTGAGTCTAATGAAATGGAATTGTAATATACTGTAAACCTTTGTTTAGGCCAAAGGTTTTGTAGTCTAGCATAGAAACCACAGGAATAACAAATTGTTCTCAGTGGAAGTGCACATTGTAGTGGATTATGACAACCTTTCCATTAAATCGTGGACCAGCTTCAACTAGTGCTTTTCAGTTAGAAAAAAACATCTCATTTGTTATTTGTGGGTCACAGCTGATGTGTACTGTACACAATATGACATGTTATACTCTAGATTATTACCACTAGCATGTAGACTCTCCATAACTGAAAAAGTAGTTAACCAATGCATGTATTATAGCATTAGATACATTTTGAAGACTGAAGATCTCTGGCATATTGGATTCATAATCCTGTGCTTTTTCAGCACATCTATGTACTTAACTTATACCATTCTGTAACAGCTCAATTTTTTTGTTCTGTATACTCTGGTCGTGTACAGAATCATATTGGCTATGGTAACCACTAACCCAAGGGTTATTTTCAGATGGTAGCTTTTTCTACCCACGATTCTTTGCAGCTGTAGTGCGGAGCAGTGCTTCCAGTTCACGTGGACTGCAGGATGTGCTTTTGCTGTGTTCTTGAACAATGGTCTTCATGTAATTTGCACCAGTTAATGCCCTGCTGTATAACTGGGTACTTTCCAGGTCATCATTGTACAGTACATGAGAAAGTGTTCCTGTCTGACTCGTCTGGTTAAATGTATTTTTATCTACTCTTAATGTGCTTGTGCTAAAATTCTCTGGTGTCCATGTTTTTTGCTTCCAAAAAAATGTCTGAGGAATCCTATTCATAGAACACAGCAATTTATTGTATTCCAGGGACAAGGGACACCTGTTTTTAAGAACATCTCCGAAGACAATTTTAGGTTGGCCACTCAGTGTGGATGACAGAGCTGGGCAGAACCTCACACAAAAAACGCTGAGGTCAGACACCCTAAGCAGAAGCTTGATATTATGCATTCATCTTGATCTTGATATTTCAGTTCCTCACATTTAACTAATATCGGACATTAATGTGACTGATTCATAATTACTGTATCAGATCTGTTCATGCATAGGAGTAACTGAAATGAAAACTTTACAAGGCAGAGTGATTTGATAAATTATGTGAGGGCACAGCATTGTGCTCTGTTATGCTTCAAGGGCTTTCATGTATTTTTATTATGCATACAGTTAATCTTCCTTATGAATATTACATTTAGTAAATCTGAAAACCATAACATTATAAGTCTTACACTCCAAGCAAAATTCTGGGGCTGACTACAGGCATCTCCGATAAATGGCTTGAAGCGGATTAGCCAATATCAAAAGCATGTACTGGGGCTACGAGCTCTGTTTTCAGTAGCTGAAGGGCCGTGACCTTAGGATTTGGATTCCTTCTGTCTGAAGCCCAAGAAAAGTAATATCTCTTCTAAAGCATGAGCTGAGCACCCTCTTTCTTTAGCAACATATGCATATAATGAGAGCTGTGCCAGACATGCAAGGCTGGAATGACTGTCTAATCTTCTGAAAGGAGTCAGACACCTATTGAGGTAATAAAACTAAAGATAGTTGAGCTTGTATGATTAATTGAAGGGTTCTCGGAATTTTAAAGCTTTTTTTCCTTCCAGTTTTGTTTTCCTCAAGGGAAATTTTGCTGCTAGAGGCCTGTGAGGAAAATGCTAAAAAACACCTCTGAGAACTGGCTCCTCATTGTGTGTATAGTCTGAACAAGTACATGTTCCCAAGAGAGTCCTAACATTGTAAAGACTGAAGCTTTTCCATAACAGGGTTCATTATTATTCCTTTTGCTCTCCTTTTTTTAAATAGCAACTTGCTTTTAGTAAGAAGGAGTGTTAGGAATAAAACTGTAAAGTATGTTTGCCAACTACTGAATTTATTGTTTAAAATAAACACAGTTCTTGGTACAGACTTGATATTGCAAACAGTGTGTGTGTATTCCCTGGTCCCATGTCCTAGTGCTATATTTCTCTTTAATTGTGTTATTTAACTTTCAGAAAGATTGCGATTGGAATATGAGACTGCTTGTAATTTAAAACGGGATAAATCAATTTACATTTACATTTTAGCTTTAAGTTATGAAACATGTTTTGTGGTATGGGACAATCTAAAATAAACCTCACGTATTGACACACAAAGTGATAGAGTCATGTGCTGTATATCCAATCTGTGTGCTCAAAAGGTGTCTGCAAATGGGTGGCAGGTTAATCTACAGGTTAGGTTTCAGTATTTCATCTCTGCGGCGAGAGGCTGCCTCTTGCATTTATTTGCTGCAGCCCTCTGGTGCCTTTCGGAGCAAATTGATTTTTTTCCCTTTATTAAAACAGAAACCAATACCTCTCCAGCTCTTGTTCAGCGCATCCTGGGACCCTTCTTGTCTGCTTTGTACCCTTCATTTCCAGGTCTGTAGGTTTGAACATTTAAATCAGAAAAGAAATTAACTTCACTCTCTTATCCCAGAAAGGTCTGGACAGTGGCTGTTGTTCAGTGAAGTGTAGCGACATAGCCCATGGGAGACAATACTGTACAGGGCAGGATTTCTACTGACGGCTGCTATCTTTGAATACCAAAAATGATCAACTGTTCTGATGTGAAATGTATAATACCTGCTCTCGCACAGAACAGACAACCCTGAAGGTAATAGACTTGACTACTGTGAAATGCCAAAAGTGGAACGGAAGATGTAGTGATATTTCGGAAACAAGAATAAGTACTGTATTAATTTTACTCATAGTCTTTACGAAAAACAAAACCTATATTTACTGTAACAGTGTTCAGCAAACAGCACACTGAGCTGTTAAATTCATGTCATAGGTGACTGTTTTTCTGCCAGGGCCATTTGAAATACTATTTACTCTACCATTTTCTGGCTTTCACAGAAAAGATCTGTGCACTTTCACCTTAAAAATTATTTAAATGAAAAATAAAATGGTTAATACTATTCAACACAGCCAATATCTTTTCTCAAGTGTTAAAAGGGAGGAATCCTACATTAGATATTATCATTCTCCATTATTAGATACATTCATAATTATGAATGAAATGTTACCATTGTGCTGTATCAGAGTAGAATTTCATTTTTGTGATGTTCTAAATAACTAATGCGGCAAGTGTTGTGGTTTCCGAGGCACTGAGGAGAGAGTCGCAAATGGCATATTTTATTTACAATTTTTACTCAAGATAGCCCACTGAGAGGTGAAATCATGTTTACATCCAGGCCTGTACAGGTAAAGTACAGCTTGGTGCTTTCCAGATGCAGCCAAGCAAGCAGCAGAAACAAGCTACTGCAGGTTTCTGTCTGATATTACATGCATATTCTCTATGCATATGTTTAAATCTGAAACTGGGATATGCACACCAAGTTTCCAGAGGAAATCTTTTCCAGATGGGGACACACGGCTAAAAAACAATTTCTCTAAATCATTCATGACATGAAATTTTTCTAAATGTTTCAGGTTCTAATTTGTACCTCTGCCATTCCGTTTGTCTTGTATATACATGGTGGACTATTTGGACTTCATCACTCACACAAACTTCAAAGCCCAAGAGTGACCTTCCATGTGACCTAATGCAAAACATCTTTGGCTAGTTAGACATCAGAAACAACTACGGACCAAGAAGGTTACACCTGTGAGGAGTGAGAAACGTTGTGCGCAAAATGAAAAACAGCTCTGTGAGTGTATGGATAAATGCTGTATTTCACTTATTAGACCAAAAAGCACTAGGTATTTCAGTTGTTTCAAAGGGCTATGATAAGACACTATTGCAGATTTTTTGTGTTAAATGCTAAATAGTCTAATAATGGAACAAGTAATAGGTTTATTCTATGCTGAAAAAAAGAAGAAAGAGAACACAACGTTTCGGCCGTGGTGTCTTCTACACCGTTGTGTTCTCTTTCTTCTTTTTTTCAGCATGGAATAAACCTATTACTTGTTCCTTTGCAGCCTACGCATGCTGACGCAGCTACCCATCTGAATTACTATAGTCTAATAATGATTGAGGTTCCTATACTGATAAATGTATTTGGGAGTCATTTCATTACATCAGATAGAAAAAAAGTACAAACGCCCAGTATGTTCTCTTCATTTTTGCTGCAGCTAATCCTATAATTTCCTTTCTGATAACGGTTATCAGATGACTGATAACTGCAGAGCGTACAGGAAGCAAGACATTGATAAATTACAAAATTACAAAATGAAGGTTGTTTGTTGACTGTGACAAGGATTTTCTAGGCAGAGGATAATAATTTGCTACTGTTATTAGGGTTCAGATTAGCTGGCCAAAACTCTCTTGGCTATCAGCAAAATGGCCACCTGCAACACCCTGGGTGTCTGCGAACACGCAGTGACATCACAGAGAGGTGCACCACTCCACCAGTCGACTCTCCTGTAAGGCACCACAGGGATTAAACTGTTTTAAAAGATGAATTCCTCAACCCTTCATAGTTGGGAAGGTCAGTGCAGTAGGTCTGCGCTTCCTCATTTTCCCTTTGTGGGTAATAGTACTGATGGTACTAAAAGCAAAGTATAGAAAATTAATATTACCTTTCTAAAAGATAAAACCTCAAAACCATACTGTACTTCATAACAGAAGAATCTGGATTTATATGATTATGTTCTATCAGTAATAAACTGACAAGTCTATTTGAGACACTTGTTGGTCTCTAATATACATCAAACAGAAGAATTAAATGAACAATGATCTGTCCTTATACGACTAACATTTTATGTGTGCAACTCTCCAGAAATGATACATTTTAATTATTTAACTGTATTTCATCTGTTTGGCCAAACCCTAACTCTACATGTGAAGTAGCCGTGTGATATACAGTAGTTTAACTCGCCTTGCTGAGGGAACAGCAACCTTCCTGTAAGGATGAGGCCTGCTTGAAAGGAAAGCTGCTGCTTCCACATGATGGGGTGAAGGGTGGAGAGCGAGAGACGTTGCACAAGTTAGTGCTCCTGAAGCAAGATATTTATACACAGCAGAGCAGAAGGTGGAGAGTTTAGGGTTTTAACTTCTCCCAAACTTTTGTTTAAAACTTCATAAAGCTAAACAATTTTCTAGAAGCTGCTTCCACTCACCTTTTCCCATGAACATCTGTATACAGTATGCCTCAGGTAAATGTGGTAGACTATAAGGGAACACATTTAAGACAAAAAAAGCTCTTTCTGTAGGCATTCGTCAGGTGATAGATGATCCCTCCTGCCATTCATTTCATTTTTCATTCTTTTAGGACTCAGGCATTCAAATGCAATTTTCAACCAGACAAAAAAAAAAACAACAAAAAACAAACATGTTCATATCGGTACTTATTTTTACTGCAATAACTTTCAGTGCCGCAGAAGCTAATTTGTAGAGTAAAATGCTTTCCATGCTTTCAGTTTCCCAAGCTGTGAGAAAGACTAGAGCCGAATTAAATTGGTTCAGCGCTCTGCATACAGATGGCAGAGCCCAGTGCCAGGTAAAAATATCATTCTTCCTTTCAGAATGTGACAAAAGAATCACTACCTTAGCACCTGCAATTTCTAACACCTTTCTTTTAGCCACTTTGAAAAAAAAAAGGGAAGCCTCAGGGTCTAGTCTAGTCTGCATAACACAATTTGCATAAAATAAGACCATCTGTTTCAAAACCTTTTGACTGCTACTTCAATATGTTAATGTTCAGCGACAGCATTCTTTCTCCACAGGCTCCCTGACTTGAATGCTCAACAAAGCCACTGCTTTGTCCCGTAGGTCATATGTTCTTCATAAAGGCTACAATTTTAGTCTGATTACACTACGTCGAACTTCAGAAATTGCCGGGTGCTGTAAGGCTTGTGCTTTCTTTCTTCTGTCTCCGTTCCCCAGTCTGCTCCGGAGGTCAAATGAGCATCCCCATTCTAGGCCACTCACGAGCAGCAGTTTTGAAACACAAGTTAAACATTGTTTTGGAATGAGAATTCACATTGTGTTGCAAACAGTTTAATTCTGGCTGGTATTTGTTAGCTTTGTGTGTGAGCCAATGCCAAGCATTTTCTTCTTTTGTTACGCATTTCACTTACAGCAGAAACGATATCATTTAGGACTTATTTAATATGAGCCTCAGCTCAATTTAACAACTGTATTGTTGGCCTTTCAATTTATATTTCAACATTTTACCAGCTTTTTCCGGAGCAAAACTTGCATCCAACTTTATGAAGAAAATAAATCTATAAAACACATAGATGTGAAAGACACATGAATACTTTGTTTTCACTTACGTGTAGACATTTTACACTCAAAGGCAAACCAGCTGGATTTAACATGGGGAACAAAGGAGTGTCGTATATTTTATGGCAGTTTTGATATTCATGCCAACAGTTAAGTGCATTTGTATGTTAATTATGGTTTTCCATGGTAAATAGAAATGCAAGGTATAAAAAGGAAAAAAAAGAATAAGTGGAAAATTAGTTCAAGTACAGTAGGTAGCTACATCAGCATGCATAGGCTGCAAAGGAGTAAAGGTTTATTCCATGCTGAAAAGAGAGGAAAAGAAATACAGCGTTTCGGATGTTGAGCCTTCCCCACACACTGAGCCTTCTTCACACACCTGAAGAAAGCTCAACAGCTGAAACGTGTTTCTTTTCCTCTCTTTCCAGCATGGAATAAACCTCTACTTGTTCCTAAGTGGTGAATTGCCAGGTTCTCAAGCTTATTTTCAGCCTGTGATTTACTGGTCTATACATGATGAATTTGACCAGATATACTGTAGCTTAATTGCTTTAATGTGCTCTGTTTAGCATGATCTCTGTTTAGTTTTATTGGCCTGTTGGAATGTACTGTACATACAGTACATTCTAATAACAGTTGAAGTGATTGTGAAGTGATTATGATATGAATGCTGCAGCTTATCCGATTTGATGAAAAGTTTGATGAAAAAAAAATCTTCTATGATGAGAATGACAAGGGAGGAACATGCCTGATAAAATGTACACTGTAAAAACGTGACCTCATAAGACACCCTCCAGACTCATAATATTAAAAGAGAAACAGACCCCTTATTCAGATTATTCATACGCATATTTTCTAAGAACAAAAGAATGGTTACAAACATTCTCCCATTCTCCCATCTGATTTATTTGGCTGCTTGTAACTAAATGATTCAAGGTTCCCATCCAGCCATTTCTTGATATAAGCCAGGATATTAGCTTAAACAACAGGTCTCAGTAGCTTGTTCCAGATTCTCGTTCCCAGTTTTAAATGTGCTTCGCTCCTAAAACAATGCCTCCTGTTACCAGTCTTAAACACACTATAGTTTCCAGTTGTTTGCTCTGGTTTGTGTTTTACTGTTGATCCTGAAAAAGTCCATCAGGTTGACTGAAAATTTTGAACATTTCAATCTGGTCTCCTTGTTTACATCTCTGTTCAAGGCTGAAGAGATTCAGTTCTTTTAACCTGTCAGTGCTGACTATCCTCTTAAGACAGGGAATGTTTTATATGAAGCATTAGCTTGTGGGTTGGAGTGATGCTGCATTTATTTGTTTTCTTTGGCTAATACTGACATACTTATTCACACTGTCGATGCGAAAAGAAACTTGCAGCCTGACAATCGAAGTCTTGCCAAGAAAATTAATCTTCTATTAAAAACAGAGTATCACAGAGCGCTAGAAATCAGAAATGGATGGTAAACATCAAATAACAAACACACGGCTTTGGAGACTGTAGTCACCTCTGTAACCCCTAACACATGCTGTGTAGTGGAATTGTCATTTCAATGCTTAAAGCACAGTGAAGTGTTTTCCACAGATGGTCAACATGTGGAATGGTCAACTCTTTTTACCATGAGAGCATACATAAATACAGTCCATACAAGGGCAAGTCAGTAACTAAAGTGAATTTGTAATCCACTAAATAGGATTCTTCAGTAAATAAGACTTTTATTTTTCAACATAACTTCCATGATAGTCAGAATTATAACAGAAGTTATAATATAAATTCAGGGGGTTAGATTCTAATCTCATATGCTTCTATTCACCCAGGTATATAAGTCTCGCACTCAGGACTTCCTGTGCCTCTCGTACCCCTTCCACACCCCTGCAGCATCTCCCTGGTTCAATCCTCGCAACACTGAGGGGGGATCTGGGCCGCCAAGGCTATCGATTCTCTCAGCCAGGCGATCTATGGCAAATGTACTCTACATATCTTGCCTTCCGCCTACTAGCCAAACTACTTCAACAGGAGTTCAAGTCGGTCGCTGCGTCAGCATGAGCAGGCTGCAAAGCAACGAGTAAAGCTCTATTCCATGCTGAAAAGAGAAGACAAGAAATACAATGTTTTGGGTGTGGAGCCACACACTCTGGGCCTTGATTTTGTCAGGGAAATACAGGCCTTTGTTAAGCCAAATGGATCCAAATCCTAGCGTGTGAGATCTGAACTGTAAGGTACTGAAGTTGGGGTTCCTAACCAAGCTGTTAAATGCACTGCACAGTAGCCCTCTCTGTGTGTGGCCACAGGGTTTATATTATCATGTTGCACATGACATGCTGTGTGGAGCTTGCTCAGTATGATGTGAAAACATTGTAAAGAGAAGGAATTTCATTGTCTCCAGTGTTTTTACAGACACTCTGCTTCATTTACCTGGGTTGGTGTCAATATACATTTGAGTCATGCTCATAATGTCATTAAAACATTTGCCTCTCAGCAAAGTAATTATTGTCTTATAATATGATACGGCGTGGTGCACTAACTAGCTAAAATGTGTAATGTATTAAAAACTTCTCTTTGCCTGGAGAAAGGGTATCACCAGTCTATCTAAATAGTCCTGTCAACTGTGCAAATTCCTTTTGTCTAACCCCATTATACATCCTAGCAGATTATTTTTTCTGCAGAATATGCAAGAAACAGTTGGCTTCACTCTTTGTCTCGGTTACTCCTCTTTCTTTAATTGTCATACAGCTTAACAAAAAGTACCACTGATATTAACTTTCACTGTGTAGTGGTTTGATGGGTTTACTGAGACAATTATCAATTGTAGCAGTAATCACGAGGTTGTTCGTTGGGGCTTTTAGAAAATCAATCGTCAGAACAACTAACAACGCACACACACGGGTTCAATACACGAGATACATTTATTAATATAAACTGTGCACCAAACATATACTAGTCTGCCTGGATACGAGCGGCAGACCTTACTGTGAGGGTTATCAATATACAAGGTATATAATCTCGAAGAGATGCAAACACAAAGAGATACACAACAGAGAATATATGTCAATATATATCGTTCGGTTACCAAATCGCTAATCAGTGTTATTACCCACTGTTACTCTAAACTCGGAAGTAAATACATTACTCATGAATTAAATTGATAACAACTTGTGTTGAGGTACAATTAAATTCTCGAGACGCAATGTAGAACATGGGGTTTACTTATCCACTGTGTTTGGATTTGGAATTTCCCGGCACGAACACCAAACCAGCTGACAGGCTCTGTTGCAGCCTCTGTTGCAGCGGTTGTCCAATGGGCGTTGTGTCGGCGTCCTCTGGCTACCGGCCAACCAGTCGAGGTGCAGCTCGGAGTAGGACGGGCGGAGGAATCTGACTGCGGCGCGCAGGGCAGTCGTTGCTCCGAGGGGATCTACCAGCAGTCCGGCTGGCTAGTAGAAAGTCTCTATGCACAGAGTGTGACCGCGAGTCCTCACAAGTCACTCTTTTGCCTGGGAAGAAGCTGGTTCGTTCCCGGTCCAGCGCTGCTTCTGAATAAGCTATTCAGGTTGTCGACGAGGGTCCAACTGTAGGCTGCCATTGATCAAGCGGAGCATTCACGTTGGTAGAATTCTGAATACGTACGGGATCCTCGGCCTCGCGCTTAGAACAAAGTCCAAGTCCTTTTGCAGACAACAGCAGTTGTCACGTGATTGTCTCTGAGGATGCGCGAAAATGGCCAAGGAGAGCCCGGGAATGAGCTTGCGCTCCCTTTTTGATCAAGACCCAGATGTGTGCTGATTGGTTGAGAGTTTGGCGGGCATTGGAGACCCACGTGGTATTACCACGCCCTGCCAGTCCCTGATTGGTTGGTCAAGGTGAGATATAAGTCACTTACTCTTGACACTTAGGAATGCAGTCCAGATGTCCATTCGGCACTCCCTAGACTGATAGGCGCCAGTGGATGACCATTGATCATGATAGCCAGGCTTAGCTAATTGCATCCCCGTCTGGGAGCTTGCTTCTTATCAAAAGAAAAACATCTTAAATCAGCTTGCATGAATTCTTTCTCTGTGGCTGCACCACAGAGATGGAGGGTGAGATGGGGCCTCCTTTAGGAGCATACCAACGCTTAATTCTGTCTTATTAACAAGCATTGCCGCTACAACTGGAATTCAGACATGTCATGTCCAAGATGGCAATCCTGGGAGACAGGTACTAGCATCAAATTTGATTTTAGATGTCTGTGTGTTGTGGAAGAGATCTATTTGGTGCTTTTAATTCTGAGTGTGTTACAATTCATTTACCTTTGTTGCTGGAAAACCATTATTCTAAGGCAGTGGTTCTCAAACTGTGGTACACATACCAGTTGTGGTACGCGGAGCGCCGCCAGGCAGTATGCCATATGACCCTGAAACTTTGTTGTGTGCACTGAAAAATTGGGATGGGTTTTCATATTTTCTATTTTAATAAAATTAGTTTGTGTTGAATACGCAGCCTACATACTACGATACAGCGCGCACTAATACTTGATTGAACACAAGAGCTACTACAGTGCCTTGCGAAAGTATTCGGCCCCCTTGAACTTTTCAACCTTTTGCCACATTTCAGGCTTCAAACATAAAGATATAAATTTTTTATTTTATGTGAAGAATCACCAACAAGTGGGACACAATTGTGAAGTGGAACGAAATCTATTGGATTTTTGAAACTTTTTTAACTAATAAAAAAATGAAAAGTGGGGCGTGCAAAATTATTCGGCCCCCTTGCGTTAATACTTTGTAGAGCCACCTTTTGCTGCGATTACAGCTGCAAGTCGCTTGGGGTATGTCTCTATCAGTTTTGCACATCGAGAGACTGAAATTCTTGCCCATTCTTCCTTGCAAAACAGCTCGAGCTCAGTGAGGTTGGATGGAGAGCGTTTGTGAACAGCAGTTTTCAGCTCTTTCCACAGATTCTCGATTGGATTCAGGTCTGGACTTTGACTTGGCCATTCAAACACCTGGATACGTTTATTTGTGAACCATTCCTTTGTAGATTTTGCTGTATGTTTGGGATCATTGTCTTGTTGGAAGATAAATCTCCGTCCCAGTTTCAGGTCTTTTGCAGACTCCAACAGGTTTTCATCCAGAATGGTCCTGTATTTGGCTGCATCCATCTTCCCCTCAATTTTAACCATCTTCCCTGTCCCTGCTGAAGAAAAGCAGGCCCAAACCATGATGCTGCCACCACCATGTTTGACAGTGGGGATGGTGTGTTGAGGGTGATGAGCTGTGTTGCTTTTACGCCAAACATATCGTTTTGCATTGTGGCCAAAAAGTTCGATTTTGGTTTCATCTGACCAGAGCACCTTCTTCCACATGTTTGGGGTGCCTCCCAGGTGGCTTGTGGCAAACTTTAGACGAGACTTTTTATGGATATCTTTGAGAAATGGCTTTCTTCTTGCCACTCTTCCATAAAGGCCAGATTTGTGCAGTGTAAGACTGATTGTTGTCCTATGGACAGACTCTCCCACCTCAGCTGTAGTTCTCTGCAGTTCATCCAGAGTGATCATGGGCCTCTTGGCTGCATCTCTGATCAGTCTTCTCCTTGTCTGAGCTGAAAGCTTAGAGGGACGGCCAGGTCTTGGTAGATTTGCAGTGGTCTGATACTCCTTCCATTTCAAGATGATCGCTTGCACAGTGCTCCTTGGGATGTTTGAAGCTTGGGAAATCTTTTTGTATCCAAATCCGGCTTTAAACTTCTCCACAACAGTATTACGGACCTGCCTGGTGTGTTCCTTGGTCTTCATGATGCTCTCTGCGCTTTCAACAGAACCTTGAGACTATCACAGAGCAGGTGCATTTATACAGAGACTTGATTACACACAGGTGGATTCTATTTATCACCATCAGTCATTTAGGACAACATTGGATCATTCAGAGATCCTCGCTGAACTTCTGGAGTGAGTTTGCTGCACTGAAA
Source organism: Atractosteus spatula (assembly GCF_055471065.1). NCBI lineage: Eukaryota > Metazoa > Chordata > Actinopteri > Semionotiformes > Lepisosteidae > Atractosteus > Atractosteus spatula. The sequence continues at coordinate 22,439,909 of NC_142711.1, read as the reverse complement.
GTAAAGGGGCCGAATAATTTTGCACGCCCCACTTTTCATTTTTTTATTAGTTAAAAAAGTTTCAAAAATCCAATAGATTTCGTTCCACTTCACAATTGTGTCCCACTTGTTGGTGATTCTTCACATAAAATAAAAAATTTATATCTTTATGTTTGAAGCCTGAAATGTGGCAAAAGGCTGAAAAGTTCAAGGGGGCCGAATACTTTCGCAAGGCACTGTATGTAATTCTATACCATTCTATAGGAATGCGTGCTATGAACGAAAGCGGCCAATTGTATTTAAGAAAAGTTATCTCCAGCAAATAGGGAGGTAGGAGAGTGTGCGTGATTTTGGAACAATGCCAATGTTCTAAGCACAGGAAAGCATAGAAATGCGTACTACGAACGCTGGCAATCTTGTTACCAAAGGAAAGCATGATAGATAACAGAAAAATATTTAAGAACTGTTCTAGGTTAATTTAAGAAAAATACACAGAGTGTCTCTGTGTTTCGCTCTCATGCGCATTACATAAAAACTTCTTTTAACTTCTGAGACAAACTCCTGAAATGGAAACGGGGAAAAATGCAAGCTTGCGGATTGCTCAAGCAGGTAAGCCCCACATTACTTGTGAAGAACTTTGTTTACCGTTGGCAAAAGAGCTGACACATATTATGTGTGGAGAAAACGATGCTAAACAGCTCGACCTGCTGCCCCTTCCGAAAGACACAGTCACTCATAGAATTATTGATATGGCTTAATGATGTCAAAAGTAACGCTGATAGAGCGTGTTAAGATGAGCAGGTGCTTTTCACTGCAATTAGATGAGTGTATAAATGTCGTTGATCTGGCCAATTTGCACGTTTACATTCGATACGAGTTTGAGGGCACGTCCCATGAGGACTTTCTGTTCTGCAAGCCGTTACCAACAGGAACTACAGGAGAGCACATATTTCAGCTTCTGAATGAATTTATCGAAGAGAATGGCACTGACTGGATAAAATGCGTCGAAGTTTGTACAGACGGTGCTAGAGCGATGACAAGCTGACACAGCTGTGTAGTTGCACGAATTAGAGGTTGCTCCAGTTATGAGGTGGATGCACTGCAGCATCCACCGCATGGCTTTGCCCGTCAAGATAATGCCTGAGGATTTAAAATCTGTTAGACTCTGTTGTGAATTGTATCAAGGCTCGACCAATGAATTCACATCTGCTTTGCTTGACTAAACAGGCTCACCCCTCTCACTAAAATTGTGTTTTTTTTATTCTTTAAAAAGCTTTGAGAAGCCACCTTTAAAGGCACTATATCAAATAAAGTTTATTATAATATTTATTATATGTGTATGTGAGTGTGTGCATGCACGCGCGCTCATGTTGGTTTTGTCAGATTTTCTGGGGTTCCTATGAGAAGATGATTTTGTAGGTGGATGCTTTGGTTTGATCAGGGGTGGTACTTGGTCCAAAAAGTTTGAGAACCACTGTTCTAAGGTAATACAGATTAAATAATAAATTCAAAAGACAGAAAATAATTGACATTTTCTAAATGAAAACAGCCTGAACTTGAGTTTCTTCTAGCACGGACAGCTTGTGGAAGTTGATGTTATCCAAGTTACATTATATTAAAAAATGACATTATTTATAGATTGGTTCACTATAAGTTCATAATATGAATAAGAAAACGGTATACATGTCTATTATGTAGACTAAATTAATGCAAGCTGAGAAGTACCATAAGAAAGCCCAAGAGAGTGCAGTCCCTGTACTGTCAAGACAGAGAAGTGAGAGAGAAGAAACAGTGATCACAAGAAATGGGAGAGTGGGCCTTGCACCCAGAAGACAAGTCAGAAGGATGAGAAAGAGGGCACAGGCAAATGAAAATCATTTTAGGCTACTACTTCTATTGTGGTTTCTCATTAATTACTAAATCTCTAATAAATTATAAGATTGATTGTGTATATATCTTTCATAATAATCAGAATGTATGTGGAATTAAAGTAGTCTGAGTTTCACTATGCATTTAAAGACAATATTGAGGTATAAAAGCAAATGCAACTTGACTTACTGTCAATTTCTTTCATGTCAGCCACATCTAGAAATGTAATTTACGACTGATTAGTGCATACATGTATGGTACGTAGCCAATGAATAATTATTACATTAGTTCTAACTATTATTTTAGCAATACGTAATAGTTAAAGTATCAACATAAAATGTTTAAAATATGTTTCAAATATCTGTCAAAATTGCCTTTATGCCTGTGTAATAGGTTATTAAAATTATCTTTTATGCATGAATGCATTAAATTACCCATTACATTACTGGGATAGGAATGGGCTTTCTCTCTTTTTCTTTGACTGTTTCAAAGCAAGAGTGGTTTCATCTTTAAAGAAAATTAGATGAAAAAATAATCAAAATATGCAAAGTTGTTTGAGGGTATACTGTATACAGTATACATATCACTTAGTAAACTGTGGGGTTGATTTGTGAGTTAATCAAGTTTGGGATAAGTGATCAGAATGACCTGAACTCAGGGACTGATTACACTAACAACGTCTGTGATGATATGGTATGTGAAAAACACCTTTTTTTCATTTTAACAGAGTTTACACGTTTTTAACTAGGAAACAGAATCAGTGAAAGGCAAATTTAAATGGATGTCACATTAAAAATAATAAACACAAAAAATTAACACACAATTGAGCTAGATATGAGCTACCTAAAAATAGAAATAAGTTCACTTCTACAATGATTCAATTCTAAAACAATACTTCCAGTCTAAAATGCAGACTTTGTATAAACATTGATTTTCCATTCACTTCAACAAAGAAATATAAATTTCGACACGTCTCTTGAAACTCACAACATTCTTTTTCCTTTGGTCGATAAAATAATTACAAAGCCCTTATTACTATATTCAAAAATATCATTTTGAGATAAAAAACCCACTTGGTAGAATTTCAGCAAGGCTAATAGTGCTCAGTCACTAAGGTTCCTCTAAGGTATTAAGATGGAAGTATGGAAGTAGAGGAAGTATGCATACAAGTCTCGCAATTCCATTATTTTCCCAGCATTCTCCTGCAAAGACATACCTCTCTCAGACAGCTGTAAATCTGTGACAACACAGACCAAGGGCACTGTGATTGGATAAAGGCATAGAGAGCCACAGGGTATTCTGTATGTGCAGAACTTTGTAGAACCAGCCTTACCTTACATAAATTTCAGTTATGGTAACCTTGTTAGAAAAAGTTTAATTTTATGCCATTTGGATTTCACCCTTGAACCTGAATCATACACACATTTACTGTTTTACACAATGATGGCTGTAGGCTCCTATCCTGTTTTATTCTAGTTGCTGCTTGACACACAGAAACGCATTTGATCATATACTGTAATAGATGCACTGTATTGTACAATAAAATGAAATAAAAATCTTGGATTAAATTGACTCTGTAGAAATAATAAAAAGTTAAATAGCAGAAGTTATTTGAGGAAGTGCTACACAACTGTAAGAAGTTTCTCCTTTATTATATGCATCTCGTAAAATTAAAACATCACCAAGGGCTCCCATGCAGTGTGTGAAACACAGACAACATGTGAATTCAATCACAGCCAGGGCTCTGACTGTACATGCCAGATGGGCTGAACAAATGAACTGGATGGACTGGTCCCATCCCACGGGCTGTAAGTGTGACACCCGTGCCCTAACTCTTTACCAGGTTTGAATTTGTTCTCTTCCTGCTAGCTCTGGTATATAGAACAAACACCAAAGTCCCAAGCTTTTGAACAAGCTTTATTTCTCATAGTTGTCTTCCAACGAGATCTCGAAGTGGTTTAGCCGGCTCCAAGTCTCACTACCCAGCCCACAACTCTCGGGGCAGTCTGGTCTGTCAATCTGACAGATAGCACCTACCAAATGACTATTTGCTATTAAATTAGGTTGCTCCCACTCTATATGATTATAAATTGAAAAATCTTGCAACTCTGGCCAGGGTGGTGGTTTACCAATAATTCATTGCTTTGTTGTCAGTCTAGTCCTTGTGAAGAATCTTACATCGTCTGAATGTTTGTTTTTAACACTTAAGGACTCTCCCCCTATACCTTTACTAGGTCCCTACCTTATATTTCAGAGCTACTGTGTCCAACCCATTATTTCATAATGATTTTGCTGTATATGTAGATGCCCCCTAACTGCTCTATTACTCTAGATTATTTTGACTCAGCCTGTCAAATTCCCAACACATAATCATGGCCATAATCATAATCATTTAAATGTTGGTGTCACATTGGCACATCTAACCTACGAACTAGAGATCTCTGACCACAAGGCTCTCTTACTAGACCTGGATGTTTCTCTACCTCCCACTAAGAGGAAATGGACTATGACCTTCCAGAATCCTTCTGTACTGCTAACACTATATACTGTACAGTATATAACTTGTTAATACAGTATATAGCTTTCCACTCTTACAAAAACTCAGCTCTTTTACTTGTATTTCTACACATTTACTACCACAGCCCTTGATAAGGCAGCAAAGTAAGTTTATCTACAGTTCTCATCTGACTTTGGGTTTTTGAAACTTGTCAATCAGAGCTTCCTCCTGGAAACAAAATCCCAAACAAAATTATCTACAGTAGGAATGCTTTAAATCCCTTTATTGGTTTGACTCCTATTTGACAGCCACAAGCTAATTTGTAAAATTAGGATGTTTTAAATCTGATGCTCCACAGGGTTATGTGCTGGAACCTCTACATTTCTGTATTGAGGCCTGTTGTCTATTGGTCAGATTATGTGCCATCATGGACTTTCACTGCTCTGATGATGTCACTCAGATCTCCAGTATTTGCATATAAAGTCAGATACTGCTGCTTAAGTTTCCACACTTTATGTGTGTCTATTTGATATTATGTTATGGATACAACATCATCTTTTTAGGTTAAACTGACATTTTAAAAAAAGTTGCTCAGTATTATTAATGATAGTACTGAAATCAAATATTTGATGGTTGTTAGAAAACTTAGTGTTACATTTGACCCATTGCTGTCATCTGAAGACTGTTAGAAGGGCACCTTTCTTTCACCTGTGTAGCGGCGAGGCTTAATAATAAGGCAGAATTAAGTGTTTCTGAGCTTCCCAAATGAGGCCCCATTTCTCTGTTCATCTCTGTGGTGCAGCCACAGAGAAACTATTCATGCAAGATGATTTAAGGTTTCCTAGGACAGCTCCCAAAGGGGGATGCACTTAGCTAAGTCTGGCTATCATGATCAATGGTCATCCACTGGCGCCTATCAGTCTAGGGAGTGCCGGATGGACATCTGGACTGCATTACTAAGTGTCAGGACTAAGTGACTCATATCTCACCTTGATCAACCAATCAGGGACTGGTAGGGCTGAGTAACCCACGTGGGACTCTGATGCCCATGGAACTTTCAGCCAATCAACGAGCTGAAGTTCCTCCAGGTAAAAACAGGCAACACAGGCCTGGAGATTCAGATTCAACAAGATTCAGATTCAACAAGATTCACAGATTCAACAAGATTCAGATTCAACAAGATTCAGATTCGGGAGATTCAGTAAGATTCTGGAGAGGATTCTGTGGACTGTTCTAAAGGGAATTCAAAGGAGAATTCCAGGGCAGGACGGCCCAGGAGCAGAAGGCTCCCAAGGGCAGGACAATCACGCAGCGCGCCTCCTGACCATCCCGAGACTCAGCCCGGACAACCACGGAACGGCCAGTGTGTCCGAGTGCCAGAACTTTCCTTTGTTCTAAGAATCTAGAGTGGAGGTTGCCAGAGAGTAACCAGCAGCAGGCCTCGTGAACAGGTCGGAACTGTGGACAGCTGAATCACTATTCAGAACTAGCTCTTCATCAGGAACGAACCGGTCCTCTTCCTGACTTGCTGGGACCCACAGTCATCTTTTCTCCTGTGCACAAACTTTGCTAGTTAAAGCCAACACTAACTAGCCGGTCAGTGAGCATCTGCAGCGCACCGTCGCAAGCCGAACAGCACAGCCTGGCACCGAGCCAGAGAGCGCGGATTGGACAGCAACAGCCTGCAGCTGATTGTTTGTGCCTGCAGGAGATCTGAATCCCCAGAAATTGGATGAGTATTCAACTTCAATGCATTACAGCTCGAGAATTCAATTGCTATCCCAACCAGTTGATATCAATTTAATTCCTAAGAGTTATGTACTTGTTTTGAGTATCTAATGTAGAAGTTGTAACCAAGTTCACTTTACGAAACGGTCTTAATGAATGATATACTGAACGTATGTCCTCTTGATATATGTAACTCTTCGTAACTGATTGAATATATATCTTTTGTATTCTGATAACCTTCTCGATAAGATCTGTTAGGTTTACATGCATATTCTATGTATTAATAAATGTATCCTCGTGTATTAGTACCTGCGTGTGTGCGTTGTTTGAGTTATGTCGCATGGTTGGATTCTAAAGCCATCAAAAGAATCAACTTTGTGATTTACTGCTACAATTAATAATTGTCTCAGTAAATGCCCAAACCCTACAGAACTGGTGCCTTCAGAGAGCCACTATGATTACATATTTGGCGTCCCTGAACGGCTATGAAACACTACATTTATGGCGTCCCTGGGTGGGCGTGGCAAGACTGAAATGAATCAACCAAGCGGAATAATTCATATAAAACGCCGCGGGTTTCATACACGATAATACAGTGTGTGCTGAAAGCCGAAAGAAAAAAAAAAGTTCCCCTTGCTCTTTAAGCAGTGCTTGAGTGTTTTGTGATCTTTTGCAATCTACCAGGTTGATTGCATACCTGATCTTGTGGTTTTCTGTGGTAAAACTGTGATTTCGTACTTAAAAGTAATACTCTTTAAGTTTAACGATGGTTGCTAAAAGGTCTGAATTCGAGTCGCTATTAAGCACTCTCTCTAGCAGCGACAAGTCTGACCACGATCTCTTCCATATCTCCGTCAGCGGAGAAGCTAGAAGGATAAATCTCCATTCTCTGAGAGAGCTAGCGAAGGACATAGAGAGATTTGACCCCGCAGTGTCAGAGAATAATATCGAGAGTTATATTCAGGACCTCAGGTATACCCTGCAGTACCTGCCAAACGCCACAGAACAGGAGAAAGTGTTTCTGGTCAGGAAAACTACCAGCAGAGCTGTACATGAGTGGATGGCTAGGCAGATGAAAGAAGTCTGTAATGATTTTGAGCAGCTATGTCATGCACTTATCGAAGAATACAGTGCGTTTATTGACCCGACTGCTGCGATAGCCGCCGCTCTTAACATTAAGCACGAGAGAGCAGAGTCCCCTCGCGAATATTACGAGAGACTTAGACGAACTTATTTTGCAGGGCGAAATTATGAGGGTTGCGAAGAGAACACACATTTCAAGGGTTTATTCATTGCGAATCTCCACCCGTCAGTCAGAAAGATGATCTTAATGCATACAGATGCACAGACCATGAAAATGACTGATATTAAGAGATTCGCGCAGAAAGCCTGGGAGTATGATGTCCAAAGTCGCTCTGAGCAAAAAGCTGCTAAAGCGACTGTGTTCGCCGTCAGAGCCAGCAGGGTTAATTCCCCCCTGCTCAAAGGAGCACAGGCTCCTGAGCTGGCTAAGCCCCGTTCCAAAGCACTCACACAGGACCGCACCCAGCGTCCTAAGTGCCATGAGAACACCGGGGAAGGGAAAGGGCTAGAAAAGGCTGAACAAAAGGATTCAGTAGCCACCCGCCTGGCCAGGCTTGAACAAGCTTTATTAGGACAGGGACAACCGCTCCCCAAGGCTGCCGGAAGCGTGAATGAGCTGATACTCTCCACTGGAGGAGGCGGAGACCCGCCCCCTCTCACTCCCTCAGTCTATCTGATTGAGCGGAAGGGTTCCTGCCAGGATGAGGTCAGCCACTCCCAAGCGAGTGCTGACTCCACCCCTGAAGTCACAGAGCAGGCAGTAAAACACGGAGGAAAAGCAGGAAGCTTTTACCTCAAGGCTGCCATGGGAGATGTCTTACCCAGTGAGACACTGATTGACACTGAGGTTGAAAGGTGTTTGATGTCACACGGCAAGCTCAAACGGGTTGAAAAAGAAAAGGGCATGCGACTCAGAGAGGAACCTTTGGTGGATCACCAGAAAGGCAAAGTGTGGAAACAGGTCAAGGCTCCTAAGCCTTCTGTACAGAAGGAAAGGGGGGCCAAGAGGCAGACTGTGCTCACACAGTGCCCACCGAACACAGAAGCCTATGTGGGGATTCCTTCTGTTCCCTCTGGACAAGAAATAAAAATATTTTCTTGTTCCCCGGATATACAGGGAAGTCGTGTCCCGGCTGAGGTCACAACAGCCTCCATGCCACAGGAGCGGTGCTCCAAGCAGCCGCCTGATCCACCAGGTAAAGCACACACCTTTTACATCCCTAAAGAGGAGCAGATCTCCCCACCTGGCGATGAAAAGGAGCTTTCCCTGTGCACCCTGGCACCCAAGAGGGGTCAGGACCACCACCCTGCAGTGGTGGAAGGGATCCAGATGGCAGGAGAGCAGGTTGGTGATGTAGCCCTCACCCTTAGCCCTGAGAGGTCCTCTATTAGTGAGGATCGGCTTGAGCAGCTGTCACAGGGCCACCGCCAGGTGCCCCTGGTGCAACATTCACAGGTTAGACAGGAGGTCCAGCTGGACGCTGAGACTACTGCGCTGTGGACACACCTGATCCCAGATGCCGATTCCCTCTGCTGTGACCCAGGGAACCTGCAGTCAGGTAACATTATTTCTCACAACTACCAGGTAGTGAGTGAGACTGACCTGATTGTTCCTGCCTCAACGGCAGGGTTGCCAACACACCCAGTCCCCCAGAAGGGACAGGGAATGAAAGCCGAGCCGGTTTTCTTACAGCCACCAGCTCAGTCTGTCAGTCTGAGTCTGACCAACAGTGGTTCAGCCAGACTGGAGCTGGATGGTCAAGTCACCCGCCTGCCAGTGCAGGACATCGCAAAGAGGGGTGTCAGAATCCCCGCCTGCACTGACATGGGCCTGGTGGGTGATAGCTAGTTCAAAGACAGTGAACTAGCTATCCCAGTGCTGGGGCAGCTCCCTGAACCCCTAGCGAGGGAAGGGGGGAGCGAGCAGGTGTCCTACACCCACGCCCAGCGAACGATTGTAAACATGCCGATAGAGGGATTCCTCAATCAGGAAGTGTGCAGGGTGGACCTGAACAGTGAGAATGGGGTAACAATCCCAGATCACTCAGGTGCTCCAGTTGACCACTCAGCCGAGGGTCAGGCATGCTCCACCGCTGCACCGCCCCCTGCAGGGTTCCTAGAGCACAGGCATGAACAAATCGAAAAAGCAGATGCCCTGGAAAAGGAGGAGCAGCATCAGCAGCTGCGTCAGATCTCCTCAGATTTCCAGGATGTTGGTCCCCAGGATGCCACATGGCATACTGAGAAAGACACCATGTACACGCTGCGCCAGCTTAGAAAGGCGACAGTCACTCAGAAGGAGATGACTGGGATCAGCCACCCGAAAAGACTTTTGGGAGGACTGATCGCTGCCGCCACTGTTGCACATTTGCTTTTTCTGGTAGGTTTGTGTGCTACTGGCACTCTCACCCTGACTGCCCCAAGAAGGCAGGTGTCAGAGATACCAGAGGGTAGTGACAGACTGTATCGACAGCAGCAAAAGTTGGAAAGCTTAGGGAAAACCCTACAGGCAATTTCCTATGCAACAGGGTTAAACCTTATTCCCCAACCAGTGGACATGATTGTTGGTGTTATACAGTGGGTTTATGCTTGTGTGCAACAGGCCAGAATGTTGACACAAGACCTGTTAAGGGAGTTTAGTGCCACTGTAGCCAGTCTAACCACGGCACAAATCCCAACCCACTCGATTCCACTCTTCTCAGTAGAGGAGTATGTGACATTAACCCCATCGCTCATAGCTCACCCAGAAGGCAAACCAAGATTGAATTCGGTTCCAAATCTTGAGATGGGTATGGCTACCAAAGCTATCCATTGGCTGTGTCTAAACGATTCACCAATGAAGGGTGTAAAGCTACTAACGAGCAGAGGAAGGTTAATGAACCCCATGAAGAGCAGGTGGGAAGTAAGTGGCTGGTCAGCACACCACGTTTAACTGACACTGTGACTTGTGACAGGCATGATGCAGCTACCTAATAAAACAGTTCCTTTAAGTTCCTGAGGAGGCCATAGTACAGCATGGTAACTTAACACTGTACGGTCTAGAACCAGACAACATAAGACCAAACTTGAGGTCATGGATGCCTTCAGGTGCCACACTAAGGAATTGGATAGAAATCCAAGAAACAGTAAGCCCTGAAGAGGTACAGGTAGTTAGTTTGCTTTAATGGAACAAACCTCCAAACCACCCTAGCAGATACCCAACACAGGTGTTGTGGTTTATCGGGGGGCTGGAAACAGGAACTGGTGTTATTGTAACACTGCTGCCGGGTAGCTGGATCATGACTGACAGTGTACTCTGAATGATGTACTCTTACATCAAGATGTACTCCGGGTAGCATGAATGAGTCAAAGGTAGCATGCCAAAAGAAAGGAAGTGACTTCTCCCCAAATATCTACCACAGAGGTATCAGATATTGACAGTGAACTTCCTGATGTGTAATTCCTAGACTTAGATAATGTCTCCTACCGTGTTTATACATACTCCAGATGTTATTCATCCTGTTTGTATCCAATGCTGGTTCCGGTATGAATTCTCGAGGAGTAATGTAGACATTTAAGATTAATGTTCTAATGGCAAGGGACATCACTTAACTCTGTTTTGTTTTGAAGGCAACAACGCCTCAGGACCTCGTGACCTTCAAAAAGGGGGGATATGTAGCGGCGAGGCTTAATAATAAGGCAGAATTAAGTGTTTCTGAGCTTCCCAAATGAGGCCCCATTTCTCTGTTCATCTCTGTGGTGCAGCCACAGAGAAACTATTCATGCAAGATGATTTAAGGTTTCCTAGGACAGCTCCCAAAGGGGGATGCACTTAGCTAAGTCTGGCTATCATGATCAATGGTCATCCACTGGCGCCTATCAGTCTAGGGAGTGCCGGATGGACATCTGGACTGCATTACTAAGTGTCAGGACTAAGTGACTCATATCTCACCTTGATCAACCAATCAGGGACTGGTAGGGCTGAGTAACCCACGTGGGACTCTGATGCCCATGGAACTTTCAGCCAATCAACGAGCTGAAGTTCCTCCAGGTAAAAACAGGCAACACAGGCCTGGAGATTCAGATTCAACAAGATTCAGATTCAACAAGATTCACAGATTCAACAAGATTCAGATTCAACAAGATTCAGATTCGGGAGATTCAGTAAGATTCTGGAGAGGATTCTGTGGACTGTTCTAAAGGGAATTCAAAGGAGAATTCCAGGGCAGGACGGCCCAGGAGCAGAAGGCTCCCAAGGGCAGGACAATCACGCAGCGCGCCTCCTGACCATCCCGAGACTCAGCCCGGACAACCACGGAACGGCCAGTGTGTCCGAGTGCCAGAACTTTCCTTTGTTCTAAGAATCTAGAGTGGAGGTTGCCAGAGAGTAACCAGCAGCAGGCCTCGTGAACAGGTCGGAACTGTGGACAGCTGAATCACTATTCAGAACTAGCTCTTCATCAGGAACGAACCGGTCCTCTTCCTGACTTGCTGGGACCCACAGTCATCTTTTCTCCTGTGCACAAACTTTGCTAGTTAAAGCCAACACTAACTAGCCGGTCAGTGAGCATCTGCAGCGCACCGTCGCAAGCCGAACAGCACAGCCTGGCACCGAGCCAGAGAGCGCGGATTGGACAGCAACAGCCTGCAGCTGATTGTTTGTGCCTGCAGGAGATCTGAATCCCCAGAAATTGGATGAGTATTCAACTTCAATGCATTACAGCTCGAGAATTCAATTGCTATCCCAACCAGTTGATATCAATTTAATTCCTAAGAGTTATGTACTTGTTTTGAGTATCTAATGTAGAAGTTGTAACCAAGTTCACTTTACGAAACGGTCTTAATGAATGATATACTGAACGTATGTCCTCTTGATATATGTAACTCTTCGTAACTGATTGAATATATATCTTTTGTATTCTGATAACCTTCTCGATAAGATCTGTTAGGTTTACATGCATATTCTATGTATTAATAAATGTATCCTCGTGTATTAGTACCTGCGTGTGTGCGTTGTTTGAGTTATGTCGCATGGTTGGATTCTAAAGCCATCAAAAGAATCAACTTTGTGATTTACTGCTACAATTAATAATTGTCTCAGTAAATGCCCAAACCCTACAGAACTGGTGCCTTCAGAGAGCCACTATGATTACATATTTGGCGTCCCTGAACGGCTATGAAACACTACACCTGCATAACATTGCTCAACTCAAACTGAGTTGCTCTGATGCTGAGATATTGATACATGCCTCTACATTATGTAATTAAATTAAGACACTAACGTTTTAGAGTGGTTTTTTTTTTACTGTGTGGTTTTCCAATGTACTTAATAGACTTCAAAAAGTGGGAAATGTATGTCCTTCCATGCAGTATGGTTGTCACTGCATCTAGCTAAAGTCACGCCCAGTTTTTGTAGAGGGCACAAGCCCCTTCCCAGAGATTAAAAGCTTGGAGCGTGTATTATAATTAATATTAATTAAGTCAATAAATTATTTAAAGATCCTGTAACTCTCCAGTATCTGGTACTATATGGGACATTTGGAAACATTTAAATTGTAGTTTTTTTTAATATGCTGCAATATTATTCCACATCTTACAGGTTAGACTTACAGTAGTATTATTTTATTATTTTGTTGAGATGAAAATAATACAAAGGTCTTGACCACAGCAAAAAGATTTTGATACCCATTCTTTTACCGATCTTCAGCAGAAACCTTCTTCAGGCAGAGGAGCATGTGTTTTGATTTTGGGAGGGGTGCTTCTACTGATTTGATTAGTGGAGTAAATATCCCAATTTCAAGATAAATATGAACAAGGTCAATGTCATTACCTTGATATTTTATTATATACATATTTAATTCTGTGAAGACTTAAAAAAGAACAGTTTTCAAAGTAATAAATGAGCCTTTAAGACAAGAACACAAATGAGAATTACTGTACAACCTGAGTAACAAATATACTGTATCGTACTGGGGTTGGTTAGGCACATGTTATTGGTGTGTGACCACAATGTAGTGAACAAGATATTTAAATCAGTTAATTGCCCTTGAGGGACTTACAGGGAGACTTTAAATTGAGTTTGTGAAAAGCTTTTTTTTAAAGCTTTTTTATTGTAAAAACTGCAAGGGTATAAAAAAGATAGAACGTGTAGAAAGAAAAAAATGTTTTTGGGTTTGGGCATTTAAATTTTCCTAAGAAACAGGTGGGATACATTTTGTATTGGGATGAAATGTTTTGAGGGTCTTATACACGGTATTTACTGCTCTTTAAAACAATGGAAGACTAATAGGCAAAGAAAATTGTGAAAATATGTTTTAGTCAGGGGAATTTGACCTGTATCATAAATATTAGATTTGTTTCTACAATTATATTTCTGTCTTTCCATATAAACAACCTAGGACTTCAGTTACCTGACCAGAGAAAAAACCTGCTTCCAACCACCCCAAAAGACAGAGGTCAGGAAGCACACTGGGATGTGGGACAAGAAAAGGCTGGGAGGACTAGAAAAACTCGAAAGCACAGCACAATTGATTGCTTGATCAATCCCTTCCTTGCTGTCCTTTCAATATCTTTCTTTATTAATTCTCCATAATTTGCTTATTTTAAATTAAATTGAAAGGTCCAGCACTAGTCCTGAGTATTTAAATTTAAATCATGATACATGTTCAGTGCTTACCCCTTGGGTTTTGAAATGTAAATATTTGTTTGTCTAAAGATGTTGAGATACAGTACAAAGGTGCAGGTGGTGGGGCTTCCTTTAAGACAAAGTGTGGGATTACAGAGAATCCTGAACACCTGATGTGAGTAACAGAGCAATCTGTTCAGGCTCCTAATTGAACAACAACCTGCACTGAGGTGCACCCTACAGTATATACAGGCCTTCTTGTAGGTAGGGCAAAGGTGATGTGTGGGATGCCTACTAATGGGAGTGGTTTGAACACCCCTGCCACTACATACAGTACAGCATCTCTATTTCTCCAGAGATGTTCCCCTTGTGCCACTCTGCAGTGATTTCTCCAGACCCAAGTTCTCATTGTCCCATTGGTCCAGGCTAGGGAGGGCAGCTGCTACAATATTAAAAGCAATATTCTGCATTTAAATGAAAAGAAAAATAAACAATAGGTATCTGGCTGTTCCATCAGCTGTTGGAGCAAAAAGGGCAAAAGCTGTGTTTCTTTTGAGGCCACATACAAATGAAGGCTCGCAGCAGTATATTTCCTCTGAAACAGGGCATTTATCACAATTTAATACATCACTTTCTACCCTCGCTTTAAATCAAGTGAGTTCAATGCACTTCAAAGCTCACTGGATCTTTTAAAGACTGAGAAACATTAGAAAGTCAACATTTCAGAGATATCTCTCATCATGCTATGTATGATTACACCTTAATCCTTCCAGATATGTATGACCTATAATTATTTTAGAAGAAGACATTATTTCCTTTTACATGCTCAATTTAAAACTCTTTTTAAGTCTGTGATACGAGCATAATTCTGGGAGCCTGGCTGGGTGTTAATCGCAGCAGTTAACAAGTGTTGGTCAGTATAAAGTCTAATAACTGATTAAAGTTTGACATTTACATTTTCTTATTGATGAGAAATGCTTAAAAATGATAAGGAGCAGTCTTGTATAGTGTGCAGAAAATATTGAATCTAAGGCTGTTCTCTTCAGCTAGCAGCAAACGGGTTATTACAATTTCATACAAGTAATGGTGCATTTACCATATGCTGAATTCTTCAATATATTACATTATTTTTATGAATATCCTAAACATTAGCAAGCATATGGCACTGCATGAATATTCCATGAGGCCTGCTCTTTGATGACAGTGGCATTCCTTATAGAACAATAAACTCCTGATTGTGCACATACTGTATATTACAACAACTATAATAACCTTAATTAGAGAGACACAAACCACAGGAAATAAGAATTTGTGTTTTACGTGTAGCTTCGCATTCAATAGATTGTTGGTCACAGATATCTTCCTTGTTTTGGGTGTTTTAAAATCTTTTTTTTTTTACTTGTTGGACCTGAGTGATAAAGTGTAATAGTAATTCAAGCAGTAAAATACTAGGCAAGACTGTCTCTACAGAAGTCTTTAACAATGTGGAATTGTATCCAAAATAGACAAGTCATTTCAGTTCATTTAAATCCTCTGCTTTTTTCTGCATTTCACAACTTAATTGCTTCATGTCCTATGTGTAAGCTCATAACTACCCCACGGCTCTGTGTCTGCTTACAAAATATCCCAGTCAAAGGCTCTTTGACTCCTGAAGTATAATTATGAAGTAGCTGAAAATAGCTGAAGGAGCTTAGCAATATCACATGGAAGTAAAAAAGTACTGCACGTACATTATCCTTGTACCTCAAAGCACTGTGGGGCATGCTTTCTCACAGCAGTATTTATCCTGATACAGGTAAATTACACAACAATGGCAAATAACCATAGAACTCACACATGAGAATGTGAAGCAAGATAAGTAGCATTTAAAATGCCCATTACGCATTTTACGCCTCCCTCAAAATAAATACTACTAAACAGAACCCAGAAATTATATGTAACTATCCCTTCGAAGACCTACAGTATGCATCAATGGCAGGAAAGGTGCAAAATGCATTCAAAACGATTACAACGAACGAACGAACAAAAAAAAAAACGATTTTCAGTTTTTTGTGGTATCTGCAAAACAATCCTATAGGTGAATTGTTTCTTTATTGCACTTTATTTGAAATTATTGTAGGTAGATAATAAGAATTGGGCTGTGAAATTATTTTTAAACTTGAATGACTAAAATCTGAATACAATTAGGTGCTTTCAATACTTCTAATTACACAAATGTACAAATATAATACACTGTAAGTAGATCTAAGCAAATCTAAGTGGCATAAGCAAATCATGGGCCAAGACACACCTGAATATTGCCATGATTTACTGTGAATTGTGGTGTATTTAAAGGTCTCCAAGGCTGGAGAAACACAGAGGAGTTCAAGGCATATTTCTTCTGCTGATGAAATCAGTTTTACAATCAATTGTTATCATACACAATCGCTGTACAATCGCTTACAATTGATACAAATCAATATCCAATCCATTTTTTTTTTATTTTGAAAAGTATAAAGAAATTAACCGACAGGTGACTGTGATGACACCAGCAGCCCCATCACCAAGGAGCAGCATGGGTAAAAATAGTTTTCCAATCTCTGTTCAAAATCTGAGTAAAATAGCAGCAAATGCCAGCAGATTTAAAATTGAGTGGCAATCCATTTTTTGGCATTCACTTTTCATTTTAAATATTTTTAATGGTCCTTCCGATGGTATGTCTAGATTGTGTCTTTTTTTAACCACAGGAAAATTGCAGCTGAAATGTAATGTTTCAATTGTTTACTCCTTGCTTCATTTTTTTTTTCACATTGTTAAGCACATTGGGATGATTTCCACTCTATAAATAAATGTGATAATGATGATAATGATGACAATTATTTTTTTTCTTTTTGTATCCTTCCAATTTGGAATTGCCAGCTGTTAATCATCTTGGCTCCCAGCTGCAGTTTCATACAGTACAAGTGTGGAGAGAACGAGGGCTATAAGCTCTCTCTTCAGGCCCACTCACTGAGGAGCTGCTTCCCACTCCTCTTCTGGGAGCATTTGCCTCTCTGTGATGACACTTTGACCTCACAGGAGGCCAACAATTCCTAGGATCGTAGTAGAGGAGTGTGGCCAAGGATATCCTGGCTAACTGAAGTCCTTACAGCCCTGGCAACACTCAGTTGTTTGTGAGCTTCCAATGGGGGTCCTGGTAGTCAGTTATTATAACGTAACAAATGGTAAGAACTGATGTCAGGAGTAGTAAAAATTAGGTCAACTATGATCACTTTTAAATTGGGGATTCTGTTACATTTTGGTTACTTAAGAGTAATGGTTCTTGCTGGAATAGGCCCTGGTCTCCCTGTGACCCTGTTTCTACAGTTTCCCTCACTGGCTTAATAAAGTATCTATCTATGGGATAAAGTGATTTGAAACTGGATGGATGGATAGAGTAATAGTCACACTGTTTCCCTTAATTTGTGTACTGAGGTTAAGTTAGGTTTTGATACCGTTTGAAAGAGAAAGGTTCAGGGCTTGGCCAGGGTTAGGGTTGACGTTTCCATTAAATTTACACTTTAGGTTTGTGCTTGAATTGGATGTTATGAAAATGTATTTGTTTGAAGTAAGAATTTAGTTTGCTGCCTTCTATGGCTGAACCTGCAATTATTGTTAGGCCTAAGGGTGAGACTCGGGTAGGGCTGGTAAAG
Source organism: Atractosteus spatula (assembly GCF_055471065.1). Classification (NCBI taxonomy): domain Eukaryota; kingdom Metazoa; phylum Chordata; class Actinopteri; order Semionotiformes; family Lepisosteidae; genus Atractosteus; species Atractosteus spatula. The sequence goes on along the minus strand of NC_142711.1, from coordinate 22,422,478 downwards.
GTTGTGTTATAATACAATTAATATTGGCTAATCTTATGCACCTGAATAAATAGGTTGTCTGCTATGTTGTTCATAGAAAATTGAGAGTTTTGTCAGGATGAGTTATGGTCAGGGTTAATATCAGCTGATGTTAGTGTGACAACACTTTCTTTTGAAAAGCTCTGGGTTAAAGACTCAAATTTTCAAGACTTGAGAAGAGAGGAGACAGAGAGCTGCATTTTAAAACTGAGAATAGGGGGTGTCTCAAAGATTTTTGTGACATAGAAAAACATACCCCAGCCATGTTATCAAAATTGACATCATTGCATCTTTAAAACCTGGCTAATGGCTATATGAAATGAATGGTCTTCTCTCATTTACAAATGTCTTTATGATCGTATGTAAACTAAAATGAGCTGGGATAGATAAGTATGACTTTGTTTTGAAAAATAGGCACTCTGACATGAGTATCAAAATAATGCTGGAATTTTGAATGGACTGTACACCGAAACCTAATCGTTTGCCAACCTCAATATTCCATCATCATTAGTCCTTTCAATAGCATGAATGTCATCTGCTAGTTCACCATTTTACCTCCCACAATAATACAGATGCAGCCATTCAAAATGCGTGCGTTATTTTGCGGCATACCCCGGTGGGCGTGTCGCGGCATCACGCAGTGTCACGCAGTGTGACGTGGTTAATCGCGCGTCATTTGACGCTCTGCCGGAAACTATCCGGCGTCACCTTGTAAAACCGCCAGGGGGAGCTTAACCTCTCATGTACAGCATTTGAGCCTTTAATTTTGAACAGTGTATTACAGCATGTTAATCTTCAGTCATTAAAATGTTGGTATATTTTATGAAAGCAAGATTGCTCAGTTGGACAAAAGTACACAACCTACCTTTATCAGAAATATTTATGCATCAAAGCCTTTACCGAAGATATTACTAATAGTATTAATAATGGATGACTTTGGACAAGCTGTATACTCAAAGTATAATTTCTTTAGCACATTTGTACAAGCACTTGGAATCTGTCCAAGCCATACTTTGTCAGGCATTTTGTTTTACTTCAACGGGCATAACAACTTCCTTGCTTTTAACAGGGCGTTTCATAATTTCTAACTACGAAAATGATTTAAAATGCGACACCTATCATTCAACTAGAGCTTAAAATATCACAAGGAAAAATACACACCGGTATTCCATTTCTCCCTAAACATTGTAAGCTTCGAAGTCTTTAACTAACGTGATACCGGAGTCAACAAGCATACTTTTAGAATTTGATTAAAAGGGAATATAATATGGAATCGCGTATCTCAAGAATTTAATAACGGTATGATTATATCCGTGTACTGCGGCAGGGCTGTGTAGGGCTGTTTCGCCTGCCTGCTCATGCGAGCTGACTGTAGCCGACTGGTCTAGGTGCGTGACTACCAACTCGCAGGTTGTGTGCTCGAATCCAGCTGGTGCTGAACCTTCCAGTTTTATTTATTTATTTTTTAATCGCGTAACATATTACCGTATGCAAACTGTACTGTATACAGTATGTATATGTATATTTAATGTCTTAACTGTGCCCGTTTAATTGAATTTTAAAAAATTATTTAACACGAACATTAAGCTGTTTACATCTTCCGCCTGAGAACAGTCACCCGTTGCTACCCAACGCAGAATGGTGATTGGCTGACACCATCTGACACCCCTCTGATTGGAGAAAAAAGACGTGCTAGTTTGCTATACATACTGTAACAGGAAGAGGATTTCTTTCTATTCAAAACGTGTATTTTAAAAGTTTAAGAAGTAAAAACCTTACAGCGTACACAGATTTCTAAACTGATCAGGATCGTTATCTTTGTCTTATGCATAATAATATTCACCGCTCTGTGCAGCAAATTAATAATAAACTTTATTTTATATAGCGTTTTAAACGAATAAGTAATTAGATTGCTCATAAACCTAATCACTTGCTTTTTCTTTTTATTTAGGCTCAGATTTCAACTATAGATCGTATTATTAATAACCATAATAACAACCAACTAACAAAAACAACCATATAAACATAATACCAACCAAAAACATAGATAACAACCACAATACAAAATCAAATATATCAAACCATTTTACTCTCGCAAAGTCCTCCAATTATCATAATCCCGCCCCTTATGCAAAACCAAACCTTCCTCCCATCCCAGTTTATCCTGTTTATCATAAACAAAATCCACCTCAATTTTCAACATAAAGCATTACACAAAATCAATACCTCAACACTCCATACTCAACAACGATAATTCACAAACAGCCAGAACATGTAACTACACATTCCCAAACAGACCTAATTTCCATAGCCCCGCCCCTTATGCAAAACCAACATCCCTCCCCTGTTCTCTCTCTCCCCTGGCGGTTGTAATTGTTTTTATTTTCAAATAAATTTTAGCAAAGTCATGCATTTTAAAAATCTTAAGATTTTTATATTTATGTCTTTATTTAGTGGTTTCATTAGTGACAAAGGCTAAACTTTCTTGGAAAAATGTCTTTTATGTAAACCATGTTTGCTATTTATTCATTCAGGGCTAAAATATGTTCATTGTATTCTAATGAAAGAAGGGTTCCTTTCGCCGTAGTCGGGAGCCTAGCCTTTAACTAGTAAGTACTGTACTTACTGGGTTTTTGAGGGGGGGGGGAGAAAAATCGTTTTCCCAGCCTAACAGTATTGTTTTTAACCTGTAAATTTGCTGGACAGAGAGGTGAACATTATTACACAGAAGACAAAGATAGCGATTTACGTTGCATTGTGTATCGTGCTGCTTTAATACAGTTTTAAATAATTGGAAGTCTAAACAGTATCAGCTTTATTTATGGGTTTTAAATAAAGGTGATTTAAACGCGATTTAAATCAATATAAATGTTTATATTGTAACGCATAGGTGACTATTCATTGTTATTAAAATGACTTAAATTCGATCATGTTGTGATATTTAGAAATATACATTTGTTTGGTGCGAGTGAAGTTTTATTTAATCTCTGAGCCATACTGATTCTTCTGGAAGCCAGTTTCCGCCAGGGAGTAAAAAAAAACACACTATGGTATTCTCTCCAATGCAGTGCAGTTAAAAACATACCTCTGATGCTGCTCCTAAATGAATATCGTTTATGACCATCAGAAGCTTTATGCTCCTTTTCTTTTTTCCAGTGGATTGAACAGGGAGAGGCATTTCATGGTGTACTTTTCACTGATGAAACAACAGTGGCTCTGGAACAGTTTTCAACCATGTCGTTTTATAAAAAGGGGAGATATGCACACGTTACTGAAGCTAAACGTTTAGCCTTTGTCACTAATGTAAACACTAAATAAAGACGTATAGAAATCCCTACGTTACAGACTGTATATGGCTGGTATTGGTAGTTTAAAGAAAAAATACACACCAGTATTCCACTTTCTCCCTAAACATTTTAAGCATCAGAGTCTTACATGTGGTTATTTATTGCATAATTTAATTTTGAAAGCCACTGAGACATCAGGTACTACTGTTGTATGGTACAAGTGTGGTACTTTTAGGGGTACCACGGTACAGAACACTAGTTATTTAAATATGATTGATAGATAAATAGGCCCACTTTATTCATCCTGAAGAAGATAGAAGACATCCTGATGTCTTAACACAGATACTACAGTGCTTAAGTACTACTCACGTATATGTTTCTAGGTTTATATTATGCATTTCATACGGTCAAATTACTTTTGAGCAACTAATAAGAAGCGCGAAACGGTATGCGTTTTAGTTTCGTTTCGTGCTGGGACCCGTGGATTGATTAGAGATATCAAGTACATACAAGTCATTTTTTAAATGTTGTAGTTCGTCTTGAAAAAATGTTACGAGTACATCATCTATCAACAATTACACAGGTTCTGTTTCCATATTGCGGATTTTGGTTACGTAATATTATGTTCTAGATTTCACGTTGTGAATATATGATTTGGGCAAACAGAGCCGCAAAGAAGTACATTATGGGTGGTTGTTTTTTTTTTGCAGTTTTATCTAGAACAAGCGATGCTTAAACCTTTGTCTGATTCTTGTGAAACTATCCACACGACAGTTACAGTACCTAGGAGTTGACTTCAGTGATGTCACTGATGGGATGTTTCTAAAAATCCATCCTCTGTAAAACGTCTTCTCTAGTTGTCCTGCATATGTATTCGCTAATGAAGCTGTGTGTTCTGAGCCTGGATCTCTACATTTGTGTATGAACCAGCTTAGAGGGCTAAAGACAGCTTGTGTTTAAATTGAGTGTAAGGCAATTTATGCTTCTAAAGTCATGGTCAGCATTTTTGTACTGTGCTGTAAACTTGTTCTGTGCCAAGTCACATTATTTTATAGCGTTTTTATAGCGTTATCAAATCCGGTGGCGCGGTGTTAGTTTCCTGACTCCCATGTCACATGGTCTGTGATTGGAACCTGTAATACCGGTTTAATTCGTCACAGCCAGCACTCCGGTTGTAAAGTAGAAGCAGGCGAGATTTCCAGCGAAAAACACCTCCCCCTTCTTCAGGTGTGAGGGTCATCTGCTCAGAATGAAACGCTAAAATGTAATGTAGGCTCTGAATGGGTTCAATTGTGATTTGGGCTTGATTAAGGTCGCTGCCTTTCATCTAAAACCCTACTTGAATCCTTCTAAACTAAAAATCAGTGTTAGTGAGTTCTAAATAAAGAGGTATCCAGGTAACAGTGAAACGGGCGGACAGTCTGGGGAGATCGCCCGTTTTCCATGTAAATAGTTCCCTGGTTCCGCACCCCTTGGTGTTTCTCTCGCTCTCTCTCGGGTCACCTGATCATTAGCTCGAAAGATTTGAGTGCTTTGTGTATATTCTAATGGTAGTGGGGGCAGGGTGTGTGGGAACAGGTTTGGTTGAAATTGCATTGGAGATCTATGTTCTTCACACCTGAAACATTTTCTCTGAAAGCATTTTCTTCGCTGTTTAACCGATCTTGTTACAGCATGTTACAGTTTACTATTATTAACCATATTAATTTTAAGTGCTTAATGTAAAATCTTGTAAAAATATATTTTCATTGTTCAAATATACATTAAGTCTGACTATCATATAATAAGTTAAATACAAAACTAAAGAAAAAATAGGGTTAAATATAATTCAAAATATTTTGCTAACAATGTTAACTGTTTATGAATAATAAAATGTATTAGCTAAGGAGTAGGATGGCACAGTTGTTAGTATGTTTTTTGTTTTGTTTCTTTTTCATAAATACAACAGTAGTACCTGATGTCTCAGTGGCTTTCAAAATTAAATTATGCATGCAAACCTGTGAACTAGAAAGATAACTAAGATATCCATCCATTTATAATGGTGGCAAAGTGGTTAGCATTGCTATCTTGCAGCACTGGGGTCCTAGGTTCAATTCCTGCCATCCTGTGTGTGTGGGGCTTACATGTTCTCTCTGGGTTACATGGTTTTTCTCCATATGTGTGATATGACTCCCTCTCGCACTCCAAAACATACTGGTAAGTTAATTAGTTTATGGGAAACCTGGCCCTGGTCTGTGTGTGTTTGTGTCTGTCTGTCCTGTGATGGACTGGCGCTATGTCCAGGGTGTATTCTGCCTTGTGTCCGTTGCTTACTGGGATAGGCTCCAAATCCTCTGTACTGGATAAAGAGATTAGAAATGGAAGTAAAGGCACTGTGTGGATGGAACTATACACAGTGTTAGAAACCCACTATGAAATGGCAGCATCTCACTGAGAATAAAATATTTTTTACTGCTGGCTTAAGGAAACAGCCTTTCCACCTCTCTTGCACATAAGTATCCATACCTAGTTATTTAAACAAATTGCCTCTAATTATAAACATCTTAATATGCTGGCTCTGTGGATCCGCATCAGCTATGTTTGCCCATTCCTTCAATTCATGTGCATCCAACACACAGTTCAATGCCAGCAACTACACATAATCTAAAATACAATCCTTATTTCAGTATCTATGTAAACATATAGTCTGTTAACTTCATCATCTTCATCAAAAGTATGCCTAACCCCATTAGGAAGTGTTCTTGTTATAAGTGTATTCCTCAGCTTTCCCCAAACTATCTTCTTCTTGCCAACATCTCTAGTCTTTTATCCTGCAATAACTCAGCCAACACTTAAATCTCCAAAAGCTGCTTGTGTTAATTTCTTTAAATCACAAATATCATGTGTAAATACTGGCCATGTAATACTCTGCATTGTGGAATAATAGTTTATTTTAAAGGGAACTAGAGAAACTAAGAACTAGAGAAATCAAGAAAGGCTTTTTTTCTAGAATTAATAAATGCACATCCTGTTCACTGGGGAAATTAAATCCACACTGAGCAATCTTCAATATGTTCAGAATATGACAGCAAGAATCCTATCAGGGATGCATTACACCTGTTTTCAAGTCCTTGCACTGGTTACCTATCAGATTTCGAGTCAACTTCAAAATCCTTATCCTCCTTATATACTGTCCTACAACTGGTATTATTGATCTCCGAATTATTGTACTTGACATGACTTCATTCAGCCTTTCCTGAACGTCTATGACAGGCAGAGAGAGTGCTGTTTCTGGTGCGATCTTTTACAGCTGACATTTCACTGTTTTAAACGAACAAGAAATTAGATTGCTCATAAATCACTTATTCTATATAAACACAGCGTAATTGCCCTCTGAAAATCTTCTTTTTCTTGTTCGTTTTAGAGACCTTGATCGAAACTGATTTTAGATGTCAGAAAGAATTTATTTTCTCTGTATTTCCTACATTGCTTTGTCAAGATTTTAACTTTATATCTAACTTTATATCTAGGCTCAGATTTCAACTATAAATCGTACAGTAATTAATAGCAGTAAATACTGATGTTTATACATAAAAAAGTCATGCCTTGGAGTATAGACCCCCAAAGGAATGCCATAGACTCAAACTGCAAAATAAACACATACAGAAAGAAAGTATTTGTATTGTAATTGCAAATCCTGGTACTGTATGAGTGATTGGTATGACTTTCCTCATTACAAATCTCTTATTAGAATTTAAATTTCTCTGTAACTCCAGGTCAGAACAGAGAAAATGTAACTGCCTTAAGGAGTTTACGATTATGAAAAATAGAAGGATAAGCATGATACGCATGTCTTCTGTCATTTTCTAAGTCATGTTACTGAGCACCAAATCTTATTGAGAATATGAATCCATTTAAGGTTTATACCATTAAAGTAACAGTTTATTCCATGCTGAAAATGTTTGTACCAGACTTTTTTGAGGCCTGTTTAATTGTGTCTGAAGTCTGATGTTGTAAATTTTATTGTTAAAAAGATCCATGAAAATGTCACTACTAAAGTTAGCTGGTACTGTTGGTACTGTAAGTGGCAAGTAGAGCTCATATTTTAGATTTTGTGTAGTTGCTAGCGTTGAACTGTGTGTTGGATGCACATGAATGAAGCGACGGACACAAGGCAGAATACACCCTGGACATAGCGCCAGTCCATCACAGGACAGACACAAACACACACACACCAGGGCCACTTTAAATCTAACCTCAGAACCTTTCTTTTCAGAAGACTTAGTGTCTGTATCTGCTTCATTTTCTAATTTTGGTAGCACCTCTACCTGCTTGTCTTTCTTATATGCATTTACTTTGTAATCTGTGGTCCTTTTATCTGTTTTTACATCTACTGTATTGCTTTGAGATGCCACCTTTAATGGTGATATATCAAATAAAGTTTTTTATTATTGTTATAGGGAAACATGATCAGATTGTCCCTGGTTCAGAAAAAAAAGATCTAAAGTATACTAGTTTGTCACTCTTCTAATTCCCTTTGCTAAATGACTTTTCATACTAATCTGATCAATCTAACTGCCAGTTTTCTGTGCTTTCTCTATCCTGCTAGATTTGCAATTATTCTGAAAATTTTCATCTTGAAATAACTCATTTCTAAATACCTTTTTCACTGTTAACATCTTGCAGCAACTCTGCGACAAAATATACACTCTGACAGTTCATCCTGCTACCAACATTAAATAAAACAAATCTTAAGATTTCTATATTTATGTCTTTATTTAGTGGTTTCATTAGTGACAAAGGCTAAACTTTCTTGGAAAAATGTCTTTTATGTGTTGCGGAAAAAACTGACTTGCTTTAACAAAATATATTTACAAATCCTTTCACCTGGCATTTTCGTAGTTAGAAATTATGGAGCGCTCTATTAAAAGCAAGGGAGTTTTTATGTCCGTTGCAGTTCTTTTGCAACATGAATATAATTATATCGTTATTAATTTCTTGAGATACGCGATTCCATATTATATTCCCTTTTAATCAAATTCTAAAAGTATGCTTGTTGACTCCGGTATCGCGGTAGTTAAAGACTTCGATGCTTAAAATGTTTAGGGAGAAATGGAATACTGGTGTGTATGTTTTCTTTAAAGTACCGATACCAGCCATATACTGTATGTTTAAGTTCCAAAATTAATATCGTTTATGGACTTCACACGCGTTGCAGTATGCTCCTATTCTTTTTATGCTCAGGCACAAAGTAAAAGGGGATGCTTCATATTGCTTGACTAATTTTAAAAACTAAGTTAGAAATGCAGACGCTCCCTCGGTGCGCTGCTCTGGTGCGCCGGCTCTTACACAGTGCCTGTCTGCCGTAAGCGTTACAATATACATACCCAACACTGCTTGTACCCATCTGTCATGCAAATAAAACACCTTGAATTGAATTGAATTGAGGGGAGAGGGGGGGAATACTAAAGCCAATACTGGCTCAATACCCTCGATGGGCTTTGACGTGCTAATGCGTTGGTTTAACAGTCCGGGTGTGGCAGGCTTCCAATGTCAACTCGACTCGATTGGAAGACAATGAACATATTTTGTGATATTTAGAAATATAAATTTGTTTGGTGCGAGTGAGGTTTTATTTAATCTCTGACCAAGGGAAACGTTTCATTTTTTCAAAGAAATGTTTGTTAAAAAATTAAGTCATAGTTCTATGGGATTCAATCACAGACCATGTGACATGGGAGTCACGAAACTACTGTAACACACAGCGCCACCAGATTTAATAACGCAATAAAAACGCTATAAAATAATGTGACTAGGCACAGAAAAAGTTTACAGCACAGTACGATAATAAATGCTGACCATGACTTTAGAAGCATAAATGACCTTACACTCAATTTAAACACAAGCTGTCTTTCTGTATGAACCTCTAAGCTGGTTCATACAGAAAATGTAGAAATGCATTAGCCTGATTATGATTAAAAAACACATAATTAAACACGCGTTTGCGATTTAAATCAGAACACGATTTAAATCAATATAAATGTTTATATTGTAACGCATACTGTCCAGCCTCCATTTCTCTATAAAAATTTACTCTGTTGCACACACACACACAATAGAAGGAGGAACCGCTGTCAGAAGGGAAGATATGTTCAAAATATCGCAAATATCGATCATGTTGCGATATTTTGAAATATAAAAGTCAATTGATTGTCCATAATATCGCTATTCTATTTTTTCGAAGAAATGTTTGTTAAAAGAAAAGTCCGGTACCAGCTGGATTTGAACACACAACCTACCAGTTGCTAGGCACGCACCTAGACCAGTCGGCTACAACACAGCTCGCATGAACAGGCAGGCGAAACAGCCCTACACAGCCCTGTCGCAGCACACGAATACCATTATTAAATTCCTTAGATACGCGATTCCATATTATATTCCCTTTTAATCAAATTCTAAAAGTATGCTTGTTGACTCCGGTATCACGTTAGTTAAAGACTTCAAAGCTTAAAATGTTTAGGGAGAAATGGAATACTGGTGTGTATTTTTTTCTTTAAAGTACCAAGACCAGCTATATACTGTATGTTTATGTTCCAAAATTAATATCGTTTATGGCCTTCACACGCGTTACAGTATGCTCCTATTCTTTTTATGCTCAGCTACTAAGATTTCCCTTCATTGGTAAATTCAATATCTACAACGGGCACAGCAAAGACGTTTTTACTGTAAGTCTTTCTACGACAGACCAACGGACCACGAGTGCCCCTGTCGGTCAACCAATCACTTACTGCGGTGCCACGCGTCATCTTGCGTCATACTGAGCGACGTCACCTGCGGTACGTGTCTGTGACGCACACTTTGAATGGCTGCATCTGTAATTATGTTGACCTCTCTGCGGGTGTCCTTTCACAGGTATTTGAAGACTCTCATGCAAGAAAGACATCAGAGGTTAAAATTGTCGTTAGACTGGGTTCAAACATTCTCCAGGAACAGCTAATCTATTTTTAAATCCTTTCAATACATAGATCACTGCCTTCCCGACTTTCTTGGCACAATGAGCCCTGTTTCACTTGCACTACATTAAAGTACTCTGCAAAATCAGTGAAAGTCAAGGCAAGTATTCACCCTCTTCAAATGATTACCCATTTTGTTGAATTACAAATGATGAACACACATTTTTTTTATTCAAGTGAACATTTTAAATCAAGTCGTGAATCAGAAATGTAAACCATGAATTGGCAATTGAAATCTTTGATAGGTGAAAGAAAGTATTCACCCTGAAAAATAAATTCAGTAACACAATTAGCTGAATGGCCTTTGTCCATGTGAAACAACAGTGGTTCACACGTCTGTCTCAACAACATCCCTTTGTCAGGTGGTGCATTTCAAGCAAAAATTCAACCATGAAATCCAAGGGGCTTTTAAAACACCTCAGGAAGTTGTATAAAGGCATAGATCAGTCGTAGTGTATAAAAAATTCAAAGACACTGTACTGTATCTTCCTTTGAGCACAGTGAGGTTGATGATTAAAAAGTGGAAGGTCACTGTCTGGATCAGGTTGTCCCTCCAAACTGAGCAGGTGGTATATGAGGAAACTGGTTAGGGAGGCCACCGGCAGGCCAATAGGCAGCTGCAGAGCTACAGTATATAACTCCATGGCTGAGACAGAAGAATATGCCCAGTCAAAGGTGGCCTGTGTGGCGGCAAGGAGTTCATCCTTCCTTAAAAAAACTCCATCTTAGTTGGCAGCAATGCATTTAAGTCAGGATGTTTCTCACCAGAAGGGACTAGAAAGCTTATAAAGACTAAGGAGAAAATCAATGGTGCAAAGTACAGGCAAATTTTAAAAGGAAAATGTGCTCCAGTCTATACATGTGTGAAAATTCACCTTTCAGCAGAACAATGACCCAAAGCACCAAAGGTCAAAGGTATGGTGAAGTGGCTAAACAAGGAGAAAGTCAGTGTCCTTGTCTGGCCCCTTTATGTCCTGACTTAAATCTGATAGATCTGTGGCTAGATTTGAGGAATGCTGTCAGACATTGATCCCCAGCCACCAGGACACAGCCCGAGCAAATTTACAATGATTAATGGGCGAAAATCACACCATCCTGGTGTGCAAAGTTGGTAGATATTCACCCCCCAAAACCTATACTTTCTCTCAGTTTTTGAGTTTTCTTTGCAGGTTTTGCTGACATGTAACTTCTTCCTCCTATAAAAGGTTTCAAGTGTTCAGTTTGAGCATTTGTGTTTTGATTAAAAAACTTTTCATGTTAAAAATGTGTTCATGTTAAAATATATCATTTGTAAATCAACAAATTGGGACATTTTCAAGAACACGGTTCTTTTCTCAAGTCTCTGACAACAGGTTATCTTAAGGACTTGAATAAAAACTTAAGGACCAGACCCCACACAATGGGCAATAAAACCTATAAAACTCTCTATGCATTACAGATTCTGCTCCTAAGTGTCAACATTTTTTAAATTAAAGATCTATGTTGTCATTATAGCTTATATAGTATAGTACAGTGTAGTTTTTCTCTTTGCTTTAACAGGTCAATTCATTAACCTCTTGTGTTTTGTCCTCTTTTGTAATATTTGGAATTTGTATGCATATATTAGTTATTTAACAGTGCTTTGAGTTTATTGAAAAAAACACATAAAAAAATCATATTATACTTTTTATTTTCACCTATTTTTACTATTCAGCATGAAATTAACCTCACTTGTTACTTTGAGCTTGCGATCGCTATTCTAACCTCCTCAAACAAAACATTGCTGTTACGCTAATACTGTACAAGTTTGAGTTTACTGGAAACCAGGGCCAGCGCAACCCATACTTGGGCCCGGGTGCAAGTAAATACAAAAGCCCCCAGGCTCCCTTCTCCGTCCGCCAGCGCACACAGAGCAAGAGAGCAGAATTAAAACGGGCTAACACATTGAACTTGATACTTAGTAACTAGTTATTTGAAAAACATGGGCTTACCTTACAACTTGATTCGTCGCAGCAAACAACGATGTTACTGTATCACTGAAATCCAGCTGCCTTGCGGTGCTGTTCGCTATAGACAGCAAAGCCAAGTCTTTCCTGTGACATGGTGGACCCTAGATAAGTTTTGATCAATTTCAGTTTGCTAAACGAGCAAATTGTTAAAAAAAAAACCTGACATGCTTTCACTGTGTTTGGAAACGCAGATTTCATATCTTTGTTGATCAAATACTGCAGTAAATCAGACGGAGAGTTGACTTCTTTGGGGAGCAGAGAGGCAGAAACTGTAATTTCATTTGCCAAATCTCCGCCATGCATGTTTCCTAAACACAAGAAGGCAAGTTCGTTGCAGGCTCCAGTTGAATTATCTCCGGTACTTTTTTTAAGTCAAACAAAATGCCAAAAAGACGACTGAATTCGCTCACGAAAGAAACGTTCTTCTGTCTCAACATGGGATCGATAATTTTCGTGTTCAGATCATCTTTGGGACAACTTGATCCAGTTAGAAAAACCCTGAGTAAAGACGCCCTTTTTCATTCCCAAATAACTTGCAACAAAAACAAAAAACGGCATCGGTAGACCTGGAACAGACTAACCATGGTCTAGGCACATTTTGAGAGCCCGCTTTGTGAAAATAATTGTCAGGTGTGAAACGACGGCCATCGGTTTTCGGACTGCGAAATCTTTGAATCGTAGTGGCTTGCTTCTCACTATATCCTTTCTGATTATATTGTCGGTTATTAATAAGTCCGGCCAAAGTGCCGTGTCAAAAAAATCATCGTACACCCCCAGATAAACTATGCCTACTACTACCTTGCACTGGACACTCAACTTTCACAATTTCAGCCTGGCCTGGATGTACTGGCAAAGAGGTTGCTCGCCTGGGAATCATCTTCAGCTGACTTATTTTGACTCTCGGGGGTACGTGCTACTGATACATGGGGATCCTTGAGCCAGGAACCGTACACTGTTTTGGCGTTTTCTGCCTCCTTTTTGTGTTTTCCAATTGTCTTTTCTGTTCCTTGCGTTTCTCGCTACCCGACTTACATTTCTGGATGGCTTTCACGTTGCACACTAACGAACACAGCTTAGCTAAATGTAAGCTTGTCTGTTGCTCAGTCTGGCAGGGGAACAGGTCGCGTTATCCAGTTCTACATATTTTGGAATGAACGCGCCAATGACCAATTGCAAATCATCCGCAGAGCCGTGTTTTCCAGTAGATCATTGAGTTTTATTTTATAATATACCAGACTAATATTGGTACTGAATAATACACCGCGTTCCCCGCCCCTGACATACAATACGAACTGTCGTTCGTTTTTTTTAACGTTTTTTTTTAACGGATGGTCTTTTCTAAAAAAAAAGCTGGAAGTTTAATGACGTAAGCAACGCCCCCCTTAGATCTGGGCCCGGGTGCAAATACATCCATTGAAACCATGCTGGAAACCCTAACCCTACAGCCTGTTCTCAATGCTGTCTATACAGTACTTTATACTTTAACTGAAGTCTACAATTTTCCTGAAGTAGTTACAATATAACCTTACAAAATCCAAAGCTGCCTCCAGCACTTATTCTACCTGAGTGTAACTTGAATGAGCTCTAAAAATACTTCTATTCCATCTTTAAATCGCATTTTAACAATAATACAATACAATTGTTCTTGTCTTACAGATAAGTGTAGGCTGGAATTTGGCAAAGGCATCAGGGAACTTAATATTAGTTTCATGTAAAAGAAATGCAGATCAGGACAGAATAAGATTGGGTCTGATGTAGCCCAAAGCTGAGGTGAGGGCGTTGGTTGAGAGAGAAAACCTATTTGATTAATAATCAGCTTGTGGTGAGGGGGTGGTCTGAAAGTTGGTACATGAGTCAATTTTGAATTAAGATGAATTTCAGATTGAGTATTTGTGTTTAGGTTACATTCTTTTGGTAAATAATGTTTTGCTGTTTCTGCTGTATTTTCGATATACTAGATTTAGGATGAGAATTTTTGCATGAAAAAAAGGCCTCATTATTAATACAGTTTTATTTTAAAAGGTTTAGTAATACAGATTGAATGACAATCTGGGTTTAACCTCAGTTTTTGTAGTAGGAGTTTTTACAAGTTCTGATGCAATGGTAGCTTAGCATTGGTAAAGGGTAATTATTAATTCGCTACATGCACTACATATGCAAATCAAGCACTGTGTTGCATCTCATTTTGTGATATGAAACATGAATAAATTTGTGTGAGCCTGCCTTTGTTAACCTCATTCTTCTGGACAAGTAAACCTGGTACTGTTGTATCTTTAAGATGTATATTGTTGCATTGCTAATGTTGTTAAAAATATTCAGTTTGTAGTAGTAACATTTTAAATCCTTGCCATAATACATTGTAGTGTGCGCTGCTATCTTTTGAATAACTTCATCTTTAAAATGATTTTGCACAAGATTGCCTCTGTAGTTTCCTTTTCATTTCTTTGCATAATACACTGAAATAGACAGGCACTGATTTGTGTAAAAAGTGGTTCTTGGAAAAAAGGATGTGATTTCACACGAATAATCAAAAAAATATTGAAGTCCCCAATCTCCTTTCATGCCACAGAGACAAAAAGCAGAAATGATAACTGTAAGATTCCTAAAGCAGTTTGAGATTAATCAAAAACGAATATATGGCTGACTTCACAGTCACCCATTTACTTACTGTACCAAACATGGAAGTTGCTATTTCAATGTCTCTATTTCATTTTGATTTCTGACTACACTCTGCATCATAAGAGCCTCATGGAGTGTAGCACAAGTCATTTATCAAAAAGGGAATATTACCCAAGGGTAGCATGGTGTTGAATTCCAGACCTGGGGTGCTATCCGGATGGGGTTTGTACTGTATGTTCTCCCTGTGTCCATGTGGGCTTTCTTCGGATGCCCCAGTTTTCTCTCACAATCCAAAAACATCCTGGTAGGTTACTAGGCTTCTGGGAAATTTGGCTGAAGGTGTAAGCTTGTGTGTGTCTGCGTTTGTGTCCATGTGTGTACCCTGCGATGGACTGGCTTGGATCCCGTCTTGCGGCCATTTGTTGCAAGAATAGGCCACGATCCTGAATTGAAAGACGTTTTTTGAAGATGGATGAATGGAATATAACCCAAACATCATCCCATTCCCTGCTTCATTTATCTCCAGTCTCCACCCCAACAACCCACTCAAACTTTTCAGCTACTGTAGCTTTATTGTTACTGTACATCTATTATTACAAAGAAGTAATGGGGGCAAAACAAGCATACGACTGTTTCTCTTTCTCCTTACCTCAGCAGAGCTCCGTCTTCACTAACACATCTGATATTACAATGTGGATTTGAAAGTAACACGAGAGGTATGGAACTGTTATATAAGCTATTTCCTTAATATCCTATATTACCACATTTCATCCAAGTTTCACTCGATAAGTTTATTTCCAGATTGAATAAAGAAAAGACAAAGGTCTGTCTTGTCCAGCTTTGAAAGCAAAAGTTTGTCAAATACAAAGATTCACTCTTTAGAATGAATCTCATTAATAATGTTACCTTGGACCTGATGAGTAAGGGAATCGTATTTCACCACAGCTTTTCTTTCTTACCACTTATTCGGTATTTGTTTTACCTGGAAAGCATCTGGAAATCAAAACACACTAATAGGTCTCGTCCAAATCACAATCTCTATTATTCATGTAAAAGCCAATAAAAAGTTTGCATTTGTTTGTAAGCCATGTAAAAATGCTTTCTTTTCAAATTCAGTTTGGCCTGGGGATAAAATGGAGAGATTTTTTCCTACAACTTCTGGCAAAATCCGTTAACATAAATTGAAGAGTGGAAAGAACTCATGCATACCTACATGAGACAACAAAGCAACAATGTATTGTATTGAGGGCAACTACAGTAAAGGTTGAGATTCTTGGTGGAGAACTGCTTTTGTAACTTAATGAAAGGTACTTCACTCAGTTTGCTCCTCTAAAATGCCCAGCTGTGTGAACGGAAAGTCACTTTGGATAAGAGGTTTAGTAAAACAAACTAATAACACATTTCAGCTTGTCAATTTCAACAAACTGATCAATCAAACAAACCATAGAAACCAATACCATGTCTATCTCAACATATTTCACACTGTGCATTATGCATCTAGTGCTCTAGGATGGAGCTACCTAATGCAGCATAACATTACGCTGTTTCTGTGCTGTCAACAACAAGTTAGGGGACCTGTTGTCTTTTTTTAATGCAGTCCCTCCTCTTCTGGCTAAGACTAGGACAGTTTGAAGCCATTTGTCTCAACTGTCAAGTTGACCAACCCCAGTCTTTTTCTTTTTTCCAGGTAATGACCAAGCTGTTTTGATTCAGCCACAGATTCAAACAGTGGCTGGCAGGACAGACAGTCACGAAGTTTTTCAAAGTACTTCTTCATAACTCATTACATTTTGTGGCTCAAACCTTCTCACGTGTTCAGCGAGAAACCACATCTGCACACTAGGTCTCCAGCACTTCCACTCTGGATCATGCTGTATTAACCTATAGACCCTTCATGCAGCACCCGCCTGGCCCCGACCTCACATATCGGATACATCTGCCCTCTCTGTGGTTGTGCAGTCAGCAACTACTGCTGTCACAGTGGCTGGATAACTGGCCCCTTTCCCAGGCCTTCCAGATCCTCCTGGCATTGTTCCATCCGCACACCATTGTGACTTCAGGGTATGTGCAGTAGTCTGCCATGCACAGGCAAGGCTGGAGTTCCATTCGTCTTTTAGGGGTCCTTCCTAATCCAGGCAGGGGGACTCAAAATCTCACATCATGTGGAAGCAAGGTCAAATGAGGCATTTTGTCCAAAAACAACAACAACAAAAGAAAAGCATTTCCCCAAAAAATGAAAAAAGCTTGAAAATGTATACAACATGTCATTTAAATGTGTGTCTATGACAGAAACGTTAAAAATGTGTAGGAACTATATCATTTTGGTCTCATATTTCATTTTCATATTAATTTTGATGTTGTGAATTTTGTTGTGATGCTGTAATACTTTCAGCCAATAATGCAGCATTTATATCTGCACAATTTTTTCATTAGATAGCTTTAGTTTTTATCATATTTCCTTCTAGTGTTATCAATGAGAATGTTGCTAAGCCTATTGGTAATGTCAATATAAAATATATAGTGAGAGTTTGCTTTAGGGTTCAGATCATATTTGAGATAGTGTCAGACTTAGAATAGGATTAGATAAGAGATACAGAACATCTGAGGTTCTAACCCATGTTTCTTTTCTAAAGACCAAATATCTACTGAAATGAAAAAGCTTAAATGTTGATATATACATGTCATTTTCCAAGTATGATGAGCATAGCTGTGTTCGACATTGCAATCTGAAGGATGCTTGATTGGCATTTTGCATGTACAGTACTGAAGCCTGACGTACTTTAGGATGGCCAAAGTCATGGCCACTGCGAGACATCAGTAACGTCCTGAGTGTCATTTCTGCTCTGATTTGTATTCTCTCAGGGAGTCCCATTCCACAAATGCAGCATGTACGCAATGACAGGGAAGGCAGGAAAAACAAAATTAGCTCAAGCATTAGCTTTGTTTAATCATAAGTAAATGTTCTCATCACCCTACCAGTTGAGAAAACTATATATTTGCTTTTCTGTCGCTAGGTAACAGAGCTTAGGTGCTTGCAGCCTTAGATCTAGGTTTGACTTTACTTTAGTAATCCTATAAGAATCCTATAAGGGCAAGACTGACAGCCCCCCACCCTCCTCCCTCCCTTGCTTTCATGAGGAATGAGCCAGGCTGCTGCAAGAGAGAGAAAATAAAGCGGGAGGACAGGAAAATGCACAAATAGTTCTTTGAACGTGAAATATTCATCCTACCGAACTTTTAAAATCACACTCTACAGTATCCAAGTGATAAGATTGTATAATGTTGAATCCTAAGGACTAACAGGTCTACTGAAGATACCAGTCTCTACTGAAATAGATCCTAAGACATTGGAGGGTTAAACCAAACTGTCTGTGGTTGCTAATGATGGGAGCAGAAATAATTTGAGGTTTGGAAGAACCAGGCCACCCACAGATCTTTCGCACAGCAGAGTGGAGAATTTAACACACAGAACTTCCCCCCTTCAATTTGAATTTTGAAATTCCAGTCACCATTCCAAATACCCTAAAGGTGGAGAAGGAGGAATCCTAGCAGTGAAAAAAATCAGCCTAGGAAGCACATTAAGTTTTACTGAATCCGTTTAAGCCAACATTTGCCCGTTTAAAAGTGGAATTAGAGTCGTTTATGGTGATGGCCCATAAAGAAGAAAGAAAAAGCTCAACACCAAGGTATCTGAAGTATTTGACCATTGGCACAATCTGAGATCGCCTGGGTTTCTACATTGCAGAATTTTGCAATGCAGACTTTGACCAATTGGTTTTATACCCTGAGCACAGGCTTTATCAAAAATAGTTACAAGATGAGGAAGGGACTGGAAAAACATTGCAGCAATATATCATCAGCACAGAATGCTATACAATGTTGACTATTGCTAACAGAAATAGCAATAGTAGATTGATGGACAGCCTGAGCTAGTGGTTATAAAAGGCACGGCCAACAACAGATGTGAAAGTGGGCTTCCCTGAGGAAAGCTCCTAGACATAGCACACTGGGAGGACTTGCTGCCTGTTAACACCACTGCTGAAGGGGAAAAACTACATTTTCACTTATAAGCCTTTTCTTGGTTCTATGATTTTCGATTTATTTGCATTCATGCTGTGTTCCAAGAATGTCTCTTATTATTCTCCTTTCTCACCAAACATGGAATAAATTTGTTGAATTAATATGCTACATATTAATATTACTATAGCATATTGTCAGCAAATGTACCAATTCATTTATTTACAATGTTACTGAAAAAGACCTCCATTTAATAATGGTTGCAGGTCTGGCTTAAGAAGCAGTGGGTTTACCACAACCTTTGAGTTGTGCGGTTTAAAATTAGCTACCACGTTGTGTAACAAATGCAAGGATGTTGTGTTCCTAGAGTGTGTCATGTGAGGAACTTCCCCAAAGGTCAGTTAGAAGAGCCTGACTGCAACACCACTAAAGTCTTTCCTTCCTCAATTGTGGTCCTTACAGTATAGTGATATATCAGTACTCATATGGCCCACAAGCATAAGTATGTAAGGAATACTTCCAATTCAATTAAACTCAAATAAACAAAAACCTCTCTTCCTAAACTGAGCAAAATTATGCTTTATTACAATTATCCTTTGGAAAGAGCTTTGTATTTTGAGATGTACAGTAATGATTAAGATTGATGTTCACCTTTGGTTTTCAAACAAGAATGATACAGTTAGGACTATAAGTCTTGACTTTATGTACTAGATGTAGAGTTTTTCAGTTTTCCAATTGTGAGGTAGCAGTTTATAAATTGATTATAGTTTTCTATAAAAGAACTATTCTATCTGTTGTGTGGTGAAGAATAAGCACTTAAGATGCTATGAATTAGGAGAAATATTAGCAAGGTATTCTAAGGCGGTCTTGCTGTTTTTTTGCTCTTTAAATATACCACAATCAGAAAAAAAGATGATTCTTGTTTGATAAATGTACTGATAAACATAAAATACATTTGTATAACAATGTTAATTAAGATGTTTTCTACCTCATCTTCTAACAATTATTTGATTATTTTGTATCTTGATCAGTGTATACAATTATTTGTTCAATGTCTGCTTTACTGCCATTGAAGTTTACAATGCAGAAAGCTAGCCAATGGTCTAACACTTCAGATACCTTATACCATTTTAAAATTTTCTCTTTTTATATACCAAAAAAGTAAAAAAACTATAAATACTTCAGGCTGATGTTATTTTTCATGGGATACCTCTTAGACATTGTAGATTGAGTACTGTAGGCCTGTAATTGTGCTGGGTGCTGAGTGAAATATACAATAGTTTTCTTTGTTCTTTTTTCCTAATTTGTTCTGTGTTTTTTAAAAAATGAAATGGTTGTACTGTATGTGTTTGTTTCTCTTTGGTACATAATCATTATGTATTGAATTCACTGTAGAAAGTATAGCTGTTATGGCAAAGCCAGGACCCTGGCACTCTATAACAAACATGCATTACAGCAATAAAGAGTAGTGTGATACCTCAACATAAAGGTAATTGTCAGGAGTAATTACATCACAGAGCAGCTGATAAACTTCAGTCCTATATACTCTCCACTGTATATTATTTCAATGTTGTTAGACTTTCACTTTGTTGAATTACTATAACTGTATATAAAATAAAAAATAATAAAAAAGGAGACATAAAACAGTCATTTAACCAAAGTACTACCCTTGTGTATTGTTGATTGTCACCATATACAGTAACTCTGTGCAGAAAGGAAACTTTTTGCAATTATTTTGTATACGGTATATTACTCTAACCTATTTTATTTTAAAAGCAACATTTTTTATTTTACTTTGTATATACTGTAAAATAAAAGTTGTCTTTCCTCCTCAGATACATGTTCACGATTTATTTGTCAGCTGGACATTTTTAGTTTACTTTCTTTTTCTAATAGATTCTTAAGCCTGGAAAAGATTAGTTAATTGAAAGAAACTGAATAGTCTGAAACATGTATATAACCTTTTCATAAAGCAAAATGTAGTTTAGGGAATAGACAGCTACAGTGGAAAAGAATAAAGGTAAATAAAGCACTTTAATTGAATGTCTTCATCTATTGTTTTGTTCTAGTCACTTAAGCTGTGTCAGTGCAATCTGCCACTATTTTAACATGTTTATTGAGGGCTCAGGGGTACCCAAGAGCCCAACAATAGCTCAGCCTCTGAGCCAAGTATTTCTGCTGAAAATAGTCCTAAAGCTTGTCATTAATGTAGGGTCTCATTTGTGTGCAAACGTGGGTGTGAGGCTTGGTGATTTTGCTGTCATGAAATTACAAAGAATATTATGAGAAACCTGTTTTAGTTTAGGTGTGTGCATTGAAAAGACTGGGGAAACTAAAGAATTGATCCAAAGCAAAAAAAAAACCTTTGAAATACAAAGATTATCTCCGCAGAAAATTGTCTCAAAGGAGGAAATAATAAAATAGAAATAGGAAAGCATTAATACTAAGCATACATATTTAGTATGCATGATATGCATACACTGCATCAATTTCAAACAAAGCACCAGCAAATTAATTATATATAAGCATTACAAGAGCACAAGCTTCATAAATAGACATTATTATCTATGACTGGCATAATTTCATGTCCTTGTTTGGTCAAAAGAGAATTTAAAAAATTGAAATTGAAAAACAAAACACCCTCAAAATGAAAGGAGCCAAGTGCTGTTGTTTGTGCTGTGGAAGACTCAGACAAAAGAAGCTGTGTCTAGGATTTTGGTCCATTTTTGGTCCATTTGATCCATTTTGTCCTCTGAAAAGACAATGAAGATTCTTGGTCACAGCAAGGTACTTTTAGCATCATAAGCACATTAAGGCAGAAGGGTTACAAGAGGTCTATGGGAACTGTTCTTGAAAATGCAGAAGGGGCACTGTTAGAGCATTGTTCTGATTTTAAAATGGTATTGTCCTAATCACAGTTATAAAGCTTTCCCACTGTGATCTGTTTCAGTACATCTTTCCTATGTTATATTTTTATTTTCCACCCATAATAACATAATAAAAATATAATACCTAAATATTATTTTCTTCAATACATACACTGGTGTGGCACGGTGGCATTGCAGGTACAGTAGTATTTCTTGGGTTTGAAAAGTTGGGCACCTTCTGTGTGGAGTTTGTGAATTCTCCTCATGCTCCTCATGAGTTTCCTTCCTCCCTACCAAGAGCTGGCTAGGTTAATGGCTGTCTGTAAATGGTCCCTGTGTGCTTGTCTGTGTGCGTCCTGTGGTCTGGTCCCACCTGGGCACTGTGCTTCAGAGATAGACGCTGGGTTGCCATGATATGCACCCGGAATAAGTGGTTGTAATGTGTACACTGATCTTCATTTTCTCTTTCCGGTTCAGTGACATACATATATAATAAAGATCGGAAATAACTGCACATATGAATCATCTAGTAGCACATGCCGTCTTCCAGCCACACTTTCAGGACCTTAGAGTTTATTTAGCCACTGGACTGGAAAGCTGACTAACGGTTAAGGGAAGTCTGAAATCCTTCAGTCAAGAAACCTAGCGTTCATCATGACCTCCTGGGGTTTCCTTATCTTTCATCTACATTTCTGTCAATATTCTCTCTTATTTTTCATAGCTTTCATACAGCATTACAACATTTAGTCTTCTTTGTGAAGCCTCACAAACCCCCTTTGTTTATCAAGTGCCTTGCGACTCCACAGTTCGATTCACAAGGGACTGGAATCTGATAATAATCCTTTTATTCCTTTAATACCATGCTCGCAATGAGTAAATGAAAGCATTATTAAAAAAATACTTAAAATTCAAAACCAAAAATTGTCCCTGCTCGAGGCTCTGGTTTGCTCTGGTTTCTTTAACTTATTAATAACATTTATGATAAGATCATCATGCCATATGATAGTAGTACGTTTGTATCCAGAAATAGATGACATTCATTTCATGGTAGTGAGTGCCCTTTTTGAAATTAAGGCTCAGACCTAGAACACTTAAAACCTTTTTATTATTACCTGGCCTACAGTCGCTTTTGCCCATGGTCTGTCATGATGACAATGTTGTTGTTACTCTTTATAGAATTAATCAGCCTTCCCTTATAGAGAATTGTTTTCCATCTCGGAGTACCCTGGTGTGGAGCTCTCATTTACACTTACATTGTCCTCTTTCAGCTGACAGTCATTGTACATACAGTGCCATTTACTGTATATAATATCTCTGTATTGTGTAGTCTTGAGATGCTGCATACTTGCACAACAGCAAGGACAGTTCCTCTTTTGGAATAAGGCCATGTGCTCACATGCAGCTACTTCCTCACTGTGATATATTTAGCTCTGAGGTTATTGCAGCACATTTTGTATCTTTGGAGGATTTTTCCAAAAGAAAAGTGTACTCAGGTTTATAGTATAAATCTCTGCCTCTGAACATTATGTTGTCCGTGCATATCAAGTCAAACCACTACAGACGCAAATCTGGATCTAAACAATCCATCGTCAAAACTTTTTGAATGACCCCCTTTTAGCTTGATCACTCATCCCTCATGCCTGCTCAGTTTTTTTGATTGAAACAAATCAAGTACATTACATTTCTTTTTTATTTGGTAATAGGGTTTGAGATATTTCAGTACATATTTTGTAAAAAATTATTGCTTTCTTTTAAAGACACACTAGTATGCAGTAACGTTAGGAATCATTTTGATGTGCCTCCTAGTTTGGGAACCATTGGTTTCATTTTGTACTGATATGCCTCTCATTCAACTATTCATTAGCCGAATGTTCCTGGTTGGTGCCATAGCAACCTGGAGTCTGCCCAAGGAGAAAAGGGATGGAAGAGGGGGACAACACATACCTGTAGTACAGGATGCGGACAGACAGGGACAAGTCACAGACTCCAAAACACTTGGCCAATGTGTCTTTGAAACGTGGGAGGAAACTCTAGCACCCAGCAAACACCCATGTAAACGCTGACCATTCAAACCCCAATAACACAGTCCAGTCCAGTCCAGAACGGTACCCAGGCTTTGCAAGGCAGCTGTACCAATAAGTGTTCCACCATGCCACTCCATCTGAGCATAAAATAGTGGATTTACAACTTTAAAAAAAGTCACTGGAGGAGCTGCAATGAAGTGTGGTAGTTATATTGTCGTTTTTTATTACAAATAGGTGAGCTCTACCTTCTATGGGACCACTGTGTTGAATATTTCCTAATTTGACTAATTTGCTCAAAACCAAACTAATTTTCTTTAATCAAAGAAAATCAAAAGAGATTGTATCTCTCAATTTTCTCCTTAAGAAATGTCAAATACCATAAACGAGACAAGCTGCTGCGCTGCATGTACTGAAAAACTAGAAACGATGTTTCTGAGTTGTTACATGGTGGATACAAGCAGTCGATTCTCTCGCTCCCTTTGCGATTTTGTCTTCCATTCCCTATTTCCGCTTCACACAGATGTCACTGGAAAGTAAAGTGCTGCTCACCTGCCTGCTGCTTTATGAGGTGATCCATGGCCTTTTAGTAATGTGGCAATCTGGTTGCCTTTACTTCCAGACAAACTTCTTTGGTAGTGGATTACCCTGCTTTTTAAGACAATTCCACTATCGAACAAAGGAGAAACGGTTCTATTTTAAAGCAAACAAGTTTGGGATTCAAGTAGTAGTTTAGTGTTATACTGTTTAGTTAAGTATATCTATTTATATATACAGTTTAATTAGTAGTTAAGTGTATACTGAGACTTTTGAATGTCTAGACATTTGTGTCTGTATCTTCTATGCAGTGGTTCAGAAGGGACCCACTGGCTCATGATAATCCCATAAATGGAAACATTTTACCTTAGCCAGAGGCACATCATGTTTTTGATTAATGTACATACCCTGCAACCAGTTCTCACAGGAGCCGGTACTCCGGTTCACAAGCCAAAACAAGGTATTTCACCTCCAAGTAACAAGGAAACATTCCACTCACGAAATATGGGAACACATACACATCAAAACATGCCTAAAGATTTTAGGAAGAGTCACACAGGTACAGTACAGTATATAAGCTAAACAAGTGCGTCCCAAACTGTGTGCCACCGAATTATGGTGTTCCATGGTAATCCCTGAGGTATACTGCAGAATCGGAAGCGAACAGGTTTGAAACATCTGGAGCAGGAGCTTCACGTAACTCTTTTCGGCATTGAATCAAATATTGAATATAAGATAAGAAGATCACTTTATTAGCCATATACAATTTCTTGCATTAGGAATTAGTCTTTTCACATACCCCAGCTTGCTCTTCATGAGACAAACTGCTTCATGAGAAAGCAGGGAGAGAAGCTTGGGGTCAGAGCACAAGGTTAGCCATTGTACAGCACCCCTGGAGCGGTTGGGGTTCGGGGCCTTGCTCAGGGACCCACCGGAGCTGGATTCCTCTGCCAGCCGCGGGATTTGAGCCGGCAACCTTCCAGCCACAGGCACAGATCCTTAGTCACAGTGCCACCGCTCTGCCCATATACATTACAAGGGCAGCATGATGGCTCAATGGTTAGCATTGCTGCCTTGCAGTGCTAAGGGGCCCTGGGGTCAATTCAGGAACTGAAGCACTATATGTGTGGAGTTTGCATGTTATCCTTGTGTTTGCCAGGTTTCCTCTGGATACTCCAGTTTCCTCCCCAAGTCCAAACACATACTGGCAGGTTAAGTGGCTTCTGGGAAAATTAGCTCTGGTGTGAGTGTCTGTCTGCCCTGTAATGGACAGGCATCGCATCCAAGATGTACCCTGCTTTGCACCCAGTGCTTCCCAAGAAAGGCTCTGGCTCCCCTTTGTCCCTGAACTGAAAGAACCAGACAAATTGGACGGATGGATAAATATATCAATACAAAAACAATTACTCATTGCAACAAACTCACATGTTGCACTGAAATTCTATCAAAATATTTCTCTTTAAAATTGCAGCTTCAGTCCAAACTAAATGCTATTTATTATAAGAATAGTAGCTGATTTTGAAATCTAGAGTATAGCAAAACATTTCTGCTAGGGGCTGAAAAGTTTGCAAATCACTGACCTAAACTAGGTGCGAAAGAAATTGGTCAAAATAAGGAAAGAATAATACAGCATATGGAAAATAATCTCTCTATTGGACCTTTTCTGGAGATACGGCACACTGGGTGAAACATTTTTATACACTTGATACCAAAAATAACCCCAAGAACCCTTTAAACAAAAACACAATAACAGGCTGATGCAACTTACTATTTCCATTTACCTGTACTGATGATTAAATACAATGACAATTTAAATCGATATTTTTAATCTAATGCAGTAATGCAATTGAAAGCCAAAATGAACTGTAATATTTTTTCATTAGAGTTTCTAAAATATCTCTGCTAAGACTCTATTGATTGCTTGAGAGAACCGTAGAACTTCAAACATTTTCTCTTGGTGCCTAACATTACGTGTTGAAGGTCAAAGTTTACATGAGCCTTTGCAAGAGGAGTTCAACATCTACAGAGGATCTGGAAAAAGTACAATATTTACAGAAGAACAAACAAGATCACTTCTGACCTAAAACACAAAGACACTGCTGCACTGAAGAAAGGGCTTGGGCTAAGCCAGCGATGTCAGGTTGCAGACATTGTGTGTTCCACTCGGAGCATTGCTCAGTGACTGATGTTCAAGACAGAAACCACTTCAGCTGTCACAGGTAATAGATCTGATGATGGCCTCAGTGCTTGCCTTTAAGTTATTACAAGCGTGCAGAACAGGTTCGTTAAAGCACTACTTTCGAGAAGCCCCAGAGTAGACCGTGACATGTGAGCGATGGGCTGCTGGGGCCTGCTGGGGCTGCTGGGGCCGTTTCTTCAGGCCGATTCATTCACTGGAGGTGCACCGAAGAGCTCTGAAGTCGACCTGTACCGTAGAATAAAAGCATTTTTTTATGTTGACTCTGGAATGTTTTTATTTGACACCATGCTCGGGAGCAAATATGTGTGGAATGCAATTGATGACCAATAGAAGAAAAGCAATGACATTTCCAAGGAACAGTTATGTAAAAAAAAAAAGTTTATGAGAAGAAAATGAATGCAAATCTTTATTGAGGGGGAGAACAAGGCAAATCCACAGAGATAATGGTTTTTCTGTGGATCTAAAACAGTCTTACACAAAGGAAAATAATGATTTTTGAAACTTTCTAGCATATTAGTCTGAATTGCAATTTTCCCACTGATTATCTTGTTGACAGCAGTTTGATGAAATCTGAAGGCTCAGTGGGTTATTTTCTGGAGAAATATTAATAATGAATGAGGCAACATTACTTTGAAGATGTACAATTATATTTCATGCATCTGTATTTTATATTTCAAACTGCTAATGTTTAATAAAACAGTTAAACTGTATAAACCCATCATAATATTATTGAATCTGCTACCACTACTTCTAAATCAATAATATAGATAGGTCTTGAGGAGGAAATCTTGCCTAACTTGTAAGCCAGCCATTTCTTTAAAAAGAAACAGTTTATCATTTTCAATAACATACTGTAGCTGAGCTGCATCCATATTCCCACAATCCTTTGTTCCATACTCCCACAATCCTTTGCATAAAGAAGTGCCTTCCGTTATGTTGTAAATGCACTCCCCTGTTTTTTCCATTTGTGTCATGTAGTCTCATGTTTCACTGTTTATTCTGAAGAAATCCACTGGGTTCACTCTCCTCTTGTTAGAAGAAGCAGTCCATTTAAAATGTTATGGTGTAACCTTTCTTAAAATTTTAGTGAAACCCAGTTACCTCTGAAAAGGAAAACTTTTGCCCTGGACATTTTGTGATCCAAAGAGAAATGTATCACATACTTGGGAAGAGTGAAAAGATCAAAATAACTTATTTACTTTATCCAGATAGCCGAAATCATCTGTCTCATTAAGCTGATTTGTGTTTCAGACTCTTTGCACAAGTAAAAAATAACTTAAGTTACATTTGTTTCAATTGTCAAGGAATGTTTTGTTAGGAATTGCTCATGTACTTATCTGATAAGTGAGTGATCAATGAAAAAAATATACCTCATAATCAGAAACATAAGGACACAGTTTAAAAAATTCCTTTCTTTATGTTTTTTTTCTTTTAAAATCCTGTTTCTATGAATGCATGACGATATTAAAATGAAATTAAAGTACAGCAATACCATAGCAAATTCAGGATCTCAGATAAGAATTGGCCCAGGGTGACTGTTCCCAAAAACAGTTTGTAATGTTTGGTTATTTTCTTCTCATTATGAGGGTCCGGACTGTTTACCTCCTTGGTAAAATCTGCAAGGTTTTGCAGGTAAATACTACTATGAAAAGTTATGAACAAAACCAGAATCTATATTCCCCAGGAAAGAGTTACATACAAATAACCTGAATGGTATCTGCTTTTCCTATTCCTCTTTCAGTATCACTGCATTTTACTACTACTGTATGTCTTGTGATCATAAGAACATGTAGCCTTACACAATTTGGCATTGAGGAGTGGCATGTTTTTATAAAAAAAAACAACAACTATGTTTTCCATTAGTAATGCTCTACTGAGCAAAATCAGAGATTATATTTTCAGCTTTCATTAGCCTAACACAACTATTATGATTATACATCATTTCTGTATATTAAAAAGACAATTCTGAATTAATGAGGTGTCAGTCCATTCTTTCTTGAAAAGTACTTTAAAAAATTTTAAGGATAAGATCCTGTCTGACTAAAGTCAGTCTTTAACATTTGCAAATTTGCTATTATTTGTGTTTATTCCATGTTTCACGCTGACCTGTGCTTAATAGGCATCACACACTAGTTATGGACTTGTTTCCATGACAACTGTTTTCAACAGGTGTACTTCCATGGATATAAAAACACCACTATGAAAACAGTGAACTAGGGGTGATGAGGATCGGTATAAGGGGTTTTTCATGGATTTTCTTTACCTGTTAGATGAAGGAAAGCAAGTGAAATAAGATGTGAAGCTTTTTCTGAGCTCTTCTGCCTTAAAAGGATCCAAGCTTCCACAGTTCACTGATTTTACTCTTGCATGAAAAGGAACACATCTTTTAATCATTCTGTTACCCTCCTCGATGCAGACACAAGGCACATTGATTCCTTAGCTAGTACCATCTCTTGTTCCGCTGATGTTTTCATTGTTTTTAAGAGAGAGTAATTTGCTTTAAACCTGGATAATTAACATCTAGTGATACATTATGTTGACAGCCCTCTCAAAGAGTGAAAAAGTGGAGCCTTATTTCTAAATAACACACACTTTATGCAGCCTAAACAAGCTTTTTACTTAAAAACAGTCCGGTTGCAATGTTAGTGTTTGTGTTACTCAAGGGAGAGATTTGCATTTATGCAAAAACTAAATATTGCATTCAATGAGGTCTCACAATCAATCCTGATGTAAACATCGTCAATTTGAAGGACTTTCAAGTTTCAAATTTTAAGGTTGTTTCAGTGTATTTTTTACCGCTTCACCCTTTTATGCAGACCCATGAGATGTTCAGCTTGTTAGGTGTGGAGGCTGGCACTCTCTCCTCCACAACTAAGGTGAAGAAAAGGCAAGAATCCGCTTCTTACCTTGCAGGCCTCCAATGTCAAACCCCTGCCGTCCTCTACTCACTGGGGGTACTGTCATGATACTATCTGGTACCCACCTCTACTCATTGAAGTATTTTACTGTGGGTTCCCTGAGGGACTCTCTAAAGACTGTTCTATTCACTTGTGTTAAAGCTGTCAGCACCACTGTGCCTTCAGCAGCTCAAAGAGAGGATTGCAGTTGCTCTGTTATCTGTCCACAAAGAAAGTAAGTGGATCAATATCTTTCAGGCAGCACAGCACCAGAACATCAGTGGATTGAAAAAGGAACATGACCTAATTTAAAGCCCTTCTGGTTGATCAGAACTGGAGGGTAGAAACCACTGATCTAACTTATAAATTGGTGGCCTCCTATATGGTGCCAAGACAAATGCTTTCATCAACATTTCACAATCTCAGTTATAATGGCTATCCTCAACACCACCAGGATGTCATTAGAACTGAGTTCATAAAGGGACAGACCTCATACCTTTTAAACTCCCTCTTCTATACTGATCAGCTGATCAACCTTCAGATGGCAAGAGAATTCAAGGCACCGCCACAGTATGAGATCTGTAATCTGTTTCTAGTGAGACTACTCCCCATCCGTGACACAGATGACAAAGACTTTTGCCCCAGTGCAGAAATTCCTTCATCAGTTCAGAGGTAGAAGCTTCCTGCTTTAACTGGCTTGGATGAAGAAACATTAATTGTGGCCAATCCAGTCAGCAGATAAAAAGCAACAAAGATCTGCTGATTGTGCTTTATTGCAAGACTCTGGAGTTGGAGTTCTTTCTTCTCTGACTGTTTGTCCTTGTTAGCTTGTATACACACTTTCATTCCACATCCTTATCCAATTTACTGAATTGGTTCTCCCCCAGAATGCCTTTTCTTTCAGTAAATATTTGTACCACCCAGTCAGCAGCTTTAACATGTGTACAAGCATGGTCCAGATTATGCTCACAACAATGTCTCCTCTTATACAGTACTGGCTTCATCCCTGAACTGCTTCCTCTTTTATGTAACAATGAGGCTGACATCCAAAATCAAGTCCTTAAAATGCATTTCCTTTTCTCTGATGTTGAATATCCTTAGCACAACACTGCAAAGGACGTCCCCAACTCAAGCCAAAACCAGCCCTCAAAACATAAGCTGCATGAAGAATTCCTACAACCAGAACTCCATTCTATTTGTCCTATCCCTCCTCTCCTTATGACAGACTTTGTTTCCAATGTCAAAAGTTCTCCATTTTACACAACACTTCAAAATGTTTTCCCAGAGCCAACAATCTCACTCAACTAAACACCTGAAGTAATCTACACAGCCTTATTCTCCCAATTGTTCACAGCAACCTTCTGACCTAGGCAGTTTGAAACAGAAACCGCTATACCCCCTGGAAACTCATATCCAGTAACAAATACCGTATTATCCGCACGGAACCGTGCACGGTTTTCACACATTTTATTGCTTTAAAGCTTTCAGTCATGATACATTGAAATAGTCATTAATATTTAATTCCTTACATTTATATAGCACTTTTCTGGACACTCCACCCAAAGCACTTTACAGGTATGGAGACTCTCCTCCACCACCACCAATGTGCAGCCCCACCTGGATGCAAAAGCAGCCGGAGTGCACCAGAACGCTCACCACACACCAGCTCTGAGTGGGGAGGAGAACAGAGCGATGAAGCCAGTTCATAGATGGGGATCATTAGGAGGCCATGATTGGTAATGTCCAATAGGAAATTTGGCCAGGATGCTGGGGTAACACCCCTATCTTTTCAAGAAACGCCCTGGGATTTTTAATGACCACAGACAGTCTGGACCTTGGTTTTAAGTCTCATCCGAAGGACCTTTTTACAGTACAGTGTCCCTATCACTATACTAGGGCATTAGGACGCACACAGACTACAGGATGAGTGACAGATTAGGAGAAGGGTATAAAAACATTTAGAAAACCTTCATATCCCTTTGAGCATGTTGAAACAGATTATTGAGAAGTGAAAGGCACCCAGTACCTACACCACAGATCGGGCTGTCCCTCCAAACTGAGCTACTGGTGCTTCCCATCAGTTGGAACTGGAAAGCTTGTCAGGACTGTTGGGAGCATTGATGGGATAACGTACTGGCAAATCTTAGAGGAAAACCTGCTTCATATCTTAAACTAAAACAGAATTTCACACAGGACAAGCAGGACAATAAACAAGTCCATAGCACATTATTGAATAAACATAAAAAAATGAATGTCCTTGAGTGGCCCAATGTCCCACATGAATCCTATTGAGAATCTGTGGAGACTTGAAAACTGCTGTCCTCAAACAACTTGTGAGAGCTTGCACACATCTGCCATGAAGAATGGGCACAAAGAAGCTGGTGTGCAAAATTGCTAGAGACTTGACCAAATACACCTGTGGCTATAATTACTGACACAGGAGTTTTCACCAAAAATGAGTTCAGGGGTCTGAATATTTATGCAATGAACATATTTCATTATTTCTTTTTTAGTTTCACGCTGTCATTTGATGTAATTGATCTTACTTTGACCTGTCTTCCTTTTGAGCATTCAGGTACTGAATAAACTATGAAGTTAAAAAAAATATATGCTATGTTTTGTAAAAAGCAGTACCATATTGAGGGTGTGAATACTTTTGCAAAACACTATACATGCTCCCTCTGGTGATTTCAAGATCACGCACAGGTCAACATGTCTTTCTGCCTCTTACAGTCTGTGCCCTGCCACTTACATTGGCTTAAACAGACCATTTTAGGGAATATATTGGGGTAGTGAGAAACGTTCTGAGCCAAGTCCCACATTTTACTTCCCCTGACCGTGATTACACTGACCATCGCATCCATGTACTCTCTCAGGGACTCTTACACTCCTATATCAGGAAGACATCAGAAGCCAAAATTAGGCATAATGACGTTCACACATTGCCCCAGCTCTCGATGACCAACTAATCTCTTTCTAATCTCCCCATTCATTTACAAATTGCTTCCTTCCACACCAGGAACTTGCTTTTCTATATTTTGGGCCCCTTTTCACTTCCCCTTAGCCAGTATAATGTTTTTTTCTTTTGACTTTCTCACCCCATCCTTCTGATTCATATTTCTGTTCTCTCTCATACATGTCAAAACAGGAGCTGTAGTGAGAGGCTAAAACTATTTGGTGATTCTAAAGTTTTGTAAAGCAGCAAACAAATCAGAGGAAAGTTTACCAAGTTTTTTTTCTAACATTTGGAATTGTCATTTATTTGTTATCCCGCCCAATTTAGTTTCGCCAAATGTGAATGAATTGTAACGGTGTGGGAGTGGGCAGAGCCGCGGCGAACACCAGTAAAAAGTCAACGCCCCCAGCTGAGGGACGGTGTGAGTTTAGCAGGGACCAAAAATAACAAAAAAAAGGAGTGAAAAATGAAACAAAAAGCAAAAGAAGAAAGGTGTACCGCTGTGCATCGTGACCTCCAAGCTGGGCTTACCCTGTTTAACGGGGTCCAGCCTGGAAAAAAAGAAGAACCGTTAGCACAGCGGTGACCAGACTGGACTGACACTATTTAGGGGGCAAAGGAACAAGTAATAGGTTTATTCCATGCTGAAAAAAAGAAGAAAGAAAACACAACGTTTCGGCCGTGGGGCCTTCTTCAGGTGTGAGAAAGACAAGGCAGTATAGTACGGTGTCCCCATCACTATACTAGGGCATTAGGACCCACACAGACTACAGGATGGGTGACAGATTAGGAGAAGGGTATAAAAACATTTAGAAAACCTTCATATCTCTTTGAGCATGTTGAAACAGATTATTGAGAAGTGAAAGGCACCCAGTATCTACAGCACAGATCAGGTTGTCCCTCCAAACTGAGCTACTGGTGCTTCTCATCAGTTAGAACTGGAAAGCTTGTCAGGACTGTTGGGAGCATTGATGGGATAACGTACAGGTACACAACAGGAGGGGAACACAACAGAGATCTACTGCGGGGTTCACCCCAAAATCCACAAGGGGAATTAAGTGGTTATCTCGCTATACCCAATGTGCCACAGAGGGACACGAGTCCGATCAGTGTCTCACGAAGATGTAAAAATGGACTACAACATTGTCCATACCTCCCGTAACTCTCATGGGGATCTTAATAATAATAATTGCTTACACTTGTATAGCACTTTTTCTGGACACCCCACTCAAAGCGCTTTACAGGTAATGGGGACTCCCCTCCACCACCACCAATGTGCAGCCCCACCTGGATGATGCGACGGCAGCCATAGTACGCCAGAACGCTCAACACACACCAGCTCTCAGTGGGGAGGAGAGCAGAGTAATGAAGCCAATTCATAGATGGGGATTATTAGGAGGCCATGATTGGTAAGGCCAATCATTTTGTTATGGTTTGTCTATCAAGACTAAGTGACAGAGATGCAGCCAATAAAAAATTGAAATTAATTGTGTCTATCAAATTTTATTTTGAGAATACATTTTTACATGAGATGTCAAGTAGTTTAAAAAATGTTTTTTTTAAGTTAAGTCACTTGTCAAACTGATTAATCAAGAACAGGTATCAGATCTATTAGTATCAATGGAAAGCAATAAGCAAACAAAACATTTAACACCAAAAATTTCTAAGAAACTATAGCATCACAAAGGTGCCTGTAATCTCCCTACGACCTTCCCTATCTGTTGTAGAAATACATAGAAAAACAGCATGCCCCTTTCACAGAGCTAGTTATTCTGATATATTCTCAGGAAATTGGTACCAGAGTCTGATAAAAATAGAAAAAAAAAATTAACTTGGAAGTGAAACAGACTTCTTGGATTGTGAAGATATTTAATCTTTGAGGAAAACAGTCGGAATGTGCAGTGTGTATATTTAGGATCTGAATGTGAGCCCAGCTATTAGCTTGTTTCGTCTAATAAGACTAGCTTAGATATAGCCTTATTAATATAAGTCAGGTGTGCGAAAAATCCTATTTTAGAATAATCTTTCTAATTAAAATGTCAAATGATTTTACCTTATAAAAACAAGAATGGTTACCAAGCAACAAGGGCATATAAGAGGCTTAAACTCAAGACAGTATTGCGATGAACTTCAGCCAGGTTAGTTTTTCATAGTACTGCCAATATTGTGATTGTGCAGAGATATGGTGCACACAACGCACGACACTATCTGTAAGAAATTGCTTTGCTATTATGTAGCTTGAGAATCTTTTTCACCTCAGGGGTAGTGTCACTGCAGGCTGGCAGGGTGGTTATCACTGCTGCTTCCCAGGTTAGAAGTGCTGGGTTTGATTCTATACTGGGATGCCTCCTGGATTTCTGACGTTTTCTACAGAAACATCCTATTCCAGCCTCCCTCCCACAGTCCAAAGTTATATCTAAATTGGCATCTCTAAATTGCCTCCTGTATGCAAGAATGTGCACAGTGATAGACTGGAGTCCTGTGAGCCTGTACTCAGGACTAAGCTCTGGCTCACTTACTGCAAGAGGCATATTCTGTTGGTATTTTCCTCAAGTGTGTTTACCTACAGCACTTAGATTAATAATGCATTGTTGGTAATGAATCCTATGATAATTGAATGCTTGATTCGTAAATGGATACTTATGGACACCAATCAGCACACCTTTGAAAAGAGATAGTAACAGAAACTTCTGTCATGAAAACCAAATGCTTATATTAGGTGCAAAGTAATTTGATTCTTGTGAAGCGTTCAGTGCAGGGACTGGTAAAGTACTGTATATCAGTCTTTCTTCTGTTCTACACAACCAATAAGTGCTTACCGCAGCACAGTAGCACCTAGGGACCTGAATTGATTCTCAGCACGCTGGGAGTAAAAGGTAGGTTGTAGTGTCTGAGTGCAGGCTCCATTGCTGTTCTAGGTGTAATTTGTTTTTCAATATTTTTGAAGGCCTGATATGATTATTTTGGAGTGTTTCAGATAGCGATATCATGAGAAGTGCTCTACAAAGACCAAGCGTCTATGTTGTTTCAACAGTATGCTGATTGACATCCTTCAACACAAGTCTGCTCGTACATGTTTTTAGCTATTGTATTTAAATTAGGAATTAATCAGCTCAGGAAGATTACTCGGGAGCGCTGTAGTATGCAGAGAATAAAAAAAACATCCAACTAAATTTGTAGTATAAGAAAAATACTTTAATTCCACCTTCTCACCCATATACTGTACCTTCTAGAAGATTGCGTGTTTAGAAAGATTTATCACTCTTCAATCCAGCCACATCTGAGGTGTTACTCCCTAACTGTAGAAGTCCAGGACTATCAACAATCAGGAAGTCTTGGGAAAAACAAGTCAGCTTAATTCTTTCAATATAGTAAACATTGCATTTGCTCCCTATTGTGAATCAAAAGGGGAAAAAAAACTATAGAGTGATCATGAAAGTGCAGAAATAAATTGAACTATCATTAGTGGTTTAGAGAATATATCAAGATTTGGAAGTAGCAAATAAATGAGTCCTTCAGCACCCGGATGCTATTTTGAGGAATCTGAAGAGAATACCTTTAGCAGAGGTCCTGACTGATGAATATGCTTACGCATCTGGACACTTGGCTGTGTTACAGAGCATTACAGGGAAAGGAGCTGGCAGTTCATCAAGTGACCAACTACGGAGATACTACTGCAGGGGATTGATGAAGATGAGATGTATTTAATACAAAATAGTACGATGTATAGCTAGCTATCTGACCTCCTGCATTGCTAAAATATATTTCAGTTTACAGCTTGAATGTATTAAGCAAGAGGACTTTTTAAAGATTTTTCTTAAGCTTGAGCATATTCCTGTCTGCCAAGTCTAGATATATTTAGAATACTAGGAAACCAATAATAGAAATATGATGTTCTGAAACAGAAGACTATGTTGATCTGTATACAAGTTCCTGAAACAAAGCATTGCTATATTAATTTGACTTCGGTTCCAATGTTGCTGGCACATGAACCCCCGAAAATTTGGTTGCAATTTTGTTGATCAGACAAGGAGTGCGCTGTTTTTCAGAATCTGAAACAATGAAGTTTTCAAGTCAGTAACATATGGCAAGATAATGAGCCAAAACATTAACTGATAAAATTACAACTTGAATCTTGCAAACACAGCTACAGGCCTTGTTTCTGAACTAATTGGAACCAAAAGAGCTGTGCTGGGGGCGTTCAATGAGCACAACAAACAGTAACTCAGAAACAGGGCACCACTAATTATTTCAGGCCATCAGCCAAACTGTTAATATTACAAAGCCAGGCAGCCATGTTAATTTATTACTCCCAAACTTTAACTTCATTATGCTGCTTTGCTGTAATTTTACAATCAGGATGCAAGTTAACACTTGAATAGCATTCAGCTCAGTCAAATCAGGTGAAGAAAAAAGCACTTATTGACGCAATGCAAATCTGTATTTTGTATCAATTTTTTGTTGTTTACCATTGATTTCTGGCTGAATTGGCTATGTCCATCCATCCATTTTCTAACAGCTTAATCCAATACAAGGTCATGGGGGGGCTGGAGCCTATCCCAGCAAGCACAAGACAGGATACACCCTGGAGGGGATGCCAGTCCATTGCAGGGTACATACAGTACACTCACACCTGGCCAACTTTCCCAGAACCCAATTAACCTCACAGTTTGTCTTTAGACTGTGGGAGGACACTGGTTTTACCTTTATGTGAACGATATTCAACAAATACTAATGAATATGAATTTCAGTGACATATATCTGTGTTTCTAGGTAATATAGTTTGTATTTGAAAGACATCTTTGATGATAATTGGGTCAATTAATGCATAACTGAGTCTTGGGTGGTATTTCAATAGAACTTTTCACAGACAGACTTACATTTATGCTGTATTAATAAAACAGATTAAAGCATCTGTCATTTCTACAGGATTTGTTTTGTTATAATATCTGACCCATTTTAGCTCAAATGGAATTTATGGGCATGTTATTGATTCAAGGGCAAATGCAGCAAATTACTAACTAGTTCTGCCAAAGTTAGTTTGTAAGTACTGTAAATGCTTCTGATTAATTTTAATCTACAGTATACTAAATCATTTATAGTACTACCAGTTTTGGCTGAGAGTTACTGTAAATTCTGGCATTTTGGGACTGTTACATGCTACACAATGACATTGATATTTATTGATATATATTGATATATTTATACCGTATGTTAGTTATTTTGTTTGAATTTAATAAAACAATGTCTGTTGTCTTTATGACTTTGCATATTCGTTTTGCAAGGGTCTTTTCTTATGCCTTTCACATAGTGCAGACATTGAATACAATAAAAAATAACTTGGAACCCGATAAACCTTTTAGTTTCACTTAACATTTTACACCAGATTCCAGATGGTTGCAAAAGTAAAGAATATGCTTTTGGAATGATTTATTTCACAAGGCATGAAAACACATAAACAGACTTACATTCTTAACTTTCAAATATATTTATGTTTCCTGAAATGTGTATCAATTACAATGAAAACTTGTCTTATTATACCTGACTAATTTGGATCATTTTTTTTTGTCATTGTGTATGTTTGGCACAATACTTTTGTGTGACAAAATTATTGGCTTTACGTCTGCAGCTGAAAATACTACCAGTGTAAACAAATCTTAAGATTGTTTGAAATTTGATAACTGTCAAAGCTGCATAAACACAATGATAACTGAATGAATACCAAATGAAATGAGGAGAAAATTGAAAGTCCCACAATGTGAATAAGATTTGCCTACTTAGTGTGCTGATGGTTGTCAAAACCTCTTTTGAAATCTTTTTCTGTCAGGCAGCCCTGACATTTGGGATAATTATGGGAAGGCTGTAAGGAAAAAGGGAGGATTAGGGGAGACAGGCAGTTGCCCCTCCATTTTTTAGCTTTTAACTCTCTTCAATCCCATTGTGTTAATCAAAGGTATTAGGGTGTCTCACAGGTCGTGGATAAAAATGGTAAAAGGTATTTGATCAGTGGTGCAAAATATAAAACCAGGGAACTGAATATGCACTAGCAACAGGGGTTAAATTAAAACAAATTAGGATTAGCAGTGTCTGAATAAAAAAATGTAAGCACTCAAATGAACTATTTTGCGCAAGATAAAGTGTTTAAATTAAAGCCTTGTCTGCCAAACAGTGTGGCTCTGACATTGTCTTAGAGGGTCAGTATTCTGAATGCTAAGAGGAATACTTTCCTGGAAGAAAAAATGTGTGATGTCAAACGCATCTGTCTAAAGTTGTTTTGTGCCTATAATTTGTAATTCCAACCTGGTCTTTAATGGTAATATTGCAATGTATGTGGCACATGCAATTGCTAAATGTATTCACACATTGATTTTTTTCTTTAGAAAGTTCTGCTGAATTAGGTTGTTCTTTGTGTCTTTTGAATACTATATTTTCATGCTCATCTAACATGGCTCATTGCTACTTAACGCAAAAAAAAATGTTAACAAAAGGAGGCCTTTTGTCCTATCTTGCCCATTTGGTAGTTAGTAGCTAATTGATCCAAGGATATCAGGTGTTTTTCCTACAATAATCCATGGTATTGGCTTCAACAACATGATTTTTCTGCACTAGGGGAATGTATTATACAGTATATCTAAAGGTAACAGATATACATCAGTAATGGATACAGAGTATAAATATAAATGCATCTGTAAATATATACATAACCAACCTATAGTATAGTAAGTACTTCACACAGGCATGACAAGCTATTTAAAATTCTTATAATAACTACAGTGTGATTAGAAAATGTAAGAAAATAAATCAGTTCCAGAGGAAAGTAACTGAAAGAATAAGACAATCTTTTGCAAACAGAAGGAGGGCATTTAGGCCATGTTGCTCATACAGTACAGTACTTGCTCATCTACAGTAGCTAAGAGAATCTAAAATTTCATCCAGATGTCTCATTCAAGATCTTAGAGTTGGAGTCTCAACCACCTGGTTGAAAAGCCTGTTCTTGACACCCTATCTTTCGTTTATTTCGTTTATCCTCAATGAATTCCCTTGACATTTCCAACAGTGACCCCATGTCTCCTTGTTTCACTACTGAATGAGAAATAGTCCCCTGGGTAAAATATTCTGTCCCCTTTAGGATTCCTTATATCAAATTGCCTCTCAGTCTTCTTCGCACTTAACTGAAGATTAAATAAACAGCAATAAGATATATAACTGGCATCAATCAATTAATTAATCAATCAATCAGTGTGAACTGATGCACTGTGCAAGCCAATCAAAGCTGACCCTCAGAAATGTGCTGTAAGTTTTCTATAAGAGAGAACTGAGTAAGAAAATACCCCAATTTACATTGTCATAAATAGTCACACCAAAGGAAAAAAAAGACCTCTATTTGACTTAGAACTCACCAATTTGAAATTATTATAAAGTCTAAAATATAGTTA
The DNA here is from genome assembly GCF_055471065.1 of Atractosteus spatula. Lineage (NCBI taxonomy): Eukaryota > Metazoa > Chordata > Actinopteri > Semionotiformes > Lepisosteidae > Atractosteus > Atractosteus spatula. The sequence goes on along the minus strand of NC_142711.1, from coordinate 22,382,643 downwards.
TTTTTAAATGTAATTGTGCTCTTTCACGTAATATTTCAAGACAATAATAGCAATGTATTCTTTCTCACACTTTCTTAGTATAGTCACTGCTTTTGAGAACAATTCAATGACTTGCAATGTTTTGTTTCTTTTAAATAAAGGTGTTGTCTCATGGGTCACACATAAAAATAAAAGGAAGACAAATTATTCCATTTAAAGTGATAAGGGAAAAGTGCTGGATTAGATCAGGGAAGTGTAAGACAAATTCTCCTGTTGAATCAGTTCTTTTAGAATTATTTTTTTTCAAATAACCTGCTATCTAACAGCTGGAGAGATCTCCCCTCTGGTGCATATCATCTTTCATTACTTCCTTCTATAGGAAACCTATGGCACTAGTTATTGTATTTATACTGATAAGTGAACCCATGAGGGGAAAAAGCATTATGTTCTGCATTGTGGAAACTAATGCAGTATAACTGCAATATAAATTACTCACTTTTCCGTGCAGATTGTTCAGCTGATGAATAGCAACAGCAGTTCGATTTTTTTAATAACAATAACCACGATTTTATCACTTAACACTTGTTTTAAACTTAGGGACAATCAGTGCATGTGTTGATCATTCACATGAATAACAGCAAAAAAACCCAAAATAAATCTTAGTTGTTTAACAAGGCAATTATGATTAATACAATTTGAGAACAATATGTTGTATGTATTTCCACAAACCCTCCTTTATATAAATCATTGGATATTTGAATAGAAGTCATGAGACTCCCCACATGCCTATTTTATTAAAAATGATTAAAAAAGTAATTGCTTTACATGTGATTTGGAGTTAATTAAACAATACTCACTTGACATATGGGCAGGTATCTTACCTGTGTATTTCCAGAAACTATGACTGTACAGACGTTGAGAAACATTTCTGCATTGTTCATATGGAGTATATAAAACTGTACCATAGGTTTTCTGCTACTACAAAGAAATTCAGAGGGAAATCTATAGGGAAAAGAAAAATGTCTGAATGGGAAAAACTGAGATGCATAAAGAAAAAGCAGAGAAACAGAGAAGATAACTTTTCAGAAGCACTTTACAGTACATTGATTACATTATAACAAGTATTAATGTATAAATCCTAATAGCTGAACAAATAATTACAACCCAAGTTTATTTCTATATAGGATAATGGACTACATGTTCCTAACCTGTGTTATTACTTGTTTGATAATAGGATCTTTTCTGCAAGGAAACATTTTTTAAAATTGAATGCATTTTCGATACAGAATAAATCCATTGTTTCAGCATAGCAAATGTGCATGTTCTATAAATTGTTTCCTGCTTTCTAAACCTAAACTCTTTAACAATAGATAATACATGAACATTTGTGATCTACCTCACCTTATTCTTCAATCTGTTTGCTATGATGTGAGCTTGTAGGTAATAAACCTTGTTAGAATTATGATCTGCATCTGTTAGACAGCAGCAATCACAGACCCCAGATCTATAAGGATTTTTTTTAACATTCAGAGACCATTCAGCCCTTTTAACTCTATGGGTTGTGAGTCAGTAGTAATTGTTACAAGGTTCTTATCCTTATCTTGTTTCTTGAAAAAAAGTCAGGGTTTCAGCTTCAACATGTTTGGTTTGCTTGCTCCAGACTCCTACAACCTTTTGTGTGCTGCCTACTCTGTCATTTTTATAAGTACTTTCCTTTAGGTTCCACTTGTGTCCTGGCTTTGAAGATGTTGACACCTTGAATCACAACGTTTCATGAACTCCTTTGTTTAAGACCAAAATGATTCAACTATTGTTGCCTGTAAGTGTAAGGCATTCTTTTGAACCTAGGAAAGTACATAAATTTGCTCTTTTCTGGATTGAATCCAGAATAGAAATGTGTTTGTACTGTGGTGAATGAAATTGAACACAATATTCAAAAAGCAGTGTTAGCAGTGCATTGTAAAATTTGCTTTAAAATCTACAATTTAACTTCATATCCTAAACTCTGCTATTTTATGGTTGTTCCATGTTATATTTATAACTTGCAGTAGTATGTTTCTACAGTACCTGCATATACTGTAGAGTATCTCACTGCACGTGACAGCATTAAATGTCATGTTCTAGATGTTTGTTCAGTCCTGAATTCTAGCTCAATCTTGTTAACATTTCTAAGTCTGAGGCACGTTAGTGATTTTTTTCCTTGCATAACACCCGAGTGAAATATTCATGTTATACATTCACCATTTTTGTCCCCAAAATCTAAATGTTTCTCTATTTTTCTGCAACACTTAAAGTTAAATTTAATTCAAAGACAGAAGACGTTAGTTCTCTAAGTGGGCAAAAAATAAATAAGAGGAGCAATAAATATATATCATCAATGGTCAGGGATAGAACCCTGTTGTGGTTAATGCTTCCTAATTGTAGTTTTTACCTATTGTTTTAATTCCCATAATTACAGTATGTGGCAGTGGAATAAAGGAAGTGGCCTGTGGTTAACTCGGGCATTCCCAGACTGCAATACAGCCAGTCTGCCTTTCAGTCTGGGCAACCATACTTCTCATCCTAATACGTAGCGGACAATGTTTGAAAAGTACATCTACAAACATTTTTAACATTAACCATCTACAAAATAAGTGAAACGAGTAAGTTGCTTATTGTTAGAAGCATAGTCCTTTAATTCCCACAGCTTTTACATTTCACAGATGAGACCACATCCATTTCATGAGCTACTTTATCCTCAGAAGGACTGAACTCTAAGTTCAACAGGAGGAGGACTATTCCCTGGGCAGGATGCCAGTCCATTGCAGGGCATATGAAAAGAGGGGGGATTTTGAGATGCCAGTGTGTCGTCAGGTCCTTGAACTGAGAGAGAACACCAGGTCACCCAGGGTAAACCCACATGGTCATGATGCAGGAAATATTTCCACACACGAGACACTGCAGTCCTAAATCGAACCATGGGCCTAAGAGTTGTGAATCCTCAATGCTAGGGGTCACTCCACTCTGTTGCTTAATAAGACACTCAATTAATACAAAAGCGCCTGTTTTAATCCTTCGAATCATTAACAGGAAACCAAGCTTTATTTTAAAGACAAGCAATGCGCTTAAGGTTTTTTGTCTCCACACATGGGTGTGTTTCTCAAGGCAGAAAGAAACCCTAAATCACAACATAACAGAGCATCCATCACTATTATTTTAACAAAAAGACATGCAGAATATTTGGTTTGTTCTTGTTACATTTAAAGCAGTTTTGAAGTGTAGAAAAGATCAAGCTTACAAGCTCAGACCCTGCTTTAATACTAAGTCGATTGCATCTTTTTTGTGTTCCATCTAAATGGATCTGCTGTTTGAAAAATTGTCTAAGAATAATGGCTGTTTACAATGAGCCTCGCCAAAGCATTCTGTGCCCATGACTGTGATTTTACCTCTCTTCTATGGAAAAGAAATACAATAGAAGATGTTTGGCCAAGTGGAAAATTTAGTGCAAGACAAACCTTCATCAACATTGTGCTTAACTTTCATTCCACTGTCAGCAGGCCCCAGAGCTGCTGCCATTTTGATATACAAGAAAATTGAGCTGTTATTTTTGCAAAACTGAAGGCAGTTTCGTCGGTTTTAAAAATGCGGCTGAAACATTTTACCGATACCTGTTATTAAGAATGAATCATGGAGCTATAAAAGTAATTCTTTCTCTGTTTATTGTGGATAATGTCATCGTATTATTTGCTTCTGGAGTCTTCTGACTAAAAAAAGGTATTTTTCTCTGGATACAATTATTTTTCTATAAGGCACCATGGCAAAGAATGACAATGATACATTTTTATACTTTAACAAAGAAGGCTTTTTTTAACAAGGTTTCTATGAATATACAGTACTAGAATTTCTTTTCTAAATGTTTTACATGTGCAAATCTGTGGTTTATGAAAGAAACTGACTGTTATTAACATGCAACATCTAATAAATAAAAAATGACGAAGGCATAAAGGCTTTAAATCACTAATTTTAAAAATGTTTTTGTGTATGCTTTAAATACAATTTCTGGCACTCATTTGTACAAAATAATGTTATGGTAACTGAGTAACGGTGATTGTTCATTTCAAAGACTGAAAATTTACTGTAAATCTAATCCATAAGATGATTATATTTGTGCTGTCATGAGACCCATCTCCTGCTGGTTATATTGTCTGTACATTATAAAATAGCATAACCCCATGGTGCATGATCAAATACGCTCAGCTTGAAATGGGCAAGAACACAAACTAGGATTCAGCAAGTGTTTTGAAGATGGCCTTTTAACTTGCAGCCAATTTATTATGGGTGTAAAGTAATGTACTGTATAAGATTTTAGTTTATATAGACCTACATAAGAAAATTGATTGTTTTATCAGTTTATTTAAATTTCCCAGAAATGCAAGACTTGTGTTTTTCAACCTTTTAGGACATCTCTCTGGTGTTAACCTAAACACATTGCACATTAGATTCCAGTGTACAGGGAGAATAGCCTTCCAGAAAAAACTTAGCAGATCAGTGAATCAGTGGGATGCATTCATTCTAGATTTTCTTTTGAGCATTGGTATAAGATTTCTTAATACCCCGTCTTATAATTTGAGCTGTGAAACGTACAGATGTCTGTTGAACATATGGTGAAATACAAGGAAGCATGATGCACTTCTTTTCTGATTTATGGATCCATTAGGAACATTTAACGAACATGGCAGTGTAATGCATTCTATCACAATAGGGTAACTATTGTAACCATTTTTTGCCATTTAAAATATTCATTTAGCTTTAGTCCTTTATCCACATGAGCAAGAACTTTGCCATCATAAATACACAAACATAGAAACATCTAGGTGTACCTTGTGAATGCATACATGTATTTGCCAAATGATGAATACATTTTAAAATTTAATTTAAGAATTCTTTTTGTGTTCTTTGAACTCGCAAAGAGAACAGGAAAGCTGTGAGTGGTTTGTGCATGATCTAACGCTATCTATTGATTTTCTTGGCTTCTTCTGACATTTGAAATTTGCTTCAGGAGCAGATTTTGTTTCCATTTTCTTCTGAACAGTGCTTGGATATCTGGACAGCTGTCATCTAATTAATCTAAGTAATCAATGGCAGCCTCCGGTGTATGTCGAGAATTACGGCACATAGCAGCACCTGTTGTCTCCAGCTCACTTCTGTGAAAATACAAGTATTACACACTTGTAATACGTACTGTACAAGAACTGGTATGTGCTTATTTTTAGTCAACTCTTCCATAATGCAATATGAGGTCATTATGTATTGTATGAATCGTAGGTTTTAGCTTAGTGCTGTCAAGCCAATGCAAATTTTTTAATATCCGTCTTCATACCATGTTCAATACCATCACACCATCAATTTTTTTTCACATAAATCACGCATTTTCAAACAAAAACAAATGGATTCATTTGTTGTTACTCTTCCAATAGACTAGTTAACTAGAGAAAAGAGGCCAGTTTGAGGAGAGGAAATAACTAATTTATTGGGATGTTGCATTATTCATGAGAACATAAATAAGTCTTCTCACAATGAAGGTATCCCCAAAGTACAATATCCATGCTAATTCAGATAATTCTGACTGATTTTCTTTAAATTAAAAATGATAAAAGCTCAAAATGCATAATAACCAAGGAGCTCCCTTTTTTAAAAAAAAATATATTTGGGGGGAATAGAACATTCTCATTCAAAGCAGATACTGTATCCCCCTAAATAAAACAAACTGATGTGAAAAGTCAGGAGTAAGGAGCACTAATGCTTGGGCTACATGGAAGATTCATTGCACCTTATTAATGTGATAAATGGGTGCAAAAATACTCATTTCTCTCTGAAAATACTGAAAATTCCAATTTTGCACAAAACAAGACTGCAAAGCAGTATGGGTAGATTATTGAAAAGTCTTTTCAGATTTGTAATTAGCAATCTAAAACACCAAGATGTCTCAAATCCTCACCTCCTCCACTCCACAAAAAATGGCAAGCTTAACAATACTTGGATAGTGATGTACTTTCTTTGTCCCTGTGAACATTTTGTCATGCACGTATAAACATAATGCCATAAAGCTTGTGTGTGTCGAGCCCAGCCAAGAAAATTACTGATAAAATTTGGATAACATTAGTCTTTTTATCCTCTATGGAATTCATTACAACCTGGCAAATATCCCCAGCATTTTGCTATACAGAAATTACTTTACATTTTAACAACTTTGAAACATATCTAAAATGTTCACATTGTTTATTCTTCTTGTGCAGAAAATAAAACAAAAATGACTGGATATACACTATCCTAAGCAACAGGGATTCAAAGTAGCTCGACCTGTTATGCTCAAGGGGAGCCCTTTAGCCCTGACATCACTGGTTCATACCTGGGTCAAGTTAAGAGCCAGAAACTGAGGTTCTCCAAACAGCAGTATACACATGACTGAGCCTTGCTGGGATTGAGTGGGTTTGAGCCAGACAGGATTGCCTAGATTTGCTATGCAACACTGACCATGGCGACCATGCCTTGCCATGTAGTGTCGGAAATGGGAGGTGCATCACTCCTCTGTGTTGTGTTGACACCACTGTAATGCAGCGTGGACGCTGTAGAATGCCAAATGATCAAGAACCTTGTCTATGCTCCTCCTATGCTAATACAGGAAATGTTAAGGTGAGCTGAGAAGATTTCCAAACCCTGATTGAATTGAGAAGGCATCAGAAGATTTGGAACTTCTATGCTGGTCATTCCATACAGGATGAGTTCCTCAGCCAAGTAAGACATTCAAATCAACAGTACCTTATATTAGATAGATTGGCTCATCTGGTGAAGCACCAGCTGTAGACTATATGGAACAGAGCAAACATGCAGTAGAACAGTGTGAAAACAGCGCAAAAATAATTAGGTGTAAAATAAACAGAGAAATAACTTTGTGAAATTACAATAACACAGTAACACAATAACAAGTCTCAAAGGCCTAATGGAGGTACTAACGGCACAACTGAACTAATGTTCCGCAAAATTTGAAAGACTCATGATCATACAGCCTTCTATCATCAAAATGCCATTCACTGCATTTTGAAATTAGATGTATATTAATATACACAGTATATAAAATGTAAGTATTCAAATGTTTATGAAACGGAATTCAACCAAAAGAAATTGCCCTTGCCTCCACTACAGCAACTGTTCACCAAGATTTGTGAAACAAAACAGGAAATGGAACAATTTTGTTTTCAAGTGAGAGAGGAAGCAAAACGGCTCCAAGCAACAAGGAAAAATGGGTGTGCATGCATTCTTATCCACTGAAACATTTAAGACGGAATATAAAAATACAGCTGTTGGTGTCATTTAAATTGCATCTTTGCTTTGTGCACAATTTGACATACACCCCCTGAAAAAGGATTTCAAACACTGTCTTCTTCTGTCATGCCAAGCTCAGAAATAAAAGCATACTTAAAATAACTGCTGTCCTACTGTAACAATGTCAACTGTTTTATAAAGTTTACAGCAGACTATGAAATGTCCTAGTTTTAAACTGTATTCTCTACTAATACATGCATATTACATTTTGGAAAAAGTTGCCATTTTTGGATACATTATGTTCTAAATTCAGATTCGACTAAGTTGTCCATAAGTCTGATAAAAGTTTTTTTTTCTGAAATGTGTACACTGTCTTTGTAGTTTATATTAATTTCTCAAAGATGGGGGTGAGTTTATAATGATGTAGAGCTGGTTCACCAAATGTAGGCAATCAGTGATTACAGAGAAAAAAGCATAATGATATAACAAAGAAAATAATTAGAATGGGTGTGAACAATTAGACATCTGTTCATTTAACTACACTTTTTACTCAAAGTTTACCAGTTCTGTAAGCAGGAAATTACAGAATTATGCTATAGTTTATCTTAACATTTGCCCATTTTAGGGGATTAAAATATACTCATTTGCATCATTATCACTGACAAGAAAACACTATGTTGAAATAATTCCTTACTCTGGATCCGCTGAGGTGATTTTTAAGTGCCAAAACATAATCAGTGTTTCAGCTGTGCCCTTTCAAGGACAGAGCTGGTTTGTGGACTGATAAGTATTCACTGATTGTTTGGGGTTCCACTGAGAGGATGTTATTGGCATTTATGTTCATAAAGGTTAGGAAGGGATAACCGAGATGGTCTGATTTACTTCACTTTTCTCCTGAGCTGGTGCCATTTGAACAGACCCAGAAGCCTTTAGAAGTCCTTAGAGTTTCTTTGGCATTCCTTAGGTTTCACTAGTGACACAAGACCCTTGCCTGGGAATAGGAACAGAACATTTTAACTTCTCTTTCTTTCCAGTAATACTTTATTTGAATGTTGCTATATACTGGCTTCATCATCCCTTCATGATCAAAATGCATTATAGGGACATGCACAATGACATAACATATGCTCAAGGGGTCATGACATGCATTTTAGCATCATTTATAGAGTGTTGTACAATGCAATGCTAAAACAAATGTCATGACCTCTTATGCATATGTTGTCATTTGCGCATGTCCCTATAATGTATTATTGTGATTATAACATCTTGTGTAGCAGTTATGAAGGGATTATGAAACCATTATGCAGCAACATTCACATAAAGCATTACCTTCTTTCCTTATTGTACACATTTGTTAAAACACTGAGGTGATGATGGAAATGAGTACTTCCATATTAGCAGAGGCTTTGGTCCTATGGTGAATGGCCATAAATTATACAAATAGATGATTTGATCTACATACTGTAGGATTAATGATTCTTTTTGCTGCTAACTAGCAAGCCAGAAAGCAAAACGAGGAGGATAATCTGAAAATCCCTGTTGGTTTTACTGGGCAGATTTGAAAATTATTTTGTCATCAACTGCTAAGGCATTTTCAGTTTCATGTCACTCCAATGTCATTTCATTTGTTAAAGCTTTAACATGAATAAAGGAGAAACTCCCACACACTGCAATATGCAAAACACATTTATTTTTTTCATTTATCGTAGGAACACAAACAGCTAACTTTTTTCTGAGGCCTTCATAAGAGCATTGAATTCACAAACCAACTCACAATTCACAAGTGCCAAAACATAATATATAATAGATTCCATCCATTTTCTAACTCTTTATGCAATTCAGGGTCATGGAAGAGCAGAGCCTATCCTGGCAAGCAATAGTGCAAGACTGGGTACACCCTGTGTGGGACACCAGCCCATCGCAGGCACAGACAGGCACACTCTCACACCAGGGCCAAGTTTCCCAGAAGCTACTTAGCCTACCAAGTATGTCTTTGGACTGTGGAAGGAAACTGAAACATCTGGATGAAACCCAGGAGAGCACAGGGAGAACCTACAAACCCTAAGCAGGTAGCTCCCCAGGAACTGAACCCGGGACCCCAGCACTGTGAGACACCAATAATGTTATAAGGTTAATGTGCTTTCCGTTCTTTTATGTTAACTTGGAATGGGTTTCAATATTGTTAGACAACATTAATCTCTGGACAGAATTCTGTCCCCCGCGATCCTGTACTGGATAAACCTATTAGTAAATGGATGGATGCCAACTGAAGTGTATTGTTTCTTTTTATTTTCTAATACGAGACTGATTTATTTTGAATGAATTTACTTTGAGAACAGCTGTTAATTAACAACAGATTTGTTAGGAAGTATAAGTGGCCTAAACAAACATAAAATAAACATGCTGTAATTAATGAAGGCATTGAACTAAAATGTGTTGTTTTGTCTTTGTGTAATAGTATGGAATTTTTCAGAATTCAGTGCATGGGAGCATTCCATTTTGTCAAGTTTTAACCAGTTCTTTATGCACCTGTAGAAAAAGTTGAATTGTGTGGATGACCTGCTACGTCAAATCTCTTACATGCAATTTTAGGAAAGCTGGTCTCTGTCTATAAACTTAGAAAACACCTTTGTACAGATTACATGAAGTGCTGGAAAGTACAGAACAAAAGAACACTACTACTCTGCATCATCCATCCATGGTTGATGTGTTTTTTGAAAGCCTCTGGTCATAAGATATGATTGTCTTATCATGGGTTTTAGATTGAAGTGCTATGCGTCCTATAGTTGTGAAAACTGCCACTGGGTGAAGTCATAAATATTTAAGTTAACATCTGTTCAGCCGCAGGTATACATCTGTACAACTAAAAATGATTTTCTATCAAACGACTTGCATAAATGCATGACCTGGCTGCCTTTAATCTGCTCCAACTAAAGTGTTGTATTACGCTTGCTAAATAGGACCTTTAGGGGCTTTGGGGCAATGTTTAGAATCCATCTAGATCAGATATGGCAATTGTTATAAGCAAGGGAACCATAAAGGAATTACAAAGGAAATAATAAGATTGCATAAAAGCTCTTGAAGGAAGCTTGAAGATTGACTGTCAGACTTAACTTTTTTTTTAAAAAAGTATATTTGCTTAACTTAGTGCCAAGAAACATGAGTGATGTTGAGTAACTTTGACCTTTACTTAAGGCCTCTGTGGCCAATGTAAAAACACCACTGAGGGCTCAAATTTATTTTTTCTAAGTCAAACTTTACTTTTTCCCCCACCCACAAAATCCAAACAAAGTGGTTTTAAGAGATTTATTTTTTGCTGGGCTTATTTTTGACAAGGCATTGTTTTCATACACAAGTCTTTTCTACACCTCAGTATTTATGTTAAGTTGAATAAGTTGCCCACTCAGGACTTGCATGCTCAAATATACTGTAGATATCAGGCTCTGCAAGATGTCAGGCAATTTACAGAAATCCTTCCAGATCAGCCAGAGAACACATGCTTATGGGCACATGCAAAGGTTAGTCTGAATTATCAATAGGGTTAGTTAGGAGTGGAAAATGTTCAGCAAAATATGTACAGTACAAATATACAAATATAAAATATGAAAAGGTGCCCTAGATTCACCCAAGTGTCACAAGGCAGGAGGGGAATCATTTGTCTCAAAGTGCCCATTAGTCCTGCTGATTATGCTCAATCAGCCATTATTATTAATCTTTTTGACTGGTGCGTTCATCCAAAGCAAGTTAAGGAGGTTACAGTTGTCTTTCTTAAAACATTCAGGCTTGTCTACCTATTACCAAGGATAGGTTTTGTTGGAGCAGTCTGGGAATGATACCTCACTCACTAACTCAGGACTTGTTCCACAGTCCTCCTGTCAGGAGTCAGAATGCTGCCTCTGATCCACACAACTGCCTGGCAACCTTTATCAGCAATTCTAGAACTTCAACGTTTGACGCAGAGAAGTTGAAAAAATGCTTTTCTCCACATTGCAATGTTTGGGATTGTTTACTTCTACATTAATTTGCCTACTGCATATCCCTCTGACCCTGGACAGGCTTCCCTAAGGAGACAGATAGAGGCAGATTTGAAATCTATTCAATAATCAAGAAAAAGGTTTCATATATGCAAATGAAGATATTATGAAATGCACCTTTTAGGTCCTCCTATAACACATTGCTACAACTCACAGCTCTGTTGTTTCACAATAACTATTATCAGTTACGAATGGCAAGTGTTTTGTAATGTAAAGCGCAGCCTATTTTTATTGCAGCACCTTCAGTGAGAATTATTGAACACAAGGGGACAAGAGCAGTGAAGAGAGAGGAAGAGTACCTTACAAGTACAGTAACCTTGGAGAAAGTATGTGCCAAGATCAACAATAAAGTCTTGAAAATCCTCTCAAAGTCTAATGTAAAAGCTGCAGAACATTTAAGAGGCAGTCTGATTTATTCTTCAGTGGCTTTGCTTTTTTAAATAACATTACATAGGATTTTTTTTTACTTTCCTATTGACATTTTAAGGAACAAAAAAAGCGTTAATCACTGCACCATATAGACAGATAAGTGGTTTTCTCAAAGCTTCAGATGTAAATAATTAGAATTTATGAAGCCAAATCCTTGAATTTGTCCCAGTGGGCATTCTTTTCACAACCACAAAAGCAGATAATATATACATTATATTGTATCACATTACCAATTTTGTTTCTAATTCAGTCAAGTTTTGTTAATTTTATGATACTAGTTTCTTTTTTTAAAAAAAGCAATAATTTTAATACGTACCCCAACATTGGATGGAAACCAGACTGTAGGACAAGTGTAATGAACGTTTTTATCTTGTGCTCAATTCTCTTTGTTAGTAAGTTTTAGAGTCTACTTAACAGATCTGTATTTAGCCTTTGGTATCCGAGGAGAAACAAATGACCTCTAATTGGTCATTAAAAGGAAGTAAAGTTCATATGTACTGCAAATGTACAAAAACTGCACACATACCCATTGTCTTAAAACTGAACTGAATGACCTTTTTTATCTATTGGTATTTATGGTATTATAAGATGATTAACTAGTCAAACTATATTTCTTTTTCACTTCTTTGCTTCTGTAAAACAGTTGGTCACAATCCATCCTTTTCTGCAAAAGTACTGAGTCAATCCTGATCCAAACTAATACAAATTGCAATTAAATTTGTACTTCCATGTCTTCTTAACAGAAATCCCAGGGTATTGATTAATATATTAGTCTTAAATGTTATACACACAAGCAATATTCCCTCCGTCACAGGATGTGGGCTTTGGACAGAGCGGGTACAACATCCTTATTTGGAGCGAGCAAGCAACCACAATCATTTTATTATTCACTCAGATTATGTTTAAGATCTCAGTTTGTACGTTGTAATGCACTCACATTCCTTCTACGTTAGCAGAAAGAAAGAAAACCATGACTAACCTTTACAGATGGCCTGAGTTGCCACAGATTTAATTGTTTCTGAATGCCTTTGAAAAATACTATGTACCGACATCAGGCCTGAGCATCTCGTCAATTCATTATACTGTATTACTTCCTCCTAGAGAACGAATCGAAAATTGAAGATGTCACAGTCCTCACAACTACCTAACCACCAAAGCATGGCTGATGGAGTGTGAACTGAAATCAGATTTGTCAGGGCTAATGCCAGGAGTTGTAACGGAATTAACTTCAAAAGCATCAGCCAGTCCCATGGGTAACAAAGTATAACTTTATTCCTCCTGAGGGGATAAAAAAAAATTAAATTAATTTATGTGTACATTAAATTTGCTGATTGTTTTTAATATAGCAAACATTCATGTTTTCTATGTGCTAGACCGCTTTCTCTGCTGGGTAAGTCTGAGTTAGTTTTGAGTCCCTCTTCTGCAACCCCTCCCACACATTCTCACAACAACCCAGCAACTGCAAAAGCAATCCCATATGAACATAAAGCAATAAAGGACGTTTTTCACTGTTAACAGAACAGCGCAGAATCACCTAAGGGAGCTCACAAAATTAAACTGAATGAAATATCAGAATACTGAAAAACTACGTTTAGAAAACCCCAGAGAAACACAACTCTTTTATATTTAATGTCTGAACATTAACGGTGTTTCCTTTGGAAATTTGCAGGCATAAGACCTTCAGAAAATGATCAAATAAATTGAACTTGAAATCAATTGAAAAGCCCGGTTTTCCACATACTTGCTAACATTTGTTACACAAATCTCGACTTCCTCCCTTCCTAAATAACCTTATTATTTTTACGCATGCGTCTGTATGAAACATGAAAAATAGACAGCATTTATTGAAGCAGCAGACCCCATGCAAAGAGTTTTGCTCAATTCCTTTTTCTTGAAATACAGCAGATTCTAAAAACTTTATATCATTCAATACTTCCAAGGGTACCGCAGTGGTTCGTATTGCTGTCTTGCAGCGCTGGAGCCCTGGTTCAATTCTTGGGGTGCTATCTGACCAGAGGTTGCATGTTCATGTGGGTGTTTTCTGGGTTTTCTGGTTTCCTCCCACAGTCCAGAGACATGCTGGTACTGTAGATTAACTGGCTTCCGTAAAAACTGACCTTGGTGTGTGTGTGTTTGTATCTGTGTGACCTATGAGGGACTGGTGTCCTGTCCAAGGCTGTGTCCAGCCTTGCACCTGATGCTTCCTGACATAGGCTGTGGGCCACCCTGAATTAGATAAACAGTTAACAAGGCAATGTAATGTGAATCATTTCATATTACTCTTGATTTGGAATGGAAACCATGACACTCTTTTAACATCTCAAATCTCTCCATGCATTAGTTCAGTACCATTTTCCAAATTCAAAATTCTTAAAGATTCAAAGAGGAGCTACTAAAACTCTAAGAGTTGCATTATTCATTGAGTAGCCTCCGGGTTGAGGATGATTATATTTTTCGGGAATCCAAAGGTGAATGTTCCTAACATTCAGTGCTGTTCATTAGTAGGCAAGGGCATTGCTTTATTGATCCCAAATATATCCATGAACATGAATGCAAATATTAATGACATCAGAAAATGGTATATGTATATAATGGTCTGTCTTGTCTTCTCCTGTTATTGCCTGAAGCATAGTTTTCTATACATGCATGAACTTCTTGTTACATGACGAGAGTTAGCCAAGAGATGTATTAATCTGGATTATACACTGTTCCGGAGCAAGAGAAAGTTAGAACAAGGAATGATTAAAGTAAAGTTCTGTGTATGAGAGAACATTTGTGATTTTTTTGCTTTTCAGTTTTCTTGGTCGCAGCAGGGATAGCCCAACCTCAACAGCAGGGAGGCCCTTCAGCCCCCATGAAGTCAGTACCAATGATTGTGCTGTAGCTTTGTGCACCAGGACTGCGTATGCTGTTCAGTATATATTCCAGATGATGCAACTGCTTCTGCCTGTTCATCTATTGAGAACTTTGTGCCTAGAACCCTATTTGAAGTGACTCCAAGACTGAAACATCAAAGTGCTGGATCTTACATGACTCGTTTGCCCAGGTTGCAGGGTGAGGATGAGAGGTTGGGCTTTGGAAATTCACTCTTCATTCAATAAGGACAATCTTGATTTACACATTGTAGATATTGAACTTGTACTTTCAAAAGGTCAATATAACTTCCAAGTGTTGTGCCTTAATAGTTTACTCATTCAAAAGCACAATTGTTTTTCAGGAGTCTAGGACAAGAAAACCAGGCATGTTATTGAGCACAGATCCTTGAGACAATTATCTATTAAAAACAAATAAGCGAAATAGGCCATAAAACCTCCCTCCATTTGCAAACATTCTTAATTTTTATTGCCACAGTTTGAGACTAGGCTGTGTCATTAGGCGATTGTGACTAGGATGCTAAAGGGGTGTATTAAAAATGATATAAGCACCACTTACAGTACATGGTATATGCTTCTTCAGAATCATTCTTCCACACAAGAGGGACTCCTAGATTTAGTTGAGGGAAAAAACGACTGAAAGAGTCAGAGCGATTTGTAGTTTTACAAGCCCTACAACTTAAGTCACACTTTTGTGGCTCATGAGATGGTGTTGGCTTGGCTCACTGACCAGTAAATGTTTACTAGATACCCCCAGTTCCCACCCCCCTCAACTCTTCTCCCCCTTAATTTTTCTCAGCAGAAAGATGTTCTCTATCTGCTGAGGTTTAGATACAAGATTCAAGCTGTTATCCAGACCCACATACACATATAGGAGGAAAGTATGTTGCTACCCTGACAAGCACCCCCTAACAGGCTTGAGACCTGACAATGTTTGAAGCTATTTTCCTCCTACCTAGTCTTTTAACTCCTTTCACTTCTGTGGAATTTAATTCGCTTTGAACACTAATTGCTCAAACTAGTAATAACACCCAAATATTTGGTGTATTGAGCATGTTCAGTCAGTGTTTTAGTCATAATTAACTCATCAAAAAGGCTGGCTCTGTTTTGGGACTGAGCCTTGACCCCCTGGAGGTGGTGGCGGCGAGAAGATTGCTGACAAAGCTCACAGCCATCATGAACAACGCCTCTCATCCGCTACATGGCAGTTATTAGACAGCGGAGCAAAAAACTGCCCTATGCTAGGACTGCTAGCCCTTCATCTGCTCATCTATGGACAGCATGTTGCACTAATGTACTTTTTTGGACACTGCATTAATATACTGTTTTATACTGTGGCACCTTCAATCTGTATATACCTATGCGCATTTTGCACATACTTTGTTTTGCAGTGACTCTTAGCATATTTTGCACACACCTAACTCTTTATTTTACTTTGTTTTGCTGTACTTTTTTAATTTTTAGTCTACCTTGATGTCCGTTTTTGCTTGTCTTGGGCTGCTGTAACACCTCAATTTCCCTTCAGGATCAATAAAGTCTTATCTACTTAATCAGGCTTAAATTGACTAAGGGCTATCCGCCAGGATACCCATGCATAGAGTATTGACCAAAGAGTTGCTGCAAAAATGGACATGGAGATAGTACAGAACACAATGACTTAGATAAGGGATTATGTAGTAGAGCATTTATAGTTTAACTGATTAAACTTGGCTGTTGTCATCCTTCCCAAGCTTTTGTTAATAAATTAATAATAAATTTCAAAGCAGCCGTCTTATGTTCACCATGTTAAAAAAATGTTAAGGTCTTTAAAAATGTTTTTACACCCTTCTCTTGATCTGATCTTCATGATTGAATCTTTGGTTGAAAGTCATTACTTGACTGAAAAATCTTACTGAGAGCTGTATTTATCCTGAAATCATGACTATCACTATTACTGCACACAGACAGAGGCCACTGAACTAATTGTGTGGCTTGTTAATGAACTTTGCATACCTAAATTAATTAAGGTTTGCCAATACATGATCAATCATGACCTTTCCATTTTTAAAGTGTTTAGAAGTGTCAGGACAGCAAGTTTGAAATAAAATGTGAAAACTGCACAAGGGTCTAAATACTTCCGCAAGGCACAGATTATACAGTATATGAGCAAGAATAGATCTGGTAAATAAAACAAATTCATATACAAATATTGTATATACTGTTAACTTAAAAGATAAATAGATCTCCTCTGATGTGTTAACTAAATGCTTCAATCTGTAAATTCCTACCACAGACTAGTTACTGCAACAATTCTAAAACAGGTATTGTTGAAACAACTATGCTTTTTTTTTCAGCATACAGTACATTAGTGTTGTTTATAGTAAGTTTCTAATATGCCATCAGAAACAAAATCTATAAGCCATTACAAAGACAAAAATGCAGATTTCTCATCTACAGGCTAAAACATCTTACAAATGGAACTTATTAAAATTTAAATATTAAGATATCTGGCATATTTTAATACATATTTAAAATTAAAAGTATTGATTAGATAACTGGTTTAACATATTAATATTTTAAAATCTATAATACCATATTTGAACTTCCAATTTTACTTATGAACAGACCAGAATTTTACTGTTCAATAATATATTATTTTCACATATAACACGTTTTGGTTTTCCGAGCCCCAGTATGGACCAAGTAATTGTGGTTGCTCCTCACTTGCTGCTGCAGGCTTGTGTCTGCCCCAGGGGAAATGAAGAATCATAAACACACATATACTGCCAAACCGAGTATCATCAAGTGCCTTTTTTGTGCTTGTTTACTTGCATGCTGTTTGTTGGGGGTTTTTTTTCTAGAAGACTGACAGTATTTTTACTGTTATCATTCACTCACATAGTGACAGAAATTACGGATGTACTTGAGGTCAGGAATTTCCCCCATCGGACTTTATCCCAAGAAGCAGCAGCTAAACTCCCCTGTCATGGTCTACATTTGAACCAACTACCCTCACTCTCCAGCTCCTTCCTGCTCTCCGAGAGAAAACCTTCAAGCCAGTTACAAACCCTTCACCGCACCCTGTGCCTCAGGTGTGTGGGTTTTTCTTTTCACTTGTAACTCTGTAAAGTACTATTAATGTTTTTCATTTTAATTCCAGTTTTGTTTCTAAAACAATCTTCCCCAGGTCATGCTAGCCCC
Organism: Atractosteus spatula; assembly: GCF_055471065.1. Lineage (NCBI taxonomy): Eukaryota > Metazoa > Chordata > Actinopteri > Semionotiformes > Lepisosteidae > Atractosteus > Atractosteus spatula. The sequence continues at coordinate 22,364,846 of NC_142711.1, read as the reverse complement.
CCACCCATCTTTTGTGGCAACAGCTTTTCAAGCCATATTAAAATCGGTTTAAATTTTCCTTAGAAGGTGTTGCTCAATATTTCATTCCGTGATGATCAGAAGCTCATGAACTGTATAGTTTTTTTCCTTGAAATTAAGCTGAAATGTTAACCTCAATGACTTAAGACAGAATTGCCTTAAATTCATGACAGACAGTACAATCCTAGACATTTTATAGCATATCCACACCACTCAGGTTATTACAAACCAGCACGTACAATAGTAACCTGCTTGATAGTTCATAGACACTGATTTCCGTACACCAGCCAGAATGAGAATTTTAAAATCACTGCAGACTACTTATTTTGCTGTGCTTTTGGATTTTGTCCCCCCCCCATCCAGTTTCATTTAACAGGATAACTGGCAGCTTCCCTGCTCTACAGCCCAGGGCTAGCTGCTGGCATGGAACACTTAGCACTGGCAGGTTACCCTGAGGGCAGAGATACCATGAAGGACAAGGCCAATGGCCAAACATCCTGTAATACTGTGTGCTGAGTCTGTCACAATAGATGCCCAAATGCTTGAGTTCTAGAACTGGAACTTGGCTAGATACACAAGAACTGGATTCTGCGATGCTGGTATACTGTAATATCTGCCAGAACAATTCCTCTCCCTGTTGTTGTTGTTGTTGTATGTTTGAACACAGGCTTTTTCATAAATTTTGTCATCGGCAAAACCTTTTACATCTGTATCAAAACCGTTCACATATTTACCTGTGGTAAAGCTTTCTTTTTGATTTGGAAAAACAAAAGGCTGGATTGAGTCTGAATGAACCTACCTGAAGAGAGGCTGAGAGAAAAAGGGAAGAGAAACTGAGCAAATTCACACAATTTAGTTTTATAAGTTTCTTATAAAAAGAGTTTTATTTAGTTTCTTGGGTATGTTTATTTCATTGTCATCTCACTAAACATTTTGTTTTTTCTTATTTGTCAGTTTGGGTGGTGAAGAGGGTAATCAATTTAACATTTCTCACGTGAACATGTGTTTGTCGTATTTCAGAGGGAGGGACAATTGACTCGACAGGTGCTCAGTGTTGTCACAGCAGGCATGTTCAACAGAATCTTTATTCCACTGGAAAATGGAGCAGCTGAAGATTAATGCACAACTTCCTTTTTCTCTTCTCATTTCTTTTTTTGTGATTACCAAAGTCACGAGATAAGTAGCACAGTGGTAATCATGTGCAACTGGAAATAATTTCAAATAAAGAAAAGTGCCTAATAGGAACGGGAAAAACAGCAGGTGTTAAGCTTCTTAGTCACACTGTAGAACTTCAACAACAATGAAAAAACTATTTTTCCTCTGTCATGTAAGAAGGAACAATGCAATTTCTGCTCCATTCAGCCATACCTGTGCCACTGCTTCCACCTAAATTGAGCAAGTTAGCTTAATCACTTTGAACAAACTTCCAAGGTTAGATGTAGGGCTGGTACACTCAATTACTAGTGGAATTACATCAAAATTGAATTATCGTAAGGTGCCCTAAAGATGTAAGCTTATGTGAACCTTTTAACAGAGAGTAAGTGCAACATCTTTCACAATCAGCAGTCTGTGTGATGTGCTTGTGCTGTTGAACTGGGTGGTTCTGTGCCATTACAAAGGCAGCTGCATTGTAAAGTCAATTGGCCTACTTTGTGCTTTAACTGGGGGATTCTGAAGGACAGAGGAATGAGCCCTATCTAGAATACCAGGGACTGAATGCTGAAAACATGTGCTATCGACATCTGGGAGTGTTGTATACATATTTTATTACTTTCAAAGAAACATTTTCATTAAGAACACGCCAAAATGGTCGTAATGGATTTTATAATGCACAGTATCAAGATTGTCCCAGAACTAAAACTACTGGTACGGTAGAGTCCCAATATATGTGAGGGTTGGTGCAGAGAACCAACATGAATAGCCAAATTCACATACAACCAAGTCCACCCCTATACCGTCTCAATGTACTAAAGTATGTAATATGCATGGTGAAAAGAAAAGCAAACCTCACTGATATGATAATTAAAGTACTAGTTTAAAGTTATTTAAAATAACATTATCGACTAAAACAAATAATAGTCATCTCAAACGTACACAGCAGTAATCAGCTAAAATATACATGAACCCTCCTCCATCTACTTTCTCTGACATCGCAGCTACTTCTCTGCTCTGTGACCAGCATGTCACATTGTAATGAAAAGGGCAATAAAACAGTCAGTGAAGCCTGCAAAATCGTGTCCGGCCTGTCATTCCCCACCCTGCCTACAGAACCAGGAGCGTTCTTTACAACACAAAGCAGGGCCATGTTGCGGAGGCTGGGAAGTGGGTACTTGAGCAGAGGGCAGGGAGAGGCTCACTCACTAGCTAGAGCCGTCTCGCGGTCTTGACCTGTTGTGCAACCAATTGGAAAGCTGCGCTGATGAACCCTTTGGCTCGGTCTCATCCCACTCTGCTCTTCTGCCATCCAAGATGCCAACTGCCAGAGGGAATCGCAAATAAGCAGTTGCGACCGGTAAATCCTATCGAAATTAGGACATGTTGTCTTGATGTGATCATTTACTTTTCACCCCCCAAAAATTGCCCCTATTAGTGTTAGAAAACATTTAAATAACCCTTACATTAATTTCTCCCTTAGATGGATCAGAATCAGTATTTCATGGGAAGGAAAAAAACCCTGTAAGCAGTGATAAAACATCTGACCTTGAGCTATATTTTGACCACTTTGTGCAACACAAAACCCAGCTTGTGAAGCGGAATGAACACCAATGGTTGTTGACCACAGCAGAAGGGGTTTGTTTTGCTTGTTTCTTTGTGAATTCGCCTGTGCTATCTTTCTGTGGCAGGATGCCAGGAGGAAGTGTTGTCTTTTGTTGCAACAATGTTATCACTCTGGCAGCCCAGGATGTGCAACTCATGTCAGGATCTACAGTTTCAGTTCATCATGTTCAGCATCACCAACATACAAAAAGACAACAAAGGAAACATCGTGACGAAGAAACCCACAATCGGTCTAAGGTAGATGCTGATTACATGGTAAGTAAGACATGGCAGTCTGCTATGTCATCAAAACTTATGTTAATTAATTGCATACACCTGTTCCTTCAGCCACTAGGTGGAAGATTTCATATGTTCACTTGAAAGTTTACCTTCATAACCTCAATATTTTCTCTTCATATCTTATTCAACACATTCCAGTGAGAACTGCAGCATCCAGACTGGTAGATTAAGAGACAGCTTAAATGTAAAGTAACAGAATAGAAGTCAGAATAGAAAATTAGAATGCATTTTTAAATAAAAAACAGATAAGAATTGATTGCTGAACTTTTTTAATAACATGCACATAATGAATTTAGCTCAATCACATTTATGTGAAACTCTCCTTCTAAACTTAAATTTCAATTAATTCTCGAAGAAAATACTCAATTGTATTTTACTGACAAAAAGATGTAGACGTTCTCTGCAGAGAATTCCTGTGATCTTTCGCTTTAGGTGAAATGTAATTGAAAATTTTATACTTAAAATTCACAGACATTTACATCACCAAGTAACCAGAGACATATCAAAAAATAAGACACAGTAGGTGGCATTCTTACCATTAGACCAAATCTTCAAAACAAATGCCCCAGTATGGTAATCTGTGCTGCAGGACCTGCCACTCTTCAGATACTGCATGTTAAACAAGATCCCAATTACTTAGACATTAAAAATCACAAGCTGCTTTCTAAAAGAACAGGAATATTAACCAAAGTGCCTTTGCTAATTTTTGCTCTGGCCTTGGCCAATGACTGTCCTTAAGTTCCCCTTTAAAACGACAGGTAAAACAAACTAGCTTTTTTCGCAAGGTTGGGGCAGAAAGACTGGACTACTCCTGCAAGAATGCAGTATTTTAGTTAAGCAGATCTTGTGTTTTTAAAAAGATTTTCTTTGATCTTTGATAGTAATTTATCCGTTTCCACAGTGAAATGAATTTCAGAAATGTACTGTACATCAGAAGCCCTCCTACTTTTCCAGCAAGAGACACTGCCAAGCCTGCAATCACCACTCTGATTTTAATCAAGGCTTTCATCTTTACTCTCATCATATCCGATTAATTCTATCCAAAGAAGGGTCGGATTTAGCATGTTTTGTCTTCCTTCTGATTGCCGTTCCCTGTTAATTGTATACCTGTTTAAGATGTGTCAACTCAATCTCTCTGAGGGTTCACCGTCTTTCACAATCCCTCAGTGGCTGGGGGACATTTTGCTGATGAGGAGCTTTAAGGTCAAATCAGTGAGGTCACTCCGCGATATGCTTGACAAACGTGATTTCCTTATTTACAGTTACATACCATGGAGAAATTCAAACAAGCACAAACAAAGCATATACTTTCCTCAAACAAGCATGTGCTTTCCTAACCAGTTATGTCACATACCTGCCTTTCTGTGAATGAGAGTGATTTTGGGGAACCATTAAAGTCACTTATCAAGGTACACAGTCTGACAGTTTTGTTTAAAGAAAAGCAAAAAATATAAAAAAGGAAGGAACCTAAGCAACAAAGCTAAGCACCTGAACTTTTCTCTCAAATACACAGATTTAAAATTAATACACATAATATACTGAAAAACAGTAATATAGAAAGAGAGCATTAGAGAACATTAAATGCAGAGAAGATGCAAAAATAGCTAAAGAGTTGAATGAAAATTGTTAGAAAATAAAATACAGAAAAATAAGTCTTCTGATAGAAAGAATGCAAACTGGAGTTCTCTCAAGGTGAGTGAAGAGTGACTACAGTTGACTCTTCTGTGATTTTTCTTAGACCATTTTGTAAGTCCTGTATTCAGTGTGCTGAAAAGTAAAATCACAATCCCTTTTCTAGTCTGTTTTTGATGAATAAAGCTGAGGTTTAAGGAAGCATTCTTGTCTGCTTGCCTGATGAATTAGATTTTAAAAATGTTCAGTGTGCTTTGTGTGAAACTGCTATATAGACATACTGTATGTTTAACAGAAAAAGAACATCTTAAGCATAAAAAAATTGTAAAAATGTTTTTATGAATAACCACCAATATTGAGGTTTTCATCTCTATTTAAATACATACATTAACACTGTACATATATATTATGGCATTTTTATGTACAGCTTGTAATAATATGGATCAATGTATTTTACATGGAAAGCTCAATAGCTAATAGCAGCTTTATTCAAACTTTCTGTTTCAAAAGAACAAACCAAGGCCTGAAACCCAAGATTTGTATATACTGAAATGGCTATCCAACACTCCTTTGGGTTTTAACATTTTGGAGAGGAGAACAATAGTCACATTTTCCACACTGTAGTACACATTACAGACCGTCTTGGGAGCAATCTGTTCTCATTGAAACAGTCAAATGGCCATTTAAGGATCTGAAAAACAATGTTTAATTGCTGATCCTAGAAAATAAATACCATCTGTACAAAGTCAACAAGACAATGACATGAAGTATCATGTCATTTAGAATGGCAGTCTTTTGTTCACCAAAATGAGTAAATAAGTGCCTACCTTGTGCATTGCACTATGTTATAAATCTGTTTTTTCTCTCAAACCAAAAACGGACAGGCGTGGTGGGATCTGGCTCGGACACAATAAGGATGAAATAAATCAGTCTGACATCAGCTGCTTTCAAGACTACAGGCAAAAAAGGAATTTTAAATCTATTTCTTTGTGTCCAAGCCTTACTATTTAGGCGGATTATATTCTGTTCAAAGTACATCATTAAAAGCAAAAGGGACATAAATTAACTTTAATTCCAGCAATTACAAAACAAAATGTTTTCTTCTCCAAAAGAAAAATACTCAGGGAGGATTTTGCATTGTTAGTTTATTGGGTTGAGTATGTTCGGTTCATTGAACCTTTAGTTTGCAACTCTGATTAGGCATAAAATGGACACCTAGACATTTCACAATGCAACAGAACTTTCCACAATAATACCTTTATTAAAGTGGTTGACATGCATAGGTGTAAAGATGAATAGGTCTAAGAAGTAAAGAACAAAGAATTGGTTAATGAGGAACTCTTCCTAAAGATTGTCTGTGCTTCTCTATTTGACTTACTAGTGGAATTTCAGCACTAGTTGGATGCAGCTTAAGGAATCTTAAATGCATCCTTAAACTGCATCCAACAGGTTTAAGATTGGGGAGCTGTGCTTTGTCTCTATTAAATCACACCAAGGATAGAGATTGTGAATATGACAATGACACCTAATAACATCATTCTCTAAACACAGTAAAAGTTACCTCATCTCACAAATGCTAGTGCCACGTCCTGTACCTTGATGCGTCATATGCAGTGAAGTCAGCCACTCCAAACTCAAGTGGTAATTCATTAAACCATGCAGGTGTCCAAAGGGGACTCTCATCAACATTAGGGATCTGCTGTCTTGAATTATTTCTGATGTCACAACTGGGCATTTTAATAGCATCATTCAGACTTACAGTAACGTACATTTGCATTTTCATTTTTGAGAAATTGTCAAGATCGATTAATCCGGGGAGAGCATTAGCCAGTGTTGTTTGCCAATGTTGAACATTTTTGCCTTCAAAACATCAGTGCATTACCTCAATAAAATTAGGCCTGTGTGAAAATTAAAGGAACCAATTGAGCACAGCACTTACAACATGTTAGAAATCCCGGTTTAAAACTAGAGGAGCCACATGTGATAGGGGAAACAAGAACTTCTTTTTTTTCCTGAGCTTCAATCACTTGACAGCTCTTTGAGTGCTTCTGGTCATGGCTGAATATGGCCCAATTAGTAAGCTGCTTCTAGTATCACTTCACCAGCTGCCAGAGGCTTTCTCCTACAGCCGATACTGGAGTTTTACAATTCAATTTTTCATTTCACTGCAAAAATATCCATTGTAAAATCTTCCTTTAAAATGTCAGAAGTCAAAGGACCAGCATCAAGTCTCATACATTTAGGTGCCTGAATGAACTGTACTTTTACACTGAATGTTCAGCGGATCACATCAGGTCTGTATCTTCTCTTGAAGCAGATCTGATCCTCCTTTTTTCCCAGAACATTCCCTAAATGTTCAGCTGCAGACTTAAATCAAACTCCTAGGATACCAATAAACTACATGTCTTTATGAAGCACTGTGCAGTGTAGAAGGCTTAAATAAAAATTATGAGGTGATCTCAGCATTGTCATTAGCTGAGGTGGGCAGCTGTGACAGTATGCGTGCGCTGCAAAGAAACAAGTAATAAGTTTAATCCATGCTGAAAAGAGAGTGTAACACCCGAAGAAGGCTCCAAAGCCGAAACATTGTTTTCTCTTTTCAGCATGGAATAAACCTATTACTTGTTCCTTGTCATTAGCTGGATGCTTTTCCAAATCCCACAATTAAATTAATGAGCTGAGTATCTGAACTTGAGTACCCTGCACTGTCCTGTATTACTGTATTTGTATTTTCACAACACCTTCCATTTTCTTTGTGGGTATTACCTAAAAATTTAAAATGGACGTCCACTGGGTTGTTGGATTTTTTTTTATAAGTGTCTTTTTATATAAATCTTGGTCACTCACTGCAGACATTGTCCGAGGGCAAAGTAACAAATTGTCAATTAGTGCATACACAGCTGAAGACCAATTGGACATTGCTTGCTTTGGCATTAGTTTCTCTGTTTTCTCAGCTGAAACTACAGGATATTGTATGTCAGTACTGAAATGGAGGACATTGCCCTGAGGCAGGATTCCAGTATGTTGCTTCTGCATTAAGTCCTGGGAAATGTAGGAGATATTGTTGTTAATGAAAATGACAGTAATAAGACAGGATGATATAAGCTCATGTAGTAATTTGTTAGATTCTTCTGGAGTAGAAGAAATTCAATCTAATGGAACATTTGATATTGCGTAACTTCAGCACTTCAGACAGTGTTCTGCTGAACACTGTTTGCATCGTCAGAATGTTTTCATTGAGAACAGCCATGTGTTTTTACTGTAAAATATTTTACAAAAATTACCTACTGTTTATTTTGATCATTTATGGTCTCTGAATGAATTTGCATGCCTGTTGTTAAGGGACTCATTTCAGAGAAAGGAACCTGGGCCTACAAACACCTGCTTACCACATGTTTAATTTGAAGCTTATTTGTACGAATCACAATGATTTTTTTTTCTAAAAAATAGCAGAAAAAGGCTCTCAAACTCCAGAATAAAAGTACTTTAACAAATGATAGAAAAAAATATGTCCGTTCAGCAAGTAGTTATTTTATGTAGGTTGTCATTGCATCTGTTCATGCTTTGTAAATTAGAAGAAAAGATACAGATACACTATTTACAAGTGCTATACTCCTCAAAAGTATAATGCTGGAAATGTAAATATAAATGAGACATACATGAATTAATGTGAAACTTTGAATCTGAACATTACATTACGAATTAATCGTTAATCAATCATACAATGAATTATTTGTATATTATGTTATATGCATTATCAGGCAATCACTTAAAGGGTATGAAAGTTTCTCCTATTTCTATAATGCACTGTAAAAATAAGAACACTAGACCACTGCATTCAATTACTATTTATTTCTATTTTGTCAAGAAAAAATGCGTCTAAATGTTGATACCATTAAATAAATCTTTCTCCATAAAATCTGCCATTATGCCATTATATTAACCTATAATATAATCCTATTAATATAAAAATTGTCCATGATGCTGTCACACTGAAACAGTCAAGGAATGAATAAGATTTGTGGTAATGAGAGACCAATTCATGAGAAAGACTGAGTTTACACATGCTGTGTAAGTCAAGCCTCTCTAACACATCAACAACAAACTTCATAAACATTACACCTGTAGAGGAGGGACAGGATAACAAAATTGCAACCTGTGCAGAGACCTCTACAAACAGTAGTTTCAATACAATACTTTCCAGTACAAAAACTTTCAATACAGTATTTCAATACTGATCTGGATTAATAAATAGCTTTCTGAACCACAACACCTGGGTAGGTCTCTTGTGTGATTTTAGAAAAATTCCAAAAGATATAAATGGGTTCATTATTCTGTAAACTACAGTATGTTGTAACTCACTGAAACTCATTAAAAAGAAGCCTGGGAGGCTGCTGTTGGCATTATTACGGTCTCCAGTGGGTGCCTTGATAATTTTATGAGCTGGAAACTTTAAGGTGCGTGATTGCTCAGCAAACACGATAAAGAGCTGACTCTTAGGCATAGAAAACAGAAAAGGGAAAAGTGTTCAGCAGTTCCAGTACACAAATCTATTCTGTGCTTCCCAGGATACTGGAGACTATAATGTTGCCACAGGTAGATGATCCTTAGCCAATGGTATTCAGTTTTTCCCTATTTTGCAAAGTGTACTATGGTACAAATATACAGTATAAAATGCTTAACAAGGGTAATATCATATCAAATTATGCACCTTTGGTTTTCTCACCATTCATGGAGGTTGAAACTCCTAACTCTCAGACCAGAAATTATGTCCAGTTTATGTCTCCCAGATTTGCCTTGATTTCTATAAACACATCAGCTCTGCAGACATCCTCATTCAGACGGTATTAAGGAGCACCCTAAAGGCATATTTCTGAATGCATTTAATCTCATGCAGAATTTATATCAACTGATGCCAATCACTCAGATTTTTTGACAGGTGGGAGTGATGCACAACTGCAAATTAAATGAGTCATGTTGACTTACTGGCTTTGAGACACAACAGTCTCCCAAATGTCATCAGTGAGGATAAATCCTAAATCATCTTTCCTCAAGGTTCTCAAAGTAGAGAGTGGATAGCCAGGATAGGAATATGTATTCTGGATACTGGGGGCTGATGTCCAGCATACAATAAATAAAAAACTGCAGGTGGACAAAAAACACATACATTAGGTAAGTAAAGTTGATAGAACGATGGAAAATGATAGTCAAAGTGTAAATCCAGAAGTGACTTAATATCATTACAATGCAATATACTACAAACTGTCTTCTACCAAGGGTGGGGGGAGATGATTAATACAGACAGGGCCACACATGGGTCTGGCCAGGAAACTGTACCAACACTTAAACCAAACCCAGATGTGGGAGGAGTGACACAACAGTGAGTTCTCTCCAGCCTGGGAAGTAGCAAGGGGGATGGAGGCCATGCAGACTTTCCAAGAGCTGGGGGGGGGATTGGTGGTGAGGCCAAGCTTAATGCAATTGATTCCGAATGCAGTGGTAAAGCAGGTTAAATGAACCCATAATCTTTTTTGTGGCTTACGGAACAGTGTCCTGTGGATTCTATAAAGGATCTTGCTAGCAATACAAGAAGAGCTGGATAATGGCAGCTCAAACAGGCAGAACATCAGGCACGGAAGAGACAGAATCATAAAAAATACACAGAATGTCATACACATGAGAAAAAACCTTCTTCTCATTGTTCATTTACCTTCAATCTTTAGTGCCTACATGGACAAGTATAACAAAGAGGAACAAACTTTATCTGGCAAAAACAAATTGTAAGATTTAGAATTTCTTCATCTTTTTATTTGCGTGTAAACATATATATAATATAAAAGACCAATAAAACATATGATCCATTAAATAAACCATGGGCAAAAGCCAGCCCTGTTTAGAACAGCATATACTGGAAGTAATCTCAATTATGGCTACACATCTTCGGCAAAAGGAGAACAGAACCTCAGGCAAAGCAGAAACAGTCAGACATACTGCATATAAAGTACATGTCGGCCTTGCTCATGTCTTGTCTGTCAAATCAGGCCACTAGAGTTTATGGAAGGGAGAATCAAAATCAAGAGAGTGTGTTGATGACTTTTCATAAAATTTAAATTCTTAGCAATGATTTAAAAGTGGACATTGAAGAGTGATATAGGGTGTATGCAAAACAGTCTTTTATACTATTGTAATAGTAAAGTTGTTTAGCCTTGGCCTACTATTATACATAACATTTAAAGGGTGTAGTAACAGCAGAGAAGATGAACAGGACCTACAGTACATCTCTGACCACAAGAAAATCAACTCAGGTCTGGAGATTTATCACACTACTTTTATACCTAATTGCCTGGGATATTTCATGTGCTTTACGGGCTTCTTTAGGTCCGAGTTAGATACTAGATCTACAGCTACCAAAAAAATGCTGTAAAATCAGATCAATTAAGCTAGAACTGCTTGTGAATCAGATTTGGATTGAGTAAACATTTTAAACTGATCATTAATCTCCTGCTGTGTCCATAGTCTCCATAGTGTCACCAGCTGAAGAAAGAAAGCTGATTTTTGTACCAAATGCTAAGTGGCTGCCTGTTGCAGCAGTTCTGCCAAACTCTACTTGCCTTGTCACCATGGTCAATTATGGAGCCTTGCGATTTGGCCATTATGTGGTGATTATGTGGAGAGAAAGTCAGTCATTTTGAGAGGAAAAATGAAAAATGATGAAGAAGGAGAGTTAGCAGATTACCGATTTGGACTATAAAATGAGGTCATGCAATACTGATAGTCATACTGGTCAGAATGTACCCTGCACTACATCGTAACCATGAGATTAGCTTTGGCTTCATTTACAGTATGTGCTTAGGACCTGATTCATGCTGGCTCAATTTTGGACACCTGTCTGGCAACTACCCATTGATCCAAGCCTGCTAATCACAGCATTCATTGTCATGCCTATCAGCATTCATTTGTTAAAGCTGCACCCAGAACATTTTATTTGCAACTCTAGTGGCTAGACAATTCTTGATTTTGTCTGAGGGGAAGGAGAAAATGATGTGAATCTGCCATCTGTGGGATTATGTCCCCTCTAATCTTAACCCCCCCTAAAAGATGGGGAGGTGAGATCCATCACATGTTACACAGGTTTCTTAAATTATCAAAAACGGTGTTTACACTCAGGGGATCCACTAAATTCAAAATAAAAATGGCAGTTCTTGCTTTCCCATTTTGATTTGCCCATATTACCCTCTCTGACACCACTCTGCTCTAATAGACATGACTATTTGTGCATTATTGCCATTTATCATTTTAACTCATTTGTTTTTACTAGGTGGTTGCTGTTGTTGTTAAAGACCATAAATAATTCTACCTCTATTTCCACTGTGAGTTGCAAGGACACAGGAGGACATCAGGAAGATATAGACTTCCAACATTTAAAAAAATGATTTAAGTAAAAAGCTTGTGCTTTCATGAACAATACTTACAACTCAAAGGCACAAAAAATCATCCTTCATAGCTTGTGGTGCCTGGCTCACTACAGAGAAGGGAAAACAAAGAGTGTGTGACAGAGTAGTCTGTAATGAGGTACAGGTATCACAAGAAATACACTACTCATACACCCTCCATTGGGCAGTTGCTAGTTAAGTTCCCTTAGAGTGCACACTCGGGGCTTGACAAGTACAGTAAGTGCTATTCATTTCACATACATAAAACATACCGCTTACATATGGGTACAAGTAAGTATTGTGGTGTGAACGGAGAGTGATCTCGAAATTAATGATACTTACTGTTTGTTTGGTGTTGGTACTTCGGGGGGTGGGTCAGCCTATGGTGTCCTCAAAAGAACAAACTGAACCCTACTGCTAAAGGTTTATTTATGGAGATGGTTAAAACCACCTGCATGTGAAGAGGGGAAATGGTATTGTTTGTATGGTATTGATGGTTATTTGAACTGGGATAAAAGGAAAATGTACACTGTGTTATTAAGATATACAGTATTTGATTATGTTCTTTTTTAAGAATTTGAATGAATATGGATGTATAATTTGTGAAATTTTGATTATGTAAAGGAGAAATGGTTTGTTCCAAAGGGGGGAGGGGCTGACATACTATATAACCTGGCTCCTCGGCCTAATAATGAGTCAGTTGGTGAGTCAGGTAGTTATGAGTAAAGGATTTGTCTTTATTTGAAGGACTATATATTTTTGTTGAGTGTGAGAAATGGGGAGAACTGTAAATAAACTGCACTTACTTGAGTCATTCTTTTATAAAATGGATCTACTTTGGCCTTCCTCAGGCCATTGTATGACAGACAGTGCATAAAACATTAGTTCACGTTTAAAATAAATCTGTCAAATTTAAACATATAGGATATAGCACAAGCAAGCTGTAACTGAGACTGACTCTTTGCAAGATGGGGTTTTTGGCTTATGTAACCTTCACATTTTCACATAGAGAAGGCAAAAGCAACATTCTTGGTCTGTGAGGTTGGAGCTCTTTAATTACTGTACACTAGGATATTTATGAGGAGGTACAGGATATAGGTTTACTGAAATACTTCCCTAGAGTCTATTGATGATGTTGAAGGTTAAAATAATTAAATTTTTATTTAGATTAGGTTCTAAACCTCAAATCACCTTTAAGTGCAATTTAAAAAAAGTTTATTTTTCAGATTATAAACAGGAATTTCAAGGTTAATGAAAAATGAACATTTTTTTAGGATTCCGTTTTGACAGTATGTGACGCTTTGTAAAGGGTGTGTTTGCTGATCAAAAGTAACTCTACCAAGATTACAATGGGTAGAATATGGAAAGTTACATAGAAAGCTACCGAGCATGCACAGTGGTGGCAATGGTGCACAAATAAAAATTGAGCAGTTTATCTCATTGTCACTGCTATCAACAGAGACCAAAACCTCTTTTGTTTTACAGAGACACACTACAGTGTTATCAGCAGCAGGTGGAAACCCATGTACCTTATTTAAAGCTTATATTGTCCTTACATTCTTCTATATATTTTAGGAGGGATTTTTGAGTTTCTAAGTGATATCACAATGACATTAAGTACTTTAAGCTCAACAGCAACATAGACATACACCAATATGTATTGTTCTTGGGTAGTCTCAATTCAAGAAATTAATCTTGTCACATATACACAAATTTACTGTAAAAAGATGAACAGAGAGAGAGAGTATCACAAATTTAATTAGGAAAAGATATTCATTCCAATGATCTCATCGCATGTTCATCTTTTTGTTGTATATTCACAAATCATAAATTCAGTAGTTGTTGAAAAGACTGAAAAACAAAAAGGTTACATCAACATTTTTTTGAAGAATGATTAGCAATTAAAGAGCACTGTGGCAGCTTTGGACACATCAGTACAATTGTATCAACATTTCTGCAGAGTATTTTTAATTTATATTGCTATAAAAGTATGTTATACACAGTATGATATGTTATGAATGTTTAAACATTATTCAAAATGAGATAAAAGCCAGGCTTGTGTTTAATATGTCTAATTGAGGCAATGAAAACACTAATTGTGTCTGTTATAAAAACCCCTGGGTTTCATGTTTTTTAAAGATATTTTATTATTACTGATTACATACATATGTGAGGAACACATTCATGTATGAGAACCACATGCTAAAAACATCACGACAGTCATTAAAGCTAAACGTACGAAAGAGTTTAACTATTATTTGAATTCCATTCTCTCCCAGGTGATTAGTGCTTCTATTAAATGCATGCAAGACCATTTTATGTCATGTGAGACTTAAATATCTGGACATTCTCTTAGTTACACATTAACTAAGAATGACAATGCTAGCTCTCAGCCTGACATGACATCGTGACCTGTGACCTACAGCAGCATTGCCTCAGTTCTGGCATTTTCTAGTGGCTTGACGCTCCACTGGCATTAAAGGCTGACCCCTCCCAATGGGATTATAGCTCACATGTTGGTCTTCTTCCATCTAAGACCAAGTGGATTCCTTCTTTCTCCAGACCTTATCTCCCATAACTCTTATGTTTTCACACTATATCTTTCTTACTCATTCTATTAGGGAGTTCCCATAATACAATTTTATACCACAATGCACTTCTCCCTTAACTCACATTCTCCTTGTCTAGACACAGAGTATTCCTTATGTTTCACTCCACACTTGTAGTCTATGTCTACTGTATGTCTATGTCTACAGTAAGTCTATGTCTTCCACTGCATTTCTCAGGCCTCCAATCTCCATCTGTAGCTATTGTGATGATGCAGAATAATCGTTATGATTAATTCTGTAATGTCTTGAGTCCATTTCTCCTTCTTATCTATAGGAAAAAAAAATATTGCTTCTTTGCTAGGCAGAGTCTCCCACCTCCTGGTGCTGATTCCTCCAAGTCAGCCTTGGGTCAGCAAACCTAGTCCTTGATAGCACACAACTTCACCACTGAGTCTGGCAAACACGCTACCTCACAAGTAAGCACAAGTTACCACACAACCTCCTTTTTAAAGGCCTGTGACAGACAGGAGTATAGCATCTTTTGCTATATCTTCTCAAGCTACCACATCACTTGCCAGGTCCCATAGGTTAACCATAACTCCCTCCCCCCCAGATGCTTCTGTTTACTCAGGGACATCTATTCATACCAAATGCTGGCATCCCTGACACAGTAGACACCCCTGACATAGGCTGGTTTAATATCCCATTTGAGTCTAACTGCAGACTTCTCCTGCTCCACAATTCTCTTACCTTGTTTTTCTAGCGATGGAGTCCATCCGCAGGTATTTATACAGAAATCTGGCACTTCCTCCCACCAGTGTTGGCTCAGAAATGATACTTCTTAGACCAGCTGTTTCATTCTCTAGGTGACTTTTTTTACAAGGCTCTCAATTACCCAGAGGCATGGCTCATTCCCCAGTAACTTATCCCAATGGTTCCTTTCCCTCTCACGGAATTCCACTCATAATTCTGAGTGCCCAGCACTCAGAAGGCCCACACCAGGTGTCTAATTTAACACCTGTTTCCAGTTACACTTCCAGCAGGCGTTGTGGCTCAAGGCCACACCATGGCCCATACTGGAGCCAAGATGGTGGCTTAACCTGAAACCTGTTTAACCTGTTCCTCTCCTACACTAAGAAAACAGTGTCAGATTTATAATTTTATAAAAAAAGTTTTGCTATCCAAGTCATTTATTTCCTAAACAAAATATGTATCCATAATTCTATCCAGAGATTAGTAACATTTGTCTAATAATATTGATATCCCTTCCAAGCAAACATTAAAAGAAAACACATAAACATTATAATTCTAATTGTTGTATTGTAGTAGTGTAGTCCAAGTAGGCAGTAAAGATTAAAGACAAATATTAGGTTGATATTCAAGCTGTCAAGGATCCAACAAAAGTTCCATTTGAAATTATGAAAAGGTACTTAACATTGTAACATTAGTGGCAAATAATAAAAAATGAGCCAACAGACATATTCCCCAATATGTTATATTTTTCCTTCAAAATAATAAAAAACAACTTTAAGGAATACCTGTATAGGAAATGAATAGAGTTTAAATTTACTTACCTACAAGGAGTAGGTAAATAAATTTAAAGACTTTAATGCGTGGAAGAAAAACTATCACATCTTTTTTTTCAATGATTAAGATTTAAATGACTGTTTCCTGCCAGCAGTCGAAGAAATGAATCCTTGATGTGACGTGGATTACTATTATCTTCATTTTGCTCCTCTCGATGCTTGTAGTGCTTGAGACCAATGCACCAGGGACTATGTCGCGCACACAGGATGCTGGGATAGATCTCTAAACAGAATGTCACTCAGACCTGGGGTCCACAGGGAGAGTCCAGCTCAGAGCAGGGAAGGCTGCATGTGGTGTAAAGCATTACTGACCCAGTTGCATGCAAATGAGCTTCTACAATGGACAAAAAGGAACAGTAAGAGAATGGAATTCGAGAGTCTAGCGTGACGTTTCTGTGAATGACAAGTGGCAAGGCTGTGGGCATCTCTGGAATGAGCTAAAGGACAATACAGGTCTGTGAAGAAAGAATGCCATTTCCAGAAGAGGATGTAAAAGGCGGTGGGTGGAAGTCTGGGCAGGTAGCAGACCACCTTACACAATAGACGCACGCTGTGTAACGGTGTGTGGTGCACAAAGCACGTCTTGAAAACACCAATTGTAGCTTGCCCGATTGTTCAGAGAATTAACATTAACCGGCTAATTCAATAGCTGGTACTGGGAAATCAGACTTGAACAGCTGTCAGAGGAAAAAAAGAAGGGTCTCCAGAACCCTTCAGTGAGGTGGAAAATCTCCAGCTGTATTAATTAAAATAAGAATTTATTCTAGTTGGGAAATACGAGGGAGTTCTTCTGTTTAACAGTGGGCCAAGGAAGAAAATAAATTGGCAGAAGGTTAAAACGCCTCAAATATTAACTAAATTGGAGTATTCCATTTCAAAAGGCAAGGGGTATTGGAAAAAAAGAGAAGCAGAGTAAATATTTTAAATGAATTTGTTTTGCTCTAGCCTACGAAAATGAAGGGAATGACTTGTAAATACACCAATCAATGTATCACAGTATGTGTGAGGCATCTGGTGAGACATCTGTCCGGGTTCAGACCCAGATTGTTCTAATTCAGCAGTCTTGGATACGGGTGCCTCATCTGTGAAACTGTGGCATTGCCACGCCATGGAACTAGGGAGACAAAAACCGCTGGGCGTACTATTTGTAAAAAACGAATTGGAAAAAATCAGTATGAGCTTCATTTGTATTAATTTATTTTATTTGTACAAGAGCAGAGAGCTCTACAGGTGGTCACAAAAGTGCAGATTTATAGCCAAGCCACCGAGAAGCTGGCACAGCAGAGAAACATCCCACAATCTTCAGTCAAATGTCTAAAGGAAGGCCGAACCCAAGAAACAAAAAGCATTATCTTTCATTGTCCAGCTCTTACTTGTGGGTTGCATCAGTGAGAGAAGGCTCAATGTTTTAAACATCCCCAGTTTATAGGGAGGTGGAGAATAAAGGAAGTATTTTACAGTACATGAAAAATGTCAAAAATGCAAATGAGATGCAGGCTGCTGCAGATGAAAGGGAGTAAAGGGAATGATCACTTTCTCAGCCACCAGAGTTTCCCTCTGAGTTGTATAAATTTGAAAAAGAAATGACATGAATCATGTCCCACTTGAAGAGTCTGAGAAGTGCTCCAATATGTCCTCGAAAAATCAGAGTATACAAAATGTTTTTTGGACGCCAAAAACTGCAAAACGTTTTAGAGTTTAGATAATTCACAGTAAAATCCAAGGTACAAAAATTTGGTTCTTGCAGTTTTACATAGTTTGTGTAGTTTGTGATACCTGAAAGAATTGACTGTATTATTATTTCAGCCAGTACATGTTTTTTTAATGTGTAATAAATTCACCTTAAGTCAATGTGGTACATTTCACCATTCTTTGCGCAAGCCTGTTCTCCACAGTTTCTAAAAAGTGAGATTTATCTGGGTCCTTAAAACAGAGCCCCCTACCTGTGTAGGTAATGGCACACCAAATAGTAATAAGATTGTCTGTCTGTCTGTCAGGCTTAACAAGCCTTTGGTAAAGCTCTCTGATATGAATTTCCTGCTCTCTACATTTTTTCTTTTAATGTGTGTTTTCCCTAATGCCATGAAGTGTTTTGCATCTGTTCACACACCACATAAATACTGGATTAAATAAACAAATCTAAGAGCTCAGAGCTGAGCGGTATCAGTGAGTAAGTCCTTAATGCTTTGAGGAATGCCATGGTTGAGGACCGTGAGAGTTTGGAGACATGAAAAGAGGAGCAAGAAATTAAATGACTGCTAATCCCCTTGTTATCTTGCAGGTGTTTGCAAAATATGCTACACAAAAGCTTGAAATCAGGCCAAGCTTTCATTTAGGAATTAGACTTCCAAAGTGTTTTTACAATGATGTTCTATCATTACATGCTTAAAAGAAAAAATAATTTAAAGGCCATGGCAAAGCAAATACCTGCTATATGAACGTGGCACCTCACTTCACCAATCTAAGGCAGTAAGAGTTCTTATTTTAATGATGGCTAAAGTATGTTGAATAAAATATTATAATAATTCCTTATACTGTATAACGCTGTTCTGGAGATTTCACTCAAAGCACTCTACGGGTAATGGATACTCCCCTCTACCACCAGTGTGGAGCCCCACCTCGATGATGCAACGGCAGCCAAATTCCACCAGTGTACTCACCACACCCGCTATCACCAGCAGCCAGCAGCCATATCACCCTGCAACTCACAACTCACACTGAAGCTAAGCAGGTGTGAGGCTGGTCAGTACCTGGATGGGAGACCTCCTGGGAAAAACTGTTGCTGTTGGAAGAGGTGTTAGTGGGGCCAGGAGGGGGTGCTCACCCTGCGGTCTGTGTGGGTCCTAATGCCCCAGTATAATGATGGGGACACTATACTGTAAACAAGCGCTGTCCTTCGGATGAGACGTAAAACCGATCCTGACCCTCTGTGGTCATTAAAAATCCCAGGGCGTTTCTCGAAAAGAGTAGGGGTGTAAACCAGGCATCCTGGCCAAATTTCCCATTGACCCTTACCAATCAAGGCCTCCTAATAATCCCCAACTATGAATTGGCTTCATTACTCTGTTCTCCTCCCCACTGAAAGCTGATGTGTGGTGAGTGTACTGGTGCAGTATGGCTGCCGTCCCATCATCCAGGTGGGGCTGCACACTGGTGGTGGAGGGGAGTCCCCATTACCTGTAAAGCGCTTTGAGTGGAATGTCCAGAAAAGTGCTATATAAGTGTAAGCAATTATTATTATTATCAGTGGGGTGGTGAACAGAGTAATGAAGCCAATTCATAGATGGAGATTATTAGGAGGCCATGATTGGTAAAGGCCAAGGCATCATGTCACACAAACTGGGGCCAAAAGAACAAGTACAGTATACCAGTGCTTAATGGAACTGCTGTACACATTAGGTGTAGACCATATTTGAAGGTTTCTGAGTATTAAATAAAACATTTTTCACATTTAGAAGTGTCTTAAAGTTTTCTATCCCATGAGTCCTCCCATAGGTAATTGGATATTTATCAACATATCTGAGGGTTGGAACATAGCATATTGTACCTCAGGATCTGTTAGAGTCTGCCAATTTGTAGTTATTGACAAAGATAAAACGCTACTAGAATCCACAGCTATTGTGAAGTCATGTCATTCCATCTCTACATGTCATTATCTGCTTCTGCATGTAGCCATTGTACTGTATGTTAGAAACTGCTGCTGCTAGAGTAATTGCTTTTTGAGTGAGCTGCTGTTATACAGTCTGCAATGTGCCACAAAGCATCATATTTTAAAAAGACATCCATGACAGATGTGCATAGAAACTCGAAGATCTCTCTGAGAGAAATGACTTTGCTACACTTCAGAGAAGTGAGAACTCCAGCTTCTCCCCGGCAGGGCTGACCTTTCAGAACTGATGTCTTCTCACCTCTCAGCAAGTCCTGTCAGAATCCATCCGCTCGCTGGAATACTTAACAGTCTTCAGCAGATTCACAAGCACAGGGATAAGCTGTTCTGTGATGGAGAGTTGTAACATACGCACAGGAACAGGAAAAGGGGGAGAAACTAAAGATACGATCACACTGCTTTAAAAACATCATAGTCAATTCAGAAATTTCTTTTGTTTCATTCTTCTTGTGGCTAAAAAGGAACAGACATTCAGCAATTGTCACTTACTCTATGAAATATTATCACATTAAACAAGCGGTCATTCCTTTCATTCCATTCACAATGCTTCAGTGTGCTTTATAATGCTTTACTTGACTTTCACTAAGACTCAGGTAGTTTTACCACACGTTCACCGCACTATAAAAAACCCTGATTTATCATTATTACACATAGAGGGTCTGTTATATTTCACTCCAGCATTCAAGTCCACTGGCTTCAGGAAGCTGCAGTGTTGTTAGTTTTAAAATATTGTACAGTTAGATTACACTATAAACACATATTTAGAAATCAGTTGGAATTAGGGAAAAAATGCATCAGGTGTTTTTTTTTGCTTAAGGATAAAGGCACTGACCCAACATTTTATAATTATTTCCGTAACAGGGAGTGCCTGCTCTGGTGAGGGAATTAATTCTCATCATTAATATAGAATTACTTCAGTGGACAAGGAGAGCACTACTAAGTCTTGCTGATTAATTGTAAAGTGCATTTCTCATGCAAGATTAACTTCTGTCTTTATGTTCTATATTTTAATGGTAATGGGAGTAGCACTGGGAATTGTCAGTCATAATGTTGTATGAGGTGGGCTGGATCTCATGTATTATTGAACCAATTATCAGGAAACCCATGAAAGCCAGAGCAAGAGAAACGTTTGCTTCAGACAGGTGGGAGAGGGACACACTCCTAATTACATCAGACCTCAACATTGAATAAAAAAAAGTTTTATTTAACAAATAAAAGTTTTATTTGTTAAGTTTTTCCTAAGACAAAATAGCATGTTTTAAATGGATCATGATGGAATAGCCAATGCAGGAGAAAAAATAATGCAATGGAATTATAAAACCCCAATGATATTAACAAATACATTAAAACATTTAACTCTCCAAAGTGTCCATTTAAAGTAAATTTATGGTCCTAACAGACAATTGACGGGACAATTTGCCACCAGGGTCCAAAACAATACCGATGTACTATATGCTACAGACCATGAAAGAATCTTTTTTAAAGATTTTTTTTTCTAAGGTAACATGCATGAAGTAACCTTGACAGAATTACAAATGCAATACTGAGCGAAAACAATATCGCCAAAACCATCAAAACAAAATATCTGAAACCCACTTAAATCAAAGTGGCACTTATCACAATGCAGGTAAGATCTACACTTCTGAATAAAACATCAAACTTTATCGGCCTTCTGATTAGGGAGAATGTTGCTGAAACAAACAAAACTCCAAGTGCCCAGATTGTGATCAAATGGAAAGACAAGCTGGAGGAGGGAGAGATAAGGGAGACAGCAGGGCTGGCATTTCCAGGGATGAAATCCTGCAGATGTGAAAGAATGGAAGTCACATCGTTTCTAGAGTCTGATATCGGGAAGCCGTGAGGCAGTGGAAACTGCAGGGGTTCAGATTGATGTCCTTGGCTGAAAAATGGAGATGGAATTTTAAAATCTACAGGCTTGGAAAATGAGGACACATAAAAAAAACAACAACTAAGTTTGGTTCCAAAACACATTGAAATTCATCAAAGCCAATATACTGCATTTTCAAAATAATAATAGAAAAATCTCAGTTTTCTAATACTTTTAATGTCACTAAACTGGACTTTTGCCTACACAAGTCATATGTATTACTTGCATTTACTGTACATATCATCTTAAATGAATTCTAACATATTTGGTCTGTAATTCACTTTAAGTGTATTAATACATTCTAAAATTGTTATGCAATCTTCACTAATACATAAATGTTTCTTGATTGTGTTGCTCTATCCTCTAAACATAGTTTCTTTGTGCAGTCCATTGGCAATATTACCCAATTTATCACACACTGTGATATTATCACACTGTAATATCACACTGTTAATTTTCTGATGTGTCACATGCTGTCACTTCTGCACATATGTGCATCTGGCTCATTTCTCTTATCATTTACTTTGCATGGGTCCACTTATAATGTATTAGATCCAAATCTACAACAAGGGTATTAAAGAAAAACAGGTTTTATGCATGAACAATAGTTTGTATGGTCTGCAGACAGTTCTGAAGCTGTAATTGAATAAGCAAGGGATTACTGTTGTATGTGATAGAAAATTCCCTTACCATGTCTGAGATTCTTTTGAATGTATGTCTTATCTATACTGATTATGCTTGTACTAAGACTTCCAAATTACTTTAACTGAAACACTGATATAAAAATCCAGTTTCAAGATGAATGTTGAGATATTTGTTATACTAAATACCATTTTATATTACAAGTGTGTGTGTGCAGTTTACATTTATTTTAAAACACAGAAACCTTTTTGTTTCCATGAGCATCACACAACATACTAGTTTTAGTAATGTCACTAATGTCTAGATTAGCTTGCACTAAAGTATATAATGTAGTGCTACTGTACATACCAGCTCAAACATTATAGAATTGGAAATCAGTATATATATACTGTATATGCCCACATTTGTTAATTATTAAAAGATTTAAAAACATTTTATTATATTTTTATGATATTGAAAACTTTGATTTCTTCAAAGGTACCTAAGGTATTTCCTCTTAGTATCAAAAATATAACACAGCTTTAAATAACTCTTAGTTATAACAGAAATAAGATATGTTTTATAGATACAGTAGATATAGTTCTTTTTTCTTTGGGAGAACACTTACTTTGCTCAAAAGAACTGCAAAGAATATGGTATGCTTTCAATTAGTATTCTTTATGTAATAAATATAACATTTACAGGCATACAATATTGCATAAACTAAAAAGTTGATGACAGTAAAAAACAATTCATGAGTTTCTGGCCATTCAGAGATAAGACAGATCCCTGTGGCTGATGTGTTTCTTGTACTTTGAACAGTCAAAATATGACATGAGAATATTCACGAATAAAAACTTTTGATCTAAAATATAGCTGTGCTCTGGTACTGTATAACAAGCAGATGTTTTCTCTGTTCAGTATGACAATTCTTTTTACCAAATTTAGGCCCTTAGCTCCATAGTTAAACAAGTTCGTAATTATGTAACCTGGTGAAGACAGAAATCTCCTGTAGCTTCTAGTTCAATTTACCAATAACATGGACATATATGGTAAAAACCATTACTTTGCTTAAAGTAAGCTCTTGGAAACAATTATAAGATTTAGTTTTGCCTCAGGAAAATTAAATCAGCACTAAATACAGTATATAACTAAACTCAAATATCAATATGGCCAGTTAAGGTACTGGGATATTGTATTTAACTGCATTTCCCTGTATTTAAACTGTATTTAAGATTCTATAAATATAGACAGGAACTTTAATAAATCAGAAGTGTTTGAATAAATCCAAACCATACTGGAGGGAAAAAATTAAAAGGCAAATGATGATGGATGTTTACAGGAAAGCATTCTTCTTTTAAATAACAGCAGATTTATTTAAAAGCAATTCAAAAAGCAAAAAAAAAAGATTTGTGCAAGATGGTAAATGTATTAAATGACTATTACAGATTCAAAACAGATTGCACTGATGAAGATTAAATGTGTCTGCATGAGACTCTAAACACAGTGACATGCTAGAGCATATGAACTCAATGCTATGCATCATGTGATTCCTGATGTCTGTTGAAATTTAGTCAATGAAAAGGTCAAGGAGACTTTTGACTATATTCTTATTATTATTATTATTATTATTATTATTATTATTAATTCCTTACACTTATATAGCGTTTTTATGGACACTCCACTCAAAGCACTTTACAGGTAATGGGGACTCCCCTCCACCATCACCAGTGTATAGTATCTACCTGGATGATGGGACGGCAGCCAAAATGCTCCAATACGCTCACCACACATCAGCTATTAGTGGGGAGGAGAACAGAGTAATGAAGCCAGTTCATAGATGTGGATTATTAGGAGGCCATGATTGGTAAAGGACAATGGGAAATTTAGCCAGGATGCTGGGGTTACACCCCTACTCTTTTCGAGAAATGCCCTGGGATTTTTAATGTCCGCAGAGAGTCAGGACCTCAGTTTTACGTCTCAACCGAAGGATGGCACCTTTTTACAGTATTTTTATTACTGTATGTTAACTTTTAATTTCAAACTTGCTTTTATTTTATTCAACAAATTACTACCACATATGAAAGGTTATAAAAAAGTTCATCTAGCTCATCTGGTTACTAACAGCTGACTTGATCTGATAATCTCATCCAGCCATTTCTTGAAAGCTGTCCAAGTATCAGCTTCGATAATGTGGCCTGGTAGTTTTCACCTGACTCCCTCAAACCTCTCTTCAAAAACATGTCTCCTTTTCTCAGTTTTTAACTTGCATTTCCCCATATTTTTAATTTGTGTCTCCTGGTTAATCTTTCAATGTTCATTCTGAAGAGATCCATTGGGTTGACTTTATTATTCTTAGAGAATATACAGTAGAATCAGGTCCCCTTATAGTCTTCTCTGTTCAGGACAATACAGAAAAAAAACATTTGTTTTTGCCTATCAGAGTAGAAAATTCCTAAGCCCATCTTGTTGCTTTTTTGGATTATGTCTAGTACAAATAAATCATGGTAACATGATGATTAACATTTTCCTAAAAATCAACATGAGATTTTATTAATGCATTGCAAACTTTTGATATCCCGTAATATAAAGTCTCCACCTTTACTTATATTATCCTAACAATTTAATCGTCTTTTTTCCCACATTGTCTAGAATATATAAACGATGTGACAAAATAAATATCTCCTTTAGCATCTTCAAGCTCTGTTTTCCGTTTCATATTTATAGCTTATGTTTTTGACACATGCAGGCAACACTTGTACTTGTCTGCATTAAATGCCATCTGCCAGGTGTTTGCCCAGTTTTGAATTCTATCTGAATTGTTTTTGTTTTCCTTTGCCACTTCTGAACTCTTTGCTTATCCTCCTGTTTTGGTATCAGCTGTGATAGTTTACTAACTATACTGGAATCTAGATCATTGTTTGCAAATTTATGAATTTGGTCCTTGCTAAACATCTGAATCAAATATTCATTTATTGTTTCCCACTGGGACACTTTGCTTAATCCTTTATTGTTATGTTGCTGTTGTAATATTACAAAGAACTTTTATTTATCATAGCTTCTATTGCAATATTCATTGTCGGCTTACCAGAAATTATTCAACTTTATATTAACCAAATTACAATCAGAAGTCTCTAATGGTTCTTTCACCTTCGTTTTTCTTATTATACCTGGATTGTTTGTAAAGTCTACATCAATATACGTTTTCCATCTTGAAGATGCTCTGACAAACTGAGTAATTAAGCAAGTAATGTCTATTATACAAGTTGACATTGCTATTGCTACTGTTATTTTTTTCAGTCTATGTGAAGAAAATTAAAGTCTCCCTTGACAAACATCTTTCTTTATATATGTTCCTGATTTTATAAGACTGCATTATAATTGATACCTGAATGGGCAGGTGTATAGCTGACTGCTAACACTATGCCTCTTGGATTGTTTAGAAGTCTGACCTGTATAGTATCTGGCATTCATGATTCATCTAGGCTATATTCCTGTGCTTTAATGTTCTTTGTGATATGTAGTGTTACAAATGATGCTGTATATCCTCTAATGTTAGATTCTTTACCATGTCTCTCTGTTAGCCTTGTTTGTATGATTCCAATTACATCATGATTGCCTGATAACAGTGTCTCCTGACTAGATCAGCAGACTGGATGCGCGTGGGCCAGGTCACTAGCCAACTGTGACCAGTAGCAGGAGTGCAAATAGCTGAGCATCCACTCCCGGTGCCATCCCAGGTGTTTGCAGGTTTGTGATGTTGTCAACGAGGGGTGTGCCTCTAAACCAGTAGGGGGATTTGTTGCATCTGATGAGTTCAACGTAGAATGGCTTGAAGATTTGGAAGGTCAGAGGAGTCTGCATACTGTACATTTCCTCATTTTCTCATTCCTATAGTATGAGGTTGCAGGATTCGTAGCCATGAGCCAATACATGTAAAAAGCACGACTGGCGATTCCAAAATTACGAGAGTGTGCCTGAAAATAAATTATTGACCGAAGAGAAAATTAATTGTCAATTCTAATTTTTAAGCAACAATTGCATGCAGATGCAGAGTTTTCTTTTATATTTTGTTCCTTGTACTCCTGGCATTTAGGTACAAATTCTGTGATTTTTTGTTTTTCCCTCGGGCTCTCTGTCACTCTTTTCTCCACCCCCTCTAAGAAACGTTTGTGCTTGTTCTTACAGTTTTAGAAAAGTAAGTTAAGTATTATGTTATTTAGCTGTAAGGAGCAAAATAATTGTATACAAATATGCTGAAATCATGCAAACAGGTGCTATTGCAACATTGATCCCTATTATAGATGTTACCCTCTCCCACAAATCTCTCCCGCTTAAAGCAAGGTGTCAAATTTTCGACAGAATATTTAAATTATTTCTAATATGGAATTAGTTCTTGTTGTTTATGAGTGCTGAGAATAGTGTTTATGAGAACCAGCTGAATAGCATTATCTCCTGAAATCACAGTTGTTTAATTCTTTATTTAATCAGATATGCCAATTGAGAATAAGTTCTCATTAACAATAACAGCCCCAATCACTACAGCTATCCAGTTTAGAAAAGGTATTCTGTGTATTAGGACACAACACCTGCAGGCTGCTTCTGTGCTCTGAGAAAATGCTTCTTCGCATTCATACAACAGCAAGCCTAGATACAGTACTACAGTGGCTATTCTTGGTAATTATTTGCTTGTGTTTCTTTTTAAAGCCTGACAAAGAGCAGAGCTTCTGGTACACTGTATTCTACAACCACATTGTTTTGGGGTTTTGTGCACAAAGCATTTCTAACCATCCATTTTCTAACCACTTCTTCCAATTCAGGGTCGTGGGGGCACCAGAGTCTATCTCTACAAGCAAAAGCAAAAAAGGGGTGCCAGAGTCTTGCTCAACAAGCAAGGCAGAGTACACCATGGCCAGGACACCAGTCCATCTGAGGACAGACACACAGAAAGAGACACACACAATTTTCCTGATTAATCTACCAATATGTCTTTATACCCAGAGGAAACCCACGCTAACATGAGGAGAACCTACAACCACCAAGCAGATAGCAACCCAGGAATTCAACCCAAGGCTCCAGCACTGCAAGACAGCACAGCAAAGTGAACCACCGCACCACAGCGCAACCCCAACTTCATACATTTTGCTCATTATTTTCCTGATCCTTTAGCAATTGCTGGATTAAAAAGATTTTTAAAAACTTGAAAGATCCAGCATTCCAGAGATAGCTTTTGCCTGATGGAGGTCATGATTTTTAGAATACAGCCTAAAAAAAAGCAATATTTGCAATCAACTTAAAAACATTGAAAATTACTATGTATATAGTATACATATATTCCATAAATTTGCTGCGTAAAAGGTTTTTCTGTATGCAAGAATATGGGGAATTCAACATTCAAGTGCTGGACTTTACTAATAATACCCTGTGCAACAATGGCTTAAATATTTATAGATTTTTTATTACAAGTACATTCACTATAACTTATTGTCTAATCAAGTATACTGTAGGGAATGCTCCTTATTTTTTCAACCCTTCACACAATGTAACTAAAAATGATTTTAGCAAGAAATGCAGGTGTACACATGAAATGCAGTATCTATTGAATATATATAGCAAAGCATGAAAAATGTTACTATCAGTATTAGGTATTGCAACAACATATCTGTCCAAAAGATGTGTTTTTTTTTTAATTATGTTTAAATTTACTTGCACCTTGTAATTTTCTTGAAAATCAGTTCAGAATGGCTTTGGAAAGGCTACAGAAACTTCAGAAAGTCACCGTGTTTACACTGGAGTCTGAAAATAGAAGCAAAGAACTCAGCACCACACAACCAAGGAGAAAATCAGAGAACTGTCCAAAGTCGAGGGTAAGATTATCAAGCTCAGCTAAGGATGAATCAAAATCCATAAAACAGCCCAAATGTAATGGTGTCAATGTTTTGAAAATGGTTTAATGGGATGGCTGCTTCCCACCAGGAAGAGATGTTAAGAACGTTTTTACCCAAGTGGTTTAGTAGGTTAATGCACTCTCAAGGACAACAAATGGGAATCTTTTTCAGAAAACTAACTTCCATGTCAAATGGGGCCAAATAATGTTGCTGGATGAAGCACAAGCTGGGTTTTTAGACAGTCCCATCCACAATATGTTTTGCCTTGAAAGC
The DNA here is from genome assembly GCF_055471065.1 of Atractosteus spatula. Lineage (NCBI taxonomy): Eukaryota > Metazoa > Chordata > Actinopteri > Semionotiformes > Lepisosteidae > Atractosteus > Atractosteus spatula. The sequence continues at coordinate 22,336,234 of NC_142711.1, read as the reverse complement.
AAGGTTATATTCTTGAAAAAGACGTATGCAGTGACGTATGCAGGAGTGTATGTTTTTCATCTTCCATTCCTGTTACCCTTCGTTAGGATTTTTTGCATTTTTAACCAAAATTGCATATTTTATGCAAAAATCTGTTTTCCTCTGTTCTTCATTGGAAATAGATTTTAATAGGAAAACGATCAGGAGCACAAATCCAAATCTACCGTATAATGGGGAATTACTGTAAATCAACATTTATAATGAAATATTACACTCTTCAGAATTCACTCACGAAGAACATTTGTGGTTTGAAAAAAATAATCATAAATTGCATCCCTGAGGATGAATAAAGTATTGTGAATTGAATAGTGCACAAGTGCAAACTATATAGTCCGAAGTAGCGATTATGTATTATAGTGGGAGTAAATGTAAAAAATCTTTAGCAGAAGTTCAGAACCTAATAACAGGCTACAGGAAGTGCCTTCTGCATGTAAGTAAAATCAAAGGAGAACCACCAGTATTGATATCTGTTGTGTGAATAAATCTGAAAAGCATATATTTGAGGAAATATACAATTATCAGGGATAGATTTGTTTTTGTCTAACTCCAGTATCCAACATTTTTAATTTTTTGAATGTTTAACAGCAAAACTTCTCATGTCATTACATCAAGGGTGGGACTAAATCTAAAGCTAATTGTACGCAGCCATTTGGGGAAAACACGTTTAGAGAAAGAGAAAACCGTGATCAATTTGATCTAGTTTGAAACATTGTTAGTTTTACGGTAAATGACAACCAGTTTTACACCTTTGATGGGTGCAGTACTTTGAATTAAGACATTATACTATGCAATAATAAAAAAATAGGTTACATCAGGGGTCTCCAACCCTGATTCTGGGGAAGTATCCATGAATCAAGCAAGTCATGTGTTCAATTAAGGGGGCGTTTTTGGACTTAGATTTAGGCTCAAAATTATTCATCACTTTCTGTAACCACTTAACCAATCCGGTACCATCAACAACAAACAATAAGCTTTATTATTACTGTACCTGATCACATGGTAGAGTCTACCTGGACCCCCTGCAACTGGCCATAATGGTTGTTTGATCTTTTGCTGCAAGATGCTGCAAGTTTAAACACTCACTCTCACACAACAGGGACAAAAATCAGAATGGACTTGAACTTTATGACTGCCGTTTAAAATTACTTGTGCCCCAATTAGAGGTCTCAGGGCTCGATTCAATCACAGAGCAATGTGAGCGAGGTCACCTATAGAGCCAGTTATTTTGCAGTGTTCAAAGGTGATAGAGAGGAGCTCCCAGAAAAAACATGAAGGTGTCTTTTATATGTAGTGCAGACTTCTGCATCGAGTCAATTTTGACCTTAAGAGAGCAAGTTGACACAGTAAATGTGTAAACATGAATAAATCATTGTGCTCAGCTCAAGAGGATTATTACATTTTAAACTGTGGCATTCAACACAGTATACGGGACCTGAATCATTTTTTTTGTCTTTTTGTAATCCAGCTTTCAAATGAATGATGTTTGCTTGCACTGGTGTATCTACATCTTCAAACTATTGTGGGTTATTAAAAATATTTTTAATATCAGTGCCACTATAACAAGTGAAGTTCTTGTCATTTCTTGTAGCTGGTAATCAAACTTAATCCACAACCCAACACAAAGTAATAACAGATCCTTCATGAGCTTCTCTTTACCAGGACCACACATGTTTTTAAATATGTCTTAGTGTTTTAAACCTATATTTAGTCTGTTAGCATGTATGACATTCTATAAACCTTATAAGAAAGAGCTGTGTGAACTCTGCTGCCTAATGATAATCCACTGCATATTACACAGTGACTTAACAGAGCGCTGAGGGGTAGGCACTTGAGGCTTGTGTCGTACGTTTTATTGACATTGTCTTAGATTTAAAGACAAATATTATTTGCTTTCCAGGAATGTAAGGCTTTTCCATTAATAGACCACTCTTGTGGGTTGCCTGTACTTTCCAATACACTGAAGAGATTAGTAATATTAAGTTCAAGTAGGTTGCAGTGTAGATGTTGGATGTTGCCAGAAAGACAAGATGCCGTTCAGAGAGACTCAGAAAAAACAAATATTATTTGTATATTGTTTTATCGGCAGTCCTAATGATAAAATGATCAGATCAAAGTAATGGCACGTGTAAAATTTTGCCCTGTTTACTGTAACAGTTCCAATGTTCTATAGAACTCTAAAGCTTTTGCCAAAATTAGTTGTGTGATATTCATCTAGATATCTTCTAAATCACAGAGGCAATCACTGCAGACAACATTATGATGCACAATGAAATCCACCAACCTTAAGACTGAAGAAATGCCAATTAGAGAAGGAGACAAATAGATAGCTGTACTGCTCATTGGAAGTTTGCTTAGGCTGGACTAAATAAATAAGTCCCAGGGCAGAAACAAAGAAACTGGATCTAGAGCCAGGAAACTGAAGCCAAAGTCAAATATTTGCCTGAAAGCAATTAAAGACAAGAGGCAGCAGGAGAATGTAATTTTGTTTTGAGAAGTGACAATATGCACTGTGAAAAATAAGGAATATGCAGAAAGAATAACAAATGAGAAAGGTTCCTACACCTATGTGACAGTTAAATTGGTACAAGTTACAAAGGAGCATACTGGCCAATGCTTTCATTACAAATACCAGACGAATATCCCATCCTGTACACACTTACAGGGCGGAGCAGTAGCACTGTGGCTAAGGATCTGCACCTGTGGCTGGCAGAGAAATTCTCCTCTGTTGGGCCCCTGAAGAAATGCCCTTAACCCCAGCTGCTCCAGGGGTGCCATATAAATGACTGACCCTGTGCTCTGACTCCAAGTTTCTCTCTCCCTGTCCCTGTGTCTGTGTGTCTCATGGAGAGCAAGCTGGATATGTGAGAAGACAAATTCCTAATTCAAGAAATTGTATAGGGCTAATAAAGTGATCTCTTTACACTCTCCCCAGAACCCTTTTGTTCTCTGCTTAAGAAGAGACGTGAGGACAGGCGCCACACATTGTTTCTATTAAAAATGAATAATGCATCTGTAATAATATGAAGACGTATTAATTACACCACCAGCTGTTACAAAGAGTCTTTCAAGACCCTATGCAGACGGCATAATCTGGAGGGGAGTGAGAAACACAGGGAAAAAAGGACTAGGATAGGGGCAGGAAGAAGTACAGGGGGGCGTGTCCAAGGTCCAAGGGCATGTGCTCGGGGAGGCGTGGTCCAAGGCAAGCAAGTCCAAGGGGTGCTCATAGGAAATCCAGGGGATGCAAATGTCCCGAGCCGGGTGGTCCATCCGTGACAAAGATGAGACAAAGTTAAAAGCTGGAGTGGGATCCGGCGAAGGGTCAGGGAAATAAAAAAGGGTAACGGGGCCAGGCGCTCCAAGCTCCGGATCCAGATGGTCAGGATGCCAGGGAAAAGGCCTGCCTTCGGACAACCCGGAAAATAGGCAAGCCTTGTGGCGTCCATCTTCCAAAGCTGAGCCTGGAATAGTGGGAGCGTCTGACTTTTAAAGGGGAGACTGGAACAGGAGGCAGGTGCAGGAGATCAGGTAAAATGTGAAAGAGCAGGAGCACCCTTAAGGGGGAGGGAGTACAATCGTGACACCAGCGGGGCAGAAAAACAATCTGAAAACTGCCGACTCCTGCCTCGTACTTCCTGTCGCCTCCTCGCTCGCACTCCCCTTCCTGCCTCTTCATTCCTTCCCTCTGCCCTCCTCTCTCCAGGGCCCTGTCGCTCTGCTCTTCCCTTTGCTCCTTCGTTCGCATAAAGCCTCTTCTTGCAAGCAACAGGACTGCGCCATCTTCAAAGATCAGGGAACAAACAGTGGCCCTTGAACCTTTCTGTGCTTTTGTGGGGGCTGGCCACCTCTCCGAAGGGGCATGCCGAGAGTTAGCTCGTGCTCCTGTTTTTACAGATTTGCGTGCCATTGCTACTTTTTAAAATTTCAATAACAGCCCTACTTACATCTTGATTAATAAGATAATGACATGAAAAAACATTAAATGAAATGAACAAACGGCACTTCTTGCCATTGAGCGTGATCCTTTCCCTGGCTTTCCCTAGCTGAGTTCTCCGACCTCATGACTGTAGCGGAGTTTGAAACTGCCTTTGAGTTGAGGCAGATCGAGCCATAAGAAACATCATGATTTCACAACTGTAGCCATCAATCTATTTAGTTCATAATTCGAAATCATGGCACAGAGATTTATCTGATGAGTGATACTGTACCAATAAAATTCACCATAGGGTGGCCAATGTGATCCACAATGACTTTTGTGAATCCACTCTGTTTTCCGACCATAGCAGGGCCACTGTCAGTCATCACAGAACATATCCTCTTGATGTCAGTTCCTCTTTCCTCAGAATGATTAATAAACATCTAAGCTGTGTATTCCCCCTGTAGTTGTGCCATGCATGGGTTTTTTAGCAGCACAGTTTTTCCAGATTTCCATCTGAGTCACAGTATGTTGCAATAATTACTAACTGTGGTGTGTTATTTACAGTCTGTCCATGCACACAGAGCACAAACATCATGGTTTTTGTGTTGAACAAATCCATATTCATCTCTCTAAAAGGGCTGAATCTAACTTTACTCATCTTAGCAAACTCCATTTTGTCCAAATGTTTGACTTAATGCGGTACATAAAGGTGAATCTTTTTCTAAAACCAAAGAACTTTCATTGGGTAGCATGTTGTAGAGAATCACAAACATTCAAGCATAGTTTTATCATTTTTTAATGATAGTGCCAAGAATGGTACACGTGCTGTAGGTCACCAACCCTTGTCCTGCTGCATGCCAAAGCACATTGTACTGTATTCTCTTATCTTCCTCATCAGGTGATTTCAACTTTATCTTGTAGTGTTCATAATGAACATTCTTAGTAATCATTGCCATATGGAAATCTTATCCTTGGCTTCTGAGAGGATAATTTTTCAATACAGTATAACGAAATTAAATTGTGTTTTTCACTCTGGAAAGCTTGTAAATTGGCTTCTAATGTCTTACTGAGTTCCATTGCACTTTGAATTATGGGAATGTTTATTAGTCAGAATTGTGTTTTATATCATGGGAATGTGCTAATCTACATGGGTACCTTTGATTGGATGGTGAAGTGTGCATGTTGTCCCCATGACGCTGTCTAGATGAACTGGTATCTCTATGCATGTGTAAGTGAATATGTGCATGTGTGCTATAGACTGCACATTATCACTGACATAACCTGCTTTGCATCCATTGTCTGCTGGGTTAGGCTTGACTCACCACAAATCTGTATAAACCTACCAAACTTTCTTAAACTTAATGAAAGTTAATATCATTTGCAAGTTAGTTTGGCTGCGAATCCATATCTCCTCAAGCAGTGTTGAGGGACAGACTTTATCACATTTGTTATATCTAGGAGGATTCACGTCTGCGAGATGTGAAAATATTTGAAGCCTTGAAAAGTATTGCTTTATACTTAATTTAAATTCAAGCAGAAAGTGAAGTAAACAAATTTAAGAATTTTCTTATAAGAGACCTCCCAGGAAAGACTAAGGTTGCTGTTGAAGTGGTGTAAGTGGGATCAATAGGGGGCGCTCACCCCGTGGTCTGTGTGGGTCCTAATGCCCCAGCATAGTGACGGGACACGATACTATAAAAATGGCACCATCCTTCAGATGAGATGTAAAACTGACTTTCTGTGATCATTAAAAATCCCAGGATGGTTCTTGAAAAGAGTAGGGATGTTACCCGGGTGTCCTGACCAAGTTTCTCATTGGCCTTTACCAATCACAGCTTCCTAATAATCCTGGCTTCATTATAATAAACTGGCTTCATTATTCCCCTCCCCACTGATAGCTGGCGTGTGGTGAGCTTCCTGGCGCACTATGGCTGCCGTCGCATCATCCAGGTGGAGCTGCACATTGGTGGTGGTGGAGGGGAGTCCCCATTACCTGTAAAGTGCTTTGAGTGGAGTGTCCAGAAAAGCGCTATACTGTATAAGTGTAAGTATTATTATTATTTGGATAGTTTTCCAGACCTTTTGGACAATTATATTTAAATTTGTAATTATAAGGTATTTTACACAGTACTTGTTAAATGCAAACGTGCATACTGTAATTAAAGGAACAAGTAATAGGTTTATTCCATGCTGAAAAGAGAAGAAAGAAAACACAACATTTCGGCTGTGGAGCCGAAACGTTGTGTTTTCTTTCTTCTCTTTTCAGCATGGAATAAACCTATTACTTGTTCCTTTGCAGCCTACGCATGCTGACGCAGCTCCCCACCTGAACTACTGTAATTTAAGACTTATTATTGAATTTATAGAAATAGTTCATATGTAATTTATATGCATTCAAGTTCACTAATATTATTGACAAAAGTTAAAGAATTTGTACTGGAAAAGATAGGAATCTGCAGATCCAGATCAGATTGTAAAACATTTTGTCCTCCCATTTACATTGTATTATTTTAATTTCCTTGAAATTGAATCCATGTATTATGCATGAAAGCAAACTTGGAACTGTTAACACCTTATGAAATCTTATACCTGCTGCAAATGTGTTAGAGCCCAACTATAACAGTCATGGCTGTATTTCTATCAGAAGTTGTGTGTTTTGGCAGGCATGCTTGGCTTGAAAAAGTAGAATGGTTTGCATTTTACAGTTATATTGTAGTTTCTCACTTTAAAAACTGGACAGAATTACCCTCTTAGGAACATATTGCTGAACTGCAATTGGAGAACATGAACCTTGTACTGTATATGTCACTGACATGAACACCAGCTTCATCTATTTAATTATTCTGGAAGCCCAGTCCAAATTCCTCAGCACAGGCAATAAAAGTATAGTCTCTCTGTCATTATGCTGCTTGCCTTTGAATTTTGCATTGGAAACTCATGCAATATTTTAATGACTTTTTCCAATATTTTCCAAAGAAAATAATGGAATCTCAATTACACAGTGGTGAGTTAGTGAAGTATTTTTCATGACTAAGTGAAGCACTAAAGAGCATATCGAATGTTATTGAATAATTAAATATAAGCATATAGTTATATCCTGTCTTTAGCTATATTTATGCGAATACATACAGTAAGTAAATAAAATGTTATTTAAGGCTTTGCCCTTTTATATCTCATCCTGTATTTGTGTTTCCACAACAAGTGGGAGATGATTACAGATTACAATAAAGAATACATTCTGCATTATTCTGAGATCTTATTTGTTGGAGAAGAAGTAACTCATGGTGCCCTGTATATGTTATTGTATATTTGCGTTTCACTGTTTGCAGTAGTGCTCAAAAGCCCAAGCTCATTTACTCAAAAGCTCAAGCATTTAATTATTTTAACTTCTTATTTTAGTGGTCAGTGGTCTTGAAACATATTTTGCCTTATTTAATTAAACCAGATTTCTTCACAAAAAAAGTTTCCTTCGTTTTGAGCCTTTGAACCCAATATGTTACTGTGGGCACACTTCCAAATACTGTACATTTCGTGTGCAGTTTGCCCACAAAAGAGAAGAAGTCACCCACACCTTCATATTAAATCTGAACATAAACTTTAGTTCCACCTCTCTCATTTTCCTTCCTGTAATTTCCTTGTGAAACACCATGCGTGTTGTAGCTCATTTTGCATTAGAATTAACTGTATTTAATGCAATTTGGCATGTCTGAGTGTTGGGGATATTCACTAATATCCAGAACATTGCATCTTTTACCCCATATTTTTGCACAGTAGTAGTTCCTCATTTCAAATTGAATGCAAAATCATAGCATGGCTTCATAGCAATTTAAATAGATGTATACTAAAGAGGTAAGCTTGCCATTGGCTCTTAAGAAAAGGCCATGCCAACTGTGACCTGTTTAAAACAGTCTGACCATCCACTGTATAACTACCCGACTTGCACTTGAAAAACTAAGAAGGCATAATGTACTTGATTGACCTTTTCTCTTTTGTGATCTCTCTTATCTTCCTGAGGAGAGATCCTTACCTGACATAGAATCACATATCATACTGACCAGTTCCTAAAAAAAGAGAGAGAGAGTAATAATGAAGAGCCTGATAAAAATCAGTTGGCTTTGCATTCTAGTGCTATGAAGGCGAGTGGAAATCTGTCAAGCATCCCTCTACGATACAGAACTTTTTCAAGGGCTCATGAGTTGTTTTGTTTTTTTGTTTTGAATTAACAAATGCCTTCATTCAAAATAATTTGATGATATATCCTGCTGTCAGAGCACATTTATAAATTGTGAGGTGTTAAACACTTAGTATAGCATTGTTATTAAAAATAACAGTCATTACCCATGGTTTCGTAATACGCCATATCAACACAATGGTGGTCGTATAAAGGAAGGTATATCAAGTTTAAGCCAATGCAGGCACTCTCCAATACATGAAGATGTCAAGTAGTGAGTACTGGATATACTGTACAAGTGGAAAGTCAAAGATAATCAGCAGGTATATTTCTGACCTAAAATATATATTTTATATATATAAAATATGTATTTCAGCTCACCTGAAATTATTGCTGCTAGCATTAAAGATGAGAATGAGAGGCGAAAGAGAAGGTAATGAAGAAGAATAGCAACTAGCAAACCTATTGGGGAATAAAAGCAAAACAGCTTTATGGTCAATACAGGTATGGTGTGTTTAACTACCTGGAGAGCCTTATCAGAGCAGTTTCTAAACACAGAGTAAAAATTAACCTATTTAAAATCACGCTAGATATCTACATAATACAGTACCTGTGGGAGGTAATTACAGTAGAGTATTTTACTACCCATCAATCTCGAATTAATGCGTGCATATAAAGTAATTGCAGGGAAAAAATAACATAGCACTACATTTTTTATTTATGCGAAGAAATTAAAAAACTGCAGCAACAATGACTTAATTGGAAAATAGGACCCACCTCTTGAAAAAAAAACAAAACAAGAAAAATGTAAGCAGTTCTGAAATGCCTTAATAAAATGTTGGTGGTTGATGTGCTGGCTGTGCTCCTCATAAGTTAACATAAGAAAGCTACTGGGAAAGTGGTTTTGTCAGGTTCAATAAAAAAATACCAAGATCCGCTTCACAAAATGGCCACAGTTCTTAAATTCTAAATTCCTCTGTAGCTAATGATGAGAGAATAATGGTAAAAGGACATGTGCTCTGTACAGTAGTTCCCTGACAAGAGATTTGCATTAGGAGCTGGCGTGGAGCAAAACAGCTTACAATTGCATTAATTTAACACTGTCAAACAATGGCTATGCAGCTCCAAAGTGTATTTCTAAATGTAATCAAGGAACATTCACCCCTTAGTGATGGCAAATTGTCAAAGCTTGTGTGTGAGTTTTATGATAACGGACGTATTTATTCTCTCTGGAAGAACAGAAATTCGTAAATGCAGTCTACAAGTTTGCATGTCCCAATTACAATATTATATACTCTGCCTTTACAAGAGCTATAAAACTAAACTACGCATGTCTCTTTTCATTGCTTTACATTTATAGTCCTTGTTAATTACTCTGATATTCACTGTCGTTTGATAACATAATTTTGTGTGAAGACAGTTGTTCACCAGTCATGCTAATTTGCATTCTTCTGAAAAATTCATGAATTCATTTGAGGGAACAGGTGGGGATTCATCTCTTGTTATTGCACACTAAAGACTTTTGTCTTGAGGCATTGCATTACTTGTTATTTTTTAATTTATCTATTGGGAAATACAGTAGTCTCCCTGTAAAGGAATATCTCTTTTCCCGTGCAATACATAAGTAAATTAGTTCTTTAATACAGTACTTTGAGAAAAATTGGCTGGCATAGAAAATAAAGGAAAAATTGGTGTTTAGCATTTTTTAAGGCAGAATAGGTAGGTTTGAATAATTCCAGTGTAGGGGAGGCCCTTGTGTTGATATTAGTTTATCCAAGCTCACAGATATGTGTAGAAATTCAAAGCAAAAAAGCAATTCACTGCTAGCTCATTAAACAAACCCATGTAACCTGTGAACCGGCATTCTTATACTCCTGTCAAATTACATAAAAATTAATCCTACAGACTTTTCTCTTTTTCATTTCATTTCCCCTCTACACTTATTCAGACTGTTTGTAAAAACTGTACACTTGCAAAAATTTGTGAACTCATACTGTATAATACCAGTATTTATTTCTTCCCGTGCCACACATATTTGTGTACACCGAAATTGTTGTGGGCATTATAGAAAGATCTGTTGTCATTATACAGTATAATGAACAATATTATAAGCTTAACTTCTCCAGGAGAACATGAACAGAGAAGGCTCTACACCCAGCTGTGTGTGTTCAGTAGAAATGTATAAAATTCACTTCTTTCCTAGGCAATTCACAGAAAACTTTTCAGTTACAGTGTTTCTTTCATACAGTAAGCCTCAGTCTCTGAGGTAGCAAGCTTGTCTAAACTTGTCATGCTAGAATACTCTCAAAGATTAAGCATACAGTATGGCTCTTGATTTTTATCCATTCTTGTCCTGCTGGACTGCTACTGTCTTTGACACAGCTGACTATACTGTCTTGCCAAATTAAAGACAGTTGTGGGTTCTACTGGAACTGCTTTATTGTGATTTAAATCTTATCTGATTGATAAAAAAGCAGTCACATCGGTGGTTGTTCCCTCCTCAACAAAGTTGGTCATCTGGTGTCTGACTTGGCTGTGTTTTTGGTTCATTTCTTTCTAGAACTGTACAATACCGTTGGAACTTTGGATTCTTCAAAGTATTACAACAGCTTTCATTTGCATGCTGATGAGACCCAAACATATGTTTAAACAAAATCAGATATGAACCAGGCACTGTCTATCTTGTGACATAGCTTAAATAAAGAAATCTTTTTACATCTCATAAGACCAAGGTTATGTTGATCTTTGTGTTTGATTTCCTTATAAACTCCATAAACCTATCAATCTTAGTTTGATTCCCAATGGTTCTGGAATCAGTCTAAGTACTCAGAAAGCTTGGACTCGAGCTTTGCATATGTATGCAGTATCGTTTTTCATCTTTGCGTTGTTTGCCTCTCTCCTAGTCTGAGGCACAAATGCTTATACATCCTTCTGTCTTTTTCAGGCTTCATTGTTGTAATGCCATTTTCGCTGATGTTTTCAAACATGTTCTTAATCATTTGCAGCATGTTCAGAATTCAGCTGCTCAGACTTTCATCAGACCTAAAATGTACGAGGATATGTTCCTTGTTTTGGGTTTCCTGCACTGGCTCCCGGAGGACTTTTGAATAAAATTCAAAACACTGCTGTTCACCTTGAAGGGTTTGAGTGAACTGGCTCCTGACTACATTCTGGAAGTGTTTACTCCTTCTAAACCTAGATGTTGTTTGTGTTCTTTGAATTCTTGCCTTTTTTCAGTTCCCAGGATGAGGCTACAAACAGTTGAAGGCCATGTTGTCTGTTCTTTTGCTTCATTTCATCTCAAGACTTTGAAATGTTCTCCCAGTCCATATCATATCTTGCAAATTCTGTCTAGACTATAAAACTTATTTGTATACTCTAGCTTTTAATTCTCATTAAATTAATTTTTAATTTGTGTATGCATGTCACTTTGTTTGATAATTTCACTGAACAGTGCTTTGGGATGATGTACCATAAATGGTGCTACATAAAATAAAGGTTGTTGTTTGTTGATCTTATTAATATACAATTGCTTTTAAACTGAATTACAATGGTGTAAAGAGTATTCACAAATCCATTAAGGTCATGGAAAATTAAATGTCTACATTATATAGTAAAAAATGAGGTACTATGAGGATCAATATTGAGACCACAGCTACTCATAAGCTCTATAAATGATCTGCACAAAAACATTAGGCACTGCTCTAAGAAATACCATATATGCAATAAGATATATAACATAGGCTTTAGGAACAGTAAAGAACCCCATTCATTTCTAGAGCTAAAATGACAAGGAGATTAGAAAAAAGACTCAGAGTCACTTGGAACGTTTAAGAGGAGATTGGACTCATGATTGGAACATTATACAAGCTGCATAGGAATTTCAAAAAGATTTAAACAAATTTCAAGACGGGCAAAACAGCTGGCAGATGCCATTTAATGCAGGCAGGTTCATAGTGGGCACATGGAGGTAACCGAAATATCAACTATAAATACAAGATGGAAAACTGAGCTTGAAGAATATATTTCTAAAACAGACTTAGGTGTTTATGTTTTCCTCCTCTTGACGATGTGGGGAAGCAATGAAAAAGGCAAACAGAATGTTGGGAAACATAGTTACAAGTATATAATTGAAATCAAGGGATGTTATGCTAAAATTGTGCAATTTAACAGTAAGACCTTATTTAGAATACTTAGTACAATTTAGGTCACCACACTACAAAAAAGGTTTTGTTGCTCTGGAATCAGGCAAGTAAAGAGCTACCACATACAGTACATTCCCAGGCTTAAGGGAATGTCTTAGATTGACAGGCTAAAGAACTAAACCATTTATTCATGAACAGATAAGAGTAGGAGGGGACCTGTTTTAAGTATCCTTAATGGCAAAGTCAGCCTAGTGGACGTCTTCGGAATCAGCAGTAAAACACAAAACAGATGATGAGAGCTACAGGGAATTGCATTTAAAACTAAAAACAAGAACTACAGAAGTACTTTTTTACAAAAAGGGTTTGCGAGAGTCTATTCTAGATTCTTTCAGGCATTTTACGTTCTTATGAAATATAACGAATCATACTTCAGCAGATTAATACTAGAACAGTCAAACAAAATGGAGATAATTGCTTATCCTCTGTCTCGTACTGACTGTGGCTACCAGTATTTTCCCAATTTTCATTTTAGTGAATGTTTAAGCCTCATATCCTTAATTATTAGATAATTGTACCAACCCTGTGACTGAGTAACTTGTTTCATCTGTATCTGTGAAGTCTTGGTTGTGCAAATTTTTTACAAGAGTAAACCCTGTAAAAGTTTCTCTTTTGTCTTCCTGCTATTCCTCTAGCTTGCCTTAATGAGAAACAGCAGAAGGCATGATCTTCCCTCCCACAGCTTTGAAGAGAGCAATGAGGTAAAATATGATTTGTCTCTTACAAATGTTACGAGCCAGCTGCTAGGAAATTTGTAAATAATTTGAACTGGAGTAATTTGGAAATGGAAATTTATTTATGTACCAAAACCTTAAGGCGGTTTTATAATAATCCACAGGGAACTTTCATTTGAAGGCACTTAAACTTCTGCAGGTTTATGTGAATATATTTTAAAGGGCTGGTTGTTTTAAAATTTGGAGTTTGCCTGGGGCATATCTTATGTCACATGACCCTTCTGTAACAGCTTCACTATAATGAAATTCAAGGTTTGGGGTTCAAGACCGCACCAGGAAGATGTTATGATGAATGATCACTGAATGAATGTTGAAAAAGGAGACAGGAACAAGAGGAATGGACAGAGCCTAGCTTTCATTACACTTTTCCAGATATGTTTTTTACCAATAACAATCTGGTGAAAAACATATCTTTCCCAATGAAAAGATAATAGTGGTAAAATTAAGCAGTTTAGAATGTTGACTGGTACTTTTCCATTCATAGAACTCAGCTGTTTCTTATTACAAAAGGTGCAAATAGCCTTAACTACTGTTTCACATAATAGAATTTGAAAATTAGTTTGAACATAGGAAGAAATATCCTGTGTACAACAAATGCCACATAAAACCAGGGAAGAAATATTTTGGAAAGTAGCAAATTTAACTGCTAATAATGATGTCTTTGCTTGTTACAATAACTTGAAGTACAGAAATAATGCTATAATTGCAAATTCTTTAAAAGCTAAAATCAAGTAATCAATAGATATTTGTTCCCCTAATCCTTTCTTACCTCTCTGCTGCCTTTGGCAATGTGCTTCATACTATTCTCATCTCAACACTTACTCACCTAGGAATCTTTGACACTGCTTACACCTGGTTCTCCACCTATCTTGCAATTAACACTTACAGGTCTTCTGATGTGGCTTGTTCTCTGTGCCTCACCTAACACTGGTGTCCCCTAAGGTTCTGTACTCGGTCCCCTATTGTTCTCTCTTTACACCAGCTCCCTAATAACTCTGATCTCCTCCAATGGCTATTCCCGCCATTTTTGTGCAGATGATACTTCAATCAAATTAATGTGCATCTCTCAGCTGGCCCTACTGAATACTTCCATTACCTTGAACTGAACCTCTCTGAGCTGAGCTTCTTGACTGCCATTCTCTTCTTCACTTACAATCTCATTTCTACCCTGACCCTGGGGCTTCGCACAACATAGTTTGAAAACCACCGTCCTACACCATACTATTATCAGTTTCTCCTCTCTGTTTTCCTACCTCTAGGGCCTGTTTATTCTCATTCCCAGCCCTGCAGCCGCAGAACAAACTCTGTTGAACTGCCTTGAAAATTAAGAACAGGAAGCACTTTTTAAACAAAGAGTTGTGGGAGTCTCAAATAAAGCTGTCCAGCCATGTTGTTGAAGTCAATACCCTGGGTTCTTTCAAGCAATGTCTGGATGACATCCTTGATTGAGTTATCTTCTACCAACCAAATAAGCTAAATGGGCTGAATAGCCTCCTCTCATTTGTAACCTTATGATCTTTTGTTCCTATGGATACTGATGTCATCATCTCACTTAAGTAGATGGAAACATGTTACGAGATGGAAACAGAAGAACAGATCCTGCAACATAATCTATGTAAGGGGAATGAGAGAAAACCACCGCAAAATAGTATACTGTTCCAGGTAGAAAAACATATTTTTCATTTCAGTCCAAGGGACCTTCTCTGCAATGATAAACTAAACTGCACAGAAGGGGATCAAGAGATCAGACAGAAGATTTCATTTTTCATTATACTGTGAGTTGAGGACATTGACATCTTTAAGCTGATAGAAGTGAGAAGCCTTTGGGCTCCCAAGTACTCTATTATTCCAATTATTGCATATTTCCTCAAAACTTCAATTACGTAGTATTATTTAGTGAAATAACATTTTCATAGAACATTTAAGATACATGTTATTCAAATCATTGACTACAAAAGGGAACATAAAAATAACATTTATAATAAATGACTAAATTACTTAGAATTATTGCGTTAACCTCCAGTGTCAAAAGTAGACAATGAAAATGTGACAGAGCAAGTAGAAATGTACTTAAGAAAATAACTCCAGGAGAACCATGGCTACCTATTTTTATCTGAGGAAAATTTCTTTCTCCCTGGAATTAAATTTTAGTGTCGAAAGGCTATCACACAAATTGACTGCAGTTCTATTTTATAACTGACTGCAGTAATTAACTTTGTGGAGTGACTTGGGACTTGCTCACAGAATGCGAAAGGATTAAGGTTAATACAAGGACTCAACAGATTTTCAGCATCACCCATGGCTGTGCACTGTAGTCTTATATCTGCGATCCTGCTCTCATGCAGATCCCCGGCAGAAGGCTAACATTCTCCTTCTCAAAGCCTTTTGTTGTCTAGATGGAATGTGGCTGCTGGGTGATTCCATTGAGAGTGATTTGTGAGAAGGAAAAGGAAAGAACAAATTATCCAGATAATCCCCAAATTTTATGTCAATCCATAAAGAAAGAACAATAGCAATGTAGCAATGTGTGCCCATCCCATGTTCCTCATGTATTTCTTTCAAATCAGCCAAATCAGGTATCATACAAAATGTGGAAACATTAACTGAATCTTTATTAGCAGAGCCCTGTCTCCATTGCAGTTTATTTGCACAAGAAATTCAATTCCAATAGTACAGAAGATTTTACCCTAACATCGAAACAGCAGCACTAAAAACAGAATGCTCCCCCCCAACACAAAAAAGAAAATAAACCATGTTCTTTTTAAAACACAACACTGGGCTGTGGAAATAATCTGCAGAATTCTCTGTCATTGAGTTTTGTATTTGATGTTGTTCTTTCACACAGATAAAATATCTCGCCAATATGTGGCTCTTTTGCAACAAAAATAATATTTTGCAATTATATACATGTGTGTTAGTAAAGTCACAGCTTTCCTGTTGCAAGGTTAATCAAGTCTAAAGGGAAGACACACTAGCCAATCACAGTTCTCTAGGGGTGAGAACAGCTTTTCCAAGTGAAACTGGCTGTGATCGCTCTTCTTCTCACAGAACAATTCTATTTCGGCGCCTTGCTGTTTCCTAAAAGGGAAAAACACACCTCTTTCCTGTGAGCTCTGTAAAATCTGGCTTTATGCAATGCATCAGGCATTCACCCAGCAGACCCCCTCTCCTCTCTTAACACAACAATGTGGATAGAATAAGAAATCTGCAATGTTGCATCCTTGCATATTTGCCTCCGGGGCAGGAACACAAACTCTGACCCAGTCCTGGTCAACCAGAACAGACCCCCGTTTCTCTTTCTCTGTGAGAATAATAGGAAAGCAAGACAGAAGAGATTTCCAGCTTTGACTCTGTAATTTCTGGTCATGTTTTTTAAGGAGTTGTAATATGAATAAGACAAAACAGAGATAAAATAATAGACCCTCTGAAATAATCCCTGCATACCAGGAATTAACAGGGCTATTTGCAGAAGGGTAGTATACTGTATATACCTGGATGAAACATATGAGACACAATAGTACTGAGAAGAGCATATCTGATGTGGGTAATATGAGAAGCAGAGTCCCACAGGGTTCTGTACTGTGCCTTTTGCTCATCCTGATAAGCGTAAACAACCTGGGTGTGGGTAAAAACAATACCTTCGTTAGTTCTGCTGATGATCAGAATATAGATGGACTACAAGACACTCTCAAGGGTGAAAACAAATGTGAAAAAAAATGTGTCTGAATAATGAGAAGTATGTAACATTTAATACTAGTGAATGCAAAGAGGATAACGCTGTTAGGAAAAACCTTGGTTTATGTATGTATAATTTTTGTGTCAGTAAACAGAATAGAGGTGCATGGGAAAAGCCATCATCAAGGAATTGTGGGTAAGTGTTTAAAAAGGCTAACATGACACTTGTGTATATACTGCAGAATACTGCAAAAGTATTCAGGACACTTGCAGAGTATTCACATTGTGTTGCTTTAAAGCTTATAGGCACAACACTTAAAAGTAACAATTAATATTTGTTATACACAACCTACGCCACACATTCAAAGAAAAACACAGAATAAATGCAATTGATAAATTATTCAAATAAAAGAAAGATATGAAGTATGATTTCGCAAGTATTCAAAGTGTTTGTTGTGGCAAACCTACTGTATGTTAATTTAGGTTCACAAAATTACCTAAATGAGCCATCCGATTAGTTCAGTGGCCTCTGTCTGCATGCAAAAACAGTGGTTCACATGATTCCAGAATAAATATACCTACTGTATCTCTCTAAGGTCCCTCAGTCAGGTAGTGAATTTCAAGCAAAGATTCAATCATGAAGACCAAGGAGCTTTTAACAAAACTTGAGGATAAAGTTGTATAAAGCCACAGATCAGGAGAAGCATTTAAAAACATTTCAAAGATCTCTTGAGGCTGGTAAATTCAATTGTTAAGAGAAGGGGAAAGTACGAAGACACTGCCGAGATCAGACTGTCTCTCCAAACTGAGCAGCCGGGCAGGGAGGAAACTGGTAAGGGATGCCACTGTGAGGTCAATGGTGGCTTTAAATGAGTTGCATAGTTCAGTGTCTGTGATGGGGGAAAATGTCCATGAGTCAACTCTATCCTGGTCACTCCACAAAGGGGGCTTGTATGGAACTGAAAACAAAGCCCCTAATTGATACTGCAACCATGTGGCAAAAGGTTTTGTGATCAGACAACACAAAAGTGGAACTTTTTGGTCTAGTTGCAAAGCGATATATCTGACATAAACCCAACACAGAAAATCACTCAGGCATCACCATCCCTACTGCGAAACATGGTGGCGGCACGATTATCCTATATACTGTAATTCCACTACTTATCAGCAGGGACAGGGAAGCTTTTTAAGACTGACAGGAATATACAGTAGATGGAGCAAACCTGTTTCAGACCTAAAACTGGGACAAAATAAAACAAGACCAAAATTGCAGGTAATAGGTTTATTCCATGCTGAAAAGAAAAGAAAGAAAACACAACGTTTTGGCCGTGGAGCCTTCTTCAGGTGTCAAGACCAAGACCAAAATTACACTGTAGTATCTCAAGAATAAAAAACAAATTATTTGTTAGTAACCCAAAAAGTCCTGACTTGATTCCTATTGAGAATCTGTGGAAAGCCTTGAAAACTGCTGTTCATATGAGATCACCAAGCAACTCGAGAGAACAATGGGCACAAACTGCACCGTCAACTTGCAAAGTTGGTCAAGTCTTACCCACTCTCACTTAATTTTCCTTTTAATTTTTGCTGACTTATACGGTAGCTTATCATACCCTTAGAAGTCTTCGATTTGAGCACTTGAGTTTCTCAATACAGTGTTAAGTTAAAAAAATATTCACTAGTGGACACCAAAGGGAGAGTCTGAATCGTTTTCCAAGGCACTGCAAGTAAAAACAAGGAATACAAGGGAAGTGCTGAATTTATGGACCACGTACATATAATTATTTTCAGTTCTTGTTAGTATGTCAGTAAAACATAAATATCAAACAGCAGGTTCAAGAAAGACAACTACACATAAATTATTTTTCACAGATTGAGAATACCAGCTATGCAAAACTAGATTTTCCTGCCGGTTTTACTAGTTTTATGTAGTAGTTTTAGACACAAGGACAAGAATGGATAATTACAAACTTTCTCTGTTAAAACAAATTGTGGGAGTCTACAGAAGGCTATCTGGCCTATTGTCAAGACCTGAAACCCTGGCTTTTCTCAATAAGTGGCTGGATGAGATCCTCAGATCATTTAGCTCCTAGCAACCAAACAAGCTATAAGGCTTAAATAGCTTTCCCTCATTTGTAACCTTTCTTTTGTTATTAAGCTCTTAATTTACTCAAATCCTTTAAAACTGTTGGTTGTAAACATGTTTGCAGGTTGCCTTTGGGGTTTATTTAGGATTACAAACAGTATACATTTGATATGTTTAATATGTATAATATTTAATTTATTTTGCAAACACCTTTCACAATTAGCACTAGATCTGATAAGGCTAAAAAAAGCCTATGATTATGTATTCATTTTGAAAATAATTGCCTAAATTGTTAAAAAGTATTTTTTTTCTTCAAACTTAATCATTTACATAGAACTCCTAAAACTGTATCAGTTGACAGATATTGTTGATCTAAGATTGTTATTATCTTCAAGGCTGAAAGCATTCATGCATTTCTGATCATCAGAGGAAAGATAGAAGACGTAAGATTATCTTATCATTTGTTCTCACTATCTACTATTTTCAATTTACTTAACATAAAAAGTGCTGTTAAAGGAAAATTGAATTTGTTAGATGATTCTGTAGTTTCAGAGTTAGGCTTCAACATGCAGTAAAATTATTTTTGTTTTTCCAGAGAAAAATGGTAGGCATAACAAAAGTTCATCAGAAAAGATAAAGTATTCCTCCAACAATAGGCACATTAGGATAGAGAACAGATTGTGATGCTTTGATAATTTCAGAAGACTCTGTTACTATGAAGACATCTAAAGCACACTTTGTTTTGTAATTGTTCTAAAAGCCTATCATATATTTCCTAGCAAAATTAGCTGTATAGTGATTATTTTTCTAAGAGATTTTTAAAATATACTAGACTGTGAATGTGGACCTAATGTAACCATGGTTACCTGTTTTTACTACTGTTTTTCTTGGATTGTAAATGCAATAAAACAAGGTGAGGAATGTGTAGGCGTTACCTATACGGTAATTGTAGAGGCAGGTTTCACAAAGGCCACTCTGGACAATGAAATGCTGATGTGTGTCACACAGACATTCTCTCATCTATCTAGTTTACATATTTATTACATGCACAAGTGTCTCATTAGCAGCGATTGTACTGGCTTTAATGTGCAGCTACATTACATTCCCCATCCCTGTTCCAATTAAGATTTGCTGCTTTAGGAGTCTCAGGTAAGTTATTAAAATAAATTGTAAAATGAAGTCTCATTTGCACCATCTTAATTGGAAAGAGCTGTTGTGAGTTATAAGCAATCAATACCTATTCATCCACAAATAGTGAAAAAATACATATTGTTGCATTTAAACATAATTTGTGGGTAAGGCAATGAACTGCAGTCACATAAATTAACCACTTAGCTCTCTCTATATTGTGCATAGGAGTAAGAAGAAAGAAGGATGTTTCAGTTTTAGTCAGGAAACCTTTATATGTTGTCTTAAAGTGGAATCTTAAATTAAATAAAGACAGATATATGTTACCCTAGGTTGCAATGAATCGTCTTGCTCAAGAAGAACATTATCGCCTGCTGTGTCTGTCTCAGATGGATTGCCCACAGGGAACTGGAACAACATCTCTCTCATTTCTAAGGGGCTTCTGAGAATTGAATGTACAGCTAATATTAGCAACTAAAAGGATGCTGAAAAACGAAGTCATTTGGAGGCAACAGGGGAAATTCGCCAACCTTTAAGTTCTCCCTTATTTTTAGCCCTCGCAAGTTATAAATCACAGAGACATGACCGGAAAATCCACCACTTACTGTACATTCACTGATATCCTGGCTTTAAAAACTGGATACCAAAATTTGGCATCCAGGTAAAAAATCTCTATGGTCTTGTTACAAAAACAATCTGGTTAATGTGCTCAAAAAACAAGGTAACTGAACACTTGAAAATAGGTACCTACGAATTATTAAAAGCATAAGAACATAAAAATGGACACAAACGAGAAGAGACTATTCAGTCCATCTTGCCCAATTGGTACTAGCTTCAACAAAATGGCCGTATAACTTGACTTACACTTGACTTTATGTGAATGCACGTAATAAAATTTTCGAGGAAAGGAGAGTTTATGTTACAGGCGTAAAGAGCAAGTAGGGCGGCTAGTTCCGTGCGCGGGTGAATACCGCTTAGTGAGCGTAATGCAGTCACCTGCAGAGCTCTGTTGAACACGAGTTTCGCTTTGCTTTTTCTGCACTTGTGAAAACTTATGGATATTATCTCGGATCTTATTAATTGGGAATTGGGAATAATCCACATTAAAATCATATTAGAAAATCACCCCAAGTGATTTTTGAAAGATATGTCTCCAATTTATTAACTGTGGACTATATGTTTGATGTGTATTTGATTTTAGATTATTCTAATTTTAGGTTGTTAAAAGGTTTATTTTTCATTTATCATCATTTCAATTCTCTCATTTAGATATGTATACCTTAATGCTTTTTTTCTCTCTCTTGCTCTCTACCCCTCAGTCCATGATTCATACATACCTGTTAACTTTTGAAGGAAAGAAAAACGTAAAACTGCAATTCTGCTCTTCAGTTTCTCCTTCCTCACTCACAGACACAGGGAGGACCCGTGTAGCATCATGAATGGCGATTCTCTAAATGCGTACAGCACATAAACTGGCTAAGAAAGGGCTGCTTCTGATTTAAATAAGGTTTAGGTTGTGTAAAGACCCGTGATACCGAACCCTTACGTTATCCAGGAAGTGCGTACACTGAAATCTGGTCCCCTGTACTCTTATGAGTTCAAGACTAAAAAGTTTAGTTCTTTACCAAACAAATCTTTGTCAAGAAATCGTTAGTTCATTGTGAAACTGGTATATTAAAAGTAACTAAGTGACTGTTTCCCACATGAAGCTATTGGAGTGTCTGGAAGATGCCTGGATGCAGTAACCACTCTTCATGACTTCACCGGGTCAGACGGTATAGTCTTAACTTTCTTAAGAGCCATCTTCTCCGTTCAGAAGGCTGTCACCAATAAAGCCCTGCCTTTTCCTCGGGCAGCTTCTAGAGAAGCTTTTTTTTTTTTACTCACTGTATTTTTTCTCATTGAAAATAACTTAAAAAAGAAAAATCCAAGAAAAATAAGCCTCCAAAACCACTAAAAATCTCCCACAGTTTTTCATCTTTTGCCACAACACAATGACAGCAGCAATAGGTATTATTTCACTTTTTTTATTAAAACCTTTCATTGATTTTTTTACACAAGGATAGAGTATATCAATATCTCTAGTTTCAGGATACAATCAATTGAAAGCACACTTCAAGGGGTGGTGTAAAAACGAAATAGTTGCTTTATTAAATACACTCTATCCTTTTTCTTTTATTTGTACCAGTTTATATTAACAGTTTACCTCACGGCAAACATATATCAATAAAAGTTAGCTTATTTCTGAGAAGAACTTTTAAAACCAAAAAATTAAAAGTAATGTATTAGAACCACACATTTAATGCAACAGGACATTGGATAGGGTGTGGAAAATTTGTACGAAATAAACACAAATTTGGGTTGTGGGTTTTGCATATTCCCACTAGATACAACATTGTTGTCTCATGCTGTAATGCTCAAGGCATGCTATCCAGGTTAACTGGGGTTTATAAACAGCACTTTGCTTTTGTGTCTTTGATACCTTTGATTTTGATTTGTGTTCGGTTGTCCCGCAGCACAGTATATGTGTGGCTTCCCTTAGACAGACTGGTATCCCATCCAGGGGATAGGCAGGGATAGTCAGGGTTTAATCCTGTGAGGCTTCGGCTCACTGCAACCTTCTAAGGATAAAACGATGCCCAAGGCTGGACCGATGGAGTCATGCAACACACACGCCCCAGTGCTTGCTCCTGAAGCTGGTGACGGCAGTTTGAATCACCAGTTTGGACCTGAGCTTTTTTACTTTAGTTATTTTCAGTTCCAAATGAAAAAAACTCATTTATCCCATTTCTCTATTCAACACCGCTATTTACTATTCAGTAGTTGGTTAGATCTTAGTGAATGGGATATAGGGAAGAAATACGTGTAGTGTGTTTGGCTTGACTCACGTAGCTGAGGGAATGGCAGCCTAGCCATGAGGACAAGGCTGCCCTAACCCCTCTCACTCTTGTGAGGACTGAGTCTGGAAGTGGGGCAGTGAGCGGGAGGTTAGAGAGATACACAAAGGAAAGCCCTGAGTGAGAGGATAGGAAAGCTGAAGTATGCTAAATTAGGATCGATTTTTAAACTCCACTGTTGCTCTGGAAAAGAAATTGGCATGGAACACCAGTTTCCATCTTTTAGAAATGTAATTTATGGCACTTACCCGTGTTTCCACTGTTGAAATTAATAAATAATAAATTTTAAAAAAGGAATCACCGAACAGAAATGTAACTTAGAGGATATGTTGAAATTAAAGATGTAATGATTTTCTTCTCTTGAAACTGAGTTTTCTTTCAATATTAACCAAACTAGTTTTCAAACCACACTCTCCCCTTTCCTGTAAAGAAAAGATATAATAGGGCGCCTAGTTGCTAATGACCTGGTGCATTGTGAGAAGGGCAATGTTGTTGGTCTGAAGCACTTCATCATTTTGATCCATGTTGTACAATGCTAATTCACCAGCAGAACACTATGTGGTGCGAATATCACACAGTGATGTCAGCTAATTACACCATGTGAATATTTAGGCCCATTAAAAGGTGTGAGACCTCTTTCCATGTTTTCAGAACAGATGGCATTAACAACTATTAGGACACTGTTTAGCTAATTACAAGAACTTTCAGAATTCATAGCGCTGAAATGGGACCAACTCCCTGCTACAGCGCCTGGGAGTGAAAGGTCAGGGCTGGGTTTGTTCTCTGGAGGTGGGAGACATCGCCAGGAGACTTAAAGCCAACAGACTGCAAAGCCAGACTGCCCCTACGCAGGCATGAGAGAAACCCAGTTCAAATAAAAGAGGAAGAAATTCTTCAGGGACCAATATAGCAGGGAACAGGAAACATAACTAGGCAGAGGAATTTAACCCGTTGATATAGTCAGCAGGCAAGTCTCTTTTAATCCTAAATATACAGTTAACCTCAGTGTGG
Source organism: Atractosteus spatula (assembly GCF_055471065.1). Classification (NCBI taxonomy): domain Eukaryota; kingdom Metazoa; phylum Chordata; class Actinopteri; order Semionotiformes; family Lepisosteidae; genus Atractosteus; species Atractosteus spatula. Next base: position 22,312,375 of record NC_142711.1, on the reverse strand, counting down.
TCCCACTGAAATGCAACTGTGAGGAGGAACTGTGAATACAAAAGCTTCCTTATGGGAACAATTGCTAATGAAATCTGAAGTTACAGCAACTGTGCTCATGTGAAACTATTATGTCATTTGTAATATACAGTATATGCATAAACAGTATACGCATCTATACTAGATACTGGAAGCCTTTCAACTAATATTTACATTTATACACTTGTACTGTACATTTTCTATAATCCCTTACTTACTAGGAAAATGTAATACGAAAATAATGTAAGACTGGACACTGGTTGCTAAATTTTAAGATTTAACAATGAGTGAGAAATACATGTAAAAATACTGTAGTTTGTATCCTGAAGGTGAAGTCCTCTTGCAGTAGTTAATAAAAGATCATTTAGGTAATAACTCGGATGGATATTTAATCCCTGTCAATATTATTTTTATGACCTAGTTTTTATTGCATGTGGGGCTGTGGAGATGTCACCGCTGTGAGTGACAGACCGCTGAAGCCTTGAAATCTGTGGAAAATGTTCATGGCAAATAGCACTGCCTTTTGAAGATGCAAACAAATCAAATTTATTGATGAAAATCATGGACTCAAGCTGAGCAGTACCTCAGGGTGACAGGGAAGTGCAGATCTGGACTAGAATGTTGCATGAAAAATATTCCAACTTGGAAACCTTGTGAAATTCTGCAGTATGTGATCAGAATAAAACACATTTTAAGATGGGCTGACATTAGGAGGACCACGTTATCTGCTTTGAAGCTGTGAAGATTTATCATAATACAGTGTGCATTTGCATTGTGCAAATGCCAGCCCTCTAATGAATGTACAAGTTTAATAGAGGGAAAATGTTATGCTGATGCAACGCCATGTGCTTACTGAAGGAAACTATCAACATACTACACAAGCCCTACAACTAATTAGAAATAGTTTGCTAATTTACTAATGAAAATGTTTTATTATACATTGAGTTTTGAAAGTCAACTGTTAAAATAATTGCTCTTTGCAATGATTAATAACTACTTCTTCACATAATTAAGAAGCAGTTGCTCATTAACATTTTGGTTGCTGCTTGGATAGCAAGACGTTCAAAATTTAAGATGTACTTTAAGCTTTATTATTAATTAGTACAAATTGCACTATTAGTTGCACTATTGCATTATTAGTACAAAGTGTTTTCTGCCCTCGTTCTTTCCAAAACATTTCTACAAAAGAAATTAAAATGTGAAACATTACACTGTAAGTATAAAATTGTACTTTGTCTATTGTCTATTATGCTTTTCACATACATCTGTAAAAAAGGTCTTGTAAATATTGAGTTATGCGGAATAGCATGATATGTGCCATGAAAAGGGAATACATTAAATTATTATTATTTTTTCTATTTAAAGTTAATATTGGGAGCTGTCAGCTTTATAATAAAGCTCCATTTTCATGTCAGTTTCCCTTATTGAGGTCTGCTTATATGTCAGCTGAAATTATTTTGCAGGCTGGTGTCTGAAGAAGAACGTGGTATTAATATTGTACCATGTACATACCACAGCTTCCCCACTTCTCCATCTGCTACCTGGTTTGCAGCTGGGGTGGTAAGGTCTTTAATTAGCATTGGCCTGAAGTCACTTCTTGCTTTCTTTTTAGGCTTCTAGCCAGTAAGATGTTCCCTCACATTTGTTAATTTACCCCTCAAACAAGAAATGTAAGCAGTTCATTTTTACCTTGCCGCAAAAAAAAAGGAAGTTTGGCATTTCATCTATGAAAAGGTTTTTCAAGACAAAATAGACAGTAAAAGCAAAATATATACAGCACAATTACTATGCATTCACTGCACATACACAACACTTGCGGTTATAGCAGCATATCCTAAACTCCTCACACACACACGCAGAATTCAAACACTACTGTGCATTTTGCGTGTCTAAAATAATGCAACAATAAAGGGAAGGACTTAGCAGTCTAATGAGGCGGGAGATTGAAACCCAATCAGAATGGTGAAATAAGGTCACAACACCAGTCTCAAGGCAGGCTGTTCACATTCAGGTTCCTCATTCCTCACCACCAACGGAAAAGGGTGGTCTATTTAGGTAACAATAGAATGCAACCCAATTTCCTTGGGAATTTTTTTTACCATATACCATATCGGCTTAAGTACTACAAAGGGGTGGTGGCTGACTCTTAAAGGAGTATAACGGATGTTTTCACATATATAGATTTGCCACAGCATCAGGGAAAACTAAAGTAAATATCAAGAATCCCATAACCACAATCTATGATAATAATAATTCCTCACACTTATATAGTACTTTTCTGGACACTCCACTCAAAGGGCTTTACAGGTAATGGGGACTCTCCTCCACCACTACCAATGTGCAGCCCCACCTGGATGATGCGACAGCAGCTATAGTGCACCAGTACGCTCACCACACATTAGCTATTAGTGGGGAGGAGAACAGAGTGATGAAGCCAGCTCATAGACGGGGATTATTAGGAGGCCATGATTGGTAAAGGCCAATGGGAAATTTGGCCAGGACACCAAAGTATTACCCCCTACTCTTTTCAATAAATGCCATGGGATTTTTAATGACCTCAGAGAGTCAGAACCTCAGTTTTATGTCTCGTCTGAAGGATGGCACCTTTTTACAGTATAGTATCCCTGTCACTATACTGGGGTATTTGGACCCATACGGATCACAGGGTGAGCGCCCCCCTAACGGCCCCACTAACACCTCTTCCAGCGGCACTTTGTTTTTCCAAGGAGGTTTCCCATCCAGGTACTGACCAGGCTCACACCTGCTGAGCTTCAGGGGGTTGTCATTGAAATAGAAATATTTACATCCTTGACTTTGTCAAATGCTGCTGTACTGTGGCAATCAAGTTTTCTCTGTTCTATAAGTAGCTAAACAGATGGGGACATCAAGGTAAGACAAGAACTGCTACTTCAAAAGCCGTGTTTTGAATCCATGAAGCAAAATTCTCTTCCTACAATACTGTTGTCGACCTAAAATAGACAGGAATAGTCCTGTAAGTAGTTTACACACAACCGAGCAGTTGTGTGTAAAAAGTTAAGAACTACTTTCATGTCTATTTTACACAATTAGCTTAATTTTATTAGCTCCTAACTAGCCTAAATATAAACTTAAAAATGGGATTCAATTTCATTTTTGGACATTTCATACTGGACCTGTGGTTAAATTACCTAAAATTAATCACTTATGGAGTAAGCAATTTCTGAAACCTCTTGTGTTTTAGATGTGAAAATCCAGTTTCTATTTAAATTGTATTTATTGGCCTCAACGGTACTTCTCAGCATTCTTGCATGGTTGCGTGATTATAGCATCCTGTTATGAGTTAGAGATCTTGGCCAAAGTCCTGGCATTACATGTCTACATACTAACTCAGATCAGGTTCCCAAAACAGCAGAAATGGACATTTAAAGGAGCTGGGAGATATGGTTTATATTGTGTCAAAAGCCCTGCAAGCTCAGGTGCTGGAGCCGAATCGTACTGAAAAAACAAAACCTCTAAAAAAGCTGTATGCTCATGCCAACAATCATTATTAAGCTCGAGAGAATTTGCCTCCTTAAATGTTTTCATTTTAGGCATCAGTTCCCTGGTGAGTGAGTCTCCCTGTTGAGAGTAAATGAAGTGAAGAGGATTTTATGATGTGAAGTCATTTTCACAACATTGAGTGTTTATTTTTTGTTTCAAGTCTGATTATAATGAAAAAAATGTACATGTTGTAATTAAGCTTCAGGTTTGTTCAGTTTCACACTATTATAATTTCAGATGTTTTGCTGGGAAAGTAGGTGGTCAATCACTTTCTCTTCACTCTCCAAGATACATGGTGAAGCATCCGAAAACCCAAATTAGCCACAAAACCATTCTGATGCCATGATAGACTGTCCTTTAAAATGTCTTTAAAAAACCCAACCCCCCATGTATGCTTAGGTTTATACAAATACAAGTCAAAATTTTAAATCAAAGGTTGCAATCATGTATTGTGCATTGACAATATAAATCAAGCAGTCTGAGACCACAAGGCGAACTGTCATTAAAGCACTGCTAAAATAAGATTCTGATTTCAAAAAAGTTAAAAATAATCTCACATTTAAGAGCAAAGAAACACTAATCACATTACCATGGAAACTGCAATCGAACATGAAAATTTCACCAATGTTAACAATGAAGAACATGGGCAAGGTGGCCGACTGAGGTAGATGTGATTGTACTGAACACACTTTTGATTAGTACTCTAACCAACGATAAATAACAACTGGCTGCTGATATTTCCCACTGGAAGCTCAAAATTTTTAGAAGGTTACCTTGGAAACCATGAAGAAAAATGCCCTTAATTTGATCTCTCCTGTGAAACAAATAAACACTTCAGCATGCAATCAGGACAGGTGGTGAGTTGTTAGCTATTCGAATCCTACTTGTGGGGAAGGAATATATATTTCAAAGCTATTTTGCATTGCAATGTATTTAGGTAATTTCAGGATCCTGTAAAATAACATGAGTTATGATGAGACGGGGAGAAAAAAAACATACACAGGGCAATTGATGAGTCTGGTCTCATGCTCTTACAAGCTGAGATTTACCAACATCTTCCAAACAGTTTGTTATTAAAAAAAATGAAATTCACAAAGACTGGTGTAGCAGATAAGATGTAGAAATCATTAACTGAAAAGCTGCAGTGTGATTTCTCTTTCTAAAAAAATGTTTGTTTTTATAAATAATTTTACACAGCAAGTATAAATCACCACCATGTGTTCCAGTGTTTTGCTTAACCCGAGAACTCTGATTAAAGCTTTATAAATGAGAAATTTGTCATGATTTATTTTAGGTTTCAAGAGCAGGGCACATTCAGTCAACCAATAAGTAAACAGACCTCAGACAGAGAGGTAAGTGAACTGTTCCACTGCCTCCTGCTTTCACAATGGTCTGGGAAACTATTGATTTGAAAATCAATATAGATTTTGAGATTACCTTAATATCATCTTTTATTTAGCAACGCTATAGAAATGGAAAAGATATGATGTATTTGTCAGAAGGTCAAACGGACTTGAAAAAGTTTCAACTTTAAAAAAGAAAAAAGCAGAGTTTATCCTTTTTTTAGTGATGACAAAAACGTGAGTGTCCCTGAAACCGGCAAAAGAACCTGCATTTTTGTTTGCTTGATTGATTTTGTGTTTGTTTAAGGCTAATGATTAATGGAAAAGCAAGATGAGAACTGGGTGATTTGCCTAAATTCCCCCACAAAAAAAAATAAAATAAGAGACAAGTAACCTGGGAAGTGAAAAATACAATAATTGATACATACACAAAGGCAACAAAATGCCCATACTGAGTTTTATATCCCACATCAGCTATTGTGTCCATTACTGCTTTCTCAGAGAACTGGCAAGAACATGTCTAATTGACAAGGGAATGCTGTCTCTCCACCTCCTGAATCAATCATCTGCTCTAATTAGCGATTTTTCCCCCTCTTCCAATTAAAGAAGCATTACTAGAAAAAAAAACAAAAACAATTTGTTCCCGCATAAGCCTAATATATTCAGGAGTTTTACATGCAAAGATATTTATACTTGTTAATTTTCGTCTAATTAGCGATTGATCAAAGAAGCAGTTGACATGGCAGGGTGCACAAGAGCAGGTTTTTCATATAATTGATCAGTAATAAAACTTCTTGTGTTTTTTTTTGGCAGTTTGCAGGAAGATATTGTGTTAGTTTTTAGAAAGTGTTGCTCTGTCAAAGTAAAAACGTGAGTTTCATTATAAGAAAGAATAAAAGATAGATGTTTGTTCTGCACTTAGTAAAGATTGTTTTTCATGCATGTAAAACAGAGAAAAATATAGAAAATACAGGAACTTCTTATTTTCACCTGAGACCCTGAAAAATGCTCATGAAAGTACAGTAACACCCACTTACTAATGTAAACATTGATTGCACATGAAAATGCTAATGAGCATGCTAAAAAATGTATGCCTCTCCTGAAGCTATGATATTCACACAGGAATATCAAGTTATCATGGACCAAAGAAGGCTGTAGCTTAATTAATTTTATATTTGCTGTGTAGTTTCTTCCGAAACAAATATAGCTGTTAAGCTAATTCCATCACCCTTCTTTGCAAAGACTGCAGTATATGCTATATTTGAAGGTTTAATTTCTTGAATAAATTATTATTGTTGTTGTTGTTGTTATTGTTGTCATATGTACAGTAATCCACCCACACTCTCATTCTTTCATTCTAGTAGGCGGACACATATTATTGTACACAATTTATTGTAATTTACAATTCATAGAATAACAATTTTCAGCACGATTACTTATACCAGCTGTGACAGTGGCGCACACCTCCCACTGCACTCCCTACTCCGTGGCACGTGGGAGTGCACAGCTACAGCACCTGAGGCTCATCTGTTTAAGAAGAGGTGTAAGTGGGGCCAGCAGGGGGCGCTCACCCTGCAGTCCATGTGGGTCCTAATACCCCAGTATAATGATGGGGACACTATAATGTAAATAGGCGCCGCCCTTCGGATGAGATGTAAAACCGAGGTCCTGACTCTCTGTGGTCATTAAAAATCCCTGGGCGTTTCTCGAAAAGAGTGGCAAAATTTCCTGTTGGCCCTTACCAATCATGGCCTCCTAATAATCCCCATCTGTGAATTGGCTTCATTACTCTGCTCTCCTCCCCACTGATAGCTGATGTTTGGTGAGTGTTCTGGCGCACTATGGCTGCCATCGCATCATCCAGGTGGGGCTGCACATTGGTGGTGATGGAGGGGAGTCCCCATTACCTGTAAAGCGCTTTGAGTGGAGTGTCCAGAAAAAGTGCTATATAAGTGTAAGCAATTATTATTATTAAGATCCCCACGAGAGTTACAGGAGGTGCGGACAATGTTGCAGTCCATTTTTACATCTTCGGCGAGACACTGATCGGACTCGTGTCCCTCTGCGGCACATTGGGTACAGCGAGATAACCACTTAATTCCCCTTGTGGATTTTGGGGCGAACCCCGCAGTAGGTCTCTGTTGTCTTCCCCTCCTGTTGTGTACCTGCACTGGTGGTGTCATCGTCCCACACTGCCAGGTAGGCCGTGGCCAGATGTCTCTCAAGGGTGGGCATGAAATCATCCACTGTTTGTGGATCGTGCTGAGCCACTGATCATCACAGCTCGGGGGGCAATTGCTGCAGGTACACAAACAGGACGACCTGCTCGACTATTTGACCTTGAGTAAACGTATCTGGCTCGGGCCACTTTTTGGCCAGATATATTAAATTATACATCTGAGAGCGGATAGAGACCTGGGGGTCATAACGCCACTCATGAAGCCGCAGAGGGACACGAGTCCAATCAGTGTCTCGCCGAAGATGTAAAAATGGACTGCAACATTGTCCACACCTCCCATAACTCTCGTGGGGATCTTAAATAGTAAGCCTGATGAGCCTCAGGTGCTGTAGCTGCGCATTCCCACGCGCCGCGGAGTAGGGAGTACAGTGTGAGGTGTGCTCCACTGTCACACAGCATAACATTGGGCTTTTCCACATCTGATTCTCCCGTGTAAGCCTCGAAAATTCTCCCACTCTCCCATTGGCTTAGTATGCAAAGGTTTCCATTACTAAATAATTTCATGCAATAAACATGGCAACTGTTTGCATTTCCACCTAAATGCTCCATTTACTCTTTGCTCAAAAAGGTGCCTCCCTTTCACCGAATGTGTTGGGAATGAGAGAAAATGGTAAAGGTGTAATATTTAAATAAGCCACATAAACACAAGGGCCCATTTGGATTTTCATTCAGCTTTCACAATGAAAGTCCCCAACACTCCTGGTTCCCTTAAAGATGAATACTGTCCTTATAAAGTGGGAAACATGTTGCTTCACTGCCCTGCAGCTGAGTATTTCCACCAAAGATAGAACAAGGCTGGGGAGACACAGCCTCTTGCTGACATTTCTTGACAAACAAAAAACACAACAGAAACGCGACCAGAGGAAGTAATGGCAGAAACCCTTTTTCCTGTGAGGGTGTGGCAGGAACACGACTTTCTGAGGCACCAAAACACACTCTACCATATACCATGGAAGAGCGGGGCAGGAGAACAGAATACTGGTCTGATGATGTCAGCTCATTGAGTATTCTTTCATCTTGCTTATTGTTATCAACTGAGTTTATTTTGACCTTACTGCACTTGCCTGATTCTTCCATGTGCTTTGCATTTAACACATCTTTTTCAATATTGTAATCTACCATGCAGAGCAAACATGTCCACTAAGCAAAATATTACACCGATATTTTTTTTACACTTAGCAAAAATAACTTAAACTCTTAACTCTTAACAAAAACTATCCAACTCAGCTCCTAAATTTGGAATCATTAATTCCCACCACCTGCAGACAGTCACAGGAGAGGTGGAGACTGTGCATAACTTCTGCCTTTTGGCAAGTCTCACAGAACCTACAGGATAACAGTCAAGGAGTCGGGTCCGATGCAGCTACGCTGATACTCTCCTGCTCTGTCCAGTTCACCGAGTTCTCTGGTAGTGGTTGATCAGTTGCTCATCACTGCCTGGGGAATCCTATTCATAGCTGGGTTGGGACTTAAACTAGATGTCTGCGCAAATTTCAACACACACGATCTCTTTCAGCATTTTTGGTCATGCAATTTCAAAAACCTTGCAGGCCTCCCAACTAACACTTTTGCTTGTGCATCCGTGAAACAGAGGCAACTCTCCGACAGTCTGACATACTCATAAAAAATGCAAATCTAATTTACTGTATATACTGTATACAGCAGTTCACTTTCTTTGCCAGCCGATGCTTTGTCATGGTTAATGCATTTGCTGGTTGTATTTCCCATGTTACATTAAGACCTAGATACTTGTTTTGCAACCTTTCAGCAGGTTTGGTATCTGTAAGGGTGAACTCTGTGTTGATGGACAGATTGGAATGGGTCTCACGAAGTCAGTTGTGTCAGGAAACCAATTGGTAGAATAGGAGGATCCTTACGTGGAACCGTGAATCCCACAGAATGCACAATAGAACAGGCACAATCCAAAAGACATAATCCAGGGGCTTAGTCAATAGGGAGGCAATGAGTCCAGTAACCAGGGAAATCCAAAAGGCAGGAGCAAAGATTTGGTACCAGGAGATCAATCAAAAGGCTTGGAAACACACACAAGAGAATTCTACAGGAGATTTTTCAATAGTAAGCCTGGGTTGGTCTGTGAGGGAACTTTAAATACTGAAGGAAAAGGGCTGTGGTTGGATAATTGGTCTGGGAGTGAGAATTTGAGGAATCTGGTGCATGTGGGAATGTGATGGGTTCAATTAGGAATGAGACTGTGAAACAGTGGGAATGCAAGGGCATTTGTGAGGGAGAGTGTGGAGCGTGACAGTTGTGACTGGGCAAAGAGATAGGAGCTCATATCTAGGTCAGAGGCCCAGAAATGAAGGGAGAAAGACTGTAGACATGCTCTTGTTAAGGAAGAATGTGATGTTACCACTGTGTCTGATGTGCCCGGGGACTATAACTGCAGAGTCACAGCTGCACTCCCCACCCCTCTTGGTCCTTCACACAATAGGAACCTCTAGCTCCTCATTGTAATTGCCTCATTGTAAATAAATTGGACCAAACCTGCCAGGGGCAATTTTTCAGAAACACTTAATGTCAAAGTGTTTTTCAGGAACAGCAGTGAAGAAACGCAACAGAGACTAACAAATCATTACAACATATTTCTAAAATGTTTACGTTGGCTTAATATGCTCACTGGTGCGGCAGGAATAGCAGATCAAAGGTGGCAGAAGCAGCACTTTCAAAGTGTATCAGTGACCAAAATAAGACTGAGCATAAAGGGGTGAGGAGCAAATGGAATTATTTTCTAAGATCAATAAGTCAAATACATGCAATCTGACTGTTGCAGCCCACAACAGACACAGTAGCGATACTGTAATGCAAAATGTTTTGCAGTTGGCGTCAGAAACATTTGAGTAATACTTTAAATGCTATCAAGACTGCAATATAAGCATTTTCAGACGTCCCAAGTCAAAGCTCACTGCTATCGTAACAACACTTGCTGTTTGAGAAAATCCAGAAGGAATGCCAGGAAAACAGACATTATCCCACAGCTGATGACCCTGGGACTTTAGAATCCTGGAGCTCTCAGCAACACACCTAGGGAAACTTCACTGTCGCCTTTGCCTGTCTAACAGAAAGGATTACCCTGTTGACCTCAATGTTGGAATCATGATTTCTAAAATTTTTAGAAAAAGTGACTTAAAGGCATTTGAATTTTTTTAAATCGATTTGAGCATTTGGCATGCTCTTCAGCACTTAATGAACGGTATGTTGCTGCTTTTTATAAATCTTGAGATAGACTTTGAAACAGAGGAATCCCGTTTAATAGTTTTGAAAAGTGTCATTACAATAGACCCAGTTCACGACTTTCGTTTCATGTGCTTTTCTTGCGTCAATGTCTTTAGTTAAGGGTTTTGTAATTATAGAAATCACTTGCCAAAAAAATCAATGGCCTTATGGGATCAGTAAAAAATCAGCACGATTCGTGTTTCTTTGCATTTACTGAACCCATCTGATGGGTACAAATTATTTTCTGTTTCAAGCTTTGACTACAGAAATCACTCCTCTACCACAAGATGAGCCGGTAGCTACGTCAAATTGTATATTTGAAGTTGCCGAGCAGTAAAATGCACTGAACTCTGCTTTCACTGTAAAGCCTGCCCTTCCACGTTAGTGCGACACAACATGTTCAAGTTTCTATTTTAATTATTGCTCATAGTAAAGGTTGAAGAGAAAGACAGGTGCATACAGTCCAATCTGTCCCAGCAGTTAGTTGCGCTAAGATGTCCGCCACATTCACCACTCATAATGGAGCAGTCCCTCTGTCCTGCAGGGTTCAGACTGCCCTGTTCCCCTGGCCAGCCTGGCACCCCTGTAACCAAGCAGGTGAGACTAAATACCTGAACTGCAGCTGTTTATTTTTTTTTCTTATTATCACTCTTCTCCTCCACACAGTTTATTATTTCTTTGCATCTAATTTGTTATGTGGTGTTGCAATATGGTAAGTCAAATTCTAAAGTTTTCTATTCTGTATTTGGGTTCTGGAGGAGCTCACTCAGTTATTTATGCTTTGTCACTTTGCTCCACAGCCCTCTCTCAAACATCATTAGAATTGTATCCGTACATACTCTGGTCCTTTTGTATAATGTGTATGTTACTACTGTAGTTAATGTGAAAAGAATGAGGTCATACAATTTCACACGTATCAATTCTAAACCTACCATTTATGCACTACGCACAATCCACTGTGAGAAGCCATAAACTTCAAATGATCTGAGAATTGTCGGCCTCCCCTGTGAAATATAGGTTACATTCATCATTGTTTTCTTCTTTCAGTGGGAAATTATAACAGCTTATCTTGCTGCGTCTGTAATAAGAAACGATTATTTCTTTTATTACCTAATGTTTAACAACAGCCTTCAGAACTCACTTATAGCCTGGCAAGCCTCCAGACTGCTACTGATGAAGTTACTGAATCCTTTAGATTCTCTTTATGTTTTTGATGGCAGACAATTAGTCAATACTAAATCTTTAAGAGAAACATCTACTGTATGGGGAAACTCAACCAAAAGACTGAGGGAAGAAGAAAAAAAAGTCACATGAATTAATAACTTGCAAAATGGCATTTGTCTGGGTTTTAAAGTTCATTTATAATGTATCAAGGAAAGTGCTCATAAAACATTACCTTGCTAATCATTGCTCAAATAGACAGAGCTTTGGCATTTATCCTGATGGAGTACATTATGAAGCTGACTAGGCCAAGCAATACAGACATGGTGACAATGTAAGAAATCAAAGTATTTCTGCTTTATTGATCCACTGGCTTTGTTTTCCAGATCATTGGTTGACTTTAAGACTTTTAGGAGATCCAGTTAAAAAAAGGACAACAGGAAGGCCACACAAGCACAAAAGGCTACAGGGTGGTAGAATTAAACTTTCTGACAACAAAACTTAAACTGAATGAGATGAGTCAACAGGCGATCTGAATTTTGAAGCAGAAAGCTATGCAAAATATTGTGAGGCAGGGTTATAACCTTTCAGAAATCTTAATTATTCTCAGAAATGTACCAGCTGCTCAAAATCACAAGATAACTAGATCACGTTTAGTTATAAAAACATACTTTACCTTGTGTCCCCCTCAATCAAATTACGTCCTATTATACATTCCTGGAATTCTAAGTTAATTCTAGGAGTATTTCATGTTATAATGACAACATGAATTAACACACAGCATCAAAGAGTGTCCAATAATCCAATTTGTTCCTTGCTCCAGTTTTAACATCATTAACCTAAATAGAGAATATTGCATAGGAATTTGTTCCCGATATACAGTGTTTTTCTTCACTCATTTTCTGTCTTGCGTGAGCTCATCCCAAATCATTTTGCCGGGTCTTCAACTAGAAACTAAAACAAAGCTTCGGAACACATTGAAAGCGTTTCATTTTTTCTTTTCTCGGCAAATTGGATCCAGTCCATACCTCACTACTAGGTGTGTGGTAGGAAGCTGTTCAACAAGACGAACCCCCGTGGGACCAGCATTTGAAGATGTGTCAAGAGACAAATTATTCCGGGGTTAGAACAGGACCTGGAAGCAGGGAGGTCCAGCGCTAATTCCCAGATAAGCCACCGGCCTGCTCAGCGACACTGAGTCTGTCCATTCAGCAGGAGTCTCTATCCCAGCCATCTGCTTCAACGGGAACTAGCTCTCAGCACCTGCCAGTCATTTCACTTCAGGCAAGGGAACAGTGACCATACGTGAGAACAGCCAAAGCCACCCACAAGCAAACAAGGACATCACGTTGACAAAAGACTGTCTTCCCCGACCACATTTTAGAGCCCCTTGTTTCTTCTCTACTGCTTTTTTTTTTATTCATGCTATGCAACAGCTGAAACACACATATCCAGCTGTTCTTGGTGAGACCATGTCACTTGTTGGTTCTGCAAAAAAAAATGCAGAAACAGGGCTAGGAGAGTGGCCCCTGACTCAGCTAATGAAACAAATGTTTTATTAGAAATTTAAATTAGTGCTTTAGTACGTCAGTATAAACTACATACACAGCTTCCAAAAGATTTGTAAACCATGGGCATTGTCATGTTGTTGCTGTTTTTCTTCAACTCAAATTCATTTCAGATTGCATTTAGATGAACTTTCCATGTATTTGTGACATTGGCAGGAAACAGTGGTAAAGGGAAAATCTTTGTATGCTTTGTTCTGTAAGAAACCATTTCTTTTGCTAAAATGCACCCTTCCATCAAACAAGGAAATCCTGTATTCCATGGCTGGAACACCAACATACCAGAAACCAGGCCCAGACGAAAACTGTGTCTTCCCAAACCACCGCAGCCACCTCAGACTCTGGAAACTCCTCTGTTTCTGCACTGTCATATATTTGTGCAGCACTTGAGTATTTTGTAAAAAAAATTACCACAACTATAATCTAAAAGGGTGAGATAAAACAGCAGGGGCTACAAAAGCAATTTATTTTGCTGAAACAACATTAAAAAAAATAATAAAACATATTTATGATAACAATCTGCTTAAATTCAAACACTCACAGTATAAACAAATTTACAGCAAAGTTTTGGCTTTTAGCGCCTTCTTATGCAGTGAGTGGTGACAAGGAGATTAATGTTGTTTTTGGAATGTAAATACTGAAGTTGTTTAAAAGATGCAGAGTAAGAGGAAATGATGAATGTCCTATGATAGAATGTGACATCCTTCACAGGGAATTTTCCTTTGGGCCAAGCAGTGCTCTCGGGGGTCTGAAAACGACAAAACATACACATAAAGCAGAATGCAGCCAAAACAGTGAGCACCCCCACGACACATTTTAGTTATTTCAAACTGAGCAGGTTTGAAACCCCACACACACAGAGAAACACAGAAATGAGGAACAAGAATCTCCCTGAAAACAAAGAGGAGGCCGTAAAACACTTGACTCACACATCCATTCATTTTTTGATCACTTTATCCAGCATAAGGATGCAGGGGAGCCAGAGCCTATCCCCGCAAGCGATGGACACAAGGCAGGGTACACCCTCGACAGGACACCAGTCCATCTCAGGGCACTCAGACCCACACACCTATCAACCATATATACAATACTATTTCCTAGTAATGTTTTAAAATAGTAGGAATTGTACTGAAACAATTTACAGTAAGTACCGGGCTTTCAAATAGTCCTTTCTGGCTGCAATGTGATAACTAAACAATCTCAGCTGGCAGCAACAAAAGAAAAAAAATGTCATAGCCCCCTGTTTTGTCTACTATATGGAATTTCTTTCTCTGTGAAATATTTTCCTCCAAAGTGTGAAAGGACTCTTAGTCACATAGTCAGCACCAAACAAAGCAAGCATCTAAGAAAATGACAAAAAAGCATCTAAAGAACAAATGAGATATAAATGTCTCCATGTTTATTTTTTTCTCTGGTATGGATAATACTGTACACACTAGACATAAAACCTCTAGCTGAAACCTGGGTATAGAGCACAAAAAGTGGATCGAGCATTTGCAACCAGCACTGAAAAAATATTTTTCACCCTGTTATCCAGGAAAAGCTAGTGAGGGTTAATTCAAAGAAAGTATTAAAATGTAACCATTCTGACATCATGTACAAATTTTCTATTTCGTGTTTTAAGACAATTTTCTAAATTGACTCTTGTGAACTCACGCTGAGCTGCAAACATTTCAAATGTGCCATTTAATTCCAAACCACTATAACAATGGTGTGTATCTTTCGCGATATTTGCCTTTTTCGAGAGGAAATTGTAAATCCAATGCATGGAAATTAACCATGTCACATTATAATTTCACTGTGTAATTGGTCCTGAGAGTAAAATGTCATTCATTCTCCATATACGTATACTGTATATAATAGGATTCATACTGTATATGTCTGGGTTATTGCTATTAATGTCAATGTTGTTGCAATCTATTCAAGTAGCTATTTATATCAAGTGTTATAAAATCCGTCTAGCCTAGAAACCCCCAAAACCCCTACTGTGTTCAAACTCTATCATACACATTTTTAATGGCGTCAAAAATGAGAACGCATCAAGAGTTTCGCACAGCAACCCAGAAAAAACAGTGAAAATAGAAGCTTTCTTTAGGCAGAAAAGACTCACAAATGATTTATGACTTTTTTAATATAGAACTTTAGTGCTGATACTGGAGGATTTGGACGAAAACAAACACAAATGTTACAAGACTATAGCAAAAGCCTTTCGTTCAGCAAATTATCATCTCTCATAAAATGATTAGATAGGATTTTTTTCTGAACTGTAACAGTAAAAAATAGGACACGGTTTATTATGTACAGTATTGTTTTGAGCACAGCTGTCTTGTTCAGACTTAGAAGCTATGATCCCCCTTTTTTTGTCATATTGAAGGTATTAAAGGGAATGGAGATGCTGATGTAGCAAGCCTCTTCCTTAAAATTCTGATGTAAAATAGGTGACAACTATTCTGCTCTCATGTCTGATTCTTTTTTATTTTAACAAGCCGTCAAATAAAGTATCTTCCCCCTCTTCAGGCTCCTTTTTTTTTCTCAATCCTGGCCATATCCAACAGCCCATGTCCTACAGCCCCTAGTGTTTATTGTACCCATTTGCCTCTTTACAAAGGAGATAGTTTGATGTATGTTCTGGAGCACCAGGAAGATGGTCATTCACAACTTTTCATTCTATCAGCTGCAGACTGTGCTAATTGATTAGGTGGATACTTCCTAATGAAGCAATATATCTTACAGAAGTGGGGGCTGGGACCGTCTTCATTAGTCTCCGCTGTTTATTTAGTATATTAAATCACTCCTCTTCTTTTTTTTTCTAAATAAGCCAGGTTTCCTCCAGAGAGGAGACCATATGTGTGCTGCCTACTGTTTTTTTTACAGAAAAGGGAAACTAAAAAATGATGGATGATTCCACTTTAGCACATGCGCGTTACCTCTGTGAACACCTCTGTGTTTAATCTCACACACAGACACAGGTGGCATAGAGCAGCAATTCCCTTATTTTCTACACCCAGAAAGGCCAGGTTTCAAACCCATTCGATGAAAATATTTACAGTTAACAAATGTAATAGCTTCTGGAGCTGATCGGAATAACGGCATTTTTCACTCTTTTCTGACATGAAATCTAAAGACTCTTGCTATGACCTTGCCCAGAACATAGATTGCTGATGTTACCTGTTCCAAATGTGGTAACTTGTAAACATTGCATCAGCATGCTAACTTGATAGAATTATGTTTTTAAAGAGATATGTTTGGTGTATGTGGTACAATAAAATAACATAAATAACTAAAAGATTTCAAAACATTAGTCCTCAAGAGAGGATCTCTCCTTGTGAATTTACTTTTCATTTCTACAGCCTGTTTTATGAATTCCTCAGTGTAATTGGCAAAATAAGCCTCGAAAACTTTCTTTATATATTCCCTTCTTTAAAAATTCACATGAAAACTGTGGGGTTAAAAAAAAGTGCTCATTTTGGTTTCTTTCGGAAATAGATTCATTTATTCTATTAATTAATCTGTTCTGATATTTCTCTAGGCACGTGTCTGAATTTGGGGATAAGAAACTCGATATTAACTTTCTAATGACAGCTGACACTGTTTAGGAGCTGGAGACAATCCAATAAACGCTCTTCAGATCATAACCAAATACCAGAGGTGCTATTGTTCGTGAAAATAATGCTCTGATTAAGTTCGCCAACTGAAACATTGGCTTTCTTGTGTTTCTACAATAAAATGTGAGTTTTGCACATTGCAGCGTGTAGGAGTTTGCTCTTTTTAAGTGTCTCACAAAAATCAACAATTAAACCTAGAGTTTTCACAGACTGAGATTCACTGGACCAAAAATGAATGAGACAATTTTATCTGAAATACTGGGTGGTTCCAGGATTGGTGTTAAGCGAGGCCTGTACGGAAGTTTATGCTTTACCTGGTACACTAAAGAAAATAATGATCAGGGTTTAACTTATTTAATATATAGACAATGTCATAATAAAGGGACAACACAATAATCCAGAAGCAGTCATGCATACCCAATTAGATACTGCATATACAGTCCATGTACAAATATTGGGAAATACGGAGGCAAATGACAAGGGAAATTAAACATAAGTAATGTGTGGCAAATGTAGTCCAACTCCGGGGTTGAATCATTGTCACACGCACACCTCTGTGAATCTGATTCATTCCACCCCAGCAAGCATTAACCTGCTACACGATTCTTGGCAGAAAGAAAATGAAGAGTCCTTAGAGAGACAGGAGGAGTGGCCTCGCTGTAACTCTTTTGCATTGTATCTGTCAGCCTTGATGGAGGCTTTGTACAGCCATTTCGATGATTTTATACTCACAACAGGGTGGCATGGTGGCGCAGTGGTTAGGTTTACTGCCTCTAAGCACTGGCGACCTCTGTTCAATTCCTGAGGTGCCATCTGTATGGTGTTTAAATGTCTATGAGAGTTTTCACCAGCTGCTCCAGTTTCCTCCCACAGACCAAAGAGAAACTGGTAGGTCAATTGGCTTCTGGGAAAACTGGCCCTGGTGTGAG
The DNA here is from genome assembly GCF_055471065.1 of Atractosteus spatula. NCBI lineage: Eukaryota > Metazoa > Chordata > Actinopteri > Semionotiformes > Lepisosteidae > Atractosteus > Atractosteus spatula. Next base: position 22,294,762 of record NC_142711.1, on the reverse strand, counting down.
TGTGTGTATGTTTGTGTCTCTGTGCGCCCTGCACTGAACTGATGTCCCATCCAAGGTGTACCCTGCCTCGCCTGTCTGCCTCCTTTATACAAGCTGCCAGTGTGCCAGACCTGAACCAATGAGTTTCAATGTTTACTCCCATCCCAACCTATTCTTACCATGTAGAGTTCACCCAGCCCTCCCTCTTAGTCTTCTTAGGAAGGTCGAAAAGTCAAATATCAATTTCTGATTGAAAACATTGCACATATATCAGCAAATGGAATAAAAGATAAGGCAAGCTGTGGATTATAATAAATGTTGTTAACAAAAGGACCCTGACTGCCCTTATGATACATAAATTTTATAGCACTCAGCAACTGTATTATATAGTTCTACTGTACAATACAGTAGCAGTTCTATCTGGTTGTCAGCTAATCCAGTTTAGTGCCGTTGCATGTGATCTAGGCTGTACATCACATCTGAAGCACATGTTCCTTGATATATAACCACAGAACCTAATGTTTTCTATCAATAAAGGTGTTTTGGGTCCTTGGATGTTTAAATGTACATGCTTTTGTGACTAAAATAAATAAGATGAGATAATGATAATAGGACCTTTAAAATTACACCTCCACACAGCTGCAAAACACTAGTTTTTCAGTTTCTGATAATCCTACTGTATGTCACCCTGTAGTCTTCAGTTATGTTGTTTAAATCCATCCATTTTCAATAACCACTAAGTGCAACATAGGGTTACAGTGTGCCAGAGCACAACCCCTGAGAAAAGAGGCACATGGCAGTATTCACTTCGTACATGACCAATGCACACACGCACACGTGACAATTTTAGAGATGCCACTTTTAACCACAGACTTTGAACTGTGGGCGAAACCCAGAGCTCCTGGTAAAAAACAGCCACAGTGAACATGCAGACTCGTGGTAAGTGCCCCAGGCACGAGAGCTGAAAGGCAGCAGCCCTGACTACCATACCACGCCTATTCTTTAAATATCAAACATTTTTTAGGCAATCGGTAATGTTACATAAGTTCACACAGATAGAAATACAGTGTATTTTAGGCTTCAGGCTTCCACAGATGTAATTATTCAAGCAGTGATTGGGCACCCAACACATTTTCTGGCAGAATCTATAATCTTTTCTTCGAATTCCCAGCTGCAAAGCTCAATTTCATCTCAGTTTACAGAAAAGTAGATTCCACTGAGAAGCTTTCGACATTGCCTGCAAAACATACATGCAAACTTGGCAACAGCAACCAATAAAGCTGCCAGTAATATGTGGAGTTCTAAAAACGCAGAATCTACAGTACAGCTATTAAAGCTATCAGCATTCAGGGGTCATCTGCAACACACAAGTGAGCCAACAACTGTCACCAAAATAGATGTAATCTGTTAATGCATTTCACATTTATTAAGTCCAATCATCTCAATAACATTTATAAACGAACTTTGAAAGGTCCTCTGTTTGAGCTAAATTTATCCCTGCATTATAATAATGTGTAACAAACGCTCCCTTTGCCCTCTGCAGTATGTAAGTAATTAACTAATAAAATAGAAGGTTGTCATGGGCAAACAAAAATTAAATTACAATTCTGATGTGCTATATAGCATCCAAACATGCAGTTGGCTGCTCTCCTCCAGAGTACTTCCAGTGACAGAATTAAGTTTTCCTCGCAATGCTGTGTACAAGGACTCTGAAAGATGGGTCATTTCACCTTTTGAATTGTAGTGCACAGTCCTTGCACTGTAGTGGTCTTGTCTGTGATTTCTATGATATGCACATGGTTTCTACTGAAGTTTTATTTTTTCACATTACTTAGTTTTAGCATCTCTTGGATTACTGGTGTCACGATCGTAACCCTTCCTCTTCAGGGCGCTCCGGCTCTTTCCTGTTTTAGCTGAGTTTGTGCACCTGCCTCCTATCCTGCCCCTCTTTATTTAAGCCAGACGCTCTTACTGTACCATCCTGGGCTCAGTTTTGGGAGATGGGCACCAGGAAGCCCGCCTACCAGCGGGTGCAGGAGAGACCCGACAGCATAGGCTTCATCACAGCATCCTGACCATCTGAGTCTGGGGCTCGGAGTGCCTGGCCTCGTTATCCCACTTTTATTCCCCGTCCCTGCACCGGATCCCGCTCCGGTTTTTAAACCTTGTCTTGTCTCTCCTGGATGGATCACCCTGCCCTGGACTCTTGGACTTCGCACTGGATTTTCCCTTCGGACTCCCTTGGACTAGTTTGCCTTGGCCGCGCCCCCCTGTTCGTCAACCTGCCCAGTTCCTAGTCGTCTCCTCCCCATGTCTGTTTCAATTACTTCCGGATTATACCGTCTGCATAGGGTCCTGATCTACGCTTCGTGACAACTGGCTAAGGAAATACAAATTGTTATGCTTACATCCTGTCAAATAAGTCATTTCCAGAGGGGATTTAGAAGAAGTGTGGTTATAGGTGTTTTTGCCATGTTATAACAAAACCATCTATAACATTTATACCATAACTGCTAGCACATATACTGAAGCTGTACTAATGTGTACTGCAGGTGTTGTATATTTTGTCAATACTCATTCACAGTGTATGTGTTCTAAGCCAGCAATGTAATGATGTGAGAAACTCAGCTAGAATTTAAATCAAGGGCCTCCTTATATATTATGTACATATTTGCTTTGAAGAGTATGTTACTCTTTTAGTATTAAATTGTGAATAAATCTTGTCCATATACTCTTTTTACTGCTTTCAGTATTTGAAATGTCCTAAGCACAGTGTAGGGCATCCTTTAAATTATAATTTAAAGGATTCATTTAAATTATAATCATTATAATAAAAATACTTTGTGGTTCAAAATTAGATCTGTGTATATTTCTTTAGCAGGATTTTTTTTACTATTATGCATGCCGAGGCTTTACACCAAATGTGATAAAAAAGTCAACTGCAATATTTTGCATTAAATAAACATTCAAGACTGAGAAGGACATCCAGCAGCTTTCTCCTTTGTGTTCAATGGATTGTTTTTTGCAGGATTCGGTGCTGAGGCCAGAGGTATCTCGTAGAAGGTGTTATATTCCTTGAGCTCAGGATGATGCTTCGAAATATGTACATTAGTAGCAAAAAACAAATCCCTGTGGAAGAATTGCAAGAATGTTGAGTACCATCAAGTGGGAGCAGGTGCATTTTAATGACTTACAATCTCTGAGTCCCAGAATGAAACTGTGAAAGTCTGGCACACAACTGCTGAGGCTTATTAAAACCATGTTTGCTGAAACCTCAAGTTCTACATGTTCCTCCTATTGCTGTTTTAATCCCAGACTCAGTCTTTTCAGTGGTTTTTGCATTCTTGTTTATACATAGACTTAACATGTGCTAATTCAGGACTGTTTGGATTTCTTCCCTTTAGAATTCCTTAGGCTTCTGATTATGTGCTAGTTGTAAAAATAGTAATTTTAGGGCATTAAACAATTTATTGGGTAAAGCAGGAGTCATCTCTTTTCCAGGCTTCAAATATTTTTACAGTATGGCAGCTTCCTTGAAATATTTTTAGCAAACATTTACTGTATGGTGATGCAGTTCTCGGGTTAAGTGTTCACAAATGCATGCATCTGTCCATCTCTTTTTCTGTTCGTTTTCCCACCCTCCCTCTTTAGAATCTGCATAGGCTGAACAAGAGCTGTCTTCGCTGCCCATTGCCAATCAATTCTTATTTGTTAAAGCACCCTTGTTGCCAAAGAAAACAGTTTACAGGTGTTGAGCAAGATAAAAAGTATGTGAATAAATTAGCTGCTGAACATGTGTAATTGGGCAGGTGAGCGTTTGCCTTGCATACAGGATGATCATGTATTCAATAAAATGAATGAACAGAATAGTTTCAGCCCTAGGTGTAGGCGTGTGTGTCTGCATTGGATTGGCATCCCATCCAGGGTGTACCCTGCCTTGCACCTGTTGCTGGCTGGGATAGGCTCCCTGGCAACCCTGTATTGGATAAAGCAGTCAGAAAATGGATGGATGGATGAAAACAGAATAGAATTAGCAGTAAAAACAAGAATACAAACAAACAATTAAGCACAGAGGAGAGAGCCACAAATGCTCCCATCAGAGACAAGAAATCTCTGAGGGTTCAAGGCCTAAGAGGTTGCCTCCTCTCCAAGCAACAGGAGAGAGTTCAGTATGTGCTGAGCTGCCTGTCTTGATCACAGGCACAGGTCCAGGGACAGACACCACATCCAGGGATGAAGGACGCAGAGTGGGCAGGGATTTGAGAGCTCCAGATTCTCCCCCGTCAAGACACTCACAAATTTGTACGTGCTGTAAAACTCCACAGTGCCTCATCACAGATTCAGCCCCAGAAGGCAGAGCAAAGCATCTCACTCATTGTCAACAGTGTCATCACATAGTCACAGCTGCTTTGTCCAACCATGGATACCCTGCCCAGCAGAAGCCCACAACACTGCGGCAGCATTAGGCCAATTGTTCACTGTCATTTGAGAAATCTCAGTCACATTTAATTAATGACACAGCCCAGGCACAAGCCTGTGAAGCTTTGCACTTCTGTCTTTAAAGGCAATCACTCTCATGTTGCACAGTGGCCCACACTACTGCACGAGTGCGTCAGCACATTAAATTACAAATCTGCTGTTAGTATGGGAGTTCAGAATGGGGTTACTGGTAGGGGCTAAGACATGGGCACAGTTTGGGTTTCCTTTACTAGAGAATTACCACATGTTTCCAGTGTACACACGTGTGTAGAGGAGGTACCAATGTCCTCCATAAGAGGAAACCCGTTACTGTCACATACAGTACATTCATCTTTTTAGGGATGAGGAGAGTGATAACACACCAAAAACTATAAAAGAAACAACAACCTTTTGGATTTGGTGCCTTCCTCAAAAGCAAGGGGAGTACCTGAATAAAGCCCCAGACAAATTACTAACTAGACTACTATAATCAGCAGTGTTACATATAGTATGTATTAATGCGGCATTTCAAAAGAGATTTACAATTTAGTTTTCAAAGCCAAAGTCGAGCAGGGCAGAAATTCCTACGGTAATTTATTTTTTTTAAACGTTAGAAAAAAAACAATTCAAATGACTTATTAGGAATGAGTATTTTCAAAAACCGTATTAGAAAAGTATTATTTCTTATGAAACCTGTATCAACAAAAGATACAACGGAATCTGAATTGGAAGCAGCAGAGGGAGAGAAGATTAAAAATTTTAATAATCTTCGAAGGCATTCCACAACCCGCGGTTAATGGCACAACAAAACAATCCAATACTCTGGAGAAGAGCGAAATTATCTTCATCAAAACACATCCGAGCCTCCCCAAGAAGAAGGTTTTAAATAACCAGCCAGGGATTAAAACCTCTTTTCAACATGAAATTTCTGACGAACTTTCAAATGCCTCCTCATTACACAGGAGTGCTCACTCAGAACACTTTACTTCTGAAAAGACACGCTGAAAGAAGGTTTGTCTTTAGAGAAATACTCTACCAGTTGACAGATTTCTTGCACTGGGATTTGTACATCAGTTGCACAATGATTATGCCATTTTACAATCATAATGACTTTATGAAAGTATTAAAAATCTAATCAGATACAGGAGAATGAATTGTGCATATAGATGCATGGTTAGGTCAGAATACTAACTCTTTCCACAATTTGACAGTAGAGTGCTAATAAAAGCAGAAAACACATATGACTGTTAGAAAGTGGATGTCACGGAAGCCGGGGGCTAGCCGTGGAGATTGACCGGTGAGACAGAGGGACCCTATGCATGGCGACAGGAGGTATCGGGTGGAGTCGGAGCTGGTGAGGCGAGCCTCTCGACAAACGATCCCAATGCCGAGCGAGGAGGATAGAGAGACCCGGAAATATAAAGCCCCAGACAACAAGATGCACCTGAAGAGCAAGTAAAGCACAGGGAAACTAGGAACAGGACAGAGCAGAAGCGCCCTCTAGAAGTGAAGGGCTTGACAGTGGACTTAAGAGTAAAAAATTTGTGAGTTTTCATTCTGGGGGAAAAATCATCTGAGAATCAGGAAACGTGCTTGCTGAGCATTTATGAAGTGTCATTGGCTAGCTGGTCATTTCTTTCAGGTTTTAAAACCTGACATCACAACCAATTGACTGTGAAACAAATAAAGAAAAAACTGATCCTAACTGAACATTAAAGTTGGAAGGCTAAATTGCTTACTCTGTGTTCATAAATTTTAGCTTCATCCGTCCATTTTCAGACTTTGAAATACAGGGTTGCAGGGGAGCAGGAGTTATAAAGAAAATTAGACTGTTCTTGGTAGACAATGGGCACAAGCTAGGATACACCCAGAACGAGACGGATGCCTGTCCATTCCTGGGCACCACAGACACAAAAAATAGACACAGACACAACAGGGCTAGTTTCCCAGAAGCCAGTTAATCGACCACCATGTCTTTGAATTGTGGGAGGAAACCGAAGCACTTGGGGGACACCCACACGAACATGGGGGGAATATCATGATTGTAATCCCTCCCCCTTAAAAGCTCTCCGGCTCTTTTGCATTTTGCCTGATCTCCTGCACCTGTCTCCTGTTCCAGTCTCCCCTTTAAAAGTCAGACGCTCCCACTGTTCCGGGCTCAGCTTTGGAAGATGGATGCCACAAGGCTTGCCTATTTTCCGGGTTGTCCGAAGGCAGGCCTTTTCCCCAGTGTCCTGACCTTCTGTGTCCGAGGCTTGGAGCTCCTGGCCCCATTACCCTTTTTTATTTCCCCGACTCTTCACCGGATCCCACTCCGGCTTTTAACTCTGTCTAGTCTTTGTCACGGATGGACCACCCGGGTTGGGACATTTGCCTCCCTACGGATTTCTGTATGATCACCCTTGGGACTTGTTTGCCTGGACCAGGCCCCCCCCGAGCACCGAGTGCCTTCGTCACGCCCCCCTGTTCATCTACCAGTCCAGTTCCTCGTCTCTTCCCCGTGTCTGTTCATTCCCTTCCGGATTGTGCTGTCTGCATAGGGTCCTGAAAGACGCTTCATGACAGGGAACATACAAAGCTCAGGCAGATACCACCCCAGGAATTGTACCAAAGGCAGCAATGCTAACCACTGCGCCACTGTGCCACCATTAAGTAAGAATTTTCTGATTGAAAAGAAACAATTACACTCATTATCCATGCAGAAGGCAGTTCCAGTTTGGAAGACAAAAGAACATTTTTCAGTGCCTTTGTCGAAGAAACCAAGATGAAGAGGACGCTGGAACAGTTGACAATTTCGGTATTACCCCTAAGCCAAAACCTCCGATGGGCCTGAATCTTTTTTGTGTGTGTGTGTTCCCATTCCCATGAAAAGCTTTTTAATCTCTTTTGATTTTTTTCTTTAATGTTTTGGGAGATGAGCCATACATCACTGAGTGCTATTTACACAGTACGTTTTCTGTTCTGTTCCTCCTCAGTCTGATAGATGGGGACTGTCACAATACCAGTTCAGAGCACTTCCACATGCACAGCGGAACAAAGTGGGACAATTTGACATCATTATTAACTTGATGCCGTCAGTGTATCAAATGTGCAGTTTGGGCAGTGCTCAGTTTAATGCAGGCAATCATGCCAGTAGGCTCTGCTGCCACGCATACAGTACAGTATGAAAGACCCATGAAGAAAATTAGGCAAAAAGTGGTGATATAATTAAGTTAAATCACAAAACCATGTTGAAACAGAATGACCTTTCTAGTGCTTCAGCTTTGGAATTCTTCATTTACAATATACGGACACATAGGGCATGAAAAGATTCACCTCCTTCACGCTGAATATAACAAAGTTCTTTGTTTCAAGAAAAGGTTTTGTCACAGAATGAAATTGAGCAGCATTTCTTTTTATTTCTGAGTAAGTGACACTTGTATTTAGAGTGAGTAAAACACCATTAGTTAAATAAACACCTGTGTAATATACCATAGTTATAGTTGTGAAAATCAAATTCTTCATTCAGATTTAAATCACTTACTGAGTACCCTTCAGGAAAGATTTTGAAAAAAATATAATTTTCCCTGCCTTATTTCAAACTTAAGATTTTTACTCAGAACATTTTGCCAAGATTTTGAAATAAAGGTAAAATTGTAACACATATATTACACATATAACACATATGTAACACATAGTATTTGTCCGGTTTAGAATTTCCTGGGTGACTCATACTTAACAGAGAGAGCACTTCAACCTATCTTCAATTAAAATAATATTCTATCCACTGTGTGCTGTTTAGGATGTGTACTACAGAAAGAAATGATAATTCTGTAGATGCCTGTAATGCAAAAGAATCATAGCTATTTTCCATATGTAAAGGTAAAATGTAGTCTAAAAGTAAAAAAAGACCATAAGTGTAAATATAAGTCAATATTATTATTCACATTGTATTTGGATAATCTATATGTATGATATTTTTAAAAACCCAACAGAGAGAACTAAATTAAACTAAAAAGGTTTTGCCTTCACATTGGAATTTTAAGATTTTTTCATAGTGCTTAAAATATCTTAATATTAAACACACAACCACTGTCGTCTATAAAAGCGTACCTCCTTTTGGATGGTACTGAATGGAATTTGTGGGGATGATCTAATTTGAACCTCTGGCCTTGCTAAAGGGTCTGTTAACCATTTAAAATAGTGGCATGGCAAATGTGACTGTGTACATGTCAGAACATGTCTGAGATATGAGATAGTGGCTGTGGTTTCCATACCCCCACTGATTCCTGTACAAGTTGACTTGTTCCATCAAAGCTAGGGGATAGATAAGGAAGTCTGCACACTCAGTCAGTCATTAGTCCATCAGAACTGAAAGTCTCCGGATAAGTCATTGCTGCTACAAACTAGAGGTCTTATGTAAACTTAGTCATGTTTATGAGAATTTTTCCATTATTCTTTATCTGACTGGACAAAAGCCATCCACCTTACTATCAGGAGGAGCACTGTAGAGAAAAACATTCACCTCTCTTCACAGGAGTTTCAGCGGAAGACCCTTTTTTAACACAATTCTTCACACACAAAAAATCAGGTCAAGCTGTAATTGCCTTCTGGGTAAAATGCAGTCCCAAGAGCTGAGACTCATATTAGCCCACCCTTTTGCTAAAAATGTCCTCCACAAACCAGGAATGAACAAAGAAACTTTTCAGGGCATTTTAACAGAGGTCCAACTGTATGTCAAAATGGAACTTGCAATTTCATATGGAGATCATAATTAACATTCATCCATCCATCCATTTTCTAACTGCTTAATTCAATACAGGGTCACAGGAGCCCAGAGCCCATCTCCAAAAGAAAAGGGCACAAGACAAGGTGCACCCTAGTCGGGATGCTAGTCCATTGCAGAGCACACACAGACACACACATACACTCACACCAGGGCTAATTTTGCCTGAAGCCAAATTAACCTGTCAGTATGTCTTTGGACAGTGGGAGGAAACCGGAGAACCCAGAGAAAACTCATGCGAACATGAGAAGAACATACAAACTCCACGCAGACAGTAGCCCAGATCTGGAACTGAGCCCAGGGCCTCAGCTCTACAAGGCAGCAATGCTAAGCACTGCACCTATGCTTAAAAACTGTTTTTTAGAAAAGGTAGTTCAAGTCTCTGCAATGTTTTGAGATCGCGTACATTTCTGAGTATAGTGTGCTCCTGCTTGATGGGATCTACCAAACCGTAATTTGAATGTGTTAGTCAGGGCATCTGGCAACTCCGCTTGTTATATTTTATTGGATAATGCAATTATTGTAGAGTTGTTTTTTGGCCGATTAATGGCTTGATATTGAATTATGAGTATGAACATTAATTCACTGCTAACTGCTTACTTTGCCTTTATATGTGCAAATAAGCAGAATGAGAAGTCCTAGGATTTGTCTTGTAGCATTACCATTGCACAATTAGTTAATTAATGCCTATACCCACAATTCATTCAACTGCTGCTCATAACTCCAAACCTGAACTGGAAGGGTGTTCTTTTTAATAGATTATCATGTATCTTTTTCATTTTAATTTATTTTTTGAAAATTCCCATCTAGCATCCAGTTGTTCCATATCAAAGTGGCTTGAAAATCAGTTTTCTGCATTTTTATTAGGAAAAATAATATTGTGAGCTGCAAAGACATGCAGATAAAATCTATTCAATTTAAACCTTATTTCCTAAAAATGTTTACCACATGAGCTATTTTATTAAAGCCAGAGAAACGCATTATTTAAAGCATTGTTACTTAGTCATTGCCGCTTTGTGGCATTTGAAGCTGAATAAGTTATTTTATTGCTTTTTTTAGAACACTGTAAAAAGGTAATGCAAAAAGAACCAGTCTAAAATGAATGATGATACTATGCCTTTGTGTTGATATTCAAAATATGAAATAGCTGAAGCATCTTTAAAGAGATATTTAATTTAGGAAAAGATTGCAGCGTTTAGCCTTTAATTTAAATGGTTTTCCTGTTCCTAATTCAAAAGTTCATAAGCCCTCCCAGCAAAATTCAATTATACAAGCTATGTGAACATTTTTTGACTGACACCTTCAGTATTTTTTTAGCTACGTTCTTTAGAGCTGCATAACCTCAAACAATCAATCATTCTAATGGCTGAACCTATGCAACTGGCCAATGGATGATATTGTACAGCACAGATTTCCTCAGTGACTGCTAAAAGAAAAAAATCTTTCTAGCCAAAATGAATATGACAGGCATCCTTTTTCCTTGCTCTTACCACCAAATTGAATAGAATTGAATGAAGTACACGAAATGTATAATCTGTTTTGATTGATACTTATCTTGACGGTTTTGATGCCAGGTTAGGCACCAGCACAAGCAGAGCAAAACGACATCCACTATCAAAATTGCGTGAGTTGACCTTTTGTGTGTGGCAGTATTGGTCACACACAGGATAGTGGCTCACACAGAGTACTGGAGGAGTGTGATTTATACCCTTTTGTGTCTGCATGCATCAACATACATTTAACTTGCATCCATAGTCAGCAAAATATTCCTGTTAAAAGGTCAACTGCATTATGGCATTTCTTTTCTGTACTTAAAAGATTACAGATTTTATTCCAAAGGGCTTTTTTTTCTGCTTCAACCATAGCACTGTAGATGGATGTAGAATGCATAATAGGCTGGTTCGAGATATGGGACTTATCCCATGAGAGTTCTTTTATTTCAGATTTTCTTTCCCATCACTCAAGGGACTAATCTCAAATCCCACAACTGTCAAATGCATATTCTGCACTTCTTTGAGGGGGAATGGCAGTTTGTCTAAAGAGGTGGAAATAACAAATATGATAATCCTTTTGCAGTATTCCTGAAGCAATTGTTTTCTAAGGCCAAAGTCTGAACGCAATGCAAACATTACACACATAATCAGAAGCTTGAAAATCAAAGAAATGTTAACTGTATAGCCTACCTTTTTTTTTGTAATGTCTCCAGATTAATCAGTTGAATTCTGAATCTCTCTAACCATGTGATCTTATAATTATATTAGTTGTGGTAATTCTAAATGTTTCCTTACCCAGTCATCTCACACTGTTTCATATCATTGTTATTATCAGTAACTTGTAGTACGGGATCTGAAAATTGGGTCGACTCCTTTTCTCCTGAAGGTGTTAGCTATTTTTAAGAAATTTGAAGGCCAGAATAATAAGATACAGTATCTCACATTGCCACCCCTTTCTCGGCCAACCCCTTAGTTACCAAACCATTTTTTTTTTGTTTTATCTTTATTCACCCTCTCAATTCTATTGTAGGCACTCATACTAACCAAACATCTGCCACATTTTATTGCATTTGACCACAATTCCATATTCATTAGTAAGAGGTGATATTAACCAAAACACTTGGGTATACTATTTAATTTGGCCTATCAACCTTCAAGCAACGGGTATACGTCCATATAGTATGGAAACAAATCTGAATTTTTATTCTGCACTGCCATATCTGTAGACGTCCTTGCAGTTAAGCTGGGAGAAAGATATTAACACTAACCTGGTACGGTTATCTGAAGATGTAGCTTGTAGTTGCTGACATATAGAAAGCTAGACTGATTGTCATGCAACAATGCCAAACTTATTTCAGATCAGCTTTCATGGAAGAATGGACTAGGCGCTAAATAAATCAAATTCATTTAAATTCTTCCTCCACAGCTAATATTGTTTAGTGGCTCAGGTGACACTCATCCAGGGGGACTTCAAATATACTGTAGAAAACACATTAAGTGTAAATACAAAAAATAATCCTGAAGGTGCAGTAAGGTTAGACATTAACAAAATGACAATGATGCTAGCACAAAAGGGGAAGAATACCTCAAGTGCCGCACATACAAAATGGAATAATAAATACAACAGCACATTTCTCGTTTTTGAAAGAACAGCTAGATGAGATCTTCATATCCATAAGATACTCACAACCAAATGAGTTAGATGACCCAAATGGCCTCTTTTCGTTATACAGTACCTGGCCTTAGATTCTAACTATTCAAAACAACTGTGAGCTCTATGGAGCATTAATATAAACACCCTCCACAAATGAATGTAATGTTTACAATGAATACGTACAATCAGCAATTTATAGCATCAGTATGAGTGTCACGATTGTAGTCCCTCCTCCTTAAGGGTGCTCCGGCTCTTCCTTGTTTGGCTCATTCCCCGCACCTGTCCCTTGTTCCCAGTCCACCTTAAAAGCCAGGCGCTGACGTTAATCCGGGCTCTGCATCTGATCTCCGTATCATGCGAGTCCGGGACCTGGAAGTGCCTGGTCCCGTTAAGGTTTTATTCTCCGTTCCCGTTCCTATTCAGCCGGTTCCGACCCGGTTCCAGGTTTTATCTTGTTTGTTCCCGGATGGACTCCCCGGCTTTGGACTTTGCTTGTGTTTGGATTTCCCATTTGGATTACTACTGGATTGTTTGCCCCGGACTCCAGCGCACCAAGGACATGCCCCCTGTTTTGATCCCCGATTCCTGTATGACTTTTCTCCCCAGTGTTTCCTCACTATTCCGGATTGTGTCGTCCGCATAGGGTCCGAAAAGAACTGTTTCGTTACAATGAGAGTTGAAAAGAGTGTAAGACAAAAGGTAACTGAAGCATGTAACTGTGAGCTGAGACATCACAGTTGCTGCCTAAACAGATAAAAGGTGGAACTAAAAGATGGTCAGGTGGTGAGAAGTTGTGATTTCCTTGGTCCACAGTCAATGGAAGTAGGCAAATGGAGACTGGGTACAGAAAGACTGCTGGAAGCAGAGGAGAGGATGAGAAGAGAAATAGGGAAAGTAAGAGACTGAAAACAGAAGCAGAGTGGGTGAGACAAGTCTAGGTGAGACTTGAGTTTTTGAATCAGATGGAAGAAACGAGAGGGGGTCAGTGGAGTGGCTGAAGCAATGGAGTAATACAAGACAAGTAAGTGGAAGAATATTCAGCATCTCAGACACAATGAACCTCAGTTCTAAAGTGTTGAAAAGATTGCATTGGCAGGTAGGTCGGTCAAGAGGGAGTTACAAAAGACTAGGCGGGAGGCTACCATGCACTGGACAAGGAGACGTTCTGGCTAGTTAGAATCTAAGGCCAGGTACAAGAGAAAGTGACCATAGCAGCCAGCAGCCATATCACTCTGCAACTCACAACTGGCAACCCACTGAAGCTAAGCAGGTGTGAGCCTAATCTAACTATTAATTATTTGAGTCATCTAGCTCATTTGGTTGTTGTACCTAATGGATTTGAGGATCTCATCTAGTGATGATATTTAAAGAGTAAAAGAGGCACACTTCTTTCTGTAAAGACGTGCCTCTTGTTCTCCATTTAAAATGCACCTCCCATTGTGCTCTTGGAGTCAGAGTAAGTCACAGTTAGTCATAGTAAATTTGACTAAATCCTCCTGGCTGAGGGTCCGAGGAGGCTAAGTGAGCACTGACCAAGGGGCAACTGCAAAAATGGAGATGGGGGGAATGCAAAAACGAATGCAAGGGAGTGAAGGGGTTTATGACGAATGGTCAAATGGTCATGAAGGAGAACTTTCATTATAAACTTCATTTTTATGAGACATTTTTATCACAAGCTTATGGAAAAAAACACATTTCTTAATCTAATTCTCTGTATGCAAGTCTTCACAGTTGTCTATTTTTACAGCCATAAAATAATTTCAGCGTGTGTCTCTAAAGTAAAGAAAACTAACACAATGAACTCGCTTTTGGGAAATTTAAATAGAGATGCTGATACCACTGAATTTTTGTAGCCTACCATACATTTAATTTGCTTAGAACCATTTAGTACCTCGTTCACAAATCCTACACAGGCTAAATGGCCTTAACAGCTCAGCCATGTGACTGTGAGCAAAATTAATGAAGAACATGTGGTTTCATCAAATGTTGATCACACCTGACAGAGACAGTGTGAAAAATATTTCACTTGTCATTTTCAGATCCTCTAACAGAATTAGCACGATTTTATTTTAATATTTTATAGATAAAATCAGTCTGCTAAAATATTTTTTTCAAAAAATATTTACAAAAAAAACAGTACTGGTAAAGCAATAACTGGATTTTATGGATCAAACCCATCTGAAACTAAAACATGACACTTATTGGGAGCTTATCTGGTGCTTAAGTTCTCTGTTCCAGTCACCCTCAAGGATAGTGTACAGTGTACTACAAGCATATGAGTTCTTTCTGCATTGCCTTGACTTCAGCTCAGGTGTTGGAAGGATTGAGATATATCACTATTATGGTGCTTTATCAGATAACATGTTTTAATATTGTTAATTTAATTGATTTATCTATTTTACCCAGAAAACATTACTTCAATCTCTAAATAAAACGTTTCTTTAAATAAACTGTTATTCATTCTTATAGGGGGAATAAGTTTATCTTGCGGATGTGGCGAATGCTTCTTTCTCTAATTTGCCCCCACTCAGTCCACACCCTTGAACTGTGATAAGAGATCCTCCTAAGAGATAAGAGTTTAAACAAGAACCGTATGAACCATAACCGTATTAGTCACAACAAGTTTCCTTTCTTCCTGTCTAGATGGATTACAAACTTTTATTAACATACAAAGGAGTAATTCATTTCTGATCTTGTTAACTAAAATAAAATTGTACTGAGGTCTCCTAGAATGTTCTCAACTCACCAAATTGCAGATCTAGAAAATCCAGAAATGTAGCAAAAATGTAGCACCACCCTAACCTTGCATATACACCTATTTAACCTATGTACTTAGATAAATCTTTGCACAGTTATATGTGGTATATTCATAGCTGGAAAACAATTCACAATTTATTTAATGTAACAGTAAATATACTTTATTTATTATTCATTCGCAAAGTGTGAGACTGACAGCACTTTATGCTGTAGTAAAGAACAGGAATAAATGGTACATAATGGGAAAAATATAATACTGTATGTAAAATACAGTACATTGATTCTGTTTGTTAAATTTAGTAGGTTTGCACATCTAACATTTGGAGGCATTGGATTAAATACACTTTAGATCAAAAGAAAAAAAATGAGTTTGGCCTGCTTAAACCTAGCCCAGAGTGAAATCAGACTGTAACTAAACACCAGTAATTGTATCATTTCAAGGTGTCAGGTAAACTGCTTCACAGTCCAAAAGTGTTAAAAGATAAGAAAGTACAGAGCTGACATGAGCAGAAAGCTCAACTCTATTTGAAAACCTGAAAGTAAACAAAAAGTTGACACCACAAAGTAGTTTATTAGTGGCTGTTACTGCATTTGGAATTGTGAATTAACACCCATACCACTAACAAATTCATACCTGTTCTGTAGACTGTTTTATGACATTGCCTGTGCTACATTTTGCATTTGTGTATCGTTTTAACCCAAACTAATTTTTGCTTTGTGAATTTGTAATGTAAAATGTTTTTTTCCTCCTATAAGAGGTGGTACTGTATATGAAAAGATGGATTGAGGCCTTTCAGAGAGGACGTGTGAGCAAAGCTGCTCTGCTGAAATCAGGACTGATTTTCAAGAGACTGACTGGGTTATATTTTTCACTGTGCTCTAATAGTAAACAATGACATTTAATTAAGGTACAGTAGGTCACACATTTGTGCTATATTGCCATTTTCCAGACTCCAACTGCTTCATTTGTCATTTTATTCTTTTCAACAATATTAAACAGGGAACTTCAAAGAAGAATTTTTTTTGTCGGGCTTTAATGAAGGGAAGTGCACAACCCTCTTTCTTTGTGTTATCATTTCTTTAATCTTTAATCTCCGAAATATCAGACCACCTTGCAGGTCTTTTGGTGTAAGGATGATTCATTAAGAGCTTAATAACAGCTGATGTTAATCAAAAGGAAGTTTGTTACAGTGTTGATTGTGTTTTTTTATGTGCATTACCTTTTGAAAATGCAGACAATGTGGGAAAGCAATTAAGAAAACAGCCACAATGCTTGGACAGAGTAGCATTTATATCATGTTACCTTAAAATTTTATAATGCAATAGTAAAATTTCACTTACAATATTGTATACAATTATGGTTACCACTTTATAGAAATGGAATTGCTGCTCTGGAATCAGTCCAGCCAGAAGAGCAAACAAATACAGTCCTTAAGATATTGTCCTACTCTGATAGGCTGAAGGAACTGAGCCTTTTTAGTCTTGAACAGAGAAGATTATGAATGGACCTCATACACGTATCCAGAATCCTCAGAGGATCTGAGAAAAGCCAAACCAGAAGGCACAAGTGGAGACTATATGGATGTGCATTTAAAACCGAGAAGAGGCATTTCATTACCCAAAGGATTGTGGGAGTACAGGACTAACACCCCAACCATTCTGTTGAAGGTTTCAAGAAATGTCTGGATGATATCCTCAATTAACTACTAACAACGAAACAGGTTGGGTTGGCCTCTTTTCGTAAACATTCTTAGTTTTTTACACAAATGTACCAGAACACATTTTAGTTGCTCAGGCAGAAATCCTAATAGTGTTATTTCACTTGGGAATTCCACCCTATTTAATTAATTTTCCCTCCATTTCATTCTTTAATTCAGGTGGGTTGGATTACCGTGAAAAAGATTTAACAACAGCAAAGCATTTGTTGCTACATTGCTATTCATGTTGAAAACAGTGTTTTGTGGCAATTAAATCATAATCTTTATTTCCAGGAAGACCTTTAAACAAGTAAAGAGTTTGCCATAATTAAAATATTGGCAGCCCATTCATTGCAAACGTATCAATAGATAAAATAAACTACCTAATATATCATTAAAACCAAGACCATAGGGACATATACAACAATTACACAGAGGGAGGAGGCATTACAGGTGAGAAGAACATAGTGCCATTAGGAAATATTCCCATTAACAAACTCAAAGACTACTCAAACGTCTTAAACACAAAGATGATCTTTAAAACTGACAACAGGAGGTGCCTTTTTACACCAATGGCTCTGAGGATCTGGAACAAACTACACAGCTATGTTACAGTATGTCCTCAGATCAATTAGCTACAGGCACCCAAATGAGCAAGAGGGACTGAATGCTCTTTCATTTGTAACTTGTTAATGTTGTTAAGCAGCATTTTGCTGTCCCCCTCTATTGACCTAAGGTGTATTTGTAAGGGGCATATTAAGTGATTATCCAATTAGACTAAATGACTGGAAGCTGTCTAGGAATCTAGATAAGGTATAAAAATGTGAGTGTGATACACCCTGGAGTGGGATGCCATGAAAGGAACATTTCTGGGCAGGTTCAGATAAAGCAGACACACAAATCAGCCATAAGGAAAGGATAAATTATTCTTTCATTTACAGTGTAAGCCAAGTAACCAAAACTCTTAAACATTATCCATCATCGTAGGTCCTCTTTGAGCTTCTCATAGACTTCTTTAGTCCTATTTTTTGAGAATCTGTCTGAAACACTTAACAAAGGTCTACCTGTCACTCAGTCTGTGAAATGTTTACTTCTCTTTCTCTTGTCTTACACCAATTGGTCAGGTGACTGGGGAAGGCTGGTCATTCCCCACAGCCTTCTGGGGAATGTAGTTCAAAAAAGGGTCTCCGTCTTGTCTTAACCTACCAAGCATAATACACAAGAGCGCATAATACACAGAGGTTAATCTTGTTGCTGTATGGTTCTTATGCCATATACTTTCTTTGCATTTGCACCACACATTTAAATACTTTATATTTACTGTCGTACTCTCTAAATTTTACAGAGTTTGTGAATCCCTTTCATTCTCATTTAAAAATTCAAGAAGTAGGATGACTTAAAAAGAGATGGGGAAAAGACAGGTTTTGGACGATAAGTAAAAATTTTTATTTAAGCTATATGGTACTGAAATCTTTATATGAATAGAATACAAATGATAATAATATATATTTTTCTTTCTTACCCTTATCAGTGTTGTTTTCTAAGCTTTGTAGCATTCAAAATATAATATTCTGAAACTGAGCTTACCATGGATTCTAGTCAATCATTATTGTTTTGCTGTGTGCTCTGGATTCTGTGTCTTTTCAGATGTTCTTTTGCTAATGTGCTCGTGCGATCTTCCGCATATTTTGACTTAACCTTGCCAAAAATCCTTGGCCTCAATAACTTTCCAAAAGGCTTCTTTTCATGTACCGTAGACTACTGGGAGAAGCCTGAGAAGAAAGTAAGGTGTCCAGAAGGAATCATGATTATAAGCAAAATTTCTACATTTCCGTTCAAAGTTTTCTTCTGAAAAGCAGCGTGATAAAGTGCCCGCGGGTCTTTTCCTTTTTAGGTCATTTATATAGGATAGGTATTTGATGTATGAGAATGCAACAGTCTATGTTTTACATCAATAGCTCATTGTGGAGAAGCATAACGATATCGGCCTAATAGTTTTCACAGAGACTGCAATGGCTCCAAAAACAAAAAAAACCCTGGGAAGAAATAACTCATGCCATGACTGACTGTAGCTTGCCATCTTCATGAAATTTATCTGCATGCTCAAAGACCATTCAGGAGAAACATGTTCACAGTTGACAAGATGAAATTTGCCATCATCCGCGGGCCAGAGGACAATAAGTTGGCAGCACAGAGTGGTGAAGTGTTTGATTCGGTGAGTATTATTCATTTTTCTCGTGACACACCTGACAGAAGACAATATTTGGAGTATTATATTAACTGTTGCCTTGTCAGCCAGCTTAAGTGTAGTGCTGTGGAAAGGAATGTCTTTTAACACAGGAACTCCTTTTGGTGCAGATTAATTACTGCACAGTGATATATTGATGATGTTTTTGAGACCAATGGTTTATTCCATTCCTGAAAACAAATGTATCAGTTTTCCAGCAGGGCAATGAAAGAGCACACAGAGCTAGCATTACAAAGACACAACTACCAGAAAACCATGTGGAAGTCTTGCCTTGGCCAGCTCGAGAGAGAAAACATTAAATGAGACCAGCTCACTTCTGCCAACAACATGGAGACAACAATAACCAGACAACCTTCACCACCTTGCTACAGAGGTACAAGGAAAGAGATGGAACATCCTACAGAAGTCAGTCCAGTCTTGGACTCTGGTTTCAGTGCTGTCAAGGTAATGTTAAGGCTCAGGGAGGTCATACCCAATCCTAACTTTATAATGTTTTAATGTTAACAGTCTTCCATACTGAATACTTAGAATTCCTTGATATGACTTTCTGTTCACATTTTCTGTTATTTCATTTGGTGTATTTGATTAAAATACTGGATTAAATCCATTACACTTGAGCTCTTTTGTACATCAGAATACATAAACAGCTTAGCACTCCAGCAGTCACCTCATCTAAATGAAGAGGATACTCAGTGTGTGAAAACTCATGCTGTGCTGGTAGAGAATAAGAAAACTTAAAAATAGAAATCTGACCTAAAGTGTTAGGACTAGTGCTCTTTGAAATTCGCTTACAAATTTAAATGAGCTTGTTAACCTACATTTCAGTTCACAACCCTACAATCACCCCACACCAATGAAAGTTACCTAGAGAATAGTTATGTAATCAATATACAGTACACATACTGTATATACAGTATGTGTGTGTGTCTGTACCTATGTGTCAACTAATCTGAATAACATAAACAGTAGCCTAAATGCAAAGATGACTATAAAGCATTAAATTGCATTTTAAAACTAAAAGGCGACCTTTTAAACGTAAGAGATACTTCACTGGAATCACAAGAAATAAAGGTTAGCAAATGAGCTCCTCTAGCTCATTTGGTTTTTAATAGCTAATTGATCCAAGGATATTATCCAACCATTTCTTGAAAGAAGAGGTCTGAGGACATGGGTTATAGAACAGTCTTTTGAGACTTGTCAGTTTAATTACATTTACAGCTATTAGCCCTTAATAATCAGGTAGTCTGTTTATCACGCATTTGCTGTGTGAGTTTTGTGTCACTTGTAAAATTTCTGTTTTAGTTGAACTTGGCCTTAATTGTTCCAAATTTGTATATTATATGTTACAATTGGTCATGCATTGATTAATTAAACAGTTTAAATTTAGGTATATTATACATAAAAATGTATTTAATTTAAATTTAGACCACATTCACAGCAGTGGCTTGATATGCAACCTTTGGTTTCAGACTAGGTTATTCTAGTTCTAACGAGCTTTGCAGAGCTCTAATTACAGCTTCAAAATCCCTCTGATACTTTGCAAGGGGTCTTGGACAGTAGTTAACATGACCTTGCTTCCATAACAGGGCTTTATTAATTCATCCTATTGAATAAATTCTACTTCTCTACCCTTTTCAAAAGCAGAATCTATAATTTTTGTCCCACTCAAGTTACATTAAGAATTGCCAACTGCATACCCACCAGCAAGGACAGCTCACGGAACCAGGAACCAGAGACCATTACCTAAGAATAAATGTCAGGACAATCATTCCCTTCCACTGCAATTAGAAAACACATAGAACATAGAACAGAGTTATGTGTCATGTTATGTTTATGTGGGGAGAAGGTGCCAACTTCTGTTTGTGTCTGAAGCGGCACTCCAGAGTAACACAACCACACTCTAGGCAACAATTCTGTGGTGCTGTGAAAATAATTCCTTAAAAACACTCACAAAATGACAAGAAGTAAACCAACAAACACCTGCACATCAGAAATGATGTAGTGTCCGTGCAGTTCTTTCTCACCTTTCATCTGTTTGACCAAAATGTTGTGTTTTTATCTTAATATAGTAAAGCTTTCAAGAGGAGAGGAAAATTGAGCGCAGGGACACTGTTTCAAAATTATGTGAGCCATCCAGAAATCTCTGAGCTCTAGTGTGATAATGTGAAATCCGTGTGCCCTTTCACATGTTTGCACACTGTTGACTTGTTACAGATTTAAATACACCATACAAGCATTATCTTTTTTTCATTCACTGGGTAGACCATTGTGTCTTGGCTTCAGGGGTGTCATCACTTCCTTAAATGGAGTTTTTAATGAAAGTTCGGGAGGAATGAAGGCAGCCGAGCTCATTCGACACAGCTGCTGCAATTCCCACTAATTCTGACGTAAGCAACCGGTCTCCATATATATCAAACATCACCCTCTCTTCTTCCTCGTTCATTTTCTGCATCCCTCCTCCACCCCCTCTCCACCTTTGCAGCTGCCCAATTGGTCGCACGGGGGTCCTATCCTCCCCATCCAATGGCCGGGAGGTTGGCCCTTAGCCAAGCGGGTTACGCCAAATCTCCACATCCCAATAAACGATTCTAATTTCTCCCAAACTTTCGGCTGCTGTCATTCCTCGTGAAGTTAGGAAGTTGAACCAGTGATGGTCCCTTACACAATTACACATATTGTTCGCTACCCAACATCCACATCTCAGCGTGGTCTTGTAAAAGCTGGACGTCTAGGGGAGTGTGAGGTCAGGAAAGGGGTGTATGGGGTGATATGATAGAAACCCTTTTTCAGATTGTTAAGTCATTGCTAAAGGCTAAAAACATACAGTGTACAGTATGTGTCTTATGATGCATCGGTTCAAGACAAAGCACCAAAGGGTTCCTTTGTATTGATGCGTGTTCTCCTTTCTCCTTCTCTGGGGTGTCCAAGTTTCCTTTCACATCCTTCTCATCTTTTTATTTTCTTTTTGGCTTGCCATTTGGGTGGCTCAGCTTTGTCTCCATACGTTGATTAAACTCCACTGCTTGGGAACGTTACGTGAACAGATCGTGTTGACGGAGGACAGGACAGTATTGTTGTGGTCATTGAGCTGCTTTTCCAATCATCACGCTAGCGCAGGGGCAATTTGGACCCTCCTTTCGTTTGAAGGAATGAAGGATATTCTCTATGCAATCTTCCCCATGGCTGCTCGGTTTCCCCTTCTTCCTGCTCAAACAAAATTAGATAAGCTTCCAAGTAACACTTAATTCAGTTCTTTACAAGGCTTAGTGTAGTCAGACTAAGAAAAATGACTTTGATTCTAAACCCTGTAGTGTAGTTCAGCGTACAGCTCCTCTCCTGGGGGAGACACGTGAGGTGAAGTCAGCAGGATTTGGGTATGAAGAAGTGGACAGACTGCTATAGAGGCACAGGGTTTTGCTCATTTCCTTCTTTTGTAGATCCCTTTGATTTTATTACGTTTAGAATAGTGCCTAATTTGTATGATGGATAGAGAATGTTGTTATTAAAGTCTTATCAATTGCTATATGTGCTTCGTTTTAAAGTGCACAGTTCTTCACAGATTAGGTTATATATTAATGCAATCAGCCATGCAGAAAATTGCACAGAATTGAACTCTTTTTTGTTTAAAATTATGATCCCTCAAAAGCTCAATAATGCATATGGCTGTAGAATATAATACCTACATCCTTTAAGCTCATATGATTTGATTGTAAGCTTAAAAAAACGCTGCTTAGTTTATAGCATTCATAGCTTAAAGAAAAAAATATGTTGATTCTACTTCCTGAGAGTTTGAAAACGGGAAAAACTGCCCCAGGTGAAAACCCACTAATCTTAAACTTTACAGTGTCTTACTTCACATCATTTTACAGCTCCTTTTTTCTGAAGTGTTATGAATATTTCACCTTCCCCAATCTTACCATGTGATGGAAGCACAAAAGGTGTCTTAACCACCTCTGATCTTAACAGCTTTTCATCAACACTTTTTTTCTGAGCAGGAGTCTTGTATTTTTAAGAAAGAACACTTTAACCACATTCCTAATGAAGCCAAATCCTATTATAACTTCTTGAATGTTAATATTTTTGTTTTATTGGAATGACAGCAGGTATATGGTATATGGTATTGTTGCTTACATTGTAACACAGAAAGACTATATTGCTGTGTTTCAGTATGAATTAAGTCATAACCACTGAACATTCTCTGCTATTTTGCAAATATAGACCAGTGAGTGTAACCTGTACATTTAGAGAGCCATGCAGGTTGGATAATCCCCAGGTCGGGTTCGAATTTGATAGGGAGTCCTTTGAAACTATCCACTAATCATAAGACTTATCATATGTCACTAAGATAGAACAGGCATAAGGGGTGGCCACAGAGGTCAGTTTTATACCAGCTAAGAACAGAATATTGGAGTTGACACTTATGTTAAACTTTTCTCTTTGAGCAGCAGGCACAATTAAATGAAAATCTGGAAATAAATGTGAAACTAAGATAATAAAATATCAAGTGAAGAGGTGAGTGGGTGATTCAGGAAGACCAGTTTAGTGTATCAGAAGTAGATTCAACCATAAATGTCTCTCCAGGAATAATGAAGCAAGAGCACAGTAAATGTGTTCCACCTTCCTATAGACTGGAGCTCCAGAAAATCAGGCCTGCTCGCGTAGGCCTGAAACCTAACAGGGTTTTCCAAGAACTGAAGAAACTGGATGTCAAATTAGGGACAAAAACTAAATGTTTACAAAAAGTATCTCTGATCTTAACAGTGCCTCACAAACGTTTACAGGTGCCGCATATCCTGTGGTGGGTACAAAATCCTGTGGTCAATCACAAAATGATGCATGTACATTTTTTAAACTTAATATTTTATTCAAAACCTGAATTCTCAGACTGAAGATTTCTAAGGGTAAGATAAGATGTAAATTTCAGCAAATGCTAGGATATGTTGGGTTAGGGTTTGCTCTGTCCATTTTTCCTTCATGCTTAACAAGCTTTCCAATCCCTGCTGACAGCACCATGCTTGACTGCAGGGATAGTGTTGAGTGGGTGTCATGCACCAGACATAGTGCTTGGCAGACAGACCAAAAAGTTTTAATTTGGTCTCATCTGACCACAACACATTTTGGCACATTTCTGCAGGATCACTCAGGTGCTTTGTCGCAATCGTTTTGTGCTTTGAGATGTGATATTTTTAGTAATGGTGTTCTTCTTGCCTTACAGGCTAGGTTTGTGAAGGACTTTGGATTTTGCAGACTGATGCACATTTTCTCCCATCACAGCCACTGAACTCTAGTTCTTTCAAATATATTTTTTGCCTCACATTGGCATCCCTCAGCGGATTCCTCCTTGCCCAGCTGTTCGGTTTAGAAGGAAGGTCTGACCTAGACCATAAAGGAACAAGTAACAGGTTTATTCCATGCTGAAAAGAGAAGAAAGAAAACACAACATTTCGGCTGTGGAGCCTTCTTCGGAAGAACACAACGTTTCGGCTGTGGAGCCTTCTTTGGGAAGAAGGCTCCACAGCCAAAAATTTGTATTTCTTTTCTTCTCTTTTCAGCATGGAATAAACCTATTACTTGTTCCTTTGCAGCCTACGCATGCTGATGCAGCTACCCACCTGATCTAGACAGTGTCTGGATGGTACGATGCATCTTTTTGATGAGTGAGTAGGCTGTGATCACAGGGATATACAGAGACTTCAGTATGTGCCTACACTTCTCCTGATCTGTGCTTTTCAATGACTTCATCCCTGATTTTCATTGAAAGGTCCTTAGCCCCCAGGGTTGAGACTTTGCTTGAAATTCACTACTTGATCAACGAACCTCACAGAAACAAGTCTTTTAACTCTGAAATCACGAGACCCAATATTTTTATGATGTGTGAAGACGAACATGATATTTTTGTCGTAATGAGGTCAACACTGAAAAGGGCACCAATAGAAGGGCAAAGAGATATATTGAACTTTGTTTTTGTTTATAGTAATAAAATGCAACTAAACATTTTATATGCACTCTAACATTCAAAGAAGAGAATACATCTCAATTTCTTGGTACAGTATTTTGCTTTACACATATGATAGTGGAAAGCCTTGAAAAAAGAATCGGCACCAGTTTTTTGGGATGGACTAGGTGTACACTCTTTTGTTTGCATGTGACATGATCAGGATTACAGCTGCCATATAGTCACATCTTTAATTGTGGTTGCCAGGGACTACTGCCAGTCTGCATTAACTGGCCTAGATACCTGGTTGAATTCACCCTGTCATAAACTAGGTAAGAAAATTAAATGCAAAAGATTTTCAGCAAATCTGAAAATCCCCTGAAGGAAAAACAAGGCCATATTACCGGAGAGGTCAATTGTGATTTGGTTTCCTTACCTATATGCTATGCAGACGAATTTGAGTGTATATCCAAAGTTAGAAACTAGTGATGAACTGTACATCCCAGCAAACTATTAAGTCACGGAGAATGAATCAGTTTCTTTGTTACATATCTTGATTTAATCTACACAAAACCCCTGAATAACAACGTTCAGCTGTTTCACTACTTAATTAATAGTACACCTTTGTTATCAGCTAATTTTCTCTTTCAAGAGACAGAAACCACGTGTTTTCCATATTCATTCTAAAATCTGCTATCCAAGGTGAACTAAAATGTATCCGCATTAATCTTGTTACCAAAGAGAAAAGGCTGTTTCTATGGTATCGTCTTGTTTTCAATTCAATTGTAATACAAGTAGATTAACTGCAAGAAACTGATCTTTCATTCTATAATACAAACAGAAACATTCAGATGATGCATGTTATGTCAGAAGCTATATACAGTGAAAGTTGTGTTATCCGGAACTTTACTTTGCAGAAGAAGTTATTAACCAGCATTTGTTATAGATGGGGATACAAATCTTTCTTTGCATATCCATAAAAATTTTGATAGCCATTCAGCATCATGCATTTCTCATAGGTCTGTTGTTTACAGGGGTTCCAGGATGCTCCTGAGCATTGTTGCTAGTGGAATTATAAGCATCTGCCATCCACCATTGTGATCACTTTGTGCTACATTTCCACTGTACTTATTGAAGGCAGTTGATCTAGTTTGTGAGAAGTTTACAAAGACGTATCTAGTCAATATTTTTTTAACCAGGAAATTTCATTGCCCATGGACATCATTATTATCCCACCCATCAAAGATGTGCGTTCAGAGCTTGTGTCCAATAATGAAAATGCATCCAGTTTGAGTCACAGTGTCACCTCCTCTAAGATTTGTGAGTGGACAAATAAATGTCAGGCGATATCATAATGACCTTCTCAATCAGCTCCCAATCGACTGATTGACAGTGTGGACATGCACAAAGTATGTACAAATGTCTTTGTGAATTTTTGAAGTCAAAGTATACAGCAAATAGGAACAGGCAGAAGTCCACTTTGAAAAGTAGAAAGAAGGAAAAAATACAGCATGTTTATGCTGTGGAGCCTTCTTCCAGTGACAGTCTTCTTCACAGACAAAATGTTGTTTTATCATCTTTCTTTTGCTTTTTCAGGGTACAATCAATTTCCACCTCCCCCCGGCTCCCCACTCACAAATATGAAAAAATCTTGGGAAAAAGAAATCAAAATGGCCTTGATACCATAATAAGAGTGGGGGGAGACCGGAGTAAGATATCTAAGGTATACTTTGCTCTTTGCTATTTGTTCTCTTCACAGCAAACAAAAAAGGGTGAAAGCCAGGACCTTGCACTTCAGAAGTAAAATATGGACTCAAACTCTTACATAGCACATTTGTAATCTGGTGCACCGATCATCTGGTAGATGATGTTTTTTCTCTGGGGGGTGTGGTGCTTTACTCTAAGATCCCAAATGTTGACCACATTTTATGGATATCTGCAAGCTCGAATTTGGACAGGCAAGTGGCTCTGTGTCATGTAGAGGATTGAAGAGGATTGTACCACTCCACTGACCGCACATCCAGGTTACACGGGTCCCCTTTATGGAACTGATCAGAGCACCTTCCGGTCCCCTGCAGCCCCATATTGGATAGTTCAGTTAGAAAATGGATGGGTGGGAAAGAGAGCACTGAATCATCAAAGCAAAAACATTATGACTTGCTAGTGATAATTACCCTATTTACCCTAGTACAGTAGTTAACAGGATAAACAGACAAATACAAAAGTGTAAAAAATCTTCCCGCTCGACCAAAACATATGAAAAACCTTGAAGGCTGTGGCTCCCCTCTTCTGTCCTTTCACTATGTTTTCTCTTTCTTTTCTTTTTTTCCTTTGCTTATCTCTTCCAAATCTCTGGTTTCCTCTTTTTCTACTTCTTTATTCCTGTTTTTATATTGTTGGTGGATCTACACAATTTGTTTAGGTACCAAGTCTTTCGTGCCACGATGATTGTTCACGTATGTTCATTGTTGTGTGTGGTACCATGTAATATTCTTTCTTTTCCCTGAAAAACCAATTAACAAATTGAACGTAAAAATCTAACAACGCAGACACCGAGGAATGTGGTTGTGTGTAGCTGTAGCAGGAGATCACGTGATGGCAGGGAAAAATCTCTTTGGTACTGTGAAAACAGGTAGAAAAAATGCTTGGTTATAGCAAGACAAATCAGGTGTTTATAAAACAAGAGATGGGTGTATAGTAAGTAAAGACTATGTTTCAAGTAGCAGTCTGCATATGTAAAATATGTTATCTTTATATTAACACTTTCAAATTCCATCTTCTTATCTGAATGGCAATTCTAAAGCCCAAGGCTACAAAGATAGCGTTCGATAGAGAAAGTTGTGGAGATCTGTCTTCTGATACCTTACTCAATTTTTCACTGCAATGATAAATGTGTTGTTCCCCTTTTTCAATAGATGATAGATTTAATAAGCACGCAGTTATCAAAAAATTGTTCGGAATAATTAAAAGCTTCATTATTTGCAGACTTCATGGTTGTTTGGGGGGCTGTGCTGTTGCCAAATGTTCCGTGTTTATTTTCTGACATGAAACATTTGTCAAAATAGTACAGTGATGAAAAACGGTGCATATGCATTTGCATAAATTCATACAAAACGTCTATGGATTTACCATGTTTGTAAGTTAGTCAGCATTCCCCATGTTTTGAAGTGGATCAGCCATGGATGACCATGGCTCCAAGGAAGAAAAAATAAATAAATTGGGAAGAAAATTCCACATCTAATCTCTCTCACAAAGGAAACTGAGGAGACATTTTTGAGAAGCTGGAAAGGTAAGAAAGGTTGGAGCCCAAAATATTTTTTTCAGGCCTTGAAACCTGTTAAAACTTGTCCTTAATGCACATTAGAACCTGATAAAAAGGTAACAACAGTTTTGATGAGCAGACTGCGTTCAGTGACATTGCAACTCTAAAAGGAAACAGAATATATTGTAGCGAATTCGGGTTCTTGGGCTTGTGCCCTTGCCACTCCCATCCCAGTTTGCCCCTCACCACATGGGCTCAAACCCGGGTCTCCGGCGTCGCTCAACAGGGGTCTTGCCGGCTGAGCTAAAGAAGACCTTCCTCAGCCCAGGTGGCCAACATCCCTGTTATGCGCAGGGGCATATTCATTACAATATTTTGATGAGAAGGCCACTAAAATGGCACAAAAAACATTTATTACTTTTATGCTGAGTGTTATAAACACAGATGTACTATGTATGTAAGACAACAGCAACAGAAACTGATACTTTGGTCTTGTGTGTCTTACAGCTTTAGACACAGATATTCAAACTAGTGACTGAAAGAGCTGAACAATTTTTATGTATATGGTAATACTGATTTTTGCATAGAAGTGTCTAATAAGATCTACATTATAATGTAGACTAACAGCCTACCATCCATTACTGAATCACCCAGACTAAACTGAGCCTGTCCAGTTTGGTTCTTAATATGTGCAAAGGACTGTGGGACTATGGATGCAAATAGATGTAAATATTGTAAATAGATGGTCACATGTCACATGTCACATCAGGTCACCATGTGACAAGTGTGACACAACCCTGATTCTTTATTCCTGTCAGTGATGGCCGGCATAGCTATGATTTTTCAGTTTTGTTTTGTTCAGTTTGCAGTTTTCAGTATGATTGTTCAGCGTCTTCTTCTTCTTCAGAGACCAAGGCCCAAGAGAAGTGTCGAAGCAGGATAGTCTTCTTCTGACCACAAAACACCATATCCAGGAGCTGGGGTGAGATGTTTCAGGCAGTTCTAAAAAATACATGTCGGTGCTAGAAAATCAGGTTTCGGGAGAACTGGACCCATGACAACTGTATAAAGGTAACCCAGGAGCTAATCCTTTAGCTGGTGTATGATCTAGCTGAACCGCACCCTTAGTATTCACACTGAGAAGTAGACTACACAGAATAAGGTGTGGGAGCTCTGGTGACCAATAGAAGTGAACTAGAGCAGTCAAACACAGAGACATAGCTCACCACTGTACTTTGTCTATACCTGCAGCAGCCTGTGTGCAAGACAGCAATTTCACTGCCAGTGAGTTGTAACCAGAGAAGTTCCCACCTATTTAGGGGGAGAGAGACAGCAGCAATACCTTTGAATAGAGTCCTAATCAGGGAAGTAGACAGTGATCAGCAAACCATGATACCTCTGCACTCTAAGAGCAAGATGAGGTCCGGCCATACAGCAGGGGAGGTAGACAAGTCACCACGCTACAACATAAGTAGCGATATGTGAAACCTGGGAACATACGTTCCTGAAGACTTCTCCCGGGTTCTGGTTGCAGACCTGATTTGGATTTCCCATGGTGAGACAGATATGGCACAGAGCACAGGAGACAAGAAAAATCACGCTGGGATGACATCTATAAACTCTCTTTTGCTAGCAGGCTCACCAGTCTAAGCAAATACGAATGGAGCATTTTCTGTGTGTGTGTGTGTTCTTTGTGTGGATAGATTGGCGGCTCTCAGGATTCCTAGACTGAACTTGACCTGAACTGTAGTTCAAATGCTTACATGCCTTTCCTTGCCTTTCTGCACATTATGTCTAATTGTGAAAACTTAACTCTAAGTGCTCACATTTCTATTGCTGGTGAGTTATCCAATTTTGTCCCAGTTTATTAAATTTTCCCACAGACATTTGCCTTTCTGTGTTACTTGTGGCACACATAAACATAGAGATTTGTTTCCCTTAGAGGATCCAGTTTCTTAGTGGAAGCTTGAGGATTCTTGCATTAATAAAGAGTGAAACTTTCCTTAACAAAAGTGAAACTTTTCAGTGGTATATATATAAACAATTAACCACTTGTCTGATCTCCTGGTTTCCTCTACAAATTGAGGATTTATCCTGTTTTGACAGTCCTAATTTAAATAATAAGGGTAGTATCAAATCTGGCATTTTGAAATCAGCTGCTTGGTTTTGTAAGTTTTGTAATACAAAATGCTTGTGCTGCAAATGTATTACGTTAGAGATGTTTAAATTGCAGTCCTAATTAGAACCCAGAAAACATACTCATAGAATCCCTCACTCATTATTAATTCAGGATCCATCAGTCTTCCTTGTGTCCCTGGAGAATCTTTAAATATTTTTTCTTGCCGTTATGCATATTTATGTATAGTTCCTAACCACTTCACTAAATGTCACTGTCACTTGTTTATTTCCTAATTAAAGCCTGATTTTCATCTGTGCATCTTTTCTTTTCACTGAGCTCCAATACTGCTGTAGTTGTCACACCAAAACCATACAAAAACACTTTACATTTGTGTTTGTTTTCCTTTCTCTCATAATTACTACAAACTTGTTTTTTTTCATCTATTAATTCCATTCACATTTCATTTCACCTCACTGAAATCTCACTGGAGATAGATTGCTTCAGGCAGTACTTCTCCTGACCCCAGTCTAGTCAAATCCCCAATGTGTACATGAATAGAGGGGAATTTTAGCTTGCACGCCTGTAAACCTACCAGTATATAAGGCTAGCAGTACTGAAGCTAGATATAATAGTTGATGTGCTCAAGTCTTTTAGAACGCATTCAAATGCAAAAAAATGAATGCTTACTTCACAATTTACATAAAATACAGATCTTGACAGAGGCATGAATAATCTCACAGTGCTTTTATGAGTGAGGTGCTCTATAATATAATATTATTTCCTGGTTTTGTTTTTCTAAATATATTTCTTTTTTTCTGTCTTTAAAAGCAGAGAACTTTGAACCTGTATGTGAACTTTAACACATTGCAAGGTAGCGGTTAATTCCACACTGAAAAGAAGAAGAAACATGTTTCAGATCTTGTGTTTGGCTGTTGTGTTTCTCCTTTCTATTATTTCAGCATGGAATTACATTCATTTGGTCCTTTGCAGCCAACACACACTGACACAGCTCTCCACTTGAACCTCACTTTGCAAGGTTACACGTATGACTTCTTTTGGTATCAAATCTTTAACATTGTCAATGGAAATTGCCATTATCAGAGAACAGTTTATTACAGAGCATTGAAGGTATATGAAAACATCTGGCTCAACCATGCACACCTCCTCTTTTGGATCATATATTTAGCTATCTCTTAAGAGCCTCTATTGTTGAGAGGAATGCTTTGACCCTTTTGACAGGTTTCCTTTGAATTTCCATTTGGGCTAATGGAACACTCTAACACTGTGTCAAAAACGATGATTATCAGCCAATGCAAATTAAGCTTAGCTTCTTGAAAGTAGTGTAATGTGCAAACACTCATTTCTTGTGTGTATTTATGATGCAATGAAAGGCGAAGTTATACAGGAACAATCCTTGAAGGTCATGTAAACTGTGTAATATTAAGCAATTCAACAGAAAAAAAAGTACAGAAATGAATGAACAAGGCAAAACAAACAAACCTTATACCTTAAAACAGTATAATGTAAGTTCTGTGTTATAGGAGTAATGTGAGGACAGGTGTGACATATTCAATTGCTTGGGGCACAAATTTCCTCACTCTTAATTATGTCGTTTTAAATTAATTGTAGTTGAATGTAATATTGATTATTCATATAACATCTGTTACAAAGTTTTCATTACCTTTTTGTAAAGTTTCTTTTTTATAACACAAAATTCTTTGCCCCCTTACCTTTTAAGAGTGTACATTAGTGTCTGTGATGTTAACAGGGGGTGGTTACATGAAAAGAATGAAATTGAAATCATTCAAACCATACCTTCAAGAATTGTCTACCTTTGTGTGCCACTAATCATTCTTTAGGGTCTTATTCAACATGATAGAATTTTGTCTAAGCAAATCCTTTAAATGGCTCTTTCACTGTTCAGTCACAATTCTGGTTCCTTCAGATACAGCAGTTGCGAGTCAATTTACACTTAGTCAATCCTATTGTTCATATATAGGCTTTTTAATATTAGCAAACAAAAAGTCCAAAGTCATGCAAAAATGGATTTCCTGAAAAGTCATTAAATGTTACACTTTTATAAAGAATAGATTAATTTGAAGAAGTATGTAATCGTCTGTTAAATTAATGTTTCTCCTGCCTAGAGAATGCAAAATTATTCTGAATTAAATATCCTGTCTGTCGGATTACCGTGTGTTCCACAAACCTAACTTGAGTATTTTACAAGGATGTTTTCAACTTCTACCCACGAAGAAACGTGAGACGTCATGTTGATTGGGAATTCACAGATAAAATAATTGAAAACCTACACTCGTCCGCAGAGATTTTCATTTCAAAAGCAGTTTAAAGCACTTTCAGAATAGTCTGGAATGCCACCTGTAAGTATGACAAATCTTCGAATATATCTTCTGAAAATGAAGACACCTATAGACCATTATAGGATAGAAATATATAGAAGTATCATTTGCCCTCAAAGATGACATTGGTCTTGTGTAGAACTCTAAGCTCCCTTTTTGGGGGGCCTTTTTCAGTGCTCTGTAAGAATATTCTGTGTTCTCAATTAATTTTACATTCTAAAGACAGACAACATCGTCAATAATGGCAGATGGGCCTGTTTGTAACTCCTTTGAGCTGTCAGATGCATAATAAATTGAAAAAAAATATTTATTCAACTGGACAAATTGAACATTTTGTCTGGGTGTTTGTCTGACACATCTTGCCTTGAAATTCTTGAAAAAAAGTTGTCTTCCAGTGCTACTGAATGACATCACCTTTTGTATTTCTATTTTTTGTATAAAAGGTAAAGTTTACTATTGAGGTATTCCTGTATGACTCCCTTAATTGTGTTTGTGCTGTGTTTGGAATGCTGTCAGGATGTCTGGTTAGTTTATCTTTACCGCCTGGATGTTGCTCTCTCTGGCTAGGGGGTGTCTCCAGGGCACCCACGGGAACTCAGGCTTTTCATCTTTAGGATCTACCCTGGTGTGTCCAGAAAGCAGGGAATAGAAACGCGCATATTTTATGGAATGTAAATGGTTTTGTCTGTGTGTGTGTGTCTGTCGAAATCTATTTCATTTGAGAAACATTTTCACTTGAAATGTACCTCGACGGCTGCGACCGAATTTCATTTTAATTCCGCTGTTCATGTCTCATGCAGGTCTTTCCATTGTTACCATAAGCATTAGACTACGTATAATGAATGCAAGGCTTGTTAGAAAGCTTTTGTGGATATGTGCGATAAATGCTTTCAAAACGTTGCAATCAGACCCTTGTTCAACCCGAATGATTGACGCTATCAGATGTAGCGTTGAGGCGGTTTTTTTGTGCTGCTGTTGTGATTTTGAAGCATGTTGTTGTTTTGTGTGATTTCTTTAAATAATTATACACAACTCTTAAGCAGCTAACTAAAGCCCAACCACAAACAACGGCATTGTCTACCCTATAATTTTATCGCCTGTGTTGGAAATTCATTATTCATACTTAAATGCAATTATCGTATGTCCACGTATACCTGGAAAATAAGAACCGGAACAGCGCACTGCCTGTAGTGGCTTAAGTGAAAACCGAAGTTCGCTAATGGTACAGATTTGGGTCAGATTCCTGTTGTCACAGTGCTAAAATCTTAAAGCTTGTGGCACTTGCATCAATCTAATATCCAACTTCGATCAAACTCTTTCGTCACTGTTAAGGTAGTTGAGTAAACCAAGGAGTCCGCAATTCTTCTACAGTCATGAAATACTATACGTATACTTGGGTCTGTTTTACTCTTTGAATACTTTTCATCTGTCTTGTCTGACATATATCTGTTTTGGATAGGAGCATGCGTGAAACATTAAATATTGTAATGGGAACAGACATACCTTTTTACCAACTGTAAAGCTGTGTAGTGGAAGCAGAACAATTCTGTGAGTCCGATTTACGTTCCCCCAGTTTATGTCCGAACAAAGCTTGAAATCCCTACTGGGGTTAAACATTATTTATTGGTTCCATAATAATTTGGGGTTTTTTTTCATAGTCTCAAATTTACACATAACTGCTTCCGAATGATTAAAATGCGAGAACAAATGTGGAACGAGCCGCTGCTGATGAACTCTAAATTATACTCGTAGCCCAGAGGATGTAACTGTACATTCACCAGCCTTTGTAAGGAGACGCGTGTATGAGTAACTGCTGACCTATAGTCAATGACAATGAAGTTTCAGCGATTATTATTATTATCATGTGGCAAAAAAAAACACGAAGCGCATAAACTAAACAGTGATATTTTGACAATTTCAGCACCAATGTCACCTAGCTAGCTACCGCTGCGTGTCTGGCAAACCTGTTGTCAGACCCCGGCTTGCGGAGGCAATCCCAGCCGGCATAAAGGGGTGTGACCGAGCCGGCTAACGCAGACACACCGCGAACTCTTCCGGCGCTCGCACATCTTACAAAAGCAATGACGTGTAGGAGAACTTCGTTTCGTTCTTCGGAGGAAGAAAGCAACGGCGACTGCCCTCTTCTTCAAGTTCCCTCCGAGGGGGCTTGGTTTTAATGGGCAGTTTTCACTCCTCGTCGAGGCGGTTAGAAATCCGAAGCCGGATCTTTCGGCGGACCCTCTGTTCAGTCCGATAGAGCCTCTTGAGCGAGACTTGGGAAGCGGCGGCAGCGCCTACAGCGGCTGGTGGGGCGCGCGCGCGTGTATCTGTGCGCAGCAGCTTTACTCCGCGCTATCTGATCCTGCCAGAAAGGGAAACATTTCAAGAGGCGAAGTGGCTTGGCTCACGCCGTCTTCAGATCCTTCCTGTGCTCCTTTTTTTTTTGACCGCCTTTGGAGTTTTTAGATTTTCGTTAAATCTGCTCCCTCTGGAGGATTGTTTTATTATGTGTCCCAAGCACTGAAATCGATTAATACGGTTCCCGCTTCGAGTTGACACTCACACTGGATATTGATTCGTAGACCTGAGCAGGTGAAGTAGTTTTATTCTTGCTTCTAGTGTTGTACAATATGAATGGAGATGCACAATGGACTGAGCGATAGCTTGCTGACGTGACTGCAGCTGTTTCTTTACCATTTTGAAAATTGGCTACATTCTTCTGCAAAAGGACATCAATACTGTATATCGTTTTGTATTTCGGTATAGTCCGTATGATCTATATCCATATCCAGAAGACGTCTAATAATTATTATATATTGGCTTTACGAATATTGAATCTTTTAATTTACATTCTGAATTCGGACCCTTGTGCCGGAATGAGCGTGGGCTGTAGCTTGCCCCTTAGTTTCGTGTCATGTCCTCTTTTTTTAAAAGAAATGTTACAACACACTATTTTTCAGTCATCTCCTCATTGACCTATGTATCTTGAATTTTACTGAGGGACATTGTATAGACTCGATCATAAACCTATCTAATTAAGAATAATACTGATGAGCATATTGTGGAAAAGTGCGTTTAATTAAAATTTTTACGCTACAATACTTCAGGATTGGGTCTTGTAAATTTAAATAGCGTTAAGGGCAGTATTCCTTACGCCGAATATAAAGCATTCCTATTTTTAACAAAGAAAAATAACAATTGCTACAGATTGCAGACCATAATGCATGTCGTATCTGAAGACTTTAAGGATTATTATATGAGAAAACGCATATTACATTTTCCAGCCTAGTGAAGTTTTTAAATCATCCATTTGACCAGTGATAAAAGTTGAATGGGGTGGGGAGGCTTATCCGTTACTTGTCAAAAGAGTAAAAAGACGGTAGCCCGCTTTGTTGATTAGCAAGTTTCGTGACACGCAGGAGATGGATGCAACGCTCTTCAAAACGCGAAGCGACGGAAAGTGCGCCTGTGTCCTGTCACTTTCGTGTCTGCTTCGTATCTGCAGAAGCGGATCTCCGTCTTAAAGCAGCCGCTACCCTTTCTTTGTTAACGAGGAGGGTTGCCCCGGTCAGTTTTGCATATTGTAATCAAACCAATCAGTAATTCGCTGGGGGAATTCAGCTGTAACAGCCCAGCCAGTGCACCGCAGTAAAAGGGGGGTGAAAAGTAAGCTTAATTTAGGGGAGTATCACTCGCTTTAAATCCTTATAATGGTAATACCATTGTACAGATGTTTGTGTCTTGCCAGATTTGAGGATGTACATGTGAGTTTGCCTCGCTGAATCTCTCCGCTCCTTGCGATAGAACAGCGCTAAATCGCGAACATTTTTTTGTTCTTGTTGCAGAAGGATTGCTTCTCGGCTTGCTCATCATTTACAAGGGGGTTTGGAAAAAAAACGGGACTTTTTTTTGTTTGTTTTATTGGCTTAGACTTCTTGACTAGGAAATGGCAACGCCAGCGCCCGGGAGAGGGACAAGTCTGGGGAAGGAGAGAGGAAATCAGAGCTAAATGACAGGATGCAGGCGACCTGAGACACAAAAAGACGCATTTCTACAACGTTGAGACATTTCTTTTCTTTTCTTTGCTCAGGCCAAGCAGGAAGAAAGAATACCCGATCAAGGATCATTGAGGAGTTCTGTTTTCTGTTTTTTATATATATATTTTCTTTCATCATGAGGATTCATTGTGGATTAGTGTTTCTCCTTTTAACCGGAATCGTCCTAACTACCAGAGCTTTCAAAACTGGTAAGCGAAGGCTGATGTCTGACTTGAATGACTTTTAAAACGTTATGTATGTTTGAGTTACGTCGTTCACACTAACGCAGTTCATTAAAGCTAGAATAACCATGATTAAAAAATAATATCGAACGCCTTTATGAAAATGCAAGTGACCAAGTTTAAGGGCGATGTAGCTGATCCCTTGATACAGGAACGATCCATTTTCAGTTTTGCGGAACTTTTCTGTGGTAGCTAAGTGCTTAGTGATTTTCTATGCCCAAACAGGGTTCATTTTCATCAAAAGCTGTGGGTTGCATTTCTTACCGATGCATTGTTTTCTAAACGGTTACTGTCTACTTTATAAAATATTTATAGGTCATGTAGTCTGGAGAGGAGGTTCATTTATTTTTGTGTCACCAAAAACGCCTTTTGGAAGTCTACAGAATTCTGATGTCCGTGTAAGGAATGCGCATCACAAGCGTAAGCAAATAGTATACTTTTCCAGTGTAACACAACTATATTTGTCAAACCAACTGGAATCTTAGGACTTTGACTTAGGATTTTGCCACACACCAATTATGAATATCGGGATCTATCCTGTTACTGTGGTCATCATAATTATTACAATAAGAAGTATTAACAAACATCTGATTTTTCCTTTTGGATACATGTTTAAATAATAGACACAGAGGTATAGATAATAATTCAACAATCAAGTAACGTTTAATAGCAACTTGCCTATTTCGTATTATTTTCAGCCATCGTAACGTGAAGTTCCTTGAAGGTTACTACTACTATTATTTAGCAGACGCCCTTATCCAGGATGATGCGATACCAAAACGGCGTTCACCTGTCATTGTGAAATGTGAAATTGATTCAAACTTACAGTAAGAACCGTGCATGTACCACAAGCTAAGAAAACGAAAGTTAAGCCGTATTACTGACAGAGCAGCGTAACTAACCAAACCACGGAATCGTTCGTCTTCCTAACTTGTTGGCCTTTTCGGCGCAAGTGGTGCTGTTCCTTCTGCTGGCCTCGGTTAACTAAAAGCTATCGAGTCGGAACGTCGCCTTAAAGCACATTAACTTTGTCTCGTGCTCCCGGGTCCCCCTTAATGCGACTGTCCAGCCCCCTCACACTGCTGCCCGCTAAATTAATTCATTATCCCGGTCCTGGGCTAATGGCTCTCAGTCATTAGGAGTTGTTCTTTCTAATCAACTGTTAGTGATGTTTCACAGAGACCTAACGCTTACCATTTTTTCTGTCACTTTCACAAAGCACGACTCCCAGCACAAAGTGACAAAGGTTAATAGTTTTAAGGACTTAAAGGGATTTCTATCCTCGGATATCATTAAGAGTTCGTTTTAAAGTACAAGTGTATAATAACAGTGCTCAATTATAGTCAGCATTTTAATAGTCTCGGCTGCAGCCTATCCCGCCCGCAACAAATTGAGTTTTTCAGTCTTGTCCCTTATCATAACGTTTGCTTAAATTGCGTCTTATATGTGCTGTTTGAAGGCCCGCTTTAAAGCTTTTTTTTTCTTTCATCGAGTGCAGGTGAGTTCATTTCATCAGCTAATCTGTTATGAATAAA
This sequence comes from Atractosteus spatula, assembly GCF_055471065.1. Taxonomy (NCBI): domain Eukaryota; kingdom Metazoa; phylum Chordata; class Actinopteri; order Semionotiformes; family Lepisosteidae; genus Atractosteus; species Atractosteus spatula. Next base: position 22,256,224 of record NC_142711.1, on the reverse strand, counting down.
ATACAGCTCGGTGGACAATAGCGGCTCAATAATACACTGTCCTCCCCGGCAGGCAGTACCCCATTGAAGTGACAAATTCGCTACGTGAGTCTTAGTTATTAGTTTTATGCAGCTATTCATTTACCGTAGGAATGATTGGAAGCGGCGTTTAATATTGCTGAACGATATTCTGAAAGCGTTTGTATTAATATGAGCATATAGACCACATCTGTTACATTCTTCCATTGCGGATATATAAAAAATAAATTTTACTTCTTGGGTGCTCGTGCTTGGATAGCCAGATTCGTAATCTTTTAAGTAAAGCTTTCTGCTTCATTAAGTCACCTTGAATCTGAGAAGTCTGGCGTGTAATTACTTTTTCGAGGTGGAAGTGACAGGCTCCTTTGTATGCTGCCCCGTATGGTTAACGTTTTGTTTTTAATAAACCAGGTCTGGTTAACAACAGAAACGGGTTTTTTGGTTTTTTTTAATGCTGGCACGATTTTGGTTCGAAGTCGCATCCTAATGGATGCGTTATGTCCATTGTAACGTAGAAGTCGTCAGTGGTACTTGATTCTTTTTGAGAAAACCAAGTCTACTGAAATATTCCATGGAGTATGCTGTACACTTGCTAATTCAAGCTCTAAAACAAGAGTTAGATCGTCATGTAGTTTTGTGAGGAGGGCGAGTCTTATCTCTTCGCCGGTTTTATACCGTTCCTGTTGGGCTGATAAGAAAAAGTTTCCCCAAGCACTTGTACATTCATAAAGCCGGTGATCAGAAAGGGTGGTGGACGTGGCTTGAAGATCAAAACTACCTTCCTTTGCAATGTGTGGCATTATCTTCTACGCCCGTGGTCAAATATACGACATCCATGGGACTGAATAAGGAGAAAAGCCCAAAACGCGCAAATTTGTCCTGAAATCTATGTATTTCCCGTATAGGCTGCTGCCTTGCAAGTAGGAATACTTTTCAATGAGATCAACTCTGAAATGTAACGGGAACAGTGGAACATTCGAAGTTGAATGTTTTGATATACCTTTTCGTTGTTGGTTTTTGAACTGGCTTTTTAATACAAAACGGCATTGACATTTTCAACAGCCAAATCTCTTGCCGTATTAAACTCTTTTCCTTAGCGTGGAGAAGATATCATACGGCTATCTCTTGAGATTGCTTACTTAACCGGACTGTTCTATGTATCTTTCTTTCTACTTTGCAGATAAATGTGGGGATAATATCAAAATTACAAGCCCTAACTACCTTACTTCACCTGGGTACCCAAACTCCTATCATCCGTATCAGAACTGCGTGTGGGTGATACAGGCTCCAGAGCCTTACCAGAGGATTCTAATCAACTTTAACCCTCATTTTGATCTCGAAGACAGAGAATGCAAGTAAGTACCCTTGGAGCCGTGCAATGTTCTGATGAACTGCGCCATCTTCTGGCTGTCGTTAACAAATGTCTAAATTCAAGTGTGTGAAGTCCCAGACTGGCGAAACAGATGTTTACACTTCACGAAACAGCTTTGCGTTATTACCATAAAATGTAATCACATTTTTTTCAGAATGTTTTGACATATTTTCTAGTTCTTTCTGGAATCTGAAATAAACACTTCTGAGCTAAACATATTACGTGAAAGTGCAGTCTCCGGGCACCCACTCATTAAGACAGATGCAATACGTTTATCAGCTAAAACTAAAATATTCTGTCTATGCCCGTTAAACAATTCAAAGAAATAAGTAATAAGTATGAATTCTTCCACATTTTCACAGTATTTTAGTGTCACCATTTACTCAATTTAGAATAGCAGAATAGCATTGCCTTACAGTTTGGTTCTTGTGAGCGAGGATATCAGGAAGCTGAGAGTTGAACGATCGTGTAATTGGCAAATTACAACAACTTTGCCAGTGGAATAAAGCTGCATGTTTTTGTTGCAGAAATTTCATTTGATGCCTTAGGCTGGCTTCCAGGTGTCTTGCATTCTGGCTTGCATTTTGCCCCTCACAGCTAGAGGAAATATACCTTGTATTTGCAAAATAGCTCATTAATGCTTATTCTGAAGCGTTAAAAAGTATTACAAGGCTGGCATTCTGATGTGTTTTCTTGTACACTGATAAACCTCAATGTGTTCTCCAACTACCACTTATAAATTGCACGTTTTACTTTAGTCTTTACTTTTTATGACTCTGTAAACTATCAGTAATTTATGAGCCTGGTGACTGCTGCTGCCTAGCAGATGAGGGTCTGTGACTACAAATGGATCACATTTCGTCACCATGGGACTAATAAAATTTTCACAGACCCTAGGATACTGATGTTGCAAAAAGGATAGGCCTGCAAAGGAAACAATCCTTTTTGATTTAATTACATAAAACAGAGGTGGATTTCCTGTGTGAAGTAACCATAAAAAGCACAAAACCTGGATGCTAAAGAGTGATGAGTTAACTTTGAAGGCAGAATTAAGTTGAATGTAATACAAAGCCATTTAGACTGAAATAAAATGCAGAATTATTATAACTAATCTGGATTAAAGCACAGTTCAGCATTTGAATTTCACAATTAGTTTTTTGGGGGGGGATTTGTATAGTGTATTATCATGTACAGCGGCAAGGAAAGGAATTGTGTTTGCTGTGATATTACCTTGCCAATGTGCACTTATTGTGGCTGAAAGCAAGTTAAAAATATTTAATGGCCATCTTTCAACCTTGGGTGGTTGACCACGGTTTTACAACATAAATCAACAAACTAACCTAAACATATATTTACCAAGTTATCAAATTCCACCGTGAGGCTTTTCTGATGTAAAACAAAATCTATATGTGGATGCAAGTCATTCTTCAATAAGTCTTGAAAAAGTTTATTATTAAGTTTAGAAAAATAAATCCTAAATAAATGTCCTGAAGGATGCAGAAGGACCTTCACAATTGTCGGGTAGTTGTCAAAAGGTTTTTTTCTCGTGTTTCTTAATGTTTTCTAGGTCAATAAAGAAAAAAACTACTGGGTCATTAAGTAAGTTGCCAAACTATAAAATAACTGTGAAAAACATAGGTTTAGCCCCCCAGTTGAGCAACTGGGACATAAAAACACAGAAAATGTGTTTTCTGTTTGGAATTTAAAATATGGTAATCAAATGCCCAGTCACAGCTGAATTTTCATTAAAGTTCCGAACATAATGGGAACCGCTGTTCAAAATTCTTTGCTTATCAGAAAAATCTGAAGAATTCATTTAGCTGCAAACAGAACACATATGCTATGCATACTGTGAAATGTATTGGTAATTACACAACCTAAACAAACATTCACTTATAAAAGGAACCAGAAGCTACTGGATCATACCTTTGTAAAATACTGTGCCCAAAGCACGTAGAATACGAAAAAATGTCAGAATGTGAAATTCCAAAACATAACCACAGAATTGTTTTTTAAACAACTCTTCAAGAACTTTGATGCCATTTTTCAGTGCCATTTGGTGTTGCTTAGAAACTAAAGTTACAAAGAAAGTAAGGTGATAAGATAAACATTTTAACAGAAAGTCTCTTGTCTCTCAGCTTGAATTAGCTGCTACCCATGCAGCTGAGAGAACAAAAATGTAAATGACATCTATAAGTCTTTTGTACAGGCACCGTCACATCAATGAGAAATAGGTAACTGAAGCAGCTTCAACAGAAAGGCTTGTGTATTTTAGAACAGACATTAAATTACATGAATTAGCCACATTCACCCTGATTAGATTAAGCAAATTGCAGTTAAACAGTTAGGAACATCTGAGTTCTTTTATTTGTATTGTTGCTTAGCTTCCAACAATCAGACAGGAAGGCCTCCTTTCGTGAAACCTGGTTATTCCCTTTCTGTTAGGGAGGTTTCTGATGGGACAGAAAGTTTTCACAACTGAAATGTAATTCTCTTTTTAAACACAAAGCCAGGCTTTGTCTTTCACAGAAACTCATGTCTGAGTACAGCTTTCTCTGGGAAAAAAAAATTGGAAGAACCTGATGAGCTGCAATGTAAACAAGGAAAAGCTACATAAACAAACAACATATCAAGGCAAGCTGGCAAGGTTTAAGTGTACAGAATAGCGTGTTCGCATTTGGACCAGCATAACAGCATTTCCTTCTTGTTATGTATGCATGGTATTGTATTTCAATTTAGTACATGGGGGGGGGGGGGGGGGATTCTGGATGTGTTTTTGTACAAAATTTAAACTCAAGACTTTTGAGATGGTGCGGATTTTTGGGCAAGCTGCCTCCATCTTTCAAAAGAAATGAAAAGACCAAGTCCAGAAAAACACACGTGTTAATAAGTAACATCTCTTGCACATTCTTTCTCTTGACTGGCTCTCACCAACCCACATAGCCCAGGCACTGCAGAACCCCAGCTAACAGACTGCTCCCACGCTGCAAGATGAACATGCGGATATACAAGGGCACCCTCTCTCTCCGAGGCCCTTCCAATCCAGAGCTTTAGAAGGGCCAATTGAACAAAGCCATAACTCTCACTGATCCATGGAAACACTATACACTTGTTACTGCTTAATGTTCTGACAGTACTTGAGCAAATACAAATCAGTGTAATCAGACATTAAGAGCTCCCATGTGTGAAAATAAATACAGTTTAAAAGTCATACTTATTTTTTTCCTATTTTTGGGCTGCATAATCATGGAATGTATTGGTTAAGAGACACAAATGATTGAGTATTATGGAAATAAACATGAATTACATGTTTTAATCAGCGATCGTATGTACTTGGCATTGCTTTATATCTCCTTGAAATAAAACATTATAACATAAAAATGCACATCTGGGATATCTTATAAAGACAAATTCAACCTCTGAGTGAAATCCAAACAGGTTATATTTCTTTGATATTAAGCACAGTCATAGAATAGCACTTATAACTTAAAGCCTGTGTATTCGTATATACCAGCTTATTCATCATCACTGCTGTCAAGTAAGATGAAACAGGAATGCAAACTATTAAAGCCTGTTAAATCTGTGCATCCACATTTGAAGCAACTGCTTGTCATGAAAATTTTCAACCTTGAAAAGAGAATCCCCCCATTTTTATCAAAAGCCCATTGTGGTTGTCTCATTTTGCAATATACAGTAACCAGGTCACACAAGAGAAACACTGTTTCATACAGTGTTTTTACCTAATAGTGTTAATGACTGCTGAAGTATGCAATAAACTGCCTCATATTCTGTTAGCATTGAAAGTGCAGGGCTTTCTTACATTTTTAAGAAATAGTCACGCAACTCAAATATCTCACTGTCTCAAAGTCACATGAAACAACTGAGGATGAGGATAGATCATAAAAGCTTTCTCATTGTGAAAGAATCTCTCCTGAAAGTCAAAAACAAAATAATATTTTATGTCTCTGTTTTATCTTTCTAGCTGGTACAGAAACCACAAAGAGTCTAATTGGCAACAATAAAAAATAATGATTTTTATACATTTAATGATTCTGTCTCTTTTTCTGAGTTCTTTTCTGTGGTTCACTTGATTACAGCTCATATCAGTATGACCAAGAACAAACTCAGTTCGAGGTCCTTTGGAAACAAAAGTGATATCTCTGGCGGAGAAAAAAAGGGATTAAAATTGTAATTACAATTAGGTAATATTTCTGGGCTGTGGAAAATGGTTGTTTGAGTATTGAGACTTGTTTCTGGGGGCAAGGGGGAAGCATGTTAAATGATGCTGATAAGAGATAATTTTGCTCTGCAGTTCTACAACAGCTGCTCGTGTTAGTACTTGCCTCTCAAGGTGAAAATTTTCAACTCGCTATAACAAAATAATTAAGGTAGTAGGTGAGTCATTTCAATTAACAGCGGTTGCTATAGGTTATTTTCAAAAGATTAGGCTGGCAAAAAATGAAATTAATGTTGTACAGTAGTTTAATTTAGTTAAGTTCAGAATCTCCCCAAACCTGGATCAGAGTGAAGGGATTTTTGCTCTGGGAAAGACCAGCAATGTGTAATTTCTGTTACAGGCAAAGCAATACAAACAGTGGCTGCGTACTTCAAGTGTTAAATCGAGGAAGCAGAATTGTTTAAATTGCTCCACGACAACTCACTCTTGCATGAGCGAAATACCAGCCATAGACTTTCATTGTTCACTACGTTTTCACAAATTAAACACAACACAATGTCAGAAAATCTGGGTACTTGCTATAAATAAAAACATGTAGTTGTGGAAAAGTGAGAGGAAAGAACCGTTTGTTTAACCGTTTGCTGCTTGTTTGAGGTTTTGCTGTGGCACTGAACTTTGAGGAATAACCTGTGCTCCTAAGGCACAAAAGAGCACTTTCTGTAGCTTTTTTGAATGATGATTTGTCCTCAGTCTCAATACGATCAGTTAAAGATTTGAATTTCATATATAAATAAATGTTTTTTTATATATACAGCTCACATCTCTTCATAGTATACAGTAACTAAAGGTTTTTTCTTACTTTCTTCTTTGGATGCCGACTGCTATAGAAACAATTGATTTCTGCAGGGAAAGTTCCAGAATGTGATTAACAGCGGCACTCCCACCGCATCTGCACTTTGCTGAGGGGGGAATTTTGTTTTAACGCTCTGTTTTGTTTAACTTGATCTTCTTCCGCATATAAACATCTCTTCATGATGCGTCCTCACAGATGATTATCTCTCAGCATTCATACTCACATGTGCAGTTAATTTGAGTGATGTGTTATCATGAATGCATCTCAAGAAAGTGGGCCTCCGTACCCTCGGTTGTTCCTGTACGGGAGACTTAACTTAGTATTACACACGAGAACTCGGGTCCGGCTGGTCTCGCTTGCTTTTAGATGAAAGAGGCCGCGTCTGCAGCCTTTCATAGTGTACCAGAGCAGCAGCTGAGAGACATTCTTCAGTTTCCCCTCCATCCCAAGTAGACACCAAAGTGTCAGATTGTAGGAATGCCGCTGCAGCTAATTATGGGATGAGAACCGTCCAACTTGGCAAAGAAGAAATCAGCTGGCGAATACAGAGGTCAGCTTGCCCTCCAGAAACTGGCAGGAGTGCCACCGTCAGTCCTTTGATTAGGAACGGCTACGCCATCCTCCTTACTTGGGTAGGCACCACTTGCTTCAGAAATACTGACCCCTTGGCAATCCGTTGTGTTTTTTGGAGGGGAAAAAACACAGAATAAGGAAAAAAAAACAGGAAAAAGAGTCTGCCTGGAACATCTATCACTGACAGAGGAAGGAACTTTCCCAGCTTGGCAATTAATTGAATAACTAGAATTAACATAATGTAGAGTTTGATTGGGTTTGCTCTCCAGATAACATGTTTTTTTTTATTGAGTAATCAAGGGTTTTTGAGAGCCTTTTCTTTTCTTCTGCCTTGATGTGACGTTCCAGCTGCCGTGCTGTGAATTTCTGCCTGGCGTTTTTGTAGCCTTGTCATCAGGCTGTGTACCTTTGCTAGTTAGAGACAGCACAGCCTAAATACCCCCTACCGTTCGCGTGATGGCTGAAGGGACTGAGTCCAGCAGGAAGATAGATGAAAGTTTAATTGAATCACATGTAGGAAAGCTGTTCTTGCCCCCGAGCACTTGAGTCTATGGAAGCCAGATAAAAGAATGAAGACTGTCTGAGTTATGTGGGAACATGACTATTGTTGGGATTACCTGACAGAGACCCTGCAAGGAAACCTCGACATTAGACGTTCATTAGCAGGTCTTCTCTGTTAGCTGCGCAAGAGTGTGAAACAACACCCAAAAACTATACCTTCTGTGAGCCCCTCAAAGAATCCTGAATGTACAGCTCCCCAGCCTAAGAATGTACGACAGAAAATACAAGTCTGTGGTTTTTGTTGGTTCAGTGTTTACTTTTTCTACACTTACGTAAACAGATATACAGCTAATGTCTGTCTCCTAGCCTATAATTTCTAATATGCAATCATCATCTTCTTTTCAGCAGCTGTGAGTACATTTCGGCTTCTCTCGCACGTTTGATGTTAGACTTTGTGGCAACCAGCCTCATAGCTCTGTGGTCCTTAGAGCATAGAATTATGGGTAGCACTGTGGTCTTGTATGGTGCTGTGCACTATTCTATGGTGCTTTGTGTTTCTCGACCTCTGTGTATACGTTTGGTGTAGGTGAATAGATGTCAGAAGACCTGATTATTTCAAATCCATGCAGAGCACTGGAATAGTAAAAGAAGGATTAAAGCAGCAGGGTGCACCAGCTTTCTTTATGTAAGTCAGTAGTTTACTTGCACATTTGCAAAAATGGGTTTAGTGCGACAATTTTGCTAAAATCAATTGCTGATAGCCCACATACTGTACTGTATGTTGTGTGAGTGGCCTGACAAAGGTAGAGAATCATACTGTACTTTATGTTTCTACGGTTGTATTGCCAGCTTTGGATTCATCTTCTGTTAAAAAAAAGCCATACCTTCTTGGTGGTTCATAAAAACGAAGTGTGATTTCTGCCTGTCCTTTCCAGCAGTCATCAGTCGGAAGAAAGAAATATTTTATGAAAGATGGTACATGTCTCTGTGCCTACAAACCATTTTTTTATTCCCCCTGGGCTCTTTTCGAGGCACTAGAGCTCAAACATCTTTGTACTCTGTAGACGTTTCTACTCCTGTAATCAAAATATTCTCAAATGCCAAGGTGAGACATGCAAGAGTTATTGCACTGAAAATGCATGGAAAGTGGGTTTTCTTGGCAGTGGGTATCTGAAGATCTTCATTTTCAGCACAACACTTCATTTCTCTGGGCAGCCTCTGTCAGTTTTTATTTAAGTGAATGGTTTAGCAACGCTTCCAGTATTATTTTTGTGTAATCGTGAACTGCCTGCTCACTTTATAAGGACCACTGAGCTTGATTTTGTTGTATTTAGGTAAAAACAGATTCATTCTGTAGTGGTTTTGCTTTGCACGACACAAAATTCAATGTATTAAAAGTATGGTTTCTTGATCTGTCACTTTGGCATACAGTAGATTGTTGCAAGCACCAGATTAAATCTATTGTCTATAAACCAAGGTACCTGTAATTCAAACAAGCTTAGGAGTTCAGTTAAGTGTAGGTGATAATGTTGTAACAGTTAAACCTCCTTCACAACAAGAAATCAAGTGGGTGGAGCCCTGTCCCTGGTGTTACAAAACCTGCTCCATTGGAGCCATTTCACATTTTAACATCAGGAAAAATAAGAGTTTAACAGTTTAAGTGCTAGGTGTCTTTTCAGCATACTCCTTACCAATCGTTTTACATATTCCATAGTTATTTGTGATACATATCCACAGTTATTTTTCCTCAAGCACACAAACTTTGTCAAATCTCCCCACAACCGCCCACCCAAGCAACAATCATTCACGCTATTATTTTTGCCTGTGGCAAATTATAAAATTACATATAACTCAATTATAAGCATAATATTTTCACTTTAAAGTATAAAATAATGTATTTTCAATCATACATACTGTAGTAATAATACTAATGTAAATCAATCTTGTTACTGATGAAACATTTGACTGGACAGGTAACCCACGTATTTTAGTAATATCTTCTTGATTTAATCATGAAAGCCTCGCTGAAATATTTTTTCACCTTCATCTAAACTCCTTCTCCAGACACAAGACAACTATTCCGAATTGCCCCTCCCTCACTTGCCTCCCATGCTTGACCTTATTTTAGTAGTTTTTTGTGATTTACCCAGCTTACTTGAACTGCACTCATTTTGATATGGATTTTTTGTTGTGTATTTACTCATTATGAGGCAAGGTCTCCCTGTAGATAAAACATTTTATCTACAGGGGGACATAACTTGTATCAACTCAATATTTTTAACTCAGGATAAAAAAAAAACTGATGTATCAGTTTAGCAAGGCAAACAGCTCTTGTATCTGAAGACCCACAGTCTATACTGTATTCAATGAGAGCTTTTGTAATTCCTTCTCTTGTTTACTAATGACGTCGAAATGGCTACACAGACCAGGCCTGGAATAAGTTTAATTGTTGGCCTCTAGGCTCTTTAGGAGCAGTGCATTTCTCATACTATCTAAACCAATACTTTAAAATAAAAAGGTTATTGTGTCCAAAAGGAGGGGAAATGCTGTAATTGGATCTAAATACTTTAATTCGTTTAATCTGATTGTTCAGATCTCTCAGCAGTGTAATTAGAAACCTAATGGACAATGCCTTGCAGATCCATCATTGCTAATGATAATTGCCCTGTACAAAAACGCATGTTCAGCTCAAATCCAATTGAATCTAAAAATAAAATCATTATTCTGGAGAATTTCTGTCACCTTAGACCACTTCAAAGTTGCACACATAAATGAGAGTAGTGTCTGGCAGGGGGATATTTTAAGGTCAGGTATTAATGTTACTCTTCATTTTGTTCTTTCTTCTTAACTGACTTCTTTAGATTGAGGAACAAGTAAAGGTTAATTCTGCGCTGAAAAGCTGAAAGAAGAAACATAACGTTTCAGCTGTTAAGCCGTTTGCAGCTGTAAACTTTTACTATTTCGTCTTTGAATTAAAGCATGATAAGTGTTCTTTACAGCAAAGGTTTCGGTTTCTCAAAATTGTAATGCTTTGGCACATTTATAGATTAATTGTCAGTAAACATGCCATGCACTCAGGTTGTGTGGTGAAAAGCTGTAACTGGGGGAGACCTCCATAATATTCAGTCCAAGCCTGGTTTTCAACCAGGCTCAGCCTGGAGTATTTAGAGCAGCAGACTTGCATCAGAATTGTTTTCATTTCAAGCCACTTAATGCAGTAACAGTTACAGCCTCTTCCTTCCTTTTCTGTCAGAAAGTTGACAAGAGGTCATTACCAACCTTAACGGTTTCTGGGCTGAAAGTTATTATTTTATGTCGGGTTAATTAACATCAGATGTCTACTGAAACCCTGCATGTTATCATGCAATTTTACCCCTTAAGGTTTACCACAAGGTAAAAAAACAATGAATGGACACAAGCATGCTTCAGACATTTGTAAATGTTAACAGTGTTGTTGTTCGTGTGTAACAAGTGACAGCTTGTTAATGGCCTCAATGATAATATGTTGAAGTTTGGAGCTCATGACAGCTGCAAGGACATTTTTTTCCCCAGAGTTATCGGGTTATAACTTCTTGTGCAGAAGAACAGGTGTGTTTTCCACTTTGATATCTCTTTGCCTCAGAAGGTCTGAAATACGGGGGGTGACACTTCTACGAAGAAAGTTTTTAGGAATAATGTCCCTAATCTGGATAAAAGTACCTCACATTAAACTTATTTATATAGAATGTGGTCAAATATACACACCCTTTGGAAACATAATAACTATCCATGTCATTTCAAGGCATAATTGACGACCGTATGTCTTGGTGTGATTTTCAGAAGGATGTACTGTAGCAGCTGGTACAGTATTTGCGTTCTAAATTAATTTTCAAAGCAGCTTTTTTTTTGGGAGGAGCAATGGAGGGGTTTAAAAAGATTATTTTAGGATTGACTTTGTTCTTGCTAGTCCCATTGTTGTACCAGTGTTTTCCTTACGAAAGGTAGGTAGCCAACCATGAAAATGAAAGGAAAAAGTAATAGGTTTATTCCATGCTGAAAAGAGAAGAGAGAAACACAACGTTACTGTTCCAACGTTACAAACAACGTTGTGTTTTCTCTCTTCTCTTTTCAGCATGGAATAAACCTATTACTTGTTCCTTTGCAGACTACGCATGCTGACGCAGCTGCCCACCTGAACCACATGAAAATGAAAGCAAAGTCATCCTTAATATACAAAAAAAATATTTTGGAAAACAACAAGACATAGGTACTTTGAAATAAATGTTTTAGGAAAACAGGAAATACATTTTAAAATGTTTTTTTGTTGCTATTTTGTTTAATTACAAGTAACGGTGTCCAGAATGGTTCTGACTATGAGCTGGCCTGAAATTCAGATTCGGCAGGACTAGATTTCATGTATCTTATGCCCCTATTTTCTTACAAAAATAATTTATAGCCACTAAAAGAGTAAAGCCAAGGTCAGAAAGAAGACCTTTTTAACTTCCCTTATGGATAGTCTGGGCATTTTCCAATTTCCATTTCACTTATGGAAGTGGTTTCTGTCTCAGCTGTTAGACACAGTGGTCTGTTCAAATTGAAAAGCTTGAGAGATTAACGTTTGTGCTAGCTAGGGCATGGTGTGTATTGTTTAAAAAGTTGCGCTATCTGTTGTATAATCTAAATTTAACCCAGAAGGTCAGGTAAAAAGAAATGAGATCAGGCGAAAGCACATAAAGCCTTGTTCTGCCTGCAAAACATTACAACGGTGATAAATAGGGCTTTGCTAGAAAGAACGTGGTTCTGCAGGAATCCCCAGGGTTTCCTGAAACGCTGGAAGAGAATCAAAACTTGCAGTGAATTTGTTAACGGTTTGGACTTTATTAAATACTCTGGGTAGGATTAACCCGCAGGTGGTTACTGAGATGGATTAGTAATGAATTTATTCAGTGAGTAGGACCAGAGCGGTTGGCAACCTCAGTGATTTCAAGGCAGAATAAGGAGGTGAACAAGCTGTAAATGATCACATAATACTTTCCAGATGACTAGCGCATATGTGTCTCCCTGTAGAGAGCCCGTGAATCTCTTTTAACAACCCGTACCAGAGCAGGTACAAACGAGGTGATGTTTTAGGTGGTGCAAATGTGCCCAGGAGTTATCAAAGAAAATTCTGAAAAGGCATCAGGCTTTCCTGCACTTGCTTCCCACACTGCACTTTCCTCTTGGCACTTTTCCGAGTCCATATCAGCTAAGGCCCACAAAAAAAAAAAACTGTTCGAAAAACAAAGGTTTGATGTTTAGGAACGTATGCGTATTTACTGTATATGTTTGGAAAAAAGATCTCTGGTGTTATCCAGCATAGTCCAATGCAAAAAAGGAAAGGGATTTAAAATAATCTCCTTTGTTGTTATAACGGTCATGTCTACTCGCTCCCGTTATAGTGTACAGACACCCCTGGGATGGTGCTGACAAAAATAACAAGATCCGCCGTAGCTAAGCACCAAAACCTGAAGATTTAAAGTTTGATTCTTTTACTAATTCTACCTGATTACAGAAAAACTCCAGCAAGCGTCTCGAGAGCTGTAAGCTATATTTTAAATGGTGTCTCGTATTCCAGTTTTCTACGTCCAATTTGTATTATTTGTTTTACTGCAAGCACTGGTAGAGATACAGCAGCCTAAGGCCCCCCAGAAAGAGAGCCAAAAACTCCAAAAATCCATCCAGAAGGCACAGACAGGTTTGTTAAGGCAAAATAATCTTTTAAAACGGTAATGGAAAATGAAACATTGTGAACTGCAAACTCTCTTGTGTGGATTGACCGTGTCTCACCTGTGTAGGAACCGACTGGTTCCCTTGCTAAAGTGCTGACAGAGCAGCTCTTGTAGAAACAGCTCTTGTTTGTAGGCAGTGGAGGGACTGTTGCCACAGCTGCTTCTGTAAGGAAAAGGGCTGGACCCATAACAAACCCAACATTTAAAACAAATATGATGAGCTCATTATCAGCGTGCTTGGGCAAGAGTGAGCGAGCCACTGCACCGTGGTTATGGGGCGCCACGCAAAACAATTTCCTAATTGAAACGGCTACAAGACAACAAGGGGCCGGTGCAAGCTCCGCTGCCTTTGAATCGAAGATGAGATGTACAGCATAAAATATAGCAAGTGAAAGGTCCATACGTTTCCCGGGCCACACAAGTCCATCAATGTCAGCTAAATGATCCTGTGGAAACATAAAGTGACACAAGGCCTTAAGTGATGAGGTGATATCACTTCCAATAAAAGTAGCCTCATAGCTGGGTGAAGTCATCCTTGCATTATGGATTCTCAGGGGAGATGCTTCACCAAGTAAGAAACAAGAGCTCTGCCCTCCCCTGAAGCTCCTTGATTTTGTATATGTATTCCCTAGCGTTGTTTTCTGCGGCTTCATTAACATTTTCGGTTATTTGCCTTGAGTAGTTTGGAGACAGGGAGGATGGTGAGTCAGATTTGAACTGGCTTAGTCGGGCGGCACTGCTGGTCTCCTGTGAGACTGTCTTTTTTCCTCTTGTTGTGTGAATTGATTTTATTTAAACGCGAAGGCATTTTTGAATGGATTTCAAAATGTAATTTCACTCAAGGCAGATGGGAACTCTTTTCTCAGTAATTTAGGCAATATGAGCCTGATTCCTCACATCCAGAAAGTCATGCATTTTAAAATTTCTGTATACCTCTGGATGCACTCTCCTTTTTCTGTTTTCAACAATAATGTAATTCCAGAAATTCGAGACACACAGGTTCGTAAACTATGCAGAAATGCAATACATTAATGTCTCATTGTGTCTTTTTTAATTTTCCTTCTTTAAATGGGTGACACCCTAAAACTGAAACAGATGAATGTAAAAATGCCAGTGTACAAATGTAAAATTATTTCCAGAAAATTGTATGGAAACAATAGGTAAAAAAAATTTAGATGTTAATCTGATAGGGTATGTTTCCTGTTACCTTATGAGGGGTGCAACTATATTTAACGCAGTCTTCAAATATTTGATTATACAATTGTGATTTGCATTGAATATACAGTCTTGATGAAGACTGTAGACTCAAAAGCTAAAGCAAATGACATTTCCGAGCCTCTTTCCCCACACTCTCCTCGAAATGCCTCTCTGTCTGTTCTGGTCTTTGCGCTGAGGCCACCTGTCTTTGTGCTCTCAGGTATGACTATGTGGAGGTGCGGGATGGAGGCGATGAGAACGCCCAGCTGGTGGGGAAGCATTGTGGGAAGATCGCTCCCTCTCCAGTGGTGTCCACGGGGAACCAGCTCTACATCAAGTTTGTCTCCGATTACGAAACACACGGAGCTGGATTCTCCATCCGCTATGAAGTCTTCAAGACAGGTCAGCATTTAAACCTCTTGGAAGGCCATTTTCCCCTGTGTAGAAAGCTTGCTGAGGGAACACTAAAATTGACATTTATGAGCAAAGTACAGTACAATGACGCAGACAGGCTGTAGACATCACAGGAAAACACATACAGGTACTGTGTGTGTCCCAATGCCCTTGGTAACCATGTAATCTTGTGTATCTCAAGACATTTATGTCTGCAGCTGCTGAAATTCCACTGAAATTGAGTTTGCTAAATTAAATTACATTTCTACTGAAATTCTGCTGAAATCGTTTACATCTGTTTCTGCTGACGTCATGATATGGGAGTTCAAACGGAAGGCGTCACCCCAGGGCTCTTGTAGAAATCTTCACTTCCGAATGTCCAATCTCCTGTGTCTTTAAAAAAAACAGGAGGGAAGGCCTTCAACGAGAATATCGTCTTGCCCCAAAAGCTGAACGTTTTCGTCACGTCTAGACTTGTGGTGCTTTAAGAGGGATTGTGTACTCATGTGATTTTTACGATCACATGCTATAGTTTTATGAATGCAGCCTCATTCATGATCAAAATTTCTTAAGCAGACAGCAGAAAGGAAGACCCGCTAAGAAAGAGAGGCCACAAACTTACATTCTTTTAACCTTTTTGGTGAGGAACAAGAGTTAAGATCTTATCTTACTGGCCTTTTCCTTTTTAGGTGCATCTGACACTGACGCAACAATAAAAAAGGCTTCCTGTTGTTTTGAGAGTTTTCCCTTCCTGTCCTTATTTTAGTTGAACCACACCAGTAGCAGCCTAACAAGAAAGGTGGAAATTTCCATAAAGTGGTGACCTAGGCAGGTGCTTTGTAATCCAGCTAATTTATAAATTCTTCTCAAGGTGACCCAGTACCAGACTGAATGAGATGCCAGAGTTCATCTAATCTGGAGTGGTGTGCTGATGTTGGGGGTGGGGAACAGGCAGAGGGAGTCACTCCCATGATCCATAGCTGTCTGGAAGAAAGCATTTATTGTGAACGTCTTTATACTGCATATTCAACTCTGTATAAAATAGAGCAATAGAGCACGGTAGGTGTCCATACCCTTAAAGCCATTTAGGACATGAGTGAGCACAAAAGAGATAGAGAATTTAAGGAGTGGACCAGAGAAAAGTTGAATGTATACAAGAAATGCAGGAAAACTAATGTGGTAATATTACACAGTAATGTAACAATTTTCCCGGGACCCAGTACTGGATAAAGTAGGTCAATGGCTGAAAAATATTTTTTAGAAATCACAAAACATGCATCATTTTTCAAACCAGTGTTAAAAATTTTTGCTGATCAGTCCTTTGATAATTATGTCTTGATTAGGCAAATCTGTGGTAATTATCACAATTCTGAGGTGCACAATGCACTTTTATATTTTGACTCTGTACATCTCATCGACTCTGTAGACGTTTTTCAGACTAATGCTAAATGTCTGGAGCTGCAGAAAGTTTGATCTTTCGTATTACCAACAGAGTCATAGAAATGAGCCTTCCGGCTCACGTTCTTGTGTTCCTGGAGGCACTGGTGCAGATGTGGATTTTTGGATTAGGGCTGGTTAAGGTCCGGGATCCCGAGATGTGATGCAGTACTTCTATTAGGTAGGAAATACTGATAAAAAGTCAGAAAAGGCCGCGGAAGGGGGAGGCATGTAAAAAAAGAGAGAGAAGCTGTGCAATTTCGCAGTGGGACAGAGCACCAGACTGAGAGCGAAGTTTAAAGGTTTTGCCTTCCTAGATTCCTTTTCAAAGGAGGTTGCTGTTTTTCATTTCAGGCATCTTAATTACCTTGGTAAATTATTTTATGGGTGGCAAATTGCTAACCTTGCTTCAGTGACCCAAGAGTTGCTGAGAGCATGAATCGAATATATGAGCTTCAAGATTAGGGGTTAATTGTATGCTCAGCTCCTGTATATATGTGTCAGAGAACAGACACCTTGTGTTGTGCCCTCCTACAATGCTGTAGTCCGACTGTAAAATCTTTTTGAAGTACTAAATATGCAAGTAGCCGTTTTAGCTTGTGTATGAAAGCCTGATTTGTTTTTTGTTTGCTTAGCGACACCCTCATCTAGGTTAGCAACACCCTTATCTAGGTTTATGTGTAACTTTGCATGTTTCTTCAGTGAAAGTGGAACTTTTCAATTTCATGTAATACACGTTTATTTGTGGCATACTCAATGGCAAAACAGGACATCCCCTCTTCTAGAAAGTCTATATTTATCCCGTCTTTATGTCACACTTTATTTTATGTGCTCCTCCAAACTGAGGACACATGCTTTCCATTAAGGCCCTGACATTTTCAGAACCACATCAAACTTAGGAGGGGTCCATTGAAGTGGGTCTAATTTTAGTCACAAGAAATGACGGCGCTGACTTTGTTAACCGAGTTGATTTTGAGGGGTGTACGCGAAGAGACAGGATGCTTGCATCACCTGAGTCTGTCATTTCTCCTTCCATTAATGTCATTTATCATGTCACTGCCATCTGAGCTCTTTACGACAGCACCTGTGTCAACAGCAGGGAGGGGAATGATCACTAATCTTGGGCTTGTGTTCAAATTCACTTTCATATGCCGTGTGCTTCAGTGACACAGGTCACATCTGGCAGAGTAACCCCATCACTCCCTAAGGAAACTCAAGACGCAAACTCTCTCTTTAGGGGCAGTGCCCTCGATCATTCTTTACATTGTCTTTCTTGGAAAAGAAAAAAAGATAGGACCAATTGAGGGGGTTAAAATGTTTAAAGTAATGGCAGAATCTACATGTGGGAATCAAGGGGCCTACAACTGCTCCATCAAGCTAATCTCTGCGGGTTTTCCCTGCAGTGTAACACACACCACGCTTCAATTTAACCAACTCCTCTCTCTCTGGAGGAGTATTCATCCTTTACACAGGACTTACTCGATTATTTGTACAAATCCAAATGATTAACTCTTCAGTTTATGTGAACAGTTTTTTTTCTTAGCTTCACCACAAGGCCTTGTCTAATTATCAACCTACAAGCCCTTGAAAAATAAACATCTTTAGCTGACATGCTAAACTAGAAATAACACTTAAGGCAGTTTGAGCTCTTGTGCCATCATGTCATCTGAGAAATCCAGAAAACAGTAATCCAGTCTTTTCATTTTCAAGTTTCATTTTTAAGACTTCTTTTTTTCTCTAACATACAAAATTCAAAACAATATACAATATCTAAACCATCACTGCTAACTTCACCATCTTTTTAGAATTCCAATTCCACTGCATATTTTACTGAGTACTTTTGACACTTCAAAGCACAACATGTCTTGTCTTGATTGGAAAGAGAAAACAAACTTTTCAATTCAAAAAATAATTTTTCAAATAAAGAATTTTCAAATAAAAAAATGATTTACGGCTTTTATTTCAGGGGCGACTCAAGGCTTCCAAAAAATTGTGGTTTGTAAGATGTATGAAAATAAGTTGTCACTTTTTAAAAACCTGTACCGTTTTTAAATAACTTAGACTGTAATACAAAACTGTTTAGGTGAATTATGACAATGTTCAGTACATTGTTTCTTAATCAAGCACATTTACAGCCGTACATAACTTGCTTGCATACATTTGTAAAGCAGGCAAAGAGACAACTGGCTCTTACAACTTCCTTTTAGTACCACATTAAACCCATAGCAGCACTGAAACTGCACTTTCTTATCTCTTTTTACAACACCCACTCAG
This sequence comes from Atractosteus spatula, assembly GCF_055471065.1. NCBI lineage: Eukaryota > Metazoa > Chordata > Actinopteri > Semionotiformes > Lepisosteidae > Atractosteus > Atractosteus spatula. The sequence continues at coordinate 22,237,682 of NC_142711.1, read as the reverse complement.
CTGTCTGAACCCTGTACTGTAGCTGCTGCGCTCAATTTTCAAGATATCAAAGCAAACCAACATGAGGAGGCATTTTAAAGCTGAAACCACAAGAGCGTTAGGAGAGTGTAAGGAAACTGGGACTTGCTTGATTGAACAGCAAAGAACAGAATTTATTGTCTCGCAACTAATTGCACAGCTTTATTTACAGACTCTGACTTCTTGTTGCCTGGACTTTTTTTTTCCCCTTGAAAAACTATCACTGTTTGCTTTATTTTCTAGTCATTTTCAGTTTTTGGTTTTTGGGAAGAATCAGAGTAAAGGAAAGACAAGAGTGGTGCTCTTTTTTTCTCCACGCCAGTAATATGTGGCAAGAAAAATAAAACAAAGAGGCCATAATACCTATGGAAGGATGTAATGTGATGAATGATGTTGGTTAACGTATTGTTTTGGTGTAACTGTTGTGTTTTAATGTCTTAACTGGTAATCTCAGTACATGCATTAAACACTGAGGACTTAACTTTTCATCAGAAGCATTTTTTAACCATAATAGATGTTTATAATACATGGGTATGATGTGGGGTATAATGACCTTACCCAGCATGATAAATAATAATTATAGTAGATTTGCTGTCTGTAATCATTTTGTTTGGCCAATAGAAATTTACAGACCTCAAAAAAGTGTGAAAGCTCCCTAAATAAAATGCCTCAAGGACATTGAGATTGACAAAACAAGAAAATCTAGATTGTAAGAAGGTGCTGTAGGTTTATGCATTAGGCTAATGCTACTAGGCATTACTTTGTCATCAGTCAGTCGTTCTCTGCTTCTGTTTTGACTTGATAGTTACAGTATAAACATGTGTCACATTTCTATCCCTCCTCAGAACTGAAGCTGCAATTAGCTCAAAGCCGTTTTAATTTGTTAGGCAGAGGCATAATGAAAGGGAGAGCATGTGGAAATCAAAAGGAGTGGAAGGTAACGCTCATTTTTACCGTGGCACGCTCTGTGCGGTTGCCGACAACCATTGAGAGCTGTTTACATTCAGACTCCCTCAATGTGCTGTAGCTGGCGGATGCAGCACAGCTCTTCCACAGACATGAGGATCAATAAGAAGGAAAAGGAGCCGAGGAGGAGGGAGTAGGGGGAAGCTTGAGAGCGATCGGTCAGGGTGTCACACAAAGTACACTGCAGCCTCCTTGGGTGAGGTTTTGAGATACCAATGCTTTGCCACTATAGAACAAGGGAAAGTAAAAAAAAACAAAAACAATGTGGATAAGCACAATTAAGGAACTGGCCAACTGCTCAGCCACTGATTTCCCATACAGGACTGTATACAACAAGCTTCTGTGTAAAATACTGGCTACAGAGACGAACGGCAGTCTGCGTAATGATCGCTGAGCAGCCAGCGCCATCAACAGTGATATGAGGAAGGAAATAAACAAGCCCCATGTGTTTTGTTTTCCAGGGCCAGAGTGCTCCAGAAACTTCACAACAACAAGCGGGGTTATCAGATCCCCAGGGTTCCCGGAGAAGTACCCCAACAACCTGGAATGTACTTACATGATCTTTGCCCCCAAGATGGCAGAGATTGTACTCGAGTTTGAAAGCTTCGAGTTGGAACCTGACACCACCCCTCCTATCGGGGTGTTCTGTCGCTACGATCGGCTTGAAATCTGGGACGGATTTCCTGGAGGTACGTAACTCAAGTCAGAGAGAGTGTGGGTTCAGTGTCCTTACTATTATTGCTGGTTACAGTAGTATTAAGAAGAGTAGTATTTGTGATATTATTACTATTTGCTATACTGTAGCAGTAGAGACAGTAGAATTAGGATTAGGAATCATAGTATCATCAGGAATAGTATTTCAGTGTTTAATAAGTAACTGACACATAACCTCCTTAACCAGAAGCAGGTGAGTTTGTGAGCAAAAGAGGTGTACCTCTGTCAAAAGCCCAATTTATCCCCCATTCAGGAACAGCACACGTTGTGAAGTCCCAGAACACGACTTCCTTTCCACAACTGTTAGTTTTATTGTTGGCTTTTTAAAACAGGACCGATCAAAATATAAACGAGAGCTTCGTATTTGCCTTTAAGGGATGATTACCTAACCCTGTGAGTAGCCCATCTTAAAAAAAAAGAGTTGAGCATAAATACTCACACATGATGAATCCTGCATTTAAAAAGAGTGTATCCAGACACTCAAAATGGGTCAATTATCACGGTTGGTTGCCAAGCCATTGTTAACACACATTCCAGACACAAGGCTTCACTCAGGGCACAGCCCTTAATGTGACATAAAACTGCACAGCGAAAATGCTCTCATCATTAACCAGGCCAGAGTCTCACATGTGGAAAAGCTGTTCACTACAGAATGTTGTCTATTTGAAGCCATTGGAAATGTAATCATTGCTTTACTTCAAATGTGTTTTTCCATCATATAAGGAAATGCAACTTTAATACTTCTAAAGAAATCTGCAACGAGAAGCTAAGAGTTTTTAAGCCACTGACATTTCCTCCTGGTCCTAGAGCCATGTGTTTGTGCTTTTCTGTCATCCTGGACTTCACAACTTAATTTGAATCAACTGTTCACTTAATTTGTCTGTATTACTACTGTTTCCAGGTCTTAACTTATTAATTACCTTTAACACCTGTGGCCCTCAAGGATCAGGAGTGAATATCACTGACTTTAGCGAACAGTACCTGAGGGTAAATTTGCTCAACTTGATTCTTCAGCAAATGTTTTAAGTCTTCTGTTCTAGAATGCATTTCATGGAAATCTAAACAGAAGCTCGGGGGAGGCCAAACCCTAATCTCACCCAGTTCAGCCAGTTTACATAGAAATATCATGCTTCTTGCTGACTTGCTTGTGTGCCTTTTGTCCCCCCTGTTGGTTTGGCTGGACTACTGAAATGTTTTATTAATAGCACACTAAAAAAACAAACATAGGAGTTCAGATCCTAACAGGTGAAAAGGTGAGAAAGAAGTGAGCTCATTAGAATGACTGGGGGAGCCTTGAATATTAAGGAGGAGGTCAGTGTCACTGCAGTGTTGCAATAAACAATTGACATGGGCCTCTTCTCTTTGGTAACCTTTCTTATGTTCTAATAAGCAGTTGGCTCCAGATGAAAAGGTCTGTGATGTGTTTCCCATTTTTCCATTCATAAAAAACAATGACTGTGGGTATGAACATTTACATTCATTATTAGCATAAAGCCATACACTGGACTGTAAATCATTTTGTGTGGTTCAAAGCCCTTCCTCGTTAATATGATTTTATCACTTTTAGAAACACGCAGTGATTTAGTTCCCAGGAGAATTAAAGGAAATTAATATTGGCAGGCACCTAATTAAATCTCAGAATGGCTGCCTTATCTGGAATCGATGAAGTTTCCTTCTCTGACTTTCTTGGCTTTCGATGTGAAGTCGTCAAACAACAACGTCCCAGCCACAGCAGCGAATGGCCGGCCACACCAGTCGCAGTCTCAGTCTGAGGCCCAAGTGTTTTCTTTAAGGAGATGGCCGGTGGTGACTGGAAAAGTTGTTTGTCTTTGCAGATGTTCAGCTGACCTCAGCACGCAGACAATAATGGAATATTTTCTCCCGGTTTTTCTCCCTGCCAAAATAGCAGATCCTGTTTCCCGTTGCCAAGTGCGTGTTTGACATTCCTTCCCAACAGAAGCTACTAATGTGGCACAACGGTTTTGAAGTGGTTGGGTTTTATTTTTTGTTTTGTTTTCTACTCCTCCCACACCTATGTGAAGAGATCAATGTCAATGGACTCCCAAAATATTTAATTGTAATTCTTGTAAAAGTCTGCTGTGTCTCACTTAAAAAGAGTGATGCTGACTGTGAAGCTCTGTTGCCTCATGTCTGCCTGCGTGACGGACTGTGACTCAGTGGTAATGATTGTAAAGACCCAGCAAGTTTCTCAGTGACTCACGTGTTTGTTAAACACCGTAAATAATCTTTTCTTTGCACAGGTGCTAAATCCAGTCCACAAAGACTGGATGAAAGACTGATATCCACCCTAAGATCACTACACTAAAATATAATATTATCAGATGGAATTAAATCGCAGGCCTAAATATCCACTTTCTTTAAGTTGTACATTGAGATTCGTATTTATCTTTATAGCATCAGAATATAGCAGAGGAATTATTTCAATAATAAATACTGACTTAACTCCAAGCAAAAAAGCAAAAAAAAATACACCTTCATAGCAAGCAGTAATAAGGATGTTAACTGCATTTTTAAACATAGAATTTGTGAATTTCATTTCAGCTTTGCATTATCCTAGTCTTTATTACTGCTCCTTTGTATTGTAAAGAAACACAGGGATTGAATATCTAAATGAATGAAGGGAGGTTATTTTCATTAAAATATTCCTAGACAGTTATGTTTAATTTATAAATTAGTTTGAGAAAACTGAGAAAAAAATCAGATACATTCCTCAGGGTTATCAAATTTTCTTACCTGATTTTTTGCAAAGCTTTCAACCAGTTTGCAACTTTTATTTGTGAACTGGGACACAAGAACTTTTGCTGAAACAGACTTCTGAGGAACTCCAGCCCCCTTTGCAATGGTTTTATTGTCTACTAAAAATATATATATTTGTTTTAATTTTAATATAATAAGTGGCCTAAAAGAGGGAGCAACACAAAAGAACAATACAAGTTGTGTCTTACATGCTTCCATCACACAAATATATAGTAACAGTGAAGGGAATGGGGAGAAACGTACTAGGACATTGATGTGTAAAGAAATTGTTAAAGCTGCATATTACCACTGGTGCCACTCAGATCAATATTGCATTAGCACAGAAGGCTGAAGCTTACATGTGACTTGAGAAATTCAATTCCCTTTGTAGCCGATTGTACAGAGCTCCTTTCTACTGAACAGACATTGCTGGTAGAGAGAGGGGCTCTTTACAGTTAAAAGAGAAACAGAATGCAAAGTTCACAAAAGGCTCTTTAAAATTTCATGTGGATTCTGAGTCATGCAGATACTTTTAGAGCTGGCTTTTCACATTAAAGCTTGTAGTGTATTTGTCTCAGAATGTTGCTGGGTTTCTTTTTTCTTGTTCATGTCTTTCTATAACAAAGTGTAGTCTGACTAAGATAACTCTTAAGTCAAACTGGGAGGCTCATTTCATCATGCACGGCCCATGCAAATTACTTTTTTTAATTAGTTCAGATAAGAGGAAGTGGGGACAGTCACTCTTGAGGGATCACAGGAATTTAAAAACAGTGCCCAGCAGAGAGAGTGAAAAATTTATGACTCCTTTCCTTGACTAAAGCCTGGAGAGAGGTTAAAACTCTATCACTCCAAATTCCAGACATTTAAATATGTCTAATAGGACATGCCATGATTTAGTCACTGTTTATAAATTAGATCAAAGGGAAACTTGGAGTTTATGGTTGAAAAGCAAAGCGGACAACTCAGCTAGTTCTTTGTCTTTAAAGCACTTCACTACCCTGAAAGGTGTTTCTTAATTACTTCACTACTGTGCTTATGTGAACAGCAAGATTGGAAATTAACCATCTTTACTCCAAGATCTCCATTTTGTGTAGCTGCATCTCTTAAAGTTCCCCCTGAAACTAAGCTCACACAGTCACAATAAAGTTGTTTCCTTTAAACTTTGCATTGGTCGATTGCAACAAAAAGCTTATAATGGCATCTTGCGTAGACTATGATTATTGCTGTGACAGCAAAAAATATACAAATGGAAATGGACTATTTACATTGTTGAAAATTAGAGCCAGGGGATTTGAGTGCTGTATAAGGAATTTTTCAGGGTTACTGAAAGTCTTTCGATGTTGATTTCTTTCCCATCTCTTTGTCTTCAGTGGGTCCATACATAGGACGATACTGTGGACAGAATACACCAGGACGCATCCAGACTTACACTGGTATTCTTTCCATAACCCTCAACACGGACAACGCCATAGCCAAAGAGGGCTTCTCTGCCAACTTCTCTGTCATCGAGAAAACAGTACCGGAAGGTGAGTCTTTTCATATACTTCTACACAACTTCTGTACACCTACAATTGAGTGACTTTGCTGATAATGCTGATATGAACCTTTATCAAACAAAGCCTACCATTGACAGGTACAGACTGACTGGCCTTTTTAATTGATGGTAAAGCATGTATGAGATTATTCTGAGGTAAGGTTGTCATGAAACTTGAAATAAATGAATAATTTGATGAAAACATAAACTGTATAAATACTACTATACATCTTGTTGTTTAAAAAATGTTAAGACCCGTATATCAGGCATATTTCACCAAAAGTTAAATAAACCTGCTCTTTACTTTGTCAGAACCAAAATAAGAGGAAATTTTTCAATATTGTTGTTTAATGGCACGTGATTATTTTCCAAACTGGTATCTTAACTTCCAGTGCTGTCAAAAAACTTTGACTAACAAAATGCTATATCTTTCCTGTGTCTTTTCGATTCTGTTGGGACCTGACCTTTCACCTCCATTTGAAAAAATAGCTAGCTAAACATTAGTAAACCATTCTTAGCTTATAAAACTGTCAACAGACAAATTCGTTTTCATTGGATGTTATCAGGAGCAAGGTCTAATTTTCCCCGGGTGGTTCAAAACACCAAGAGGGATTAATATGTATTTTCCCAATGCAGGAATACGAATCACCAAAACAGACCACAGTGGCGATTTGAGTTTCCAGCAGCCCTGTAGTTCAAATTGGAACAGGCTGAAAACAAGACACATTCCTATTGACATATGCTTTCAGCTTCATTATGGAAATGCTAAGGACCCGGTATCTTACCTGCCTTTATCAACCCACTTGCATGGTTTTGATGCTCTTTGTGATTTGTTTTTGTTTGTCCATCTTGCAATGGGAGGAATGGAAGGTCAGTAGAGGATAGGAGTTGAAAAAGAAAGTCCATTTCATTCTCTCTTTGTTAGAAGAGTTACAGGTATATATTAGCTGCCCAAACAGAAATTGACAGAATCTGTAACGTCTTAACCCATTGGTGTTGGGGAAATAAAGCCTGGTGAAAAAAAAAACTAAAACAAGAACTTGAACAAAAGGCAACTGGATGGATCTTGTGTCATCCCTCCCTTTTCTTTTCTTGAATAGCTCAGCAGTCCTCCCATTGGAGTCACTAGGTCTGAGTTCAAAAGAAGCCTCTATGAAAAGAAAAGACATTAAATATAGTCGTCTACAGCTGCGATAACATGAATGGATCGCAAATTGGAGGAGGATAAGGATTTGAAATATGGGGGCGTTAAGCCAAAAAACAAGGACTAACCTTTTAAGAATTCAAAATGTTAACCTAGGGGTCTTCGAATTGCAGTCTTACGCAGCTGAGCTGTGAATCGATGAGCCATTATATAAACTTATTTGAGACTAGTAGCACCATGCATGGCACTGTTTAAACTGTTTTGTCACTGTGGGGTTTTTCTTTAGGCTGCCTAGCAGAATTGAATGTGAATGGCTCACAGTTAACAGTCCTGAAAAAGTCTTAAAGAAAGCAGCCACACTTGTCCGACTTAAGGTTCAAGAAATGAAATTAGGGTGAGAACCGTTGCCAAGGTGAGGCCAGAGCACCCAATGATCGAGAGTAATCAAACAACAGCCTGTCAGCAAGAAAAGAAAAAGTAAAACACAGAAATAATTGAAGGCATCGATAAGAGCAATGACACTGAGGGAAACCGTACCATGAGTGATACAGCAAAATCAATACCAGTCTTCAGCAATGTTAAACAGTAGGAGGACTACAGGAAACAAAATGCGTGTTGTTTTCCAACAGATTAAAATTAGGATACGCAGTGTATAAAAAGCTTTTCTCTGTTAAAAGGTGGTTTGAAAATATATGACGAATTATTAAGAGACAAAGTAAGTTCCCCTGACCCCAAAACAAAGTTCCAAAGCCATTTCTGCCCATCGAGACTGACAGCACTGAGGAAAAAAGTGTGCTTTCTAAACTTCGTTAAGAATTAAAAACACCTTCATTAGACCCAACTGCTGCAGTGATCTGAGTTGATCAGCAAAAAAGATTGCCTTTTACAAAAATGCGTCCATTACGTTCACTTCAAGAGGGGCGGAGCGGTGGCTCTGTGGCTAAGGATCTGCGCCTGTGGCTGGAAGGTTGCCAGTTCAAATCCCAGCTGGCAGAGGAATCCTACTCTGTTGGGTTCCTGAGCAAGGCCCTTAACCCCAGCTGCTCCAGGGGCGCCATACAATGGCAGACCCTGCGCTCTGACCCCAGGCTCTCTCCCTGTCTGTGTGTCTCATGAAGAGCAAGCTGGGGTATGCGAAAAGATAATTCCTAATGCAAGAAATTGTAAAGGGTTAATAAAGTGATGTTATAAATGGACTCACTAAACCGATGAGGTCATCTTTGGCAAATATTAACAGACACATAGCAGGAATGAAATGCCAGATGAATTTCAGAGATGCGTACAGATTCTTGTATTGATTTTCGTTGATTCAGGGGAGATTACTACCTTCCAGCCTGATCTTGTCAGATCACAATAGCTAAGCAAAGCTGGCCCTGCCCTGTACTGTGACTGAAGGCTTCCAAGGAAATAAAGTTCCTGTTGTAAGGGCCAATAGGTGTGTAACGAAATAGTTCTTTCACACCCTATGCGGACGACACGATCCAGGGAAAAGTGAAGAAACACGGGGAAAAGATCATGCAGGATACAGGGATGAAAACAGGGGGCGTGTCCTTGGTGCGCTGGTGTTCGGGGGAGGTGTGGCCAAGGCAAACAATCCGGGAGAAAATCCAAAGGGGAATCCAAACGAAAGCAAAAGTCCAAAACCGGGCAGTCCATCCAAGACAAACAAGATTTAAAAACGGGAACCAGATCGGAACCAGTAGGAGACAGGAACAGGAACAGAGAATAAAACCTTAACGGGACCAGGCGCTTCCAGGTCCTGGACTCGCATGATACGGAGATCAACTGCAGAGCCCCAAATAAAGTGAGCGCCTGGCTTTTAAGGAGAACTGAAAGGGGGTTAGAACAGGGAGCAGGTGCGGGCGATGAGTGGAAAACAAGGAAGGGCTAGAGCGTCCTTAAGAGCAGGGGTCTACGAATGTGACAGGTGGCATTGCATGAAGACATTATCCGTTAACTTTCTGTAAATCAGGACAGCATCAACAGAAGGCAAATATTATTTCTCAGTGGTGAACTTTGTTTTAAACTAACCAAAGTATTTATTTAGTTTGAACGACACTTGTGCTAAGGTCCTAACACCATAATTGGGGTGATTTATTAGACAAGTACAACAGGGATCTGTACAAATACCAATGCTCTTCCAAACTTTTAGTTCCGTATTTACCTGGTTTTTAGAACTTGCTTTGTTTCAGGTTAAAAGAGCTAAATCTCTTTTGTCCAGAGTTGTGTCTCCCAGTCTTGGTTGGTTCTTCTAGTTTTCATCCCAGGTGAACTTTGGCTCATCAAGCTCTTAACCTGAACTATTCGCTTAGGTTTTTAAAAATCTTTCCGCTCTTAAATAGCAGAACAGGGTTGGAAATTAGCATGAAACCTGTTCCAGATGCTAGGTTTCAGTTGTTCTCTCACTTGGTCTGTTGTTTCAATAACTGTTGTTGAATGTAACCAATAGGCCCATGCAACTCTAAGAATCCTTATTTGGCAGTCATTCTTACTCAGGTCTGCACATCATTAATTGATCAACAGTAAGAGTTATTCAGAAACCTATTAGCCATAATTATCAACCAAGTGGAAAACAGAGTTCAGAAGTAATCAATTGGTTCAATTAAGGGTTTGATGAGCTTAATTAATGAAGAGCGCAGTCAGAATGAAAGCCAGAAGACATGGGGATGTTGCAGGACCTGAACAGGGAAACACGACTGTAGTTCATTGAGAGAGAATTTGATTCATGTAAAATCTTAGGGGATAAAGTTAGGGTCAAAGCACATGACTATTTCAGATTCGTAGTTAAAATTCAGCAACAAGGACATAGGATCAGAATTGAAAACAAAAAAAAAAAGAAAATTAATTCAGGACAGAGAACTGGCAACAGTTTTTTTCACACAAAAAAATTGTGGTGAGCTGAAAGAGGCTTGCGCAGCTTGGTGGCGATGTGATCAGCATTGCCGCCTCTCGATGCTTGGGTCCTGGGTGCTACCTGCATGGAGATTGTATGTTCTCCCTGTGTTTACTAAGGGTGTTTCAGTTTCTTCCCACAATCAAAAGCCATACTTGGAGGTTAAAGGCTTCAGGGAATATTGACCTGGTGTGACTTGTCTGTCTTGGTGTTTGTGTCTGTGTGTCTGCCCTGCAGTGGACTGGCATCCTTGCTGTAAATCAGGACAGGGTGCATCCTGCCTTGTGACCCTTGCTTGTTGGGAGAGACTCTGGCTCCCCTGCAGCCCTGAATTAGAAGACGCAGTTAGAAAATGGATGGATAGATGGATTAAACAGGCCTCCTCACCAGGCAGATGAAGCCCAAATGTTAGGCTTCCTCAAGAAAAAGGCCTGGCAAAACTTTAGAGTTTCTTAGCAACTACAACCCAGTGAGGACGATACACAGAATCGCCTACTCTCACTTGCAACCTTTCTTATGTTCTTCTGAATTCGCAGACACTGCAGGTATCCGCTCTGAAACGCATGCCAGACTTTACAACTAAACTCTGAGGGGCCTGTGTATGCTCATGGCTTCAAGAAAGTGTCAAGCTTTAGTCAAATTTCCAGCTTAAACCTGGAGATTTGTACTGACTCGTATGTGTGTTTTTTAAAAATTACCCCCCCCCAAAAAAAAATTAGAAAACAGGTCCTGAAAGTGTTTTTAAACCACCAGGATAAGAACATTCTCACAGACCTTTATTATACATCAGGAAAGAAATGTCACATGGGCTGATATTCCATTGGCTTGACTTGTGTGAGATGAGCAGCACAGATGGCTTCTGTGTTTGTGCTCCACCAACAAGATTTGTGGCACTGAGCTGCTCTGCACCCATTGACTAGAGTGCGAATTCTGGTCATGGACTGAACCCAGAATGACCTTCTCTCTTTAGAGTAACCCCAGATTGTTGTTCCAGTGGATTTATTTTATTTCCAAACACTGTGAAGGAAAACTGTGATACAATATAATCTAACAGGATACAATATATGGTGACACACCATATACCACTATAAACAGAAATCAAAATGATCCTGACACTTTGATATATTTTTTTGGGGGGAAAACAGTTCCTGGTATAGTATCTCAGTGTCTTTATGGTATCCATAGGGTTAAACCAACAAAGCATAATTTCTTCATATAATACACTCCCACTGTAAGTCTATTAAACTTTTTTTTCTGAAGAAAGACCAGATCAGTTAGACCACACAGCAGCACAATATTTTCACAAGAAGTCTCAGGAGACTCAAACTGCAGATTGCTGTATACTTTTTTAGTGTGCTTGATAGCAGTATGTTATTGTATTTATTTTTGGGGGGCTGCGTGTTTTTCTAACGATAGATTTCGACTGCATGGAGCCACTGGGGATGGAATCCGGGGAGATTACTTCAGACCAGATTGAATCCTCATCCCAGTACAACTCAAACTGGTCACCGGAGAGGTCTAGACTGAATTACAATGAAAATGCCTGGACTCCATCAGAAGACTCAAGCAAAGAGTGGATACAGGTAAGACTGTAAATGTACAAAGGATAATAGCTATAAAACAAAAGGTACAGAATATCATTGTTGAAGAATGACTTTTAAGATGCCCTTTCAATAACAGACAAAGTTAGCAGCAGTTCTGCACTGGTAGTTAATAGGCAATGGATGGTCTATGGCATAGATACCAGAGGTTGAAAGAAGCCATACTGTATGATTTCTTGAGGTTTGGTTTAGATGCCGCAGTAACCTCTAAAATGCTTTTGTTGGTGGGTATGTTTGCTTTGCTATTGTACGGTACCTGAAAAGCTTCTTGTCTGGTTCACTGAAGTCAAAAATGGACTCAAGGAGAGTGGGAAATCACTATGTCTCAGAAGACATACATTAAAAGCCCTGTTGTTAAGTATTCTTAGTAGGCTGGTCACATGCAAAATGGGGAAAGAAAAGAATAACAGATCCAGTTACCAAATACTAATAAATCTTATTTTAAAAATGCCCTGCTGGGACAGGACTCATGATTTAGTAATTGAAAGTTTACTAGGTGTAGTAAAGCCCAAATTCCCCATTTTGCTTCTGACCAGTCTAATAAAAACATTTAACAACGGGGCTTTTAATCTATCTTATTTTAAGTATCTTCTGAGAAAGAGTGATTTCCCAGTCTCTTTGAGTCCATTTTTCAACTCCTACAATGCTAAAGACATTGCAATTTTATTCCTTGGGGTGCAATAGTGGGGTCGATTCAAAGGCAAAAACTAAATATTTGCTCAAGGTACGCCATGAGTGGTGTTTCCTTATTACTATGAAAACATTAGCTTCAGTTCTTTCTTCCCAACAAATTTAATCAATGGAATGGCCTCTGCACCCTTTGTTAACAGGAGGTCCAAGTTACCCCATTGTTTTATAAAGGAAACCTGAGGATTATGTAAAATAACAATGCATCATTGAGTCATTGAGAAAAAACACAAACACTTGAGTGATTTCCTGTGGGATTACTTTAAAGTCTGAAGCAAGCCTTGCATTCTGGTGATGACATGACTGAAATCTCATAGTTAAGTTGCCAATGCAGTTTTGAAACAAAAGAGTATTTGGCCACAACAAGGTTCTTGTGCCACGTCTTTGAATTGCACTTCTGAGCACACTACAGTCTTTGTGGGAAGAGGTCTTAGATATTTGCCTGGGATGTGATTTGGAAGTAGGCTCTGTTTTTAGCTCTCTCTTCCTCATTCGTGAAAAACAGGGATTTTCTCACGTGTAGAATTTCAGTGTCTTTCATGGACCCAAAGTGCACTATGGTGGGGGCTTGGAAGATAACGTCCAGTCCATGTCCCTGGCTTTATCTGGGCTCTTAGTTTCAAAGATTTAGATTGTTTCAGGTATATTCCATATAGATCATGATCTATCCATTATAATTTTTGGTGCACAAATGAGAGATTTAGACAGATCATACACATTTTTCCGGCACATAAGACGTTTAGGAGGAAGCCCAACTCCATCCTTACCTGCTTAATGGAAGGAGGCTTCTTAAGCTGATAAAGATGTGTAATATATTCTACTTGTGTTCTCTGAAATCCCTGTTCCAATCAGCCAAGACTTCAGTTCTCTTGTACATGACCTACTATTTCTTATTTTCTTTTATCTTTTCCCTTCTGTTTTAATTTTCTGTGTTTTATAGTTGTATAATGTGCCAGAAGATATTGATGTTATACTTTAATTTGGAGGGGAAAAAGCAAGCAGAGAAAAAAAGTGCATTTTAAAAAATCCCCAAGCAGAAGGCATGTCACATGGGAAGCTTGAGGCAGAAAACAGAGTGAAGTGAAAATTTTAATTTTTGTGGTAAACGCTTTTGATAGCAAGGATCTGTAAAAAAGCCGCATAATAACTCACCTCTAGGGAATCTTGCATCACTGAGTGGTGCATTCAGTAGTTGCTATTTCATATTTTATTGAGCATTACGAATTTTCAAATATTTTCCAAACCTATTTTGCTATTTCAGTCATTTCTCAAGTTGGAAAGAACATCCCCCACAAATCTGCAAAACTCAGAATATAAAGGTTATTTTAACCTCTCAATGTGTTTTGTGTTTCCGTGCAGCAAAAAGGCTGTAGCAGCCAGAGCGTTCTAGGCACGGCTATCTCTTTAAACCAATTAGATGTCAAAGTTGAAAACCGCACATCTGTTTCCAGGGATACAAAAAAGAATCTGTGTGCCTGTGTTTAATTTATAATTTGAAGAAATCTGTTGTACCATGCCCCATACTCCTAAAGGAGTTTCATTATGACAAGTGTCATTGAAAGAATGCAGTTGTTAATGCAGAGCTGATTGAGTACATTCGACTGGTGCTCCTACAACTGCCACATGTGGTCAGAATTGCACAGTTCAGCTTCCGTCTTTATTCAAGATAGATATGAAGAATGAATTCTATAATTAATAATAAAATACTAGACAGTATGCAAGACACTTATATTATTGATGACTGCCGGTTGTATTCCCGGGCGGTTTCATATTTTTTTCAATGCATTTCCAGGATACAGCATTTTTTTAATACATTTTAATGTTGTCTCATTTCATAGCAGCAAGAAGTCAGGAAGTAAGTCGTACTCGAGATCACTTTTGTAATAATTAATCACAGGACGTGGTGTGCCACACAGCTGTCACTCAGCTGCATGAGAAATAATACTTTATATACCAATATATCAAAGTGCGAGGCCTTCCTGCGCACCAAGAGACACCATTCATATGATGTGCTGGCCGAGAAAAAAAACAACTTCAAAACATTCAAAACATTGAACAAACTTTGGATAACTACCATGTTATTAGAAGTTTGTCGACACGGTTTGAAGTAGCAGAGCGCTTCATTTACATTGAAAAGGAATGAATCATTTAGGTGCATAACAGCAGTTTTAAAAAGAAAATGAAGTCAGAAGGAAATAAAGCATGAAATGCCGTCTATGACGTTCCAATTTTTGTAAGAGACTTTGACAGAAATAAGACTTGCTCATGTCTGAAAGGACATAGAGTGTGCTGTTGCATAGTAATAACATCATGCCAGAGCGTCAGAGTTAGGATAAAAGGACATCTTAAAACAAAGTTATTAACATAGACAGCAGCCCCAATCATAGACAAGACATGAATTATGTATTTTGCCTTCAAAAGTAACTGTCAATACTTAAAAGCATTTGAAAATTCGAAAACCATATGGTCCACATAATATGTGGCACACATTTCTGTGCATGTCCTCTTGTAGCAATTACTTGGCATCATACTACAATGTTTTTACAAGCTTGCAAATATTTGTAACAGGACTTTCTGGCTAGCATTATACCACAGAACACCCCTTCCTCCTCATCCACGGTTTTGCAGTGTCGGTTTCAGCCTGGTCTGACAGGGGTTCTCGAAGCTTCCAGAACATTCTCAGATATGCGTGTGTGTTTTCCTCTGTGTCACCCATGGCATCTCTTTCCAGTTCTTTATTTGTCCTGCTTCAGTATGGCCGACCTGTAGTCCTTTGTGGCCTTTTGTTGGCATTTTTTATGCTAAAAGTCATGTACCCCTGCCAAAATATAAAGGAAGATGAGCAACAGTGCTCCAGTACTGTACAATCATTTTGTCATCAACGTCACCACTGTAGTCGCCATATTATTCGCTATAAAGACATCGATGGTACAGTGTATGGTACTCCAGTCTCATCACTTCTTCCTTAAGATTACTGCACTCCATAACTATAAAGGTATATCTCTTATGCTCCATTTCATAATAGAAAGCTGTACCTTACTGTCTTTTCTGTCAGATTATTTTGTCATTTGGTACATTTGTGCAGATTTGAGCACTTTTAAAGCGCCTTTTTCCTTATCCATAGGACAGAGGACGAGCATGTACATTAATGTTGATCCTCCTGTATATATGAAGTTGTTCGTTAATAGTATTATATAAAAATGAATTCAGGTGAATGTCATGTTCTGCTCAAAACCGTAACGTTTTCTTGAAAATTGTCAAGTGTGTGGTAGTTACTGCATTTACTTTTCTTACTTAAACAACAAATGTATAAATCTGAAACAGTTAAGCACAGACCCATAATAAGCTCATATCTGGATTTATTGTGGCATATACTGTATATGACTTTTAAGTCTGGAAACTGCTTTGGGTTGAGTGGCCAGATTTTCCCAGGCCTTCTGAATTCCCTTGCTGTCACAAGCAGACATATTTTCCTAAGACAATACGGTTAATTCCATACAAGGGAGTCTAACTTATTTTGCTCAGACATTAATTATGAACTTCCCTATAGAAATGGTTCCTCCGAACCCTTGCTCTAAAAACTAGGGAAAAAACACAACTAATGTCAGGACCTAAAATAACGATTGCAGTGATATCCTGTTTTTGCAGGATGTACAAATGTGTTTTCAATTAGTTGTGGTCACTTGAATGCGGCCATGTCCGTTCTCCATTGTTACTGTCGATTAGAGCTGCTAAGCTGCTATTTTCGTCTCACAGTCCCACGTGCCAAGAGATGAGTAATTAAAATATGGCACTGCAATTAACATTGTAATAGCAAAGTCGTTAAACCCGCTTTGTCAGCTATTGTAAATCCTGCTCTTGATAAGCACTTCAGAATTAGATAAGCAGAACCACAGTTGTTTTCCTTGTCAGAACTGCATCATGTGGCTTTGGTAGCCAAGTGGTTTGAAAAATTAGAATCATCAGAACAAACCCACATGTAGCTACACTCGTCATAGCTTCTGAAAGTCCTGAAATTTTGTGATAATCAAAGATGGGAGATGAGCAATTGCTCACTGTTATCATGTTTAGGAATTAGGGGATTTCGGTTTCTCCTATCGCGTAAAAAGTGCTGTGAGATATTTCATCCCTACTTGCACAGAGAACAAAAGAATCATTACAGACAAGACGAGGCCATTCAGCCTATCTTACCCATTTGGGTTTTAATAGCTATTATCCAACTGTTTGGTGAAAGAAGGCAGAGTATCGACCTCAACAACATGGCTGTGAAACAGTGATAAGTTAGATAAACTAAGCCCATAATTAACTGAATTAGGTCATGTAGACTTCAGATATCTTCAAAACCTGAGGACTTGGCCATTCTCAGGATCAAAAGAGTGGTACAGTTGTAACCTTTACATACAATTGCAAAAGTCAAAATCCTGCCAGCTCATTTCAGTAGAGTTACATATCTATTTAGGCAGAGCTGCATTACTCTGAGATGAGAGGGTTATTTCCATTTTGGGGGTGCAGCTGTAAAGTTTCTGCATTGTTTAAAGTGCATCGATGCTTGCATTTTAAATGAAAACAGATTAATGAATTGGTTTGTTCTAAAAAAAAAAAAGAAGCTGTCCTTTTACAAAGACTAGCTTGCAACGTGTCCCACAGTTTCTTTTGCTTGGATTGTGTGTAACATATTTTTGTGCCAAGATCTGAACAGTTCTCTAAATCTCGTCAACGGCAACCAGATGGTATTTAAATTTATATCACATATGAGAATTCCTTTTTCATGATCAGCTTTTTTTGCTTTTGAAAATGTACAGAATATTTCAGCGTGGTCCCAGGAGTTCCCTATTGTTCCTTTAGCCCACACACACAGATGGGTGGCCTTTTTTCCCACACATAGACATGAAGAAGATAGCTGAAGCTGTGGGGCTTTCTTTTTTTTCTGGGAATTTATTAGATGTCTGCCAGTGCAATTATTAGAAAGGTAAACAATGAACTTAGAATTCATTTTCCAAAGCTGGAAAAAAACCCTTTAATTACAACATGGTAAAATGTGATGGCATGTCTGCTGTACTGCTCATAGACTATTTCAGATTAATGCAGTCTGAAACTTAGAAACTTTAATTAGACAGCTCATAAAGTGTCATCTATTAAACTGACAAAGGATGATTGTGTGATAGTGATGAACTCATTTAACTGAACCTATATATGAAGTCATTTGTAATGTAATTGCACACCAGGCTTAACAAGCTGTCCACCAAGCTGAGAATAACTCATTTTGTTTCTGCTTCTTCTTGTTCATTTGTCTTTGTAATAACATACTTCCAACATCTGTTGTACTGTGGGTAGACCTTTTTGGTTGTTTCAGTGTATTTATTTGTGACAGAGTGTCACATCTGTTAGCAGAACTGGGTTTGAAAATGTTCACATTGGGTTCTCAAGTCATCTGTTAGAAAGTTGTGTAAACATAGATGTCGGAAAGTTGCAAAGTTCTGTTACAAAAGCCTTGCCCTCATTAATCTACAGAAAGCTTTCATGCAGCGATAGTTTAGAAAAAATAACTTCCTAACTTTATAAAAGCTGTGTATTCAAGGTGCAGATCTTTCCTTCTGTGGCTGAAAAGAGACCTCACCACACATACTTTTAACCTCTTGTAATTTTGTTTAAGATTCTGAACAACCTGTAACTCCCCAAAAAGCCTGTTCGCTCTTCTACATGATATATCAACAAACTATCCATCTGCCATGGTTTAGCCTCACTCACTAATTACATTGACTGAAATGCATGTACCCATGGTCATTAATGTCTTTCAGTACTATCAGTCACATTTGTAGTGTGAGAAGCTTTCAGTTTTGATAATTGTTTGCTTTTTCAAACCTATATTTAAGAAGATGCAAAAATATTTCACTACACTTCCTTCAAACGTGCCATATGCTTTCTCATTATACTGTATAATTTCCAGCTTTGTAACCTTCCTGTTAACAGCTTTCTTTTTCACTTTCTTCTACACTGGCCAAGTAAAACATGGTACAACACATTATTCATGTAGAGCACTGTGTTTTGAGCTGGTTCCTAAAACACTGATAGATGAGCGCTAACTAGCATATTTTAAGGATGTAGGGGGGTTGTAGGGAATTTATTCCCAGGGAATTCCAGTAGGTAATCCCAGTAGAATATTTTTTGTTGATTTCCTACTGTCTTCAATGTGCCTTATCTATGGCACAACACAGTATACCCCATTTAAAGCTCCAAAATGTTTTATTTATATCTAGACTTCTGTGTACATTATAAACCGAACAAACAAGTGTATTTACTCATGATTTTTAAAAAACCCGTGCACATCAATATTTCAAATGTGCAGAGAACTTCAGTCGGAAAAGTATTGGCAGAATTACATGCCTTTGGTAATTCACAAGAACATAAGACAGGATACAGACAAGAGGTGACTATAAGCAAGAATTCAAATAATGATTATAGGTGAATCTGAGGATCTTATCCAGTCAGTTATTGAAAGAAGCTGGAGTATCAGTTTCAATGGTGTGGCTTGGATGCTTTCTCATTATACTGTTTAATTTCCAGCTTCCGTGCAACAATTTTAAAACTTCTTGCATTACATTTACAAAATCATAGTTCTGAAATGAGAAGGCAAACAACTGTAACCACCTTTAACCTGGAAGTTATAAACACTTTATTACTATAGTCTAACTGTCAAAAAGTGCTCATGTAAACTGCATGAATGGAAATAGAATTGTTCTGCCTTTATCTCACTTCATACATTTTCTATATTTTACATTAAAAGATCATTTAAAGAAACATATTTACTTTATAAGATAGGGATCTGAAGAGTGCTTTCTTTTACTGCTGCTATAAATTCAATGAGAGTTTTTGGTCTGAAAAGTATCCTATCCAATAATACAGTATAACTCAGTAGTGCCTGGGATGCTGACAAATAGAGCCATACTAGCTATGAACATTTATGGTTCTAATAAGAAAAACACACTCTGCACTAACACCCTTCTAAAATTAAACATTTACACAGTATAGAATATGTTACATACAGTAACTCCTCAAAACATCTAAAAGGCCAATAAAAAAACTAATTATAATGTACCGTAAATGTGTCTAGAATCTTGCAAAGAATGTTGTAAAACAGTAAATTACAAAGTACTTAATAACAGAAAGCAAAAGGCACAGAGTAGTAGGCAGACTTCTTGAATGAAAAGAAGTTTGAGGTTGCAGGGTGTCTTGCAAGACCATAATGGAATTGTCCAGATGGACACATAGATACGTTGGGCAATAACATAAAGTCCCAGGCAGGCGATTAACAAAAGTAACAAAGAAAAGGTTACATATCACTACTGTGTGGGAGCAAAAAGTGGAATATTTTTATAAGATCAGTTTTAAAATGTTACTATTAACATATGAAGCACAATAGCTAGGCACCAGACTACCTGTTCACACACACTGAGGTCATCCGAGAGGTGCCTTCAGTGTTTTCACAAGTGTAGAGCACAAAGGAAAAGAGAGGCTGTTATATTTTACCGTAGTGTTCAATAACTGTGACTCACTGCAATTTTAATAGAGAAGCAGCCTGACTGGCAGTCTTTAAATTAAGACTTTAGACACATTTTTGCAAAACATAATTAAAGTGTTTTTGTTGCTTTAAATGGTGGTAATAAGTGTGATCTTTTCTCTGCATTTGGAATATCCTTTTCTCTGTAAACCATTTTGAGTTGACTTTAGCTGAAAAGTATATAACATATACCTACATTTTTTATCATAGTTTTGTACAAGTGGTTTACAAAGGATCTTGACCCTTCTTAACCCCAAGATTCAAGAGCGTTTTTTGTCTATTTAGCAATCTTTTGTGGCTGTTTTGTGTCATTATCTTTTTCCCAGTTCTGTCCTTGTTTGGGAATTTCATTAATTTTGTTAATGTTTTAATTAACACTTGGGCCATTACTAGGACTACAGTTGCTAACCTCAGTCGAGATTCACTTGGGCTATGTTAGGGGTGTCAGTTAGTATTCTAGGTAAGTAAATACCTAGAAGTAATGTCCCCAGACTGTGAAGGCTGGTTAAAACAACTGTTTGAACCTATTACTGTAGATAACCTTGAGATATGGTCTGTGTTCCTTTTACTTCAAATAAAGTGCATTACCTTTTGGTTTTCCTTTTGGTATTAATTGGTAGTCAGGAAACCTTGTTTACTTTTAGATCTGTTAGAAAGCAGACTATGAACAACACATTCAAGAAATACCCCCAAATTAAAGCAGCTTACTCCTTACACGTAGCTACACAGATACAAATCTCACATTGCAATTCAGGTATTATGCACAAAGGCACTTGTTATGTGAATGCCCCATACTGTACATTGCAATGAATGGTGGTTGTGAAAGCATTATGGAAACAGATTTGTTAGGTTGGAACTTGAACCGCTTCTTTGTGAACCCTGAGAATGAACGTTCACTATCCAAAAGCAGTGAGGAAGAGTGGTTAGAGTCCTCAACTCAAAACTGGAAGGTTGTGGATTCAGCTCCCTGGTAGGGGTACTGCAGTTGTACCCCTGAGCGAAGACCTTCGCTTAGATCGCTTCAGTAAACTGCCAGACTCCATAAATGGATACAAATGTGTGTCGCTTTCAATGAAAGTGTTTGTCAAATAAATTAGAAATGATTATGGAGCATGCTGGGAGCTAAACGTCTGTATGTAAGTAAATGCTTTATGCTTTTCAGTCCTTGTCCTAGTTCAGTGTTGAGCAGTATGACTTGCACGGTTGCGTGATGTAAGCAAATGTTTCTTAGAAACCGTGTCCAGACAGTTGTCTGTGTTTGCAAATTCTTCCCTGATTCCTTTCCTTGCCAAAAGATATTATCTCTAATATTGAAAGAATCTCTCTGAAATGTGGTATTTTTCTTAATGTTTGTTCACAGAACTTCAGACTGTGGGCCACATTTGGGAGGCTTTAACTAGAAAAAAGTTTTTTTCCCCAATGTTTCATTATTTTTATTTAGAAAGCTTAAGCCTATTTTTGTCAGAGCTAGGCATATACTAATTGAAATTTTATCAACTATATACCTTGGCTCCAGCTAATGTTATTCTATATACAAAGTTACTTAATTCTGGTCCTGGTACCTGCTCATCTTCATTCCATCCCTCCTTAAATAGATAATTGAAGCCTTACTTGATCTAGAAGTTGCTTTAATTGATTATTTGCAATTTGTTTCTAGTCACGAGTTTTGGATCGGATTTCATTTACAAAATACAATGGTTAATGCTCCATCATGTCTAAGAGCTGGGAAGAAACCATTCAAATTGGGTGGAGTGGTGGCTCTGTGGCTAAGGATTTGCACCTGTGGCTGGAAGGTTTCTGGTTCAAATCCTGCAGCTGGCAAAGGAATCCTACTCTGTTGGGCCCCTGAGCAAGGACATTAACCCCAGCTGCTCCAGGGGTGCTGTACAATGGCAGACCCTGCGCTCTGACCCCAGGCTCTCTCCCTGTCTATGTGTCTCATGGAGAGCAAGCTGGGGTATGTGAAAAGACAAACTCCTAATGCAAGAAGTTGTAAAGGGTTAAAAAAGTGATGTTATAAATTAATCTTATTATTAAGTCTTGAAGGGTTTGATTGTGAGGGCTCAGCTGGGGCAAAAACCTAAAGGTGGGAACCACTGTTGGAAATTATGGATAAAGGACTTTTTCAGAAATTTTGAAATTCTTAATTTAATGACACACATGTGTTGGAGGGTGCACTGCAGGCATATCGTGCTGAAGAAAACTCTTCACTCAGGTTAGGTGTGGTTCTTATTTATAGACCTTTATTTCATGCGCATGGAGAGGATACAGTCATACAGATATGAGACCAGCCTCTGACTACGATGTCAAAGGCAGCGGTTTTTATACAGTAAGTTCTTGTTAGCATAGCTCATTTTATATTTCCATGTTGGGAGTTGTTTTTCTCAGACAAATACTTCTTTGTAACTGACTATGTTATTCTTAAGCAGTAAACATTCACCTTTTATTTGGTGAAAGGAAGTAGACAACTAGAAGGTGTGAAATTTAGCTAAACATTCTGTGGTTATAGCATTAGCACCAAAAAGATCAAATAATGTGCCTGCAGTTTATTCTTTCTTACTGTTGTTGTTTGCAAAGATGATAAAAAAGGTACATATAAAAAAATGTACCTTCTTCCTCAATCGGTAGTTAAAATTGTGGGGTCAGCTGGAAGTACAATTGTTATCTTGTTCAAAGAACATCTCTTCTCCTGCTTCTTCTCCTTCTCAGAGCACTGAATGTTGCTGAAGAACGATATCTTTCCTTTATAAAGGGGACCCTTCTGTTTTTATCCACAGCAAAACAAGCCCAAGCCTTCACATGACAAACTCTTGAGTTTTGCTGCAGGCACAAAAAAATATTCTGACAGCCTCTTTCCTGGCTGCCTCCTCACACACGGTTTCCCTTCTCTGTGCCACTCTCCTTCCTTTTGCTCTTTTCCCAACCATATTTATGGTTTTGCTCTCATTCAGGACATTTTTGACGGTGTGCTGACAGTTGTTTTTGACCTTTCTTCTTCATACCAGTCTGGTCCTCCTAAACGTCCCTCTTATTTCCACCGGTGCAGCAGTTTCTCACTTCTCTTCTGGTCTGATCTGTAATGGGGCTGCTGGCACGTTTACAGATACTGCTTACAGATATTGACAGAAAATAGCTATATAAACACAAATAATTGTGTCAGCTAGTTGATTATTTATTATTAATATTAATGTCTGTACCAATTGGTTATTTAATTCTTGGAATACACTTAAGTGCATCCTTTGGTGGGAGTGTACAAATTAAACTTTTACTATTGTTTTTGTTATGCTTTTATACTATGAATGTCAGTTTTGTTCAGGTCCACGTTTATGGTTTTATTGCATTATGCTAAATTGGTGCCACCATCAAATTCCTTTACTGCCTCCCTGTTGCAGACAGCCTGTTTAAGTCAACGCCATCTGCTTGCACATAAGCATTGTTTCTTGGGGCTTCACAGGTGGTTCCACCGGTAAAGCAGGTCACCCAATTACAAGCTGAGGTCTTTGATTGCAGGTTTGATCCTGGGTCATGTTAATAGCCAACTGTGACCTGGATGTCCCAAGTGGTGACTCACAATTGGATGGGCACTGCCAAGCATAGGGTAGGATCAGTTGGCCAGGGTTTACTCATTTCGCCAGTTCCACCCCTGCACCAATGGTATCATATGCCCATGCACTGGCATATCATACCGTTGGTGAGGCATGTGTCTCTCCTCCAATCAAAACAGAACCTCCAGTAGCAGGTAGTATTGTGTGTGATGTATTAATATCTGTCTTCGCATTCTCCCGTGTGCGGTTACAGGGTTTGTAGCTGGGAGTCTAGATACACACAACTGGCTCTTCCAAATCAGATGGGTATGACAAAATGTAACTGGCAATTTTACATTTTAGGCAAAAGAGTTGTGTTTTCCACCCTAGAAGCTATTTTGAACGATCACATTTTATGTAGTAATATGTTTAAAAAATGATGTGCAGCTGCAAGACAACATTCGGGCCAAGTTGAAATGAAGAATTAGAACCAAAGAGACAAGAAAAAATTGTATAAGAAAGGCAACTGGCCAGAAGAGACATTCTTGTGGAAAATGGAAAGTGATATCAAATTTCTAACTTGCGCTGCAAAAAATAGAAAACCAAAGTGCTTTGAAATCAAAATATTTGTGGGTTAAAGACATCTGAAAGAGGGGAAATATTTGATGAATTACGCTATTGAACTTTGTTAAAAATTCACAAAGAGCTTGAAGTATGTGCAATTTTTTACACTGATGTGCATGAACATTACCAAAATGAAATTTCCTTAGAAATTTGATGAGGTTCTATCGATTTTTTTATTGAACAATGCATTGCAGCAAGGTATTAAACTGAAATTGGGGAATTAAAGTATTCCTTCACAATTCTAAGAATAAAGCCTGAATAAAACCTACATCACACTTATCAAAATTCTGCTTTAGATTGTAACATTATTTAAAAATGTTTTAATATTATTTTTATTAACAATATTAATATTGTTGATAAAAATATTTGTGTCCCCTAAAAAATTACAAGGGATTTTACTAGTTTATTTCATTGAACATTGTTTTGAGACCTGCAAGTTCTCTCTAGATAAGCAGGTAATATAAGTACTTGACACTTTTTTCAGTAATTCATCTTGCTTTATATTGATGTTTAATGTCATTATTGTAGTTTCTCTATATATTACCATGGTATAAAACATTGACAGTGATAATTCCTTGCATTTATTTATCGCTTTTCCTCCCAAAGGATCTGTAAATCCATACAGCATCTTGCTGTGGCACATTAGGTTTTTCCAGGGGCATTTGGGACTTTTAATTAGATAACAACTTTGTAGATGATGTGTGCTCTTTTCTCTTCATGTGCTAAAATATTCTCCCTCCCTGACTTGCTCTTATTTATAGGTAGACCTTGGTTTCCTGCGCTTTGTCTCGGCCATTGGAACACAAGGAGCGATCTCCAAGGAAACCAAAAAGGTCTACTATGTGAAAGCTTACAAAGTGGATGTGAGCTCCAATGGAGAGGACTGGATCACTCTAAAGGAAGGCTCAAAGCAGAAGGTATGAATAAACCTGCTTCTTATCTCTTTAAATATTAGGTGAAAAACAAAGTAAATTCAGAGTATTACCACAATAAGCTAAGGCAAGAGTGACCTTTGCGCATTATCAATATTAAACAAGCAAAACAATCCTTGTGGCTGTTCTGAAAATTACATAAAAATCATAAATTAAACTAAGCAAATACAATGTTTTTGATTATATTTAGGCATGATGATTTATTAGAAGCGAAATCACTTTCTAAAGAGCTGGTCCATGTAATAGCTGCTGATATAGCAGTTCAGGCTCCCATGTGAAACTGAAGAGGTTTTTAATAGCTGTTGCCAAGTGGAACATTGCACTGACATTTGAAGAGCTGATGGCCTCTTCTTTTACTTTATCATACCAGTGAAAACTATTGCCCAGGGAACAGAATGACAACACTTCTGCTTTAGATGGACTAATGGTTCAGTCTGCGAATATTTTAGTGCAATATTTCATCATGGATTACATCTCTTGTACTACATGCGTTAAGGCATTTCGGAAACCTAATGGCCTTTCAGTTGGGGCAGGAGACTTTTAGATAGAAAGGTCAGTGGATGATTCCAGAGCTGGATGAGTCATCTTGAAAATCAAAACTTGATGAGCTGCTTCGTCTTGACTTACAGATGGTCAGATTCTTTAATAGTAGGGAAAAACAGGTTTCCACTGCAAGCAGCATTAGTACTCCCGTCAGAAACACTTCTACAAAAATATTTTAAAATATCCCTCTTTGGTATGTGGAGTCCAGTATGTCAAGTAAAGTGCTTTTAGCCACTTTCCAAGACGACTGAGGATTTACATGGAAGTGAAATAAGTACAGAGTCCAGGAGTACAGTATGTTCTCTTGGTCTCGAGACATTGCTCAAAATATAAGATATAAGTAAAGAAAAAATCTGTTACTGGATGAGCTTATAGACACATTTGGTGACAAGAGGAAGTTATTGAATATTAAAGCATGACGTTGGTGATAACCACATCTCTCAATTTTGTTGGTATTGTAGAAGTGCCTGCCTTGGTTTTCATAAGTACATTAAGAGAAAATGTATCTAACAATTGCAGAACATTATGTACTCAAGATTAACTTCTCCTTTCCAGCTGAGAGCACATTCTCTACATTTATTAATGAGTGAATTCGTGGGCTACAGGAGACTGTTTTCTAAAATCATCTACATTGTATGCCGGCCGAAAGGTGAAGATATTTTGACAACCACTGAACTTGAATGAACAATCAGCCTTGAGTTCTTCAGGATGAATTTCACTGTGATGACCTAAAATCGCTGAAAGGTTTTATTGTGCTGAAACCTACAGAAGTATCCTGTTCAAATCATGATATAAACACTTCCTCTGTTTTGAGGAAGATGACCTAGATAAGTGAATGTCTTTTTTTTTTTTCTGGGACACAGCACGAAATAAGACTTCAGTCTCAGTGGTTGTCTTCCTTGTGAATTCTTTAAATAAATGTGATAAATAATTCATGCCTTTTGTTTCAAATACAGATTTTCCAAGGGAACACAAATCCAGCAGATGTTGCCAAGACGATGCTGCCAAAGCCAACACTGACGAGGTTCATTCGCATTAGGCCTGTGTCATGGGAGAATGGCATAGCCATGCGGTTTGAGGTGTACGGCTGTAAAATCTCAGGTTAGTTCAGACCCTGTTACATGATTTATGGGACTGTAAGTACTGTCCCACTGGGCAGCAGATGTGACAGTTCAGCCACTTGATCTCTGATTCTCGTCATCCTGTGTTCTCATCGTCGGCATGCATGGTTCTGTGCGGGTGGTGCTGTAATTATAAGATGATATATACTGTATTATGGAATCTGTTACTGTATGTTTTCCCAGTAATATTTGCAGTTAACGGAAACAAATCATATTCCATACATTAATATAATGTCCCTCGTGGCACTTCCCTGGCGTTCTCTTTTGGTGATTTGTGTTTTTGTTGGTAGCGCTTGTTGGGTTCATTAATGTGTTTTGCATTGTAGAATTAATAAGATGCAAGTGGGGTTTTTTTTCAAGCCTACTATTATTCTGTCCCAAAATCGCTGTCATTTCATCAGGCAAAGTAAGCCTTTCTAAGGCAGAGGTGCATTCTAAAGCAGCCTTTCACAGTGACTTTAGCTGTACTGTATAATGCGTGCCCTCTATATTGTAACGCTTACGGCCGACAGGTACTGTGTAAGAGCCGGCTTTCCAGAGCAGGTGACGTCACCGCCCTTCCCTGTGATAGCAGGACCACAGCCCCTGGGCTGTGGAGAGATCTCTCTTTGGCTCACCGGGCTGGGTCCCTGCTGAGTGACGCGCGAGTCCCGGGTTCGAGCCCCCGACGGTGGGGGGCCGACCTAATGCGGCAAGGGCGCCCGCCTGAGCCCCCGTTGCGTTACAATATTTTCATCAGAAATCTGGATGGTTTCTAGCATAAATGTTGGTTATTGTTTTCGCTTCAAAGCAAAAAAAGATTGTCATATAGCCATACATCTGTCAGTGGGAGTATTCTTCTGCTGATAGCAGCGTTCTGCATTATAAATGAATGGTGCATAAAGCTTATTACATATTAATGTTACCTGGTGTTTGGATGTACTTCATTCAAAATGAATAGCATTAACAGCAGGCCCTGCTTTTAGTCTCAGTGAGTATTTCCCCCTGACTGACCTGGCACTACTAGATTTAGATTTATTTTCTTACATGTGGACAGCACATTTCCAGACAAATGTACTTTGGCCATTTTGGCATTCGGCAGTTTTTATCCCATTATTAGCTTTCACTTTTAGATTAAATGTCTTGGCTCTCTTATGATTTTGAAAGTCCTTCTTCGTTTTTCCATAGTGCTCGTGTTTGCCAGGGTATTGGACGGGACAATGAGGCAATTGAGATAGAAAGAGTTGAAACTTGATCTTCGCTGTTTCGTACATCTTTTAGACTGAAGGAGCTCCAGGCTGTGATTAAGGAGCCAAAATACAAGCAGCCCAGTCTCAGTTTTTTCTTATGAGGCCAGGATAGCTGTGGCAAAGTCCTATTCAGTCCAAATGACACTCAAAACCAAATCAAGCCGCAGCGATAGAGAAAATATGCCATCTGGCATAAATGGGGTGGGTAGCTGAAGATGAGGGTCACAACGAATGAAAAGAAACAGGTGGGTGGGGAGGGGGAAGGCTATAGAATTACTGTTGATGCAAGTGGTGTGGAAAGTCAAATTTGCAATAAAAATAGAAATCCATTTTAACACAAGTGGCAGCTGGTTTTTTTGGGGTGGAATGGGGTTTCAGAAATGTACAGTTCTTCAGAGTAATGAGTAAATCCATCAACCACCTCTGATTCCTTGCTAACATACCTCACCCCACCTTTCTGCAGATCCTTACAATATTTCAGAAGGTGGAATAATTAAATCATCGTGTCTCTCTTGGTGGCAGTTCTGCTTCACACTGGCAGCTGTGGCCTGACTTATCAAGCTCTACAGCAGAGTTTCATTAGTTACTTTACTATCCAAGTGTTAAAAAAGTAACAGAGTCGTTATCGTCCTTCAAAGAAAATGAGCAGTTTTGTTAACTTGGTTTCCACAGCATTGTGTCTTACAAAGGTCTTTCACAGATGCCAAGCCATTCTTCAGATATGTTCTTCAGAGCAGTTCTTTGTAATATAAGAAAGTGCATGCGCATTTTTGGAGTAAGTTCATGTTTTCTTTTAGAGCAGTTTAAGAATTGCCAATAAATTACTTTCCAGACATCTAATAGATTTTGCTAACCAAACATAGAACTACAGTTTGACATCCCTAAAGTTCGCTGAAGTTAGGCCTTTTTTTGTATTAGTTTTATGTTACCTGAAGTTAAAGGTTTTTTTTAGTTTTTGTTTGAAATAGCACAAATTGTCAGAAACAATGCAGAATTAGACGCACACTCAAGAAGTGGAAGAGCTCTGTAATAGCATATTTGCGGACGAGACAGGCACTTGTGTTAAAGGCGAAGGTTGTGAATATTAAAACAGCTATAAATGTGGAATGAGAATGGATAAGAGACAAAGGGGATGCTGACAGAGATGAAAGGAAAAATGCACTTTAAATCAAAGAAAATGAGAAGCTTAATTAGATGCCTAGAGACAAACACCCTAGGCGGAAATTAGTATGCAAGAGGTCAGAAGACATTAATGGAGGCATCAAAGAGGAAGGATATCATTTTGCTTGTCTTATTTTCTGTCAGAATTACAGATAAGCAGAGGTGTCATTGATGGAGGAGAATGGGGTAGTTAAAATAAGGAACAAAACCACAGCCACAGAGGCTGTCTAATGTACCGGAGGATGAACTAGCTCCGCAGAAGGCTTTGTATTAAGCTAATTAAATTCACTCCCTACGTGGCCATTGTACAGAGAGCTGCGGCCTGACATTTTTAGATTTTGAATATGGAACACAGTAGGGCAGGATTTTCTCTTCTAAGAATAGGACGGTGGTGATAAAATGACAGCTGGAGAGGACTTTCTGTGTCCTAGAAGAGCACGATGGGAAAATATGTGCAAACCTCAGTCTGTGCGTACAGACAGAGGCCTTTCCATGGGCCTGGCTGGGTTACTTTCCCGACCACCTTCCAGATTACACTCTGCAGGCCTCCTATGGAAGTGTGGCTTTCTTGAATTCCATTCATATAGCATATTTCTTTTCAGACATCTCCCCTATCTGTAGTACACTGGAGCTCTGGCCTCCAGTGGGTCAACGAAACTATGGTCTTAATCTTGTTGCTGATATTAACGCGCCCTCGGGAAACGATCCTCCAACGTCCGCGCTGTCGCCCCCTTGCAGAGTACCCTTGTTCGGGGATGCTGGGGATGGTGTCGGGTCTCATCACCGACGCCCAGATCACAGCCTCCTCCTACGTGGACCGGAACTGGGTGCCGGAGAACGTGCGCCTGCTGACGAGCCGCTCGGGCTGGGCTCTGCCATCGCTGCCCCAGCCGTACACCAAGGAGTGGCTGCAGGTGGACCTGGGCGAGGAGAGGCTGGTGCGCGGCCTCGTTATCCAGGGGGGCAAACACCGGGAGAACAAGGTCTTCATGAGGAAGTTCAAGATCGGCTACAGCAACAACGGCTCAGACTGGAAGATGGTCATGGACGACAGTGGAAGCAAGCCAAAGGTGGGGCGAAGTGGGGCTAGCCTGTACCTTACAGAGCCACTCCAAGCCCTCCTCCTGCCGAGCCAGTCCAAAACAGCCTTGCATGCTATTCTTCACAACCATGTTTTAATAGGTACTGAATTAGCTCTCGGAACAACATACAGACAATAAAATCAGACTCATTTCACTATTTCCGCATCGGATATTAACTACATCCTGCGTATTTCCTTTGCAGTTTATTGAGCATACATGAAATCCTAGTTGACTGAGAATTGAGCAACAGTCGTTATTCATTTACATTGTAACGTGCCTGTCGGGAAAAAAAAAGAGTTCTTCTTGATCTTATTTGTATGAAGCAAGAAATTCTGACACAACCGTCCCCCGGTCACAAGCCTCAAGGCAGTTGTCACAGCAGAATGAGCGTGTCTTTTATAAGGTAATTGACATTGCCCCGGAAAATAATGTGTGCAAACTGTTCGTGTGGGGAGCCACCATCATTTTTCTGACACATTTGTAATGTCTGTTAATAATATCTAGTGCAGAATTTGTCAAACAAAAGGCATTAGTGATAAATAATCATTTTAAACAGTACTCGCATGGTCATATGTATTGTGGTGTTCACGCTGATGTACAGTAGCTCTCCTGTGGGAAAACAGGCCATTACCTATTCCCAGCAGAAAGTACTGTAGGTATACTTTATAGGTATACTGTAGGTATACTGTAGGTATACTTAATGGAAGAGCGTAGAAAAAAACAACCAATATAAGCTTCCTGTAGCTTTAGTCTGAGAGTCCTAAAATTAGTAAATGCATTTTTTAACTACACACAAATTAATACTCCTTTTCAACCATTTTTATTTACGCCAACATCTATAGTCCTCCAGAGGGTTCTACGCTCTTTTTAAAAATATATATAGAGTCCCCTCTTAAAGTCGTTAGCCTTTGCTCATTTTTCTAAACAGGCAATCTATTCCACCCGTACAGTCATTTTCACTTTTTCAGTGCCACAAGCTGTTCTAGAAGCTGAGAGAAACATTGGACATCAATACAGATCTCAGATATATCTGTCAGCGTTGGTATGCTTTGAGTGTTCCGCACACATCCCAGGATGTACCGCTATACTATACTATACGCCCAATTACAAGAGCCCAGACAGGAAAATAAATCTATTCCAGATGTCTTGATGTTTGATTTATGAAGAAGTGGAATCTAGATATCCATTTCGGTGTCTTTTTATAAGAGCCTTAAAAGAAATCTTCAAAGTGGGGAAAACATATTGCTGGGCTCCCAGCTATGCATTCACATACATTGGGTTGATTATGTTTCCCATAATAAGCTCGGTAAGACTCTAATTTAATTACACTTGCCCAATTAAAATCTGAAGAGATTGTGCTTTATATGATTCTTGCTCCCTTCTATATTACTTGGTTTCTCACATGTATTCTAATTCACTTTTTCTTATGTCTTCTAATATGTAAGATAATACATGCAGATATACATCAGCGTGGGTGTTGAAGGATCCTAACTTATCTTGTCACACCCACCTCCTCTCCGTTTCAAAACAACGGTGTATCAGAGCTTGCGCTCCCAACACGTAGATCTTGAATCCCTTTTCGTTCTTTGTTCAGATTTTCGAAGGGAATTCGAACTATGACACCCCGGAGGTGCGGACTTTTGAGTCTCTTCGAACCCGGTTCCTGCGGGTCTACCCTGAGCGTGCCACAGCAGCTGGCCTGGGTCTGCGCCTGGAGCTCTTGGGCTGCGAGGTTGAAGGTAGGGCCTGACCTTTGCCCACAGCCTGGGACTTTCTTCTCTGTCTGCTGCGTTTTTTTTCAAAACGATTCCCTCTGCTCTACAACAAACACGCGATTTTAGAAAGCTGGTGCCCAGTAAATAATACGTGATCCCTATTCCATACATTGAGCATGTGGCAATTGTGTTAATGACTCATTGGACCTGCTTTGCTCTTCTATAAAATAACTGGTGAGTTCTGTTGCAGAGGTTAAATGGTGCCATACCACGGTGTTTGTATAATGTAGTGTAACATAGTTTTACATTAACGCAGTTACTTATATCTGTAGGCCGAGACCAAGAATTGAAAGTTATGAGTTTTGAAAACCGAGAGTGAGCAGTCAAAGGGCAATCACAATAAGTCTTCAATCTGGATATAGTTAAGTGTGCACGAATCCAAACATTTTTCACTATCTTTGCTATGGCTTGTATCAAGGTAGTATTCATTGGAGAATGTATATGACCTTCCCATTCAGCACTGACTTACAGTGTTACCCAGAAATTAAGAGTAAGTTGTACAGCTCCAGTTTTATTTTTTTTGAAAGATATGAGACATTATTCACATTACATCATTCTTCAGACTTGGTTGTCTGAAAAAAATATGTATAAAATATCTAGACATTAAACTTTTTCAGAAAATGTTTTTTTGGTGTCTTAAGTGAAAGTGCTACAGTATCAACTATGTCGCTTCATGTAAGATATACCATTGAAATGTAAAAAAGTAAGATTCATTCTGATTTCCTACGCATCTCTGTATTCCACTATTATACGTTCACCCTACACAGCCCTTTATTTACCTGCAATAAAATGTATGTTTTCATTTAATAAAGAACGGGCTTGATATTCTACAGTTTTTTCACTTTATATGCCATTTGTAGTTATATAAAAACCCTTCCCAAAATACAATGCACAACAGTACAACCCTTTCAGACAGAAGCATAGAGATGAGATCACCCCAAGCTGGAGCAGTGTCAGTTTTGCTGCAGGACTTTAGATCTGAATCAGCTAATATAGAACAGACAGCAGCACTATTCAAACCAATGTTAGGCATGGAAATAAAACCTACGTCTACACAATCATGTGCCTTGCCCCCTTTATCTTGCTCAGATCTTTGATCCTGTATATGTGAAGAGTGCATTGGGGAAAAGGGAGAATTGAGTAAAACTCATTTAGCACTTCATGGGCTTTTTAATACCTATCTGTTGGTGAAAACCCATCTTTCTTGCACAGGACTTTTCTATTTGTCACTTCTGAATAATTTTAATCAGTCCTTGATCTGAAAAAGCCGTTTTGAAAAGCATAAAACATGCTCAGGTCATTGTAAGTAGGTTGATTTACGTATCAGATTTCTAAAAGGCTCTCAGCTTTTCTTGTGTAAGCCGATGAATCCCTAAGGGGTTCTGGCTTGATGATAATGCTTGTTTTTACTGTTAACGCTAACACAGTGACTTTAATGGGCAACCTATGTTAGCAGACATGAAGAATTAAACTCAAGCACACAAGTAAATCCATATGACTCCAGTGAACTCATTGGCTAATGGTTCAGTGTGACCTTTTGGCCTGTTTGATAACACTGTCGGTAGTTCATCTCACTCACGTTTCTAGCAGTGAGTTACTTTTAGAGTTTAATCTTCCTCCCTAATTTTGTGAGCCTAACAAAAGCCTACTTAGTATTGAAGCTGCTTATTAAAATCTTAAGTTAAATAAACACACTGAACAGCCTAGCAGACTCAACACTACTGGAAGGGCTTATGGGCAGCGTTGCCAAGACTTGAGGAGTTTGTTCTGCATCCTAAAGAAGTCCAGAAATATCCAGTAAAAGAGAATCAAAGGCAAGACGCATAGAAAAACTGGTTCTGGTTAATGTGTTCATATTATAGTGTACTTCATATTTCTAATAAGTCTGCAGTCGAAGCCAATTAAATAAGATGTCTTCTGTAGGTGTAACCACACAAAGATTTGCTTTTGCAGAACAAGTGCTCAGTGCATTTTTTTATCTCATGGGAGTTTTTTTGCACCTTTCTTTCAGCTCCCACTGTTGCTCCTACCACAACGACCGTGAGTCTCCCGGATGACTGTGAGGATGACCAGGCGAGCTGTTCCAGTGGCACAGGTGATGACTACGACGTGACAGGTGCTAATATCATACTCCTTCCCCTGCCAGCCGGAGCCTCTCAGCCCTATTCCCCGTCTCAGCTGCTGCTCTGCTCAAGAATATCACAGTGTGGGCGCTCCCTTAGTAGAGTTATCAGTCAGAACAAAAATTTGATTTCGGTGCCTCTGTTTCGCACTTGCATGTTGCCTGACTAGTACATAAACCTGCAATGTGTAGTCTGGGTCATCTGCATTTTCCTCAGTTCGTTTTTTACTATTTCATTTTAAAATATTTCTTAGTATTCCAACAATTCCCTGCCAATACAAAAAGACGCAACTAAATTAAGGGGAAAATACAAATCATTTGTATGACCGCGCTTTTAAAGAGGTGCTGTGTATGGAGTGCTGAGGGACTGTTCGAAAAGCTGGCATCCAACCTGTTTACTGGTGTTTGCTGAGTTTCAGGCCTCTGGTAACAAAATTTCATCTGGGAAATGAAACCAGAAGTAAAAAATATGCCCCATTTTAGCTGTGTTTGCACAAAGTTACGATGTTTTTTCCTCAATTTGAAGGTGTGATAAAAAGTTTTTTAATAGGCACCCTTTGTCCTCAATGAGCTGTAGTTGTAGCGCTAAAATAAAACCACCACAGACCTTTTCAAAAGAGCTCATTTCTATGAAGCTCGACCTGAAAGTAAAGGGGAGTGGTGTTCCCTTAAAGAGAGCCTGCCAACCTCAGTACAATTGAGATTGACAGCAAGCCTGAGTGTGTTCTTATATTCCCAGCAGGAGGCAGTGTTATGCCGACAGTGGTGCCCACGGAAGTTGACACTGATGACATTCCAGGTGAGCGGATTATTATAAGAATCAACCCTAATGTTTCCTGGATTGTGATGTGTTCTGGCAGCAATGCTCTGCTACCGCAGAGTCTTCAATTGAATGGACAGCATCCTTCGCTGAATTTTAATTAACTGAAACTCCGGTAGGTGCATGAATCAATGCTCTGACCTTGGCTAATTGGTGAAGACAGGAGTCCATGCGCTGGGGAGTGCAGTGTTTCAGTGCTGTTTTGTTTATGACTGAAAGTTCAGGACTTGGCTGAAGTTCAGAAGCTGAACTGCCTTAAAACAGTACTTCAATACAGAAAATATGCAATATTAAAAGGTGCTCATCCCCCAAAATGATAAAATGTGCATTTTAACATGAAAATGATTTTGTAACAATTAAGAAAAAAATGATATCTCACACTACTTCCCCTAAACATTTTTATGAATATATCTTCATTTTAGCTTTCACAATTTTAAAGATAGAAATCATCCTTTTCTGGGGATTATGGGGGATTTTATATATTTTTTTAAATAAGAGCAGTCTGAAATATCTATTTCAATTTGTTCGCCTTGTAACACGGAGACTTTATTGGCATAGCTAAGATACAGATCATTTTTCTGTTATATCTGCAGTCTAGAAGCCCTATTATTTTAAACAATTCAGTAGCCAGTTAGCCATTTCACATTTTTCCTTGGCATGCAATTGTAGCTTCCTGGGTGTCTTTGGGGGATGGAATTTGTGGAATGTGAGACCATTATGTTAACCATTTACCATTTTCTGCTTTAAAGTTTACTGCTCTGCTCATTAAAAATGACTGTTTTTTTCAATACTCCAGCTGGTAGTGGTAGTTTAAATAAAAAATACACAACAGTATTCCACTTTCTTCATAAACATTTTGTGCTTTCACTCAGTCAGTATGGTTATTTTGGAAAACTTTTGATGTGCTCATTCTGACTATATTACGTTTATATACTTTTTAGAAAGTTATGATGTTTTGAATACTTGCACTTGTTATTACAGTAGAAAAACGTGTGCTGAGTCTAACAATTTCTAAGGGTGTTATTAGTGTTTAGCATTAAAGATAAGAGGGCTTGCTGCTGTAAGCCTCATTTAATTACATACCTCTGGTGGGGCTTTTGTTCAAAGATATGGATTTATTAATGTGTTTTGACTTCATTCTGTAAGAAATTTGTCCTGTAATCTCTTCCACTCCTTTTAATTTCGCTAGTCTTTTGTTGACTTTTTTTTTACTAGAATCTCTCGGCTTCGCATTTGAATCTCAAACACCAGAAAGCTCTCTGCTGCCATCTTGTGAACTGAAAGTAAACCATTCAATTGCTAACCACTGGTGGCCTAGGCCTGATAATCATTATCATTACTATTCTGTGATTGCAGATTTCCTGTGGTTCAACTGTGACTTTGGTTGGGCTCAGGAATCCACATTTTGCACCTGGGTCCCTGAAAAAGAGGCAAATGTTGAGTGGCAGATACAGTCTGGTGGAACACCCACTCTTAATACAGGACCTAACCAGGACCATACTGGTGAGTTTCCTAACGGGGACTTCTGACACTGTATTTAACTGAGCAGGGGCATGAGGGGGGTGTCAGGTCTATGTTACTAACTGCAACACAGTGGCTGCACAGACCAAGGCTGCTTCTCATACTGTCATCATGATATAATGCACATCTGCTGTTGATCATAGAGTGGTGCAAGGAGACTGCTATTTATATGGCAAAGGCATTACTGTCTCTGTGAACATTGTAAAGCTGTTAAATTCAGAAAGGTTGGTCTTTTTTCAGAGCACTGTCAGGTACTTTAGATGTTCAGTCCTCAGAGAAAGCACTTGGCCTCATACAAAACAAAAATAGAAATAAGAAAGGTTACCAACAAAGAGTCCACTGGGCCCTTCTCCTGCATTTGGGTGCTAGATGCAAATTGTCCCTCGGATTTTATGCAGTCGTCTCATGAAGGGTCCAATAACATCAGATCCAATAATATGTCTGGCAGCTCATTCCAGACAGTCACTATCTATACGTTAACCCTTAATCTCCAGTTGCACGCTAATTGTACTTTATAAAACTAAAGCTTAATTAAATAGCATTTTCGTGTGTTACCCTGTGCATAATCTGTGTTTTTATGTGTAACATGTCAAGCTTTGAGATAACAGGGTGGCACAGGGGTTGGTGTGGCTGTCTTGCAGAGCTGTGGCCTTGAGTTCAGTTCCTTAGTTGGCTTCTGGGAAGGTTGGCCCTAGTGTCAGTGTGTGCGTGGTTGTGTCTGTGTGTGCGCCCTGCAGTGGACTGGCGTCCCATCCAGGGTGTATCCTACCTTGCTCACATTGCTTGCCGGGATAGGCTCTGGCTCCACCTTGACCCTGAATTGGATGAACATCAGTTGCAGATTGGTTGGATGGATGTCAGCTTCTTATCGCTGCTTCCTCAGTGTTACTTGTTGCTGCTGGTTTCAGCAGGAGCCCCGTCTCATACCCTCAATCCCTCTCTTCCAGGAGGAGGTAACTTCATGTACACTTTGGCCAGCGGCTCTCAGGAGAATGGGGTGGCTCGCCTGGTGAGCCCAAGCGTGTCAAGCCAAACCACGGAACTCTGCCTGTCCTTCTGGTATCACATGTTCGGTTCTCACATTGGCGTCCTGAGAATCAAGCAGAGGAAGCAGACGGCCGAGGGCACGGCCGACGTGCTGCTGTGGACCGTCAGCGGGCACCAGGGCAACCGCTGGAGAGAAGGCCGGGTTGTCATGCCACGTTCGCCCAAGCCCTACCAGGTACTGAGAGAGCACTGCGAGCAAGCGTTCGGGTTAAGGGGAAAATAGGATTTTAAAGGTTACCTTCACATTAGGTGTGTACATGTTCACATGTATCAAAAAAACAAGCATGGCAAATTCATGGACAGCAATTCTCTTGTCCTTTTCAAAAGCCTCATTGATGCTGAGCTAAAGAGGCCAGGGATAACAGTCAAAGCACAATTTCAATAGAAGATATAAATTCTCTTGCCTTTGGGCTTCTTAGTTCTTGGCTTTGTCTAAGAATCTCCTGTTGAAATGAAGTACAAAAGGCTCCAGGAAGACAGTTGAGGCACTGCAGTGAAG
This sequence comes from Atractosteus spatula, assembly GCF_055471065.1. Taxonomy (NCBI): domain Eukaryota; kingdom Metazoa; phylum Chordata; class Actinopteri; order Semionotiformes; family Lepisosteidae; genus Atractosteus; species Atractosteus spatula. The sequence continues at coordinate 22,199,810 of NC_142711.1, read as the reverse complement.
AATCCCTGTCAAGGTGTGCTTGCTAAGCATTTGGACTTGTTTCTTTGAGAGAAACAGGAGCCACGTTAAATAATTTCAGTTTCTTTTACATAACAAAGTACATCAACACTTACTCTGTCGATCGCTTTTATGTATATATACATTTGATATATTAGCACATACTTTTAGGCAACACAGTGTTGCAGTGGTTAGCACTGCTGCCTCATAGCTCTGGTTTGGGCTTCCTTTTTGTATGCAGTTTGAAGTTTCCACTGTGTTCATCCAGGTTTGCTTTAGGCCGAACTGTTTCATGTCGAAAACTTGCAGAGCGGGCTGGATTGGCTACTTGAAATTGTCCAGAGCTGCATCCCTCTATAGTTCTCATAGGGGAAGTAGCTAGGCCCCTCATCTCATTACTCTGCCCCCTCAATTATGCCTTTGGTGCCTCTCTGCCCTACTTCTGAAATCAGGTAATAGATAAAAGAACAGAAGCGGCCTTTCATGTTCACAGAAATCATTAAAGCAAGCAGTTTGCACATCACCACGCCTACAGCCGAAGTGGTTCCTTCAGCTAATGATTGCCTTTCCAACAGGTTGTGATTGAAGGTGTAGTAGAGAACAAAAGCTGGGGAGACATTGCAGTGGATGATTTAAAGATACTTCAGGACATTGACATGGCCGACTGCAAGGGTGAGTAGCAGAATAAGGCATTGCAGACCTCAAGCGGAGAAAAACAGAAAACCAGGCGTTGTATGTTTCTTAGACTGTACTAAAACGTATTAAACTGAAACAATGACGAGGCAAAACGGAAGAGTGACAGGAACAAAATAAGATAAATCGAAATAAGACAAATGCGGTTCGTTTTAACGTTGTTATATACAAAGGAGTTTCGATTTTTTTACAGGATATAATGGATCGTCTGCTAAATGAAGTGTTCTTTAATTGCTCATTTTCATTTACAAATGCTGAGCAGAGTATCTTCTTCGTGAATGCCAGTACTACTAAAGATCTTCCTGCTCGACGCATTTGGGCTTTGACAACATCAGGGTTTTCTGCAGCTTCAGGGAATCCAATTAGTACTAGCATTGAAGTACCTGGTGTTACAGTAGGTATGCCAGCCCGGGCTCTTATTGAGGGCTGGGAAACAAGTCTCCTGTATCTGAAGAGACTTATGAGCCAGACTTTCAATACTGGAAAATCTTCTAACTGTAACTTGTTGCATATTTCCCACTTTTAAGCATGGTTTACTGTATTTTTTTCAGACCCTAATTTTCCAACGGAGTCTGGAGAACCAGATGATGTCTATAATGAAATTGGTATGCCATTTTCTTTAGTATTTTTTTTTGTGTCTTCTAAATGTAATTGTGTACTATCGTCACTATTCGAAATGGTAATTTCATTTTGAATCACAATTATTTTGTTCTGTTACACCAGCCCAATTTTTGGAATTGCTGATTGTATGTTTTTTTACATCTCCGCCCATGGCTACCAACTCCCTTCCCTGACCCTGACACAGCAGAGGATGAGGAAGTGAAGGCAGGCGCCCCTTACCTGCCCACTTTCGAGCCCCTTGTCTTTTAACTCATCACAGTCCCCACGACACAGTCCCCCTGCGTCGAACACAGCATATTCAGCAGATCCCCTTGAAGGAGAGGCACGTCCCCCACCAACCAAACCACAAACCAAGAGACCGCTGGGATCGTTGTTCTTGAAGACAGTAGAGAGCGCCTTGGCTCACTGTTCCCACCATGTCCTTAGCACAGCTGAAGCAATGATACACCTGTCCACTAGGCAATCCCAGTCACAGTCGGCTAGTGACGTGACCCAGGTTCAAGCTAGTGATACCTGGGTCACAGACTTCAACCTGCGCGCAAGTGAGCACCTTTACCAAGCCCATTATTTTCCTCCGTCGTTGATAATTCCTATAGTAAAGTATTAAAAGTAAACATAATGTGACATAGCAGAGATCTTCTTCATCTCGGGACTCCACTGGTCACCACTAGAGGGCCCAGGGAGATAAGAAATGTGGTTCCACTCTCACCTCCCTGACAGCCGCGTGGGCTTGGAATAATAGCATCATTGCCAGCAGCTGTCCCCTTAATAAAAGCAGTTGTATCAGCTCCTCAAGCAGATGTCTCCTCGTGCATCCCAGAACCATGCCAGTAGCAACTCAGCAACTCAGGCACAAATCTTCTCTTCAAACAAGAGAATAACTTTCATCACCAAAACCTTCATGCTCGCCCTTAAAATAAAAATAAAAATACAGAAAGAGTGATTCCCCACCAGTGTTCTATCTCATCTGCAGACATTGAGTATAAAGTCAGAGAAAAGCACAGAAAAGATGTTCCACGCACTATCACAATAGTTTTGGCATGGCTTATGACACCTACTTTTTAAGGTAAATCTCTGTCTCAAACGATGAGGGATTTTCAGGCTTGAAATATTCGGATTGAGTAAAAGCTTTAAACAGAAATATGATACTGAGGGCTGTTGGTGTTTGTGAGTTAACTGAATTTTTTTGTTTGTGTCCCAGTAGAAGACTATACCATGGATCCTGACTCCACCGGGGAACATGAAGACAATACTGGGAATATGCTGAAGACCTTAGATCCCATTCTTATTACTATCATTGCCATGAGCGCCCTTGGAGTCTTTCTGGGAGCCATCTGCGGGGTTGTCCTCTACTGTGCCTGTTCCCACGGCGGAATCTCGGAGAGGAACTTATCCGCCCTGGAGAACTACAATTTTGAACTCGTGGATGGAGTCAAACTAAAGAAAGACAAACTCAACATACAGAATTCCTATTCGGAAGCATGAGTGAAGGCGTGGAGCCTGGACAAGACTTGTAGTTTTTGAGGTGGCAAACAGGAATGCTGGTGGTCTTTCAAAGAGAGAGAAAGGATTGCAGGGTGGTGTGGGACTGTGACTGAGCCATGCTTTTCTCAGGAGCTACAGTGAAAGAAACCTATGAGCAGGGGACACTGTGTACAATAATTCAAAATATGTACAGTCAGATTATTATTATTTTTTACTTTTTATTTTTCATTTTAATAATCGGATGCTGGTTTTGAGACCAATTAAGATGACGTTTAAAGTATTTATCATTTTTCTGGAAGGAGATTGTTCATTTTAAAGCATAACGCCCTTTACTTTATTTTAAACATGTAAAAACCCAAAATGAACCATACTGACAAATATGTAGTATTGCCCTCCTAGGGGACATACACTGTGTCTCCCCCAGGGTACTGTGCTTGTCAGCCCAGGTATGGTTCCTGCAGTGCCTTTATTACATCTTTGTTGGTTTCTTTTGTTGATTTTGGAGTTTTACATCCCTTTATTTCTAAACACTAGAGCAAAATGACATGAGGTGGGTGAGTCAGAGATAGCTGGCTGGTATTGACAAGACCCACGTGTGTTGTATATAAGGTTAATATATTTTAATGCCCTTTTTAAAAGCTGCAGTATCCCTTTTCCATGGCTGTGTGTTATAGGGAATAATTGTTTGAATACTTGGTAAAAATTTAGTTTTTTTGCTTAATGAAAAAGTGCATCTGTGGATTTTGTGCATCTTGTATTATCTCCCTGACAGTACATTAGGAGTCAGATGGTTAGAGTGCACGATTAAGGATGTGTGTCTTCAGACTAGATGAAATTGAAAACTATTCAAATGATTTATCAGACAGAAAGTATGCCAAACAGCCAACTGCATTATTTTATGAGTTGCACCCAGAAAAAATATTCTACAATGTGAATCCTGCTAAGGTATCTTCCAATATCAAAACATCTGCGACCACTTTATTTTCCAATTCTTTCTTCAGCCATTATTGACAAATTGTTTCAATTAAAGGTATCTGTGAGCCCCACATATCTACAACAGACTACATCTGGTTCAGGTTAGTTTTATTATGGGGTTGTGTTGCTAGGAAACTACTTCTTTATGTGCCTATTCACAACAAAGAAAAAAAGGTGATTTTTCCATATTCAGTGTTGCTCATGGTAATTCTGAACCCATAACTGAAAAACCCAGACTGTTTGTGCTTTCATCAATTTTTGTCTCAGTGTATCAAATAATTTGTACCTCCCACAATCTCAGTGTCGTAGGCGAGCTTTATAAAGAAACGCTGCCAGATTTTATTTTACTGTCAGAATGAAGGAGGAGTGAAAAATGTCTGCAAGAAAATAAAAAAAAACATTAGCCTGCCTTCACTTCTGATTAGCTATCCAAATGTTAACCCTGCAGTGCCCATTTTGAAAAGTCAAAAATTTTCTGGGTTTGGTCAATTGTACAATTTTGGTTGGTTTTGATGTTAGTTTTCGTTTCACAGAAATGTAAAAGTTAAGAAGAAAGCAGAGTAGTCTAGCCAAGGATATACTCTTGATAGGAAAATTAATTTAAGTACTGATTGCTGAACTACTGAATGTAGGTATGTTCTCTGTTAAAGCCTGTCTTTCATGTCACATGCTTAACTAAACCTAAAGTGAGTAGAAAGAAAAATCTATGATAAATACATATGAGAATAAATCTAACAGATTTAGGTTAAGAAATGGAATATACAGTAGTAGTATTTGTATTAAAATTGGTATCTTACTACTAGTTTATTCTGTGTGTTTACTAAGGGTCAATAACTTATAGTGTTAAGGTAATTTACAGTCAATGCAGGTGTATGAAAAGGACATTTATACCAAACCGTGCATTACTAATACATCAGTGGTAACTCTCAGAGGTTGATTTGCAGAAATGTTCACTGTGACCTAAAATATAGTATGTTTTGTCAATGCAGCAGTAAAACAAACATATCCAGTCTTTACCTCCACTTACCACATTTTACCCCTGTCTGGTACCATCACAGTTTCAGTCTTCATTTCTCCAGCCATGAATGTGTTACTTGAAGATGTATGACTATGGTTGGCAAAGAAAATCAATGAACAGGGCAAGAGGTGTTTAAAGTTTTAATTGGAAAATAAATATGGAGCAAATGGTCTGGTTTGTGGATCACATGACACCCCCTTAAGGGCACAACGTAGAGTACAATGTTGTAAAAAAAAACATAGTTGGTCTCCATTTTTGGTGTGCATGTTCTAGAGTATTTGTCAATATAGATTTTCTGTCTCTGTTATGTTCTTGATATCCCCCCATTTAATGAACTGTAAAGGTTTGGTTTATTAACTAGAGAAAAAGGATACTGTAGCCTGAAAGAAAAAGAAACAATGTTGCACTGAAAAATATATTTAAGAAGTTTATGTGTTTATAATATTGATTTGTAAAAACAAAAAATGAAAAAAAAACAGTGTTACGATTTTTTTTTCTTTTTATATGGTTTCAGATTATGTGATATAATTCTGAAATGTAAAACGAATAAGATGTTTTCATTATTGAAAAAAGGTATACAAATTTCCTATAGTAATGTTTCCATTTTACTGGTATATTATTGCTTTGTTTTGTACTGTCATAAACTTTTGTGCAGATTTTTTTACGAAAAAAAAAACTTTTATTTTCAATACTGCTTCTGTAATTTTGCTGTTGTAGAAAGAAATAAAAAAACAGCAAGGCCTTAACTTTAAATAACGTTTGTACTCTGACACATTGGACCGTCTCAAGAGTTCACCTGTATCTGTTCTTATTCTTTACTCTGATCTATGACTACTACATTCCAAAGATTCAGCTTAAATAAATGTTTTGTTAAGATGTGGCATTTTTTTATTTGCTGTCTTCACTGCTGAACTTGAAGAGCAAATTTGAAATAGGAAGGCAATTCTCAATGCCAGCAGCACAGGGTTTTGACTTTGAAAGCGATATCAACCAAAGACGTGGCTGGCTTCCTCTTCTGTTTCTGTGTAAGTGGATTTTTTTTCTGACAAAGATGCTCTGGTTTTGAAGACTTGGGTATCGCATTGTTCCTGTCAGAGTTTTATCCTTTCTGTTATCGCATTCCCCTTTGGACTGCCAATCATCTTCCTCGAGGAATTTCAAAACCGCAAAACCAGTTTGCCAGAATTTTGGAGGAGGAAAAACTCACAAAAGCATCTTCTTGCATCCCGTACAGGATTAACTCTTAAAAACATTGTCTGAATGTGGACTTCTTTTGCTGAATTTGGAAGGTTATGGCAAACAATGACACGTCGACCGACGCAAATGAAGTAAATGTGTACACATATGAACATTTTCCTCTGGACGGTAACCATTTTACAGTGATGAAATGAGCAGGTGTTGCCCACCAAAATATTTTCCGTTGTATGGTGGATTAGCATAGCATTTCTATAACTAAACACTACCCTGGTAACATAACTAGGGGATTAAAATAATGGACTTACAGGTGTTTTCTTCTGCAATAATAAATATTTGTTCCAAAACTGCTGGGTTTCTTTTGTATTCTAAACAGGAAATGTTATGACGGACAAAAGCTCAACTTCATACTTAACATTTTAATTCTTGTGCCTCTCACATCTTAGATGACAGAATACTCTACAAAGGTGTAAAAACGGTGGAGTTCATATTCAGAACACTCATGACAATAATCGTAAAACATTTCAATGATGTTGTGAAATACAAACTCCCAATGCTACAAAATAAAAATTTTACTACATCTTAAAATTGCATCCAGAAACATTCGTGTCATGCCACAACTTTTTGTGCATGTTTTTCATAATGAAGTAACAAATACTGACTTATCATGATGGTGAAAGTTTTAGGAATATGGCCCATAACCATATAAATACAAGTAAGACTATTTAAAACAAACACATATTAGTCATTTATAGCTCAAACATAACCTGTTCAGTGCAAATGACTAAAAGGATTTCCCTTCATTTGTAAGTAGCATAGGTCCTAGCACGCCACTCATGAAGAAGTAGCACATGACATAGGGGTTTCATCTGCAGTCAAATGTTACATAAATACCTAAATAGGAACATGTTGAATGGCTCATACCAATTTTATCCTCTGTAGTCAGGATCATGCCTTAGAGAAGGATTTCTTTGACAATGGTGATTTGGAAAGGTAAATCTTTTAAAAATATATATATATTAAAAGGCATTTTAAAAGCAACAAATGAGTCAAATGAAACCAATAGTACCTGGTGCAGATTTAATGTCCTTGAGTGCCGTTGAAACATGCTTTTCTTGGCTTCCTCCAGAAAGATTCTCCCAGAAAGTGTCTCACCCAGAAAATGGATGGTATAGATATTACCACTTTTTGAGTCTGTCAATAGAGAAATGGGACCTACATTCCTCAAGTGGTATAGCACTGGGAGGGCTGGGACAGGATATTCTCGGTTTTCACGCAACATCAACTCCGCCGACTTTCAACCCACTGAATTTGTATTATCGACCTAAGTGACATATTGCTCTTCCAGTCAAGGTCAATGTGGTGTTGTCAATGTAGGACTCAAAGTAGGACAAATGAATTGCCAGATCGTCCCCTCTCTCTCATCCTAGCGTTAATCCCGCATCAGCAGGGCCCGTCTCCATTTGGTGGTTTGAACCAAATCTTGGAGCTGATGTTGCCATTAAATGCGACCGAGAATACTCCAACTGGCACGTCGCTCCGCCTGCCGTCGGAGTGGGGCGGGGGGGGGAGGAGAACAAAGTAATGTAGCCAATTCATAGAGGAGGATTATTAGGAGGCATGAGAAATTTGGCCAGGACGCTGGGGTTACATCCCTACTCTTTTCGAGAAACACCCTGGGATTTTTAATGACCACAGAGAGTCAGGACCTCGGTTTTATGTCTCATCCGAAAGACGGCACTTGTTTACAGTATAGTGTCCCCGTCACTATACTGAGGCATTAGGACCCACATGGACCGCAGGGTGAGCGCCCCCTGCTGGCCCCACTAACACCTCTTCCAGCAGCAGCCTTAGTTTTTCCCAGGAGGTCTCCCATCCAGGTACTGACCAGGCTCAAACCTGCTTAACTTCAGTGGGAAATTGCCAGATCGTCCCATTCTTTCTATAATTTTTTTTGAACATTTCAGGTAAGTTGATACCTACAGTATTTGCTGTTTTCCATCCTTGTTTAGAATACAATTGTGGTTACCAAGTTACAAAAAATATATTGCTGTCCTAGACTCAGTACAGAGATGAGTAACCTGTTACTTTCTGGGCTTTAAATTAATCTTCTACATTGAAAGAGCTTAACCTTTTTAGCCTCTGGTTGTGGGAGTGAGAAACAAACTAGTGTACCCAGCCATGTTGTTGAAGCCAAAACCTTGTCTTGTTTCACAACATGGCTGGATGGGACCCTCAGACCCATTAGCTGCTGACTGCCAGCCTGGTTTTACTTGGGCCCAATGGAGTCCTCTCGTTTGAAGCCTCTCTTATGTTCCATTGAATTAATTTCCTTTAAAACGGTTGCGCTGTACAGCTATGATCCAACTCTGGTGAGAGCATATTAGCAATCTCCTGTAAAATATAAGTTTAGTAAGAGCATTTAGAGAAATAGAGCTGCATTTTTTGTGTTTTGTACAGAAACATTTGGCAACATATTACTCCATTTAGATGCATATCACGAAAGTGTGAAATACAGAAATGTAAAACAAGAGGTGGGAGATTGACAATACCATTATTGTTCACCTCAGGGTAAAGAAAAAATATATGGGAGTACTGAACAGACGAAACATACAGTGATGTTGCACAAGAAAAAAAAACAACAGCGTCTTTGTTCAGAGGACTGACAGCAAGGAAACACAATACATGAACGGCAATTCTCAGAAAATAAACTTTTATTGGCAAGTTATGGAATAAACGTTCAGTTGTTCTGAACAATTCTAAAGAGATCTGGGATTTTCGAATGGAGTAATAAAGCAGTCATGTAAATCATTTACAATAAGGTGTTTATGTATAAAATGTTAGTTTTTGATTAACATTTGTATCCATAGAATGACTAAACTTCAAGGATCACGAGACAGGAAACCTTTCAGCCTTCTTGTTTCCACAAGGCTGCTCCCAACCTCCTGGGCTCCTGGGACTCCTCTTCCTTTAATGTGGATAGCGAGCTGTCTCCTTTCATTTCTCACAGTCACTGTGCTCCGACGGCCAGCTGTGCTCTGCAGCTACAGCATTCGTAATTTTGCAAACTGATTTCCATATGCTATTTCTGAAACACAGAAACGTAGAGGAAGTTAAATATGACTAAGATATGCAGAAAACATAAAGGAAAAGAGCATTATTTGTGAACCTGAGGGCTAAATACATGTACAAGTATTCAATTTCCATACCATTTTTTAAAATCAATACATTTGTTGAAATTCTTATGGGGAAATAAGAATCTCATTGAGCCTTTTACTCTTTGGCGTATTTCAGGATCATGCCTGTGAGGAAGAGCTTCTGTTTGTGACTGGCTGTGGGGCAGACAGAGAGCACCACAGAGCCAAAAATGTCACTAACAGCAATGCTCATGCCAGACATGGTGTTACCGTGGAAACCACTGTTCACTGTGAGGGGGGCAAACACATTACCAAAACCTGTTCCCTTCCATCCACTCACAAGGCAGCTGCCAAACCATTATTGTGTGCTGTCCAATGGAAATATCAAATTAAGACCAAAGAATTTCATAGTGGCACCCATTATTTACTGTACAAATTACTTTTTTTTTAAAAAAAAAGAACATTGTCTTTACGGAAATGTCAATCAGGTTTTTTCCTATAGATAAAAATCAATAACATCTATACACACATGCAAAGAGGGCTATATACAGTACTCATAAATATAAAAATGCTGAGACACCTTTAGGTCAAAAGAAATGAATCATTCTCAGCCACACATATCATGATAAAATGTCCTATAGAAGTCAGTGGAGTGACTACACTAACTCACATATAAAATGTAGAATTCCTCACACTTATATAGCGCTTTTCTGGATACTCCACTCAAAGCACTTTACAGGTAATGGGGACTCCCCTCCACCACCAGTGTGCAGCCCCACCTGGATGATGCAATGGCAGCCATAGTGCACCAGTACGCACACCACACATCAGCTACACAACAGAGTGAAGAAGCCAATTCATAGATGGGGATTATTAGGAGACCACGGTTGGTAAAGGCCATTGGGAAATTTGGCCAGGACACCGGGGTTACACCCCTACTCTTTTCGAGAAACGTCCTGGGATTTTTAATGACCAAAGAGTGTCGGGACCTCAGTTTACCATCTCATGGTAAAGGATGGCGCCTTTTTTGACAATATAGTGTCCCCCTCACTATACTGGGGCATTAGGACCCACACAGACAGCAGGGTGAGCACCCCCTGCTGACCCCACTAACTCCTCTTCCAGCAGCAACATTAGCTTTTCCCAGGAGATGTCATGTCCAACATGTCCATAGAGACAACCATGTTGGACATGACACCTCATGTTCAACATGGATTCGCTCGAGTCTAAAGCGTCATATCGAGTCATATCGCTCGAGTATAAAGCGGTGCTCGAGCACACATCATTCAGGTGAGGCTCCACCTACAGCCTCAGGAATGAGAAGGAGGCCTGTGCTTGAAAGATCAGCTCTTACTAGTAGCAGAAGGAAGGGCGTCGGTTTGGAAGAGATGTCGAGCCTGTGGAAACACGCTATTCCGGCAGGCCGAGGCCAGACTGAAATAGACTGGTGGTGGAGGGACATGGACCAGGTTGCTTTTTGCAGATTGGGGGGAGGGAGATGTTTTAAGGACTATAAGGCCTTTAATAGGCAAGACAGGGTTATACTGTAGCACGTGACTTAGTCTTCACATGTGACCTGTTGTGCTGAGGACTTCAGCCATATCACAGGTGGCCCTACCTTCCTTTACTGCTATAGGAATGTATTACAATTTATTTTAACCAGACAAAATACCTGTTTTCCTTCCATATCCATTAGGATGGGTTAGATTATGGTATCGCCTTTGGCTGGGCTAGCCTGTTACAGTCATTTGTATAATTAATTCCTCCATCCTTGAAAGCCCATATAAAAGAACAGTGGCTCTACCCAAAATATTCTGAGGAGAAAACTACCACAGCATTCTCTCCAGGACTGTACCCTCAGGAGTGTTTCAAAGTCCTCGCAGTTATAAGCCCCATTACTTTCAATATGTTAACAGATGGTATGTTTTGTAACCATCTGCCAAAGGGATACTGTTCACATATTTACAATTCTCCACAGAATTAATGAATCAAATAACCTGGGAAGTGTAGTTAAAAAAAAAGAAAGAGAGGAACTTATGCTTCATCAACCAGGTGTTTGAAATATGAATCTTTGAAAAACAAAATTAAAAAAAAAATCTCAACTTAATCAGAAAGCCAAAACAAAATAACTCGTTTTCCCCTCTGGGATTACCGTTTAATGTACCTCTCGGAATCACTTTTCTCGTACTGCAAGTGACTGCCGCATGAGAAATCATCTTTTAAACCTGACGGAAGGAAAACGTTGCACGCCGTGAGTCAATCTCAGGCTGCTGCCCATTTAATTCTTTCATTGGCTACTACTTCTCGACAGCTGGGCAAATTATCGCTGAGCAAATATTATCGCTAACGTTTTACGTGTATTAGGTCAGAACAAATTGCTTCTTCGTATAAATTAGTTACTGCTTTAATGTAAATTAAAATGAAACAGTCGTGAACGTGGCTTGTTCTGAATGTGGAGCACATGCATATCTCTTACTTTTATTTACGCGTTGTTAACCACGCACTTATTGTGTAGTTATATTATAGAATGGTCTCTTCTAGAAAAAAAAACTTACAATTCAAAAGTAGGATGGAATTTAATTAAGTGAAACAATCAGATATCCTCATTTTGTTTCCACAATATTCCATTATTATGTGTATGAGACCAACCTGCATGTGTACGTGTAGGAGAAAACCTGTAAGAGCAGCACATTCATTTGTCCACCGGAGGGCGCTCGTGTAGAGCCTGTCCACCTCAATCTTTTGTTTCAAACAAAAACGTCAGACGTGCAGCCTAATGTGAAACTTTTCACTTTTCAACCACGAGTAATAGCAGTTCATTTTTAATTTAAAAATACGTTGCAATGTCAAAGACGAATTTCTGTTTTTCTGTTGTTTTTAATGCTGTACTTTTCTGACAACTCAAGGTTCAGGGGAAGCAGCTTCCTGACAGTGCGCTGTTTTTGCACTATTTGTGCACCAGTACTGCTCATTATGACGGTCATTGGAGGGTGTGACCCGTTAATGCCATCTTCTTATCTCGGTATCTGAGAAATGTTGTTTGCATGGCAGTGTGCTGTCGACATAAGTAGTCGAAGACCTACCTTGGGCTTCAACTGATACCTGCAGGAGAAATAGGTGGAAATAAAAGCCCAGTCCCAGTCATAATCCAACGTAATTGCTGATACTATCTTTAGTTTCTATTTTGGTTGCTGAAAGTATTATTACAGTGGTCAATACAAAGTGTATCTTATATGAAATGTTAGCATTGCAATGTCCTGATGTAAAACCACTGGCAGTTTAAAACTGATTATTATTATTATTATTATTATTATAGTTATTATTATTGTTGTTGTTGTTGTTGTTGAGAACAGGAGGGAGTGACAGGGAAAGATGGGGACTGGCGAACGACAGGGCAGAGAAGTTAAAAGAGAGCTCAAAGAGTGGGCAACAACATGTGCTGGCAACTGGCTCCTCATCTGAGATGTCATGCATGCCATCAGACACTCGCTTAATATGTCACTGTTAATTAAAAGTGTGGGAGAGTTCACTGCAAATGCATTGAAGCCCAAATTAATAACGCACAGATTTCTGTTTTAAAAAGCCCTAACATGGCACCCTGGTATACCATAGCATGAATGAATGATGAGTGCCAGAAACGCTATGATTTCATATGAGCCCCATCCTGAGTGCCACATGAACCACGTGACCTGGCCATAATTTCTACTTTTCCTGTTTATATGGTTAACATGCCTTCAGAGCAGCTAAGTATTATGCACTCGCTGCCAAAGAAGTCCAATAGAGTCCTCTTTATTGTTTGTGTCTTTATAGCCATTGGAATTCTTTCCAGCATAATCTCTTTTTTAACGAATGAGCACTGACATTTCAGTTATTAATTATCTTGAGTCCGGATAGGTTAAATAGGTTTGGAAAAATAATTTAAAGCTGGCTGCATGGAAAAAATGACACAACATCTATCGCAAAATGTACAGGCTCTCAGTGATGCTATAGATCTTTTTTAATGGTCTGAGCTCCAGTGGAAGACACCAGCTCCAAGAATTAGAGCTGAATCATAGATCACCGGGCTAAATTTCCGAGTCTGAACAGCACTGTCAAGGGTTTTTCTGTTAAACAGTGAACATGAGCCAAAACAGCTCGCGGTTCTTCATTATGTGTTTTTCTGGGTGTTAAAATAGCGTGTGTATGGCATTCAAAGAATTACAGTCGTTTTTTTGTCCGTTTCGGGTACTCAGACTTGTTCAACTATGTCATTTCCTTCAGCAAATACAAAAAACTGTTTTTCCCTCACATCGAACCATAACAGTGTTTTTATTTTTTTTATTTTTCTATGTTAATAGTTCTTCTAGGCCAAAAAAAGAAAGCTTTCAATCTTAAAATTCTAATTACTTCACATTAACATTGAAGGTTTCAATTACCAGGACAGCAGTGACTGATTAAATATTTTGGTTCATGTTGTGACATGGCTATAAGCCAGTCCTACCCATCATGTTTTGTTTGTTGATGTTCTTCATCAAACGTATTAAAAACAAAACTTTAGTTTAACTTATATAATTGTGAGAGCATTTATATTATGAAGAAAAGAGCAAATACAGCAAGACGAATGATGCAATCCTTTCTGTAGGCCTCAGAGAGTCATGGGGAGTCTTCCAGGCAGGCTGCTTGAAGGATTTTCTTCCTTAGGTAAGAAGAAAACAGAATTCCTGCCTGCACCATTCATCTTTCCTTGCTGGTTGATGGAATTATTGCAGTAACAGATGTTTTGTCTGGGACAGCAAAGCTGCCAAAATCAACAAGGCTGTGTTTGCAAAGGAGAAATATGACTTTTATAAAGTACAGTGGGACACCTTGAGCACAAGGCCCAGTATTTGTGCTTATTTTTGGTCTTAAGCTGTTCTGATTACTCATACTCATCCAACATGTAATTTTTATTGCCATATTATTTTGAATTGACTACCTTCTAGCCTGCTCTCATCAGATCTTAGAAGTGAAGCAAGGGTGACCTTGGTCAGTACCAGGATAATGAAACATCCTTACATTTTCTAACCGCTTTATCCAGTACAGGGTCGCAGGGGAGTCGGAGTTTATCAAGCATTGGGCGCAAGGCAGGATACATCCTGGATGGGACACCAGTCCATCACATGGCAAATAACATTTTACAGGAGAGTTATTTTTAAAAAGACACCATTATCCTGCTAAATCTTTTAGTATGCACAAAACTGCAGCGGTTTACGCGTTTACATTCCTTACATTTGAACGTAAAAACATATACCAATGCCAATGTCGTGTACCAGCTGCCCGCTATCGCCGAGCTGTCGTTTGAAAACTTGTGGCTGCACTGACTGACCTGATGATAAGGTCACAGACCAGGAAACAATTGATAAGATGTAAAACACAATTCAGATGCAGTTTGCACTGAAAAGCTTCAAGTTCAAAAATAATTTTAAAGGTGAAAGACGAAAAAAACGTACTGTTGAAGGGGAAAAGTATAAAGCACTGTACAACGTCGGCAGTTTGTTATACAACATTACAATAAATCACGGAGTTCCTTTGCTCATTTCATCTACCTTTGGTGCAGAACGTGAGTATTGTGTTTAATAAACTACGCCACATAAATAAACACAAATATAATGTATTTAAACAGAATAATTCATTTATTGTATATGTAATTTGTGATGGGTTACAGTTTCGTCAACAGCCGTGCTACATTGTTGACAATAAAGAAATAAGGTAAAGTCATGTGTCGCCAGCCGTGTAAAAAACACCACACGAGCGGAAGTACTGTACGCATGTAGGAAGCTTTGAAAACCCGATTGCAATGTGCATCAAGAGAGAGCTTTTCCCATTTTCTGAAAACTTTTGCAAACTAGAGAACAGTAACCGCTCTTGGCACTGCATGTAGAAATTTAATTAAAGGAACGTTATTTTTTATTACAATCATAAAACGGACGTTAGATTTAAAGAGAATCGGAATTAGTACTTAAACCCGCTGAAATCTGCTTTAGCTATTGCACTCCCTGCAGTTTAATCAAGAGAAAAAAAACAGTTCTACATTTCAAAAATCGAAATTCTGATTTTCTGTATTGCTACAGGAAAAAAAATGTTTTGTGCTTCTGAGTAGCTGATTTTGTTTGTTTTAAACATTCTTTTTTTAGCTGTGGTAAACAACACGTTTTTCGGAATTTGTGTTAAACAGAGATATACCTCTTCGTCTTACATCTAGACTGTCAGAGTAACATATAAATACTATAAATAATCCTGTAATTGTAAAGACTTTGAAAATAGTATCAAGCATTCTGTATATTTACTGTTTCAGCCATGGGTGGGGGTGGTTTATATGTCATATTTCAGAAACTGCCCTAACCAAATTTGCAAAATAAACACTGTCAATGGGAAAAAATAACATGACAGGTCTCATACACGAGGTTCCTTTTTTCAACACTTAATATGTAAAAACTGAACTTTTTCAGAGCATGTGATAGGAAATGAACTAAAAATGGTACATCTGTACCATACCTTTGAGGCTTAGTGAGAAATACTAAAGAAAGAGAAGTTGCATTGTTGCCTTAATGGTTGCCTTTGCTGTTAAAAAGCTAAATATCATGTACATACAGTACAGTGCATAACACTTGGCCTGTGTTACTAGGAAGTGATCATACAGCAGTTCAGTGTTCAACAGCATTTGTAGTCGAAGGAAATCTTGATCTCAACAGATCTCTACAGATCGTGCTAAACATTTTAGTATCTGCATTTCTGCCATCATTGTAAACAGGCAGTAATTAGAGCCAAGGTCTGCAGTTTCTTTCGTCTTCAGTCATGGAGTATTTGAGCTCCTCCTTGATGATTTTAAGAGCAGAGAGCAATTCATCAGTGGTAGAGCACCAACAAAAGAAATGCTACAGTAAAACATAAAAGCAGTGTTATGCATTTGTGTGAGGAGATGAAAAGAGGCCACTCTCATCACTTTTTATTCACATCCTGTTTGAATTCAGTGAAGGTTAAAAATCCCATCTCTTCAAAAGAGTTGAATGTTTCCTGTAAGAGTAGAACACAAAGGGTTTAAACTTACATGTCAGACACAAATGCGACTGAAGCAAAATGCAAACCAACAGCGAGGTCTGCAGATAATTGTGAACAATAAAGCGATGAGAACAGTGGTGACTCGTTTTGCTCAGCAATAACACATAGTAATCCTGAGAATAAGAGTTTTACTTTGACTGCATTTTACCGTCCCTGACACTCACCTCTGCTCAGTGATGCCAGGAGAGAGAGAACAGAGAGTAGACGCTATGCCAGCATCTTTTTAACTGTTTTGAGACCAGCCATCCAGGCTCATCTCTTTCAAGAATCATCCTTAACTATGACAGTGGGCACATCCGAAATAAACCTGTTTCCAAAACTCGTCCATATTAACTGACGGAAAAACGAAACGCAGCACCTCCTCCTCCACACTCTGGCCCTCCCGTCTGCGTGGAACAGGCTGAAGAAGGCTGATGACTCATCTGTGAAGAGGACCTGATGCCACTGCTGAGGAGTCCATCGCAGCCTCTGTCTGGCCCAAGCCAGTCAGGGAGGTGTGAGCAGAGGGGCTCTGAGGTCGCCTTGCTCCAAGTCCAGCAGCATGGAGCCTCACTGGCCTCTCACACGGAGAGAGTGGAGTGTGCCTTTCACTGACCTTTGCCACCTTACCCTTGACAGAGCTGACAGGAGACATCTTGTCTAGGGAGGCCGTGGGCAGTGTTATGCTGGTAGTTGTACTGTTAAAGCCGACAGGATTGAAGAGAATGTCCTTTAGCACAAAACCATGTACTGTATGCTGCAAGTTGTGTACTGCTCCTCAATATGTTGACAAAGGCCTTGAGTCAAGAGGTTTTTTTTTCCATTCCTGCAAGCCAAATCTGCAAGTGCTGATTTTCCAACAGGACGATGCAAGACCACATAGTGCTGGGACAGCAGTGCTTCTGCTTCAGGAATAAATGTTAAGGTCCATTTTTTTCTTCTGACCTAAGTCCAATAGACCACCTGTATTTTGACTCGTGAAGGCCATCAACAGCAGACAACCACAGCCAGCTTTCACAGACTTCCTGCAACTGCAGAGGAGAAGTTGAACCTCCCACACAAGCCTCTCCAGAGACCAATCAGGTCTGTGCCAGGATTGTGTTAGTGTTCATGAAGGTCATACCCGATACCTGCTTTGTCATGTTTTCATTCTCAAAGTGCGTCATGTTTCGTGCTTGACAACGGACTAGTCCTTTGATTTCTGTGCTGTCTGAGGAACCATGAATTTCTTGTCACATTTTCATATTTTCGTCTGAGCTGAGTCTTGTGCTTCTTTTGTGTATCAGTATGCTTTAAGCCAGTTGCTTGGGTACTTGTTCTTATCAGTTAAGTTTGTTCTAGTGTGATAGTTAAAGTGGAATGGAATTTGTTAAAAATAGTTGTTGTGATAGAAACAGCAGTCCTTTTGAAAAACGTTTCTTCTAGTCTTGTGAATGCAGGAAACAGGTGTTCAGTCTTAGCTGTCTCTTCAGTCAGGAAACATATTCATGTGCAGGCCACCATAGGGAATGTCTAAAAGCAGCCATATCACCCTGCAACTCACAACTGGCAACTCCCTGAAGCTCAGCAGGTGTGAGCCTGGTCAGTACCTGGATGGGAGACCTCCTGGGAAAAACTAAGGCTGCTGCTGGAAGAGGTGTTAGTAGGGCCAGCAGGGGGCGCTCACCCTGCGGTCCATGTGGGTCCTAATGCCCCAGTATAGTGACGGGGACACTATACTGTAAACAGGCGCCGTCCTTCAGAGGAGATGTAAAACCGAGGTCCTGACTCTCTGTGGTCATTAAAAATCCCAGGGCGTTTCTCGAAAAGAGTAGGGGTGTAACCCCGGCATCCTGGCCAAATTTCCCATTGGCCCTTACCAATCATGGCCTCCTAATAATCCCCATCTATGAATTGGCTTCATTACTCTGCTCTCCTCCCCACTGATAGCTGATGTGTGGTGAGCGTACCGTGGCATCATCCAGGTGGGGCTGCACATTGGTGGTGGTGGAGGGGAGTCCCCATTACCTGTAACATGCTTTGAGTGGAGTGTCCAGAAAAGTGTAAGCAATTATTATTATTATTATTATTATAAAAGCCAGCAAGGAATGTTTTATGTTGAGGATCACCATATAATCATTTCTATGTTTGGATTAATTAAGGCTTAATTGTTCACTTAAATGGGTGGACTGGTGGTTAGCATTGCGGCTTTGCATCACTGGGGCCCTGGGTTCATTTATGCTAATTCTGCAAAGGACTATCTTTCTGGAATGTGTGTGTTCCCCTAGTGTTCACATGGGTTTCCTCCAGGTGCTCTGGTTTCCTCCTACAGTCCAAAGGCAAATTAGTAGGTTAATTGGCTTCTGGGAAATCAGACCCTGGCATTAATGTGTGCATGTTCGTGTCTGTGTCTGCCCTGCGATGGATTGGCATCTTGTCCAGGGCGTGTTCCTGTCTTGTGCCCATTGCTTGGCATACCCGAATACTGAATAAAGCAATGGGAAAATGGATGGATATTCATTAAACATTTGTATTTTCTTTTCCAATGTTTCTACCTTTTTATGAGGGAGATTTTTGTGAAGCACCACAGCTTGTCACCATCAGCAACATCTGGGCTTATACAGTTATGAGACTGGCTAATAAACTCTGAAACAAGAAATGCCTCTTAGCTCTCGGGCTGACACAAACACTATAAAAGGGACACTTTATTAAAAATAGAAATGCACGGCACTGAACAGGTTTGCACTCATTCTGAACAAGTAATGTATACACGTTAAAATATACAATACGTCAAAGAAGAGATGCCTAGATGTATTTTTAGGAGACATTCTATTGCAAAATATTGTTAACAGTCTGTCAAGAGCCTAGCAAGAGCATGGATTATGATAAAGTGTAACTGCCTGCTTTTTTTCTAAATGTCTTACTTAGTTTTAATCCAACTGTACCTCAAGAAAATTTGCAATGATCCTCATTTTAACAGTTGGTCACACTACAAACACTACGGACAGTAACAAAAGATTTTCAATCTGTCATGTTGTTCACTAAATTATTATTATTATTTACACATGCTGGAAAAAAGTAATTATTTGTAAGCCTGAAGAACAGCAATAAACAGATGATCAAAAGGTAATTAAGTACCAAAATACCCCCATATAGTATAAACGCTGTACTATACTTGAAAAGCTCTCATAAGATCAAGCTTTCATATTGAGAATAAATCAAATGTTTTCTACTGCAAAGTTTACAAACAACAAGAATGTCATTAATTGAATTTAATCTATACTTTTTATTCAGTAAGTATATGAAGAAGATGAAATGTATATGTATCAGTTACAGGACACTCATGAATTAATACTACTATGTAGCGGTTGAAGTATGTAATAACAAAAATAATAAAGTATTTTGGATGATGTATTTGGAAGAGTAAACTCATTAGAATTAATTCATATACTGTATGGTGCTTTACAAAATCTTTTCATGAATCCTTAAGAAACAAATAGTGTTGTGCAGGGGAACAGTCAGAATATAAGGAAGTTAAACTGGTTTGCATTGTACTAACAAGAAAAAAGTCTGAAATTGAATTTAAAGATTTATTGATAGATTGAGTCTCAGTGACCTTTTTGATTCCTTTCACAGGGTCACAATAAAAAAAACTTTCCTTTAAAGGAACACACTTTTGTTGCTTTGTTTTTCTTAAGCCCTGACGTCAGTAGGGCTTGATAGCACACATAACTTTCCCACTACATAGCTCAGCAATATGTGTCCAAGACAAAATTTATTTACAGTATGTAATCCAACAGCATAGATACAGCGAAACAGTGGTAATTAATAAGCAGTGTAGTATTGAGCTGAAGCTTAATCCTGTGAAGTAATCAGTCTGGTTACTGTGTTCATACTAAATAAAAAACTAGACACAAGGTTTCGTCTGTGAAAACTGTGCCTTGTAGGGTGTAATAATAATTAAAATCAGACCTTTAATATATATTTACAACAGTGAGCTGATTCACGTGGATGATACATACATAAACATTTAGCATGTCTGTAAGTATCCATTAAACATGACTATACCTTTTAGGACGCTAAAGCAGCACTGAGGACAAGCTACTGTCCATGTATACACACTAATTTCACTGTCCTCAACCATTTCAGTTAATATAACAACTTGATCATATTTTCCTTTTTGATTCATATAATTTTAGAAAATAACCACATGGATTTAAGCTTTATGGTTGTTTGAATTTCTATCATGTCATCATGCTGCACATGAACATATTCATGTTGTTTCGTGGTCTATTCAGCAGTTTTTATTTAATCATGTATCTGTTTTCAGCACCCCGAGGATAGCTTTGGAAATTGTTACAGCTGGCATAATCTTTGCCACTGTCTCTTCAAACACTGTCAACTATTAGGATCATCAAGAGCAAAATTAAACGAATCAATCAATAAAACTTCTTGCAAGTTTCTATTTCAGCACCTCAGGTGCAGCTTAGTCCACAAAAAAATGAAGATTTCAGTCCATTCAGACACTTGTGTAAAAATCACACTGTGTAAATGATTTTGACATCTTGATTTTTCCTGGATTGCTTTTTCTTGGAATTTCCTGTTCTGTTGATGCTTGTTACGAAACGTTCTTTCAGGACCCCATGCAGACGACACAATCCGGAAGGGAGTGAACACACACAGGAAGGAGACGAGGAACTGGGCTGGTAGGGGAACCGGGGGGGGGGCGTGACAAAGGTGTTCTGGGGGGCGTG
Organism: Atractosteus spatula; assembly: GCF_055471065.1. Lineage (NCBI taxonomy): Eukaryota > Metazoa > Chordata > Actinopteri > Semionotiformes > Lepisosteidae > Atractosteus > Atractosteus spatula. Next base: position 22,178,901 of record NC_142711.1, on the reverse strand, counting down.
GTCCAGGCGAACAGTCCAAAAGGGAGTCCAAAGGGAAATCCAGTGCAGGCGAAGACCCAGAGCAGGGTGATAAATCCAAGACGAACAAAACAAAGTTAAAATGCCACCAGAAGCAAGAGAGAGGGCCATTGGCATGCTGCAGGCAGGTATGTCATGTGCCAGTATTGCCAGACACTATGGAGTAAGCCACTCCACTGTGTCCCGACTTCAGAGAAGGTTTCAGCAAACCGAGAGGTCAAATTACCATCCAAGATCCGGTCGCCCTCGAGTGACCACGCCAGAGCAGGACCGACACATCATTTCAGATCTGCCACTCGTACTGCTGCTGAAACAGCCAGCAGACACAATGCCTGCATCAGTGACAGAACAGTGAGAGTTCATGCTGCTGGCCTTAGAGCAAGGCAACCTGTCAGAGGCCCTCTGCTCACACCTCCTAGACATCACACCCAACTGGCTTGGGCCAGACAAAGACTGTGATGGACTTGTCAGCAATGGCATCAGGTCCTCTTCACGGATGAGCCACTTTTCAGTCTGTTCCATGCAGACGGGAGGGCCAGAGTGTGGAGGATGAGGTGTTGCATTTCTTTTTTCCATCAGTATATATTTCTCTGTTCTTAATTATCTGTACTGCACAGTTTGAGTAAGCTACAGAGCCAGCATCTGAAATTCTTATTTTTCCAAGGTATGTTTTATACAAGTGTAATATTGTGAAATGCCAATGTGTCTCCAATGTCAAGAGAACACAAGCTACTATTCAAAAACTGCTCAGAGCAATAAACTTTAATAATCTTTTAAAAGCTTCTTCAACCTTCACTAGTAGAATTCAGGTGGAGCTAAAGCTGTCTCATCAGACTATACTAATAGAATTAGAAGATAGCAGCTAGAGGTACTTCATCAGACCACACCAATGGAATTCAGCTGTACTGTAGCTGCTTCATCTGACAGCACAGTTAGAATTTGACAGAATTAAGGTAAGGTAAATAAACACAGCCTAGGTATTCAAGAACAGTTAACCTGGGCAACAAATGAACCACAGATGACAAAAACAAAATATGTAAACCACATGTAATATTACAAAAATGACATAACCAGATGTGGAATCATCATTATCATCAGCATAAAATACGAGAAAAGTTCTGGTTTGTTGCTACTGATTACTTTTTAATGTTTTGCAACATGTGAAGTTGTGTTTGTAATGAGAAGAAAGGGATTCATTTGTGATGACATGCAAATCCTGATGACTTTGTGCCAGTTGTAAATAAGCAATGGAGACAATATACAGTAGTCTAGAAGGGTCATACTTTTTGTGTGACAATCCAAGTAGTTCTAAAAATTATCATAATGTGTTTTGAAGCATGCAATTGATTTCCACCCATATTATATCACTATTAAAGTGTTCACAAAAGATAATGTTATTTGCTTGAAGATAATTCCATGCTTCTATGATGTCCTGAGAGCTTGAAGTAAAAGTGTTAGGAAATACATCTGTATTGTATTACAAAAGCACAAAGAAATGGGTTATAGGGGAGGAACAGAGGAATGAGACTGAGAGCAGCAATTCAAAAGTATGTGCAGAACAAATAAAAAGTTTAGTCCACATGGATGAGTAGAAAGAAGAAACACGACATTTCAGCAGTTGAGCCTTCTTCAACCTTCTTCACACATGAAGAAGGTGAAACATGAAGACGAACCATTGTTTCGTCTGAATTAGTTCACTAACTAGAACTGAATCGAGATCACTGACATAGTTGAGAAAAACTGGGGCTCCAAATACTGATCCCTGAGGTACTCCAATTGGGGCATTTACCAATTAGCTCTTATCTTTGTTTCCTGCCTATTTACCAGTTCTTATTCCAAGTAATAATAATTATAATTGCTTACACTTATATAGCGCTTTTCTGGACACTACACTCAAAGCGCTTTACAGGTAATGGGGACTCCCCTCCACCACTGTGCAATGTGCAGCATCCGCTTGGATGATGCAACAGCAGCCATACTCGCCAGAATGCTCACCACACATCAGCTATCAGTGGAGAGCAGAGTGATGAAGCCAGTTCATAGATGGGGATTATTAGGAGGCCATGATTGGTATGGGCCAATGGGAAATTTGGCCAGGACGCCGAGGTTACACCCCTACTCTTTTCGAGAAACGGCCTGGGATTTTTAATGACCACAGAGAGTCAGGACCTCAGTTTTACATCTCATCTGAAGGACGGCGCCTGTTTACAGTATAGTGTCCCCGTCGTGGTTGCTATATAACAATTATGTGCGCGGCAGAAGTAGGAAAAACAAAGATATCAACATCAAATATCTCATTTTGAAGGAAACGGTGAAGAGAGATTTTTAAGATATGAATTGCAATTGAAACTTAAGATAAAGAATCACAACATTTCTAGAATGAGAACTGTTATACAAGTAGGTCAAAATGGGTTTATTCCACGCTGAAAAGAGAAGAAACACAACAAAACACAGCAAAAGGTAAAAGGTATCACAATTTGTGACACTGTTTTGACTTACAAGAGTAAGAGTAAAACATATTGTAACCAGAATAAATGAATATGGTTTTGGAGTCTTTTTTTTCTCTTTATGGCAGAATTGCTGCTTGCTAACATGATCATATAAGATTTCAAAAGCGAAGCAAGGTTGGGTTTGCTCAGAATTAGGATGGAAAACGACCTCTAGGGAACAAAAGGACATTGATAGCCCGGTGGGCAGTTCTGTTCCTTGAGCAACAGAATTTCCGATCCAATGCTTCCGTTTGGCCACTGTGCTGAAGGAAGTACCATCCTTTGGGAGGGATGTTAAACTGAGCTCCTGGCTTCTTGATCATTAAAGATCAAATAGCACACTGAGTGAGACTTCTTCATCAGCTGTGTAGTGGGACTGCTGACACATAATGGCTGCCAAGAGTCAACATGAGCACTACACTGCAGTGGTGGATGAAACTGTTACCCTCATATATGTAAACATACTCTTTTGGGATAAAACACATACAAACGTAAGGAGTTCTTATTAGAAAACGTGTTTGCTCTTGATTTACAACACAACCTATATTTCCAAGAATATTAAGAAGTGCAAGATTTGTATACAGCATGGTGTGTCATGTTCCGATTGATCACTTTCACTGTTGCTTTATCTTTTATTTGTTGCTTTATTGGTTTGGAGGAACACGAAAATACGCAAAAAATACACAATGCAGAGTGATTACAAAAAGAAGTTAACATAATACAATAACAGATACAACACTAGGTACAGCAATTTATACTGTAACCGGGTAGTGAATCTATTATTTTCACTTCATATTATCAATCAGAATCATATCATAATGATGTAAGAGCAAACTGAGCTGAGGTTATGCGCATTTACGGCTACAATGAAATGCAGAATTTTGGCTGTTACATACGCGTACCCAGATTTCCGAGTTTTCCCAAGGACAACCTAGCAGAGCTTATAGCGAATTGTTAACAGCCCGACCTTATCCTAAGATGACGTGTCGTTATTTCCTGTGGGGGCGGGTCGAAATACAGAGGATGGCCTCCTCTCTTTCTTGTAATCGTGGGGAAGGGTTAGTACGGCTTTAAGGTCATTTTTCATCGTGTGGGGATTTTGTAACTTTTTAAAAAAATACAGTTCTCTTAATCATCAATTCGTGTTGTTGGGCGTAGGTAAAGAGTCTTTTCGTCTAAAGGGTGTAAAATGGAATAAGAAGGCAAAGGGGACACATTTTTTGTTTGTTTGAGAAAAGTAGTGAACTAAAGCTTGTTTTTTTTGTAGTAAAGGGGAGAGATCAGCTGGATATTTTTGAAAGAAGTGCGAAGGACCATCGATTCCACATATGCTGCATTAGAAACGAATGGTTTAGGTTCGTTCAATGCGTTTTAAGGTAAGGAGGTGTCAATGTCTGCTTAAAGTGCTTGTATGGATAAGAGTTTTCGTCTTGTGAACTCGTAAGCTAATGATGCATACCTGGTGTGTTATATACATATTTGCCGTGTGGATGAAAATGTCATGGTGTGGGTTTTATGCTGGGCTTTGTGTTGAACTCGGGCGCATGTCCGCACATCTTCTTGCCCTGAAGTCCTGGAATGTGATTTGGATATTTTTGGGTGGGGGTGGGCGGGTGAAGAGCAGTAAACACCGATTCTGCGGTGGTTAAAAGTAATGTGGGATAAAACTGTGCCGTTAGTGCAATATTGTAGCTTTCCCCCCTGTGTTGTAGCGACTCTCGGTGTGGGGTGAGTACATCCGCTATCCGGTATCGGTGAGGCGCCGGCCCGGGCCCGCATTCCCGACGGAGAACAGCAGGGAGAGACCAAGTCTTTCTTCGGGAGCCGATCCTCGGATAACGCCAAAAAAAGACGACAGACTGGCTTGTCGCCTCGATTCACTTCATATTTTTAAACACCATCAAGTGTTTTCCCGCGAAGTATACGAATGAAAGATTCTGACCTGCCCTGCAGTAATTAATCGCCGAGGGAAACCGGGATGTGTGTTTTACAGTTGCCCCTATGGACAGGGTTTTCTTTTTTCCCCTCAAACTTTTGAAATGTCCTTTTACAGGCGTTGCTTGTTTCCCCCTCTTTTTGCTAATACATCTCGAATTATGAAGTGTTTGAAATGCAGCGTTTTACTACGTTTTTACGCGTTTTTTCTAAAAGTAATAGCCTCTGGCTACAGCTAATTTAGGGAGTGCCTCGTTAGCCAGCAACAGTGCTCCGATTGAGGTTTAAGCTAAGCTCTGCGGCTATTTTTTTTAAACCTCTTGTTTAGGCGATGCCAGGCGGCTGTGAGAGCACAAAGGAGATGGCGCGTCCGGACAGCCCAAGGAGCAGGCTCTCGAGTTATTCTTGGCACTTAAAACACTGACAAATAAGGCGAGCTGACTGTTTGGGGGGAAAAACACTCTCGGGAACGTACCCGTTAAGGATACTCGAACGTGGCATTTTCGGTTTTTAATTTTAAGGGAACGTTAGACGGAGAGGCTGGCTTTTTGTATCCCACGTTTAACTCGACGCTCGGAATTTTCTGCCTTAAAAAAAGCAGAAACGCTCGCCGTAAAAGTAGTTACATCTCACCTTTTTTTTATTTTGGCAGACTGACCTCATTGCGAAAACAAACGCGGTGGTTAGGGAGACATGCGGCTTAGTTAGATCACTTCCTTATCTCTGGGGTCTCAGGATCAGGAGTTTCAGTAGCTCTAAACTTCTTACTGTAGTCTTGCTGTATGTAGTACCGGTTTTGCTTCATAGAAGTCTGACCATATGGAGAAAGTGAAAATTGACCACACCACTCGGTTAAGCTTTGTCTTCCTGAAGTTGAGGTGGAATGATCTTTGCCTTATCAGATGTGCAGAATACACATAAACCAAAAATACTTTAGTTATTTTGGTTTACTGTAGAAAACCCTGGAACAATGACTGCCTGGGTCTTTGGCCTTAGAGGTGTAATGTCCATTGTATGTACCCTTCAAAAATGGGTTTTAGTGCTCTTGTTTTTAAATGAACTCGGTATTTAGTTAGGTGTTATAATATGAAATTTATCATGGCACATAGAAACACCTGGTAATCATTTAGGTAGTAGGCCCAAGATCCTCTCACTCCTGACCATAATTTGTTTTGTAATCTGGAAGCCATTTGGCCCCTCTTGCTTGTTCGGTAGTGAGTAGCTAATTTATCTGAGGGTTCTTGATATCGGCTTCAAAAGGCCGACAGAGTAGCTTTTTTAGACTCTCACAAGCCTTGTTGTCTTTGCTGCAACAAGGCCTTTCTCACAGGTTAAATTGTTTTGTTTCTGTCATTGTTTAAATTATATACATAAGCACTGTACACTGTCGGTGTAATTCCCGACAGGATAAACTGCCGCACCGTGGTTAAGGTATTGATGTCTTTTCCCAGCAGTTGGTTGGTTAACCAGCGTACCCGGTGATCACCTCAGGGCTAACATTTTTGGGCGCTGGATGCTTGTGGTTGCAGCCACCACCTGGAGGCGTGAAACTGTGCCAGGCTAGGTGTGCCCCCTTGCTTATTCATTTCCAGAGTACAGTGTAGCTCAAGGGCATGTTACTCTATATGTTGCAATAAGGCACATCTGTAAATGATTAGCAGAACTGTGAGCTACAAGCATTTATCAAGTGTCTGCAGTGCTATTTCCGAATATAAATATTGTCTCCATGTGGTTATCTTCCTCAGGAGAACATAAAGAATTCATATGCTGTAGGAACAGTCATTTTCCGTAATACATTTTTTGTCCTCTGCGTCCAGACTGGCATTTAGTCATATCCTAGTCAGCCTTGTTTACTGTAGGAGTGAAAAATTGAATTTATTTCCTCTTTAATGTTTATTATATATTTTTTCGGTTGACTTCTTTAACTGAAACTATTAAAAGCCAGTCTTCTGTTTTGCCGTTTTTGACCCAATATCTTGAAGGGCATTGGTTGTCGTGAGACAGACTTTTCATAGTGCCTTTAACACAGTGAAGAAAGCAGACATTTCTTATGTTTATCTTTTGATTAGAGAGAAGGATTTAGGGGACTATGAAAGGTTATGATTTCTGTAGTAACAAATGGGATGGCATGTGATCATTTGCAACCAAATGATGAAACTGAAAAAGAAAGTGAGTCGTACAATTTATGGAGTTACAAGACAGTCCCCAGGGGATTTGTGTGGGTTTAGACAGCACAATAAATCTAGCTTCTGTCCTCATCCTAGCTGTGGTTATCAATTTCTTTTCAGGGATTTCTGTAGTTCTTGTCTGGGCCTTTAATCTAATCTAGTTCTCCTTTCAGACTGATACCACTGTCTAAGTGAATCAAGGCCTCTGAAACGCAACGCACTAGACAAGGGCAGTATCAAAAAAGGTTTCAGACGAATCGGTGTGAATAATTGATCATTCATTACATGACATTGGGCAGAAATGGCTTTATTGAAATAAAAGAACGTGTTCATAAAAATTAACACATCATAAAATGTCTTTAATTTCTCTCCTTCCTGCCCAGACACCTTTCTTTTAGCAGGAAAGATTAGTGTATCGTTTTCAGGATAATCTGATCAGTCTGAGCTAGATATTTGTTCCCCTTTGTTCTTTCATTATAGGCAACATTTTTCCCCTCATAATAATTTCTCTGATCAGCTGCTATTGATGTAAAATGGTCTTTTCTGGCCAAGGATTTTATTGACATCAGAAGCATTGGTAATGGATAAAGCACTCTTCTGAAATCCATCCACTGCTATTTTTTTTCCATTTCAAGGGGTGTTTTTGTCCTTCTTGTAAGAAAATCTAGATCCCGTCCTGTGTTGCTGAGAGGGGCGTCTGTATGTCAGTGGCTGTATGTTAATTAAAGGAATTGATGCGCGATGCTGCTTGCTGGGTGCTGTAGACCTCGAGCCTTGTGAGTCACTGGCAGCTGAACAGATGAGAACATACATCCAGGATAGGAGCTGGACGGGGGGCTGGGAAAGTCATCTGGTTTATGAACAGTTTCCCAGTCTGCTCAGCCCCCTTCTGTGCCATGTACACACTTGCCTAGTTTGGTTTGTCTGTCTTAGTGCGTGTGCGTGCATGTGTACACAAGAAGGCTGCACTTTTAGCCCTTTTGGACCAAACGGATCTCAGCTGAAGTGTGTTGATATAGGAGAAAAGGGCTGTGCCCCTTAAACGGTAGTGGTGCTGTGCCTTATAGCTGCGTTTTTCTTTGTTTAAATTCAAATTGCCTGTTCCCCCCAGGCAGGTTACTTTACCTTTAGTGATTAAAACAGACTTGAAACATGTTCCAAATTGTCACAGTTTGCTGTAATGCACATCTCTCTGTAAATAAGACCTTTCTCTTGTGCACAGACACATACCCTTATGGGTAATGCTAAACTGTTGCAGCTGAGATCCAGCATGATAGGGAGCATGGATGTGGCTTGTCTGTCCTTTGATATCTTCAGCAGTTTACTGAGCTATTAAGTCTATTAGATTTGAAACCTTGTAAGTATTTAAATTAAAAGCTCCGAGCCATTCTGGATCAGCTAGGTTTATGGGAGCAGCTAAAAGTAAACTCTACGAAAGGGTGATTTGTTAATCCAGAGGTCTTGTTAACTTTTTTACCCATCCTCTTCTAGGAACCCATTGAGTTAAAAACGATAGGAAGGGCGCCTTCACACGCGGAGTGCGTTGCTCACCAGGGACACTGTTACTGGGTGGTTTAACAAGCCTTATTCCAAACTGTAAGGCATCTTACACACAATGTGGTCTCTGCCTGCCATTGTCCCATTATAAACTGGGGGAAATGCAATTTCAACACCTTGCCTGTTGTTAGCGAGAGATAATATACTTTTTTATTAATCCTTTGCATGTTAGTCTTCATTTTTTATACAGTGCCTTGCAAAAGTATTTAGACCCTTTCTCGTGTTGGTGCTATACAGTGTATATGTTGGAGCACTCACCTTGCAGTCTGTGTGGTTCCTAAAGCCTCAATATACTAATGTGTACACTATACTGTAAAAAAAGTGGTACTGTCCTTCGGATGAGATGTAAAACCAAGGTCCTGACTCTCTGTGGTAATTAAAAATTCTATGTCATTTCTCAAGAAGAGTAGAGGTTTTAACCCCTGTGTCCTGGTCAAATCACCCCCTGGGCCTTTATCATGGCCTCCTAATAATCCCCATCTAGAAAATGGCTCCATCACTCTGTTCTCCTCCCCCACCGATAGCTGGTTTGTGGTGAGCGTATTAGCGCACTTTGGCTGCTGTTCCATCATCCAGGTAGATGCTGCACATTGGTGGTGATGGAGGAGAGTCCCCATTACCTGTAAAGTTCTTTGAGTGGAGTGTCCAAAAAGCGCCATATAAGTGTAAGTTTGCTACTTTGTAGTAGCCATTGATATTTGTTATATACACAACCTACTCCACATGTTCAAAGCAAAAAGAAAGATGGGCAAGTCCTGATTGCAATATTTTTTAAATCTTTTGCTGTGGCAAACCAAAATTGATGTGCATGAAATTGCTTTAATGAGCCATACAGTTAGCTGAGCAGCCTCTGTTTGTGTGCCAGGATAGTGGTTCACATGACTGCAGAATGAATCCACCTCCTTCTGTATGATCCCTCAGGCAAGTAGTGAATTTAAATACTCAACCACGCAGACCCCAGGACCTTTCAAAATATCTCGGGGGCAGAGCTGTATAAAAGCAAAGATCAGTAGAAGATGTTAAAACATTTCAAAGACCCTGTGTCTTTGAGCATGGTGAAGTCGATCATTAAGAAGCAGAAGGCACCCAGACAGTGTATAGATCAGGCTGCCCTTCCAAAATGGTGAAGGCCCTAGGCAGCTGTGAAAGAGAAACGAAGTTCAGAAGTCAAGATGGGAGAAAATGTACATCAATTAGTAATATCCCAGTCACACCACAAAGGGTAGTGTATGGAACCGAGAAATCTTCTCATCTTGTATCCCACACAGGGCTTAAAACAAAGCACCTAAGTGGTATTGCAAACATGTGGCAAAAGGTTTTGTGGTCAGGCGAGATAAAACCTGAGGATTTTGATCTAAACACAAAGCGTTACATCTGACTCATTCCCAACAGTACATCACTCATTCAGCCCCATCTTAATGTGTGGTGGTGGCAGCATTATGTTATACCAGTTCAAGTGGGGAGCTGCGTCAGCATGCGTAGGCTGCAAAGGAACAAGTAAAGGTTTATTCCATGCTGAAAAGAGGAGAAAGGAAATAGCGTCTTGGGTCTCGCACTCGAAGAAGGCCCCACAGCCGAAAAGTTTTCCTTTCTTCTCTTTTCAGCATGGAATAAACCTATTACTTGTTCCATTTTGTTATACTTCTGTTTCTCATTCGTGGGGACTGGGAAGCTTAATGAGAACATAGATGGAGCAAAGTACTTGCAGATCTTAAAGGAAAATCTGCTTCACTTCTAAAGCAGGGTTAAAACTTCATCTTTCAGCATGACTGAAAAGTTACACTGAAGTGGTCTAAGAATAATCAAGCGAATGTCCTTGAATAGCCCAAAGTGCTGACTTGAATCCTTTTGAGAATCTATGGAAAGATTTGAAAGCTGCTATCCAGAAGAAATCCCCACGCAACTTGAGAGAGCTTGAGCGCATCTGCAAAGAAGAATAGGCAAAACTAGAACAACATGGTGTGTAAAGTTAGTAGAGATGTACTAGATACATGGCTGTAATCTGGCTGCCAAAACATGCTTCCAGCAAATTGAGTTGAATTTCTTACAATGGGACACCACAGTTGGAGTAATTTAGCAGGCTCTAAATCTGTACATAGGTTTGAAGATGGCTCCAGATCTTACTGAAATGCTCCTTTACACATTTAACACTCTGTAGGAACTATAGATTAGTTGACTGTAATGCTAGAGGTTATTATTCAGGAAACTCTGGTCCTGCTCTAAGGTTGGATAGGTTGTCATGATAATTTAAAATCTGGTATTAAATCACATGATCTGTTGAGGAATTTGCCGGGCGTCTTAATACTATATTAAGAAAGTGTCAGTTTTTCTGATTGCGGAAAAGCTCTCTATTTCTTTTCACCCTTGTGTTACAGGTTGGATGAAAAAAGCAAGGTTAATAGTTTCTCCTTAGCAGCCCATTTTAAAACCCAATTTTTTGCTTTTCTGTATTTGTATTTGGGCAGTCCCGATCCAAGAGTTTTAAAAAAGTAATACTTTCCTTTTTATTGGAGAAGCTATTTTCTTCTACAGCCTTGGTGACTTCACAGATGTCGGCTTCCATCATAAACTGACTTCTGTGGAAATGCGGAAAAGGATTAATGATTTACAGCGAAAATGCAAATTGAGACTCATCTGTTTTCACATTTAACATAGAAATGTGATCAAATGTCTTTGGTTAATTAACTTTAAATCTGCAAAAATTGAGATGAGATCATGATAAAGCACAGTTTTATCCTGCAAATAGTCGGTGCTTTATTTTTTGATGGGCTGTATCAATTTGATATAGGCCTATGCAGCTAGTTCCAGGGCCTTATAGAGCATTCGTGCACAAGACTGATCTTTATTGCTTTCAAAGTGACAGATGAAGCTGTGCTCTCCCTCAACAGGAGGCCATACTAGGAAGAGAAAAACGCAAGTTAGAATTGTTTATTGTAGACTGCTGAGGAAGCAGCTGGTGTATCACAGCAGGACCAGAGCGTCCAGCAGGATTTAGCACAGAAGCTTCCAAACGAAACAGGGAAGAATCTCTTTCTGCTGCCAAGACAGGCACAACAGTTCTTACAAAAACCTGGCAATAAGTCCAACAGAAGATGGAGGACTCTAAATTAGTCTGTTTATTATTACCTGACCATATACTTTATAAAACCCCTAATGTGTCAAAACCCAGTGGATGAACACTTTATACTGTATCTTTTTTCAGATTGGAAATGCAAAGCCCTCTTGTCGATGAGAGGGCATTTGTACCATTTTACCTGCAGTGCCTACATGGGGGCTGTGGTGCCTTTTATGGAGTCACTTCTGAACCTTCAATGATTCAAATTGTTCTTGGTGCAGGAATAATAAATCAGTTTTGTGTCTGTAAAATGTCTCTCAGTGAAAGTTGTGATAGATTTTTCAAAAAATGAGGAGCTCTGTGTATTCATGTAATTGAAGGAGATAAGCACACTGACTAAAAGCCAGAGTAGCACTAAAGTACGATTGTAATGAGAGGTCTGTAGGCAAGTATTAAAAATCATGACGGACGTCGAGTCTCTAATGGATTCGGGCAGGGCTCTTGGCAGATATAAAGCAAACGAGAGCTGTATCACCTGAATCAGCAGACTAAGAGTTAGACTGGACCCATGCGTTGAGTCTTATTGAGGGAGAATCTGCATGTCTGGTTTTGTGGCTTCCGAAAAGCAACAATGTTTTATTTTGGTTAACTCGGTGATGGCTCTTAGGTTTCATTTTTAACATTTCTAGTCTGTAGTAGTTCAGCTAACCACATTGGCGCTTAGACAAAACATTTGGCACGAGGTGTCTGAAAAATACTTCTATTTATAGAAAATTCTTCCAGTGATGACTTTGGTTCACTGTCGGCTCCATTTGGTGTCCATTTGCTTTGCTGTTTACCAAAATGCAATTGGAATTGCATGAATCAGGTAAATTAGTCTGTTGATGTGAAAGCCAGAAAGGATGGTAAATGCATCAGAAGAGGATTTACAAAGAGCATCTCAAACCCGTGACTGATCTGTCATTAAAGAGCGGCCAAGAGAATTGCTGTCCAGCAAAATCAAATTTCTGAGTTAGGATTGCAGACGTCGTTGCAGAGCTGGGATAATAAACTTCTATAAATGATTGCGATTATTTTTATGCATTGCATTTTTGGTGTTGGGGCATTTTTCATTAATGCACACGGTTCTCATTGAAGCCTTTCAGAAAGTTATCCTCTGTGCACATTTGCTATTTAACGATTGTACAAATGAGATAACATTTAAACATTAATACGTCTTTATTGTATTTAATTCCAGCGTACCAGTTTTCAAGTGGCTCTTTTTGTTTTGAAAGATTTACACCGCAAGATCAACTTACTGAATGTTAAACAGTTTTTACTAACCGCTTTCAATCTACAGCTTGTAGAAAAGTTGCTTTTTCTTTAGTTTTTGTGGGATAGATGTGGTGCTTATCTTCATTAATGTCTTTTCTAAAACATGCAAGCTTCCATGCAGTAATAGGGTCGCACATCCATCTTCAGAAAGCAGCTTTATCCTGGTAAAGTTGCAGCATCCTGCAGTCTAGCCAGAAAGTCCAGGGTGGGACCTCACTCTGGTTGGGGCACCAGTGCTCTGGAACGCCTTTCAGCAATTTGGCTATCTTTGGCAGCTTCCTTGATTTAGTTCAATTTCAAGTTTATTGTCATTATACTCATATACAGGTATATGGTATAACGAAATGCTATTTAGCTAGCTCTCAGACGATACGTAGTACAAAAAAACAACAACAAGAACAATACAATTGTATGATAAAAGAAAGACAGAGACAACAGGCAATGTGCAAAACAACAAAAGGTAACAGGTAATGTGCAAAACAACACTAGATATGCAAAAACATACATCAACAGAATGAAATAAAGGATAGAAAAATATGGGGAGTGAGCTTTTTGACATGTGAGGTAGTCACATTTAACAAACTTAAAAAAAAAATTTGTGAGTGTCGGTATTGCCACCTTGCATCCTGTCCCGTCAGAACACAGAAGCTAAGCAAGGCCAGGTCTGGTCAGTAGTGGACGTCTAAAGAAAGTCAGGTTGCTGTTGTAAGTGGTGGTGTTGGGCTTTGCTCTCTAGACAAGAATTTCTAAACCATTGTCGCAGTATGGTGACTGGGAAGTGGTGCTTTGCAAGTTGTGAGGTTTACTGATACCAAGCCTTTTCATGTGTTTTAGCATTTGTCCCTTTGACAGTTAATACAGTTGTATGTTCACTTTTACAGTTTTGTAAATGTATTGACAGTCACATGAGCGTATCATGGAAAGAAACAGAACTGCAGTATTAACTATTGCAATTATGGTATATTGGTTTTGCAGAGAGAGTATGTTAAAGGGCCTTCAACAAAGAACACACCGTAATATAAATCACAATCTCAATCTCACAGTCTCAATCACAAAAGTTAATATATGAACATTTTAAGAAACATTTTCAAAATGTCAGTAGCAAATCTTGTATTATAGTTGTTCAGATGGATAGAGTCATGAATACATTGCTTTATCTACATAATAACCAGTTCTAGAGAAGAAACTGAACTATATTAAGAGATGTTTCTAATTAGCCTACATCTGCTTGATGGCAAATACTAATTATTCCCTTCTGATTTTAAAAAAAGGCATAGGTTTATTCAAGTAACCTGCATCAGGCCCAGGTGTGCACATTATAAGATAACCACCTAATGAAAAAAGATTTATGTTTTTGTATTTTTAAAAACAGCCTGCAGATATTAATTTTAACTTTAAAAAAAATCCAGATTCGCCTCGTCAGTGCTTGGATGGGACACCCCCAGGAAAGACCAGGTTTCTTCTGCAGGCGGTGTCAGTAACTGGGAACAAGGCATTAAACTGTGATTATTACTACTTGGTCATTGGCGAGCACATGGCAGTGTGCATAAATGAAGGGATGGTAATCTTGATCCTAAGATAATTAATGAAGAAATAATTAGTAATGCCAAGATGAGTACACCCTTAAGGAGACCAAAGTCCCCATTGATCTTGTGATACTCGTTAACCTAACCGAGTGTGGAGAGTACGGTTTTATATAGTGGGTAGTGCCTTGTATCTTGTGCGTTCTGAAATGTGGAAAAGTAATAGATTACTGTAATTAAAGTTAATAATTGGTGTTTGTTGAATTTAAATAGCACGCTTCTGAAAGAAGCTGGTGCTTAATTTGTACTCCTGCTATTACATATGATTAAGTTGCTAGAACAAAGAAAATGTTCAGTAAAACAAAAATTAGCCATGGAAAATAATTGGGGTAATGTAAAAAAATTCCACCTCTCCGACAAGCAATTGATACAACCAATGATAGATGAAGCTCAACGTTTTAATAAATGGATATTGTGGATATTATATAGGAAAAAGGGTATTCAGATTAGCTCTTTAAAAAACATGTACGTCTCAAAGTTAAATGTAAATAAAACACTTTTTTTTCAGTTTTCAGTAACATAAACTCGTAAACAAAAATTGGTGTATTTTTTCGTCTCAACCCTTCTGATCAATACTTTTGAAAAAGCCCCACTTCTTTTTTTTATTGTATAATAAGCTCGTTCAAATATGTTTTAAGGAAAAGTCAAAGTTTGGACCGACCATATTAAGTCCAGTACACCAGGAATATAAATGCAGCGACTGCTCATTTTAAAACCATGATTGCTGTTCTGGAGTTGGTTCAGAGAGGAGCTGCTACAGTAGCTGCATCCCTGGGCTGAAAAGTGTTCTGTAATGGTATGGTAAAAGGAATGGGTAGTTTTAAACTTGAACAGAAGAAACATGATTAGATATTTCTAAATCCTCAAAGGCATGGTCAAAATCAGTCCTGTGATCTCCCGAATCAGCTGTGAAACAAAACCCAGAGGATTCAAGTGGAACAAGTATGGAACAAGGTACCTAGCCATGTTTTTTTTAACCGAAATTCTGACTTCCTTTAATAAACGACTGAGGTTCAGTTAGCTGCTGAACTAAAAACATGATGGGCTCCTCTTGTTGACAGCCATTCTTACTGGAAGTTCTAACAGGAGATGAGAACTACTTGATCATCCATTCACTGATAAGTGCTTGATAGAGTGATCATTAGATGCATTGATGTAAAGAATGTTATTTGCATCAGTTGTCCTTATGGAATGTCTTGTGGAGACAACTGCTTGCACACTTAAAGGATTAGTGGAGACAAATTGTAGCTGGGGAAGTAATGAGATTGCCCAGTTGCTGTACTTTTTAATGATCAGCATTGTGACATTACCACACTGAGATTTTATGGAGTTAACAAATGAAAAGAAGCATTTGCAATACTGAGGTATACTGGTATCGATTCCGTTATGGTTTAAGTTTTTTTTAGAGTAATTTTGGAATGATAATTAAGCATTAAGTCTTATATTAGAGATTTTCTACCAGTATGGATTATACTGTAAGTAGAAGTGTTCTGTTGTCCTGTTGAGCTATTTATTGTTGTTTTTTTAAGTTGTTTTTACTGCAGTAATATCTGCAGTGCTCTACATTTGAAATTGTCCTCCTTTTCAGAAAATGCAGTGTTTTTTTGTTGGAGATGTAATATTTTTATAGCCAGTTGATTGAGTACTGTGGCTGGTCCACATACTTTGCGAATATCCGTTTGTGATTAATTAGTAATGTTGTGTTAGGGGGTCTAAGTAAAAAGGAGGCTTGTCAGTTCAGTGCTCTGGTTATGCACTTTGACCAAACATCAGATTTATTGTTTCGGCGATATTGTGTATTTTTGCCTATTATAGTGCATAGTAATTTCTCACTTTTTCACACTATGATAGATTTGATTTTTGATATAGTTTTGGTTTTTGTAGCTCTTTAGAAAAGCCCTGAGTGTGGCCCTTTTCAGAATGAAACTTTGGTAACAATTGCTTTGGGCTAGGTGGACAAGGTAGCCTCCTTGCATTAGTAACGGTATGTGTCATCCTTAGCGCGGAATATTTTCAGCATTTGCTGTATAGAACCTGGGGGGCAATGAAAAGTATTTTTGAAAAGCACTTCAGTTTTCTAGCGGTAAATGGCGAGCCGTCTTCAGCAGGTACAATCCCCTGTACTCTGTCTTGTTACAAACAGTCCAGCCGCACCCTTCTCTCCCCTCGCAGAGAATTCCTACCACCTGGACCTGCTGTTTTAAATACATGCTGCGCCTTTTCCACGGCATTTTGTCTTTGGCCCAATACAGCTTCAGTCAGACAGCAGACTGATAAACGTTTAGTGTTTTTGCAGGATAGTTCAAGCCATTGGAAAGCATTCAATAGTAAATGTTTCCTGGAAGTAAGAATACAGCAATCCTGACATAACTCGTGGCGATACTGGCTGGCTGAACGTTTTAAATACCACATACGTCATCTGATCGCTTTGTTTTACTTGGGAGCCCAAACGTAGTTCCCATTGAGCACGAAGTCTATAAAAAGAAATGGATAAGCCATTTCTGGGTTGCTGTAATGAGGCATTTAAAATTCCTCAACTCTGTTTTCCCGCGACAGTAAGATGGAACAAATAGGTGGAAGTAGGAAGTACGACTGCTTATTCCATGACAATCTTCCAGTGGTTGGAAAGTTACACTGGTTACTGCCATCTGGAAGTTAACGTACATAAGTGTAGTGAGTGGTCCCATGGCTGCATGCTCACGAAAATGAAAGATCGTTAACAGGGGGCTCCAAACTCGGCAAAAACTCTTCAGGGAGATATTACAGTACATGGAACCTGTGAGCAGTCTTAAATTAGGAAGCTAGATGCACTATTTACTGGCAAATTGACTGGACTGCAATTACTAAGAAAGCTTTAAATACAAGTGAAACCTTTCAATTTACCCCCCCCTTCTCCCTGTTTAAAATGTTGAAGTTAATAAGAATCTTTCACTAGTTTTTCAGGATCTTTGAGATGCCTCTCCCACTTTCAGCCTCCACTGGAAATCCGCATGCTGAAAGAACAGATGTTGACTGAGTGGGGGGTGGGGGGGGGGGGAGCTTATAAGCAACGCATTTTTACCCTAATGCCCTGAGAGATCGCAAGGCTGTTGAGGGGATTGACTTTTTCCTCTGGTCAGGGTAAACGTTCCTGCCAGGCACAATGGGCTTCACTTTCTAGAAAAGGCTGACTGTTTCAGAGGAGAGTCCCCAGTGTTGTCTCTCCCCTTGTCCTGGACTGCTGGCTCCAGGGTCGAGGAGTGTACAGTCGCGCTTGCGGTTCTTTTCTGATGTGCAGTTTGGAGGTTGAGATCTCCAGCTGCTGGAGTAGAACCTGCGGTTTGAAGTGTAAGAAGGTTGCACACTTTGGCATGGGCCTGTATGACATTTATCCCTTAGTGGTTTTATTTAAAAAAAAACAGCAAGAAGCATCCATGCAGGAAATCTACAACACCAGGAGTCTGAAAAAATCCACCAAAATTGTCTGACCCCACTCACCCCACTCGTAACTTGTTTGCCTCCCCCCCCCCCCTCCCCCCCCAACCATATGGTGGAAGGTTCCAGTCGCTCCAGTCGCACACAACAAGACTCCAAAATAGCTTCTTCCCTAGAGCCCCCCACTGGTGACTGGTGATGCCCCCACTCCCTCCCATCTCTCCTCACTTCTTCCTGTACCCACAATGACTGTACTCCTACACCACTACATACACGACAACTGAATGAAATTGTACTTAAAACTGTACTAGTTGTGCTATTTAATCATCGACGTATTTTTGCACTGTTCACTGTATTCCTTTTGCGCTGTTTTTGTCGTTTTTGTATACGTTTCTCAGTGTATTTGCTCAGTTTTTGACAATTGTGCACTGGCACTATGCTGTTGTCTACACTTATTGTTTTCGTATTACTGTCTGTTGTCTTGTCTGCTGTTCTATATATATACTGCACCGGAGAGACTAATGAGAAACACTTTTCACTATACTATGCACCCATGTTAGTATAATGACAAAGTTTCATTGAATTTACCCCTCCATAAGACAGTACAGAAGTGAATTAATGAATTGGCGTGAGAAGGAGAGGCCGGTTGGTAGTGTACCTGCATTTTTAGCTGTGGTGGCTGTTGGCGATTAACTTCTAATTGAACTTTATTCCTTTGTCTGACAAGCGCCTTTAAAAATATGCTGGCTTTGCAGTGCACAGATGATGCCTTCATAGTTAGAACATGAGGTGTTTGGAACGATTCCCAGGTCAATCGCAGCGGACACATTCCCCCCCAGTGCTGTACTGTTCTGACCTCATGGCGTTGCTGCAAATGCAGCTCGGAGATAAGACTGCACAGCAGCCTGAGTCCCTCCACGTCTCGCCGGCTGCAGACCTTTCTAGAAGTCAAAGCAGGTGCTGGATATTTCAAGCTTTTTACCTAACCTTTGTAAATTCTCATATGCACAAGTTAATATTGCTTTCTGCTTTATCCATATAATATATGTAGTAGCTGTGACCCAGTAAAACGTATAGAGTAGAAAACAGCTCTCCAGCTACAATAGGTTTATTCTATGCTGAAAAGAGAAGAAAGAAAACACAAGGTTTTGGCTGTGGAGCCTTCTTCAGGTGTCAACGGCCTACGACCATCAAAGGCTCCATGGCTGAAACGTTTTCTTTCTTCTCTTTTCAGCATGGAATAAACCTGTTACTTGTTCCTTTGCAGCCTACGCATGCTGACGCAGCTCCCCACCTGAACTACTACAGCTCTCCAGCTATTTCCCTCCAAATCAGTTTTTAGATGACTTATTGCAACAAAAACCTATTGTTAATCTCCCTCTGCTTTAAATGAACTTCTTGTCTAATGAGATCATCGATTAGAAGATAAAATGTGCTCCGTCTCTCCCCCACCCCCATCTGCAGTTCTGACACAGTGGGCTGAATGCCCCAGCTGTATAGAAGCAGATGACCCGAGGAGCGGGCGGTTTCCTGTGTGATTAGGAAGCGTTTCCTGACTTCCAGCAGAGGAAGGGATGGCCGGCTCGCCGAGGCGAGGGCGAGGCCTGCTGACTGCGCTTGTAGAAGCTGTACAGCTGAAAATGACTGTGGTGCAATGAAGTCACTTCTTGTACCTTCTTTGAAAAGCGACCCGTTTGCCAAATGTGTGCTTTTCTTCACTCCCCAAGCTCAGTACTTGAAGTGGTATTTCAAAATCAACTGAAGGAGAGCAGTTTTAACTTGTAAATTCCAGGGTTTCAAGAGAAATTTCAAAGTTTTTGAAATGGCTTTTATTATGGCAGTGGCTTGAAAGTACAGAACTATAAAGGCTTGATGGAGTTCATCTTTGAGTAGGTTTTAGGTTACGCTTTGGGCATAAACCGGGAACTACAACTTCACTGGGGCTTAAGCGGTTTTATGTCGTAATTGTCAATGTAAGGCTGTGATTTGGGGAAATGACATTTTTAATGCAATAGCGAAAATATTATCTCCTTGTGTATTAAGATTCTCAAGATTGCATTTATTTTTTAGACAAATGTTTAAAGTTATGCTGTCATGGTAACCATAGGTTTGTAAAAAAAGAAGCTTTGTATTTATGGATTGCGTTTTTTTGTTAACTTTGGTTGCTGCTTATGTATGGCGATAATGTCGTTTTGTAAGTAGTGTTTCTTTGGCATGAAGGCAAACATTTAAAATGTGATTCGTGGAGATTTGCGTCACACTCAGAATGTTTTTGCACAAAACCGCAACCTATTGAAATGAAAACTATAGCTTTAAAATTCATGTATGCCTGTTAACTTGTAGTTTAGAGCAGAAACTGGGACAGCGCCTGTGAATCTAAAAGGTATTGTTTTGTTTCATTAACCCACGTCACTGTTGCCGTGAAGAATTTGCTCAGCCTTTAGATTGTGCTGTGCCCCTAATTTGTGAGTGTTTTCTTGGAGGGTGTAGTACACGTCCAGGTAAATCCGAAAAGCTTGAAATTGCTCTATGACCCTTCTGTTCCAAGAATGGCGTGTTTGAAAGATTATCAGTACAGTATGTGGGTAGCTGGGCTCCTTTCCAAATGGTCTCAATGTATCTTCTGTGTCACCAGAGATATCCCCTCCCCATAACTGCCATTTTGTTTTTGGGTGTTGACCAAAAACGGTTACTGTTTAAGTAGTCACTTAACATGAAATGTGTCTTATAAAAGTGCTTTTGAGAAGCAAATACAAGGTTTTGTGTACGGTGATCTAAAATGGTTTAGCACTGCCATGATGCAGCACTGACAATCTGCTTACAGCCAGTAGCCATATCACTCTGCAACTCACAACTGGCAACCCACTGAAGCTCAGCAGATGTGAGCCTGATCAGTACCTGGATGGGAGACCTCCTGGGAAAAACTAAGGTTGCTGCTGGAAGAGGTGTTAATGGGATCAGCAGGGCCACCCTCACCCTGTGGTCCATGTAGGTCCCAATGCCCCAGTATAGTGACGGGGACACTATACTGTAAACAGACGCCGTCCTTCAGATGAGATGTAAAACCGAGGTCCTGACTCTCTGTGGTCATTAAAAATCCCAGGGCGTTTCTCGAGAAGAGTAGGGGTGTAACCCTGGTGTCCTGGCCAAATTTCCCATTGGCCCTTACTAATCATGGCCTCCTAGTAATCCCCATCTATGAACTGGCTTCATCACTCTGTTCTCCTCCCCACTGATAGTTGATGTATGCACATTGGTGGTGGTGGAGGGGAGTCCCCATTACCTGTAAAGCGCTTTGAGTGGTGTCCAGAAAAGCGCTATATAAGTGTAAGCAATTATTACTATTAATTATATTGAGAGCCGTGCAAGCAGTCTTTATTAGATGGGTACAGAATAACCTAATGGTAGCAGTTTGATTTTAATGTGTTTGACCCCAGTTTGAAATGACCAGATAATTGCTTTTCCCCATTAACTTTATAACCAGCAGTCCTGCTAGCACTTAAGTCAAGAGCACTTTGCTCTTTCGAAGTTCTGTGTGTTTGGGAAACTTTGGATTGGGGAAATGAATGTTAGATTCCTGCTGCTTATTTCTTTTGCATAGTAACACGCTGTTGTTACAAACATGATGTGTTTAAAAGTAAAGGGGGGGATATAACTGACATTTTGGTTCTGTGTTGGATATGGATCTTGCCGAGGAGAAATGCTGGTAATCGTCAGTGTCTCCTGATTCAGAGAGAGCCAGCTAATGTGAGGAACATCACAGAGGCAGGGAGGCACTTGAGCAGTAAGGATATCTTGCTTGCTCTGACCGTTCACAGAGACCTTAATGTTCTCCAGTTTCCGAGCAGCTTGTTCACATCACACTGCAGCCACGCTTCATGCTTTTTTTTTGTTAGAGGGCCATTATGTCATGGCTCTGTGGTTCCTTGTACTCGAGGGCAGATAATGAACTGAGCAGTGATGTGGGCGATGTTCCCAGCCAAGGAGGGGGATGGTAGCAGAGGGCAGTTAGTTATGAGAAGCTGTGGGTGGAACGTCACCCCAGCCGGCTGTGCTGCACTCTTAAACGTCGGGGGGGGAGAGCTTTTAAATTGGTCGTGAAAAAGTAGCCGGCTCTCCAGAAGTGGTTCTGCGAATGCTGAGCGATGTGGTTGTGCTGTACTGAAGCATACCCTCCAACTGCTGACGCGTTACCAAGTTTGAAAATGTAGTGTCAAGGCCATCAAGTTTTAAATTTAAATTTAAAATTGTCTTGCCCCCCCTCCCCCCCCCCCATAAATGGAACAATCAGGTTTTCCAAGTGTGGGGGTTTTGTTGCACAATCTGATTAACATCCACTGTTTTTGGATAATTAGCTCTGCAATTATCTGATACCTTTCCGCCATTTTGAATTCCATTGAATCCAGCAGTCCGAGAAACAATAAAGGTTAAAATGTAAAGAAAGGATACCAAGAACCAAAACGTGTGCCCGGACCAGCTGTGGGTGACCAGCGACTCGGCCTCTCTGCCAACAGTAAACCCCCCCCCCGAAGAAAGCCGGCACCGTCGTTAAGGCGTTGCCTGGCACCCTCTGGGGAGCGAGCACCCCCTCAGCTGAGGTGTTCTCTAGCTGGAAGATGTCCAGGCCATGGATACGAGCTCGTTGCGTGTTCTCCCCTGGTTGAAAGCTGAAGTAAACTGAGTTCAGGATGTGCTGTGTAGCCAAAGGAAACTGGTAATGAAGGGAGTTGGGGTGGCGGGGGGGGGAACTGGGGAATGTGGCTGAGAGGAGGCCGGGTGTTTGCCTCACCAAATATGGCAACAGACGTGCTGCTCTGTGTTCTGGTTTCTGTAACGCAGGGGAGGCCGCATACAGATCGTACAGATTCAGTCTCTTAGGAATGCTGGGCCGCTCAGACCCTTTTTAGTCACGCTCAAGACCGTGCATCATTTCTCTCTCTCTACGTACTGCTGGGCTCGGCAGTCTGTCATTAGTCACAAACTAGTTAATGTACAGAGGAAATTATGACTCCAGCCCCAGCTCCCTGGACTGGGGAACATGAAAAAAAAAGGATTTCCCGTGGTGCGTCAGCATAAACCAGTAATGGAAACGGATTGCTGTCCCGATTACTCAGCTGATAAGAATAAACAATGGTTATTGAAGAAACCTGTTCAGATCTGAGCTGCGACCCTACAGGAATGGGGTGGTGAGAGGCAGCCAAAGGGAAAGCTGATGTAAACGTCCGGAGCGGCAGAACCAATCAGGAAAGGAAGCGAGCAGTGGGTTGAAGGGGGGTTAGAGTTAGAGCAGTGCGAAGTGTAATTTAGCTAGGGTGCTGGGGCTAACACCCGTGCTCTTACAAAAAATGGCACCTCAGTTTAAAGTCTCAGGCAAAGGAGGCCGGCTACTGCACTCCAGTGTTCCCTGTCCTGTTTTTATGGGATTTGTTTTCTTGAGATTACGGAGGTAAGAGGGCCACTTACTGGTCAACCAGTTATTGCAAGAACAGATGTAGTTTTCCTACATCTGCTGTCCCAATATCGAGCAAAGGAACTCAGCCTTGACACCTGGGTTGTACGTCTTTGCTCCAGCTCATGCTTAATGATTGAAGTGGTCTACAGCACGTGTGTTAATGAAGCAAATAAGGATCAGTTCAGTACCTTTAGGAAGGCTTCAAGTTGATGTATTCTGTTAAATTATGCTGACATACGGTAGCTGTATCATGTTCTAGGAGAGCGCTGTTTTTCTTAGTTTGAAAACTACAGTTGATTTATCCATGGCAATTTAAAACAAATTAAAATTACTGCAAGTCCCTGAAAACATTTCCTAGTGGTTTTGCAGTGAATCTTGCTTCATTGATAAATCGCACTTCTAAATATGGTAAAGGAGCAAGTAAAGACAACACAAAAAACTGAACTGGGTCTGCACACTTTTTAAGTTAAAACTTTTAGCAAGCTTCCAAATGGGCTTGCATCATCCAGCTTGTTAATAGCTCGTCGGTCAAGCACTAAAAGAGCTTGTAGGTTAGAGCTGGGGTCTGGCGTGCTTGCACAGTTTTGATCTGATAACTGCTCTTGCCCCACGTGGTGCAGCAGGTAAGATACCAACATCCTTTCTGCCTCTGCCAGAGCACACTTAGAGCTACACTGTAGCCCTTTGTGTGAAAACTAGCCTCCTGGTGCTCTAGGACTTGAAACATCACTTCTGTATCTCATAGACAGCCAGCAACCTTTGTTTATGCCCCTTTGTTTTTGTGTTGTCATGGGAAATAACAGCTCTATCTGTAACAGCTCTGCTGGTTTTGTATACGTTATAAAGAGTTCTTCAACATAGATGCATAATGGGGCTTCAGTGTTCACGGAAGAGCCATCCCTTCTAACTTGAGATATTTAGGCTGGACAAAATTGAAGTACTGTACTTGATCAGAATCAGAACTGGAAACAATTTGTGCTGCTTTTTAACACCCATTGAGTGGTAGTGTAGTGGGGTGTTTTTTTCATCACAGTGACCTCTGCATCTTTAAAAAAAAAAGAACACTACAAGCTTTTGATCAAACCAACAAGTTCATATGAATTTCTGTGAGACTGTGAGAATTTACTGTAAGCTTTTTACATCCTGCATTGTCAGCATTAAAAGCAGTAGGAAGAATCCGGGCCAAGGGACCTAACACAGTAAGACCTCATTCCTTTACAGTAGGTTGAAATTTCCAACTTCCCAACATAATTGCGTATTAGTCTGAACAAGTTTCAGTAGACGTATTTATGTAGGATCCAGGACAAGTGTTAACAAGATAGGCCTCATAAGCATGGTTCTAAGACTCTAAAAATGTTTAGAATAAGCTGATAATTATCGCGGAAATGCAAATCTGATTTTGCTGTTTGAAATATGGGTGCGATAATGCGTTTGTGAAAACATTTAAGTTTGTGGTAGAGCTTAGCAATTTGAGCAAGTCATTTTTCAATACTCTTTTCACCATGTTTTTTTTTTTAATGCTAACAACAGTAAGACTGATCAGACCTTGTCCAGATGTGTAACAGGGATTGCTAACAGGGATGGACCCCTTCTGGTTTTGTTCTTTGGGAATAACACTGTCACTTTAAACACTTAGTATGTCTTGTGTGTTTGACAACATTTCTTGGTTTTCTCCACCTTTTAAAAGTTTGGTTTCTTGTGCTCACAGATGAGGGTATTTAACTTGTGCGAACACCCCTTAGGTTAGGTCCTCCGACATTGTGTGCAGTTTTGCAGGAGGGCACGAGTGCCCCCTTTGACTGGTCACAGTGGGGTGATAGTGCACTCCTGCTATAAATACAGCAAAGTGGGAGGTGGCGTTTCTGTTAGGTGAAAGGCCTTCCTGAGAAGGGAATCGTTCCCTCCCCCCTTAGATTAGCAGCTGGTCAATAAACGGCCTTGTCAGTCAGCAAAGTGCTGTATTCTCCCGCAACACTGAGCCAGATTATCAGGCGCAACTCTGGGTTTAGAGCTGTCCCAGAGGGACTGTGCTCAGAGCACACTGTTGGATAAGTCCAATAAACCGCGTTGGGATAAAGAATGCAACATGGCCGCCTCTCTGTCCCTGTCTTGTGATGCTCTGAGGGTACTCAGAGTAAAGTTATTCTGCATCCTAATATTAATACTTCGTATGCAAAGATTCCAGAGCGGTCAGGTGATGAGATTTTCATCTCAAGTGGTCAGGCATGTATGTGTAATGGACTCTGTCAGGAGTAATGGTTTTCTTTAGGCTGCCCTGGCCACTTTTAGCACGTTGATGCTCCCTGCCTGCTATGGCCTTTAGTCTATTCTGGAATCCATGTGCAGGACAACTGTTTAAACGTCCTTCTGACGCCTGTTACCAAAATCAAGGTAACGCCAGCAGAGTAAACCCAGGCTATTTCGGTGGTTTGGTCTTAATGCACCAACAGAAACGCAATGAGCACAAAGGCAGAAGCGTAACTTGCAGTTTTAGAATTGTTCTGAGGCCTTACTGGAATGTTGTGTTGGAATGAATGCAGTCCAAGTTTGGAGAATGTCAAGGCTTTAGGTTTCTATAACTTATTTACTGTATTGTACAGGGTTGTGATCTAGAGCTGTTGCACTCTCTACTGAATCAGTTTTAAAACTGGGTTATATAAACTGAATGAATGGGAAAGAGAAGTTGTGGGGGGTGTGAGATAAACTTTTCCGGAGGTTCTGAGACTGGTTTCCTTACTGACTTTTTTTAATGACTGTAATGTCTAATTATTGATTTGTTTGCATCCCTAATATTGTTTTCTCTTTGTTTTAGATGGATCTAAAGCTACTTTTTATATCAACGCTAATAGGATGCCTGTGTTACAGCAATGCCCAGCAAGGTAAAGTTTCCATACTAGAGTAATTTGGACCACCAGTGTTTTAGTCTTTTTAGAATATAAATTAGCTCTGTAATAATTATGACTTTATAGGCGGTATAAGATTTTATTTTAGCTGAGCAACACTGAAAAGTGGTAACAGATTTATGAATCAAAGTGTGGTGGTGTGAACCTTCTGTATTGAAATGGTTAGCAAAACAATTACATTGATCTGTACAGTAAATTCAATTCTGAAACGTGTCAGAAAGGTGGCTTTCTGATAGCCGTTTTCCCTGTGCGTGTTAAAATCCCTTAAGGAAAATTGCTGCTGTCATTTGCATAAGAGAGACCATGTGCTGAAATTCGGAAGGACCCAACCACTGTTTCTAGAGCCAGAGAGCTGTTTTGGGATCCCTCAGGGGTGAACCCTAAAACTGAGCCAACAACTGGACTTCCATTTCTTTTTAAACATGGGAATGTTAAGTACTCCCTGAGTGTGTAGTGTTCCTGCCCTTTAAAAAGAATGCTAAAAGTTCATGACAAATTCTCATGTTCCACTTACTTATTACTAATTAATGTATTCATCTTTCTAAAAGCAGGTGGATCTGTCAGTACTTTATCCTTTTGAGCAACTCATTAGTGCTGCAGACTGTTAGGCCTTACCTTGCTGAATGTATTTGGTATGTGATATTATAGCTTCCTTTACTAATGTCCTTATTATCCTTTTTTTTTTTTTAGAGGGAAATGAATGTATAAAGGCCAACGCCAAGTCCTGTGGGGAATGTATTCAAGTTGGAGAGAAATGTGGATGGTGCACCCAGCCCGTAAGTTTCTCAGTGTCACCCATGGCATGGCTGCTTTGGAGTTCCGCGTGTTGCGCGCGTACAGATATAAGGTATCTGGGGTATAACGATGTTATAGCTGCGCCTGCAGCAGAGGTAAACGGCACGGATGTTTTCAGATGCCATGTGTGTGGGTGGCAGCGTGCGGCTTGAGGTGTGAGTAATTAACGCCCTCCATCGCCCCGAAACTCCAGTTCCGAGGCAGATTCAGTCAGACCGGTGTTAACACGCCCAGCCTGTTTTTAACTCATGCTGTCACCGTGATCGATGCCGTTAGTTTTTATAGTGGCTGAAGTTACAATATTTACGTATTTCTGCTAAAGTAGTTTTTAGACGATGTAAAGCAGGATTTTTACTGTCGCATGAGGTTCAGATGGCCCGGTAACTTTCTTTTCTGTTGTGCGTATGATGTGAACAGTACACTCGGAACTCTTCCAGGAGTTCCCTGCAAGTGAAAACTTGCTTTACTTTTTTTCATCCCACCACAGATTGCCTGTGGAAGCCTACAGGCAGCCTCTTGGAAGAGTCGTAGTTGTTGAAATGAATCACCCATGATTGTACTGTACCATCTGTATACCCCATAAAACTGCCACCTTGTTTTCTACAGTCTGTGAACATCATGCCCCTTTGGTACTGTGCTTGCTGCTGGGCACCAGACGTTTCTGTACGGTCTCCCAGGTGTTAGGCACAGTACTACTGTCACAAACAGATCTGCATCAAACATGCAAAGCTTACGCCTGATCTTCCAAAGATCAAATCACTTGGAAGGAGATGACGTATCATTATAAATCTTCCAGGGTGCTAAACGGTTTTTGTTGGCAGTGTGATTTTGGTTTTGTAGTATGTTTTTCTGTGCTATCTGCACTGTGATCAACATGGCAATATATGAAGATTTGTATGAATATTACTCAAAGAGCATTAAGAGAACCAAAAGCCAAGCACTTTTGTCTTTGTGCATAATTGACAAATTTTGTCCCCAGCAATTTCTTTTCCATTACATCTGTGGTACTGGTTTGTCGAAGAATAAATTGCAAAGATCACATTTTCTGTTATTTCTTATGCAATAAAATTGGATGGCCGCCCTTTATAACAACAACTTGCTGTCTGTGAACATTGTGGAATATTTTTTTATACCTAATAAGGAAACATTCTTCTTCGTAGGTGTCAAGATGCTTCATGTAACGTTGGAAAAAAAACTTTCCTTTGGAAACATAGTGCCCGTATTTGGTAGATAAAAGCTCAGAAGGAATGCACTTATTACAAAGCTGAATATCATGCAAACAGTTTGAGAGTCCTTGATTACATTTTTTTTCCTATTAATGGCCCTATATTGCTGAACATAACACTGTACTGTAAAATGTACTAATTTTGAAAACAAGTGGGACAATTATATCACAGTACCCACAGCATATATTTACATGATTGAGGATACAGCAAGTAGGTCTGTCCGTGATTTTACAATGTGAGCCGACACTTGCTTTTGCAGGACTTCTTAAAACAAGGAGAGCCGACCTCTGCCAGGTGTGACGAGCTGGAGTCCCTGAAGAAGCGCTGTCAAGCTACTATGATTGAGAACCCCCGGGGAGGTCAGAGGGTGTTGCAGAACAAGACCGTCACTGACCGGAGTAAGCCGGGCTCAAAGAAGCTGGAGCCAGAGGAGATCACTCAGATTCAGCCTCAGAAGATATCCTTGGATTTACGATCTGGTAAGTTTTGCAGTTCTCCCCTCCCAGTGCATAGGAGATTCTGATAGTGGGTGGACAGTTTTCAGAACTGTGTTTGGGAGAACATTTATAATGATCTGACCTTTCTATTGCTGCTCAGGGAAGTCAGCAAGTCATAGAATACATTCTGGTGCTGAAAGTCGAGCTGTAATAAGCACTGCTGTTGTTACCCAGTGTTTTTCTGTGTTTAGATTTGTTTTAACTGCACTGTAATAACAGAGAAATTCCAAGAAAATCATTGATTCCAAGGAAACTGTTACTTCCTTGGTTTTATGTGCTCTTGCAGCCTAAAAGATCATGATCAGACAGGCAAAGCTGTGTTCACAACTAGGCTTCTTTAGAAAAGCTCAAAGATTAGAATCAGTGTAATGTGTGCTTGCTCCCTCTCTTCCCGATAGTGATATTGTGTCTGATCATAGCTTTGTTTTTGAGCGGTTATTTTGATGTCTCCTTCCAGGTGTATTTCCAGTGCTTTGGATATTCTGTTATTTCCAGTTTGCGAAGGTGGGCTTGAAGGGTTAAACGTGAGGCACTGTTATGATTAACAGACACAGTTAATGTTATCAAGAGAGTTGTGTCCTTGCCTGAAAGCAATTTTGAACTGAAGACTATATATCTGAACACAGAAATACACATGGTCTGCAAATAATCAGTCCTGGGTTGCCCTACTCACAACATGAAATGAAAAACCTAAATATTTACGTATTAAGCTAATTGCTGTTGATTGCATTCTAAAATCTGTAAAGACATTTGATCTCTTGTGAAGTTTGGTGATTTTTTTTGCAGAATGTAAGTGAAAATCAGGTTTCTTCAAGGTATCGTTATGCTTTCCTCCTGCAGGTGAAGCCCAGTCCTTTAAGCTGAAGTTCAAAAGAGCAGAAGACTATCCTATTGATCTCTATTATCTTATGGACCTGTCTTTCTCCATGAAAGATGACCTGGAAAATGTCAAAAACCTGGGAACAAGTCTGATGAATGAAATGTCAAAAATTACTTCTGATTTTAGAATTGGTAAGAATTGACACAGAATATTTTTCATCATAGACCTGGTAGTGCAATATGAATTATGATTTTACATTGCCTCATACCAAAAATGATAGGGACTCACTGTTTAAGTGCAGAAATGTTGAATAAATGCTATTAATGGTAAGTCAGAATTCAGGATGTACACTATAAAGCATAACCCAGTTGAATCTAAGAATGTAGAGTACCAGACATACAAGTCATCATTAACTTTGTGTGAGAGGACTTGCTCCATTTTAATTTTGCCATCTTGTGGTTCTGAAAGTTTTTCGCTTCTGGACCATTATCTTAAAAATACATAACGATTCGCTTTTATCTGTAGTATTCAGGTTGTTCTTTGCCATAATACAAGTAGTAAACCAGTAGCTATAGAGATCTAAATGCAAATCATGGAGTAAAATGTCATTCCAAAATTCAGTGAAGCTCATGATCGCTCTTAGGTCACAATATTACATATTTCATAGTTGTATGAGAATGTGCAAGATGGCTCTGTCTCCCATTTTGATAAGGAACGAACTTTGAATTAATATTCAAATCCCGCAAATCAAATCTCCATAGAGACTGCATGCTCTTAACTACTGTGACTCTGGAAGATGTTTCTTGAAATAATATATTTTGGTTTTCCAGGTTTTGGGTCCTTTGTGGAGAAGACTGTTATGCCATACATAAGTACGACTCCAGCCAAGCTGCTGAATCCTTGTACTGGAGAAAATAATTGCACTAGTCCTTTCAGCTATAAGAACGTGCTCAAACTCACCAGTGATGGGAAGCAGTTCAATACTCTTGTAGGGCAACAGCAAATTTCTGGAAACCTGGATTCTCCTGAAGGAGGTTTTGATGCCATAATGCAAGTTGCTGTCTGTGGTGTAAGTGTAGTTCTATGCTGATCTTTCTAAATCGCAGAGTGGTTAATCCAGAGGCTCCTCTTTTCTTTTAAAAAAATCTGTTTTATCTGCAAAATTCAAAAGATAAAATTCAAGACCAGGCAGAAACCTGGCAGATGCTTTTTAAAATACAGCGGCGCAGAGTATTACACATGGGTAACAAAAACACGTACTATAAATAAAAAATAGGAAACGCCGAACTCGAAGAGGCTACTTATGAAACTTAAGTGTTTGTTGAGACATTTACATCCTCTAGTCAGTATAGAGATGCAATAAAAAGGCAAACACTGTCAGGATTTATGGTTAAAAGCATAGAATTTATGTAAAAAGGTGCAGTGGTAAAGTTGTACAGTGCACTTGTAAGACCTCATTTAAAAATATGGAGAATTGCGGTCCATACGTTAGGAAATAGGGTAACTATAAATATTGCTGCTCTGGAATCTGTCCAGAGAAGACCAACCAGATTCGTGGGCTTTGGAGAGTGTTGTACACTGATAGGCTGAAAAAGCTGAACCTTTGTAGTCTCAAACAGGTTAATGAGGGGACCTGATTCAAGTATTCAAAATCCTCAAAGACATCTTCAGAATGAACACTGAAACACAAACCACTGAAAACAAGTGGAAAAACAAGTGAAAACTACCAAGAAGTGCAGTTAAAACCAAGATGGCTTTGGTACACAAAGGATTGTGGGAGAAACAAACTATTCTGCCTTGTTATCGATATCCTGGCTTCCTTCAAGAAACAGTTGATGAGATCCTTGGCTTGATTAGATACTTACCATCAAACAGATTCCATGAGCCAAATGACCTAACGTTTGTAACCTTCATGTTCTTAAAATAGATTTTATCTATAGGTTTGATTTTATCAGTTGGGCTCTTATGTAGACATCTGCCTTATTCTTGTGGAGTTCCATGCCTCTTTGGAACCTGCTACCAAGAACGGATTGATTGGACTATTCTCATGATGATTTGTTCCAGAGTTTTTTTTTTATTTCATAGTTTTATAAACCAAAGGAATCATTTTACATTCCAGAATTAAAGCCCGTCTAAAACATGACTTGGACTGTTTGTCCATTGTCCAGCATGACTGCTTGATTAAAGAATGATTCAACAGCTGAGGACAGATTTTCACATTTTTGTTAACTTTTCTATTTTATGAAAATGATCACAGGCAATTAACATTCTAGTCAGGGCATTTTTTTAAAATACTTTCAATTCAATCAGACTATACTTTTGAAGAGTATCTTTCTATTCCAAGACTGTTGCAGAGAATTTCCAATGCAGTTGAAGTTGTCCACAAACTGCCCCGAAAGAGTTTTACAAGGATGAGGCAAAGTTCTGAACTCGGCAGGAAGTAACAGCAGAATGATAACGTAGGGAAATCAGGCTGCTGTTCAAGGGTCTCTGTGGCCCCTCCCTGTAGTTAAACATGGTGCTTCCTTATTTAGTCTGCTTCTTTTTCTAGCAGCCATTAATGTAAGTGTGTTTGCCTTAGCTTCAGGCACAGATGCACCAACAGCCTTCAATTGCCAAGATAGGAAGATTCACTTAAATGGCTTTTGTAACCCACATCGGAATGGTCACCAGAATTTCACACCGTGCTGATCAAGTTCCCTCAGATTTCAAATCAGTGGGACAAGAAAAGGGTTTGAATCGCACCTTCCTCTCCTGCAGTGATAGGGCAGCTTCTGTTACCCAACAGGAAGTAGTTGGCACTAAACCTGCCGAGTTGCATATCTGAATTGTTTTTCACCACGATCAGTTGTGAAATTGGAATTGTTTACTCCCCATCAGTTTTAGGTTCATGCTAATGCTGCATTTTAGTTATTTGTTTTAAATCTGGGTGACAGTTGAGTTCCTCAGTTCCATATGGGTGTGGTCTTGTTTTGTGCCGTCTCCCAGGAGCACATTGGCTGGAGGAACGTCACCCGTCTGCTGGTGTTCTCCACTGACGCTGGGTTCCACTTCGCCGGAGATGGAAAACTGGGAGGAATTGTTTTGCCGAATGATGGAAGGTGTCACCTGGAGAATAACATGTACACGATGAGCCACTACTATGTATGTACCTCTGAGTTTTTGATTTGGTGCTTTCCATAATACTCTGCTGCCCACCACTTCAGATTAGGTGGCCTGTTAACCAAAAGGCTTTATACAACCATTACAGTGAGGGCTGAAAGAGAATGAATATAGGTATCAGACGTCATGTCAATTTAAGCTTCATCAAAGTAGAATTCTAAATATGAAAACCTTAAGAGATCTCTCATAACGTAAATTTAGTTTAAGTGGTATTTGCGCCCTGTCGACTCTAAACACACACACAATTAGGAACAAGTAAAGGTTTATTCCATGCTGAAAAGAGAAGCAAGGAAACACAAGGTTTCGGCTGTGGAGTCTTCTTTGGGTGGGAGGCACACAATTGCACACAATTAGGGCTAACTAATTGCACAACAAATTAATTCTAACAGTCAAAACACTCATAAATAGAAACCTGGCAAGTGAAACATTGACTAGAAGATATAAATCCTACCCATTTGCCTCATCTATTTTGATTCATTATATAGGAAAGCATGAGTTCCTATAATTGTGTGCTGCAAAATGGAGTGAAAATGGGAATAATGCTAATGGCTAATGATAAGCCAAAAAGCAAGCATGCTAAAGTTAAGACTTCTTTGATATTCATGGTGATGTTTGGAGATGGTAGATCTAACTAGAATGACATTGGATTTTTTTGTGACAAGCTGTAATTAAATTGTTGAAAGATCCATAGGCTAGGTAAAATAGTGTGTCTTGTTAGTATTTTGGACATAATTTGTATTAAGATGTTTTTGTGGTTACTTTTTTCAGGACTACCCCTCAATTGCTCACCTGGTTCAGAAATTGAGTGACAACAATATTCAAACAATCTTTGCCGTCACTGAAGAATTCCAACCTGTCTACAGGGTAATTTTTTTTAAGTGGGAAGTGTCATATGATGTAAATTTCCTTCTGAAACAATTGTCCACACTGTTAAATTCACAACAGCAAGTCTGCTGTTTTCACAAAAAAACATCTGTTTCTGTACATGCTTTTAATGTTGGAAAGGATCCAGGTTTTTGTAGGCCTGTGGAATGTCTTAGCAGCCTCATCTGATCTTGATTAAAGTGTTTGTACCTAGAAATGTTCCTTTTTGTTGGAAACATTTGTGGTGGCAGTTTGATTTTTGAAGAAAATTAATGTCCTTGTGAGGACAGTAAATGTTGATTACAGATTTTAAATCCACAGGCTAGAATGGAATGTCTCTTTTTGTGCATATTCTGAGACTTGGCTTAAAATACATTTGCAGCAGTGCCACAACACTAAAAATACATTCTAATTCTGCACTCTGTGTACACCACTATATTTCAGAGTAATTTGTTGAAACCTCTAAGCAAAGTGTCACATTTATTTGGGGGAAGAAATGCATTGTTTTTAAAACATTGTTTTTTGTGTAAGGTTTAATGTATGTTTTTGACCTCTAGGAACTGAAGAACCTTATTCCAAAGTCTGCAGTAGGAACCCTATCTGCCAACTCCAGCAATGTTATCAATCTGATCATCGATGCTTATAATGTAAGTATGCATTTCATTCTAAGAATTATCTTTAAGATGCAGGGCAGGTATTGTTTAAGTGCAGAAGGTTTATAAACTGATTTTTACTGCGGCAAATCTTCTATTTATGAAAGAACAGTCGACCTTCTTAAAACTTGGATAACTCTGGCTTCAATACCACCATAGACTGGATCTAGGTTCTACTGACTGTCACTTACAGCCTTGGTTAAGAGGGAAATGTGTATGGAAGATTTAATAATGTTTCATTATTAAAACTTTTTAGGGTGGGATTCTGACTTAGAAGCATTGTTATAATCCCACAGATAACTGTTTTTTGCAAGGGTAGCTATGTGGCCTTTGAAGTGCACCGTTACATTTTTACTATACAGGAGATTGGCCGTACTAAAGTAGTAGCGTAGTGTTGCAGGTACACGGAAGCCATTTCCACCGAATTTCAAGGAAATGACATTTATGGCTCTTCTGTTCTGGCCTGTAGTCTCTGTCTTCAGAAGTCATCCTTGAGAACAGCAAGTTGCCAGATGGGGTATCGATTAAGTATGTGTCGCACTGCAAGAATGGGAACGTTGGTGAAGGAGAAAATGGACGAAAATGTTCAAATATTTCCATTGGAGATGAGGTACGCCAAGTTACTGCATACAGTTGCAGGGTCTTTAGTGTCTTAAAGATCTGTTATTCATGTATATTACTATATTATAATATTAGATATGTTAAGTATCTCCTGCAAGATGTATGTTTTATTGGTTGTGTCGGCAAGCGCAACTGTTACTGCCTTGAGTTCTAGTTCAGTCAGGTCAAGTCATTCCTAGGGTTGTCTTCTCTGCAATCATTTTTTTTCTTTAATTGGAGCAAATTGTAAGTCGTGAGAAGAGAAGAATAATTGAGATTTGAAGAACTGGCGCGTCATGTCTGACAGATGGGGTACTGTGTTCTGTTACCTAGTTTCGATTCCCCTTTTTGACAGGCACCTTGGATTATTTTAGGGCTGGTTTTAACTGCTGCTTTAAATACTGGAGTTCTTCTTGAGCACATTTCTCTTTTCAAGGCGCGTGCGTTAAACATTCGGGTACTTTTTGTTCTAGGTGACGTTCAACATAAGCATCACCGCTCACAAGTGTCCAAAAAACGGGCAGAAAAATGAGACCATCAAGATCAAGCCCCTGGGCTTCACGGAGGAGGTGGAAATTGTTCTTAATTTTATCTGCGAGTGCCAGTGTCATGATGCCGGAGTACCCAACAGCCCCCTGTGCAATAATGGCAATGGGACCTTTGAGTGTGGGGCGTGCAGGTGGGTAACCTGGGCCTTTCTCTGTGCTGGTTGCTTTGCCTCGGCATGCAAGAACGTCTTCAATAAAATTCAGTTTATTCATTCCTCTTTTCAGATTAACAGCACGTGCTATGGAGCAGAAATTCCTGTAAATTATTTATTTTGGGTACAGCGCAACTGCTGTTTGATCCAGCATGTTGAAGGGGGTTTTTTTGTTAATTAGCAAATGTTTTTGTCTTAAAGTGAATCCACTACAAAACGCATGGCTACCCCTCCGGTGCTTTTGATTGCACTGTTTAGGTGCATCCCTCTGCTTGATTGTCTTGCTCTTTATCAGTTAAATAAGTCTAGAAAAAAAGTTGGTGTACTGCTGGAATGCAATGTACCACTGCTGTGCTTTTTGTTGAGTTTATATATAGTACCGCCATGCTGTGATTTTAGTAAAATTTTAGTAAATTTTAAGTTAACCCTACAATACTGCTTACTTTCATCTGACGAAAACCTTATTCTTCTGTGATTTTACCCCTTTATGAATATTTTCCTCTAGTCTGAAGTAATCCAGCACTTACCAAGGAATGAAAATCAACCCAAGATGGCCATTTTTGTTATTGTCTGCACTTCCTTGGTAATAGGCAGCTGTAACAGTTCAGCCACTCAGACCTCCAGTGTCGGCCGTGCGGGCAGCGCGTCGTGGGTCGCGCGTGCGCTGAGTCCCGTCTGTGCCTTGTCCGCCATGTGTCCCAGGTGCAACGAAGGCCGCATCGGCAGGCAGTGCGAGTGCAGCACGGAAGAGGTCAACAGCGACGACCTGGACGCCAACTGCCGGAAGGACAACGGCACGGACATCTGCAGCACCAACGGCGACTGCATCTGCGGGGAGTGTGTGTGTAAGAAGAGGGAGAACCCGGCCGAGATCTACTCGGGCAAATACTGCGAGTGTGACAACTTCAACTGCGATAGGTCCAACAACCAGATCTGTGGAGGTACGTTTCCTGTGCCTTTGTGTTTTGCCAAATTTAAATACATTTGTGACCTTGACTTTGTTACTTTTTTAATACGTGTAACCGTGGTTGCTAATTGGGCATTTAGGTATTGGTAGTAGAAAATATCAATATATACATCCAGCTCAGGGTTTGATATTTGAGTCACCAGAGCTTTTCCCTTGAAGCTATTTTCTCAATACTGTTCATCACTTTCTCCTTTAAAATGATTTTCTGACGGGTAGCACTTGCAGTTAACGCAAAAAAATCTAGATCTGCTGCTGCTTTGACTATTTTCGGTTCATCCATATGCTTTAATGATAATGTTTACCAGCTTCTGCTAAAATGTGACAGCAGTAAAGATAATTAGGCTGCCTTGCATCTTTATTTTTGTCGTATTAAATGTTGTAGTTTTCCTAAGAAAGCAGTTGCATTAGGAAGGCAGTAAATGTACACCATTAAATATTACAGTATTGCAAACCCAGAAGAAATACACTGAATAATTGTCAGTGGAGTGTGAATTATCGTGCTTAAAATAGTCTACAAATTAAAAATGGAAAGAAATTCTATTTCTAAAATTGCCTGGTCAGGTTTTATGCTATTCCATTAAGCAAAAGTAAAAAGTGATAAAAGTGCAAATCAGTCTTTAAAATGTCTTGTAATGGCAAATTTGTGGAATAAGGTTACATCAGTGCAGCTGTATGAATTAAAGATATATGGTTTCTTCAAAAGTGTACATGAGATCCTTTGATGTGGAAATTAGACATACATTATATAATTGATATATAGACTTGTATATTAGACATCTTTAAGGAGCACCTCAGTAATAAAACTTGGGTTTGCGCACCACTACCTGTAAACTAGCTTCAAACCCTGATCCAACTTAAAATGCCTGACATGCAGTATCTTATGTAGTGAACAACAAGTCTTGCCCTAGTTGATCACAGCTTCAGTCCCACTCTCGTTATGTGCTGTGCAAAGATTGTAGTGCGTGGTTTGTTCTAAAACCACTACACCCTGCTTTGTCATAAATAGAAAGTGATCTGGTATCTGAGGGATTTCAGTACCGTGTGAAATATAACCTTTTAGCTGTTCGCAAACAGTGCTTTGTCTACTGGACTGCAGCCGAGCAGATCAAGGCGAATGACTTTTTTTTTTTTGCATATGCAATATTCTGGTTATGAGCTTCAAGGGTTATTCACTACTTTAAAAATATAACTACCCCATATAAATGTATGTAAATACAAGAAACACCATATGAAATCATTCTTGGTAGCGTAGCTTAAAACCAGTTTAGGGGGAGTGCGGAAGATCTCATGTTTCTTGAACTGCTTTCTGCAGGACACGGTGACTGTGTCTGTAGGGTGTGCGTATGCCACCCCAATTACACTGGCAGTGCCTGCGACTGCTCACTGGACAACACCACGTGCCTGGCATCCAATAAGCAGATCTGCAATGGCAGAGGGACCTGTGAATGTGGTACCTGCAAGTGCACCGATCCCAAATTCCAGGGGCCCACCTGCGAGATATGCCCGACATGCCCTGGGGTTTGCACGGAGCACAAGTAAGTTCTCCTTTTTTTCCCCTTGAAACGTACAACCAGTCACAGTCTCTTTTATAGATGGAGTCTGTGGCTTGGAGGAGTGAGGCGAGTTAGGTTACATACCAGAATAGTATAGCCCTCTTAAATATCATAGGCCAGACAGCTTGGCAGCTATAGAAATGAGCGCACTTGACCGTTTTATTTAAGTGCCCTTACATTTTTTTTTTTAGGCTTTAATTCCCATGTTCAAATTCGATTGACCTGTGTTAGGATTGTTGTGGTACGTGAAATGAAAACTCTTGAGATTCGACTGATGGCTCAGCACTGCTTCTATGTGAAAAGGGAGCCGGGGGGGGAGAGTTTGAAATCAGCATTGGGATTGAAAGCTTTCCCTCCCCGTTTCTTGTATAGAAATGCGGAGAAATGCAGTCTTTGTCCGAAACAGAAAGAAAAAGGCCCTTTAAAACCAGTAACAATGATCTGAAGTGCTTTGTTTTAAGCAAACCGCTTCCAAACCACTGTGTAGGCTCTTAAAAGTGCAACCTGAAGGCTTTTAGCAGCGACTTCCTTCTGTCAACACCCCTCTGACAGAATTATCTCCAGGAAGTGGGTGGTGCAGTCTGTAAATCCTAAAATGAGAAAACCTGGGACTGAGGCAACCACAGTTCATTTCTCCTTTTTGGCCTTATCGGGAGAACAGTTTGTAATAGTATGGTAATAAATTACAGTTACGGCCCCAGAGGTGGCCGTCGGGTTCGGGTGAGCTGCGCACGATTTTCTTTCCTGTCCGTTCCGGTGCCCTCAGTGCCAGGTTGTGTGCGGGTTTTAAAAACCGGGGGTCTCACTCGGCTCGCGCGTCTCTCTCCCCGTCTCCGCAGGGACTGTGTGCACTGCATGGCTTTCAAGACGGGCGAGGAGAAGGAGAAGTGCGAGAAGGACTGCAACTATTTCACCCTCATCAAGGTGCAGGACCGCGATAAGCTGCCCCAGCCTGTCCAGTCCTTCCCCCTGATGCACTGCAAAGAGAGGGACGCCAATGACTGCTGGTTCTATTATACCTATGCCGTCAACAACAACTCTGAAAAAATAGTCCATGTGGTTGAGAAACTAGGTGGGTATTACGAGTCTTGGAAGGGTGGGGCTGACATGGTATTTCCCTTTTCTTGTGGTGTGTCCTTATAGTTTTTTTCCCTTCCCTTTATAAAATGAAAGCCCCGTTTCTGACAGGAAACCCAAAAAGAAACGAATAGGCCTTACAAGCCTGAATATTTAGCTTCCAGATCTGCGCATTTGTTCCGACTGAATAAGATGCAGAAATGTGATGAAAATCAGGATTTAAAAAAAGTTTTGGGTGAATAAGGGGCCCCATTGTTTTGCTGTTAATCTGCCTCCAGCCAAAAACTGCTACTCATCTTGTTTTTAACATTTATTTACACTTGAGATATTCAGGAATGTCGTTTGCTGTATACATGATGCTGTCAAGATTTTGTGTAATCTTTATTACAACATGACAGCAAAAATGTCCTTCTTTTTAAAAAGACTCGGTATAGACTACGCTTAAACAGTTTGTCGCAGAGGTGCATTAAATTGAACAAATGATTTCAGTTCCTGTATTGCCCCAGAAGTATGTATTTACAAATCCAGCAAAACATCATTTCCAACCAAACTTGAAAAATCCACTTTAGTCACTTGCGTTTTCTAACCCCATATATGATAGTATCGATTGTGGGCGTGATAGTGGTAATGTTCACATGTTACTACACCTATGACCGAAGCCAGGGGCTACATGCATTAGTCACGACTGAACTAAGATGCCACAAATGACCCCGAGTTAAAAGGAAGCAGCCATTGAGATGCAGAAGGTAAGAATGTCAGTATCGGGTGTCGCCGAACACCATGATGTGCACCAGTGGACAATATTACACCTGCAGTAAGACCTTCTGGATGGGTGCGCTTCATGACTGACCACGGCCAGTGCCGACAGGGATTGGCATATTCTATTGACCCCACTTAGTCACCTGACGAGCTCGTTAGCACTGAGCCTTGGCGTGTGAATTAGAGTATGCTTTCCCGGAGACAGAGAAGGTCATTTAATGTCAATGCCATGTCTGGTGTGCGCATTTCCAGTCACTAATGGATGACACTCCGGGTATTTCACTCATTCATTGAATAACTTCTATATTTAACTTCCCTTCATCTGATAATAGGTTTGACCGTTACTGTGCAATAAGTGCCCAACATTAGACAACAATAAGACAACATTTATGTGCAGTCCTTTTTTTTTGCCAGTGTTTTTATTTTGTTTATTGAAATGCCTCTCGGTATACACTCATACTCCGGTATATGAACCTAATTCATTCCTGAAAATCTGTTTGGAAGGCAGGAGATTGTAAATCGAACATGAAAATTCCTCCCCCTTCCGAACCGAAGACAAGTTCACTCCAAAACCACTCTAAACATATAATATCATACAGCCGGTTATAACAAGCTTAGTGAACAACACAGTTCTACTCAAATAAGCCACCTATAGTTGTAAGGTGATATATTTACATTTTTCATTCTTTTGCAATAGATCGCTATCCAAGTGATCGGCTAGAGCAATGTGCCTACTGTTGTCGACTATTAGACTAAAGAAATCAACATGAAAAATAATAAAACCTAGTCAGAATTAAAGTACGTGAAACAAGCAAACACTTCCTTAGGGCCCTTAATGAACAGCAACTATTTAACACAAAAAAACACTGAAATTGAGAGCTAGGCTTTCGCTGTGATTGTAAACAAAGGACTGCTGCCTCACGGCGTCCTTTACCGCAATGCCTTGCACCCGCGCAGAAACAAACAGCTGTTTGGTGGTTCTATTAGTGAAATTCTAAGTTCGGACTAGTGAAATTTTAGTTCTTGGATAGAATGACAAGGTACAAATTCTTCATGTTCGGATTATCGAAAATTCGTTTACCGAACGTTCTTATTCCAGGGTATGAGTGTATACCGTTTGCTCAGAACCACAACTTGTGTTAAAAAAGAAAACCGAGGAGTTGTTCGTAGAGTCGAATTCTCACTCACGCCTTGCTCCACTTCTCCCCCGGGTGAACAGAATGCCCCGCGGGCCCTGACATCATCCCCATCGTGGCCGGCGTGGTGGCGGGGATCGTGCTCATAGGCCTCGCCCTCCTCCTCATCTGGAAGCTGCTCATGATCATCCATGACCGCAGGGAGTTCGCCAAGTTCGAGAAGGAGAAAATGAACGCTAAGTGGGATACGGTGAGTTTTTACTGTCTGGTGCTGTCAAAAGGATTTACATTTCAAAATGTTTCTTGAAGGAGGGGAGCCATTTCTACCTAGTTCACATTTTGTATTTTGAAATACCATTTTAATTTCATTACAAGGGGCCTCTGCACTACAACCGCAGACCCACCTTTTGGTATTGGCACCTCTCGCACTTGTTTTCTTTTTAAAGTTATGTTATATATTTGCATACTTCTTTATAGGAAGGTATATTTCAATCAACTCCC
The DNA here is from genome assembly GCF_055471065.1 of Atractosteus spatula. NCBI lineage: Eukaryota > Metazoa > Chordata > Actinopteri > Semionotiformes > Lepisosteidae > Atractosteus > Atractosteus spatula. The sequence continues at coordinate 22,137,703 of NC_142711.1, read as the reverse complement.
AAAGGAAAGAGCAGAGATTCCTTTGCAGACTTTGTGCTGGAAAACTCCAGTTTCTAGAAGATCTGGGCGCAGCACAGTAAAGTTGCTTTATAAACAGCACAAACATTAAAACCCATTTGAAAGTGAATTTCGCATTTGAGTGTAACATTTGTGCTGCTTTTGTTCCCAAGGTATATCGCCTTATGTCTTCAGGGATGTAAAATCACTCAACCCTCCCCCAGAACGGTTTAGGATGACTAAACCATTCTCAGTCATTTTGTCCACCATCTGTGCTATTTGCTGATTCGTTGAAAGCAGCATCTGAGGTGCTTTTCTTTCCTGGATATGGTGCCTTTTTTAAGGGTGGCGATGTCATTCAGCCCCCTTACAACAGCAACAAATCAGATGACTCCCTGACAAGAGAAAGCGCTATAAGTCAAAAAATGAAAACGCCTCAGACGCAGCTTTCAACAGCAGAAACCGGCACCGATGGCGCACAACGAATTAGGCCGGTTCGGTTCTTATTCGTCGGGGGGGGGAGTGACATCATATCCCCAAAGAAATAAGGCGCTACTGTATATCTCAGGAATGAAAGCATCACCAATACTATTTTCAGTGGCATAAATGGAGCACAAACGAATGTGGTGGGCCTTATTCTTTGTGCCGTTTGTCATGGTGTCAGCATCACTGATATGTTTGATACTCATTGAGTTACTGCTGCCCTCTGTAGTTTGTATCCCATTATTATACACGTGGAGCTTAAGGTTTTTAACATGGTTCCAATTTGATTATCCTGTAATGTTATGGCAAATTAAGCTGGTAAAATTGCACATAAGTTGTCAAATGCCATCGTTGTCCCTCTTAATTTGAAAAACAATAGTTTAGAACTATTAGACATCTATTAGACAATTTTTTTTAGGACTGGAAGATCTTGCCTCTTTTTTACCAATTTCTATAGTAAATTAAAATAGGTTGAAGTCTAAACTTAAGTTCACAATGACAATTTGCTTTCTAGATGTCTTTCTTCATGGTATACTGCTATTTTCTTGTATTCTGGGGTTGTACCTTTGTTAATCTAGAAAATTTTAGATCCTTTCCTGTTAAAGCCTGAAAAAGGTACCAACAAATCATACAACACATATGATATGCAGGAGCTCCAGAATGTGGCTGTTTTCATCTCTTTAATCACTCCATGTTTTTTTCAAATGTCTCCGACTATCCTGTCTTTTGTCATCCATGACCTGTTTCTTCACCAGTTCTTTTTAAACCTCTCACATTTTCTGCCCTTAGCAAGAGAATCCAATATACAAGAGTCCTATTAATAGGTTCCAGAACCCAAGCTATGGACGTAAAGCTACGGCTCTCTAAGTCTCAGTTTGTATTTCTTTCCTTTCCACTTTGTTTTCTGCATGGACGTCTCGTTGCTGTTTTTGGTCTCGCCACCTTCCGTGTTACGATGCACCTCTCATTCTTCTAACTCTCATTTGTTTTTTCCAAATACTAACAAAATGTACCCAGGGCGGAAAATCGGCTATAGATCGAGGAATCAGGGGTCTAAGGATTCATCGCAGTGTATTCCTTTGATAAGAATTCCCTCTTACACATAGCATAGGAGTGATCCTGACATACAGTACATGGTGAAGAAGCACAGATGTCTAAGGCTCTGTAGCAGTGCTTCTTCCCTAAAGATTTACATGGACCCCTGATAAAATAGGAGCAAAAAACATCTTGCATGATTGGATAATGTCCCACTTAAAGAAAATTAGTTATACTGTAATCATAATAGTATAAGACACAGAGCAAAAATCATATTTCTCATGAACTGAATTCCAGAGAACAAGAATGTTGTTAATTCACACTTTAAATACATTTCTGCTGTAACTTTGTGCTCTTTTGAAACTGCAATTGCAAACTGCAAGGCTCTTGGAGCCCTTGTCAGGATAGAGGAAATCACTAACTTTAGCATGTAACAGCTTGACAAAGGATACGATATTGTCGTCTGTACGATAAAGATGAAAATCAATAAAGAAATGGCCGATGCCGTACAAACTATGTTCTTGATTGACTAACTCAGTCCAATTTAATGTTTAGTGACCTGCCATAGTTAGAATAATAATGGGAACCAAAGGGTTTGAAGAATTCTACATACTGTAGAGGAATGTTCAGAAATGTCCCCTCTGAAGTGCCAGATTCCCAGGCAGGAGGCATCTAGTCTGTGTAATCCCTGCCGGAGGAGGATTTATAAAATACTATAGGGTCTTTATGGTTCCGGTGCCTCTCGTCAAATTGTTATTCAATTTTTCCAAAACATTTAGATATGAAAACTTGGTTTTATTTCAGGTGTTTCAGGAACCACTAGTCGGGAGAGTCATTTGCCCAAACCTAGCAGGTTAAGAGTGCTGTTTTAATAATGGAATTAAATGCTATAAAATGCAGCTATGTATACAAAAAGTGTCCCTTTTTATATTGAAAAGGAACATCCCCCTTTTCATAGGGTATGCTTCTCCTTACTATTTAAATTCCCACTGGGATACCTGTAGGGTACTATATGTAGATGGAGAGAGGTATCCCCACACTATTATATGCAAAGTAGTTGATTATAAATTGTTGACGTTTTAGTTCTGAGATGTTTGCTTTTAGCCAATAAAAGTATTAGAAAGGTGTGCATGCCTTTTGCATTAATCTATCAAATTGCATGATTAAAAAGAGCTCTTAATGTTTTTAACAGGTTGGAAAGGGTGTATTGTGTTGATTAGTAAATGCTAATATTGACAGCAGTGTGAGATGGAGGCTTTTGTGTTTCAGGTTTGTTCCCTTGCTGTGGGCATGTGTTTGCTTACAATAGAATTAAGGTTTGAAAAAGATAAAAATACGTAAAAAACAAATTGTCTTATGGCCAGTATGTAAAGACCTTCAGGATTGTCTGTTTGTTAAAGGAAGGCTGTTTGGAAAAGTTTGTGGGGTGACGTCTACAGTAGGTACTTCAGGTTTATTCATCTGTATGTGCAGTGAGTGTATATAATACCTTTTGTTTGCCGAATTTACTCTCATAAAATGAGGTAGAAGAGGGGCTCCAAAAATACCAGAATTGTACAGGGTTCCACCGTGGATAAGGTAGTTTTCCTTGAGGAGCAGCACTGCTCCAAAAGGTGGAATGAGTTAAGATCTGTGTTTGAAGAATGACAAGGGTTTGCAGACTGTTTAGGTCTCTTTATAATGAAAAATAGCCCTGATCGTGCAATATATCTGCATAGGTAAGAGTTCTTTTCATTTATACAATGCTGTTCACCCGAAAGGTTACCAAATCAGTTTGCATATAGGAGTTGGCCAAATTAATCATGCACTGAGTTAAGTGTGCATCCAGGTGCAGCTGCACAGCACCCAGTGTGCACCAGCAGTCCTCCTGCATAGCTGATTCGGTGCCATGAGATATTGAGTTAATGGGCAGTGTGTCATTCAGTCAGGATGCAAAAGAACAAGTAAAGGTTTATTCCATGCTGAAAAGAGAAGAAAAGAAACCGAAACTGTGGAGCCTTCTTCGGCCGAAACGTTGTTTCTTTTCATCTCTTTTTTCATGGAATAAACCTTTACTTGTTTCTTTGTAGCCTGTGCATGCTGACGCAGCTCCCTACTTGAACTAATTCAGTCAGGGTGCCAGATTTAACTAATTTTACACATCAAGGCCTTGAATCTCTGACTTTAGTCTAGGAAAACCAATGCCACTGTCTGGCTTTCCTTAGAAGTTTCCTTCTTTCCAACGCTGTGGTCAACAAGAAAAATCGTACCCCAATTGCTTTGACTAATGCAACTTTCTGAATGTCTTTCCCTGTGATCTCATAAAAGGATTAATGTTCCTAATTTTTTGCATTGCTTTTATGGGAGATAACACTCATTTTCTCTTGGGGTCCATTGTAATTAGAATGTGCATCCTTTTGGCCTACGTAACTGTTTGTGATATTAGATACAAGATGCATTCGTGACTCATTTGGAAATGAGAGTGCTGTGACACACTAAGACGGCACTGATCTTATCGACATCAAATCACAGAAAGGAAAGCTGGCGTTTCATTTAGAACAAAGATTAGTTTGGGTTGCATTTTTGTTAGATAGTTTTAGTGAGAAATCATTAGACCAGTTCTGAAATGTTTTTGTCATGTCTGTTAAGTCCTATAAAGTGCTCTTTGAATTGCATTAATATAAACCACTTATAGTGGAGTTTTCAGAATTGTTATACGGTGCATTACAAGGGCAATAATCAGTCTTTATCTTGTGATGTATTGATGGTATTTTTTTTAATTAGATTGAACTGATTTTTGAATACATTTAACAATGTTAACAGGGGCGTAATTTTAATTACAACAATGTTATCTCTAAGAATTGAGTTTTCCTTAAGAAGTATAGAGCAGTTTGGCATTGGCAAATCGATTGCAGATGTAACATACAATTTGCCTCAGTATAAACTAGACATGCATGTAAAACTGCTGTTTTGCACAAAATAACTTTTAACAATTCTTGAACTTAATGGTGCATTATTATTCTAAAATACTGTAATGCTGGAAGTGACCACATTAATTTTGACCATGTTTTTTTTTTGGTGTTTTGTGTTTCAGGGTGAAAATCCCATCTATAAGAGTGCGGTAACAACTGTGGTCAATCCTAAGTACGAGGGAAAATGATGGAGCCTCTGTTTTCTTTACAACACTGTATGCAAAGTAGTTTTTTGTGGGGGGGGGGGGGGGTGTTTTTTGTTTTTGTAGTCACCGAATGCTAACAAAGTTAGGCCACTATCTCCATGATTTTTACTAACAGTAGGGTTTTTTTTCTATGCATCATTTGGAAAAATGTACAGTATGTATAAACTTGGTTAAAGACTTAAGTTTTTTGTTTTAATTGTTATGTTTGCCACAGGACTGGCATGGACACAGAGGTCTGATTGTGCCTTTCACAGAAGCAGTCTATAATGACGGAGACGTTGTTTTCTAACGCGCGGTGGTGGTGTTGACTAGGGCCTGCTTTTGCAGCAGGAAATGTAGCATGAACTGGCGTAGAGAGATGTTCCACGTTGCAGCCTTGCGTATTGGTGCATGTTGTCGATTGGTTTTCAGCTGCGCAAGAGGTCAAAATGTACAGCGGAAGCAAGCAGGAAAGTTTTATTTTACAATCAAAGGAATTTTTTGAAAGTGGCTATTTATGAACAGAATCTAAATTTCAGGAATTAACTATACTGTTCATGAGGCAGGTACTAGTTACACCACAATCCAGGCTCTGCTAGCACCAGTTTCCAGCAATGCCAAAAATAACTGCCTTATTTACGAGACAAAAGCCTTATTTTTAGTGTTCTAATATCAGTAACCATGAGTGCATTTCTAGAAATTCAAAGTATTTCAGCAATCTGAGCTTGCTTGTTTTTATTACTGTAATTCTTTTTACCTTTATTTTTAATAGAGGCTTGGATGTAGGCTATTCTTCCATGTGAGAGATCAGTATAAAAAGAATAAAAAGATCAGTGTTAAGGGAATGACCTCTGAAAAACATTAAAAGCCTCAAATGCCTCATGTACTACAATGTCACATTCTTGTTTTAAAGTGCCTTTTATTTCAGCATTATGTTCACTTTTGCAATACTGTTTCTGAAATTATTTATTAAATAAAGTACCAAAAATGACCGTGAATACTGTTGATTTATTGTTTTTGCTTTTATTTTTAATGTGGTTAGAAGTGTGCGCACAGGCCATGAAAGGTCCGTAAAATATACTGCATCAAGTTGAAACTTGAACAAAAGACAGGTGTGTACATCTTAGATCTTCCAAAAACTCTTATTTTACTGTAAGAAATGTAAAGCTAGGAGCCTTGACATATGTAGCAAGCTTTCTTTTCTGCAAAGAAGGTATTGGAGATATGAAGTCTCTCTGTAATTGTTGTAACAGTCTAGGAGTTGAGTGGACTTCTAATGTTAGATTTAACAGTTTTCGGTTGGTATTTGTCTGAACTACATTTATGCTATTATACAAAAAAAGTCTGTTTTTAAGATTCCTTGATTTCTCAAAAGGGTGATCCCTGTTGTTTGCGATTATAATCTGGTCACAGTCCTAAATTAACGGGCAAAAATTCATGTAAGACAAAAGATTAAAATATTAAAGAAACGAGCATTTCCTGGCCTTTGAACTCAAAAGTAAGTTTTTAAAATCGAGGTGAACCTCATTTAGAAGTCAGTGGAAAGATTCCAGACTGGAGGGGATCTGAACATCAAGTTGAAGAGTAATCTTGACTTTCACTTCTGATCTTAATCATACTGCATAGAATATTGTAGGTGTTTTATGAAAACATTGGGTGTAATACCTCATTTCTACAGAACATCAGCATCTGGCTGTGATGAAGATGAAGAGGTAGTATAACACCAATAACCATGCTTAATCCGTTAGATGAGTGTAGTTGCTGTGCAGAATTGAATCTGTACACTGACATACAGTTCTAATACACTGTCTCAGCTTTGCCATACATTTAAATGCAAAATATGTTGGAGTTTGGTATTGGATATACAGCCAGCCATTACTGAAACTTTACCTGTGACTTAAAGTAAGTCACTCAAATGTGGCCAGTCACATGTGACCAAACAATGAAAAAATCAACAAAAAATGTTTATGTACCTTTTTTTTTCTAAGAACACGCAGTGGTGTTTCTTTTGATGCTCGGTATGTCTTCACCTGAAAAAAGCATGCTGACCTTTTCTGTACTTGAGTCTGAGCAGGGGAAATATCCTGAAGCATGCACATAAATGCATACAGTGCAGCTAAAAAATGAAAGCACAGTGGCATGTACTGTAAATCTAAATGGTCTCGGCTCTGTATAGGGACTCTTGTCATGCTGGCGAGATGTACTTGCTCAGGTGTCACCTCCTACATCTCCCTGCTCTTTCTTCTACATCCGCTTCTATAAATACTTTGCTGGGTCAAGGTGTTGCAATGCAAAAGTTTCTGCATTTTAGTTATATCCAATATAGCTTTTCACGTTTTCAGCACTTTTAAATGCCTGTGATTAACTTCAAAGATGGCATTATAAGCAACAGATCCTGCAAAAAATCTTTCAATATCACAAATCTGGATGAGAACTAGATTAGAAACATGTCTGCGATTCAAACTGCAACTGTGATTGTTCCTCTAAGAGTGGTGCCATTTTCTTCCTCCAGTGAGGTTAAACAGACAGAACTCTGCACCTTCTAGCACTAGTGACGATGTTTTGTTATGACCTCTGCGTGCCCTTATTGGCCACACTTCTCAGCTCTGCAGAAAGTTTCTCAGATACAGCTGCATACAGGCTGTTCCATTCTGCTGCCGCACTGATAGTGAATTGGCAGCTTGTTTTTTCTCAGAGAATCCCACCTAACAACCAGCCAAAACAAAGCAACACATGACAGAAGCCTTGTACTAATTGGTTATTTTCTTGGGCTGTCGTCTTTTTTTCACAGGGTTCAATTTTCAAAGTGGCGGTTCAAAAACAGGAGAAATGCCAGACCTGTGTGACTATCCTTGCACTGGAAACTGCAATCTGAAATTTGCTTTGGCTTTATTATTGTCAATGCTGCACACTTGGCTTCTTCTTGAAGCCATGAGAAATAGTTAAAGAAATAGAAAGAGTCTAAAACATTTAAAACAATAATAGTACAAATAAGCCCCATATCTTGCAGATTTTTAACTTCAAAAGGCATCATTTAAAATAACTGCTTAATTATTTTAAACTTATTGAGATGTTTAGATAATTGCAGGAAAAGTAATTTGTAGGTAGTTCCTGAGCACATCACTAAAAAATAGAGGTGCCATGATGAGCTACTTCTTTCATTAGCTTTGTAATATTAAGTTACCTTTATTTAATGGTAGCATTTACACTACATTTTCCGTCTCAAATTAGCATCTAGGAGTTTCTGGATTCCTCCAAAAACTACCACCATTTCTGAAGCTGCATGTCTTTTGCTCCAAAGTGATTCTCTTTTCCCTCCCAAGAAGGTGGACTTTTTTGTCTGCAAGATACAGAAAATTCTCATGACTTTTCATCTTGGCAAGACTGGATTGTAGGTTGGAACTTTGTGCCAATTATCGTATCCCCCCCCTACGGAAGTTGCCCAGGTAGCAACGTCATTCTTGTCCTTGGAGGATATTTTGGCTGCCAGCCTGACCCTCCAGCACAATTTGTGCTACCCTGTTAGATAATCCAACTATTTAATAGTAGTTCAGGTGGGTAGCAGCGTTAGCTGCTTTGCAGTGGTCTGCAAAGTGGTCTGCAAAGGAACAAGTAATAGGTTTATTCCCTGCTGAAAAGAGAAGAGAGAAAACACAACGTTTCAGCTGTGAAGTCTTCCACACACCTGAAGAAGGCTTCACAGCCGAAACGTTGTGTTTTCCAACTATTTAATATAACAGCTTTCCCTCCACTTCTGTGGGATGGAAATCACTGGAAGTTGGCAGAGGGCAGTGAAGATGCTGGTCCAGGGCCTATTATCTGTCATGCTGTCTTTAACACAGTATCGGATGCAGCTGAAAGGGCCCTGCACCCTTCCCCATTCCCTCAGTATGCAAGATTCTGTCGTAGAAGGCGACATCTCCCCCTTGAAACGTAGTGTAGAGTTCTCCTGGTGCAGACAACTTGGTCTCTTGGGATGGCGGAGTTTGCCTCTGCCCAGGGAGTGACGCTGCGCACGGTGTAAGAGCACGGCCGGCTCCGAGGAACGAGCTGCTGCCCTCGGCTCACCGGCGCGCTGGAGGCAGAGGCTTTCTGGAGCGGTTCCGAATCACCAGACGGCAGGTCCTCTTGGTCGCCAGAGTCACCAGAGAAAGAAGGAGTGACCGGCCTTTGGAACCGTGAGACGCTTGGAAGACTTTCGGAGATCGTCACCGAGAGAGAATTATATTTGAGGGTTTTTTCATGAGGCTGAGAGACTGTTTTGAAACCCAGTTTTGAAAGACGAGGGACTTGAAAGAAGTCAGTTATCTGCCCGACAGAGGAGCTCAGGCTTGTGAATTTGGTTTGTCTTGTTTCCGTGCACTGGTTTGTACCTTATGCCTACATGTGTGTCTGTTTTCCTGGCCCTGTCTGTTCTGAAGATCTTGTTACGGCACGCCCAGCTGGGGTGTCGCGCTGCTCTGAGGCTGTGGGCAGATTTGGGCGCATCCCAGTAGGAGAAGAACTGCTCTCATCTCATTTGCAAGGAGATTCACAGGTCATCTCTTACCATGGTTCCAGTGCAGCAGGCGTGCTCATCTGCGGAGGACGTGCTTGGGTGTCCAGGTTCCTACCATTATCAGCAGTTCCCATGGTGATGACTTCTAGCTGTCATGGTGTCCTCCCTCTACCTGCATAAATCGCAGTCACTCCGGGGAGCCGTCTACAATTTAAACAATGCCGGCCATCTTTAAACTGATTTTGATTAGAGCTGATTTCATTAGAAAGCACGGGTGGCTGTACTATGCCGTGCCAAAACAACCGTGTCATAGTGCTGTACCTGTTCTACTGCCCTGGAGTAACTCATTTGTTATTTTAAGAGGTCTTGTTATCATTATTTACTTTAAATGTGCTCATATAGTATTATTTCAGAAAAATACGTCCTAAATGCAAAGAACCTGCTTTTAATTTTAAATGTGACATAAAATTTAAAATACCGTACTTAAATGAACAGTGGCTCTCTTAATCAATGTATACAACTCAGTCATCCAATTTCTATGTTCTGGTGCCTGTAACTTTCGTTTACAGACATCTCATCCGCTGTCGATGCAAGCCAGATCAGTCAGCATATTGTATGGTTATTAGTATCACAGACCGGAAGGCGCAGAAGACATCAGATGATGTGTACACGGTCAGTGTAATGTACAGAATTCATCCACTAGGTGGTGCTGTCCTGCTATTCATTCTTATTTAAGATGTAAGCAAGAGTAAAACTGATGAATTCCAATTAATAAAAAACTTAGTAATTGGTTTTGTTAATACGATGTTTTGTATGACCAAACTATATTGCTAGAAAAGTGTTTTTATACATTTTTGGAAGAAAAATAAAGTCTTCTGATGATTATTTAAGGAAGGATATGCCCTGATGTATCATAAAGATCTTTACATTTCATAGCATTTAAAGTTCTCCCTGAATAACAATTTTCATCTATATGTATTAAAAAACCTTTTAACATACAAATCGGAGGAATGTTGCATCTATGATAGTAAAAAAAATCTCTCCACTGAAAAAAAAATTGCTTACACTTATATAGTACTTTTCTGGACACTCCACTCAAAGGGCTTTACAGGTAATGGGGACTCCCCTCCACCACCACCAGTGTGTAGTATCTACCTGGAAAAATGTTTTTTGTCTAAACAACTTCCTTTCCTCCAGTATCAGTCACGCCCCTTGGAAAATGTGTGTTAATTCTTTAAGACATGTTTATTGGCCTTTTGTGTCAGCCAGAAAAAGACTGGTGAGAAAATGAACAGCTGTCTGTTGCAGTTCTAAAATAAAACACAATGTCTTGGTAAAGAAAAAACCTACAGTTGGAGACTCAATAACAGTCTGGTACTTAAATGAGTCAGCAAGTGCTCTTTGATGAGTCTTTCCTTATCCTGGGCTCTTCCGTTGATGTGTTTTGCCGAAATCACAGCTTGGTCACCATTCTTTGCAAATTCCCTGTGTGGTGACCCTCTTCTGCCCTCGGTGGCAAGACCTGCCACAGCCTAGGAAGACAGCTGAATGCAGGCCTGCTGCTTTTCGGTTGTGTTTGTGGCCCTTGTGTCAGTTTTGAAAAGAGCACCCATTCCCACGTGCTGTATGGATTGTATAGTTCAGAGGCTGGGGGAGCATATCGATCACATGTCACTAACCTCAGAGCTGAAAAACCTGGGGGGACAATTCAACTTTCTAAAGCATGAGTCTCTAACTTTTGTCCTGGAGATCCTACAGCCTAATAGACTTTCATGCACTAATTATTATTGTTGTTGTTGTTGTTGTTATTGTTATTGTTATTATTAACTTCAATAATAATACCTTACACTTGTATAATGCTTTGTTAGACACTCCACTCAAAGTGCTTTACAGGTAAAGGGGACTCCCCTCCACCCCCTGGATGTTGTGACGGCAGCCATAGCGTGCCAATACACTCACCACACACCAGCTCTCAGTGAGGATGAGAGTGATGAAGCCAGTTCATCCATGGGGATCATTAGGAGGTGATGACTGGTAAAGGCCAGGGGGAAAACTGGCCAGAACACCGGGGACACTTTTCGAGAAACGCCCTGGGCGTCATTTAGTTTTTAATGACTAAAGAAAGTCAGGAAATTGGTTTTACGTCTTATCCGAAGGCCAGCACCTTTTTAACAACATAGTGCCCCCATCACTATACTACTATTATAGTATATACTGTAGTTATTCCCACTAACATCTCTTCCTTTTCTGCATTCAGTACCTTTATTCATAAATTTGGCTCTTATTTTATCCAAACCAGCTTACATTTACACCCATGTTTACGGCTGGAGTTTTTAGTAGAGAAACTTGAGTGAAGTCCTTTGCTCACAAGTACTACAAGTGAGTGTCACCTAGGATTTGAACCCACAACCGTCTAGTTACAAGTGCAGAACCCTGGCCACAGCTCCGCACTGCTGCCTCAGGCTCCCCCTCCCCAAGCTCATTTCCTTTTATTGTCTTTGGACGTTTGTGTAAAAGAACTAATTTTTTATTTTTTCAAGACGTCTCATCCAAGTAAGAACAACAAACATGAAAAAAATTCAGTCTATTGTATCTATTTTAGCTCCTCTGCACAATGACTTCAGAGTGAACTGGAATTGTTTGGCTGAAATGAGTATTTCCTCTCGGAGCATTTTTTAAAACAATCCTTGCAGAGACATCCGGAGCTGAATTGTTTACAATTTGTTTCCGTCAATTAACAGATCCAAAACAAGTCTGTCATTTGATGTTCCTGGTAAAGGTTCTTCAGAATGATCCATAATTAAAGAAATAATTATGTTTAATGAGGTTTTAATATGCATTAAAGGTCTTTGGCTTATATCAGTAATCGTGTTTCTTCTTCTCTTTTTAGGATTTTCTGTGTGATCATAGAAAGTGTTGGAATGGCTCCTCAGAGCTGAATAGGCAGCACTGAGTTGTGAAGCTGTCATTGTTTATGATACACTAGTTCTTATAGAATGTCTCTTCAGTTTCAGGTTTCTAAAGAAAGAGCCCTTCCCATCTTGATAGGATCTTGTGGACGGACACTGTGACTCGTTCTTGAAGTTTCTGGAGGCCATCTAACACAGTGACGTCACTGTAACCCTTTAAAACAAAATCTCCAAAACAAATATCCACACCTGAGCTTCTGGATTAGAGTTTAAACCATCCTATCTGAACACTATTGAAATTGCATCATTTCAAGCATCTCTAATACTGGCAGACAACTGAAGTAAATGTGGTCAAATTGCAGAACTTTTATTTTGGAATAAAGCTAAAATTGTTCCATGTCCAATATTGTGCACACAACGTGTATTTCTGTGAATAATCATCCAGTCATCAAGAACTCCAAATTTTTAAAGTTTGGGAATAATCATTGTTGGAGGTTTAAAAGGTTGAATGTGAGAAACATTTTCTGGTTTGCTGGAAATTCCTGGATGCAGTGTAACCCTACTCAAATAATTTATAAATAGGAAATATTTCTCAGTATAACAGTAGCCTTTTCACTTTCCTTAGTTGTTTTACATTTTTTAAAAGTCATACCCACAGTAACCATACTGTACGTCCATCAGTGCACTTCTTATCCTTCTTGTGAGCTATGATGTTGCAGCATTCATTAGAAAAGACACATTTAAAATCCTTTCCGACTTAGTGTCATATATACCTCCAAGAACTCTAATAAGGTAAAATTGAAGTTCAGGTTAATACAGTGTCTGACATAAATATCTGTATCAAGGAAATGTATAATAACCAGATGATTAGGATCTGGCAGTTCGGGGGTTAAAAGGCTTTTCATTTTCTGGGTAGTTTCTGTTGCTCACTGTGTGAAATATCTGTCAGATCCCATCTACAGCAGACTGAGCTGGACAATAAATATTCAGGTCTCCTCAGCTGGACTGAACCTATCTTTGTCTCCAGGAATCATTTCAGCGAGCACTGAAACAGACAGCAGAGGTAAGTAATTGATTTCTACTTTGGAAAAGGAAAGGGTGCACTGAACCCATTCTAAATTCAGCGAATTAAGTTAGCCACTTTTTTTCAGCAATTTAAGGATGAATATATGGAGTTCACTGCTTAACCCAGTACTTTAACAGTTAATTTGAGCTGATTACAGGACCCCATGTATTTCTTCTGATAAAGATATAACCGTGATGTACAGGACTATAAATCCATCTTAGATCTAATTTCATGTCTTCACAATTAACGAAGGCCAAGTCCTCAAAACTCAATACTGACCCTATATTGCATAATTCAAAATCCAATTAGCTTGGTATTTTCACAGATTTTTAAATAAGGTACCGATTCTACAGTTCTTTCTCTTGTGATGTCTGTTATACAAATCACATTTTTGTGAGATAGTCTTGATAATTTGTAGTATTCTTATCATTTTCTACATAACATATTCTGATTTTCCTCTCTTTGGATAAGACGTTCATGCTATAAAGTACTATACTGTATGATTTTTAAATGTTCAAATTTAAAAGTCCTGCCATCATCATTATTTTAAAAGAACATAAAAGTAACTATTTTCAAAGATTTTAGCTGTACTGGTCTGGAGGTGTATCGGTTCACTTTTGTTTTAAGGATAAACTAAAGTTGATATTAAAACATCTTAAATAAGCCTTATACATTTCTTTTTTTCATCATATATTCAAATATGTTGCAGACCTGCAAACACTAAATTTGATTAAAATGTGATTATTAATATATACAATTAAAAAATGTAAATGTATAGTCAATGAAATACAAATCATGAATAATTTAACTGTTAAATAATCATCATCATCATCTAACTTTCCATCCTCTCCTTTGTCAGCACTTTTTAATGTGAAACATGCAACTTATTACCAAATGTTTCATTTGTACCTTGTATGTATATACAGAAATTAAGGAAAGGATGATTTAAACATAGGAAAATAACATTTTTCATATGTAGGAAATTTTATGTAACGTGTTGCTTTTCTATCTGTAATACAGTAATAAAAATAAAAAAGTGTAATGTGACCCTAAATAAAAATCGTTTCATTGGGTTAATAATCTGTGTGTAATTCTATTGACAGATGAATTCACAAAGATTAATTGTTGCCGGATTGTTCTGCTGTTTAATAGACGGGGAGCAGATAAAACGCGGTAAGGCGGAATTAATCCCTTAAATCCAGTAAATGTAATGATTTATTCAGAGGTTATTAATGAATCTGCAAATACATGCAGCAACCATTCACTGGAAAGTCCCGAGCAACAAAGTATTTGTGTTTCAGATTCAGTTCTGCAGATACCAATTAGAAAATGATTTTGCTTGTTGACCATAATGGCTGTCTTTTTAAATATTTAGATATTAACAAAAAGCAAAATTAAAAAAGAATCCCCACAGATGGATAGAGTCTGAATTTTTAGATATGACTTTTATAAGAAATACAGAAATAATCATGGTTCTTTAATAAAATATCAGACGTTGTAGTTCACCTAGGATTCAAAGAGCAATTACCAGGAACAAATGAACGAGGACTGGAGTCTTATGGATTTCATTTAAAATGCTCAATTTCGCATTTCACAGCGTAAGTCTGGATGTGGTTGTTTCATTGAAAGAATTTTTTTTGTTGGGGGTGGGGGGGGGGATATCTTAGCTCATGGAGGGTCTGCTTTGTCTTTGCAGGTGAACGCCAATGTAATCCAGTGAGCGCTCAAACCTGTGAGGAGTGTTTAGTGTCTGGCCCACAGTGTGCGTGGTGTTTTAACGAGGTAAAGAGAATTCTCACCTAAGAGCTCATAGAAACAGAATTTTTAGCCGGCATTGTAACAAGGGACCACCATGCGCCTCCGTTATCAGATTTTTTTCAATCTCTAAATATTATTAGCCCAATCGGGTTTTCAAAGATCTTAGAATTGAAATTAGTTTTGTATGTTGAGACCTTTGTGTTCATTGATAGAGAAAAAGCCAAACACCTAGGATTGAGCCTCTTCCTTTGCTGGAATTATGCTCTCGGGAATCAGTCCAAAGAAGAGTGACCAAGTGCATCCCCAGGCTTGAAAGAATGTTTTGTTCTAACAGGCTGAAAAGGACTAAATCTTTTTAGTCTTGAACAGAGAAGACTGCAAGAGGGACTGATTCAAATATTCAAAGTACTCAAAGGCATTAAACATTAAACCACTGAAGCAATAAGCATTAAACCACTGAAGCAATAAGCATTAAACCACTGAAGCAATAAGCATTAAACTTATGGAGGTCTTCAAAAATCAACAGTGAAACAAAAACCAGAGGACACCGACGGAGTTTTAAGTGTCAGTGCAGGAGGTTCTGTGAAACTGGACCAAACTCCCCAAGCATGTATTCGATGTGGATAATCTGACTTCTTTCACAGAACAGCCGGATGAGATCCTCAGATCGATTAGATACTAAAACCACGAGACAAGCTGGATGGGCCCAATGCCCTCTTCTCATTTGCAGACTCTCTTTTTGTCTTCCTTATAGAATTTCCCCAGCACCCTGCTGCAGCTGCTAAACCCCGGTTTCTACCCAATTACTGTGAGGTGCTGTGTGCCAGTATGGGAATGTGACTGATGTCTTGAAATACCCTCAATGTAGTTCTGATCTAACCTGGCACTAAAGCCTATGCCAATGCAGAGCCTAGATACAGTAAATCCTCCAGATGTATTTACAATTTTGGAAGCCAAATAATAAAGCAGAGATTATAAGTACTATTACAGGAAAGCCATAGTGTGTTTGCCAAGGCTTTGACTGTAACTGTTACACATCCCAGGGATGTGCACTATAAACTCTAGCCGAATGATCCTGACTGATCCTGGGTCATCAAGGCCCAGAATGCAACAGATAATATATGTCTCTTTAACTTGCAGGCGTGCAGCAGCATGTCTGAGAGAAGGCTTAAGCTGATCCAATCAAGCTGACCAGTGTGTTCTTTCTCCCGTTTGAAACTGTCCTCTCCACAAAGTGAAAGCACATGGAAAACACATTTAAAACCGGTTTGTTAGTTTTATTAAACAAGAGAACTCGCGTTGTGCAAGTTACTTGCTTTTCGTCTTTTGTGAAGACGTTTATAGGACCTGGGCAACTGACGGCTGAGCGCTGTGGGGACGTGACCACCCTGATTGAGAAGGGCTGCCCAAGAGACCAGATCGAAGATCCCAGGGGCTCCACTGTGCTGCTTCTCAACGAGAATGTCACGACGCAAAGCAAAGACAAGAAGCTGAAACCTCATGAAATCAAGCAGCTGCAACCCCAGAAACTGCTTGTAAATCTCCGGATAGGTTGGTACAATATTTGATGGCTCTGACTGTAACTACTCTCCCCTGTTAACTAGAGACAGAAAAGAACTACACACAATTTTGACCACGTGTCAAAAATAAAGAAGTATGAAAATGTAGAAAGAAGAACTGTGTGATTTTCACTCACATGCCCTCTGCTACCACAGGAAGTTCAAGTGGGGCACATTCTGTTTTCTGGGTTCTGCTTTGTTGCTTTGTTTTACAGAAATGTCAGTCTAGCCTGTTTACTGGTTACAGTATTAATTATGTCAAGAAGGTAACTTTTAATAGATTTGGTGCATTAATATGTATTCTTTTAAAGTAGCCACTAGTGCTCTTGGCTCCTCTGTAATATTGAAAGAAAGAGAAAAATTATAGTAATACTAAGAAATCTGCAAGGGTCATCACCACATTTAGTTATTACAAAATGTACACAGTGTGTCTGTAATTCAATTGGTATACATACCTGGCATAAATGTGGGGTGGGTATGTTGGACTTCTCATTTAAAATACAGGATTTATTGTCAGTAAAATCATATGGTCATATCCTTACACAACATGGCTGCTGCACTGAATTCACATTCTTTCATCTGTGATCTTTCCAGTTTATTTCAGGTAACTCTTGACACTTACACAATTGCTGCAGGACTAGGTAACGTTAAAAAAATGTTAAAAAACACAAACGCCGGCAGTTGCTTTCTGTTTCTGCTTCCTTCATGAGAAAGTCACGTGCACAGTATCGTGTGATCTGGGGGATAGTCCTCTAGTTTGTAGGGAAAGTTCTCTGCACTGTTAGAATTGACAGTGTCTCTAGAGAAAGGCTTAATTGTTTCAGAACTGTTTAAGAATGCTAATCACAAAAAGTGGTACCCTAGGTTCAATTACTGGTGAGGTCTGTGTAGGGTTTGTATGTTCTCCCCCTGTTCATTTGGGATTCCTCCGGGTGCTCTGGCTTCCTCCCTTAGTGCAAAGATGTGCTGGCAGGTGAACTGGCTTCTGGGAAAACTGGCCCTGGTGTGAGTGTGTGTGTCAGGGTTCCCATTGCACGTTGCTTGCTGGAATAGGGTCCTGTATAGGATTACATAGTTTGAAAATGAATGCACTTCTACAGCATATACAGTAAATGGAGGTTACAAAGTCATTAATCCAGTTGATCAAAATTAGTTGTTTTATTAGTAATGTGTCCTCGGGACGCAAAAGAAACTCTAATGGTATAACAACACAAAATCACCAAGGTGACCTGCCTGTGAAGATGCAGCCTCGGATATGTAATTTATTTGGTGTACGTAGTCCTTTTTCATTCTTAAATACTGATCCCAAGACATTCAGTCTTGGTCATCCAGCAAAAGCTGGACTCCAGCAAAATACTTTTTCAGTCTTAATAGCTGGCCATTCATACTGATTTGCAGGAGAACCTCAGACCTTTGAGGTGAAGTTCAAAAGAGTGGAGGCCTATCCTATTGACTTGTACTACCTTATGGACCTCTCCTTCTCCATGGAAGATGACTTAATGAATATAAAAAGGCTTGGGACAGACCTCATGAAAGAAATGGAAGGTATCACAGATGACTTCAGGATAGGTAGGTATTTACAGCCCAAAGAGGAATGACATTGCAGGCTGGTATCTGCGGCAGAGGTGGTAACAAACCACAGAATTGAGCCGCAGCATCCTGTGGTTTATTTTGTGCTATTGTCTGGTTGGTGTGTTTTTTAAAGTTTACCAGGGAATTCTGTTTTTGCAAGAGGGATTTTGGAAAGTGGCCAATACTACGAAGTTCAGAGTTTAGAGTTCAATTTATACGGCATAGGCACAAAGTAGAATGAAATGCTTATTTGCACGAAGCTGTCTGTGAATCTGGAGGTGGGTGCCGTCATGCTCCTATCATGTTTCCCAGAGGGCAGTGGGGAGAAAAGTGAGAAACCAGGATGATTGTCATCCTTAGCGACGCTCCTGGCCTTCTTGAGACAGCGACACCTCAAAGCGCATGAACATTCATACAGGCCCTCTGCTTGCTGCAGGCTTTGGTTCGTTTGTGGACAAGACGGTGATGCCTTACATCAGCACCACCAAGGACATGCTGGAGAATCCCTGCAAGAGGAAACAGCCCTGCGCAAGGCCCTTCAGCTTTCAAAACGTGCTGAGGCTGACGAACGATGCGCAGTGGTTCCATGATCTGGTTGGAGAGCAGCGCATCTCAGGAAATCTGGACTCCCCGGAGGGAGGTTTCGATGCCCTGATGCAGGTGGCAGTGTGTGAGGTGAGCAAGACCTGAGCAAGACCTGAGCACTAAAGAATACTGAAAAGTTGAAGAGCTCAGATTGTCCTCCTTAACAAAGAGGACACCACATAGAACCACCAGGTGTGCCTTTTTGTGTGCACACTTGTTTTCCTCAGATCTCACTTGTTTTTCCACATCTTCCTCCCAGGATGTGAATTCCTGATTATTGTGTTAAATAGAAGAAGTGGAACAGGCAGGCGTTACGCAGACTGTCTCTACAAAACGCATCACACCTGCAATGTGATTTTGTGCTTGGTTATATTTTTGAGAAGAATAGGTACTGAGGTTACATGAGCAGAAAAAGGTCGTGTTTTCTCACATTTCAAGGAGCAAATTGGCTGGAGGAACGTCACCCGTCTGCTGGTGTTCTCCACTGACGCTGGGTTCCACTTCGCCGGAGATGGAAAACTGGGAGGAATCGTTTTGCCGAATGATGGAAGGTGTCACCTGGAGAATAACACGTACACGATGAGTCACTACTATGTAGGTTGTTTAATGTGATTTTAAAATTTCTTCTCACTTTGCAATGCTGGAAAGCAAGATACCCTGAAGAACCAAGAACAATATTCCAATGTACTGATAGTCCTGAACAGAAGGAACAAATGTAGAGCATGTCAGATGGTTAGCAAAGTTGTGCAATTTCACATTCCGGTATGCTACTTGCCAACAAAATGGAAAGAGCATTTCCTCCAGCTGTATCTTAAAACATTCAAGGGGAATTTTGTGTTTAAATGTCTTCTCTCTGTTAGACCACTTAGAGTAAAGAAGACATTTACAAGACCACAACTTTAACTTTAAGCACAAAGGCTTTATTTCTGAAGGTTCAGCATTGATAAAATATACTGCATTTTAGATTTATTTTCAATAAATTATTTGCGCTACGTTCTCGTGTATATTCTTGCTTCCAGAATCTGCATTTAATAACATTGTCCTATTTTTTTCCAACCAATCACACGCATTCTGTGAATGGCTAACAGTTGCATTATATGAACTATTCCACCTCAATTAAGTCTCTATGAAGTATTTTATATTATCTTTTCTTATTTCTGTTGTAAAGGGCTCTCTCCATCTCTTTGACTCCACAGGATTATCCCTCTATTGCTCATCTTGCTGAGAAGCTGAGTGAGAAAAACATTCAGACAATCTTTGCTGTCACTCGTGATGTTCTGCATTTATATGAGGTGAGATTCCAAAGTCTTAGTCTCAGATAGATAAACTGAACTTTCCCCTCTTTGCATGACAATATCATTTTTCAGCATGTCTCTGTCTAGAAAAATAAAAAGGTTTGTCTTATATAAACAAATCCAGAACAACATATACTACGTACTCCTTTTTATCTGGTATTCAGACATTTTTATTGTTCTCTGTATCCCCTGTGACCAGTATTCCAACACCTCCTAGTTGTTAGTGGGTGAACCTACCTGAAAAAGCTTGTGTTTGCAGACTTTTTGCATACTCAGAAGTAAATATCCAATATTCCCTCCTCACATAAATGTAATAGCTATTTACTGAAAAGCTCTTTATAGCCACTCTGATTTTGTCTTTGATAAAGATGTCTGTTGATGTAAAGGACCACCTGTATCCATTAATTGAATGGATTTCATCACATGGATGGGAACACTGAATATGTCTTTTGAATTCTTAGATTCCTTTATTTTTCCCTTTTTTTTAGGGCTTAAAGATCCACTTTCCAAAAAGTGCTGTTGGAATCCTCTCAAATGACTCCCATAATATATTACAGTTAATCGTGGATGCCTATAATGTGAGTCGTGGGCTTTTCTGTGAGCTTTTATTATGGCGATGAATCTCCAGCCACTTAAATTAGGAGTTCAAAGTGTTAAGTTTTCATAACATCATAAAGACAAATGTGTAACTTTTTATCCTGATTTGAAAAAAAAGACTTCAGAAATTCCCAAGACATAAGAAAATAATTCCAAGAATATTGATTATAGTGTCCATGTGTACAGGCATGAATTTAATAGTTAGTCTAGAGGTCTGTGTAATAGAGGTTGGTTTATCCAGCTGTTAGGAAGGGTAGGCCAGGTGAGGAGTCAGTCATCTCATATGAAATAGATTTTTCTCTGGCTGTAAGAAACAAAGTAAACAGGAAAAAGTAGACGTTGATTCCATGCTGAATGTAGAAAGAAACTAATAAGAGAATAATAATAGTCCTTGTATTTGTACTGATTCGTGTTGTGAACAAATTTGACTAATTGATCTCCTACGAAGAGAGTCTATTCCAAACATGTTCCCAATAACTAATACATAAAAAAGAGCCTAACTCGAAACCAATTTGCGTACTTGTAAGTGTGTTAATTAAAGTATCTTTAAATAGTTTGTCATGACAGAGTTTAAATTATGTGGTATTACTCCTCATTACATACTGTACAACTAATTATTTTAAATAGTACAGCAGGCAGTACCCTTACCTCCTTGTCAGGTATTAGAAAGTAACAAGAGCATGATCAGTACTAGGCTGGCTGAACCTTTGCAAAAAAAACAAAACAATCAGTTTTCTGCTAGAAATGGTTTTGGTGCTAAAAGTGGTTTTGGTGGCTCTCTGCCCTCTGGACCAGAACTTTCAAACTAGCACCACAGTCTATTAGCCAGAGACACCGAGCTGTAGGTGTTGTGCTTTAGATAAGATTAAACTGAAGTTCTGACTACTTGCTCATTAAAGATCTCATGGCACCTTCCATAAGAGTAGGGATGTTAACACTGGTATCCTGAATATAGTCCGCTCTGGATATGTACAGCCTGGCTTTGCTGAAATCCCCCAGTTTTGATAATTCAATAAAAATATAAATACGCAAATGATGAAGCACTTTCTCGCTTGTCTACATGATCTGCTTGTGCCTTGGAGATGCTGGCCCACAGTGGCTACGACTGTAGCTCAGTCATGGAAGATGTGGTCCTCTCCTGTGTGTGATGCACTTCAAGATCCTTTGGGATAAAAAGGGCTGTATACTTAGAACTTAGACTTAGAAATAACTTTATTTTTTCCACAAGAAACTTCATTTGTTTTGCTGTGTACATTTAAAAAAACATCCTCCAAACATACAAACATATACAAAAACCTTTACTCATATATGTCACATAAAGCAGAACACACAATGAAAAACAAGGTCAGCAGTCCAGTATGTTACAGTATATATATATGTAGTATTCACTGATATTAATAGTATAAAACAGGTATAAGTATAAGGAAGTTGGTGAAAAGGGGGAAGAAGGTGAGGAGATATGTCCATAAATCTAAGCATCTCTTTCTGTTTTTGGTGGTAGTCAGAGAACCCAACCAGAATGTGATGCTGGATGTAATTCTGTAAAACATCTATAAAATACTGTAAATGCAAGGAATTATTTTATTATTGTGTCCCTATGTAGAATATGTTTACAGAGGGGTGGTTGGTGGGAGGTTGGAATATTTAAGTGCCTTTGTTCTCTTTGTCCATGGATATCATTAAGCAAATCTTCCAACAGGCCCTGACATCTGAAGTCATAATGGAGAACAGCAGATTACCTGAAGGGTTCCAGATAAGCTACACTGCCGTGTGCAAAGACAACACCACCCAGTCTGGGACAGAGGGAAGGAGATGTCTGAATATTTCAATGGGAGATGAGGTCTGTTGCTTTTCTGCTGCACGTCCTCTTCAGCGTGCATTATGCACGTCATCCTCTGGCAAGATCTGCCAAATCTTGTTTTGTGTTTGCTTAGGTGAAATTTCACGTAAGCATTGTTGCACACAAGTGCCCGAAGGACCCAGAGGAAATTCGAGTTACTCTGAAAGCCCTGGGTTTCAGTGAAGAAGTTGAGATCCTTCTGAAGGTGATCTGTCAGTGCGGATGCTACAGAAACAGAACCCCAGACAGCCCCAAATGCAACAATGGCAGTGGTACTTTAGAATGTGGTGTTTGCAGGTAATACCTTTTTATGACACTGTGAGAGTGATTTTTCTACTACAGTAGAAATGTTTCAGATGTATTGTGTCCTGCTGTGCCTATTATATGACAATTGAATTAAAACCTGTATTGCATGTATTGAGAAAAAAACCCATTCATGAACATTGGAGTGATTCTGGGGCTGGTGTGATGGGTCTCTGCTCTCCTTTTAGGTGCAAGGAAGGTTATGTGGGTACCTCCTGTGAATGTGACGCCGAAGAAGCTGACGCCCTGGGCTTGATGGACTTATGCAGGAAGGACAACAGCTCAAGCATTTGCAGCAACAACGGGCTTTGTGTGTGCGGCGAGTGTGTCTGCAAACAGAAAACCCTCAACCATTTCTACTACGGAAAATACTGCCAGTGCGATAACTTCAGATGCGACCAGTACCAGGGCTTGATTTGTGGAGGTAAGAGAGAAGCATGCAGCAAACGTTAACCTGCTGTTTCTTTCTGTGTTGTGTAGGCAAAAACAAATTGAGTTTGGAAGTCATTAAGTACAGTAGTTAATGTAAAAACTTTCAAGGCTTAGAAACGTCATTGACTCAGCAACCCTTTGAACTCTCTGATACCTGCCATGACCTGTACAGCTGGGAGTCAGATGTAGCAGCTGGTTGAGGAGTCAGCCTCTTCCCCGAGCGTGTGTGGACTGGCAGAGATGGTTGGAAAGGAAGGCTATGTATTCCCTCCACAGAGAGGAGAAAAAAGTCCGTGAACATTTTCAAAAGCGGGCCTTTCTGGAAATCAACGTTTTTAGAGGAACGCTTCCCTCTGCAAACCCCAACTTCATAAATACAATAAAGTCTGAGAGGCTATCTGTCTCTCGTGCCTGTAAACATGCTCTGTGGAGATATAATTCCAACGGACTGTTCCAATGCCCCACTGCATGTTTCCCAGTGGTCTGCGATGATGTACGTTCGCTGAGTAGAGCACTGACTAAGACGCGCAGCGTACAGATTTGACTCAACACAGGCCAGGAAAATAGCTGCAGTTCCAACTTGAAGACTGGGTATTCTGGGATGTTTTGGATCATGCATGATCTATAAAAAATACATCCTGTAATCCATTAACCTTTAGCTTTAGCCACTTTGTTATTTAGACCAAGTGGTGGCAGTTTATGTCTCTCTCCACCACACCTGGTTGTAGTACGAATGGAGGCGTCCATGTTTGTAGACTTTGGGTTCCCGTAGTGTGCTGATCTCAATAACATTGCAATGTTATTGCAGGGATTGGCAGACACTAGTGTGAACCTATGTATCAATTGCCCATGATGTGCAGGATGACATATCATGTCTAAGCCATTGATCTTGGATTGGGCCAGCTTTATTAAGTGAAATATGAGCATCTCGTGTGCCGATCACACCAATAGTGTGCTAAAGAGCAAAAGTGCTGAGTTCTGCAACACAAATTGTGGGCTGAATGGAATGAAAACCACAGATGAGCATATTGTATAGGCTAGAGAAGACAGCAATGCCAGGATTCGTCAAGTGCGAATTTGTAGAATTTGAATTGTTGGGATCATCGGCTTCTGTGGCATGGTGGCAAGACAAAAATGCCTGTTTAGCTAATAGTTAAATATAATTGAGGAAAGTAAAGTGGATGGTTCCATACCAAAGATTGCGATATATGCACAAAGGTACCACAGGAAGCAAACATCCAAGCAATTTTCTGGTAGTCCGAAATCAAACACTTAGCTTAGCTGTAGTTTTGCATATTTTTAAGTCCTTCAAGGCTGCACTCCACAACACCATAACTATTCAAGTGCCATGGGATAAAAAAATGCACATGGAAACCAGCACATACAGTAAGCAATATTTAACCGTCTTTGTTCACAAGTGAGTAATTCTTTGATGAATAAGAAATCAGTTTAAATGATGTTCAGGCAAACACATATAGTAGGTGCTGATTCTCCCCATGGGCAAGCGGTGGTGAAAACTGAGCAGCGTATTTCTCTGTGATGTATTTCATCCACATGGAAAATAAAAACCTTGCATTGTTGTCACTGTTTACCAAATCATCACCAGGACAGGTGGACTTGGAAAATGGATGTATGTGTGGATGTTTTGACTGAATGGGCACCATGATGGTGCAGTAGTTAGCATTGCTAGCCAGCGTTGTGGCCTGGATTCAGTTCTGGATCTGGGGTGCTACCTGTGTGAAGTTTGTATCGTCTCCTCTGGGTGCTCCAGTTTCATCCCACAGTGCAAAGACATACTGGTGGGTTAATTGGCCCTGGTGTAAGTGTGTGCACGTCTGTGTGTCTGCTCTGCGATAGACTGACTTCCCATCCATGGTGTAACCTGCCTTGTGCCCATTGCTTGCTAGGATAGGCTCTGGCTCCCCTGCCACCCTGAATTGGATAAAGTGGTTAGAAAATGAATGGGTGAATGTTTTGCAATTGCTCTCTAATTTCTATTCATCTAAAAAGAGATATCACCACATGCCATGTGCTAACCATATGGTCACATTCCCTTTACTGGGAGAAACTGTGTTCCTCTTCCATACACGTGACACCAACAGGACTGCGTGAAACAGGATCCTGCTTCTGGTTTGCAGGTAGGGGCCACTGTGAGTGTGGGATGTGCAACTGCTTCCCTGGATTTACTGGAAGTGCCTGTGATTGCCCTCTGAGCACGTCCGGCTGTGAGGCCAAGACTGGGGCCCTGTGCAATGGCAAAGGGAGCTGTGTCTGTGGCGTGTGCGTCTGCAGCGACAGCAGGTACCAGGGGCCCACCTGTGAGATCTGCCCCACCTGCCCCGACAGGTGCAGCGTTCACAGGTGGGTGAACTATAACAAGGCACTCACACTGCCTAGACACTGCACTAACAGCTGACAGCAGATTAGGCACCTGATTACCCCAGTAACATATGTAGCCCTGGGCGACACGGACACCAGTACATTTTTGCAATGAATGTTATTGTATTCAGTCATTTATATTTCACACAGTGCAGAAAAAATGCTTTAATCGTGGTGTTCGGCAGAAGATGGTTAATAAATACCTCAGTGTGTAGAACAGCACATGAGTGGACTTCTTTAACAAGAGAAGACAGTACTGTATATCAAACTTGAGTGTGAGGAACGCGGACATCCAGGTGACGGCTGTGTGGCCCTGCAGGGACTGTGTGTTGTGCAGAGTCTTCAGCAAGGGCTTGCTGGAGGAGGAGTGCCAGACACAGTGCAGCCACCTCAACATTACACTGGTGCAGGAGAGCAGCGAGTTCCCCCCGGCGCACCACAACACTGGCTTCTACATGTGCAAGGAAAAAGACGAAGATGACTGCTGGGTCCACTTCGTGTATCAGGATGACAACAGAGCCAATACCTCCTACCTTCATGTTATAGAAAAACTAGGTAATCAAACCTTTTTTTTCCATTTTTAATTGTTTTGATTCCCTTGGTCTGTACAATAATGCTAACCCACATTGGAAAGAGCCATTTTAACACATATGGACACTAACGAGTCATGAGTAAACTTTGGGGTTTTCCATTTCCACTGAAAGAAGGCCAGAGTCCCAGGAGTGCAGTTGTTATCTGTGTTATTAGGGGCATAGTAGTTCACTGCTGTAGTCTGGAACCAAACATTCAAGCATTAAACAAGAGCAGTGGGCCAGCTACTGTATATTCTTCATTTTCTTCTACAATCCACAGGTATCCAGTGGAATGAAACCTTTTTTCCACATGTTAATTCTGCTTTGATTCCCCAGACCCCACAGTGGGGAGATTGAGGGGTGCTAGTTGACACCTCATACCCACTGATCTTTGAGCCACTTAATAGGTCACAGCCGACACACTGCCACGTAGAGGACGCAAGAAGTACAGCTCTGGTGCCTTTCTGTTATTCCCATGAATGGATGTTCAGTAGTGATCATTCTGTATGCATTAGAATTATACAAAGTATTTCCACACATGGCACAATAACTATCTCCGTAAAAGCCCCAATCCTCAGATATTTCTGAAATGTCACAAACCACAAGGGTCTAAATGTAGATTGCACTCAAGTTATGTCAGGAATGTGCCTTGGTAAGGGCAGATTCCTCCAGCCACTTGGCAAGGCCACTTGCAATGTCAAACAGGATTGCTCATGCGTTTTAGTTTTAGTTCAGATTGGAGCAGATGAGTTTCTGATGGTCGTGGTATTGCAGCTGGCAAAAAACATGCTGGGATTTCAGTGGCGTCACTATGCAATGATTTGTGTCTAGAATGGACTTGGTCACTGGTGTTATAGCATTAGCCCTGATTGACTTAGGCCCACGCCAACCTGTGTCAGTTTTGTGCTGCCACTTAGAGAATCCTGGTCACAGATGGCTAACCAATAACCATGTCCCAGCTTCTAACCAATAACTCTTGGGACGTCGTGCTCAGTCTGGGCTCTGAGTGGACACCTTTATTGGCTGAACAGCATGAACAAACTCGTTAGAATGTCTCAGTGTTTATATATAGCATGACGAATTGAGTTAATGACATGGCAAGGTATAGAGATTCTAGTAATGTATTTGAATATGTTGTGTCTCAGGAGCCTG
This sequence comes from Atractosteus spatula, assembly GCF_055471065.1. Lineage (NCBI taxonomy): Eukaryota > Metazoa > Chordata > Actinopteri > Semionotiformes > Lepisosteidae > Atractosteus > Atractosteus spatula. The sequence continues at coordinate 22,110,535 of NC_142711.1, read as the reverse complement.
TGCCAAAGCGTAGTAATTCAGTGTCCCCGTGATTGTGGTCAGCATGTCCAGCAGGTCCCGATGTCCTCTTCATCACTGGTGTGGCCACTGGGTCTATTGTGCTCATTGGAGTGGCCCTGCTGACCATCTGGAAACTGATCACAACCATCCATGACAAGAGGGAGTTCGCTAGGTTCCAGAAAGAGCTTGTAAAAGCTAAGTGGGACACGGTAAGTAATCTGACTAAATAGCCATGAGTTCAAAACAAGTTATTTTAACATACTGGCATAACGCAAAACAATGTTTCTGTCCCGTACAACACAGAAACTATCTCTGTGTCGTTATAATTATTTTTTAAATTGCAGGGTGAGAATCCGATCTTCAAGAGTGCTGTCACAACTGTCCTCAACCCGAAGTTTAAGGACCAATTATGGTATTGTCTAAATATTGTCAAATTATAGACTCTTTGACAGAAAAACATAATCAGATTTTTAAATTTTTTACGATGATACTGGCGTTTTGTGAACACTGTCAGCATATATGTGAAACAGCGATTAGAAAAAAATGTTGGTCTTGCACAAGACCTGTCAGAATTCTGGTACTGTCTATTGATTGAGGACGCACATGACACAGACTGCTGTTTGTCTTAATGTTCAACTTCACACTTGTTTCATGTTTGTCAGTGACTCGCCGTGCCAGGAGTAGTGATGTTTGGAAGCAGCTCTGGAAAGAGAGAAACACAGATCCAAAAATGGAGCTCACGAACGCCTAGAACATTTCCCAGCTTTGAGGTGGATATTGGTAAAATCATCTCCTCTCCACAGAGGAAAGATGCAACTTGATTTGAAGATTGCTAAACACCCCCCTCTCTCAGAACTATTTAAAAAAAAGCATGATGATCTGATTGTGCATTTCACTGTGCTTGTGGGAATTTCGCGAGAAGTCTAAATGTCCTTGTTTTTTTTTACACATCAGCAAACTGATATGATTATCTGATTCCTGATTTCTGAATGTTACCATGGTGGCTATCTCATTTTTTAACTGACAGAAACAAATTTCAACGGTGATGATTCTGGAAAAAAATCCCAATCAAACACCTAAAATTCCTAAAGAGAAATAGAAAATGTTTTTTTTTTTTATGAAACATCATTTGATTCCCAGGTCTTCTTCTTAAATAAATCTTTTCAGATGTTGTTCATTTTTATTACCCTGTTCCAGGTTGTATTTTAACTGGAAATTAAAACTTTATTTATGAGTGTCACAGCTTTACTGTGTATCATTCTTTGAAATATCACTTTGCTGACACTGCAAATATTCAGGTCAACTTCTGAAATTCCGATATCACAATAAGTGAGCTATTGAGACCTGTCAGTCTCTAATACACTTACTCCCTTTTTCACCCCGATTCAATTACCAGATTCTTAAAAACCATTTAATATCTGATTGCTGTACTTTCCTTAAACAGTTCCAAATGTTACGGCACAAACCATTTAGAAAAAAGATCTCAGTCTGCTGTGCTCCCTCATCAAAGAGAACATGTTCATTTTACTGGGCAGCTGTAGGCAGCCAGTCCTTTAGATCTGGATTGAATTATATCCTCAGAGAGGTCCCTTTCAGCGACCTCTGAGAACACACAATAGACTGGAGGAGATACGAGGGACACCCATTCTGAGCTCATTGACATGTGGTTTGGATATGTAACAAAAGACGTCCTGTTTTCTAACAGATCTGCAATGTTTACTAAACACACAAACAAATAGGCGACAACAACAGTTTCCGTCCAACGTCTGAACATGAAGACAGATCAATCTAGCAGTAAGCATCCAAAATGGATGAGCCTGAAAGTGGCGAACAGTGCATTACTCAGGCTGTGAAGTTCTAGCGGGTTTAAGCGGCACTTCTCCTCTGTAGGCTAAGTGTTTTACAATTCGGTTTTCCTGTTCCTGTTCTTCAGAGACCCCCTTCTGATTTTTGTCTACCTGAGCTTAGCTGAACTAGAAATTTACAACATGAGAACAATAAGTAAGATGGCAAATGAGAGGAGGCCATTTTACTCATTGGAATGCACCTCATAATCTACTCAAGGATCTTATATAGCCAATATCTTAATGTTAGAATTACTGAAGAATCGTTCATGAATACATGGCTGTGCAGTTTGTTTCAGACCCTTCGGCCTTCTGTTTAGAGAAGCAATTCCTGATTTCAGTCCTGAATTCTCCCTCTTAATTTCCACTTGAGTCTTCCAGTCTCTTGTTTGGCTGTCGGTCCTGAAGTAGCCCTTGACCATGTCAATGCCTTCTGGGATATAAAATAGGGTCTATTTAATTAATTAAAAGCCCTGTAATACTTGGGAATTCCAAGCTACCTGTCAAATCTATGAAGGCAATTTGAATGATTTTAATTCACAAGAACATATGAAAGATTACAAGCAAGAGAAGGCCAATTCAAACCCTCTGGCCTGTTTGATAGTTCAGTAGCTTAGTGGCCAAAGATCGTCTCCAGTCATCTGCTACTTTATGAAAAGCTGGAAACAAGAACACCAAGTCTTCAATTTAGGTTTTAATTAATTAAGTTCAGTTTAAAGTTGGAAAGTTCAGTTGGAAACTAGAAGAAATGTTTTTCCTGCTTTATTGTACACTGCCTCTCTCTGTGAAATGCCATGAAATAGCCTTTAATGAGGTGACACTAGCCTTATGTTTTTTTGGTTGACTTTGCAACACCAAAAGCGAGTAAAGAGGCTTCACTATACTTTTGTAATGGTTCCAGCAAGCCAGAGTCTGCTCCTGAATTATTAGGAGCTAGGCAGGACATAACTACTCTTCCCTTGGATCAGGACTCCAGTCTTTCACAATGAAACCTGGCCTGAGAACATGATGACAACATGCAAGCTCCACACAGACAGACATACAAACTCAGAATCAAGCCCAGGACCCTGGGGCTTGAGCCTATGCCTTACCATTCAAATGAAGTGTAAAGTCATATAAAAAATACTGCATTGTCTGGTTTTTTTTTAAAAATGATAGACTTGTCATTAAAAACTAAAAGATTTCTGTTTTAAAGAATAAAATTAATTCTACTGTTGAATTGTGCTCATTTTGAGCTATGAGGATGTGATATATATACAGTTGCAAGTCGTCGAATTGGTTTAATGGGAACCGATACAAACACAAACCTACTTGTTCTGCAAGCCGAGGGGGTGCCCTATAGAAGCACGGTGATACTGCCCTCTAGGGGAATATTTATTTATGGCAAATGGGTTATATCTTCATTATTTCAACAGAAGTCCACCTACATGTTTAATAGAAATTGTCCCATTTCTTATCTCGATTCACTTTCTGTTATTAAGTCTAGTAAGAGCTTGCTATATATAGTTAATTCATTCAAACACCACTATTTTTTAAAATACAGAAACATAAATGTGTTGGTTTTATTTATTGAGCCCTATACAACAAACGAGGTTTCAGCAATGCATCGGAAACGCATCTTCAGAAGCCCAAGTTTCAAATATAAATAAATGAAACGACAAATTTATAGAGCAAATAGTTCAAATGTCAGACTTCATAGAGAAAATAAAAATGCTTGAAACCAATCTGTATGTACAATAGGCATTTGATTTTATATTATTTAACATGGCTGTTAAATACTCAAACTTACGGGAAGATCTATAGTTTAATGTAATTGAATTTGTTGCTTTGTGACTATGATTGATAAAATAAACCTAAGCACTAAAATATTAACTTGTCCGGGATTCACTGAGCATTTTGCCTAATGTGTTGATATGGTGTGACACAAATGATAGAATCCAATGTCACTCACCTGGTACAACCCTTGAATTCCAGCATTTTCTCAGTTACACCGCTACATAGAAGCCAGCATCCACCAGCTGTGCTTCAATGAGCGAGGTCATTTGAGAGAAACTTCTCCATTCCACAGATTAATAACGATTAGTAATTGAAAAGCAAGCAAGGATAGTTTCAGAACGAATCATTGTGATTACCAAATACCCCCGTCTGTCTATATAAACCATATTCTAAAAACTTTAGGATGGTTGTGAATAAAACGTGATAGGAAATGTAATGTTATACATTAAAAGAGTATGTTGGAATTATTCAACCTCAAAAGGTCTGAGTTACAGACATACAGCTGGTAATGCTGTAATAATGAATTGAAATGAATTCCGTTATAAATACAAATCCCCTGTTGTTGCCTTAGCTGTCCCTGAAACAGGTACAATACATAAACATACTGTGATCGATTTCCGCTGTTCGCAAACTCTAGACGCTCTGTGTTTCGGTGTGACCCGCAGGTTTGTTTTAGCCTCTCAAATTGTGGGCTCCAAGCCGCAGTGACGCGCAATTCCTCCCAAACCCACTAGGTGGAGAACAGACCAGTCCACCCACTGGAATCACATGACAATAATTGTTATGTAATGTTCTACATTACAGGAGTCATTGAAAGTGAGGGGTGGGGAGATTATACTCCCACGTGTACGTATGAATTATAAATTACAATGAGACGAAACATGACAATAATAGTAAACACGACATTTTTATTTCCTTCATTTAAATCCTCAAACATTTAAAATCTAAAATTAGCTGAAATTGGTGGCCTGGTTGTTTCTGTTAAGTATATCATATATATATATCATCTATATTTCAACTGTCTCCTCATCTTAAATACGCAGGAGCTCAGCAGTCATTTGCGAAAGGTGTAATTTTTGCTCATTGGAAGACTGCAGAGGTCACACATGTAGGACACACACCCTGTATTGAGCACCAGTCTTCAATGCGGCCTTGTCTGACGGGAGAGGAGGAGAAGGGGGCAAGAAAATGTGAGGAACAAGAGCAGGGGCTAGGAAACATAAGTGACGCGGTGTACTGTCTTGTTTCCCCTCAGCAGCTGGGAGAGAGGACAACACAGCCCCTCCCCAGGCCAGAGTGAGGAGATGAGAGTGCCCATTGTGGAGGGGGAAACAGTCTGCCAGCGAGCCAGATCAGAGAGGGCGATACCATTCACGTCTTAGGAGGGGGGCGCAGTGGATACTTTTATCACAGGCACACATGCGGTTTTTTCCTTTCCAGCGTAGGTGTGGAAGGCAATAGCTTTGAGTTGTCTGTTAAGCACTGATATATAAAATGGATTATTAGTAGTTGTAGCAATATATTATTACGATTATCATCATTAACAGTGCATAACCAAAAATACAAATGTGAAAAACACTTAAGAACGTGCTTAACTTTACTTGGTTATGTATTAGAACACCAACATTGTAGGTACCTTCCTTGCATTGCTCACAGAATTACTATTATTTAGGTCAGCTTGGGCAGCCTATTCCCTTACTGAGCATCGTTTTAAAGAGCAACTGCAACAATTTAACAAAGGTCATGTTTTAGAAAGTTTCTAAATGATCACAATATCTGAGAAAGCAAGCCCCAGAATGCATATGTGTGCTTATTATTGACAGAGTGGCCACAGTAAAGCAGATGTGTCTAGACAAGGTTATTTCAGGACACAGGAAGTGACAGAAAGTGCTGCTCTCTGAGAGCAGCTCGGACACACTGGGCTGACAATCTGAAGATAGCAGGAGCTACAAATCTAGAGAAGAAATCTTGTCACCTTTTCCCTTACCTGTCCATTACCGGGGTTTCCACAGGACGTGACAGACATTATTAAAACCAAAGTCATTCACTGCAAATGTATAACAGCCTTCATTTTGAAGAGAACTGGCTGGCCTCTGAGAAAATGTATTTTGCTTCCTGGAGTAAGGAGACAAAACAGTCGTTGCTTTGTCGTGCTAAATAAAAACTGCACACAATATTTAGAACTGGGACCTTAACACTACCAGATTGCATTTACTCTAATCTTTTGTCTTACAGGTGTGTCCCCCATGTTCTTGCTTCATTTTATTTACTTTTTTTTGTATTCTTTCTCTTTTTCTTCCATATCACCACATTTGGCGTCCTTGGGTTTGAAAAGCTGTGTTATAAATTAAAGCTGCTAATATTATTTCCTAGGAACCATCGGGTTAACGATATAATAAGCTGTATTGATTGAGGGTAGACTGTAATCTACAGCAGTGCGGTAGATCATTTCACCTCCACAACAGCTCTGAAAGAGCGAGCTGGTGCCTTTCAATCCTGCGGATACACGCACACTGAGTGTGTATATAAGCAAGGGAAGTTGGACTGCAGCTTCTGGGCTTGTGTGCTGCTAAACAAGAAGCACTTTCCTGGGCCAGAAAAAAAAGGAAAATGCCACCAGCAAAGGTTCACATATTTCTTTCTCCACTGATCAACATTCTTTCTCAATTGTCTGTGAAAGAAATATACTGAAGGCACCTTGAGACCAGTGCTTACATAAGGTGAAACGACGACGATATTAAAATATCCACAGAAATATAAGGATTATAGAGCATTCAGTTGTGTAGCCCTGTTAAAGTAATGTGCAACAGTCCCATGACTGTTCTCTTTGTCTTTCACAGCCTCAACAGGGTACTAATTGCAAAAGAGCTCCATGCGTGCCCTTTGTTACAGCTCCAAGCAGGCACGTAACAGAACACTACCTTGTCAGATCAGTTTCATCCTTCTGTCGTGGTATCAGCTAGTATGCCTGCAGTGCCATCACTCCATGCCCCTTCCAGCCCAGAATGCTTTTCCTTCCAGCATGACACAAGTTATAAGTTACTCACAACTGGCAACCCCCTGAAGTTCAGTAGGTGTGAGCCTAGTCAGTACCTGGATGGGAGACCTCCTGGGAAAAGCAAAGGTTGCTGCCAGAAGAGGTGTTAGTGGGGCCAGTAAGAGCTACTCACCCTGCGGTCTGTGTGGGTCCTAGTGCCCCAGTATAGTGATGGGGACAGTATAAAAAGGGTGCTGTCCTTTGGATGGGACGTAAAATGGAGGTCCTGACTCTCTATGATCATAAAAAATCCCAGGGTGTTTCTCAAACAGAGTAGGGGTGTAACCATGGTATCCTGGCCAAATTTCCCATTGGCCTTTACCAATCATGGCCTCCTAATAACCCCCATCTATGAACTTGCTTCATCACTCTGCTCTCCTCCTCACTGAGAGCTGCCTTGTGGGGAGTGTACCGGTGTACTACGGCTGCCGTCACATCATCCAGGTGGGGCTGCACACTGGTGGTGATGGAGGGTATCCCCATTACCTGTATAGCCCTTTGAGCAGAGTGTCCAGAAAAAAAAAGCCCTATATGAGTGTGAGGAATTATTACTTATTATTTGTTATAAAGTCCTGTGGACTCGTCACTTTCCGCTCTGTGCAGCTGGGCTGCATCCTCCAGCTAGGCTGCTGCCGACAAGAGGCCACTCCAAGGTGCTCCAGAAAACAGACCTTTCTCCACACCCTGAGCTGATGCGAGCACCTGTGGCTGACAGCCCTCCAGCAGCTGCAAGAGACGTTAGACAGACAGCAGCCAAAAGGACACAAGTCTAGTGGTAGCCGTTCTTTAAAGGACTGAGAGCCTCAGACGAATCTCACATCTTCCCAAAATGATCTCTTTGAACACATTAGTTGTCATAAGCATGCATTACATGGACAAGAAATGTCTTGTTGTTTTGTTTTTAGCCAGATCTCTTAAGCTATGGCTGACTTTGCAGAGGAGAGTTTCTGCAAAGGCTGATGGTATAAGCAAGCCCGTCTGTGCATAACTGATTTATGCGGTACAATTTCTGCAGATGACCTTCTAACACTTGATCTAAGAAAGACACCCCAGTCCCACTCTACATCACCTGTGCCATTAAATTCAGGCCAGTGCCGACCATGACTGCCCACAGTATTTGTGTGAGTGCATGGATGATCAGTAGGGCCACTGCAGTCAAGTGTATGACTGCAATGTTCACTACACTTGTGATCTAAAAAAAAACTCACTGACTCGGGTCAGTTCAAAAGATGATAAGAATTTCTAGTTTAGCCTTCCTGAATTTAGGCTCCCTGCTTGTATCTAGGACATCTGGTAAGACCGGAAAAAAAACAAACAGAATCAGGCAAGGTTAAAGTCAGGTGAGAAGGTGCTCTTTGCTGGCCAGGATTGGTCTGATAGAGTGTCATAGACCCGATAATGTTTTCCCTCATTATTCTGACGTGATTGTCCTCTTGGTCTTGTTTCCTTCTTTGTGCCTACATCTAACCTCTTAGGAAACTCAATTTAATTCCCACAAATCTCTTGGATTGTTCAGAATATTACTTGATTTAGAATGCTTAAAAGATAGTGGGTATCCCTTTATTTTATGTTTCTATTTTTCTCACTTCTTTTTTTGTGGTTAAGTGTAGTCATAATAGCAGAAAATTGAAGTAGAATATGGAGAAGTTGTTCACCTTATTTACCTCATAAACGAGTATATAGCCTTTAAATACAGCTTTCTAATACTTCTGTTTTGATCTTGCTGTGTTTATACTTGTAATTAATGTTAGGAAGTGATTTCCTATTAGTAACTAAACGCTCAACAAGAACATAAACACATCTGACAAATTCAGCAAATTTGTCGCAGCTGTAATAAAAAACCGCGCCACCTGTGGGAATTCGGAATTATTGATGCTGGTGCCTCCCCTATTAAAATCTTGAAAATCCTGTGTATTATCTGGCGCACTTAACTGGAAGTGTTTGTAATGGTTTTATTTGGGCACACTCATATTGACCATAGCTTTCATTTGAGTGTCCCGGTTCTTTGCTCTGACTTCCGTAAACAGTTTGAAGCCTCAGCTGTCAATCTTGTAACTATTTCCGCATTGTCCATTGCACGCATGCACTCTGATGACCGGTGTCTTCGGGCAGCCTGGGAGCATAACTGTCCTCAATACACATCTGTGTCGAGCGAGCCCTCTCGTCCCTTACTGGTGCTGTTGCATGTTAGCCTCTGTCTGTGTCTTGGAGCAGTGTTCGTCCTTTGTAGTACCTCTCGCTCCTTTGGAGTGCTGTTGAGATCACACTCGCTGTGATCCAGCCATGACTAAGCTTTGCATCTGTACTTCAGGGTGGAGGTACAGTAAACGCAGCCGCGTACTCTCAAACCGGGCGGCACCGAAGTACGCGAGACGCCTCTTTTATGACTTTGAACCGCGGTGTCCCCAAATACTCTGTCCAGTTAAGAGACTGAAGAGGGACCCTTCTGCGATTGGTTTGGTCTTTGGTAGACACTACTTAACTAAACCTGCACTTTGCCCCTCCCCACCCCAGGGTGTATAATAAAAGAAATCCAGGATATTATCTGATTTGATGGCGGTCACTTTCTCTTTATGCGATACGTATTTTGCTTGCATGTATTAGTGTTTCGTTGCCAATACCCCCCCGATCAAAATAATCTGATACGTTGTTTGAATGTCGTATCCTGTCTGTTTTTTTTTACTTTTTTTATTTGTTCTTATGTGTATATTACAGCGTCAACAGAGTCAAAAAGGAGCTGAGTGTCCCTTCTTCTTCGAAGCGGCGACGTCGGTCTTGTAACATTTGTACAACACTACTGAACTTTCTGTGCTGAGTGAGCTCATCAACCCTAAGCTCTCCACAGGTGATTGGTGCCACTCGGCGTCCAATCACGGAGCGCCTGTTTGCCACAGCAAAGTTGTTAACCCCATACCGGAGTGTTCTTCTGGCTTGGTCAGCTTTTAATCTTCTTGGAATAACGCTCTTATTTTTTTTCCTGATCTCCACAGCCGCTCGCCTCCTTCGGAGACGCTTCCTATTCAAAGGGCGCAAGCGATACGTTTACCCTACTGGATATTTCGGAGAGAGAGAGAGAGAAATAAAAGAAGAAAAATGTTTCACAGTAATTTTGCTGCATGGCGTTTGTTGTTTGCGAACACCAACTATACAGCCTATCTTTGGGTGATCATATACAAGCAGAATTGTCATCGTCCACCCTGACTGCGTTTTCTGGTGAGTTCGTTTTTTTATATCACGATTTTCTGAACTATTTCCTCGTTTAACCGGGAGACCACGGATATAGTCTTTTAATGAATTAGAATGAGCGTATTCTCTTTGCTTGACTACTGTATATAAATTCCGCCCATGGTGTCGCGTCTATCCTTGATTCCTGGCAAATGTTGGAGCAAAGTAATATATCCTTCCCTTTGATATTTTCAACGATTCTCCTTTATTGAATACACGTAGCTGGCCTTTAAAAAAACGTTACCGCCCGTCTATGTAGCACAAAAAAAGGAAATAAACTTCAATCCGTCTTGTTGGAGTTTTTTCCAGATGAAAAGACCTAAAATGCCTGCAACGCCAAATGCGTACGTTGCACTGTTTTGCATATAAGTCATCTTTGTAATTCTTCAGAAAGGTCAATAATTTAACGTATTAAAATACGGCTCTCTCTCGACGTGGCTATGAGAAAGCAAAGCTCCTATATATTTTTTTTCGTTCGAATCTAAGTGGGGGAAAACCTGCCCCTTTCTTGTGTAAAGGTGGAGGTTGACATTTTTACCACGGCGTATATTAAGTTAAAGTGACCGCAATGCATAGATTTCACCTCTTCTATTTTACTGGGATTTTTTAGTAAACCGTATCATTTGGGATTGCAGTGGGATTTGTTTTTCTTCGGGCCTGAGGTCGGTCCGATGTCGTTTTGTTTTGAGATTTTTTTTTAGGGTTTTTTTTTGCGCACGGTAGAAAGATCAGCTTTTTGTTTGCATTAATCTGTGGTGGCGGCGCTGTGGTGCACTCTAGTCTGGAAGGTTTAATTGATCAATTTTTAATAAAATACGATAAAAAGCGCGACGTGGTGCTGTATGAAATGGTCAAAAGACGTTATTATATTTAGACAGATGGAGCCTGTACGTGTACTGTACAGAGATTTCTTTGTGTGAGGTTTTTTTCCCCTCAATAATTCTTGTGGGGATGCCCTAAGGTATCTTTGACGCCTATGATCTAATTGCAGTTGATACAGTATTTGGAATAGGCGGGGCTTGCTACAGTGTATCTGTTGATCAGTTTCCCTTTTGCCGAAAACCCTATGTCTTGAGGGGAACCGTATGTCGCATAAACTACTGTACTCAGCCGACACCTCTGCGTTTTTGGTATATTATGGTCTGCCTTAAACCCACACTTTGTAAGCTTTCCAAATAAAGCACCTAGCACCGTCTTTGTTTTAACGGATTTGTTTGTAATTTCGGTGTAAAATTAAGAAAACCATGTAGTCCAGATAACTGTTTGGGAATTTTAAAAAAAGGTGTTTTTTTTACCAAACACCTTGCTGATAGCGATTTTCTCCAGCTATGAAAATGCCCTTTTATCTTGAAAGCATCCTCCACTCTGTATTGGCTGTAACCCTTCCGCACTCCTTAAATCTGACCTAATTTCTTATCAGGAGTAGGGTATATCTAGTACCTTTTTGTTCAGCTTTTGAGTGTCCTTGATAATGTGAAAAACTATATGTAATAACTGCGAACATAAAGTCAGCTTGTTTCCCCATTTATCAGGGTGTGTTTTTTTGGGAAGGGGGGTTGCTTTGTTGAGTGTGGGAGGTAAGAGGGGGTGTGGATTATGTTCAGCGCTAGATTGTAAAACAGCTGGACGAACCGGCTCCATGTCAAGTTACACACGCCAGTTTAATGACCAGAACAGCATATTTGGCCAGTGTTGGTGTTTGGCCCATGGCCTGTGACACAACTGAGGCAAACCAGACTGGGAGGAGCTGTGTGGAAGAATAGGTTAAAAAAAAGGAGAGACATTTGTGTCTACAGGTGACCTTTTGGGTGCTCTAAACCTCATTTTAAATCACATTATGTAAAATGTATATATTTACTATATTTACTGAACGTGTATGTATTAAATTGTACAGTTTAATTGCCTTTATGAAGTGCTTCTTCATCCATCCAAGAAATATGCAGACCGCTTTACATGTAGAAGGGGACCCAGTTTGTCCATCTGGTTAATGTGTGGCTGCCATCGTGTGCCACCAGTCCCATTGCACAGCAGATTGGTTATGAAACTGAAAAATTACTTCTCCAAACTGAATTGGAGGTGGGTGATGTTGATTGACCAGACTGGAATTTAGACAAAACAATTTGCAAATGGTGCCATAGCAATTTTTAGTGAGCAAGCAGTCAGGGCCTTTTGCTTAAGTCTCTTCTGAAGGATGGCGCATCCTACAGCATCGCTGCTCCAGAGGCAAGCGCACCACCTACTGGTCCACCAGCGCCACTTACAGCAGCAGCCTGGTTTTCCTCCGGTCTCCCATCTCGGGATTGATGTGGCAGTGCTGAAAGATAAATTAGGACAGCACCATCAAAACGTTTATTTTCCATCAGTAACGTTTTTGTTTTCTATTTACGGTTCGGTTAAAGCTGCTCTTTCATTCCCAGGAATGTCTGCGGAACTTGTGCAGTGGGTGGTTTTAAAGTTAGCCCATAGTGTACTGTACAAAATAGTCCTTCATTTCCCGGATACACCCATGCAAAACCGACAGTCTGAAGGTTTAACCTTGATTGTAGCTAATAGGGAATTAAGCACTTGAATCAACAGTTGTATCGTTTTGCTTGTATGCAGAAACGTATGCTTAATAATAAATGGGATTTTGATATTTAGTATAAGCTGTGATTTTATGGCTGACCAGGACACTTGACCTTTTCTACTTGTAATATCAATACCTAGGGTGTAGAATTAATATTAAGGTGTACTCTCTAAGTTGTCGTTAACGTGGACTCCCTCTTGCTCTGTAGCGTATCGCACAAGGAGAGCGAAGAGCAGTTCCTCTGTCTGTCTGGACCTAAGCACAGACCTGGGGGTTTAGAACGCCAGCACAGTCCCGCACCTCCATGTCGAGAGCTGCATTCACACAGAGGCGCCCTCTGTCCCGCCCCACCCCACCCCTCCTCCCGCAGAACAAGTCGGCTAAAATAAACAGAAGAGCGTTCTGCCATTGTGGAGTAGTGCCTCCGTACAGGGGGGGGGGGTTAAAGGGAAGGAGCCCTTCGGCCTGCTGAAAGGCCACCGTGAAACGATCCTGTCAGGACAAGAAGATGCCCGCCAGCGCTGCTGAAGTAGGAGAAAGAGATGTGGGGCTGATCCCTTGGTAGCAGTCCTTTGCAGGACAAAGGAAAAAGGTCCCTTGCTCTCCCTTTTAATATGTCGCTGCGGTCGCTAGCTGTTGATCGCATTCCGCTTTCCAGCGTCGTAAATTTAAAGCTATATTGCTGCCCTCCCCCCCTCTGGATAAGGGAGGAGAGTGATCCTTCTGCAAAGTCTGCCAACCTGTGCAGACCACAAGTGGATCAACACGGCTTGGCAGCGGCTGTGCACCCTGGCTCTGTTCAGATAGTACTGCTCTAGTTCAACATGATGCCCAAGGACCACAGCCCCCCCCATACAGCTTTCTCGAGGGGGTAAGGAAAGGAGACCTGCCTGCCTGCGCCCATCACGTTTGTATCAGGCAGGCGTTGAATTCTTGTTGGCCTTGTGCGGTTCTTTTTTCTAGAAGGAATTGGAATACAACCCCGAGCTCAAAAAAAGAGAATCCGATCAGAGATGCACAGCAGAGAAAGGGTGTCATCTCTGATTACACATCCCGAGCTAAACTTGGGGGGGCCAGAGAGCTTTAAGGCCTGACATCTCCTGATGGAGAGGCTAATGCATAGATGGCAACGAGGCCCTTGTAATTGTGTTTCTGGGACTCCTCTGTTTCACCTTCGAAATCCAGAGCAGAAGAGTATTTACAGTAGCTGGAACTCATCTTAACGAGTGCATTTACCATCTTTAGTCTCTCCCTTCCGTCTTGAATGGGGGAAGGCTAAAGCAGATGAACACCAGACATTCTGCAGCCTGGTTAATAAGTACATGATCTCATCCAAGCCCATGATTTCTTACAAAGTATACTGTAGCATGAGATATGTACTCTCGGTTACCTCTTCATATAATGTAAAGCCAAAAGCTTTACACCTTGATTTTTGGACTTGATCTGTTTAATTGGGGAAAAATACCAAAAGAAATTAGGGAAATCTTTCATGATTACTCAAGTAATATTGACTGTACAGTAGTTATTACATTTGTCAAAACTGTAGATTGAAAAATAGGTTGCAAAACCACCTAGAAGCAGCACAGGAAATATAAAGAGGTTTAGTATTCAATACTGGGCAGAAAACGTTATCCAAGGCCACTAAAATGGCTGAATTGTAAAATATCTCTAAAATGATCAAAGTGCATAGCGGTATAAACAACAGGAAACAGGAAATATATAGTAGTAGTAATGCATAACGCCATAACCAGAACAAGCTAGCTCTGATTTGTTGTGCAGTTAGTAAAACAAAAGCAGTTCAACACAATGCATGGAAATTATTATGGCCCGCCAGAATCTGAGAGTTAATTCCCATTGTCTCTGACCCTACGGCCATGTGAGTTAAGGTTGCTCTAGTGTGCTTCCACAGTCCACACGTGTGCCCGTATGAGCGCAAGTGTGTGTTTACTCCCTGCCTTGGCCTGGTGTCCAGTCCAGGGTGTGCTTATCCTGTCTTGTGTCCATCAGGCTGGGCTCCAGCTCACCGGGACCACTGCGATTAGGAATAGGTGAAAGGTCAGGTTTGGTGAAGGCTCCGTACAGAGTCCCAGCGTTCCATCATGACAGTGCAAGAAAGAAACAGGACAAGAGACGGGGTGAAGTGTTGAAGCAGAAGAGGGAGACTTATGCTAAATGTAGAGGGTGAAGTATTAAATTAAGGCTGCATTACTTGTTTTGAATAGAGATAAGGGAATTTGATATTACTTATGCTGCTTATTACATGGATAATGTTCATATAGTTACAGATTATTGTACATTATTTCTAAAATAAGAATATGTAGTGACCAGCATAATGCTTAGTACAATGGACGAACGTTAAGTTATGAGCCTAAACCCAAAAAATCATCTTTACATAGTTATACAAAGTCAAAATGGTCTCTACTTTAGGAAATACAAAATGATAAAATGAAAAGTATAAGTGAATCCTATAGCCAGGACTCTATGAAGATCTTCAAGACAAGTAAAAGCTGTTGTAGTTCCTTAAAACTAGACTGTGGGCCTGCTTAATCATTTGATAGTCTAGTTTGAAAATAAGACACTAGAACACGAGTTGAAGGTGATGAAGGTCAAGACGTAAGTCTCTCTTCAATGAAATATACATTTAATGACTATTCACACATACTGTAGTATGCGTCAATAAAACCAGGTTGAAGTGACCTTTGACATTCTTTTTTGGCTCTGAAAGGCCAAAAAATGAATTGTTCCCAAAGCTGGGACCAGAATTAATTTAGGTAAGAATTGCAAGGGTTATAGTGAATATTTCACCTACCTTTTCTTGGATTTGATAATGGTTCCAGCAAGAATTAAATAATGCTGGAACATTAACTTTTTGAAAACCAAATTAGCTCCGTTATTGAAGAACTCATAAACATAGCAAATGGCCAATAAATTCAGATTGGTATGCGTGTAGTTGTAGGATCATCAGAGATTTGCACATTAGAAAAATAACTGTCAGGATGCATTGGCCATCACATAAGTCAGGTTATGGAAGCTTGGTGATCAGAGTGGGGACAAGACTGTAAATAAAGCATCCATTTTGAAGGGTTTTAGGGTTGATTTCATTGAAAACAGGACAGATGCTGACAATTAAAACCTGCCCACACAGTTACTGCTATACACTCATGCAAGGTCATATTAAGTACTGAATTAGAGTGCTGGAGTATTTTTTTCATATACATTTTATTACTTTTAATACTGTATGTGAAGGAATATCCCTCACTAATGTATTTCTACTCTTTATTTACGCAGAACAAGTGCATTTGTCTCTTTCACATATGGTCCTGCTTCTATTTCAGATGTTTAGATTTCAGTTTCAGATCTCAGTTGCTGCTTTCATAATTGACAACTGTTGTGCACCTGGTGATGCCATCAATGTGCTGGGTTTTATTTTAGGCTTTGTAATAGATCACTTTGAATCGGCTTAGTTTCACTCTTTTTGGACAAACAGTTTAATTGTCAAGGCCTTCACATCATATTTCCTTGGTTCTTGAATACAGGATATATAGGATAAAATACTGATATTTTTTTAAAGTCTGTAATCTCGTCATTGTGACGATACAGTTCTTTAGGAGAATCTGTAGTTCCTGTGCATTGACACCTTGAATTTGCTTGTCTAAAATGTTAGTTGATAAAGGAAGAAACTGTTACAGAAGCAGGAGTAGATCTTTCCAATAAATGAATACGAAGGCGCAGTTTTCACACATTAACCAGTAAAGCATAGTTTGAATTTACTTTTGACAAAATAAACTGTTTTTCAGTACCACTGGACTGTTCAGGATTTGCTTTGTTTATGCTGTTGTAAATGCCTCAAGCTTACTGCTGTCGTGTTGTTGGTGCCCTGGGGTTTTCTTGAGTGCAGGGTTATATGGTTGTCTGAGTTACACAAGCATGAAAGATCATGTAAGGTAGTTGAGCCTAAGGCATATATTGCTATAATGTTTTTCCCGTAATACTCCTTATTCAAATGTATAGCAGCTTCATGAACCTGGACGGTTTCCCCTTAATTTAATATTTACATTAAGTAAAACTGGATTTACTTCACATTTTACAATCCTATGAGACTCCTGCAGTTAAAACAGGTTTGGTAGATTTGGAAAATCCAAGCAATGTGGCCTACAGCTAGGCACATCACCATCTGATTTACATTCAGAATGGTCTTGTCTGTAATTAATTGCATCTGGAGAGGGTAATTATGTGGGGGGGGGAATTGGCATCAAGTCAGAGAATCCTATGTGCTCTTGAACAGTTTTATATTGCAATTACAAATACCAAGAAGATTCTAATTTTACAGAGAAAATGAGATGCATCATATAATTGCATAGTGGGCTGACTTTTGGGGGGAGATGATTACTGGATCAGCATTTAATTTTAGGTATTAGGCATGGCTAAGTAGCTCCACAACATCCAACAAAAACAAATCGACGATGACATTGTGCTTTTTGGAAGCACGATGCAAGCCTTCCCTGGAGTAGAGCGGTGACAGAGAAGATGTGTAAGAGTAGCAGGCATCATCAAAGGATAAGGTCAGAAAGCTCTCTGATGACGGCAGACAAAAGGGTCATTATCCTCCACAAGTCTCCTGCATTTGCCCTTTTCCACTGTTGTGCGGAAGGAAGAGGGTGCAAGTGTATCCCTTCACCTCGGGCTGTGAAACGGGCGGCTCAGGAATCGTCTGTAAATCCGAAGGCAACAGTGGGAGACCTGCGAAACAAACTGGGTGTCAGAAGGAACCGTCTGATGTAGCCTGCTTGACTGTGGCCTTCATGGCCAGGGCGCACGCAAGAAACCTTTTCTGGGTGAAGCTATAAAAATGGGTGAATTGGCCAAACGGCATCAGAATGACAATTGCAATCCTGCCTCATTTTCAGATCTGAAAATTGAGCTTTTTTTGGACATCAGAAATAACCTCAGTGTTATTTCTGGGTGTTAAACATGTAAAGACTGTGTAGGGGAAAACAAATTATGATTTTTGGGGTTGTTTCTTTATTCATTATTTGGTGTCCTAAAGAGAACCCACCCCAATATCATGGTCTGTCCCAGACTTGGTGGACTTCTTAGAACTGAAGCCTAACATAATATTAACATTTTTCTTATGGATGTTTGGAGATGCATAACTCACCCTTAGAAATACCACATTGTGAATACTGATCATCCTCTGCCCCAGTGTCTATATTGTATAAAGTACAAATAAACTAAACTTGGATCGAAATGGGAAAATATTGTCACGTATAGGGAGAAACTAAAAGTCATCACTTGTTACAGAAACTGAAGCCGGTAGTTTGCAAATAGCTGAATTCCCAAGTTACATTGTGAAATAGATAAAATCATGGAATGAAGGATAGATACAGTATAGAGTGAAATGTTCAAATTACAGCATATTGAGGACTTCCTGCCTAAGGTTTAGCAAGGGACCATCACACTCGCACCAGTAGCACGGTGTACGTTGTTCTGTAAAGGGTGCAAATGTGAGGTGGGCATTTGGGTGCTAGTAACTTCTTGGGAAAAATGTCGCTTCAGGATCAGGCACTGGGAAGGGCAAGAGAGTGAAGGCCCAGGATCTGTTCAAAGCAGAGCTGTGCGGTTGGAGTCGGGTTCCCATCAGCCACTGCACAGAGGTCTGTGGCTACTGGGTACTCCTTACCCAACCAGCACGCAGGGGCCTCCCCCTGGACTGACCCGTTGTACACAACAGTTACACTGTCACGCTGCACGTCTGCTCCATGCTTACCGTCATCCATCAGGATGGCCGATTCGAAACCTTGACTCCTTGCAGAGCCAGAAGAGGACTTGGCTCTGCTCATAGCCCGTCTGCCATGCCCATAGCACTGAGGTGCCTTTCACGTGATCAGTGAGTCACAGTGGTTTTCAATAAGTTTGGCATTCCCCTCGTTACATCACCTCCTCCTCTGTGCCCAATCGGCTCACAGATCTGGCAATTTTACCGCTGATGAAACGGTCAATCAAGTGCATCTCAGCCAGTCGGGAGTGATCAGCTGACGGAGAGAGAGAATTGTTTTGACACTTGGTGTTGTATATTGTGCAACAGCTAAAATATCGATGCATTTGAAGTGTTTCACTCTCCCTTCTTAGAAAATCTTTTTACCGTTGTCACACAATGTTCAGTCAGATTTCCTGCTCACCTGTAGCAGTTGCATACACAAAGTGGTAGTATATTTTTTAGTTTTTGCTTTTTGGTTGCTGCGGTTTCTTTTGGATATAACAGTTGTGGTAACAATGAATTTTTACTCTTTGTTCCTAATACTGTAAAAAGTACTTATATAGTCTTAAAAGGCTGTGTGGCTAAGTTCTTAGTTTTTGGCATATTTAGAAAAAAGTTTTTAAAACTAAAGTTTTAACTTTTTAGAAAAAAACTAAAGAGTTTTTTTCTAAAGTCTTTTGAGAAGAAAAGGGTTTTATTTGTTTGTTCCCTCACCAGAACACTGTTCACACAATTTCTGAACTCTTGGTTTTGGCTTCTCATCATTTGCGGGTGACTGTGGTCTGTAAGTCGTACAGCTGACAGCTTTAACTTCAGTGAGAATCTAAGCGTCAGTTTGAAGTACTGTATAAGCTGAAGAGGTTTATTTGAAACTTCTTGAAAGTCTGTCAGGAGATTTCTTAAAATGTCAATTACAAGAACTCTGGAAAAGAACTAATTTCTCCTTCATTGGCGAACGGGATTTCATCTGTTAGGGAGGTCAAGAGAAAATTCAGTCCCAGGCAACTAAAATACCTTGGTGAACTCTCCATGGTCAAGTAGGGTGATACCATCTGTACTGACCACTGTGAGTGGCATTTCACTGGTATCCTTCTGGGCATGGTAAATGGCTCACATTGATCACTTCCGTAGTCCAGGCAGAAACCGAATATTAAGTGTTAAGGGATAAGAGATTTTTAATATAGAAGGTTTATAAATGTCAAGAGTGTCTGCATATTCAATATCTTATGTTGAACGTTTTCTGTAGTACACCTGCTGTATATCTTACAGATGGATTTTTTCCTTCGACCTTTTACAGAGGTTGATGTGATGCATATGAAACTTTCCTTGCTGTATCAAACCTGGTCCTGGAGAACCCTAATCCAGTCATTCTTTGAGGTCACCCTAAACACACTCGTCCAATGAGTTGTTCAGATAAGCAAGTAGTGTTTCAGTGAAGGGAACATTGGTTCTTGAAGGCTGAAGGAGCTTCTGATTTTTGTTCCAAATGACTAAATTAATTAATTGAGCACAACCCCTGCTGAATTGATCATAGCTGTGGGCCTTTAGAAATGTAAATCCTGCTGGACTGTGGCTCTCTGGGGCCAGCGCTAGGAACCCTTGCTGTAAAGTACTGAGGAAAGCAGGAGTACTTCCAGCAAAGCACATTGCGACCTTTGGTCTTGTGCCCACTGATAATGCAATAGCTTTCTAATAAAGGGTAGTTAAAATCCTTTTGAAGAATGTCTTCTCATACTGAGAACTATCTATACAGACATGGAAATACCTCAGAAATTCGAGTTATTTGTCAGAAAACCAATGTGTTCCCACACTGCGTGTCACCACTGTGGTCTGGGTGTGGATATGGATGATACTACGTGGCTTTATAAGAATATGCAACAGTTAAGTAAGACTGATTAAAAGTGTTTGATTTGATCTTTGCAGTGAAAATACTGGTTGATTTATGTTTTCATGGATAGATTTATAAAGCAATTCCGGCAAAAGTCCCTCTATGTTCTCGTCCGTATTTGACAGCTAGAATCCTGACCATGTTGGATGCAAATAACCGCAACACTCCTGTCCTGGACGCATAGCTTGGCACCCTAATACACAGCCAATATTTGTTTACTGGTACTTTAGGGGGGGGGAATTAAATTGGATTAAATCAGGGATGAGCAAAATTCAAGAGGAACAACTTATTGAGAAGCATCCATTTTTCTGTTTAGTAACTTATAGCACTGTTCTGTCATTCTTAAAATTATATCTTCACATGGAAAGATCTTTGGTACTGTTGTTTTAAGTCAGGTCAGCAAAAAAATGAATGGCAGTTTAATCCTGCTGAGGTTTCTACTGAGGTATATTAGTTACATTTTGGACATCATTCTTCTGGTTGTGGTACTTTGATGTCTTACCACATCAAAACTGGGTAGCACATCCTATGATCAAAGAAAAGGTGATATAACACATTTGTGGCAGAATGATCTCGAACTGGATTTAAAGAATGTGACTTAGGGAAAAATCTTTGTCCAAAAGTACCCCACCCCCATCTGTGAGCTACCAGAATCCCAGAATCCTTCTGTAAATATATAAAAATGAACTTTGTCCTGCTTCAAAGAATTGTCTGAAGGAAAAGGAATGTGGCTCAGCCCAGGAACTGGCATGATGTGTGTTAGCTATGTGCCATATCCATGAGATTTATGGATTTACTCTGAATATAAACATTCTGAATACAAACATTCCAAAAGTAAGGTAAATCCCACACACCAGTTCAGTTTCCGTTAACCTTAGCTGCAATACAGACTGAGCCATTGAAAGGCCTGCTTGTTTATTTAGAGTTGTGGAATAAAGTAACCCCCAGCACTCCCACAAATAGTCTGACTAAGCTTTTTAGTTGTTTATAGGTGTGTAGCTTTTCCATTCCTATATAATTGAGTCTTATAATTGTTAAAGTAGTCACAACTACTGTGGGGAAAGGCAAATATCTTACAGCAAATGTAATAATGTTTGTTTCACAAGGTTCATTACTAAATAGTGACGGGGAAAGCTAAAGAACTACTTTACATAAGATTTTATTGCTACATCAGAAATTGGTGCTACCTGCAATGCTGATCTACTGTATTTGTGTACGTGAATGCCAGTGGAATATCACTGTCTGCAGTTTCCAAGCATCCCCAAAATGGCGTTTCTCTTCATTACTGTATCTGATGTATTATGTGAAACACTAAATACAAATCCAGGAGCAGTCCTTTTTGTGTCTTTCAGTTAACATTTTACGTAGGGTTTTGTAATCTGCATGATTTCAATGTAACCCTTGTTCACATTTCTCATTTCATTTGCCCAATGTAGAAAGTTTTAGGCTTCCTTTTTTGTTGTCATTTGAAGTCATTTGTAAACTAAGTTAGTTCTAGGTTACTTCTATTCTATGATTACTGTAAATTATAGCACTTTTCTCCAGTATTTCCAGCTGTCACCGGGAGCTGGTTAAGTCTGAAAAGGCAGTACGAGGTGCATCTGTGATAGTGTCTGGTTTCCTTTCTGCAGGTACGAATCCAAGTCTGTTGGTGTTTAATACAGGATGTGTGGCCTGAGACGAGAGCTGTGGAGTGTTGAGTGTAGGCCCTTGCTTTGGCTTCTATCAAACGGTGCTAAAAGACAACATTGTCTGAACGGTGCTGTTCAGGCATTAGCTCAGGCAAGGATGCTTGCATCCACTCACAGTTTGGACAGCTTGGTAAGTTCCAGACCATAGCAGCTACTTCAACAATGTGACCCAACTGCGTGCCTCATGGTAAATGAAATAGATGGGCAGTGCTCTCATGGGGTAAACTGGGCACAGTTCATAGCTTGGCGAAGATCAGCCCTGAGGTTTGAGGCCCACTAAACCACTTGAATTGTCCTAGGTCCTTCCTACCCTTTTACAGATTAAAATGGTGGGCTGGAAAGGTTGTAGGTGTCAGGAACTGGAGGTAGGAAGTCTTCCAAGTCCAGATTGTTTTTGCCTATATTAATGATCCAGCATTGGGTTTGTGGTGATGGCCCTCCACATGATTCATTAGAAACTTTTAATCGGGCATGAATCTCTCAACTGTCACTTACTGGTGTCCGAATGTTCCTACTTGCTGCTTCTTTCAAGGATGTTTTACCCTGAAAAAAGCAGATTGCAAGGTGTACTGAATATAAGAGGAGGTTCTTCCACAAAATGCATTCCAGTCTTTTCAGTTTTCTTTCCTTTGGTAGTGGAATCTCTGTGAAATTTAGGCAAATCTGTGCAGAGTCCTACAGAGCTTAGAAAAGATTCTGTGCCGTCCAGTGACCACAAAATTGGAAGGGGGCTCTCGGATGGGACAGCAGTCTTTTGGCATCTGCTTACCGGTTCTAGAACGTGGCCTGGTGGATTCTAGAATACTACGAACTCTAAAGGACAGCTGGTTGTGTTACCAAGCAACCGTGTTGATTATTGTAGTTGTATTACATTAACCCGAATTTATGAGGCCTAAGAGATTGCATAATGGAGGAATGGACGCTGTGGAAGGGAAATCACAGTACAGCTGGGCTGAATCAGTTTCAGAGACAGCACATGCTATTATATTTTCTTTATCCTCTATAAAACAAAATCCATTGAAATTTTCAAGGTGGAGAGTTTCGTGTCACTCCTCCCTGTGGTAAGAGACAGTTTGGCATTGTCTTGGCTGTTCTTGTGGCTCACCTGGGTTACAGCTGAGGAGCACAGACTGGTAGGGCTGGACAGAAGAACTATCGAAGTTCAGTTCAAAAGTGTCTTGTTACAACTCGGTGTACTCTTTGCTCGTCACTGTTGAATACAGTTCACAGCGGCATGTGTTATAGAGGTATTCATTGTACGTAACTGGGCAGCGTTCAGAACCTGTCCCTGTAAAATCAGGGCATGTGATACCCGGCACCTTTGACGCATCAGACTAGCATGAAAATCAGAGGAGAGATGATATTAATAACTTGTTTTTAATATTGCACTTAGTAGCCTAAAATATAAGCAGTACTAAATGTGATGGTCAACATGTTCTTCAATTTTTTTAGCTTTAAGCCATAAATTCCTTATAGTTACTCAACATGGTTGGTTTTGTTCTGTTTTTCCAAGTATTGTCTTGCGACAAGTCGTTTTGAACCCACTTCAATCTGTTCTTAGAAATGGCAAGTGTGCGTTGCCTGGAGATGTTAAAAATATTTTTTTTATTAAAATCCTTCCTGTTTCTACTCAGCTAAATCACCCCACCACCACACTCATAAAAATGTCATTTTAAAACAGTGATTTAAGTGTGTCTCTAACTCGATCTCTTTTGTAATTCAGCGATTTGAATTCCCTTTGCACACTGTCAACGTTCTTCCAGAATAAAGTTAAACATGTTTTGGATGCTGTCTGAGAGAACAGATCCTTCCAGGATACTGCTGCTTCCTCTCATCTACTTTGCATAGCACAAAAGAAAGTGAGTGCATTAAATGGTGCATTACTAGGAATATACGAATTGAAAAGAATAAATCGTTTTTTGTAGAGTACAAAGGGTTGCTAAAGAGGAGTTGCTCTCTTTACTAGAATACTGTATAACAATATATACAATATATAACTTGTTTTTTGAAGGAGTTCAAGTCGGTAGCTGCGTCAGCCTGTGTAGGCTGCAAAGGAACAAGTAAAGGTTGATTCCATGCTGAAAAGAAAAAAAACGCAACGTTAACGGCTAAAATGTCGTTTCTTTTCTTCTCTTTTCAGCATGAAATCAACCTTTACAGCATGTCTAAAAAGTAAACTTAATATATTTAAACATCCAGTATATAGGCAGTACGTTACATTGCCGTCTTGCGAAAGGATTCAGTTGAGCAAATCTGTGCAGAACTTAAATTGGAAACATCCCCTTTTGATAATGACCATTCACGATTTCCAAATAGAAACACTTGGCTTCATGGAACAGTTTCATAACACTATAATTAAAATCAACACCAAATATGAAGTACACTTAAATCAGAGTACAGAACATAACGATACTTTGGGGGTGTTACCGTTCAAGGGATGTATAAATACTGTGCATTTCATTACCCTACACTCTGCGGTTCAGTAAATAAACAATGAAGGCAATGTGGTTTATTCACACTACGGCATGACGCGTAGATGAAGCCGCGCAAGCGCAAAGCGAGGCTGAAGTGTAATGGAGTGCTGGTGGACGCTGGCGGTAACTGCATCACATTTCCTCTAGATTACTCATCAACTTAGTGCACTACTCGCTATTTACGGGTCTCATTGAAACGTTCAGTACGCAGAACGTATCGGTATTTCCCATATAACATCCAGCTGCAGTTCAGTAAATTTTGCAGCAAAAAATAAAAATCATGTGTCTAAAGGGTGATTAAATAAAAACTAGGTTCCTTCGAAGTCTTGTTTTTCTACACTTCTAACCTAACCCTAATGTTAACCACCTTTTTAACTTTGTTTTTCAGGTCTGTAGCGGTGGATATTACCAAATGGCTAAATGTGGAATGTTTGAATCTCTTAATCTAATTTGGGAATTTTACGTGAGCTGCTGCTGGCTAAACCTAACAATGAGAAAAGGGTAAGTTTGGTTTATCTTCTGGGGATGTGTGCAGGTGCTGCTACTGTGGGTGGCAGAGTGGGGTGGGGGCGTGGGGTGCCACCATTCACAGAACCAGGGTCTTGGGCTCGATTGTGCCCTCTGTCTGGAATTGTCAAAGCTACTGTCCAAGTGCAGGGGTGGATTAGTATGTCAGTGGGCTCTAGGCACATACGCAAATATGAACCCTCCTACTTGTGGATTGCTAACAGCCATATCACCCTGCAACTTGCAACTGGCAACCCCCTGAAGCTAAGCATGTGTGAGCCTGGCCAGTACCTGGATGAGAGACCTCCTGGGAAAGCTAAGGTTGAGGTATTAGAGGGACCAGTAGGGGGCGCTCACCCTGTGGTCCATGTGGGTCCTAATGCCCCAGTATAATGACAGGGACAGTGTAAGAAGGCTCCGTCCTTTCGATGAGATGGGGCTGCACATTGCTGGTGGTGGAGGGGAGTCCCCATTACCTGTAAAACACTTTGAGTGGAGTGTCCAGAAAAGTGCTATATAAGTGTAAGCAATTATTATCCTCTTAGCCAGTGCAGTTACTGTTGACATTATTATTAAGAGTAAATGGTCACACAACCAAATATGCAGCCAATATACTGGAACTCCAAGAACTTGGATGTTGCACTGATGCTCTGTTTAAAGAAATATAACATTTTCTCAACTGTCTTTAAACTAAAAAGCTTTACTTATAAAAACAACAGTGCAGTATTACAATAAACTGCATTGTCACAGGCTTCTCCAGCCACATAAAAACCAAAGCTGTGGACCTTCACAGGCTCGGTTCACTTTGTGTCCACTTGTCTCAGAGTGTAGCAGAGGGACTTTCAATATAGTCTTGTCCTGCACAGTGTGTCACCTAGCATCTGCTTCCACAGACTTTAATAAGAATCATCTGAAACTTGAATCCTTCACAGTGACAATCTTGTACATTCAAAATGCCACCAGAAACACCTGTAAAGGTCTGCCTTGTATGCTTCTCCATCTTGTGCGCTTATAACCAGCTTGGGTGCAAACCTAAAACACCTGCAGCTGCTGTACTTCCATCTGTAGCTTTTTCTTCATACCCGATGCCTCACAGGTGTTTTTCTTTTATCTGTCATCGATGTTAACAACGCAATTCACCAATCTGGTGCACCCTTGTCATGCATCAGAAAATAGTGCATGGTTCAACGTTGTGTATGTCTGTTGCTACTGATTTAGGCAGTCCCAGAATATAGTAAATGACAGTTGCATCATTAAAAAAAATTTCCTCCATTGTACATGGAGCTGAAACGGTTTGCCTTCCCTGAGGACGGGCCCTAGGTATGTTCCCACTTGGATAGGGCCTTCATCCAGCCCTGCATGTGTGGAGTCGGTACATTCTGCCCATATACTGGGGTGTTTGCCAGGTGCTGTGGCTTCTTCCCACCTCCCAGAGACATGCCAGCTTGGTTTCATGGGGTATTCTGATTCATCCTGCGATTGGCTGGCGTCTTGCCCGGGTGCAGAGCGTGGGTGTGCTCCGTCCCACCTTGCTGCCTGTGCTTCTAGGAGAAGGGGCTTTTTAAGAGCAGGGTGGCGATTGGAGGTTGTTAGGGAGCATCATCCCTGATTACAAGAACTAGTCGGCCTCAGCAGCTCATTGGGGCTTAAATATTAAAGTTGGTATAGATGCCTTGCTCATGTGGCTGTTTGATTTTTCAGCTGAAGTAAGCATCACAATGAATGGAGGTGATATTTTCAGAAAGGAAGAGTGTACGATGAGGTTTGTGTTAGGATAAGGTAACATCACACCTGGGATGGCTGGACAAGAAGCTGCTGGTCAAGAACATCCAACACCTCCGGTGTGATGTGATTCCAGTGCATCACGCCCTGGAGATTTGTTTTAGAACTAACCAAAAAATACTGTTCATAACTTAATTTTATCTTTTCATTTTATAATATACAGTACAACAGACCTTGTTATGGTTAAAAAAAACAGACCTGTGCATTTGTACTAGTCATTTTGTCCAAGGTTCAGTTTAAAAAGAAGTTGGACAATCCTGGTCTTTCAGAGCCAGTGACTGTAGGTTTTCTCTTTCTTATTAGATCAGGAGCACATGGAAAAAACAATGTTTTTGTTAAATTGTCCCATACACCAATAATTAGCTAATTTAGGTAATTGATGATGTACCCAAAAGAAAATGTGCAGATATATCAGCCCTCCAGAATAAGGATTACCCACGCCTGCTTTATAACATTTGATACAACTTTGTTTTTGGTTTTAAACCACGTGCTCCATTCATTAACCTCCGTGATGTCTCACATATTTGTGTTCTCAATTCCACAAAACAGTAAGACTGTTAAATAATGCTGGAACTAATCAATATATAAATGATGGTAATGAATAGCTAGCATTGTACAAAAATGGGCTAGTCATCATTCAGAAGACTTGAGGGCTGTATTTGTCATCTGACCAGCATCATTTGCTACAAGAATGTCTTTAGTACTCGGTGAAAAAGTAATTAGGAGTTATTCTGAATAACTATTCAGAGTACATTAACATTTAGAGCAAGTAGTAGTATAGTAGTGTTAGCACAGATCTCTGCAGTTATAATACTAACAAGTTACTGAAAACCCAGTTAGTAGATGGGATACATTTCTTGATCTCAAATGCCTTCTGGCTTTTACATTAAAGTTGTGTGTATGTTAATCAAAGAGTTGGGTTTGTAGCCACTTGTACACTGTTCAGTGTCTAAGAAAGCAGTTAAGTGCAGGCTGTAGTGTTGCTGACCGGCTGTTAAGGTAGCAGATGGTATCTATGGTTCATTTGTTAAATATGGCAGTTTTTTTGCCCGAAATGTGGATTTGTCATTGTGCTTGGTACCTGTCAGGCCTGGATTTATTCTTTCTCAAAGCTGTGTGGTTATTTACTAGTTTGGGAGCCTCAACAGCTGATGGTACTGGAGAAATGATTTATAACCGATAAGAATTAGAACACTAGATTTTGTGCAACTTCCTAGTTCTACAGAGGAAATGGTCTAATTTAGCTTTAAAGGAAGTACATTTGCAACTGAACATATCCTGTTTTATCTGATTGCATCATGACTGTTGCCAAGATCTCTTGTATACTTGCTTCCAGGAACAATAGATCCAATCTGGCTTTTATATTTTAACCCAACTTAAACCTAAATAGAATAAACTTTAATTAAAGGACTCTTTGTTGTTTTGATGATGAGTGGAACCGTAATCATGCTAAGGGAGTGCAGTTAAAATTTCACTAATCGGGGGAAATCATGTTCTAGGATCTTTGCACTTCTGAAGTTATTAGACATATCCACACTAGAATTCAAGGGGAAAAGGTGTTTTAGAAATGGGATATCTACCATTTTTACACTTTTCTCCTTTTAAGAGATGTTATGGAAACGGAAAGAGAACAAACATTTTGGCATCATACTGTAACTATTCTACAGTTGGCTGTTTATAGGAGTCGGTCATATTGGATAGAAAGCAGACGAACAGAAGAGTAAATTGTATAATAACTCTTCACTGGAGGCCATATGAATAAAGAGAATTTTTATTTGTCATTAAAAAAAAACTTAGCCAGCCACTGTACATTATTCTTAAATAATTGAATGCAAAGCTTACAGCAGAACTATCAATGATGTTATCCACTGAGCATTTTTGTACAGTTTTATAGTGGAATTTCAAAACGAAGATTAGAGGTGCCGTGTCCCAAGACGAAAGCTTAGAGACAAATTTGGGTACATTTGAGTCTTACACAGACTGTAAAGATGAGATCATCCTAATGCACCTATTGAAAGTGAGTGGCAGCCGTACGGCCCGGCTATCTTGTGTGGTTGCTAGCAGGTAATCCTGAGGGACCGTATTCAGCCAATTCTCAAAGGAAGGCAGAGTATCAGCTTCAAAAGTGTGGCTTGATCACTTGCTGTAGACCACCGCAAGTCACAAAGCTGTCTAAAACTTCCCCATTTGAGGACTCTTGAGTACATGATGAGGCACTGGCTCTGTCCCCGTGGAGTATCTGGTGTTCAACGGCCGAAGCAATCTGAAAGAGCCCTCCAAAGGGAACTGACTGCAGAAGTGCCAGATATTCTGTCCTAGAGCTGTGTAACAGTAGAGCAGGCTTGGACTGGATGCTCGGCAGCTTTTGCTGTAAGCGCACCTGCTTCAGCCTGTGCATGCCTGTTTTAGCTGTGAAAACGGCAGAATCGGTAATAAAATGAGTGATGCATTGTGGGTCAATTGAAGTTAGAGTGTAACTTATCCCTTGTTGAATTAATTTGAATAATGATCAGTAAGGGGCTATTAATGGTATCTTGTGGGAAGGTAGCCAAGTTGAGTACTTTCACTAATGTCACGTTTCCAGCGATCGAGTGACCTCGATCAAATACTGAAGAGGTAGGGGAGGAGGTGGCGTCGGGACAGTTAACAGGAGGTTAATTCCACGCTGAAAAGTAAAAAGCAAGAAAAGCGATGTAAGTGGAGCCTTCTTCAGGAATAGGGGGTAGATGAAGAAGAGAGCTGAGCCCCAAGTCAAAAGGATGGGAGCAAGAACGATGAAAATGTGCGGATGAATAGGGAGAGGTGAGAAAGGATGAATAAATATTACCCTAGATATTGTTTAAAGCTCTCGTCATGAAGCATAAAATAGGTACTCTTAAAATAAAGATTACAGTACATTGGTTTAAATTGGGAAAACTACTAAAGAAAAATGATGGGTACAAATGTACTTTCTGTATCGCAACAAATAGTTGTATACCTAGATGAAAGTGTCAACTACTTCAAATGTCTGTACACCCCATCTTGGACTAGGTAATACCCGCTTAGCGGCATCTGATAATATTCTTTGAGGAACTTGCTGATTTTTACCCTTTTGACTTAAGAGATATCACTGGTGCCTCATGTCACACTCATCTCTGTGGTGATCTTTACTCTTTTAATTTATTTCTCTTGGCATACGAGTTAGGCTCTCCTGTTAAAATTCCCAATTTGTAATCTGTGGAAAACCCTTCCTCTTAATTTTTTTGTGCCATCTTACTGCCTATGATCTAATGCTATTATTGGATTCATTTTCCATGTAGACCTACCATTTTGGGGACGGACACTTTGCTTGCTGCTGCCAGTGCCTGGGGCCATTTGCAGAGGTTGAAACTGTCCATCTTTAGATGCGAGTGTTCAGTTAAATGGTGTAAATCCTTCATTCCTGCACTTGTTCACATTGCAGGCCATGGCAGTGTCAGTTTTATTTTTTTCAACACCCCTCTGCTATATTCCTTTTCTCTTCCAGTCGGAGACTTTCTGCCAGCCAGGTTACCAGTGCCAATGAGAACTGGCTTATCTGGTAAAATTAAAGGATTCAATGAAATTCGTAATTAGAAAAAAAAAAGTCTAGCTGTCAGTTTTAATATTATTTAGCAGAAGTATAAACATTCTGAGAGTGCCATTGGTGGAATTTAATCGCCACCCTGTGTTTCTGTGAATTTAATGGGAGTTTAATTGAAAATGTACTAGATCACTGCTTCAAAAGGGACAAAAAGATCAATGGTTTGATAATGCATCTAATCTGATTAAACTCTTCAGTAGTGCCATTGTTTAAATCTCAGGCTAATACAATTTGTGGTTGAAAGTTTGATTTTAATTAGGTTAGCCACCGATGATTTTATTTTTCTAAGTGCGTTATTAAGCCTGAAGTTCTTCTAGATCAATTTGTTATTTTTTCCTACTTGTGGGCATGATTTAGTTTTTAAGTTCTGCTAAGTCTTGTAAAGACTGATTTTGTTTTGATTGTGCTTTACAAAGCTGTTGATTCCTTTTACTTAGAAACACTTATAGACAGTATAGAGCAAATTTTCCTCAGTTCTTACTT
Source organism: Atractosteus spatula (assembly GCF_055471065.1). NCBI lineage: Eukaryota > Metazoa > Chordata > Actinopteri > Semionotiformes > Lepisosteidae > Atractosteus > Atractosteus spatula. The sequence continues at coordinate 22,079,903 of NC_142711.1, read as the reverse complement.
ACTGTACCATGCGATTCATTTTCTTTTCAAAAGAGGGCGACATTTTCCAAGATTGTGGAGATTCAACTGGAGGCGTCCAACAAGAAATTGGTAGCAGGCAGCCTTGGAGTTAAACGCCAATGATCAAATACCTGTAACTCTGATGGCACACGGAAGACTTAAGAAGCTTGCAGTAAATGAAGACGAAACCGTAGGATGTCTTACTTACAATACTGTGAGGGAACTAAACTTAGAAACTGCCTCAGTGTTGATGCATATTACGTTTTTACCTGTAGTTTTTATCTACCGCACATTTCATTACCAATAGAAACCTGTTCTTCCGTTAAGATGAGAACGTAGTTGTAGACTGTAGGCAGTGTTGGTGGAAATTCAACTTCTCTATCCTCTTGGGTCTGTAGTTTATCCCGTGTTTTCCCCCTTTCAGCCACAGACAAGGGGGCGAGTGTGCTTTTAAGTCGCGGGTTGCGCGTCCCATGTCAGAGCAACACGGACGCGGTGTAGTGTGGATGGAGGGTGTGAGAGCTGCTGCTGCTGTGCGCTGTCTGTCAAGACTGCGCGGAGGAAAGAAGAATGGGGTGGGGAGGGGGGAGCCGAGGCTCCTCGGTGCTGTTTATTTCGGCGTTGCGAGCGCTCCCCTCCCCCATGTTGCCGCCTCCTCCTCCCCTCCGGGCGCCGCGAACGCGCACGCGCGCGGGGCCGTGCGGGAATGGCTGTGCGCTGATCGGGGGGCTGGGCCGCCAGCAGCTACCGGAGAGTTAAAGAGTTTTTAATGTCCGCCATGTTGGCCATGGCGTATTGAACCAGGGAGAGAGAGCGGAGCGACTGAAAAAAAGAGACCGAAAGAGAGCGACCAAGATCCGGGCCTTCCCGGCTCCGTTCGCCTCGCCGTTTGTACTTTTTTTAACCAATCGAACGGTAGACGACTGGAGAACGACACAGACACATCCATGAGAGCTCAAACCGGGACAGTTGTGAATTTTAGGGGATCGGATAGATTTATGCTGCATCTCGAAATATAAAAAATGAGTAAATTGTCGTTTCGGGCACGGGCGCTGGACGCTTCCAAGCCACTACCCGTCTTCCGCTGCGAGGACTTACCCGACCTGCACGAATATGCCTCTATTAACCGGGCAGTGCCGCAGATGCCAACTGGGATGGAAAAAGAGGAGGAATCGGTACGTTTTGCAGTTCCGAAAACCTATTCTTGGTAAAATGTCCAGGTTTCGGCAGCATGAAGGGGCGCCCCTATCTTGTCTGCGCAAGCTTGCACAAAATGGCCGCCATATTCTCGTTCCAGAAAGGCGGCTTGGTTCGGGGTTTTGCTAGCGTCCTAAGCAGGATTTGGGGCAGTATATACAAATATAAGACGGCGCTGGTTGCAGATGGTGGTGTTGGGTTCGGTTGTCGGGGCTCGTTAACCCGGGAAACGGTTCGCACGGCACAAAGGGGTCACGTGACTCGAGGCGAATCCGCCATTTCGCTGACTTTCTCCTCGCGCTGGGCTGGGCCTCGTGCCGCTGCAGGAGCCGCGGCTCGGTGCGAGGGGGCGCGCGAGAGCCGGCAGCCCACACCCCCCCCAACCTCCCCCCCCCGGCCTGAGCACACATGGGATACTACAACATAAACAAGAGTGCTGTCGGCTGGAAACACAGGTCCAGCTGCCTGTGCTCACGTTGGTTTTGACGCAGAAGGAAGCCGTTTTCTGCGTTCTCTAGACTTGTTTTCTTGCTTCACGACATGAAATGTTTCTGAAATGGAGTAGTACCAGAAGTCTTTTTAACAGCGTCGCACGCGTTCTGAGTTGTTGGCGCTGAGAGTTTAGTTTGCGATGGGGTCACGCTGTTCGTGTTTTAAGTTTGTGATATGCCCCATTTGTCTTTCAGCGTCCGTGTTTTCTAGAGACACGGCAGCTAAGCAAGTTTCCGTACCGAATGTACATATTGGGGCGTGAAGGGTGTCTTTTTCTTTCGGCTTCGGCTGTGCCTCGCACGGAGCTGGGTAGCCCACCAAAGGGCAGCCGGCAGTGCCGGGCTGCCAAAGAGAAGACTTCCCTCCGTTTGGCAGAAAATGGGCATGACCGGTCTGATCCCGGCTAAGGTGTGCTCATGTCTGCTCGGGCGCTGTGCTTGCGCGGCTGTGTTGATGCAGCTCGTCAGCAGGCGTGACGCAAAACTGACCCAGTTTTTGCATTAGTCCTAGAACCGTAAATTACCCCCCCCCCCCCCCCCCAGTCCCGGTTAAATCTGCATTATCGCCTCGAGAGTAGGTCTTGAAGTTGTCCATTATTTCCAAACACCAGCTCTTCTGCTACTCCGTGGCCGTTATCCACACTTCCTCCATTTGCGTTAAGTTTGGCGATTGATTTAAACCTCTAACGCTTGAGTTGCCGATAGAAGGAAGAAACAGATAACCCGAAGTCTAGGCTGATAGTTTCCTCGCTTCGTTCTGCAGCTTTGAATGCCAAGAGGGAAAGCTTGTGTAGAAGCCGGTCGGGTATGGTGCATGTTTTACAAACGCAGCGAAAGCGTCTGTGCGAATAAGTACATTGTGAGGTTAAAGCATGCTATCGTTTTTTTGCAATAGTATGGGGACGCCTCTCTAAACCATTTTACTAGACTTTCTAGTTAGTCCTAACCGCAGATCTACACTGTCACCTTCGTTGCAAATGTCAGTTCGCCTTTGAACTGTTGGCGCCAGTGAGGTGAGATGTTAGTGGATGAATTCTCCTGCCTGAACTCTGTAAGCAGGCAGAGCGCTGGGTTTCCAGTTCCTATTTCAGTTGTAAACGACAAAACTTGATTTTGAAGGGCTGCGTGTTTATAGAGAGATTAGGAAGATACCCCTGTCTGTTTTTTATGTCTTTGAGGGGAATCCGTACCTGAACGTGCTGTTTTTTTAACCCTAACAATATATTCTGCCAGTGCCCTTCTCTGTGGGGATTTTAAGTTCCTTCTCTTGCATTTAATCAATATCACATTTGCAAGCGTGCTGATTGATGTCTTTGTGGACATTTCCATGGTTATTGTACACACTAACGTTTTAACTTGGTTTTCTCTATAGTGTTGTAATACAAACTGTTTTGTTAAGGGTTGAAATAGGAGGGAAGAGCATTTGATGATGAGGAATGACAAGTTTGATAGTTGCCCTGTTAATTTTGACACGGTTTAGGATCAAGAACACAGAATTAGAAATTGGATGCATCTTTCAAAGCACTGTAATCCATTGTCAAAATTGTTAGAACAGGTGAGTTAATTAAAAGACGTGTTGCTTTGTGCTGTGTATATGTATAAGAATGCGTTACTGATATTACACAATTTACTGATCAAACTAAGTGTCGTGCTCTGCCCGTAAATCTCATTTAAACCATTCAATTTTTCGTGACATTCCAGTGGGTGTTTGGATAAGCAGTAAGGGACTGTTCGGCTTCTGATTAAGAAGATGTCTGGGGACACAGTGACCCACCAGAATAAGGGAGATTTAACGAGCTAATTTTGTATTCCTTAGTCATTCTCATTAAACGAACTTTGGTCTTTCAGATCTGCTGTGCTCCAGATAAATTAACAGAACAGGACAAACTACTAATCTGGTGCTGTTCCTTGTGGCCAGTAGTAGTCAAGAGAGGCTGCTAAATGTTGCCCAGATCACCTTGATTTGTCTAAAGAAACATACTCGCTGACATCTGATCTGTTAAAAATAGCAGTGAGGGGGAAGGTGAACAACCTTTTTTTTTTTAAGTCTAATAAATCAAGATGGAACGGAATCGATTTCTTTCTGTTGGTTCATAAATGTTTCTCGGAACAGACTAATTACCATAATATAACGGATGTATTGCTGTTGTCTTGTTAGGAAAGTTTTTAGGTTCTAGGCTTAAATGCCCTGAGCCAGCCAGCCAGTCACCTTTTACTGTCTCTTATTTCTGTAGATGTTTGTGGAAACCCTAAACAGATCTCTGTGCAATGGAAATTGTCCCTGGTATTGACAGTTTGAACAACTTTGGAAATAAAATTCTTCTTGATCACAATGAGAAGTAATGAAAATGCGCGTTTGTGTAAGTGTTACTGATGACAAATGGCTTGGAATTACTGTGAAGTCCGTGTTGTGAAATAGCTGGGCTGAATACTGGGGGCTGTTCTAAAGTGCACAAATAAGGCTTTGATTTTGTGCAATCTGCCTGCTTGCTCAGTTGGGCTCAGCCCAGTGTGCTGCATGCTGTAATTCCCACCGTGGGGAAAATGGCAAGGCTTTTGTTTAGTTTATTGGGTAATAACCATGGAGATATGCGGACATATTGTTGCTATTTGCAGAGGTCTACTGATTATTGTCTGGGGAGTAGGGTGGGAGGAGTGTTTATAGACTTTTTTTTTACCAGTATAATGTATGAAATCAGAGTGGCTATCAGATGTTTTATTTGAATTGTCATATGCTTTTCCTGTCCTGGGACCTTATCTTGAAATTGGATGTTCTAGTTCTTGGAAGTGGTTTCCCTGTAGGTCATTCAAATACTGTAAATGGAAATACAGTACTAAGATTTGGAGCTCTGACGGGAAAATAGTGATTTTGGCTATTCCTCAATACACAGCATGGTAGTGGGGATGCAACTTTCCACTGGGAAGCAGTTGAAGAGGAGACTTTCTTGGTTTGATTTATTGAACTGACACCTTTGCAAAAAATCTAGCAAACCTGAGTGCGAAAACCTTTTCTCTGTAGGCGTATACCTCGTTGGTACAAGTGCGAATTCTATGGGGAATGGATTGCGTAAGTGTGACTGTTCTACCTGTACTAAAGTGATTCTGAGAAGTTGGTTAAAAAGTCTAGCTTCACGTACCGTCACGGTCAATCGAAGGTTTTCTCATGTATGTTCCTGATCCGAAACTGGAGGGAAAACGGAAAAGGAATTTTTTGAACAGCATGAGCCATTACCCTGATACAGAAAGGACATGCATGTTTTTCTTCATTCAGATATCCTTTACTCTTGACATCTAGGAAGAGCACTACTTTGGGAAATGGGATTCTGGAACTGTAGGTAGAAGAGGTTGACCTAGGGTGCTGTTGGCATGAGGGATGACCGAAGCACCTTGCGTCGATCTGAGTCTTTTACCTTGCTTTTCTCAACACCTGGTCACGTAGCATGAAGAAGTTGTGGGAATCTTTACAACTTCAGTGTCAGTTGTCATTATAATGTTTGTATTTGTGTAGAGCTGAACTGTAGTGTTGTAAATTAGCATTAGGAGGTGACCAGCCTTCTCTGAAATGAATGTGATAGCTGTGGCTTTTCACCTACTGTGTTGCTTTTACTGGCTAATTTAAAGTATTGGGTGCTTGAATTAAACCTCCTTATGATCTTCAAAAGATCACTGCCACGAGCACAAAGGGCTGCCAGGTTCCCCTCTTGAAGAGGTGTTGCAGAAAGTAGGAAATGAGATCAGGCCAAGTGTTCCCTGCAGGCGTGCTGACCTTGTGTGTGGTGGTGGGGGGACAGCTTCTCGTTGCTGTGAAAACCAAGCTCAACTGGTGATCAGTGAGGTGAGGGGCATTGTGTATCGAGGGGGAAGTCCGAGTTCCTTTTTAAGTAGCACTTCCTTTTAGCATATTATTAATTTTAAAGCTTTATTTGGATCCGAGACTTTCTGAAAAGAACTTGAAACTGAGAAATCTTACAGTGTTTAAATCATCTCGCTATGGTACACCTGAGGTACTGTGCATATTTAAGAAACTTGACCAAAGTGACAAGTCCAAGTAGAATGCTTAAATCTCTGAGTGCATTTCACCAGTCGTAAATGTTTGAAACTAGAATTGCTTCCTGTTGAAGTTCGATCCAGATATCAGTTAACACTTTGATTTTACTTTGGTGCATTAGAGAATGCATTGTGTGTGGATTTAACACTTTAAACCCTGTGAAAAGGAGCTCCCTTTCATTTGTAAGTGGCTCTTAGTGTTAACGTGGCATTAGGTCGGCTATGTTAGTAGTCCTAGCCCACAAAGAATCTGTTAATCCAACTAGAGACTGGTTTTGTATGTGGGATCCTTTTTATTGGCTTTCTTCTTACAAACGGCAGTTTCCCCATACCTGATATGATGTCCTTTGTTTTATGTAGTGCCTTTTAACAATGCATCATCTAAATGCACTTTATAGTGAATTGAGATGGATATGCGCAGATCAATATTGTAAATTAAGAGCTCTTGTTAAAATTGGATTTGAAAGGAAGTGTTCTAGCTACAGTTGCAGCCAGGACTTGCCATTTTGTTACGTTTGTCTTCATGTAAATTTGTAATATAGTTTGGGAGTAAAGTACATCTTGAAATGCACCATTACTTCCATTAAGTTACTGAATACAACTCCAGGAAAGGGTCAGCAGGGCTCTGTTACCATGGATTTTGAGTTTCATTGAGCCTGAATGTTTTTTAGGAAAACTAGAATCTCAGAGCTTGTGTAACTTACATCTGAGGAAATGGGGGAACTTTTGCTTACAAGGCGATCATCTTATAAAGCTCCTGCACAGATCCCTTGGCTAGGGGTTTGAGATTGAAGAATAGCGTATGTCTTGGGGTGGGGGTGAGCCCACTGTATTTGTGTTGGCAATGGTCCCACTTGCAAAGGTCAATTATACAAGGTGAGGTTTTAACTTTGCTGTCTTTTCAAGTGGTTTCACATTGGCTCTGCGTTTTTCATATCCCACTCGGGTTCCATGGCGATAGTGAAACAAATACTAGGTTAGTGATCACTTGTGTAAACAAGTGCATGTGGTTTTTCGCATTTTCACACATCGCTGCAGTTTTCTTGCCACTTCAGTCATTTAATGATAAAGTGTCTTTTGCCTTATTGTATTAGCAAACAGGAGATAATCTGCTAATACTCGTGGATGTTATAGATGGTATTTAGCACAGTATCTGTGGGATGTTTCCTTTGAGGTTAGGTTCACCTCGGGGGTTGTTCACTTGTGCCTTTTCTTCCATCAGTGACAGTTGAGATTCCTGAAATTGACTTTGCAGGCATAATGCCAGCAGATGGTTAAGCTGTAAAAGTTAATATCAGAGTCGCAGGTTTCCCCACTTGTGTTCTTATTTTCTTCTAGTTGAAAGCACTGAAAATAGATTAGGAAGGTTGTACTGTGTGTACATCTGATCGAAATCAGACTGTATTGTTGGGCGAATGTTCAGAAATGCTGCTTCTGACATCTGGAGTCACTTGACACCAAAGCAAAAACAAACATACAAGACAAGAAATGGGCTTAGACGCTAATGTGCAAAAGAGAAGTTTTAAAATCCCGTTTTAAGACCCGATTTGAAAGTGTTAACTGACTTTCAAGGTCTAATATGGGCTTGGAGATCAGTCCACAGCCCTTTAGCAACATAACCAAAATCCAGTTCTCCTGGGGCTCACAGTCTGGTTTTGGGAACTAAAAGAGGGCCTGAGTCCAAGGAACACAGATGACGTGCTGGTATGCAGAGACTTAACAGTTCAGTAAAGTATTTGAGAGCCAGACCATTCCATTTATTTTTTTTAACGTGGAGCAGCAGGGTTTTGAATCGGATTCTGAAATCCGCAGGGAGTAGTGCAAGGAAACTTGAAAAGGATGGAGATGCTCCTGCATTTTAATTTAAGTGGAACAGCCATATCACCCTGCAGGTCACAACTGGCAACGCACTGAAGCTCAGCAGGTGTGAGCCTGGTCAGTACCTGGATGGGAGACCTCCTGGGAAAAACTAAGGCTGCTGCTGGAAGAGGTGTTAGTGGGGCCAGCAGGGGGCGCTCACCCTGCGGTCCATGGGGGTCCTAATGCCCCAGTATAGTGATGGGGACACTATACTGTAAACAGGCACCGTCCTTCGGATGAGACGTAAAACCGAGGTCTTGACTCTCTGTGGTCATTAAAAATCCCAGGCCGTTTCTCGAAAAGAGTAGGGGTGTAACCCCGGTGTCCTGGCCAAATTTCCCATTGGCCCTTATCAATCATGGCCTCCTAATAATCCCCGTCTATGAATTGGCTTCATTACACTGCTCTCCTCCCCACTGATAGCTGATGTGTGGTGAGTGTTCTGGCGCACTATGGCTGCCGTCCCATCATCCAGGTGGGGCTGCAGTCCCTATTAGGAGAGTCCCTATTACCTGTAAAGCGCTTTGAGTGGAGTGTCCAGAAAAGCGCTATATAAGTGTAATCAATTATTATTAATTATTACTGAAGCACCAGTAGGCTATAAATTTTGTAATCTCAAAACTACTTCTCTGGTTGCTCAGTAAGACAGCTTTTCAGGTTTCTAGAAGTTCCTGCTGAAGAAGAAAATCAAAACCACTGCAGCCTGATCGTTTTCTCCTTCCTGCTTTTCGAGGTGGAATGAACTTCCTGCTTGTTCCTGTGTCACTTGCATGCTGACCGAGCTCCCCGCTCGAACGTCTCGAGTTATAAGAGTTGTCAGCTCAGGGTGTTCAGCACAAGGCTCTGGCGTACTGTTGACGCTCCTGTCAGAGTCCAGAGCCGTTTTCCCTGCCGCGGAAAACATTGTGAGTAATGCTGCAGCTGTGGAGTTTTTAAAATGTTTAATTATGATGTTATGCAAATCTTAATCTAGTTCCACGTCTGCCAAGATTCCCACCACTCGGGCGTGAAGCACTCCAGCAAAACCGCCTAGGAGAAAGACGAGGGTAGTTTATGTAAGAGGTTCAGATCGACAATAAGGAGCTGCACGCAAGGTGCGGTACTCCTAAGTGCATTTTGTGACCACTGGTGCGGTAAAATGAAAGTTGTGCGAGCAGTTGAAGAGAGGGCCTTAGCTGCACACAGCAGAAACACATTCTGCACATTGATGCTTACCAAGAGAAAGTGTCTTTCTAAAGTCAAGGTGTTACTCCAAAGTCCAGGCCAACGTGAGTGCACTGGGTCTTAATTCCAGCATCGCTGGTCTAAAAGAATAGCTTAATATTGAGACACGGCTGTAGATTTCTATAAACCATATAGTATTATGATTTTGTAATGCATTTTTTAGTGTTCTATGTACATAGACGTTTTTGCCACACTATAAACGATCCATTACTTAATTGACCATTTTTCTGTTAATTCCCTGTATGTATGGTATGTAGTAGTGTTCTGCATTTGTCTCTGCATAGTTTCTCCTTTTGGTTTTTCAGTTTACAACAGTTACTGCCATCAAATTAGTTTCAAGCTGATGGAACAAGTTATTGGATTCTGGTATGTTCGGTTTTCCAGCTGACATTTTTACAAAAGTGTTATGGGTTGCATAATGTGAATGCATGAGTTTTGAGGTGAACATGCAGTTTTGGCTCAAATAATGTAAATGTTTTAAATTAAGTGGACTAAATGTTAAGATAAGCAAACCTCACCTGCTACATTGTTACCCATCAAGCAAATGTGCTTTATTCTTAAACATTCAAGCATTGTACTTTTATGGTATACAAGCTCTTGCAATATGATTGACCTTACCATTCAGAAGGAAACCTAGAGTTTGAGCACCTGGGGGTGCTCTGTCTCCCATTTCGATTTGGCCTTTTACCCAGCTTTCTTTTGTGTATTGAAATATGAGGTTATTCATTGCAGCACTAATTGTGACAAATCTCTAGAATTTGCTGGACCCAGGAAAATGTAGACAAATGTTTTCCTGCAGAAAGATGAATGTTCCTCATTTAGTGACATTTAGTGATATTTTTCCCCACAATTCATACACTTTCATACACATTTAATGTGTGTGTGTGTGTAAATGAGTTTAAGTTAGTCTATATAAGTTTTTGAATTTTTATTAAGTTGCAGATATGATATACATGAATAAGATGTGTAGGATATGCAGAATATAGGGGTTATATTTTGCGCTTGTGGTAAATGGGTATAATGATGTACTCTTAAACTGCGGTCCTGCCCTTTTTTTCCCCTCAGTTTCATGACTTGCTAATTATGTGCTTGTAAGCCTTTGTCATTTCTGAAGTTTTCTGAAGTTCTTTTGCAATTAATGTTGGATGCAAACCCTCTTACAAAGGATGTGTTACAAGAAGGAATCTGCTTTGGTTTTGATTTCTTTTCTCATTAATGGTGACCATAATGACTGGTTGAAGTAATTCACCTACAGAACAGTTGTCTATAATCTTTCAAATCAGATTGACAGTTATATAGGGTTTTTTGTAATGAGTCTATTGATGTACTTCTGCTTTTCTAAAAATATTACAGAGCTCAGCTTAATGTAGTAATATTTCTCTTAGGAAAAGTCTGAACTTGCTATGCTTGTTTCGAGATGAATGCATTCAGAGACATTTTAACATTGTAACATTAATATGGTATTTCAAATTGATAAAATGATAAAGGTGCTCTGCAGTTTCAGTGCATAAGATATCAGCTGCTTAATAGAGCAGTTGCAGTACTTTTCCTCCATCCATTGTAATTGTTTGCCAAGGCAGTGGTGGTGGATAATTATGAACAGAACATTTTGGGAGACTGAACATTTCAAACTCAAGGCAGCGGAGTACATTTTGTGAAAAGTGCAATATTGCGTTTATGAAAATGGTTAATGGTTTTCTGATTTCACTATTATAATTAAGATCTTTTCTGAAAGCCTTTTGCATTTCATACACTGAAATAATTGAGTAAATATTGTGAATGCTGCCTTTTAAAACCTGCAGTTCCTTTCATGTTTTGTTTTTTGAATGACTCATTTCATTGCTTTGCATCTTGTAAAGCTGCTGGTACAGTTTGATACTGGCAGAGAAACACCAGGGTACCTTCAACATATTAAGCAGAGATGACTGTTAGGGAATTTTAAATTGTAGTCCTTGAGCATTTAGAAGATTGAAAGAGCATTAATTTTGTTGCATCTCTACATTACCTTGGATGTAAGGTTTGTTTTAAATAAATGCCTTTCAGCCACTTAAGAACATGTTGGTCATAACAGGTTTTCTTGGCATTAAAGAGCAGCCATTGTGGTTTTGGATCAGGGATTGAAATGCAAACAAAAGAACCCGAATAATCCAGTTGAAAGGATCTCGAGATTTCCAGTCTTTTCTGAACCGATTCTCTACACTGAGCTGTTGGGATTGTGCTGCGAGCCTTGTAGCCTGTAAGCCAACTACTCGGATTAACACGTTGGTGCTCCTGACAAGCCAGCCCTCAGGGGACTTCATTCTGGGAAAGTTAATTGGGGGATCAGGTCTTTATCTTTGCAAATGGACAACATGAAGGTGGGGGTTGAGGGGGTGTCCCCGCTCCTGGAAAAGTCCCCCCTTGGGCGCGAAGCACTTCTTGGCTTGAGGTTTGAAGTGGGCCCAGAGACTTCTTGTGTGCTGTGAAATACTTGTGTGTACATTGGCTCTTAATTGTCACATTTGTCTTGTGGTTTTAAAGTTTGAAGCACATCTTTCTACAGAGCATACACTTGCTACTGTCAGTTTTATCTGCAGCAAATGTTATGTCCCTCAAAAGCACAGTTCATTGCAAGTCTGAATCATTGCCTTTTCTGTAATAGGGCATCTTCAACACATGAGCTGAGCGATGGTTACATTTCTTCTGCAAACCAGGGCCAACAAGTTGGCCTATCTGCCTTTTTTTAAGTAATAAACTTTATTTTATATAGCGCCTGTAAAGGTGGCTTCTCAATGCGCGTAACACTTTTTTTTGTTATATCTTCTTGGAAATGGCTGCACTCCTTCTAAAAGTGAACACTTTTTTATTTTACTTGTGCTCTTCAAAAGGGTACTTGGCAGGTGTACCTTTGTGTTATAGCAGATAGTTCTCTTAATTCGGTTGCTGTAGGTTTTTGGGGTCCTCCTTGTACCCCTGTCAGCATAACTCTTCTGGGGTCTGCTCCTCCAGGACCCAGAAAGACAGCCTGTATAACAGCTGCAGTGGCCCAGGAAAAACACTTGGAAGCCCACAGCAGCCATTCTATTGATGAACGGCTCCCAGAGCACGTTTGCACCATATAGTGGCAGATCAATATTCATTCAATCCTTTGTGATACCCTTCTCGGTATAGCCTGCTGGGTTGTGTAGAAAAGTAGTACAGCTATTAATTTTGCCCACATTTGTTGGGTTCTTGGTTTGCAATTTTGAATAATTTTAAATGTTTTCTCCTATTTTTAATACCTGACAATACTTTGTGAAACCCAACCTGAATATACTGTCACCTTATTTGAGCTGATACTTAAAGGTTTTTTTACATATTGAACAAATGTAAACTTTTGTAAGCTTAATTCGAGGTATGCTCAGACAGGAACCTTCAGGTAGAAATATTAAATGTTTTCCAGTCAGCCACAATAATGTAAAGTTTTAATGTGGTGTCAGTTTCGGCCGTCTGACAGACCCTATACTGTGATTTTGTACATGTGTATGTACAAGGTGTAGATTTAAACTGTTTAAAAGGCAGACTGAAGTAAGACAACCATCAGAATGAATAAGTAACTTCTGTGTCTTCCATTTAGTTTCCTTCTTTTGTGAGGGAAGATTTGAGGGGCATGTAGAAAGATTGAATATTATATATTTTCTTTCGCAAACTAATCTGTTGAAACACTGTACCAATAATTTAAAGGTTCTGTTACAGTTTAAGATGTCTATTATGCTTTGTGTATAAGTTGGTGTAAAAAAAAAAGCTCTGTGAAGGCTACTGTCTATTACTGCTTTGTCTTCGCCAAACATTCAATTAGGACAAACAAAACCATATTAGCCCCTGAGGGGAAAAAATATTACACTTAAGGAAAGCTCAAGCAAATGCCTGCAGATTCAACTGTTCCTGCAAACTGGAGTGTGATTCCCATATTGTAATTCTAGCATTGTAAATCAAATTCTGATGGACTTTTTATTCAGCATTGTAGCAGCAGTGCACTGGATAAAACTCCAAAATATCAGCCCAACAACTATTTCAAACATGCATCACTTTTTAGTTTTTGGCAAAAAGCATGCATTGTTTTTCACGTGAACAGTCCAGACTTAAAATAGTCTACTGTAACATTCTACTAGATTTCTGAGGTTTCAGAGCTCATGTCTTCATTCATCCAAACCTTCCATGTATTTTTATGCTTTTTTATACCCAGAATAAGAAAATACAGTTGTAAGTAATAGGCTGCATTTATCATGAAAATATACATCTTTGTAGTAAGGACATCTGACATTATGTTGAACAGACAGGACCTGGGTGAAGTAAGTTTTCTGATAAGCACTGGTCATTAACAGGCTGGATTGCCATGGGGTCGGGTTAGCTGCGTGTATGGGTTCCAAAAGTAGCCACCAGTATAGTTGCAACATACTTTGTACCATGCTGCAGGGTGCTGTCCTGTTTCTCTTGTAGAGCCTGGGCAAGCCTGCGTTTGGCATGGGCTTCTCCAAGGGAAGTTGAGCGAGCGAGGTCCTTGATCAGTGTAGCACTGTGCAGTCAGGATGCTAGCAGGTGCTACGAGTGCAGTACTAGAGTGACTACCAATGCCCGTCTAGACATCACCCTTGAAATGCCGCGTCATTGATGTCTGTTGTGTAGAACAATAAGCTTATTATGTGTGCATCTGCCCCACACTGCCAGTCTGGAAAGTCAATACAAAACTTAGATTCATCAAAGAGCACTTAATATCATAAGAGGGAACAGAGGACATGGACATACCAGTGGCTTGAAGGTGGTGGGGGTTTTTCATAAGGGAGGCATGTAGGTTCCTTTCTGCATTTTTCTTAATTTTTCGCAAGGTTTAATATTCAGGTTAAATCAACTCATCACATGTGCCAAATTTAATTCTCTGACAAATTAGGAGATTTGGTCCTAGATCACTGTTAGTGATCAATTAATTCATAGCATTCTTTGCATTGATTAAGAAAAACATGCTTATGAAAAGTTTCCTTTGATGCTCAGTTGATGTAGGCAATTGGATTTGTCTAACTGTGAGACTACTGCCTGTTTTGTTAGTTGTTTTACTCTGCAGGAACTAAGAGACTACAAGCGTTTGAACTGGGTATTTCTGTCCATAAGGATATCCTACAGGACCTGGCAGTTCTTCTACCTCATGTTAATAAACGTCTTCCTTAGTAAAGATTTGAAAGCTGCATTCAGTGAGAGTCAGTCTATTTTGTCCGAGGATGCGGGTTCTCTATGTGAAGACTCTCTTGCGTAAGGTATTCAGTTACCCTGCTGAATCTTGCTGCTCCTCCTTCCTGTGGTACAGCATCACTCTGTTAAGATAGTGGTGTGTCCTGTTTCTTGAACTGTGCAGGAAGATGGGGCTGACTGTTCAACTGGAGGCTTCATGAGCAATATCAGCAGTCCTGAAGGGACTCCCCAGATCCTCATCCCCAGATGCTCTAGTCCAATTGAGAGGGGTTGTAATCCAGTAGTAATCTATTTTCTGAACACTTTAGTGGATCTGTGCAATTTTGAACACAAAACAAGGAGTTGCTGACTACCCTCTGACGTTATGACAGCTATGCTCCCCTATTGATTTTGACTGTTGCCTGCCTCAGGGTCTACCAGTCCTGGTCCAGGAGGCACATACACCTGCTGTTTTTTTTTTCCACCAGATGAGCTCCGTTATACAATTTAACCCTTAATTCACAGGATTCATTTTAGCTGTTTGGCTTTCATAAGTTAAATTAAATCCTAAACTTCTAAAGAGGAAAAATAATTGCAGATACTCCAGTCAAGCAACTTGTCAGCTGAATTAAGGCTCCATTTAGGTCATTTACGTTCAGCTGGAATGAAGACCAGCAGGTGTGTAGGCTCCCAGGGCCAGAATTGGAACCCCCTGTTCCTACACTACTGCTCAGAGCTTCTCTACTTGGTCCATTTCTTACTAACCTTATTGATGAGGTCCTGAAATCCGTGCTTGTTCCTGTAGGCTTAAAATCTGGTCCCTTTTACTTAAATCTGGTGTTAGAATTTTGGCCTTGATCCCCCAAGGCTAAGTCGACTTGACAGCTATTACTGTCCCGATTTCCAGTTTGCCTTTATTTCCCCCAAAGCCATTCTGCACAGCTCCACTGTAGTCCGATCTTTCACTGAGTGAGGTCTTGATAACATTTCAAAGTACATTTAGCCAGCCAGTACAGAAGTAGACTGTAACAATTGTCATCAGCAAGTTGTAACTTCTTTTTCAGGGTCATTTAATGTTCTTGTGGATTTCAGAGTAGATTGAGATCATCATGGCATCCTAGATTGCTCAACATATTAGGGATTACTGGTACCTCCCTTGGTTTGGCTACCAGAGATGAGTTTGTAAATCTTGCCTGTTTTAAATGGTCCTCTTCATGGCTGTATTCCACAGGAGTCTGTGCTGGGATTTTTCTGTTTTACATTTACATGTTTTCTCTTCGATTATTTGCAGGACTTGAATTTCACTGTTGTGCTGATAACAATCTGGTCTACTTAGTCAAGTAAACCTCAGTCTTGTCATTGTGTAACTTACGTTCATAGTTTCCCAACATCAGCTTTAAGAAATTGGCGAGTTAGGTGTTGACAGTGCTGAAATCAAACCCCTGACACGAGTTCGTGTTTTACTTTTCACCTTGTTGTGACTGAAGAATTTAGGAATGTTGGATGCATGTTAGGAATGTTGTTATCTTTTTTTGCAAAGTAAATTTGTGGTGTGCTTGCTTCTATCACATTAGAAGTGTGCTATTGCACAGTACTGAGTTTCATGATGAGCAGTATTTCATGAAATTGAAATTGCTTGCCATACGGATGTTTCTTAAAAACTTCTCAAATGATTTTAGCATGACAAGTTAAAAAGTAAAAACCCTCAGCCAACAGCAATTTTCTTGTTGCGCTTTTGCAAGCACATTGTACTGTTTATAAAAGTGAAAATCTACACGTTTACCATTTCCTAATAGCTATTTTGTCCTCCTGAGCCTTTTGCACACTTTCTCAGCAATGTCACGTGTATCCACTAGATTCTGAAACCGTGCTATGCAGCTGAGTGTACTCTTGCAGTGAGGCAAGCAATTGAAGCAACTGTAGGTTTTGGAACTATACTCATGTAATGCAAAATGTTACTAAAATGAAACTGTAGTCTAGATCAGTTGATTCACACCTGCCAGCAGTCTGTAGTAGCTCCTGCTTGTTTGACCATAAGAATTGCCACCCACATGTTTTATGACAAATACTTTATTGCATTCATTAAGGATTTTCCCAGGCTCTGATAATTCAATAGCTACTTTAACAGGAAAGACAGCTGTTTTATCCAGCTGAAATTTAAGCCCCTTAAATTTTCACATTTGTCTTCGATGTGCATAATCCCACTGACCATTTCGGGTAAAACGACACCATCATGAATATATAGTGGCTAAATAAACCATTAGTTTCTTTAGGTCCTCCCCAGTACAAGTAATGTTTCCTCACCATGTGTCTGCTAACTTTTAGGATCCACTGTATGACCCTGTGATTGACAAGCATCTTTTCGTCTGCCAATTGAAATCATATCTGTGTGTTCTATTGAATTGTAGAAGAGATATAAGATTTTAAAGCAGTCTTAAAACAGGAGTAAACTGCACTTTCAGATATGTAAACCGTAGTTCAGTTAGCAAAAAGTCACTTGGCTAGGACATTCGCACAGTTTATCAACGAATACAAAGGCTCTCTGTTAGTGAAAACTGTTCCAGGTTTCAGAGAAACATTCCAGTGACTGCTGATGCAGGATGTGCGTAATGATTTCTACTTTTCAACAGTGCTGGTAGTAGCTCAAACATCAGAAGTCCCAAGTTAAACTTGGTACTGTGAAAAGCATGAAACAATTGAGATATTAATGTTTGCTTAAAGCTGTAATGTACGCTTTTTAATGTCTGCCACAGCAGTTTGTGTTTGTCGCCGTTTTAGGTTGAGTTGACATCTATGGCATAACTGCCCCCACTCTCCCTTAACAGCAAAAGTTGTTTTTACACAAACTGCACGAGGATGTGTGAGAACATAGTTGTCGTGCCCAGCCCTCAGGAAGGGCAGAGCACAAGGTCTCAGGACTTGAGCAATGTAAGCGCCATGCAGTTGAGTCGTCAGGAGTCTTAAGTGGAGCTCAATAACAACTACCCCCTCATGTCCTTCACGCTTAGACCGCCATATTGATTGTGTGTTCTACACAAAGCAGCATAGCATTCTGCCAGTGTGCACAACGCTCTCCTCCTGGTGACTGGTCTACACAAAGCCTTGACTCGTTGTGTGCGGACTGGAAACCTCTGCCGGCTAGTCCATCTGAACTGCTGCTCACACAACCTTTTTCTGTAGCATCCGCCGATCCCGGGGCCTGCTGTGGTCAACCCGCCTGTAAAAGTTGAATGTTTAGCTGCCTCCTCACAGTGGACTTTCTGGTGCGTGGGTTGTTGGGCTCTAGGGCTTGAGTGCAGTGCTAAATCAATCATGAAGCTGAGCCCTCTCCCAGACTGTGGTGGGTTATTGGTGGCCTGTTTGGCTGTAGTGTCTGGCCAAGTTTGTAATTGCAGGCCCTGAAAACCCCAGGCTGCCATCATACTGGTGGCATGAAGATGCTGTCCAGTTGATGAGTGGGGCTGATCTGTTTTATTCCTAATGTCAACTGGGCTTCACATTCAGCAGGTAATGTTGGCTCTCGCTAATGAATTGTTTTAGTGGTAATCCAAGAAACTCACTTAAGTGTATTGACCTTTAATGATCAATAAAAAGGCAGTTGTAAGCATTTAGTCAGTATTCAAAATCTATATACTTTTTATAGCATCAACACTGGTTTCTTTTTGAATGCTTTTTTATAGCAAATCTTTTTCTCCCCATGCCTTAAGTAAAAAGTGTTGAAAGTCTACAGTATATATCAGTTTGGGACCAGTGTTTGCAGTGGTTTATTTTGCTTCAAAGCGCTTCGTGGATGGATTGCTTCATTGTCTACATAAACCATTTTTGTTGCCTTATTAAACCTGCTTCAACACTGCAGTACTATCTGTATGTGGGATGTTCTGAGTCTCATTAAAGCCTTTGTTAACAATGTATTGTCTTTATGGCACAGCAGTGACATGAAATGGTTAAAGAAAACAAGTCTGCTTTTTTACAGACAATTCTGTATAATGAATTTAATGGAGTATCCTGTCTACTACATTAGTGAAGATATTGCTATTGATCAAAACTGGGCAGCAGCACTGTATCACAGAAGCTTTAGTAAAGCTCCTTTTTCTTCCACCTGGCTCTAGGAAATAACATAACTTCTTGTCTTTAACCAAAGACAAGATAGCAGGATTATTGAATTTTTAATCTAAAGTATAAACCTGTAGAGTCCTTGTTTCAGAAATATTTAACCTGGAGCATATAGTTCTGGAAAAAGTATTTAAGTGACCTTTATAAAGCCACAATGTTCCTATTTAAGTGGGAAAATGCTTGTCATGTTACTTTATTCACTAAATAATCCCATTTTGTGTTTTAATAGAATTATTGAACCCATTGAACTTGGTGAAAAGATTTCATCTTTAACAAAATGGGGAGTTTTCTTCACAGTAGTGACTTAATTTCTCAGAATGGGAATCAGATGGTTTTTCGTGGTAGCAGTGCTATGACAGTTTGCACAAGATAAGCACCTTCGGCAACATCTAGGAAAATCTTGGGAACACAGCATGTGTACGAGTACCTTTTATTACATTACATTACAGTACCTAAATCATACCATATGTAAAACCAGGGTAATCAAATATCAGAGTCTTGTGATTTTCAATATTTTTTGTTAAAATAGAATTTAAGATTTATGTGAGTTGCCGGGTTGATGAAACCGAATGCTTGTTACCGTGGAGCATTGCAATCATGGTGCATTATGGCTGCTGGGAGAAGGGTAAAAAGACCCAGCAATAAAACGCATGCCTTCTCATGAATAAAAATCACCTGTTGCAAAAAAAAGCTGCAAGAGTCTTCATTTTCCCCAAGGGGCAATTTGTTTTACCGCAGCAGACAATATAAAGAAAACACACACTTAAGTACAATAAACATGATAAAGAGAATCATTTGTTGAGCAAGTTTATGGTTACAGGTTTAATTGACAACTTGAACCTGTTTGTTTTTAAATTAGGGAGTCTGTATCTGCGTTCTGAGATGAGTAGTTGGAATTAATACCAGCTCCATTCCACACATGGACAGTTTTAATAGTGACTTAATCTTTTGCTAGAATAATTGCTAGTAGAATTTTGTGCTATCTGTAGTCTTATGGGTGTCTGAAAAACTATATACATTTATATTTCTTTTTTTTCCATTCATTGTTCACATTTTTAGAGCTCTTGTATGACACCCCTGTATGTAAAATGTGGCATGGGATCTGCTTTTAATCCCCCAAAGTAGACCTCTTGGGTTCTGTGTGACAGTACTGTTCAGAATTTGATGCATGAAGACTGTACCTCCTTAGTAGGATGTTTTTTACCTTAGAACTCTGTGCTTTTTATGTAGGGAAAAAAACTCGTCTGTTATGCTGTTAAGCTTTCTCTCAGGTCTTTTTAAATGTTGTTCATGATAAATTTGGAACCAGACATTCTGCCATGTGCCTTTTAACTGTATTAGCAGCTCAAATGCAGTGTTGTGCATTTTATACCTGCAAACCCATTCTAACAACGGGGATGTTTTAATATTGCTTAATCAAGGTGCTTTGTAGATTTTGGAATCGCCAGTTGTATGCTTTTCATGAATGTGGCTCATACGACATACACTGGAGAATGAAGAAGTTGGATCACTTCAGTAGCCATATACAATTTCTTGTATTAGGATTTTTTTTTCGCATACCCCAGCTTGCTCTCCATGAGACACACAGACAGGGAGAGAAGCTTGGGGTCAGAGCGCAGGGTCAGCCATTGTACGGTGCCCCTGGAGCAGTTGGGGTTAAGGGCCTTGCTTCTTCTGCCTGCCGCGGGATAGGAACCGGCAACCTTCCAGCCACAGGCGCAGATCCTTAGCCATAGCCACCACACCGCCCACCTCTGACTTACTGACCTCTTGATAAGTTGGACTTATCTGACACGCCCACCTCTGATGCATTTCTTTCAGCACATCGCAGACCAATACTAGAGACCAATTAGAGGAGGGGGTAGTCCCCCCCACCACACACACACACCAGGTTTTAAATGGGGACCAAATGCATGTTGTATATGACAAAACGGAAGCAAACGCTTTGAGTTTTTTTATTTCAAATGATCTTGGATTTAATTTTTCTTAAACCACTAATAAAATGTGCACAGTTATGGCTTCCACCACTCTGGTTATTTTTGCAGTATTTGCGGGCGGTGATTCAGGATTGTGGTTGGCACTGTGAGGGGAGTCATGGATGATGTTGCTTTCAATGCTGTTGGCTTTGCCCACACCGGGCAGGAATCATTTGAACATGGTGGTTGGGCGTCGCTTTGGGCAGCAAATATACAGGATACCTTTTCAAGCGGGTGTCTTTATTATTTGGTACAGGTCTGTTTTCCCCTGGGGCTTTGCTCGTGGATGGAATGATGTGCAGGGTCTTTCTAGGACTGGGACTGGGAACCAAGCCTTGATCATTTAGGATTTAAGTCTGCTTATTTCTCCTTCTGCCAGTTCTTAAAGGAGAGTCTTAGAAAATAGATGGATATTGACCAATCTGAATTATGAATTTCCAATTTTGATAAAGTGGTATTTTGAGTCTTCTCGTGAGAAACTGGTAAAATGCTAAAAATACCAGTTTCTGAGTTCATCTACATCTCTACACAGATGTGATTTGCACAAGATGCCAGTAACAGTCAACCACAGCCATAAATATTGGTTAGTACATTTGTGTAAAAGACAAGCTTGCTTTTTTCCCTTTTTTGCTTCATAATTTGTATATATTTGGACTTGGCAGTACAGCCCATTTACAAGCACAAATTGCTTTTATATTTGACTTGAAATGAGCTGCGAGAATAAAATGACTATGAGAAAATAGATCACCAGAATACACCTTTGGAATCTTGCTTCTTGGTAATATAGCAGTAAATGGGAAATGATTTCAGTTCATTTTCTGGTTTGGCATGTCCAGTGAGCTAAAAATACTACTTGTGCGTTTTTGTCCCATTCTCTTTGCTCCAGTGATGTTTGGGTTTTCGTTATGCAATCTCAGTTGGGAATGGCTCTTCTGTCTAGTACAGGCCGATCTGCACAAGTGAGATGGCTGCATTGGCCTTTTCTCCTGCCAGTGCGACGCTATAGTTAAACTGTCAAACGACAGATGCTTAGTAATCTTTAATGTATGCCCCTGTAATGAAAGGCCACAATTAGCTACAGTGGTATTTAGCTATTTTCATCCATTGTCTCTCATGATGAGGAAAGGGTTGAAAATGAACAGACAAAATTAGCAATGTTTGGAAACAAAATGTTCTTCAAACTGACTCATCCTTTTCCTTTGAGGTTAAATTGAGGTCTGGGTGGTGTTAATCTTAACCTGTTTCATGAAATCGTACCCCTCAAGCAATATATGAATTGTAAATTAGTCTACTTAAAACAGTTTAAAATTTGTGTTCTAGTTATTTGTAGCCCATTGTGATCACTATTCTAGAAATATTAAAACTGGTTCAGATGTACACGTACTCATTCAGTTAAAGATCTGCTAAAGAAGAAAAGTAAATCAAATTGCTCATTTAGTACTTCACACTTGGAGGGTAAAAGGTTTTGTGAGCTTTTCTGGGGACGTCCTGAAGCAGTTGTGATGTATAAATGAGAATTTCTTTTATAGACTCGCACAATTAAAAAAAAATACAAGGCAGTGCTGCCCTTTTTAAGTTCACATACTCTGTTCGTATTTTTTTAGAAGAGCTAGCTTGCTGATAAGTATGTTGTCTGCTTTCTCGAGTAATGTGATAGTGAACCTAGCACTTACAGGTGCTTAACATGTTAAAATCATCGGCGCCTTCCAAATGTTGTCTTGAGGCACTTGAGCTGTGGGCTTTTTTCGGCGCTCACCCTTGGTTGTTGCCGAGGTGATCTTGGCTCGTGTGGTTTTTTTTAGGCAGGGTAGCTGGGGGGTTTCCCTGTGTAAGAGGAGCTGCTCAGGTCACAGAGCACCAGGGTGGCGCCTGCAGCAGGGCACTCTGGTGGCCCTGTCTGGATGCGGTTAGTTTGAGCAACACTAAAAGGGAGAGGCACAGTCTTGAAACATGAGCCTTGCTTTGCTACCCGTTCTCCAGATCCACAGCTGACCTGTAAACGAGTACTTCTCTCTTTCCATCTCGGCAATGTGTCTTCCTACATGGAAAACAGATTCCACGTGCTGTAGTCACCCCCCTATGTTGATGGTCTTGTAATTATTCACTGCAGCATTTTAGAGGGATATCCTTCTCAAGCACTGTATACAGTTTCCCATACCAGTAATAATTCTGTCTTTTGGGTGGCTCAGTGGTGTATTTCCTGGGGTGCTGTATGTGTGGAGTTTGTATGTTCTCCCAGCGGTTATGTGGGTTTCCTCCTGCAGACCACAGACGTACCGGCAGGTTCATGGGTTTGTGGTAAAGCTGCCCCTGGTGTGTGTGTGTGTGTGTGCCCTGTGACAGACTGGCATTCTCTCCAGGGTGTACCCTGCCTTGTGCCCGTTGCTTGCTTGGATAGGCTCCAGCTCCCCCGCTATCCTGTATTGGAAAAGGGTAAGAAAAAGGTTGGATGGAATTCTGACTGAACATTGAAAATGCCAGGAGTATAAAACGAGTGTGTGAGGGGATGCTTTTTTTTTTGCTTATAGTATGAGCCACAGGGCAGTAGAGGCTTTCACATGAGAGCTGTGGTGCTGAGCTGCCCAGCTGGTCAGAGGAGACCCACAGGAAGCCTGATGGAACTAAGAGCATTAATTCTGCTGTTATTTAATGGAAATCCTGCAGCATAAGGTAATGGACTGCTGCCCAGTCACATTTGTAGCGTTAATATGTAGGTTTCATTCTAATACAACATTTTACCAAGATTTTAGGATATTTCACAGTTTTGGCTCTTGAAAGCCATGCAGTAGTTGCCCAGTATCGTTTCACACAGATGTCACACTATATAAGTTTGTAACATTCATGACTTTAAACAAAAAAACTGATGCGTGGCTGCATTTATTTGATTATTTGATCGTGATACCCATATTTCATTTGATAACGGAGGTGAGAAATGTTTCAGAGGAGAGGAGGCCATTTCACCCATCTTAGTAGCTAATCAAAAAGTTAGTGGCTAATTGTTTCAGGAATCTCATCCAGAGGGGTCTTGAAAGAAGCCAGGGTATCGGCTGCAACAGCGTGGGTGGGTAGCTTGTTCCATTTCCGTTGTCAGCCAGAATGCTGATATCTTCAGGTCGTGCTCGTCTTTGTTTCGGGGGGCCTCCTGGAGGGGGCAGGGAGAGTGAAATGCATGGCTAATCGCGCTGTGCAGCTGACCTTTTGACCTGCTGCATGTTGGCTGCTGGTTTTGGGGCTCGGACCGTCCTGCCAGTCCCGGGAAACCCCTGCAGCTGACGCCGTTTGTCACCAGTCCTAGTGTGCTGCGAGTTGCGTGTTTTGCCTTCAGGTTAATAAATCTAAATTGTTTATTTAGAACACTTCCTGCTGTGGGAAGCACTTTCTAGGATGGTTGTTTTTCTGTGGCTTCCTTTATAGAAGGAAGGTGTGCTTTGTATCTGTGATTATTCTGGGAATTTGGTTTTTTCTTGTTTACTTTTGTTTTAATGTAATTCTGAGCAACGCTGTTCTATTACTTCCATTACGGATGGAAATGTTTTCCTTATATAGAAGTTCTGTGGCTTTTTTTAATCTAAGATCATGTTATCCTGATAATTCTTTTCTAATTAAGATTCTAATTGGTTTTGCAATACCTCTCCTTTAATAGGGAAAAATGGCAAAAATACTCCAGTTCAAGTTTTGCAGTCATTGCAAAGTACATCGCTTTATCCTGCAGGTTAGTTTTGTTTTTAGTTTTCTTTATTGGGACATGGCAACAGTGCTATCCAGTGCCGTTCAGACTGCGGTCTGTTGGACCAAGTCAGGAGTCTGATACTTGCTGAAAAGCCCAGGTGTGTGTTCACTAAGCAAAGCGTTGCATGGTAATGAAACTCTGCAGAATACAGGCTCACAGGCTGAGAAGTGCCGGAAGCCACCGTCTGATTAAAAAGGAGGTTTATGTTTTTGCGGGATCTGGGTTCCGGAAAAGAAGTGCTGTCGTGGGTTTGTATCGTCCTTTTGTGTTTTCAGCACTTGAAAGAACCACAGGCTGTCCATTATGATGTTTATAGAAAACTAAGATCTTCAGGGTATCGCCATGGTTTATACCAAGACATTCACTATAAATGCATCTTAAATGTATACAGTAAATTTGAAAGTCTTTAAAAACAACTTGATTTAACTTGAGCAGTGTTATTTTATCTGCTTTAAAAAGTTAATCAGCTGCTATGTAGTACTCAAGGCACCCCAGGAGACGATTCAGTTGAATTAAAGGGGTTTTATGGAATTCTTGGTATTTAACCATTATAATATATAACATTTTGATTGCAACTGAGCCCTTCACAGTGCGACTGGTATATGAGTGATCCCTTCCTGGCTCATCTTGGGTCGTTTTTGAGTTTGGTTTTGGTGTGATCAAACTTGAGTATTACCTTTTTTTTAAATTTACAACTACCTTAAATTACCAACTGAAGTTTTTCTGAAGGCTTGTGTTGTAAACCAGTGTTTTTCAGTAGTAGGGACGGGTTGTTTTTTTTTTCAAGACTGCCCACTGCAAATGCTCAGACCTTGCCCTTTTAAACATTTCAAAGGGATAAACTTTGCAAGACAGTATCTGTTGATGAACAGCTGGAAATGCTTTGATCATATCTTTGCCTGTAGCATTCAAAAATGCAGTGGGATGTAAGTTTTTAAGTACTAACAAGTCTGGGCTGCTCCTCTTGGTGATTATTTCCATAGACATTGGTGTGTTTCTGAAGTTCATGACCTCATCCATGTGCGGTTTTAGAGGAAGGATTTGGCCTTCTGGTCTCCAGAAGGAAGCAGGCCTGTGTGGCGAGACGAATGATCTGCGGTGACTGCTGAGTTATGGCAGAATAGGCCAAAGGACCTTTGGGGTAGCATTTCAGCACACTGATCACTGCCAGTGCAGTTGTTTTAGACTGTGCTGTGTTAAAAGATCTAGGAGATGATTGCTGATCCAAAGCTACAGACCCGCCTTCAACTGTCATGATATACTAATATACTAAAATATACTAATGATTTGTAATTTAATAAAATGAGTAAGAATCTGTTCCAGTGCCATGGCACAACTTATTTTTCAGAAGTTTGCAGTTTCAAATTGATGTTGATAACTTGACTATCTACAGTGCAGATCTGTAGGCCCTGGTTGTTGGTTGCAATAACGTATTCCAGATCAGACTTCGTAGTTCGATCATTTTTAACAGCTGATGTACAAAGCACTGAGGTTGTAGGTTAGCATCTCTCCTCCACGTGACTTTAAAGGGTTCAGTTTCATCCTTTTTTTTCCTCCACTTGCACGCTGTTTGCATTTGGGTGCCAAAGCAGACCATTCTGAAAATGTTCCATACGCATTGTAGGTAAGCCATTTAACCACAATGGTTAGCTCATTTTGTTGTTTGAATATTTTGCAGAGAAATGTTTTGTGGTGAGTTCTGAGTTTTTTTCTCTACTTTCACTCTATTTAAGCTAGTGTCAGATGAGAAGGCATTACAGCTCCTGTAATACAGTATTTAAAAAAAAAATCGAAACTGTTCCAAATACAGACTGAGAAACATCGGTCCAGTTAAAGACTGGGCTTGATCTCCCTGGTGTTGTCAGTGGTGTAAAGATGAACAGGTTCCTGCATACTCTCCCATGAAAGACTGTTGGTCTGGGGAGGTCTTAGAGCAGGTGCTTTCACAGTTCATGGTTGTAACTTATTGGCAGGTTATTGGTCTAAAATTGGATTTAAGAGGGTTACTTTTCTCCAGGTGTTTCTTTCAGTCTGGAAGAGAGACGCATATTCCAATTAAGCTATTGGACTGAATTCAGTGACAGTTTTGGCAACACCTTTAATTTCTCTCAGGTAAAAAAACATTGAGGTTAATAAATGTTAAGAGTATACAACGGTGTAATTAAGGTAACTGCGGTTAAAAACTTACCAGGAGTCCCTGAACACGAGATATTGGACACTGCAAACTATGTAACATGCCAATTCATACTAAGTGTTCTTGGCCTTTTTCATTAATGGTTTGGCTTGATAACCTGGTATAATTCACTGAAGTGGGTTGTTGGTGTAGCATATTTTAATAATTGGGGATCTAATGCTTGTTTCTGCCCTGAGCTGCTTAAGTGAAGAGAGCAATTCAGGTCTGGACTAAGATGTCATTGCCGGGATGCATCCAGTGCCAATATTATTCCACGTCAGTGATAGCCAGTACATAACCTCACTCCACCCTTCTTGCTGTGGAGGAAGAGCACAGGAATGGGTAATGTCCTGGGTCAGAAGTTCTGCCTTGATTAAAAGTGGGACTTTTTGTGTAGAAAGTGACTGATTTAGTCATTGTTTTAGATCTTTTTCTTAAGTCAGATCCTAAGTACGATTTGTGGTCTCCGAGGGCTTCCAAAGTTCAGACTATTACTGGGGCTTCCTACAACTGAAACATCTGGCAGAAGTGATGCTGTTGATATCACCATGCCTGTACACTGGTGCCCATATGCTCTGCAGTTACACCTTACCTCCGTTTTCTCAACATTTTGTATATTTCTTGTTTAAAAGGTTTGATGTCCGATGGAATCCTTTAAAGTAGAAGCAGTTTTTTTTAAATGTTTTGCTTGTAGGACATAACATGCTGCTGTTTAAACTTGTACCTTACCAGTTTATCCAAATGTCAATGATAGTGTCCTTAAGAGCATGAAACTGCTCTTGAGTTTTTCTGATGATCAAGTCAGAGGAGATACTTTCCATAGTGTGTGGCAAGAACAATAATCATACTCGCTATGATCATAATCGATATCTCTTCAGATTCTGGACTTTGGAGGCTGACACCTTGATAATGAGCATAAAATGGATTTTATTCTACATTACATTTGTATGTAATGTAGCAACCTGCAATATTTAGGCTGACATTTGTCTTGTCCTTAGCTCACTGTCTTTGTGCAGAGAAAATTGATGAAATTGGCAGAGATGTGATTTTGAATTGTAATAACACGGTGTCTGGTCTGTTCTGAACCTCCGACTGGTTCAGGGAGAGCAGGTGATCACGACTGGAAATTTAATAATCAGGTGTTCCCTTTTAGTGGTCCCTGTTGGTATCAAACATTGGAAGAGAAATTTGGAAATATTGAATATGGGAGGGGGGGTGCTTCTTTGATACTCACTGATGGAAGGAGAAAAATAAGCAAAGGCTGTTCTTTCCCTGGTTGTACACATGACATCCTTTTCAGGCATTTCTGGTACTGCAGGGTTTCGACATTTGTAAGTTTAACATTCATGAATTCGCCTTTTCATGATTTCGTCCCGTCTTACAAGGTTTTGTCTGGAAGCAGAGCTGAGCTTGGTGAAACCAAGCCGAAGTTTATTAAGCTCAACGCACAAACAAGTTGTGTAACGGACTACAATCACGAGAGAAGTCTAGTTAGTGAGTGAACCTCTCCCTGCCCCTTGTCCAGTACCCACTACCCAGCCTGGTCTTGTTTCTGTACTGTAAACTGTAAAGAACACTCCTGGTTCTGCAGGCGGCGACTGTGGGGCGTGCTAATCATGTGAAGAGAGTGCAGGCATCCACTGGAAGCAGAGGAGGGATTCATGTTTTTTTTCCAGCTGATTACTGTTTGTGATTAGTTGTTTTAGTTGATTGATGTTATTTTAATTAACTTAGTGAATTGATACTATAATTATAATATAATGGAGGGTTACTGGTCTTTTTTCAACCACACAATATATACTGCACTACATTGTACAACAGTATAGGGGTGGGCTTGGTAATGTGTAAATGTGGCGGTTCTCAACAGTTCTCTGCACTGCTGTGCTTATTTAGGCTGGGGGTTGGGTCATCACTAAGAAACTCACAAGAGTGGTGCTTCTTGGTATTTGAGTTGTTTCAGCCTAGCTATAAAAAGTGCAAGTATTAAAACTGAAGAGTGGGGGGTGACAGGTTGGTGCAGTGGTTAGCATACCTGTCTTGCAGTGCTGGGGCTCAGGCTCCTGGGCTGCTGTCTTTGTGGAGTTTGTGGGTTCGCCCTGTGTTCACATGGGTTTCCTAAGGGTCACCGGGCTTACTCCCACAGTCCAAAAACATACTGGTAGTTTAATTGGCTTCTGAGGAAAAACCGGCTCTAGTGCGAGTGTTTGTCTGCCCTGTGAAGGACTGACGTCCTGTCCAGGGTGTATCCTCCCCTGCGCTCGTTGCTTGCTCCCCCAAAACCCTGTATTGGATAAAGTGCTTAGAAAACGTTTATGTGAGTCCTAATGGATTTTTAACTTTTATTTCTGTAGGAGCACCATCTCCAGAGGGCAATTTCAGCACAGCAGGTTTATGGAGAGAAACGGGATAACATGGTTATTCCGGTTCCGGAGGCAGAAAGCAACATTGCCTATTATGAATCTCTCTACCCCGGAGAGTTCAAGATGCCAAAGCAGCTTATTCACATACAGCGTAAGTACTGGATGAAATTCTTTGCTGCAGACTATACTTTTGCTTTGACTTTAAAACCTGGGTGTGATTTGTTGAGATGTATTGGTGGATAAGGAAACCCATATAATATTTGTTTAGGCCTTTTTTGTCTAGAGCTCTACTATACTTATTTTAAAATGCCATCAATACGTTTTTACATGTGCACATGAGGGAAATAGGTTCAAATAAGGCTTATAAAATATTTTCTTTAATGGTTAGCATGGTTTCTTGATTTAACTGACCTGTGGAAGCGTGTATTAATATTTCATATACATCTCTAAATGACCCAGAATTTTTCAGCTGGTAATGTAAGAATATACAAGGGTTTCTGCACATGCCAACATTACCCCAGTTCAGCGCTAGTGCAATACAATGTTATTACAAGGTCAACCTTGATGACATTGCATTATTTGGAGTAAAGAAATCTATTACCTCAGAGCTGCTGATCTCCATTATATAACAAGTTTTTATTTAACAGAACTTGGGTTGTGATGTGTAGTTCTGGTGCTTTCTTCCACAGTTTGATCAATGAGACAAGTTCCTTCAACTGTGGTGTCTTTGGTATTCTAACACGAGCGGGTAATGGGGTTGCTTTTTTTGAAGGACAAGTAAAATTTGATTAGTTTTAAATCTGTTGGCACAGCTGTATTTAGAATGTATGGTTCTGAAACTTGGGTAGTTTACCTGCTTGTCAGAGGACCAGATGGTCTCTTGTATGAAACCAGTCTTATGTTCTTAAGCGTAATCTTATTTCTCAGTGTTGTCTGTGATTTGCTCTTCATTTTCACAAGCACTGTTGCAGTCATTGTATCATGACAGCAATATACACACTATGTGCAGTTAGTCTACATTTAGAATGCCTGCCTTCCTACTTGACCTTTATTTGTGTAGTTTTAACTGAATTACCAGGTGGCAAATGCAGGTTTTTCAGACAGGTACATTTTATTGTGTAGTGTTTGCAGGTGGTTGTTGTGTGTCAGTGAAGAGTTTATTTCAGCTTTGAGTCATGTATTTTAAGAGTTTTGCTTTAGATGTATACTTGAAAGTTGGTATTCTACTAGAATCTCTTCAAAACGGCAGAACCAATGTTTTTTTGGTGTTGAAACCATGTTCTTAAATTTAGTCTTGTTAATGTGGAGAAAAATTGACTCGTCTCAGGCTTCCTATTAAGCAAAAAAGGGTAATCTTGCTTCTGAAAGACTTCACGTGTTGTGCTGCAAAATGCATTTTTGGTTAGAGGCCAATGAAAATCACTATTATTAAACACGTTTTGGGAAACATTTAAACTCATTATATCCATCTATTCATTTCTAACTGCTTCATGCAGTACAAAAGCAGCCACAAAGCAGATCGCAACAAAAAAGCAAAGAGGGTTCCAGAATCAAATAGGACCGACAACAGGGGTCCTCCTCGGGAGGTGGAGCCTGTCCCAGCATGCAACAGCACAGGGCGGGATACGCCCCGAGCGGGACGCCAGTCCACTGCGTGGCACACTCCCCTACCAGCTGTGAGGCAGCAATCTGAGCCACTGTGCCATTGGCCTGCCTAACTCCCGATGTGCACTGCAGTAATTATCTTGTGTATTGCTCATCAATGTGACCAGTTTTTGTTGGTGAGTGGGAAGTGCCTTGCTACCTTATGAAGTTGTTAAAAACGGTCCCTAGCCAGGCGCATGTCTGTAACAAGATCCTAACATGTTTGGGTTTTTTTTGCCTTATTAAAACAAGACTTACCTTCACTGGATGTAAATAACTTAGAAATTGTTAAAGTATGGAGAAACATTTTTCATAATAGACTGAAGCAAAACCAAGTATTTGTATTTCTCCACAGATAACTTTGTGAACATTTTAATAGGAAAATGTTAGTTCTAAAATTTCCACAGTTGAAGTGTTCTTATGCTGAAGAGAGGATTGTGAAGGCACATCAGACAGCTTAAAGTGGGCTACTTTTACCCTGGCAAAGTATGTCAAATGTTTAGCTTAATTACAGATGACTTTTTATGAAGTACACTTAAACGTTAAGGTCAGTAGTAAAGTATTTTATAACTGCTGGATGAAGAAAATTGCAGATTACATGAGTCACTTAAAGTAGCTGGTTGTGCCCCATGTTTCTAATGTCTGATAACTGCAATAAACTTAAGACCATAATTTGTGTGCTACATCTTGTAAAATGAGTTTGTTCAAATAGCAGTCCACTGTAGTGAAGCATTTGAAAGTAACTTGGATATTGCTCATTAGCCACTAGCGCCATAGTTATGCGATGCTGTATTTTGAAAGTCAATTTTCTGTACCTCAGCCGTAGAAGTCAACGTCCAAGGGCATTGTTACGTCTGATTCCCTGTGTGTGGGAGCTAACAGAATCAATTACTTTCTAAACACATTAGGTGATCTGTTCAACCGTGAAATGTAGTTGCGACGTAATGCTGAGTGTATAAAATAAATATTTTTACCTGTGTCCACTGATGAAGCCTCTTAAATCTTCAGGAAACTCTGGGACTTAGGCTGAATTCAGTCCAGGGTCTGTCACGTTTGCCTCTTGTTAAATTAAATACAAGAGGAATATTGGGCACGACTGTAACTAGCTTTGCCTGATGAATTTCAAACAGTATAGAATGACTTGTTGCTTTCAGCCCTTGATTTGATTATCTTTTTTAAGTGAAGAGAAATGCTTGCTGCATGTGTAATTTTTTTCCTCTCCCCTTCTTAGCTTTCAGCCTGGATGCTGAGCAGCCGGACTATGACTTGGATTCAGAAGATGAGGCGTTTGTGAATAAGCTGAAAAAGAAAATGGAGATCACTCCTCTGCAGTTTGAAGACATGATTGACCGTCTGGAAAGGGGCAGTGGACAGCAGGTGACCATCACTCTGGTTAAAGTTTATTAGGACAGTTTTGTTTAGTAGACTTTGGTTTGGTTTAGGGTGACCCAGTTCTTCAGTTTTAATTTGACTTATTCATTTCCTCCAAGATTTGATCTTCCAGTCAAATGCATGAAAGCTGAGGAGTGCAGAAGAGCGCTCCTTTCACCAGGACAGAAAATTTGAATCTTTCAATGCCAGATTCCAAAGGAGTGCAAATATGGAATCCAATTGCACTTCATTTTTAACCAAAATAGTTGCATTCCTCAACTTTTGAGAAATCATTGGCCACAGACATTTTTCTCCTTTGGCATGCAGACTGTTTGCAGTCTCCCTGCTCCTTGATTACCAGCATTTAATCTCTGCATTTTGTGCTCGCTGGACATCTCCATCAAATATTTTCTTACTTTTTAGCTTAGGGTATAAAAACAGGGATTTGATTACCAACAGGTGTACATGGAAGTTTTGTTATAAAAGATTTGTTACAAAACATCACGCCAAACGGATTCTGATTCTGCTTCTGCCGTGTGACTGGGAAGACCGGGCCTGTCTACTCCTGATTTATACACATAACCGGCTAGGAATATCTTCTCGTGTTTGTTCTGGTCAAATTTTCTTGAAATATTTTCTTTAGAACCTGACAGTTGTGAGATGCAGTGTCCGAGAATTTGAAACCTCAAGTACCAATATTGCTTCTCTGAAACGTTCAAGAAAAGATTCAGATCATTGCAATTCTCCAAACACAAGTCATTGAGTCGGTTTGTCGCAGTGGTCTCCAAGTATTGTGTGGATGTCCTCATACTGGGAAGGATTAGATTTGTTTCAGCGTTTCGTATGGAGCCGATTTTTTTCATAAGACTGAAGAAAACGGCCAAAGCTTTTCCAGCTCCCAGAAGGACGTTCTAGAAATTAACTGGCTAAAGACGTCAACTGAGCATGTGATGCAGTAGCGTCATAGCAGATGAACTCCATAGTTCAACCATATAATAACTGAGTGGCAATGTTATTATGTCTCTTTCACTTGATCCCACTCACTGCTATTTTACTTAGCTGTTGTACAGAAAGGCGCCGCTCTACAAGTACAATGTGTAGGTGAACCAGCATGATGTGCACTGAGGTCTTCCCAGTCACACGGCAGAAGCAGAATCAGTTTGTCGTTTTGTAATGCAATCTTTTGTGGCAATCAAAACTCTCGTGTACACCTGAACAAAAAATAAACAGCTTGCAAACTATGAACTAGTTCATGCTTTGACCGGATATATCAACTGTGCATAGTTTATTATCCATGGTATTCATTTCCATTAACCTTGCCAAGTGGCATAGGACTGACCTGAAAATGGTGATATGTATGTTTATGCAGTTTATTCCAGGACGGAGCCCACACACACACACTGTGCAGACTAAAGCAGTAGTTTTAGCTTCCAGAGCACCACCTCGCGGATGACAAGCGTGCACTAACTGTATCATGGTGTGCACTCTCTTCACAGCTGTTAATGTGAGAGAAACTGACTGGCTCTGGGTGTGTCTGGTTGACTGAAATGTCTCTTTCTCAGACTTCACACTCGGCCACCTCTACTTCATTGGGTTTTTGCTGCCCCTGGCTATATACCAAAATCTACACTTTTGTACAAGTGTGGTTCTATGATGTTTACTGCAAAAGAGAAATGTTTTCGTAGGCCACTCGTGAGACACTTGGAGGCTTAATGTGATATGGGTTAAAATAACGAAGCCTGAGCAACTCAGCGGTCGTTAAACCCACGTTCGTTATCTTGTATCTCGTTGACCGCTTGCCGGAGACCCAGTCGGTGAATTCACTCTCTTAACCCTCAGCTGGTGACTCTCCAGGAGGCGAAGCTGCTGCTGAAGGAGGACGACGAGCTGATCCGGGAGGTGTTCGAGTACTGGGCGCGCAAGAGGAAAGGCTGCAAGAGCGCCTCCCTCATCCCCATGGTGAAGCAGGAGAAGCGCGATGGCTCCAGCACCAACGACCCGTACGTCGCCTTCCGCAGGAGGACCGAGAAGATGCAGACACGCAAGGTACGCGCTCCGGCCCGGAGAGGGCGACTACGGCCTCTAGTACTCTTGAGGTGGATCGTTCTGTGCTGTTCATTTCTGAGTACAGCTCTCTGCCCCTGTAGAGTTTTCAAGTTCAAGTTTGTCATTATACCCATATACCGGTATATGGTACAACGAAATGCTATTTAGCTAGTTCTCAGACGATAAGAAGTACAAAAAAACCCAACACCAATAGTTGTATAAGAAAAGAAAGACAGAGACAACAGGCAATGTGCAAAACAACAACCGGTAAAGGCAAATGTACAAAATCATACATCAAGAGAATGAAATAAAGGATAGAAAATAACAGGGAGTGAGCTTCTTGACGTGTGAGGTAGAGGTAGATTTCAGTGTGTGTTTGAGTTTTGATAAAGAGAGATGGTACTGTAAGGGTTCAGATCGTAGGTAAGAGAGGCTGAAGTTTAATAATTTGATAGTTTGGGGGTAAAAACTGTCTCTGAGTCTGGCAGTCCAGGCCCGAATACTTTACTAGGTTTAGTGCAGTGTTTTACTGTAGGGTTCACTCCACTACTACTTTATGCAGTTAAGTGTGAACTTGTTCTCTTGCTTTTAAAAAAATGTAGTGATGGACAGCTCAAGAAATTTGTCTTCCCAGGAGATATTAGTCTGAAATAGGGATGTCACGGTGTGAGATTTTGGTGGTGCGATTATAGTCTCAGGAAATAATCCCGATTTCATGGTTTTATTTTTTTTTCAGGTAATGTATTCTGAGACACTATGGAGGGAAAAAAGACACAAAGCATGGCATAATAAACATTTTATTGTTTTTTTCATAACATTCTTTTGGTCCTGCAAATAAAACACGTAACCTACTTTATATACTTACTTTATACATACTTTGTCCCTCTCCTCACTTGGAACTTCGTCACTCGTTGTCAGTAAAAAGTGTACTTATGTTAATGCCAGGGCCAGTGGATGGACTGGTGGTGAGCAACAATTATAGGAAGAAATGTTTATAAGAGATCGAGGTATCCCCACAAAATTAACTCGAATGAAAACAAAAGTAACGTTAAATACGCACAGAGCACTGCTCCGCTGTGAACCGCTCCAGCCAGGGCGAGCCCTAACTTAAACTAGTGGAACGTTAGCTAGTTTATTTTTTCCCCTTGACTTGTGTCTAGAGCGATGGGTGGTGATCATGGGGACGCTAAAGCAGATTAGACGTGTTTAAGCCTTTGGCAGCTACATTTTTGCGGCACGGTTTGCAAATTGGGTATCCATCGTCTTCTACTACCCCCTGATCATTTTTTAGACATCCAGAATGCTCCCACACTGCCGATTCTAGGCGCTTTTTTGGTGGATATAACGCTGAGATAACGTATCCCTCTGTCACTTTCACAGCACGTCTGCTCGCTGTAGGCTAAGGTGTTGTTGGACTAGCCAGCTGAGCCGGCCAGGCACAGCGCGCACACGCGTGACTCACTCGCGAGAGGAATTGTTCAGGGCATCGTGGCACACGAGGCTGCTAAAATAGAATTTTACTGTAGCTTCTAAAATTCTCACGGTTATGAAAACGGGACATGGTTAATAGTGAAACTGGTTAATCTCAGCATCCCTAGTCCGAAATAGACAGTTTTGTTGTACTTTTGTCGTGGTCTCCTTCCTACTACAAGGAGCTGTTTGAGTACATAAATGGGCTCCTTGTTTC
This sequence comes from Atractosteus spatula, assembly GCF_055471065.1. Taxonomy (NCBI): domain Eukaryota; kingdom Metazoa; phylum Chordata; class Actinopteri; order Semionotiformes; family Lepisosteidae; genus Atractosteus; species Atractosteus spatula. The sequence continues at coordinate 22,044,803 of NC_142711.1, read as the reverse complement.
TTTCTGAGCATAAACATGAATGTTTTGCGTCTCTTTTTTCATTTTGTATCATCTTGCAGAATCGGAAGAATGATGAGGCATCGTATGAGAAAATGCTGAAGCTGCGGAGAGACCTAAGCCGAGCTGTGACCATCTTGGAGATGATTAAGAGAAGAGAGAAGAGTAAAAGAGAGCTATTGCACTTGACACTGGAGATCATAGAGAAGAGGTAAGAAGCCTCTGAGCTCTCCTTAACTTAAAGCAGTTTTCCCCTATATACAACGAAGCAGTTGTAAAATATACCTTTTGCATAAGCATAGAAAAGGTGTACGTCGAGGCGTCAAGGAAGAAGCTGGGCCTGAACGGTTATAGGGTATAAATGTTCAACTGTTCTCCATTTGCGGTTTTCTTTGTATGAGTGGAAGAGAACATACAGCATATACTGAAGTAGGTTTGAAATGTAATAAGATCTTCCGTGACATTTCCTTCAACCTGGAAAGTAAAATATTTTCATCTTGAGTTTCTTCCGCCTTTGCTGGAAGAGAGAAACATTTTTTGAGGAGTTCCTAGAAAGGACAAATAAGTAATGGTCTTAACTGTTACATGGAACATAATGGAAAATGGGACTGCCACTATCTGCTGAATACTTTGAAATGTTCTCTGTAATTTCGAACAAAATGATAGTTATGCATATCATTATTTTAGACTCCTGGGCCTTAGTGTTAAGTCAATGAATAAAAAAGCTTAATGGTAAAATTGGTTCAAATGGCTGCAGTTCTTAATTTATTCAAGATCAATTTGTTTACCTTCATGCGGTTGTTGCAGTCAAAAGTACAAAAAAGGGCTGACCTTTTATTTAAAATGTATGCATGCAAATGCAAGAATATTTAAAAAAAAACCTCCAACTGACTTCATTGCTTATGCTCAGAGCTGTTAATTATCGTGAACCTGATTTTCTTCAATGAAAGACCTGGGCTTGGGCAATCCCAGTAGCCTTAATTGCTTAAGGCAGCGAAAAGGCAAATCTCACATGTAGAAATGAGAAAGATACCTACAGCAGTCACTCTCTCAGATGTCTTTAAAAGACACTGAAGCTTAGGGAGAAGAGCTGGAGGTAAGGACGGCTTTCAGGAATGGGTTTCCCTTGTGGCTGCACAAAGCATCTTGCAAAGAAAGTGTTGAAGGACTGGAGAGTAATGAACTTTTTCAGTCATGCCTGCTCTTTTATCTCAGACATTCCCACAAGCCAGATATTAATCTAATAAGCCAGTCTGTGCTCATTACGTCTTGCTCTTGCCTTAAATTGCGTTTGGATTTTTCCCATCTGTTAATGCGTGCTCTTTTCTGCCCTTGTTCAGGTATAGTATAGCTGACTTTGGTGGCGAGATTATGGCAGAGGTCTTGGCTCAGCGACAGCTAGTGAAACCAACGTACACGATGCCCATCATTCCACTGTCGAACAGCAATCAGTTTAAGCATCAGGATCATATGGAGCTTAAAGAGTACAAACCTAAGGTGTGTTCAGAGTTCGAAGCATATTTCTATAGGTTGAATGGCTCCTAATTTTCTTATCGATACTGGAGTCAACACCAAAATCTTAAAGGAATGCACAACTGTCAGGATACCACCAGAAACAAAATTGTCAGTGTTAATCCTGTCTTGAATAGCTAATCGCATAATCTTTGCCAAGAGCAATATTTTGAAAATGTGATGTATGGTTATTGACTCCAGGTATGAGCAGTAGGCAGTACACAACGGATTTTGAAAGTGTGGTTTTCAGCAGAGGCGTTTGGCTAAGCTGCCATATATGTTTAAACGGAAAAGCCTTTCTCTTTTCTTTCAGAAAGCCTTAGGTTCCATCAGGGTTCTGTTTTATTTTTTCAGCAAGAGAAGACAGAAGTTGTCCGAACAAAAAGGAAGTACGAGAAGAAGCCCAAAGTCTTACCTTTATCTACTTCTGCTGCGCCTCAGCAATCAGGTCCCTCTGTACTGCCAGTCTTCAACGCTAAGGACTTAAATCAGTATGACTTCCCAAGCTCAGATGAAGAACCTTTCTCCCAGGTAGTTACGCTGAAGCTGTCCTTTGAAAGAATAAAGATCTGCAAATCAGATTTTCCATTAATAAGAGCTGCTTCGAAATCTTGGATCTAAAACTACCTGCAGTTGTTCATGGCTGCTTTTTCTCTCTTTAGATTCATTCAGGTTCCTCAGAAGCTGAGGAAGAGAATGACCCGGACGGTCCCTTTGCTTTTCGTCGGAAGGCTGGCTGTCAATACTATGCTGTAAGTTTTGCATTTCCTTTTTCCTCCATCGCTACAGGTTATGACAACAGCTGCGTTACTTATATTGTCTCTTTCCTTTCTCTCTCGTCCCTGCCACCACCACCCCACAGTCTCGGTTGGACCAAACAGGCAATTGGCCGTGGTGTAGTCCTTCAGAGGGAGGTGTGGGAGATGTGCGCTACAGATACTGCCTCACGACCCTCACCGTCCCCCGGCGCTGCATGGGGTTCGCCCGCCGGCGCGTTGGACGAGGCGGCAGGTGAGCTCTCCGCCAGTCCCCGAATCTCCTCCCCCATACCTGGAACCCAGGTGTCTCCACGCGATGGATACAGGAATCCAGAAGGCATGCCTTTCCACAGGAGCACAGTGAGCGCGGATTGTTCCCCAAGGCGTTCTTCCTCAAGAACTCACGGCCCCGGACTTTCACTGGCATTAACCCTTTACAAGTGATCGTTCTGTCCCGCTCCATCGTTTTCTGTGCTTCATATGTTGTCATTATCTGGCAAGTCTATGCTGCTGTTAATGGGGGAATCTTAGCACAATGTGCACCCCTTGCCAAAACATTCACTGCTGGAAGCACAAGGAAAGATTTTTGAGACGGGGTGATGGGTTGAACATGATCAGTCTGTAAAATTGAAAGCTTTTCACAATTAAAAATAGTGGTCTAACCTTACTCCCCCGATGTTTTTATTTTGTGTGGGCAAAACATTTTTTACGGTACGCAATGCAACAGTGATTAAAGTTTAAATCCAACTTGAAATTTCAAAAATAAAGTATATCAACTCAGACTTCTGAAGGCGTGTGGATACTTGGCTTTGCACTGTAAATATATCTTATGCATTATATACTTAATGTCAATTTTTCACTGTTGATGCTGTGTATGTTTTTAAAAGAATAGTGTGGGCATTGATCAGATATTTTTGGCATGATTTTGATTGTGATCCTGACTTACCTCAGTACAGTTGAATAACTTTTGTTGTAAAAGCATTAAATTATCAGGTGGGATTGTGGACTGGGTACAGGTGATAGTGATTTCATCTGATCTGGGGAAAATAAAAAATGACTATCATGGAATCAACATGCCCTGCTTGTTGTGATCACACTTTTGTGCCACTCATCTTTGTTTGCTCATTTAATAGTTTGAGAGGTTAGAATGGGGTAGTTACACTGTGGACACTCTACTCTTCAAACTTGAGCTTTATCCAAGATTTAAGGATTGAGTTGGGTCATCTACGGCCCAGGATTTAGAAGTGGGAACAGCACCGAATCCCACAACTCCACCTCTGCAGCCCAGTGCAGTCTGTGTCACAGATACACAGCTTGTGTTGCTACCAGTGGCGGCCACATGTTGCTTACTCCCTTCACAATCAACTCCATGTTGAAGACCAATGTTAATCTGCATAATGAATTTAACGGGTGGATCTGTTCAATTAAATGTCCATGCACCTGGTAATCTTCCTGACTTCCTTGCAATCATAAGAGAGAAGCTTTTTTTTTTGCTCTGAGCTGCTCCTTTGGCATTGGATGCTACTCATTATCAAGCTAACGAGGGTGTGTCGTTATGAAGCTAAGCATTTTTTTAAGTTTATCGTCCATCGACACTGTCTTGCTGTCAGTTTCAACTTCTAGTTAAAGATGTAGGGGGATTGTAGGGGAGTGTTCAGAAATGCCTGCAGTACTGAGATTTTATATCGGTGTGTTAAATCAAGAAAAAAAGACTTTGAGCAAAAGCTGAACTACAGGTCAGAACTTCTGCAGTTCTCCCATTTAAAGAATGAAGAAATCTGTTACAGCCAGAGACAGAGGTACTAATTCCCTTGCATCACAAAGCAGAAATGAGTGGTAGCTCTAAACAAGCTTAATACTACTGCTTTACGGCCCTTGCTGTGGATTAGAAGCCATGCTACATTAGAAAGGTCGTGGAACAGGGGCTGACCATGCTCTTGTCTTGTCTTCTCTGCGCAGGGTCTTACTGGACAGAGCACACACAGACTATGACAATGTACTTCATCGGCTGGATCCGGAAATGCTCGCCTCCCCGCAGCCCTCTTCAGCTGACAAGTTTGCCAGTACCTCAGAAACAAATACCTCGGACAGAAATCCCTCTAGAGACCTCAGTCAAATATTATTGAACATTAAGTCTTGTCGGTGGAGACATTTTAGGCCCCGGACACTACCACTACACGATGCGGACAGTGTAGATGTCTCCTCAAGGAAACTATACAGGGGCTTGGCCCGGACGTCCTCAGCACAACCTGGGACCCAGGCAGGGGGCGCCTCCACCCAGAACAGAAGTGGCACTGGCTCCACACCCATCGCTGGTATGTCACCAGAGTGGCTTGTCCTTTCCTTCCTTTCATCTGTTTATTCCACTATAAAGATGTTTTTTCCCCTATTTTTGTCTTCCGGTGTTTTGCTTTTGGGATTCTGTGTTTTTGTAACAAATCATAAGTTAGTTTGAATTGTTATCCCTTAAGTATTTGAGAAAGGTAATTGGAAAGTTCACTGATGCATGAAATTATTCAGGGCTCTTTGTTTTAGGCTGTGAATTGACCATCTCCCAGTAGGTTTTTGAGGGCCAACAGTTCTTTATTAGAAGTGAGTACAGAAAAGGTTTTGTTGTCGTTGCTGCTGCTGCTACTTAACATTTTCATTAGACCTCTAGAATGTTAGCTTTTGAAAGAACAGTATTTTGTATGCATGTAGTGACTTTTCCATTGCTGGCTTGAGATAGGGCTAGAGAATCCGTTAGAACCAGGGGTTTATAAATAAATTCATAAGATGCTTTAGTTTTCACGGTGAATGTTGAAGGAGCCTTCCTTCCCAGAATGTGAACAAATATGGAAGGTTGTCCTCATTTGGTTCTTTTGTGCAAGTAATATTGTAGAAAGATTTATTTTGTCTTGAGTCAATTCAAATCCCAAAATAAGGGAGGAATCGATCAACCTTTTTCTATAGCTATTAACGTTGTACAGGGCCAGATTTTGTTTGTCTGGGAAGGTCCCTTGATTGCATTTAGATTTGCTGCTTTTTGTCCACTGTTTTTTACTTTTGTTTTTCTGGGTTTGCCTCGTGTTCTACACTGCACAGCTGCAAGATCTACGGAATAAGAAGTAGGGGAGGCCAAAGGCACATTCTTACATGTCATTTAAAAATGCCACAGTGGTGTAGGATATAGCGAGTGTCAGGGCACTTGTCCAGGAACTAGTTGGAGGTGCTTTAGGGGACTCGCTCAGCAATAGTGAGGGTTTCCTTTTCATCTCTAGTCCAGGGTGCTGTGGAAGGTTTTAAGTTGTTTCCTTACATCGCGTGACATTTATAGGTCACCTGTGGTGAATGTCAGATAATTTTACTCAGGAGTGAAAAATGCAGTTTTTTTTAATGCTGTTCTGTCCTATTTATGATAGGTATCATATGTATGTATGATATGCTCCTTTCCTGCTTCTGTTAATTTATAAACCAGCATTCTTTTTGGTTTATGTACTGCATCTATAAGGAGATGTGCAAGGTTTACCAATACATTAAATGTAGCAAAACATTTGCCCAACTTTACAGAATGTGAAAAGCTGACTTGAATACTTCTGAGATGGCCCTGGGTTAAGTTTTTCATTTTTGCTAGGTGTGCTAAATGTTTGTGACTCCATTATATTTAGAATAATCTAGTTTGGTAACTAGTATAGTATAATGCATATTTATATGCTGTTTATGCCTTGAATACAAAATGTGTATTTACATAATAAAGCATTCAGTACTGATACTGCATTTAAATTGTGCTCAGCAACACCTCATTTAGGAGTTCCCTTAGACTTAGAAGTTTCCTAGAGAAGTGCCTGGTGGGATGTAAGTGACCGTTTTGACCTTCATCTATTTCTTTCTGCTCTGTTTAGCATTCACAGCCGAACAATACCAGCAACACCAACAGCAGCTAGCACTGATGCAGAAACAGCAGCTTGCACAGATCCAACAGCAAGCAAATGTCTCTGTCGCCAACAGTACACAGGTAGTGGTTTTCACAACGTGTGCGGTTTTCAAGAGAATGATTTAACATCAAGAGCAACCAGCGTGTAATTTAACTTTGTCCATCTGTAATGAAGACCGTTTGCCTCCCATGCAGGGATGCCGTTACAGGATCGGTCTCACGTGGCGTTGAACGGTCTTTTGCAGGGTTTGGTATCGAAGACGTTGGATTCTGTTAGCGCCCAGTTTGCTGCCTCCGCTTTGGTGACGACAGAGCAGCTGATGGCATTCAAAGCCAAGGAGGAGGTGGTGCTCGGAATCGGAGTCAATGGGATCCTTCAGGCCTCAGGTGAGAGGGGATGAGATGGGTTTCTGGCTTCCATGAGTCTGCTTTCCTTATCACAAACAACAACAGGTGAAATACCCTAGGTCTTGTCTTGAAACACTGTTCTGTTGGTAATGGTGATCTTAGAAACTTGAATATCATTTGCCTTGAACAGTCAGAGGTTTGTCTTGTCCTGCTCATCTATTCCCTCCTACTTTCAGCAAATGAAATTGCTTTTAAAAGAATATTTGCAATCACTTGTGGCTTCTTTCTGCTGAGAATCAAACTGAGGTGGGGGTAACAGGGTATTTAAAGTTTCCTGGGTTTTTTTTAGATTTCAGTGGCTTCGGTTTTACAGATAGGTGATGGGCTTGAATCAGCTGTAATAATGCTATAAGACGCATACATGAACTATACTGCGATTGGTACTTCTTGGAAATGCCATTCATTAGATGGATCCTTATTGAATCTAATATCCTTATTTTTCTCTGTACTAAAACTAGTTCATTAAATTCAGGGATTTGTTTGAGGCTGGGGATGTACCCTGTGCTCTGTGGACAAATTGAGTGCAAATATTTATTTTTAGTGTTCGTGACTAAAATCGTACGCAAACTTGTGCATTGTACAGTTTTATCATAATATCCTTTTGTTTTGAATAAAAATAAACTCTTAACAGTTTGCCTTTTTAGTGCTTATCTAAAAGATGTAAATTTCAGCATACAGTACAAGTAATTTTTATGCACTGCACTGTATGCAGTTGTTTGCATTGAATGTAAATGTTTTCCCAGGCTAGACTTCTGTGTAAATGGTTAGAAATGTATGTCTTTGCAGCTTCTGCAGTGTTGATCTTTCTATTCAGCTCTATCCTGCAGTCTAGATTATTAATATAAATCCAGAGAGTACTGATCCTAATATATGGTACTCCAGGAATTAAATCACCCCATTTGGAGCATTTATTCCTCATCTTTACCCGTTTCATTTGTGTTAGCCCGTTCCTAATTCCATAACTTTACATTTAACAGAAGTAAGACTGTCTATGATTGCCAGGTTCGGTTTTGTCACTTTTATGACTGGCTGCTGCATTAGCACTTTTGGAAGTGCTTCACTAATTAAAACTTTTTCAGTTTAAAATCTCTCCAGGGCCTGGTGGCATTCTGCCAGTTGAACCTAAGTGCACGCTCTTCTGCCTCTTCTATACTGATATTTAATATGATGCTTTGCTTTTTCTCAACTGAAGGCAAATTGATATATTAAAATGAATTTCAATTTTTAGTTACTGTGGAAGAGCTTCAACTTAAGTCTCTTTAAACCATTGTCATCCATTTTCTGCAGTTTCCATGGCCCTGATGCAGGTTTTCTGTTCTTTCTCCAGGAGTATACAAGGGCTTACACCTCGCTAACACCGCACCTGCTGCACTTGTGCATACAAGCCAGTCAACGACCGCAGTGGGTTCCACCTTTCTCCAGCCCTCCAACAACACCCAGACTTCGAGTTCCCACAGTGCACTGAGTCACCACGGAACTGCTGCCAACTCTACAACTCAGGTCCTGATTGGGAATAACATTCGACTGATGCCCTCGTCGGGAGGCGCTGTGAACTCTATTGCCACTCTGAATGCGCGGCATATACCTAGGACTTTAAACACAGTTCCGTCATCTGCCTTAAAGTTGGCTGCGACAACAAACTGTCAAATGCCCAAGGTTACAGCCTCATCCTCAATGGATATAGTACCAAGGTAAGTGTGTGCCAGGTATCTTTCCCAAAGATGTACACGAGTGGGTACGGGTCTTCCCTTATTGCTTAAGGCCATAAGGAGATCTGGGTTTAATTAAAGTAAGATCTAATACCCAGATCCCTGTAAATGTTTTATCATTTTTGCCATACCTGCCTTTTATATAATGGTCCAGATTAAAGACCTTTTGAACTTGAGCAGCTTATCAGTAGTGGTTAACGCAGTGATTGATTGGCCCAAGTTAACAAGGTCAGGTGACGTAATGTACCTCTTGAATTATTGAAGCCTATCCCAGTGTACCCCGTGTTAAAGCTACTTCTGGCAAGGTGTTTTCATTGGGATGCATCAGGCAAGTGTCATTTTTAAATGCTGCAAGAAATATTGCTTGTGCTTCCAGACTTTTTTTTTAAGCTGCCCCAGTGTGGTGTTTGATGAAGATATTCATTTTCAGAAACCGTTTGCATTTCATATCAAGTAAAATGACCTGTTTCAGCAGAATGATGTAGACTGTTCTCAACATTTTCAGTGCAATGCATTAAAAATATAATACTTCTAGTACAGCAAATGTCATTCATTATATGAAAATTAATCCCGGTAAGTAGATATGAAAATTGTGTAGTACAGAATCATTACAATGACAACAGTATCTCTTAAATTACTGCCATTAAGGCCTTGTTAACATATGAATCACTTTCCATATGTTAAGTAATGTTTCCATTGTACGATGATGTAATTACATTTATTCTATGATTAAGGTTTTTAGTGAGTTGAGTACTTTAAATACCATAAAGAATAAATTAGTTTTCTTTATTACATGTTAAAATTAAGGTTGTGTTCAAGTTTAAACTGAAAACTCACCAGAAAGCGGACGTTGGTAAGCAGCAGGAGGAGGAGTTATGCTCGTTATGTCAAAAACGGGTTCATATTTCATCATTTTGAATTTACACGCTTTATTGCAGTTTCCAATCCAAACAGAGAGAATGTAGGCTGCATGGACCTACACTTCTCACTGAAGTGTATTCTCACACTTACAGTAGGATGCTCACCAACGAAGGAATTTTGTTCATTACAGCGAACACATGCTCATGTTTAGAAAAATAGGTAGAGATCTGCGTGCTCCATTGTAGAAAAAAAATTGTAAGGGGGGGGGCTACCTGTATGTCAAAGCTCTTAAGCGCTGCGTTACATCCGAGTGATAAAAACACATGAGTTAGCACTGTGGCCATGGGTAGATGGGAAGGTTGTTGCACTCTGTACCTGTAGATACTGTGGTTTATGATTATGCATCTATTTCTCCTATCCAAACTCCGATGTATGCACCCGTGAACCACTTAGACAATCGGCATCTTTTTTTTTTAATGAATCTTTTTGAGTGAGGAAGCAATAACTTTGTGTCTTTTCTTTGCAGGGAAAACCATGATAAAGAAAAGCCAGCACTAAGCAGTATAGCGGACAATACAGTGGCCATGGAAGTAACGTAGTGCCAGTGGGCCGGACCTGGGCTTGGGGACTGGTTTAGGTGCTATGCATCAGTAGCATTGTGAATGCAAGGGATGGTGGAATGCAGCACATTTGTGTTTCCATGGCAACTGCTGGGACTTAATTGCAATGCTCATCTCTCATGCTTTCATTTTTTATTTGTTACTGTTAATAAGAGGAATCAACGTCTGTAAATTATGAATATGGCAATTATATGTACAGTACTGCATATTTGTAATACCCTTGTATATACGTTACTTGAATACAGAACTGTTCATTTGTGATGTTTTGCACTTGGGAAAAATGAAAAAAATTGCAACTGGTAAGAGTGTGAGATTTGAGAGTTGTATAGAGACAAAATGTGTCATCACATCATGTGCATGGTGCGGAACCTGCTGTTTTATCTATTTATTGTGCTGTGTTTACAGTTTTTTTGTACACTGTACCTTCATTGGTTCCTGTGCTGTAGTAAATGTGTTAGGTAGCTATGGACTCCTCGGTATTTTGTATATTGTGAACATAACTAGGGTCCCCTTTGGGTCCCCGAGTTTTCTGTGTATCATGTGGAATTAATGGTGACATACATACAGAATAGGGGGGGGATTTAAGGCATCGGTTTGTTAGTGGGTAATCTATTACTTACTGGGATCTTCCATTTCTATTGTCCCAAGACAAGTAACAAGCTAGGGGTGAAGTCTCTTCCCAGAAGCCAGTGTAGCTTCTGATTAAGCACTATTTTTATTGGTTTAACTGTTGCTGCTTTATATAATTTTGGTCCCTAGTTTTCATAACAGTGGAGTCCCTAATACCTCTTTTTTTTTGTTTGGCTACTTTTTTTAGCTACTCCTTCCCTTTTTTTCTTTTGTAAAAAATACATTGAAAGGTTATTTTTGTATCTTTTTTTTTGTTCTTGTGATAATGATTGTATCCTCCTTGTATCGAAAGACTTCATTCTTTTGTTACTTGTTCATAGAAAAAAAGGCTATAAGGGAGATGAATGCAGTAATTGCTGTACGTGTATCATCATTCCAATTTCTAAAAAAAAAGATGAAAAAAACAGCCAGCTTTTCCTTTTAAGATTCTCCAGAAGGCTGCAAGGCCAGAACCACAAATATCGGGTGCCTTCCTTTGGAAATAATGAGCTCTCTTCTGTGAAGAGTATGGTACTTAACAGACTACTAGTAGTTTTTTGTCAGTACCTGAATCTGAATGCCCAGTCCAATGGCATAATTTATCCTTGAGGTTTTCTAGTCCCACCTGGAAGATTAAAAAAATATTGTGACAGAATTCTCACAAAAAATAAACCCCAGGGCATTATATGTTGACCAGCAGATGTCTCTTGTATTTTGTTTCCTGATTGCACTCGTCTCTTTAAGAGATGTGGGGGTGGGATGGGGTTGGAATTGATTATTGCAGCTGATGGCAAACCCTTGGGTTGAAAAGCCATTAGCAGCCCGTTATACAAAACTCACAAAGATTTCTTTAGATTTCCTCATTCATACCACTTCTCGCAGTTTAGTGTAAATTACAAATCCAATCTGCATTTTCTTCTAATGGAGTGCAGAGACCACTAATTCTTTTTGCTTAATGGAGTAAGAATCTTTAATTGGGTTTATTGCAGTAACTAGTTCCTTCAGGGCTCTGTATTATCTCAATTCTGGGATTTTCTGAAATTGATTTAAAAATGCAAGGCTTTTCAGACGCACAACTCTAGTTTAACAGCTCTGTCAGAGCACTAACCTTGAGAAATGTATTAAACACATTAGATGTGACAGAACTTAAAGGCCACTGCTGCAGAACCTGAAGTAATTATTTTTTCAATTAACCTTCTAAATGTGTACAATTCAGGCTTGGCAAATGGTTTCTGCCTTATTCCAGATTTCATCAGTCAGAATTCTTGCCATTGGAATTGCCTTAGAACCCTGTTGCCACTGCAGAAGTTTTATAAGGAACAATTATAAAATGTGCCTCGTACCAGCATCTGTACAACATAAAACCTGTCAAGGACCAGCAGGGCTACTAGCAGAACTTTGTTAAAATCCTCTAATTCTCCAAGAATTAGTGCGTTTTCACTCTGACCAATGCCTGCATTGGCAGAAGTAGGGTGTGGTTAAGTGGAGTGTTGAATAAACTGCAAGGCGCTTTCCAAAGATATTACTGTAAGTTTTAAATACTTGCTGACATCCTGTAACTGGAAATGGAAGTCATGATGTACTTGTCTTCTCTTGCTGTGGACTTGCAGAGGATTGATTTACTTGCTAGAAGCGGCCTTCTTCCATTGTCCTTTATTGCAGGTAAGAAAACTGCAGATATGCAGTATTGTTTCCTGCAACTTCAATGTAACCAAAGCGAATGATTCTTAAAATGTAATCATGAATCATGTTTTAGAGAATGTTCTAAATTGCCCTTCTACGCCACACCCCCTTTCCAAGAATGTGTTAAAACAGGCTTAATCAAAGTTTATTTTGCTACTTTGAGCCAGTTGCAGAATTTTGATTTAGGGTTCTCCTAAAGTCTTTCAGTGATTGGGCCTGTTTCCTCATTGATTCTGGACTCTGTGCAGAAGGAATGTTGCATTTCATAAGTAGATCAATAAAATGTAACAAATGACCAAATAAAACCAAGATTATACAATCGTACATCCAAAGCTACTGTAGAAATTAGCCTTGTCCATTTTAAAAATCTAGTGATATTTCTGAGGTGAAAAAAAAGATGTTTTGATAATATGCTGCACTTGTGGGTCAAATGTTAAGCTAGAATCGAATATCACCCCAAGGTTTTTCAATTTAGGCTAAAACTCAAGTACAGAACCATCTACAGATAGGGCTATAGGATTGGCTTTACAAAGTTGATGGGGGGTGTCAATAAGCATGACTTCAGTCTTGTCACAGTTAAGGTGAAGAAAATTTAGTCATCCAAGTTTTTATGTCAGAGATGCAATTAGAAATGAGACAGCCACATCAGTGTCAGGTTTGGTATGGATGTATATTTGAGTATCATCATTGTAGAAATGATAGCTGAGGCCATGTGATCTTAAAAGCTGACCAAGTGGAAACTTGTAAATGGTGAAGAGCAAGGGGCCCAGTATTGAGCCCTGAGGAACACCAGACTTAACAAGACCAATTTCAGACCTATACCCATTAAGAGAGACAAAGTGACAGTGATCAGTGAGGTAAGATTTGAACCATTTGAGAGCAGTGTCAGAAACTCCAAACAGTCTCAAGACGAGAAAGTAAGATCTGTGGTCAACAGTGTCAAAAGCAGCACCGAGATCAAGAGGGATGAGTATAGAGAGAGAACCAGAATCAGAAGCTATTAGAAGATCGTTAGTGACTTTGACAAGGGCAGTTTCTGTGCTGTGAAGTTGACGGGAGCCAGATTGGAGGGGTTCAAAAAGGTTATTTGTCATGAGGTGGTTATGTAACTGAAATGTGACAGCACGTTCTAGAATTTTTGCAAGAAAGGGTAAGTTGGGAGATTTATGCCTCCCCGTATCACAAACGTACACGTATTGTTATTGTACGCCTTGTTGCAGAGCTCGCGGCACCTCACTGTGACCTGGGGGCCTCTCAGGGTGCAGGCCACAGGGCGGTTGCCTGGTTTGCTGTGTCTTAGGTGGCACTGCTGCAGCCTGTCCGCCCAGTCCTGCAGCGCACGCCTCTGACTTCTTAGAACGTGTGTTTTCTGAACAGGTCCTTTTAATAAAACCCTTTCCCTGATACGTACAGAATATTCCAAAACTTAACCCACCTGCAAATTCCAAAACGCTTAAATTAGAGATCCTGCATAGGGTGTTTTTTGAGGCTATTACCAGTCTAATGATTTCAGAATGTTACTCCTCTAAAAAGAAAGTAGGGACCCTCATCACAACCTTGGTTAATTTTTGTGGAGAACCGCTCCTCTTAAGAAAGTGTTTAGGCAGCAGCCATTTCACTCTGAAATTGACAACTAGCAACCCTCTGAAGGTCAGCAAGTGTGAGCCTCGGTTAGTACCTGGATGGGAGACCTCCTGGGAAAGCTAAGGCTGCTGCTGGAAGAGGAGTTAATGGGACCAGAAGGGGGCGCCCCCCCCCCCCCCCTCCTGTGGTCTGTGTGGGTCCTAATGCCCCGGTGTAGTGACTACTGTAAAAAAAAAAAAAGGTGTTGTCCTTCCAATGCATCATAAAACCAAGGTCCTGACTCTCTGTGGTCATTAAAAATCCCAGGACATTGCTCAAAAAGAGTAGGTGTGTTACCTGGCATCCTGTCCAAATTCCCCCCTGGCCTTTACCAATCATGGCCTCTTAATAATCCCCATCTATGAACTGGCTTCATCACTCTGCTTTTCTTCCCCCTGAGAGCTGATGTGTGGCGCAGTTTGACTGCCATCACATCATCCAGGTAGGGGATACACATTACTTGTAAAGTGTCAGTGTGAACCACTACAGTAATGAATTGTTTATTTAAAAGGATTTTTGTCTAGTGTGTTGCAACTGATGCATAATTTTAATGTTTAGCTAGCTATGCAATCAAGCATTTTGAACAATCCATTTTCTGCAGCAAATACCGAATCTATGAATTTTTGAAAGAACTACCTAAATCTATAGTAAAGTGAATGAATGGTTTACTAAACTATAGAAGATGTGTTGTTGTTGGAGATGATAAAACAATAGCAATTTTAAAATCTTAAATCAAAGTGATACTAATAATATACAATATATGTAAGGCTGGAGAAACCCTCTTCAATAGAAAGTGGTTTTGAGGTACAATGGCATAAAAACCTTACTTTAACCACTAACATATGTACTGTTTATTATTATAGTGCCAGCAAGTGAAACTTACGACTTCCATAGTGTTGGCTGTGGTGCAAGCCTTTGTAGATGAGACAAATTATTATGAGGCTGATGAAAGCCTTTCTGGATTCTTTCCTAAAATTACGAATCAAAAGAGTGACGAGTAAAAAAAATTACGTTTTTTAATTCACTGAGAAATCACTCACTTCTTAAATCACGTCTTGGCCAACGCTGAAGTTATCGCCACCTCTTCGGTCCTCACTAGAACATTTTTTATTTCTCTTCAAGTACTTCATATACAATATCTTGACAACATAGGATACCTCATTTAGCACTTGCTTGCTTTCTTATATATGCCATATTTTGAAAGTAGGTTAAACTGCCTGTTTGCGTAGCTATCACAGTACTTAATTTGAAGTGGGTTGTAGCTATAGCTATCAATGTTTTCCCAATAGGCTTTCCTACTTGTGCTGAGAATGTAGGTTCTGAGAGCACACAACTGCTACACAGGCCACTATGCAGAAAGAGTCCATTTAAAATAGCCAAAACAAACTAGTCAAAACCGCATGATGTCTTTGGGAGGTGGGAAGAAAACGAAGCTCACCTCAGAATCCCATGCAAACGCAGGAAAAACATGCAAACTCCACACCTGTATGTGCTTGAGCCCAATGTCTCCGCAACATTTAATTCCCTGTATGTTCTTATTACTTTACTATCTCTGTTATCCATCTGAAAAAGAATGTTGTGGTCAGAATAAAAACCTCTTCCTGCAACAGCGACAGAGAGTCGAGTTGAGGCTTACTGTAATTCTTGGGAACGATTCGTCCTTTTGAAATAAAGAGAGCTTCAGAAACAAACAGTATCTTTAGTGTGCCTGTGCCATACGTTGATTTGTCAGAGAACAAGCTCACTTAACCCAGCTGTACAGAAGATGTCTACAAAAATTATTTCCTTGCTTTTAGTTATTTTCAAGTCCTCTCACTGTGCATCATCTCTCTCGTCAGGCATTAGAGTGAAGGAGGACAAGCTATAGCACCGTAAACATCCGGCCAAATTTCTGAAATAGGAGTGAGGGATCTCTGTGTAAAAAGCTTCATTTCAAATGTGCAAATATGAAAGGAATAATAAAAACATGCTCAGTCTAGATAAAATGAACAAGGACAGAGGGACTCCATCCTACCAAACTCACAGGCCAAATGCTCAAAGAAAAGACTCATTCTACAAAATTAATCAAACACGCCGCAAACGTGTATCTGTGTTACAATACAGGATCCCTTTAATGCAACCTTTAATGTTCTGCCCGTTATTTATTTGCTGTGCAAGTGAGGCATGCCGTTTTAACTCAATCCTACGACAATTTCCATTTCCATTTTTTGATATTATACTTAAAAAAAAGGTTTAAAAGGGACCACTAAAATTCATGTTAGTGCGTTGTGCATGTCGCGATTTAAATATGTCAAATATTCAGTAGGTTCGATTTAATGTATATCAGGTTTATTTAATGTTTTCTATATAACCGACAACATATCCATCGTCTGGTCGATTCCAAGACAAATTTCATTGTATACGTTTTTGACCAGTTCTTGCTGAAGTGTTCCAGTTAGCCCTCTGCACTAGACTCCCTGCTTTAGGAAATTCCAGGAAAGGACTTGGATTCCAGGTAATAATTTTGTTGAGCTAGACTGGCTACCTCCTGTTGTTATACTGATAGTGCTCCAGCTACTTCACTTATGCTGCAAAATACACTCTCGTTCTGAAAGACTACAAAACTGCCCCTTCATTCACCGACTTGGTCTTACCTTATTTTTTATATTGGTCTGAAAATAATATTATATATTTCACATATAGTTAAATATCTTCATATATAATATACTGTATGAAGAAGGTGCATTGCTGGATAGCTGTTTTCTTGGTTTTGCTTGTCTATATCAAGAGACTGCTGTGCTTGAATCTTGAGCTTCCTTGTCAAAAGGAGACTTTCCCCAAGCAGTAAACTCAAGGTCAACTCTTAGGAGGAAAACCCCTAAATCGAAGCACAGCACTGTTCTGCAAATGTCCCCATGTTCAGTCTTCCGTTGTTGTAGCGTCTGACTCCAAATTCCACCAGGTTTAAAAAAATGAAAGAAAAATCTGCCTTTTTTTACATCGGGCAAATGTAACGGAGTCAAATCACACGAACGTGTTTTTACTGGAGCAAAATTGGCTTTATTCGTTTAAGAAACTGGCTAGTACACAAGTCCTGCGGAAGGATTAATTCGGATAAAACCCAACACCCCCCATCGTCCTCGTACTGGACGTTCTGTCTCGAGTTCAGCCGTGGGCTGGATACTTTCCCTGAACTCCTGCATTTCTCAATTGTGAATTACAGCTAGATCGAATACAGTCCATTTACTTCGCACCTGTGCTTAATCAAATCTGCAGGCAACATTGTGAAGTTCTGGGGAATGTGGCACAACCCTTAGGAGGTAATAAGGTTTCTACACGGAGACCGAAAGAATTACTGTTTGACATGTGCCGTATTTTTAAATTGCAAACGGAGTCTGAGATCACAAAACAAAATTAAATCTGATCTTTCTCAGTGGAAAAGGTGCTGATCAGAGAATTACAGGGTACACTTTCCCCATAAAGATTATATACCCCAAGTCTGCCCTGTAAGTACTATACACAGGGTTCTGGGGACATATTATTGCAGATCAAGTCTGCGTCTCTTCTATTAAAGATGCATTATTGTGCCGTACTTTGTGATACAGTTTTATGATGTGGTTTTTGTGGAGTGAAGGTTACTGTTTGTTTTTTGAGCGAAAATGAGTTTTTATAGGCTGACCTTGAAATGCAAATAAACCACATATTTACAGCAGTGCATTTACTGGTGTGCGGGCTATAGAACGACCTTGACTTCACGTTGTCGATTGTGGCTCCAATAAAGTTTTTATATAAAGAAATACTGAACACACAAGGAAGTTACGTTTTTGTGCAGTAACAATTCTATTCGTCCTCAAGGCAACAGTACAACCGGCCTCCTAAATGATGCATGGACAGAATATTTACAATTTCTCGTACAAAGGTAAATTTGTTTGAAGAGATGTTTCTGTTTCTCTCTCCTGTAAATAGGTGAAAAATAGGAGTGATAACTGTACGCTCGTTAGACCTTGCCTGCAGTCACTTCAAACATGTGATCATTGAATACCAAAGAACAAAAAGGCTATTGCCACAAAAAACTGTAACAAAATATTCCGGTAAATCACAAACATATTCTGTTAACGCTGACAGCTAGTGCATTCGTGTTTCGAGATTTTCAAGGCCAGTTTTTTTTTGCGTGTAACAAGAAATACATGAGTCACAGGTCTGTGAACAGAAATGTAGAAAGCTGTGGAAGACGGAAGGTGAACATTGAAACGATTCTCAATGTGTTTTGAAAGAACAGTTTTGTTGCTTTTTCCGGATTTATGAGTTCGCTAATGTTCTGTGTCATGTCATCAGACTGCGAGATACGAATACGGGCAGGGTTATGTGTGGGGGACCGGATCTTTGTAAACAAATACGTAGGTAATCGATAAACGAGTCATATAGCAGAAGAGAGAGGGAAAGACGTGAAGCATGTGTTTTAGCCGAGTGCGGCGCATACCCGAGAAATGAACGCACAGGGACTGTGAATTGTGTTCTTGAAAATAGGTTGTTGTCGTTGAGCTAGTAGTAACTGTGTTCAGATTCCCATTAGAACCCCCAAATCCAATATGTAGTATTAAAACTCTCTATTTTATATGAATATCTGCGTTACTATTTTAAGTGTACCATCGTGTACAATTGTAAACCATTGCAGAGAATTTCTCAGACACTTCACATGCAAAAACCTAACACGAAGATCCGCTCAAATTGCAGGACATTAGTATTTCGGTGAGATCTGTGGGAACTTCTTACAGAAAAGCAATGAAAGTACAATAAGAGAGCAGGATTATAGAGGCTTAAATGTTCTGCGAGTGAGGCTGTAGACAGATGAAGGTCAGGAATATTAGAAACTGGAGTGTCAGCATTGTAAAAACAACCTACAAAGAAAAACAGGTGTTATTTAAGTTGTAATGAGCAACTAAATGCTAAAAATGCTATACGTTGTAAGATAGTGTCAGTATATGTAAAATGTTTTAATTTGTTTTCACTGGTAAAGTTCAGTTTGCAGGAGTAATGATGCATAGCCCCGCTTAGTGCAGTTTGTGTTGTTGCGGTTATTTAGTATTCTGTCAATACTGCGTTAAATGGCAAATCATGTGATGAGTTCATTTATCTTTTTCACATGAAACTACCAGCAGCAAATATCATTTTGAAGCTCTTAGCTATTAATGTATAGTTACAAATGTGCATGTTTTTAGGGAAAACCACAAAGGCGTTAATTTAAAGGAAAAGGCAAAAATGAAGAAAACATATATATCCTGTCTTCAGTAATTTTCTGACGTGAGACGTTAAGTAAGATGAACCAGAGTCAACAGTGAATCGAATGTTGTATCTTACAAGCTGTAATGCGGCCCAGCCTTTAAAAAGATTGACTTACTGTAACTTCACGTTTTGTTTTGTTTTTTACACAAGGATTGCAGAATGGAAAAGACCACGTTGAATGGAAATGAAAGAAGAAACGAGACAGACAGTACCGTACTATTCATGGACAGACAAAAAGAGGAAAAGACTACTAATTAATCAGCAGATATAAAATGAAAAGCAAAAGTAAGCAATACAGCGTAGGGTACGGGGTTCTAGTAAAAGCAGTACTAACAGAAAGTGATTAATAAACTTTACACAACAGAAAACATGACACGAAAAAAGTTCTAAATATAGGTTCTTATAGTTTGGAATGATATGAAACAGAGAAAATGAATTCTATGAGCACTTTGATGATTTTTCTTAGTAACATGGACTTGAGAAAAGAGAACTGAAAGATCAGAACTATCATATCTGTAACCTGTTAGATGGAGCAGGCACTAAATGGTATTTTTCAGTTCTGCTCTGTGATATATCCCTAGTTTTTAAAATACAAAACTTCTCTAGTCAGTGTTCACTTTCTCTCTAATGAGTTCAGAGAGCCTATGTGCCAGTTTTAAAGAGATTGTGGCACAATATTTCCTGGCGTTTAGATGCCTACTAGTCAGTGATACTCAAACCTGGATTAACAAAATTCATTAAAATATTTCTTCTGCCCCTTTGGTAGTTCCACCCACCCATTTCATGCAGTTGGGAGAGCCAGAGTCTATCCCAGCAAGCAACAGGCACAAGGTAAGATACACACTGGACAGCTCACCTGTCCATCACAGGGCACACCTCATCACAGCAGGGCTATTGTTTCCAGAAGCTACAGTAGTTTTTTGAGCTGTGGGAGAAAACCCATGTGAACACAGGTGGAACATATAAACTCAATATCAAACTCAATATCAACAGCACTCCAGGTCTGGAATTGACCCCAGGGCCCCAGTACTGCAAGATAGCAATGCTAAACACTGTACCACCATGCCACCCTTAAGGTTTCTCAGTTTCTAAGAAATTAAAACTAAACTCTCACTTTATTGTTGACGTATTCTCTTCCCTGAGCACTAATAACCTAAACAATACCTTAAAGGTACCCCACAATCCCAGATATACCTTATATTTTTGAAAAAATGCCCCTTAAAAGGGTCTTCTGTAAATACTGTACTCCCAGCTCATATAAGAGTAAAGAAAGATGCATTGGCTTTTCATTTTTTCTTCAGGAAAAGAAAACTTAATGAGGCTCCCTTTTGCCAAAGTACCGGAGAGCTTCAGCTGTGTTGCTATGGCAGCAAGGCCTTGTACAAAGTGCATGTCAATAAAAACAGAAATGAAAAGTAGATTGATTTGTATTAGATTGAGTCAAGTTAAGAGATAACATTTTTTTGTTTGTTTCATTTTTTGAACACAGTTCTGTTACAACATAGTACCAGCCAGCTAACTGCATGTTCCCAAAAAGTGCTGATTGGAAAAAAAAATTCTCTTCCGAATTCTAACATACAGCATGTGGAGGGAAAAGAGGACCAGTAGGTCCTTTACAGAAGGTGTGGCACCTAGCATTTTCCCAGGCTGGAATGGTCAATTTTATTCAGAGAAGGAATAATAACTTTCTTTGAAATTCAAAGCATTTAGGGACCCCAGATTGCTGAGGTTAATAAGTATAAATCAGATCTGTATAGACCTTTTCAAAACCATTTCATGGTTTTCCATAAAGGTGTCCACATCTGATATTGATCAGGCACTCCCTTGCTTAGCTCCAAGATGTGATAAAAATAGATCACAAGATGGCAAAACTGCTGTCAGTTAATTTGATCTTAACCAGCCTTTTGGTTGTCTAAATCATCTTAAGGTGTCTGTGCCACAATATTTCCTGGTTTTTAGATGCCTACTTGTCAGTGCTAGTCAACTGTGGATTAACAATACCCAATATAATATTTCATCTGTCCATACTCACTCCTGTAAATCACCTTATATTACAGATTTACTCAAAAAATATGAAATACAATCATTACTCCATGCCTTTAAAGACAGTAGGGGCTGCCAGTTCATCCTGATACCAGTGCTCATAATGGAAGGCAGTCAATTCTTAATGCTCGCGTTTTATAGCAGGAGAACAGAATATGTGGAGTTTGATTTAGCTGTATTCTAAACTGGAGAATTTCATTTTAATGGAACGTGTCGATAGCGATGTTAATTGGCAGTTGAGCATACGGTATCTCCTGTAACCAGGTCCTATAGCTGAAGGGAAAGGTTCTGGTATTATGTGTATTGATTTGTATAAATCAAGTATTTTCTAGTCTAGTCCAGAGATTCTATGAGATATACGTGCAGTACACGACAATGACAATGTCAAAAGTGGCAGCAATTACATAATATTTAAAAACTGATAATGAAATCTCTGAAACGCGGTCATAACATCTCTTTCAGTCATTGCCAGTTACATTAAGTGACCAGTGAATGAGAATAAATTTGAAAATGTAATCACTCCAGTAGCTGTTCATTACATATGAAGTCTGAATGTCTCCGCAGTGCATTCTAGCTTGATTACTGCAATTGATTTCCATGGGTTCCATCAGTGAATATTATCATTGACAGTGTTAAACCTTTCTGAAAAGGCAAGGTGATGTCTCACGAGTGCAACTCTCCATTCTGTTTGATTATCTCTCATTTTCTTGCCTTTTAGGGGCCATTGAAGTGCCCGTGTATCCCACAGCAAGTATTATAGTTCACTTCTTAAGCCAGCGCTTTCAATTATAAATGGAAGGCTCACGAGCAGTTATATAAGATTGAACAAATCTGTCAGATTTCTTATTCATTAAGGCATGGTGATTCATAAGGCAAGAACGTGATCTAAGATGGTGCTGTCTGATCCATCTCTCTTTGAATGACTGCAGTCCATTTTTTTCACAGACTGTCCCAGGAAATCAATGTATTTCACTGGCCTATACTGGATTATTTGTTTTCCTCAGGAGAAGATGTACAAATAATCGGTGTTTTCTTCTCATTTGCTTTTGTAATTAAACTACCACAATCAGTGCAACTGATAGAATGAGGCTATTGTTTTATCTTATGTAAAGACACACAGGCAACACTCCACCACCAGGTAGGGTTTTACAAATGGAATAATAGTAGTTTCTTACACGGATATAGTGCTTTTCATACCAAAGGATCCCGAGGTGCTTTAAGCACTGCTGGGGACTCAATTCATCCACCACTGGAGTGCCGCCCCTACCTGGGTGGTACGTGGCAGCTGTTGTGAGCCAGCAACCCTACTACACCACAGATCAGACAGAGGAGTGGGAAGCTGCTTTTAATTGAATTAAAGGGGGAAATTTAGAGAGGCCATATTGTTCACATCCAGAGTGAAATTAGACAGGTCACCTCATAACACCCCCAAGTCTTACAAAAATTTTTTTATTGAAGAAGCAGCTCACTGCCATTGAATCTTTAATGACCAACTGGTCAGGACCTCACCTCCTACAGCAAAGTGTACTCTGTGTTTTTACTTAAGGGGGTAGGGGTTTATATGTTCTGATTGAGAAGGAAGAATGCCACCTGCTGGTCAGCCAATGATATTAATTATTGGGTATCAGTGCCCTTATTGTGCAGCTCAAGGTTGTACAGGTTGGTTATTGCATGAGCTCATTCCTCGGCATTCTGTGTTTTACGGATTAATGGGGGGAGTAGGTAAGGTTGCAATTCATGGAATGTCAGGCAAAGTTCACTGAAAGAACATCCCTGGGTTCACACACCAGTCAGTACCATCAGTATAACCCAATCTGCCAGTTAGGACATATTCCCTGTGATGAGGGCCTTGATATTTATCAGCACAAGATATTTCCTTCAAACCTTTAGTTTACCTTAGTCTTTGAAGACACCACTGCCTCACAGAACACTGTACTGTATATCCAGAAAAAAAATAAGTTTACTTAAGTAAAAGAACATATCCAATAATGCTTTAGAAATACTTCATTATTTTCTTTGCTCAGGTATATTATTGTGGTGGCAGTGTGCTTTTAATTAAAATGGGTTTGAATTGATCAAATTAAAACATTCAGTAAAACAGAGCTAGAAATAGCCTTAGTACCCAACTATCGTGGTATTTTCAAGATATATTATGTTCTGTGCACAGCGTGTGTTGCACTCAGTTCAGAACTACAGAAATTTTAAAGCCAGTTGTTGTGTACAATCCTAGCCAGGGTCTAAACCTCATCATATATCACCACTACAACAAGGCCTGGACAGCCCACCTGGTTGAACAGGGGGTGTGGGCTGGAAGCCACATTATTATTCATTTTCTATTAATAATACTATTAATATTCTATTAATATAACTTAATGAATATTTTAAGGCTCATAATACTTTGATTAATTTGAATCCTGCACAACTCACATTTTCAGTTCTTCTGTTTAACATCCAAAAAGAAGCAAGATCTGCTTCTGCTACAGAGATGTCACTAATAATTCTATGAAAAATGTGGCGATCTGTGCTACTGAGGTGCCTGTCTGTGCAGGTCATGACCAGCCTGCATGTGGGGACCTGTTAAAGGACAGGGGCTTGATCACTGATGTTTAGACTGGGACCGAGGAGTTGTTTTTCAGATGTTGCCCAAGTACTAAACACCTATTCATATTCAGCTCAGGAGCTGTTCCTGGTGGAGACTCTTTCTCATACTGATAGAATTGACCGAGTTGATTATCAACTCTGATAATTACCAGTAAAGGCCTATAACCACTGATCACCATTTGCAGAGACAGTAGTTTTCCAAATGGCATGAAAACAATCCTCTGTGATATATTAGCACAGCTTTTCCAAACTCAAAAGTACTGTATTACATATCTTTGTTATTCTTTTTGGTGTAATGGCATTCATTACACCGTATGACCTCGATTTTTAATTTACCTAATAGTGTTTTTATGTAATCGGCTTCAGTAAATCTCAGGAATACAGATTCTAATTCAAAGGCATACCGTAATTGTGTTAAGAAGATTTCAGCAACACAAACAACAAGGATTTATTCACAGATATTAAACATAACATATCCACTACATGTGCACACAAATAGTACGGATCTTTCTGTAGGAATAAGACGTGATCCATTGCTTTCAGAACATTATTAATTCCACACGAATTTGGGACGTGGTGTTGGAACTCTAATACAGTCCTGCTCCTTGAAAACGAGTCTGTACTTCCCTGGACACGAATGAATGGGCTTCCTCTCCTTCCAGCCGCTACAGGGGAAGATTCGTGTGCACCTGTGTTTATCATGGGTTAGGAGCTGGGAAATTAAGAGAGGAATCAGCTGACTGCAGTGACCGAGCTCCAGCAGCCCAGACAAGAGAGGGACTGTTCGCTGGGCCACCACATGCAGATGGAGCACCTGCCTCGGAGACCCCTGGGCCGCATGCAAAACAGCAGCCCGCGGGGGCTCTCTGTTGTGCGCCCCTCCCCTCTCAGGATACGAGCTACCGGGGCTGGGGGGTGGCACACAGGAACACGAATTTAGTGCGTCTTCATTCAGTATGCAGAAAGAAAGGGGCATTCTACCATTCGAACGAATCCCGGCTGTGAGAAGAATAAGTCTCTCTGGGGTTTTCTGCTTTGAGCTTTTCTATTTTAATACTGCACATTAGCTTGTTGTGCATTTTTTTCACATTCACAATAATAAGTATACGATTTGCCCACCGCTTTAACATCCCGTATCCTTCATAAGCTGTTTTGTACCCAACCCGACCTCAGAGACCCTCTGCGGTCACCGGAAGGATGACCTTCAGCTCATGACGAGCCCCAGGCTCAAACCCGTGATCCTAAAGGTCAGCCTGCCCTCATGTGAGCACCTGTAGCAGTTACGTCACACGGGACGTTCCTCCTCTTGTTTTACAACAACTGTAGCATTTTGTCAAGCTGTTCTGTCGCTTGCGGGGCGTGTTTTATAACCTGAAATTCATTTTTTTTTCTTTTGTTTCATCTGCGTGCTGAGCTATTTTTGACGAGGGCTTGTTTGTTTCTTCAAACTCTCTTTTTCAGGGGGCTGGGTAATGCCACGCTCTCTCGGGAAGACGGTTGTGAGCAGGAAGCAGGTAGCGCATGGCAGCCAATATTCCCCCCTCTGCTCTGCGGAAGAGCGCAGCAGAGCGGAACAGAAACATGCAGGAAAACCACGTCAGTCCCAGCTGCGTGAGTACCTGTTGATAATGAAAAATTAACCCTGAACCAGGCAGCTGTGTGGCGCTGTGGATAGGGTTGACACTGGAAGGATGTGGAATTGGATCCTCGGTGAGACACTGTGTGGAGAAGGATGCTTCTGCTGAGTTGTTCAAGTAAAATACTCAACTGTATAAATGGGTGCAAAAGTGAGCAAATCCCTTATTATCTTGCAAACTTCTCATTTCCTTTTTTTTTTAATGTTGTAGTACATTTTTGGCATACTTTTTGCATCCAATGCAACATTTTAATTGATTTTCTCTGGACTGTTCTAATATTTAAAATATATATTTTCAGCTGCAGCTGAATATTCTTTATCTCTCGTAAAGATCCTTTTCCCCCCATTTCTGCAAGAAATTGTTTATACAGTATTTGTCTAGATTTGGATTAATTTGTATGAGGGATGAATTTGTTTCAGCCTTTAACACAGAGCTTTTGAAGTATAGCTGTCGACTCTGAACCCACGTGGTCCCGGTTCATCATTTATAAGCCTTGTCTGCTTTCCTGAAATGATAAAACCCAATTTTACCCTCAACTTCAGAGATTTAAAGTATCCATCAATAGTTACCATATTATGGTCACTATTTCTCCCTGGTTGTGTCACATCTATTTCCTTAATTATATTCCTTTTGTTAGAAAAGTTTAAATCAATAAAAGCATCTTCCCTAGTGTGTACCTTAACTGGGTTAAGGAGCAATTATTGATCATTTCAGTCATATCTACAGTATTTCAGCTTCTGTATTCTTCATCACTATATTCCAATTTCTATGTTCAAAATTGAAATAGCCCAGAAATATAGTGCCTTGCAAAAGTATTCACTCCCTTCCGGTGATGTCCCATCTTATCGAATCACAAACAATGCATACACTTTGCATACAGGAGATATTTTTAATCAAAACCCCAATACTCCAACAGAACAAATCCATGGGTTAACAAAGTTAAATGTCAGCAAGATCCTAAACTAAAATATGGGATTGAATGAGAATTTACCCCCCTGAGGCAGATGAAAGACCTTTTGGCAGCAAATACAGCTTCAGGTCTTTTGAATATGAACTAAGTCTCTACTATATTTGCTCACTGGGGTGGTGCAATTTCCTCACATTTGCTTTGCAGCTTTGCTCAACCTGCTCAAGCTGGTAGGGGAATCACTGATGGACAAGGCTTTTAAAGTCTTGCCACAGAACAACAACAGTCATTGCATTTGGACCAGAGGGTTCTAATTGCTGTTGGCTTCTGTCCACAGAACCTTTTGCCACTTGAATGCTTTGTTGCAAACTTCTTTTTGAGATGGGCTGGCCATGCAGGCTAGCTTAGAGGAGACCAGGATGTTGTAGACCCCCGCTCATCATTTTCTCCCGTTTCAGCCATTGAGCTCTATAACTCTCGCCAAGATGCCACTGGCCTCACAGCGACAAGCCTAACCAGTTTCCTCTTTGCCCAGCTGTTCAGTTTGGAGGGACAGCCTGTCTGGGTGGTACAATACACCTTCCACCTTCATCTTCTTAGTGATCGACTTCAGCATGCTCAAATAGGTATTTTTTTTTGTTTTTTTTTATTTTTATACCCTTCTCCGAATCACTGCCTTTCTACAACTTGACTTCTGCTTTGCTTTGAAAGCTCCCTGATCAGCATGGTCAAATCTTTGCTTTAAATTCACTGTGGGACCTTACTGAGACAGGGGTATTTATTCTGAAATCATGTGAACCACAATTATTGCACACAGACAGAGGCTGTTCAACTAATTGTGTGGCTTGTCAAAGTAATTCTGTGCTCCCGGAGTAATTTAGGGTTGCCATAGCAAAGTGGGTGATGTTTTTTTTCTTTGCAGTTTATGCTGACATTTAACTTCTTTCACCCAAAAAAGTAGTTCAGTTAGAGCATTTAAGTTTCGAGAAAAAAACATTCACTTTAAAAACTGTATTTTTATCAGCGGGTGAATACTTTAGCAAGGCCACGTGGAACTGCCCTTGTGACATTCTACATTCCTTCCTGATCTTATCAAATTCTAAGCACCCACTTCCGCAGGTGTCTATAGAGGTGGTCTATAGAGCATTCACCTTTTAGTAGCGCTTGGAAATTTAAACTCACAGAAGCTTAGTAAGGCTGGGATTTTTCAATACTGGAAGGAGAGGCCTCAAAGAAAGTCCTGTTTGCTGTTCTAAGTAGTGCCGTTGCACCAGTAGTGTAGCTCACCCCTTTGGGTCAGAATTTCCAATCCAATGTCGCAGTATGGGGCCCGGAGACACTGGTGTAGCAGGGGCTGGTTCTTCAGATGGAATGTTAAAACGGAGGTCCTGTCCGCTTAGTCATTACAGATCCCATGGCTCTTTTCGAAAGAGCAGTGGTGTCCCAGTGCCCTGTCTACATTGCATTCTGGGGTTGAACAATCCGGCCTACCTCAATTTCCTCTGGGATTCAATTGGCGAGGCAACTTCTCACTTCTCTCTTCTCTGCCTGCTCTGCTGTGTCGTGGGACAGCTGGCATATAATGACTGTCATGTCTCGCCCAAGTGGGAGAGGGGCTGTCCTTCAGTAGCAGATGAATTGGGTCTCCTCATATAGAAAGCGCTTTGCAATCCTTTGGGATGAGAGGATTATTTTGCTCTTACTCACAACGGTAATCACTGAATGCTTTCACCGGGGAAAGGTGTTGATTACGGCTTTTGATGAAGTGGAAGTTCAAATCGTCAGGTAGGCACTCTGAAAGGCAGAGCAGAGCAGTGAGTTAGTCAGCCCGCTCTGCTGTGTTGACATTCATCCGCTGGCCTTCAGCTTCATCTCAGAGCGCTACAATGACTGCCCTTCCTTCCCACGTGACGTTGGGAATTTGGCTCCAGCTGTGTTGTGCCACCTTGTCTGTGTCCCTGTTTCTGCTGTGTTCCAGCAGCGCGTCTCTAATCCACGGTTCCCCTGCCGTGACGGTTTTCTTACTTCTTTCATCCCTAAAGCCTCTACCCTGAGGAGACGGCCATCTCCACTTGTTAACCTGCAACAGTCACCATCTGCCCAGAGCCTTCCTGACACTTGCAGCCCTGAACACCAGATACCTAGACAGCAGTGCAAACTTAACATGGCAACTCCATCTCCTCCGCTTCTAAATAATACTGAGACCATTTCTCTGGGGATTCGACGTTTTAAAATTAGGACGACTAGCTGAAGGCCTAAAAAATCTGTAGATAAAAGAGATTTTATCTACGGCTTTTAATTTTATCGTTCCATCCATTTTCACTCCACGTTTTCTGAAGACGGTCACAGGCTTTTGATTTGAGCTTTTAGTTAAGCACGTTATCCAGAAAAAATAGAAAAATGTGTGAATCCTACAGAAATCGTTAGCAGTTTCAAATTCCTTCAATTCTTGATTTCAGAAAACTAGGAATAGGTATTTCAGCTGCTTGTAGGCTTTTCAGAGTTTGTAAATTAAAATCCTCTGATTTGTCTTGGTTGTTTTTAAGTTTGTACTTTCTTATTCTGCGAAATAGTGTTGGTGAGATGTTAGAATAAAATCTTAAGCTGAATTTAAATCTAATGACGCATGAAAACAACATAATACCTGTGATTTCAATGTGGTACTTATATCTTGTTCTGTTTTTATGAGCTATGAAACGGTTAATTTAATGTGGTTAAACCAACTTCTCAGACACTGTCAAACTGTTTCATTCCTGACCTGTAAATCATTACACAGATGGAGAAGGGAGATCAACGTGCTCTTATACGGGTTGTGCAGATTTCTGTGCTGTGCAATTGTGATATAGCTTCACCCCTGGTTCTCAAGCCTCTAAACAACTAATGTAATGTCAAGCTTTACAAGTCGGGCTGGGAAGTGTGACAGAGCCAAGGAGTCACCACTCAGCAGTCAGAGCAGAGAAGAGTTGCTTTTCATCCTGCAGTGAGCAGGTGGAAGAGTGTGGGCACGGCCAGTGGCAGAAATTCATGGGTTTTGCGTGCTCCAGGGGATAGATCTCACCATGCGTGTAGGAGCTGTAGAGTAAAAGCAAAATAAACACAATGCTGGCCCTTTAAGAGTGAGGGGACAAAAGAGCACCAAGGCTTTTAGCACAAAATTCAAACACAGTCCACAGGATATGCTAAAGATAAACCGCAACAGAACCACCATCCAAAGCTTCTCAGTCTGCTGTGAAGCAAAGCTCCACCAAAAGTGGGCAGATGAATGATGATGTGTCTGTTCTCTTAATGGCCAATCAGTCAGTCGGGTAGCTCAATGGGGCAAAAACTTAACCACAAAATGACACTTGCCACAAATAACCACAAAATAACCGTAGTATGTATAACGAACAGGGGCTAATTACATTAACTGATACAAAATGATCTGCATACCACCATGGCCATCTTTTTCCTCCGATCTTTGTCTCGGAGATGTTGGCAGGAATCGCAAGACATCCGGGCTGTGCACAAAGAGGCAGGAGAAACATCTGCTCCGTGTGGGGAAGCACTAACATATTTCACAGCGAAGGAGAGGAGTTTAGAGAAAAAAAAAAGATGAAAGCCTTTTTGTCTTTTCTAGCTCAGAAAGAAAGATACTCTGTGAGCGTGAGAAGCTCTTGCAGTATGTTCTTTTTATTTAGTTGTGTTGCGCACAAGAAAATCTCACACGGGCTTCTGAAGCCCTGTGAAAGGTAATCGTTTCATGACAAAGGTAACAAGTTAAGGATACAAAGAGCTCAGGGTCAGCAGATACTTCCCCCCTTTAGTAACTGTGCCCATTTGGTGGCAGCTGAGTCTCAGGCATACGATTGGGCTCCCATCACAGGTCAAGGTGTCCCAGATGACCCTGGGGACAGCAAAAGACTGTGAAAGCTGAAGAACCACAGGATCAAGCAGCGCTCTGGGAATGCAGGGGTGTTTGCTCCTGCAGGCTGGCCATAGAATTTAAACTGAGGGGAGTGCCAAAACAACTTGATATACATCTTGCAGGTCAGTGAATTTTCATCGTCACAGCCCAGTGTATATTCTAACTTCTAGAAACAGAAATGCTTTTACGTCCCCAAAGATTCCCAGCATAGCACTCTGTACCCCTCCCCCAAATACACACACTGTTTCTGGCCACACAGATAGTGGCCATCATAAGCGCAGTCCAGCGTTCGTGGCACAGCGAGACTTTGAGAAACTGTGTGTGTGGCCGGGAAATAACTTCTCGGTGGAAATCATAGACACTGTCTCTATCTAGGGGCAGAGCTCTTGACATCTGGTTTCTATATCCGTGTTAAAATAAGAAGTTCCTGAACTGAATACTTTATTATCGTCTTCTTAATTCTCTTGTGTCTGTTAAGGTGATAAACACAGCGCTTCTGCCTGATGGCTCTTTGGGAACGAGTTACGAGGTGAGTTCGTTCCCCGTGACCGAGTGGAGTTTCTCCGGATGCTCTGGTTTCCTCGCTCACTACGGAGATACTGTATGTTGTGAAGATTAATTGACGTCTCTAAATTGTCTGAACTGAGAGTTTATTTAAAATAGATGATTAAAAACGATTCCGTTAGTTTCTAACAATGATTGTTAGTTTATAACAATGAGCTTTTTTATTTATCCCCCTGCGTCAGATTTTTTTGTGAGTCTGTTGGATTCCTTTGGCGTTTATTGTGAATCTTGGCGTAGATGTTTTAATTCTTTCTGTTTTTTTTTTGTTGATACACCACCATTTTATCACATCATTTCAGTGTTACAAATTTAATTTGAGTAGGTTAAATTGTCTTAAATCCTAACCCCGAATGTCTGAACTGAGAATTACCCGATCCTGGTCTTCATTCTATCACCAGTTCAACAGTTTTGTTGTATAAGCACCTCGTCTGGAAAAACACTACAATGAACGACGCCAAATTTTAAAAAAAGAAATTAGGACTGCATACGTAATTAAAACAATGAAGACGATTCTGACAATAAGGAACACTGTTCGACACAATTTGAGCAATATGTTGAGCAATATGTTGATCTTGAAGTTTGCTTAATTTGTTTTGTCAGATGGATGTGTGATGATATTGGATCCGCAGCAGACGAATTCAACAAGTTTGACTTATGTCTTTAATTTCCTCAAACGCGAAAAATATTTAGACATTGTACATGTACTTCAGTATTTATAACGAAGTAAATATTGCTTTGGGAGATCAAAGCAAGTGAGGATATAAATGGGCTGAAATATTTTCTGTGTTTCATGATACGTTATCGTTATGTTTTCCTTATACGGTATACCCACAGGATTCTTCAATTATCGTCTGACTGCACCGAGACTTGTAGTCTGCAGTCTTCTGGCGGTCTCCTCGGCCAGGGGCTTAAATTTCTAAGTTGACTGTAAGGATTTCAGATAAACCATCTGTATTTTACAAAAGTTTTCTTTTATAAGGTGATGTAATGTTATAGCTGCATATATGGCATTTAACGGAAAGAAGAAAACAGATATTGAAAAATTATCTCGGAAATACGGTCAATACACCACATTACATTCAATGTAGAGTAAAATCTGTTCAAACCGTCAGAAGGTGTGGGAAATGTTCTTCATCGGGTCTTTCAAACAGCACAATGCAGTTTTTGAAGCTGTTATCTTTTAGATGTCTATGGTGCTCTATTACCCAATTTTTAAGGACGCCAATAATTTAAAAGAATATTATGCTTTCAGAATGCATGAATGTGTGATACAAAAAATGGGTTTATTTTCTAATGTAAAATTAACATTCACAGAATGTCCAAAATATATCATTATAATGTGAACAATGCATTGTGATTTTTATTTTTTTAAAGGGTAAAACTACAATTGCTATTTTTGGATAATTAATGTATAAATTAAGCGTTTTGCACATAAAGTATATGCCCGTTTTCAAAAAGTTGATAAGAACGTAATGTGGTATTATAAGGGGTATCGCTAATTACACACGTGTTGGTAAAAGCAGTTTCGTTCTCTAGTGAACTCGTTAAAGTTTTTTAACCTGCAGAGCTCTGTAGGACGAAAAAGGATCGGGAAGGGGAATAGGCAGGACTCATGTTTGAAACAATCCTGAGCTCACTTACAGCTTTCACATTGCTCAAGCTAGATTCCAATATTTTAATGCATTTCCCCTTTGAACAAAGCTGGTTTCATTTAAATAAATCGTCGCAGAAAAGATCATTTTCCTATCCGAATCTTGCCAGCTATTGTACTAACATGCCACGCTCCACAATATCCCCGCCGACCCCCCAAGGTCATCCAAGGCATTACTGTATTGTTAAATCACACAATGCAACAATGTCTATTAATCAGCATTAACAAGAGTCAACAAGCTGATCCATTTGACTAACTGCGCGGAGATGGGCAAGAGCTCCGAAGACAGGCATCTCTGTGGTAGCCTGCAGTCCCACACTGCTTGAATTTTACTGTCCCAAGTCCCCGTATCTCAAAACATCTTCTTAGAAAAGATTGACAAAAATACTTATAATTTGTTCCCTGTGTCTGCTTTAGGCACCAGAGCTGAGAATCCTCCAGATTTCCTCTCCTCTCCAGACAGATCGTGAAGGAGAACCACCTCCTGCAGGTCTGAACCAGCTCTGTTGCCCACATGTCAGCCAGCTGCGAATCCTTTACTGCCAAGGTCCTGCAGTGTCCTACACTGTTCTGTGCTCTGCCCTGGTACCAAGCTGTTTCTCTGTTTCTTCAAATATTCTGTGGCATGGATAGTGACAACACAGTATTGTGACCCCAGTAAGTAGGATACGTTTAACTTTGTAAAAACCTAGCAATTTAAGGGTGATAGGACCCTCTCTTCCAGCAACAGGTTATTTATTTTTCCTTTCAGAATCACCTGCCCACCCACAGGCCAGACAAGACATTAGTATCACTAGGAACAAGTAATAGGTGACACACCTGAAGTAATGTGTGACACACCTGAAGAAGGCCTCACGGCCGAAACGTTGTGTTCTCTTTCTTCTTTTTCAGCATGGAATAAACCTATTACTTGTTCCTTTGCAGCCTACGCATGCTGATGCAGCTACCCACCTGAATTAGTATCACTAGTTGCCCTTTTTATTCTTCTAACACCTACAGCATATGGCTATTCAAAAGACAGAACACAAGAGACAAAAGGTATCCCTAAGGGACACACCCACTCACAGAGAAACACACGATCCCCATGGATCCCAGTAACCCAAACACCAATGTCCCAAAGAAAAATGTCCAACGATACCATTCTCCAAAAACACAGCTCCAGTCCTTGACCTGGCATGCCTATTTCTGCCATAGTGAAGACACTCTTGTGTACAAGGATTACTAGGGTTTATGTCAACGCTCATGTACACCAACAGTGTCTGGGGCACTTTACAGGTTACAACAAAAAATAGAAAAGAGAGAAAAAGTAAAACAAACAATGAAACAGAATTAAAGAAACACGGAAATAAAAAATGTGGACAAAGGAGGAAAAAGCACTTATAACACTAACTAAAAGCCTGACTAAGCAGGCAAGTCTTTGGTTTTAATTCAAACAATGTAACAAACGTTGGCAAGGAGTGAGTTTCGGAGTAGTGGAGCAAGGCGCTGAAAGCTGACAGCCTGGCTCTTGTACCTAAGAAGGTACTACTGAACGGTGCGTCTCCACAGAGCGTAAAGCCCTCCTCAGTGCACAGGGAGAAATGAGAGATGATAAGTAGTGTGGGGATTGTGATGAAGGCAGTGAAATCATGAATGAATCATGAATGCGAGCAATGTTTCCCAAGTGAGAGTAATCTCTCAGTGGTCTAAGGCATCCTCTTCAGCCCCGGCCTACTTGAGCGACATGCCTCCCCTCCGCCCTGATTTCTCCACCTCCGGTATCAGGTTGGGGAGGAGGACAAAGCCTCAGCCTTCCTCTGCTGCTTTCTGTGGAGTCCAACTCTGGTGTCCGAGTCCTCTCCTGGGTCCCCGCAAATTCTGCTCTGCCTCTGACTGGGACTTACAGCAGCCCGTTCCTAGCCAGGGCGCGGGACTCGCTATGTGGTGGTGGAAGTGTCCCCATGATGCCCTGGGTGTGGGCTGAGCCAACGGCTTGGGGCTCATTAACGAAGTGCCTGTCTGCAGAAGGCCGGATGTTGGGGAGCCCCGTCACGCCGCTGTTATATTCCTGTCCCCCGCTGCCCCTGGTCTTGTCCGCGCTGGCTCAGTACCGCCACATACCTCCGCGGGCCGTCCCTTACTGTGGTCACGGAGGTACCGCTGGTAGGCACCCACCCCACGGTCTGCTCTAGGAGGGAGTGCTGGAAGGGACTTTGTGCCTTGTACAGGGACTAAAGTGGGAACTCCCTGTTCTCTGAGCTCCTGCTCCACAGTTTGAGAGCCGGGACAGGGAAATGACCTGGAAAACAGCAAGTGGTAGGGCTTGGAGGGACTCTTTCATTGTGCAAATCCGGCCCCATCATCCACTTGCACTGATTGATGATGGACAACCGCCTGAGTGAGAAAGCTTTTATTTCATGTCAGGTTGATCGTTTGTTAGAATGTTTACTATTGTGAGATGTTTTCTTTGAAATAAAATTTATTTTGATTTTAAAAAAATCTTCTCGAGGAGGACCTTTGATCAACAGGAAGCTTAAAAGAAAAGAAAAGACAAACACACCAACCCTTATGAAGACACTAAGAATTCTATGCAAGCATAAAGTTAATAAAGTCCCCTGACACCTGATCCCCCACAGCCACTGTGTTCAGTCTGTGGTACCAGATATCCAAGTACAGGCATGCTTATGTCCAACCTAGTCTTTCTATTGAAAAGATCTAAACTTTGCATTTGTCCTGTATAATGTGATTTCAAAACTTTGTCGATTTGTAGGCCTGTATTTAGAGATGACATTTTTTTCTGAGATTCGTACTGGTATTTTCAATGACGTTTTTAGTAGTTGTACAGTAGCACGATGTTAAGTTGGATGTACGATCATCCAGAGTTGGCATAATAAAAAAAAAGTACTTTGAAATCATTATCATGTGGAGGCCGAATGAATCATTATAGAATGAATGAATCATATACTTTTTAACATTTTGCTAGTGAGTCATCAGAAAAGCACATCTGGCTCTGCCGTTCATGCAAATTTGTGCCGTGTTTGTTTAGCGTAGAGCCTGCACTTGAACCAGTGTTTTCAGTAGCGTTCTAAACGGTAATTGTCAGTAGGAACATGTTGGTGTCTGATTTACATAAATTAATACGTTTGCGACCATACGGAGTCTTGCAATCGTTTCCATCAATCACATTAACCTTTACATGTCTTTCTACAGCACAATTGTTCTAAAATGTATCACCAGAGACCAGTGAGGAGGGCGTTGGGGATTACTTAAAGTAGTTATCGTGTATCATATTTTTGTAGTCACGCAGGGGAGCATGCATCACAGAGATTTCCATTACGTGATTTTACATATCCGTAAGCGGCACCGGTTAAAGAAAAGAGTCACAACTGCAAAAATCTAGCATTGCTGTGTTTGCATTTGACAAATATTCTTTTGCACACAGTCCGTCCCAGTAGTTAGTACAAAGTTTGAAGAAATCAGAACTGAAACACCATGATACACAGCAACGAAAAGAAGCGCAGGAGAGATGAGGCAGTGAGGCTGAGATTTAAATTTGTGTGGCACTTTTCTGTTTTTCACTTTAATGAAAAAAAACTTTCAACAGTGCCTTTTTTTCCCCGTCTGTATCTCACAGTATAAGCACCATCGCGGTCTCATCTGCCCCAGTGTGGGGTTTGAAGACTTTGCCTGTGTCGAACGATCGATTATGTATTCAAATTGTAAAACGCTCAATTGCTCATAAAATGAGTGAAACTCAAAATAAACTGACAAAACGAATTAGTAGCAATTTGCTGTCCAGTTCATTGAAAATGAGACTATAATTTAACAATGGGATTTTACTTAAAGTAAACATACATTGTTCAACTCTTGGAGTATATCTATCCATTTTTGATAATAAATTTGTGCAATGCAAGGTCGCAATGAGCTTGAACCCAACCTTGCAGGCAACAGGAGAGAGTACTATGTTCCTGGAAATAGCAAATAGACATTTTAAGAATACAGGGCTAATGAAATGAAGCGCTTACAATATTTCTCTACACTTCTTTGCCTGATGCATAGAGATTATGAAGTGAAGCTGTGTTTCTGAAGTGATGTGCGTGTCAGTGCTGTAGCCAGGCTGAGCCCCTGCTCTGAAAGAGTCTGTTGGGGTTTACATAGGATTCCCTCCCATAATCCCCTGAGATACAGGGCTGTCTGTGGAAATGCGCTGCAGAGGCAGCTGGTGGATCTCACATTCACCTAATCTCCCCCCAATTTGTCACCATCTAGTCGGATTAATCTGCTTTTGCTCCTATTGTGAAGAGACGCTTTACAAGTTTTCCTCCCACGTACCGAGTTTTTCTCCGCCGTTGCCTCTACCTGACATTTTAATACCACGACTACTCTGTTCAGGAAGTCTGCAAAGAGATAAATGCCTCCCAAATACAGCAGCTCTAATCCTTATAGATTACTCCATCTACAATCTATTCATGTGAGGATTACGGGTCCAATTCAATTAACTTTTTTAGGGGGAAACACATTAAAAATGACTTAGTGCCAAAATAGATTATAAAAGCCTTCAGGAACTCTTGAATAGTTAAGGCTGTCCATTGGCCAGAGGTAGCAGGCTTTATCTGAGTGGATAGTCTAAGGGTTCTCTGTCAGAGGAGGAAATGTTGGGCACAGCGCCCCCTTGTGGACAGCCTGATTATGTGTTAAAAATTGCTGGTGTGATTGGAAGAAGCTGTACAAAATAGTTCAAGTAGATAGCTGCATCAGCATGCGTAGGCTGCAAAGAAACAAGTAATAGGTTTATTCCATGTTGAAAAGAGAAGAAAGAAAACACAATGTTTTGACCGTGGAGCCTTCTTCAGGTGTGAGCTTGTTTGTTTTTGCTAGCCAGCAGCCATATCACCCTGCAACTCACAACTGGCAGCCCACTGAAGCTCAGCAGGTGTGAGCCTGGTCAGTACCTGGATGGGAGACCTCCTGGGAAAAATTAGGGTAGCTGCTGGAAGAGGTGTTAGTGGGGCCAGTAGGGGGTGCTCACCCTGTGGTCTGTGTGGGTCCTAATGCCCCACACATTAGGATTAGTGTGTATCTGTGTGTGTGGCCTGGAATTGATTGATATCCTGTCCAGAGTGTATCTTGCCTTGTGGCTGTTGCTTGCTGGGATAGGCTCCAGCTTCCCTGTGACCCTGAATTGGATCAAATGTTTGGATGGTTATATGTGAGTTTCAGTTTCATTGTTGATGTTCATTTTATTATGAAAAGGAGATTAACTGATTGAGATATTCTTATTTATGTGCCCCAAGGAACAATAAAAAAGAAAACCCAAACTCTCACAAATGCATAAAGGCAATGTGCAGCATGGATCTGTAATGAATAGAACTGCATTTAACCAAATTAACACATTACTATCTTCAAAATGAAGTCAATGATGGACCCTGATAAACAGGGATAAACAGGTCTTTTAAATGGTTTTCTGATCTGGATCAGAATACGCAGAGGTGTAAGAATAGGCCTGACCCTATAAATGACAGGCAGACACAGGCAGAACATAAATACAGACAATATATTTTTGCTGTGCAAAACATTAAAAAATTGCTCAGAATTCTTAGTAAGAGAATAGTTAATGGGCTTTTTCCCTTTCACTCTGGGTTCAAGAATGGACATAGTTCTGTCGTTATACGGCTTCTGCTACAGTAATCAACACATTATACATTATAGACCATTTCAAGGACGAAGATGAGTTGTAATATAGAATAAAGGACTGTGAGAAACATTCTGTACTTCCAGGAACACCATGGCCAAGTGTTTCACCAATGACAGCCAGGGTGTCGTATGTCAAGACACAACAAAGCAGAAACGGTCCATTATTTAGAAGTCAGCAATCACACATAAAAAAGAAGAAACAAAGGCTAGAAAAGACCCTTGACCTGTCAGATTCAAAATATTTGAATTTAGGGGCATCTTTTTCTCCATCCTAAATGTGCAAAGCATTGAAATAAAAAAATCAAGATAGCATGAAATGACGTTTTGTATTTTAATAGGATTTAATGTAACACCATGTAAGCAATTATCTGCCTGTGAGTCTGCTAGTGAAGAAAGGCTTACAGCCTGTTTAATTACTCGGAGAGGAACTGTTCTGAAGCCCAGCAAAGTGAGATAGCTAATGGGTTTGTAGAGGAACCCTGCTTGTAATTTTCTTGTGACACGAGAGTTTCTAATGATCGTTTTTTGAACAGGTTGAATTACTTGCCAGTGCATGGCAGCCAGTGAAAAACAATGTAAAAACCAAAGTCATTTGGAAGCGCTGGGAATAAAATCATATTTTTTTTGCCATGGCTCAAAGATATAATTATTTTCCCATATTTGATTCCAGAAACAGCAAGACTACATCTTTCAGGCTCTGACTGAACTGTGTGATCCCCTGGAGCAGTTGAACCTGCTTAGAAACAGATTTTTCAAAACAGGTTTTTAGTGTAATAATTTAAGAATTATACAATGACACAACAATTTTATAGTCAAACTGAATATTGCCTCCCCAGGTGTCTCTGAGTCAGAGAAATCTAGACGGCAGAACAGTAATGTTCAATGGCTATAAACACACAGGCAGATGTGAATGCAAATGAACCTACACCTGCTTATTTTGAACCTCCATGGAGATATTGGTTATAATTTCTGAAATAAACATTTTTCATTTCATCACGGCCTAACTAAATGGGTGGAAAGTGTGGTAGGCCTCAGCAAATGCATGTTATTAGCATAAACCCATAATTCCATGTTATTCGTTTTCTTGTTTTCTCTTAAAACTCCTTTTCAGGAGTTTTTTCTATCTCGGATGATTATCACAGCTGTCAGAATTACACACTGTGAAGAATTCCTAGACAAGTTACAATGCCCCCCCTCCCCCACCGCCATTTTCCAGGCATGCAGCAGAAGGAAATTTACCTGGCTGAAAAAGCATAAAACATAATTTGACACCCACACAACAATAACAGCATGGCAGCAGAAACATGGTGGAACAACACAGAAAGGACACCCAGCCCATGTGATGTAATAGTCAATATTCACTGGAATATAGTAGGAATGGGCATAATAAGAATTTGTGATTTTAATTTCCAACCACATGTGGGGTTGATTGTATTAAAATTAGCATTCATTTCCAGTAATATCCCTGCATTTCAGAACATTGTAATGATTGGTATGCCACCACTTAACAGCCATCAGAAGAAAATGTGCAGAACAGCACTGGTCTGCACTAATACTTTTTTTATTACCTGTGTTTCTCAGCAATTCAGTTGTGATTATTAATTCTCTATTGAAGACCGGGGGAAAAGACAATTTTTCAAAACCCAAAGACTGATTTTAAATGTTGATTGAATGATTTTGGTGTTATTTCAATTAATGGATCATAAATAACTGTAACACCCTTGAGCACCAAATCACCTTTAGTTAGTGAGAGAGGTGACGGTACAGGTGATGGGGCCATATAATCATTCGAATATTAAACCTGGAGATGCTAATTATTGACTAATCAGCAGGGGGGTCCACGTATGATGGTCTGGGCAGGAGTGAACAAAGACTACAAATCTCCACCTGTAGTCATTGATGACAACCTGACTCCATGTTGTTACGCTGATCAAGTCCTGGAACTTCGGACTCCTGAACCTAGCTGCTCATTCTGTGACTCCAGCAAAGTCCAGTTCTGTCCTCATTCTCATCGCATGGCCATGACGTCCGAGTGAAATGAGAGTGTTGTAGTTATGTTGTGAATGCCCTGCTTACCAGACCAGACCCTCATTGCACATTTCTGGGAAGAGCTAGGGTAACATGTGTCCTTAGGGGCTCAGAGACCACAGCTCACAAGACAACATTGACATCCTGGTGTGAAACGTAGTGGCCTGTGACTTCATAGTACACTCCCTGTGGACCAAAACTGCGATGAACACAGCAATTGTGTTGTCTGCTCAATATAACGTCTGTGCACCTGTTACAGAACAGAGTTTGTGATTTTCATGATGACCTTGTGAACTGTTGTAGTTATAAATGATAAGGTTCTCTTGTTACTCAAGCTATTGGGCAATTAAGAAAGAACATCAGTTTATTCAAAAAAATATAAAATATTGATCTTGTTTTACTATATCCTTCTTCTCAAAATTACCTGTCTTATACCATGATAAAACCAGAAACCTTACACAGATAATGACTGCTTCCTTACTTAGTTTCTCAGAGCACCTACAAGAGGAAATGCTTGTATAAAACATGTCTTTCCAAACAATCAAGACAAGAGTAATTACAACAGGGTGAGAGACCATTATGGAATTGTAATCATATTATTTGAAGTACTCTTCGAGGTAGAGTCCAAAGTAAAACTTGAAATTTTCTGGAAATCAGACTGTGAAGGAATGAAACATTATGAACATTAGAGAAGTAGGCTGGGGTAGAATAGGTATGGAATTAGTAGAGAATGAATGGCCACAGTATAAAGATATTCTGCTTGAAGCCCAGAGCAGATTCATCCAAAGAATAAACAAATCCAAGTCTAGAAACAAACAGCCCAAAGATTTAATAAATGTATTAAAATGCAGATAAAAATCACTTTATAAATTAAAAAAAAGTTTTAGTCAAAGAACTTGAGTATAATGACCTGCAAATACAAATACTAAAGACCAAGAAAGTAAAAAGAATACAGAAATAGAGGATTAAATAAATAATAAAAGTTATTTTTTTCAGCATTACAATAGCAAACAAACTGAAAACGGCTTACTTCAAGTGCCCCAGAAATAAAAACTTTTATACAATGAAAGTGAAATGGCTGATACCTGTGCATTAAAAACCTGGTGAAACTGCATTTTAAGTTGAGAACAGGAGACACTGCTGTTGTACTCTTGAGCAAAGTACACACCTCAAATTCAGTCAGTAAAAATGTCCTGTGTATTAATGGGTACAAATGTAAGTAGTGCTGGATTAAAGTGTCAGCCATATAAATGAAAATGATAACAGTAAGAACAAACCAATGGCCTATTAGCACTTCCTGGACAGTTTGTGCTGTTTTTATAAAGAGTATGTTCTCATGTATGACTTACAGAAACTCTTCCTTTGTTATCATATTATTGACTTCAAAGCTTGTGCAGAAATTAGTCTAAGCTATATTTATCTCCATGCTCAGAATCAAAAGTGTGTTAATCCTCTGTGTATAAGCTTTTTGTGGTCTTAAGGGATTAAATGTGTGCTGATTATGCATTGAGTATTCAAACAGAAGCCCAAAAAACCCCAGAAAAAACAGATTCCAGCTAATGCTCTTATAATCTGTGTTTAAACAGGAGGTTGTCTCAAATTTTATGA
The DNA here is from genome assembly GCF_055471065.1 of Atractosteus spatula. Classification (NCBI taxonomy): domain Eukaryota; kingdom Metazoa; phylum Chordata; class Actinopteri; order Semionotiformes; family Lepisosteidae; genus Atractosteus; species Atractosteus spatula. The sequence continues at coordinate 22,003,232 of NC_142711.1, read as the reverse complement.
CAAAGAATAAAGAAACAAATTTAAATTAAACTGAGCTGTGTGAGAATTATAGTAAAGACTACTATATTATTTTTTACAGAAATTGAATTGGACTAAAACCTATGTACAAATTCTCGGTTATTTTAGGAGTTTACAGGAAGCCTTTTCAAGGTAAACTAAGAAGCATAATCTGTCTCTTTTCCAGTACTGACTTGCCTGGATGTGTGTACTGTACATTAAAATCGGAATTACACCTGAAAAGACAGAACATGGACAATGGGAAAAATTTAATTATTACTTAAAAAAGTGCTGAGCAATATGAAGCGTGTAATATGCAGTACATATTACATAAAAGAAAAAATACAGACACCTGGCCAGGCTTTCGTGAATACATAGACATTTATATCAGATTTAAAAATGTCGACAGTCTCAGAGACTCTTGTGGATTTGGAATGTGATTTTCACAGATATGAGAAGGCTGTATTATCTGTAGTGTGGAATGTGACCATTCAGCGCCTGGCACGTTAGCAGGAGAACCTCAAAATCCACAGGGAGCCAGTTCGAGTAACAGGAGAATGGGAGTTCAGTGTTGAGACAGCAGTTTTAACCAGCAGACAAGCCACAAAACTAAGGGTATAATGAAGCAGTTTAAGTAATCCCCAGGACATAATGTGTTAAAGAAATCTAAACTTGACAAAATAATGTAAACATTTTTCATCAGCAGATAGAGAAAAGACAAAAAAACTGACAGTGTTTCGCAGACTGGAAAAAGATACCCATGCGACATCCCTCCTGTGCTTTTCAAGTGACAAACCAGGATCAAACGTAATGCTGAGATTTCCAACTTCGACTCAGGGTCTGAGTTCAGCACTGTCAACAACACCGACGCTGATGTTTTGTCAGTCTACCAGTTTAGAGAGTTTAGAGAGTTCTGTTGCATCTGTATCGTAAGATCAGTCAGACCCTCACAGAGAGTAGAAACCACAGATCTTGTAAGATCTAAGTGTCATCAGGTCTATGATGGTGAATAACTAGAGCACAGGGCAAATGTAAATACTAAATTCTAAAGCTTCCAGAATAGAAGTGAGTAAGCGAATGAACAGCAGATTCACTACTGAATTATTCTTTCTTCTTTTTCTGATTGAAACCAGAATTGGAACCAAACCAAGGCAGAGAAGTATCAGTGATCCCTAGACACCTCTCTATGCAATGTGGAATGGGATGCTGTGATTGACAGTATTGAAAGCAAGCTGCACTCAGTCTAGAAGCCGAAGAATATTAAGTGACCCAGTGAGAAACCATATTCATATCATTAAAAAGGTCCACTTCAATACCGTGTCTCTGTCTGAACCCTGACTGAAAGGTTCAATGAGCTCATTAGCTGCAGATGAGATTGTACTTGATTTACTTCTGCCTTTGCTCAAAATTCTTCAGAAGTTAGAGCAAGAAAAGGCAAATTGGGAACTTGGTGATTGTTGTTAAGTAACTGAGTTTCTGGGCTGGATTTTTTCAACACAGGTATCATGGCAGCAGACTTTAGATGTACAAGAACACGACCAGATTGTGGCAGCTCTTTGATGAAGTTGGTAACAAATGGACAAAGAGCAAAGAAGTGGGCTTTGAGTAGGGACGTATGAATTTGACCCAATAGGAGGTCCATTTTAGCTAACAGCTCAAGCACGTAAGCAGCATCAACGGCAGTTAAATTAGAAAAACCTGAACATATGAAAGCAGGAGAGGATTAGTTGTTGGAACTGCAGGAGGTGTTGGTCAGCAGCTGCTTATTACAATTGTGTATTTGTTGTGAACGAATTGCATAAAAGTATTGCATTGTTGAACAGAGGAAGAAAAATCTTAATTGTTCTGAGCTTTTTGCTGAAGGTGATGAAAGGGGCTGTAGGATTATTATGATGCCTCTTAATAAAACTGAAACAGAAGGAGGATCTGGCTTCCTCAAGTCCCTATAGGACAGCTCATGTTGTTCATAAACCTGTAAGTTTAGGCCGGTATTGCTCCCCAAACTCTCAGGCTGAGCTACGCTTAATGGGTCTTTCATGTTCTCTTCCACCAGATTAGTTAGTTGAATTCACCAAACCCAGTACATATCATTGACCCTTTGGTATTAACGGGACGTGGGGGCACTGTCAGATCCATTAAGAGAGCCCTGTGATCAGAAATGCCCAGTTCAAATGCTAGAAGGTCAGAAATACAAGAACATAAGATTACTGAAAGGTTGACGTAGTTTCTGGTGGGTACCTGAAGAGGGCTTCACAGCCAAAATGTTGTGTTTTCTCTCTTCTCTTTTCAGCATGGAATAAACCTATTACTTGCTCCATTACTGAAAGGTTACAAACAACAGGGGGCTGTTTGGCCAATCTAGCGCTTTTGGCATTTTCATCCACCCATTTTCAAACTGCTTCATACAATCTAGGGTTGCAGGAGAGCAGGAGCCTGTCCTGGCAAGCAACGGGTACAAGGTGGGATACGTCCTAGGGAGACTGGCCCATTCCCTCGCAGGGCACAGACAGACGCAGACACAGACATGTACACACTCACTTCAGGGCCTGTCTTCCCAGAAGCCAATTAACCTGCCAGTTGGTCCTTAGACAGTGGGAGGAAACTGGAGCACCCAGGGCAAACCCACAGGGACACAGGTGGAACACACAAACTCTACACAGGTAGCAAGCACCCCAGAAACTGAACCCGGAGCCCCCTGAGCTAGACGAGGCAGCAAAGCTCGCCACCAAGACACTGTGTCACCCTGTTCGATAGTTGCAGTTGCCTTGCAAACGTATTCCGATTCATGCGATGGTGTCCCTGTTTCTCTGACAGGTCTTTTTTATAGCCTGAAACAAAAAATTGTTCCAAAAACCACATCTTAGAAGCCACTTCCTCCTGCTGGCTAAACTGACGAATTATCTCATCCTACGGTTAGGAGCAAACCTTCTCTTCTGTTTGTTACCTAAAGTTCATTAGGCTATTTATAACAATCTACAGTCTGCTCCTTTGTTTTCATCAAATTGATCAGGCATTTTGTCCCTGTCAGCTGGCTGCATTTTATTTTGATCATATATCAAAATGTTTTTTTCTTCTTGGTTCGCTCAAAGACCCTCAGGTTGCTTTGGGGTCAACTATGGAGGGCAGGTTTCATGTGTTTCCGCAGATTCTCAATAGGATTCATGTCAGGATTGTGACTGGGACACTCAAGAACTTACATATTCTTCAGCCTCAGTGTAGCTTTGGTCATGTTTTGAGGATTATTGTCATCCTGAAAAATGTAATTTTGTCCTAGTTTGAGCTCTGAAACACGTTTTCCTCTTTGCTAGCATTTATTTGTTCTATGTTTTCATTAGTCTTCACAAGGTTCCTAGTCTCTGTTGACGAGAAGCAGAACTATAACGTCATTCTGCCACCTCCATGCTTGACAATACGAATGGTGTTGACTGAGCGATGCACTGTGCTGGGTTTACACCAGATGTTAACACTTTGCATATAAGGCAGTTCTGAATACAAAACTTTTCACCACATGTTTGCAGTATCATTACAGTAGGGGCTTTGTTGCAATTTTCCATGCAGGCTTTGACACGATTTTTCCACTTTACCATACAGGCCAGTTTTGTAGATTGACTTGGATATCGATGACCAGCTGTTGGTAAATTTGAAATGAATAACAAAATAATAGTTTAATAATAATGAATAATACATTATCAATCAATAATATTAAAGTTTGGAAAATGGAATGGAAAGTTTGCAACATTCCTCTAATGCATCTGGTGGCTTATCTCGGAACTGATTCCAAAAATAAGTATTCTGTCATGAGACGAAATTTTTTGTACACAATATTATACATTATTGTGCACAATAATCTAAATGAGGCCTGACCATTGCATTATCCAGTTAATAGAAGATAAGATCACTTTATTTGCCATATATAATTTCTTGCATTAGGAATTTGTTTTTTCACGTACCCCAGCTTGCTCTCCATGAGACATAGACACACAGACAGGGAGAGAAGCTTGGGGTCAGAGCACACACCTGGAGCAGCTGGGGTTAAGGGTCTTGCTCAGGGGCCCCATGGAGTAGGATTCCTCTGCCAGCCACAGGATTTGAACCAGCAACCCTCCAGCCACAGCTACAGATCCTTAGCCACACTGCCACCACTCCACACAAAGATGTGTGTTGGCTGGGAATCAAATCCAGATCAATGCTTGGAAGGCAGCTATGCTAGCTAGCTATACCACCAGCATTTGTAGAAACATCCCTCAAATTATTTTCTACTATTTTAACTAATACTATTAGTTAAACTAATACTATTTCTACTACTACTATAAGAACTAATACTATTTCTACTATTATAACTATAAATCTGTGAGGTATTGAGAGGTGGCTCTGTGAGAAAGCAGCTTGTTAATCAGAAAAGCCTGCAGAATGAGGCGCAGCTGGTATCATTATGTAATTAGCATTCAGAGGGAGAAATGTGGAATGTGGAAATTCCACATGAGGAAAATGAACTGTGGGGATAGGCTCTGCATGGAATTAGCCACGCCTCTGGGCTAATTAAGAGGATTATAAATTCAGCCAGAAGGAAAAAAATGGTTTTCAGTTACTCTTTATGCTCTAGGGAGAGGTTTTAATTGGGAAATATTGGCTTGGTGTCCAGGCTTGTGGGACTCTGTGTGAGGGGGATTCTTAAGAGAGTCTGGTTTGTACTGTGAGGAGCTGCACTGGTGCTGGGCAGGTGGACTGCTGTGTAGTAGTGTCTTCTCCAGCCTTGGTGGGGTTGAGGTGTGTTGCTGAGGAGTAGGGTGGGAATGATTTATGGTCTGGGTAAGAACAAGAGTGAAGAGTTCAGATCGTTTTAGTGAAAATGGTTGTGCTCAATTGGACATGCTGTTGCCCTTCAGTACCTGGTCACTAGTCATTTTGACCATTACCATGATAATAAATGGTGATGCACAGTCAAGTGCAGTGAATACTTTAGTTCCTGCTGATTTAATAAAGAGTGAGTGTTGGAAGGAATGGGACTATGCAGTCATCCCGGAGAGGAGTGCCACCGACCATCTTGGAGTGGTGTTCTGATAAGGACCCTTTATTGTCAAAAACTGAGGGGCTATTCAATTCAATTCAACTTTGTCATTAAACTTACACAGGTGCATAGTATAATGAAAAGTGTTTCTCATTAGTCACTCAGGTGCATTATATAAATAGGACAGAAGATAAGACAATAGACAGTAACATAATAGCAATAACAGTAACATGTAATAACATAAATAACATGTAATCAAAACTGTGCAAAATTCTGCAAACAGAGAAAATATAACAGGACAAAAACAGTGCAAGGTAATTCTTGGAACAGTGCAAAAATAGTATGGTTAAAAATAGTATGGTTAATAAATATTAAATATTATGACTGGTGCCGTTTTACTGGGCTATCGAGGGGACAGTACAATTTTGGCTTACATGTGTGTGTAGTGGTGTAGGAGTACAGTCACTGTGGGTACAGGAAGACGTTGGGAGAGATCATAATATGGTGGGAGGGAGTGGGGGCATCACCAACTTGACAACTCTGGGGAAGAAGCTATTTTGGAGTCTAGTTGTGTGTGACTGGAGTGACTGGAACATTCTGCCAGATGGTAGGGGAACAAACAAGTTATGACTGGGGTGAGTGGGGTCAGACAATTTTGGTGGCTTTTTTCAGACTCCTGGTGTTGTATATTTCCTGGATGGATGGTAAGTATACTGGCAGTGTTCCAAGTTTGCCTTTTGAATTGCTTTTCTCCCCCTCCACCGCCATTGGCTAGACCTAGAGGATGTTTGACATTCATTCTTGCTAGTGAATGTCATGCTAGTGTGTGCCAAGGAGAATGCTGGGTAAAGCTGAAACCTTGCAAAGTAGGTATGAATTGCATGGTACCTAAGCTGTTGGGGGGGGGGGTGGAGCTGTGACTATTGAATCACTATCACCCCCTAGAAAAACTTGTTGGGTATCCAAGATCATAGGTTTCTACCCAGGTTATCAGCCCTATGAGGAGTTTAGGGTTTACTGTTCCTGCTGATAAAAGGCTGGAGGTCATATTGTATTGAAAGTCAAGCATTCAGTGTAACATTGTGCTACACTAAAATTAGTCTAAACACTGCAGAGAATGACTGGTGCAGGCAGGTGGTGGCTCAGCAGTATTGTGAGAAGTCTTGTTGGTGCTCCTCCTGGAAATGCCCACCCTTATGCAAGGGTGCTACTTCAACGCACACAAATGTCTATTTTTCAGATTGCAACCTGCTCAGCCTTCATTAGCAGAGAAACTAATGAACAGGCAGATTCTTGACCTGTTGCTCTCCCATGAACCTAATGGAGACGTGATGGAGATTCCACCTTCCTTTGCAAAAACCAATAAGGGACCAGGGATGTTTTGGATGTTTTTTCAACTTTGTCCTAGCTCATTTTGATTATTCTAGTATGACGGGTTTAGCTTTCTTTGTGTTGAAACTGTCTAAGCAGTTGACCAAAAAAGCAGAGGTTTCAGGGAAGAGGGTTGAATTACACTCATTGGGTGTTCTGTGTTTTCAGTTGTAACTTTGGTAGGTACTCCAAATGGTTGTTTGTATATAGAAATGTCATGTTATTCATGTGTATGCAGTCCCTGAAATGAGTTGTAAACCTCTAAAAATGAGAAGTTAACGAGAAAATGGTTTGCAATGAACTCTAGAGTGATTATGGTTCCTTGGATAGTGAGAACAAAACTGAGCGATTTCATGTCTTGTTGCTCCAAGTGCCACAAGGAGATGAAGCATTTAATAACTCCCAAAGTGGAGGTTCATTTCTTTATCAATGGGAGGGAAAAAAGGAGAGATCTTGAGTTGTTTCCAGTATTTTCACCTTCTTTCATTTTGAAATTAGTCAGGATTGCTGTGGTATCGTGAAATAATGGTATAATCGTGCAGTGAGACCTTAGTTGACTAGGAAATGAAGAGCAATTCCTTCCCAATAAAGGTAGTGTTACCTAGCTGATTAATTTAAGCCAAGTGGAATTCAATCTATTGCATTGCATGTTATTGCAAAATTAAAAACTAATGGAGTGTTAAATTAATTGCTAAGGGTTGGCTAAGCTGCTTCTGTTTCATTTTCCCCATTACTGCTAACATCTGCAGGTGAAATAAATAGCTCTGTGGCCCAAAAGTGTTGGCAATCAATGCTCAATTTAAGCTTTCTTGGAATAGCTTTTTTTGTTTCCTTCAAGAAGACATTTGGAATAACTCAAGTATGTATTAATAAATGTAATCGAATTTTCAAATCGAATTGCTTCAGTACTTGTCTAGTTTAGGTCTAAACTAGATCTGTGCCTAAGCATTTGTATAATGTCTCCAAGATAGAGCTGTATGTATTTAGGTGGGACATGGTTTAAAAATGGAGCTTTTTTTTCCCCCCCACAGACTCTTGCTGCAAAGCCACTTATAGGGTTGCAGGGGTACCTGTAGGGGTTGTGTAGTTCTCGCATGACTTCTGCAAATGTTATGGGACTGTTCTGGCCATATCTAGCCCACGTCTTGAATTAGAAAAGACTGTTCTAGAGCAGCACAGTCCTGGGCCTGGAGTGCTATCTGTATGGAGTTGGTATGTTCTCCCTGCATTTGTGTGGGTTTCCTCTGGGTGCAGAGGTTTCCTCAAGTCTAAACACCAACTGGTAGTTTGATAGGCTTCTGGGAAAACTGGCCCTGTAGGCGTTTGCCTACCCTGTGAATGACTGGCATCCTGGAGAGGGTTTGTCCTGCCTCGCTGCTGTTGCTTGCTGGGATAGGTGCAGGCTCCCCTCTACAGACCTTAGAAAATGGATGGGTGGCTGTTCTACAGTCTTCTGAAGTATATTCACATGATGCATTACCTCACATGTCTGTTAGAGACCAATTCCATTCATTTTTTGTCCATCCATTTTTTTTTTCCTCAAAGCTGCTTCTTACTGGAGACTTCTTGCATGCATGTGCAAGACCTCCTAGTGCTAAAGTTCCTGCGGGTAATGGTACAACTACAGAACCGTTACAAAATGTTATCTGGGACACCTCTACCAAATATTTTAGCCGGCTGTCGGAACATTTTTTTAAGTTGGGTTTTATGCTACTTTCATCATCGCTTAACTTCTATTTAATATTTGTGCATGCATAGAACAAACATCCCCCAGTTTATTAGGATCTGCAGAGATGGGTGGATTATTGAAAATGGGTATATGCAGTAAACCAGTTTATTACATCAGCCCATGTAGCTCTAACTGACCAAAAGCAACTTATTGGCTAATTGATCTGTATTTTGTTGAATTGTCTAACTTGGGTCATAACCTGTTGGATATGTTTTTTGGTGTTCTTGTTTCATGTTCATTTGATATGGTGTGGTTCACTTGGGTTCAAAACAAATGAATTGGAGTAGTCATTTGCTTAATACGATTGAACTTGTTTGAGGCTAGCCTTTAAATTTCAAAGCTTGAGCATCTCAAAGCATGTATCTGTTCTGCAAGATGGTCTCTTTGAAACCCATCTGCCGTTATCCTAAATACCTGTTTTAGAGTGTGGTTATGCGAGTTTGAAACAGTGAACACAAATGCAAGTTGTCTAGCTCTAAGGCAGTAAGTATTTAGCTGCTTAAAATGAAGAGCCACACTACTCAAATTATAACTAGTAGTGGACAAGGCCATCGGAACATTCAGCAGCCAAATTCAACTTCTGAGGGGTTTGAGCAAAAACACTTAAAAACCAATGCAACTGTTAAATGAAAGTTACTTGTTCACAGTCTTGTTGCTCACAAGCAGGGATGGTGACAAGAAAGGAGTTGGTAGGTAATGCAGCCTTTCATGTAATATGTTACTACTCATGCAGTTCAAAATGGGCTCTATATTTGCATAACTTGAAAATTATGGATGCACTCAGGAATCTTTATAATCTAACAGTTTAGTTAGCATGTCCAAGGACGATGTAAGTGGAGAAAGTGATCAACAGAAGAAAAAATGTTATATTTTTGGTAAAGTAAGTTTTGGGAATTATTAATTGGACAGTTTGGAAATGCATGAAAAGCCCATTTAAAACAACACTTTGTTCATATTTTTTCATTGCAGCCTGATTTTATTATAGCCATTTGGCTCTGCAGAAATAAATGGTGTCAGAATTCTGTCTTATGGAAACAACAAAGTGGGGAAACTAAGCCAAATTGGAAATAAAGCCCACACCATTTCTTTCTGAGAGACTGAAGTCGCTACCTGATGCCAGCAAATCATGTGCTTTTTAAAAAAAAAAATCCATGTGTTGGTGTATGCATGCTGCTCTCCTATCCTTAAGCTGATTAAAAAACCTTGAAAGTAGATGCAGTTTATAATTTTACAGAAACGGGTCTGCCATCTAGTGGTAAATCTAAACCATTCCCTTCATCTCTTCAAAATGTTTTTAAACATTTTAAGGGAATTCTGAGATTAATAATCCTTACACTTTTATATAGCTCTTTTTCTGGACACTCAACTTGGTGTTTTACAGGTGATGGGGACTCCCCTCCACCATCACCAATGTGCAGCCCCACCTGGATGATGTGATGGCAGCCATACTGCACCAGTACGCTCACCACACATCAGCTCTCAGTGGGGAGGAGAGCAGAATAATGAAGCCAATTCATAGATGGGGGTTATTAGGAGGCCATGATTGGTAAAGGCCAAGTGGAGAATGTTGGTTAGGACACTGGGGTAACACCCCTTTTCAAGAAACACCCTGGTTTTTGATGACCATAGAGAGCTAGAACCTCAGTTTTGTCTCATCTAAAGGATGGCACTTTTTTATTGTATAGTGTCCTCATCACTATACTGGGGTATTAGGCCCCTCAGAGACTGCAGGGTGAGTACCCCCTACTGGTCCCACTAACACTACTTCCAGCAGTAGCTTTCCCAGGTCTCCTATCCAGGTATGGTCCAGGCTCACTCGTGCTGAGCTTCAGTAGGCTGCCATCTGTGAGTTGCAGTGATTGCCCAGATATTAATGCTCTGCACCCACTGATTGTACAAAACTGCAGTTACATGTATTGTGTACTTGGAACAATGGCTACTGGGTCACAGGAAATAATTTTTCCACTTCCACCTCACCTAAACTAGATAGCCTTGTACATTTTTACTGTGTCTTTATCTGCTGCATTTTTTACTATGTGCTGTGTGGCTGCAGTTTGACCAAGTTCTCAAAGGCCCATTGGACCAGGTCCTGCATATAGAGAGGTGCATCTTTGTTCTCCTTTACAGTTCCTCCCTGTTGACTTTTAGGAGAGTTTTGAGGAGACTATTTGTTTGGAGGTGTTATGTAACGTTGGTATAGGTAAAAGGGCAAGTGAACCCATTCTCAGCTCTTATGATACCATCTTAATTCACAGGTGCAAGCTTCTGTTGGGTTCTTGTATCCCATTTTTATGGTCTTTTGGTCTAATATATTGACAAAATGAGTTGCTGTTATTCAATAAATGGATAATCTGAGTATGTAAAATGGAACTTTTCAGCTTGGAGAATTGCCAGTATTTTCCCTTTTATGTTTTTTTTCCTCCCAAGTAAAATTACTGCACTCGCAATGGAAAAGAATATGGGAGAGTGAGGGTCGTTTTGAAACGAACAGATGCTGTAGATTTTTTTTTCGGTTCCTTAATCTGCATTTATGTATTCGGCATCCTGTTGTTTAATTGACTCATGATTAACTGACTGGCGTCTGGTATGTTTTAGTCAAAGTTCCTGTATGCAAGCACTGCCTGTTAATTTAATTTTAAAATTGAAGGCTCCGCAGCTGAAACATTTTCTTTTTCTTTCAGGATGGAGTAAACCTTTACCTGTATCTAAATTTAAAGTATTGATCAGTTATCTTATTTGTAAGAATGTAATATAGTGCTTCTGTGCAACAGGATTTTGTATCGCACGAGTAAGTACTTGTATTATGCGTAGTAACAGAACAGACAAGGTACCTTGATTAGATGTGTGTAAAGGTGAACACTGGGGATGACAAAACTTCCACAGATGCAGTTTAAACCATGAAGGCAAGAGAAGTACAATAAAGATTAATACTACTTAGAAAATGGCATGTAAGACTGGTAACGGCTATGAAGGTAGGGTACTGATCTCGTTTTACCTTGTTGTGAGGTGTTATTATATTCTAAGGAAAGAAATGGTGGAACATTTCTGAGTGTAGACAAAACATCATCCTCAGGAACCTCTGTACATGTCCTGTGTTGGTCTGCCCTGAAAAATGCCATTTATGGATACGTAAGAAAATATAAATATTAAGAACATATAATAAAGGTGGATATCTCAGATTGGAGGGGGGATGGGATGAGACCTGCTGTGGCTTTAAAGGAGGCACAACCATTCTTTTTCTTAGATGGTGGGTAGGAGGTCTTGAACATGGTGCCATGCATGAGGAACAGTGGAATGTGCTGAATTTCATCTGCCTGTGCATTCTGGTTTAATGATCTCCTCTTTTTAGTTCAAATACACCAGAGTACATTTCCTCCTAGTTGAGGAAAGGAGGCAGCCATGAACAATTTGATAGATTCTGTAAGGACAACCTAAAGAAACATGTCTTAGTCCTTCTGTACAGTTTATTACCCGCCAGCTGTCATTGTATTAACTCAGTCACTGGAGTTGGGGGGAATCCTGTCTTGCTGCTGTCCTGTGAGGGTGTGTTCTGTGTCCCACCTCGCACATCTGCTCTTTCACACAGTTTGTGGACAGATCATATCGCCATTCACCATCCTGGTCTCCTTGTGCTGTGTGGCCTGGAGAGGTTATTTGTGAAGTAAATCCAAAGGCTGTTCAACCCTCTTCAGTGATAACTGATGAGGAAAGATAGTGTTTGATCTGTCAGTGAGTATATTGTGACAGAATATACTGTATTGTGGCTCTGAGTGGAGAAAATGATTTTGCCGACTTAAGCAGAAGTCTTAGGAAAACCCATGCTAAATATCTTTCAGTCATTTATTCAAATTGAGTGAATTCAAATTCACTCAAATATTGACAGTACAAGGAAATGCAGGAAAAATGTAAAGGGTTAAAGTGCTCTGCAATACAGAGAGACCACAGTCCCCATGAAGACTGGAATGAGAACAGCCAGAAGAGAAATGGATGTGGAGTAGAGCACAAACCAGTTGTGACATAATCGTGACAAGAACGCATTAACCTCATGAAGCGGTGCTTTGTCAAAGGAAAGGCTGGACTTCACCCTAGGATATGTAAAACTACAAAGCAGAGCAGCTCCCGATGGTAAAATGTCACATACTGTTGTTTTTCCTCTCCACCCATTCATTTTCTTTTGTCTCCACATAATCCAAACATTTCATGCTGTTCTGGCCTGGCTGAAGTCCTTGCATATCTTTCCAGACTGTGTTTCTTGTCCTCATGTGGCCAGCTCACATTGGCAGATAGTGTCTCAAAAGAGGCCCTAGCCTCATGCCTTTGTGCCTTTCTTATAAGAATTGCTCGAGTTACTCAATGTGAAGAATTAATGTCTCAATATCCCTGCAAGCCACTGTGAAGCGGACCTCAGATGGAGATACTAATTGGCACCGATATCTGCTTTCATTGACGTCTGCCACGCTCATGGTATTTCAACTGCCTTTGAGGGAAAAGTATTTCTCATGCATCTTAGTTTCAGTTATTAAAGGACACTACTCCAACCCTACGTTGTTGCCGTTCTTGACATTGGAATTCTTCCAAATTTTCAGTGAATTGCTGGTAATTAAAGTAGGCTCCATTATTCTTCAGTCTTTGACTCTCCATTCCAATGTTTTGAGAACCATTCTTAAAACATATCCCTAAAAAGCTTTAAGAATACAATATTGTTCTTTTAGACACCTCTGTGTTTCCTCATTTATTCTCTGTTCTGTTATAGTCTTGTTGTCTTTTTGAATTATTGCAAGTGGTGATCAGAATGTATGTTTCGTATTGATCAATTTCCGGTAAATGAAGTATGTTTTATGCTATCAAGCACAATTTTGAGGAGGTAATTGGGCATGTTACCTACTGGTTTGTATTAAAAAGCTTCATTTAACTCTTCTTTATGTAGAGAAGTCATGGAACACTGCACAATGTAAGATTCAGTGACATTTACCACTATCATGCGTAGGTAATTTCTGCTTAAACACAGATTCTCATCATGCTGTTAGAGATGGACAGGCATTGTGTATTGCAAACCTGGGTAAAAGATAGTGATACATGTCATGTCCCAAAACTGTAATCTTTTACGTAAGAAGAAACCTTGGGCCATCTTTACATCACTTTCATGTTCAATTAGAGATTGTTCACAAAAAAAGGTATTTGATCATGAATACCACTGCTTTCAAATCTTAAGAATGGTCATAGACATGCCTGTGAGAGGAGGGGAGAAATTCATACATATATACCCTCTCTCAACAGCCGGGTTTCTTTTGTGCTGTAAAAGCAACGTTTATGATAAAATCATCTTTTTAAAAGTGAAAGCTTTGGGTCTTTTTTTTTTTCCATCGTTATTGACAGCTGCTGGTAGACCTTTGCATGTGCCTTTTTAACAAGTGGCTGTGTTGTAGCCATGGTTGCGGTTTTGCGGTTTCCAAGGCACAAGTGAAAATTACCTTTTCTTTCTCGTGTGCCTTCAGCAGTCTTCTTAAAATGAATAGTTAATAAAAACAGGGAGTCCTGTGAGAGGCTTCTTCTGTGCCATCTGTGCCTCCGTCAATAAATATTGATGTCAATGAGAGCAGCTTTTTAAATCGACTCCTGTAATTACTGCTTTGACAAGTAGTTGTTTTCAGATTAAGGAGTATCCTTATTTTAATTTCTTGTTAATATTTTGCATCATCCTTGAAGAGGCTCTGTAAATACCTTTCTTTATACATTATGCCTGCCCTTTTTTTAAAAAATGATTTTAGCACAGGACCTTACTGGTGCTGAATAAAATCAAGGCTTGGAGCACTTGCATTTCTTATTGATTTGGACAGGAACATAAAAAAAACACAACACATTCGAACAAACACCAGAAGTGAAAACCACTGATTACACTTTTCTGTTACTGTTCCTGATATAATTTATTTTTGGTTTGGCAAGGTAATGGATTATGTTTGCTCAGGGCTGGTGGGAGTGATACAGTGCGGAGAAAATATGGGAATAAATACACATGGATGTTTCATAGTTTTACCATGATAGCCTTCTCGAATCGGAATTGTTTATGTAAGTATCCAATAGAGTTTATAGTGACCAATTCCATGTCTTATTAAACTAATGTTTGAATTAAACAATTAGTATGGTAGAGATGTGAAAAAGTAAGTGTTTCATTAGATAAATTAATGAAATAATTAGAATGAGGTGCTTAAAGGGGGGATCTGGTGGCTCTGTGGTTAAGGATCTGTGCCTGTGGCTGGAAGGTTGCCGGTTTGTATCCCATGGCCGGCAGAGGAATCCTACTTGTTGGGCACCTTAACCCTTACTGCTACAGGGGTGCCGTATAAATGGCTGACCCTGCGCTCTGACCCCAAGCTTCTCTTCCTGTCTGTGTGTCTCTTGGAGAGCAAGTTGGGGTATATGAAAAGATACATTTCTCATACAAGAAATTGTATATGTACTATAAAGTGATCTTAAATTATGTAAATGCTGGGGGCTGGGTTTGGAAGGCTCTACTCTATACAAAGACCAGAAATGGTGCGAGTTTGGTCTTCATTAAACATGTGGGGGGGAAAAAGACATGACATGTTCTAAAGAAATCTCTGAAGACCTCAGAAAAAGATGTATTGGTAATCAAGCCCATGAAGGTTTATAAAACATTTTTGTTATCAATGTTTTCCAAAAAGAACATAGCTGTCGCGTTTTGGGTTCGTTTATATATATATATCTTAAACAGTTGAACATAACACAAGGAATGCGTTTAACTTAACTTTTTACTTGAACGGTTATTAAGCAGTTCTTTCACAGCTCAGCCATCTGCGATCTCGCACTGTCTTACTGTAGGGAGTGTCTCACAATTACTAGACTAGCCAAAACACAGGGGAGTGTGTTAAAACTACCTATCGTGACAATTGCTTCCTATCTTAAGTTCACCAAAGAGCACTTAGATGATCCACAAGGCTTCTGGAACAATGTTCCGTGGACAGAGGAGTCAAAGGTAGAACTCTCCAGCCTCAATGAGAAAGGTTATGTGTGGCGAAAACCAGGCACTGCTTTCGCATGAAGAACTTCATCCCAATGATCAAGCATGGTGGTGGCAGTGTGATAGTTCAGGGCTGCCTTGTTGCTTCAAGACCTGGACAGCTTGCCATCATTGACACAACCATCAACTCTGCAATGTATCAGAAGATGTATCTAGAGGAGAATTCAGGCCATCCATCTGTGACCTGAAGCTAAACCGAAAGTGAGCCTTTCAGCAAGACAATGATCCTGAACATGCAGGCAGACGTGCAAAAGAACAGCTGCAGAAGAAGAAATCAACATTTTACAACAGCCTAGTCAAAGTTGGTACCTAAACCCCATGAGAATGTGATGGCAGGACCTGCAGTGAGCTGTCCATGCAAGACAGCTGTCAAATGTCACAGAGCTGAAGGAGGTCTGTAAGGAGGAAAGGGCCACAGTTCCTCAACACCGATGTGAGAAAGTAAACATTTCCTGTAAACATTGATCAGTTACAGTCATTACTGCTCAGGAGAGTGCCACTGGTTACTGAATCTAACTAAATAAGATAAGATCACTTTATTGGCCATATACAATTTCTAGGAATTTGGAATTTCCTAGGAATTTGTCTTTTCACATACCCCAACTTGCTCTCCATGAGACACCCAGACAGGGAGAGAAGCCTGGGGTCAGATCAGCCATTTATACAGCACCCCTGGAGCAGTTGGGGTGAAGGGCCTTGCTTAGGGGCCCAACAGAGTAGGATTCTTCTGCCAGCTACAGGATACAAACTGGCAACCTTCCAGCCACAGGCGCAGATCCTCAGCCACAGAGCCACCGCACTGCCACTCAGGTTCCACCGAGATTTGAACCCAGATCTCTGGATTCAGAGTCCAGTGTGCTAATCATGTTTTATGTCATTTGTTTCACCAGATCAACTTTATTCTTTGGACCTAGATTAAGACCTAATGACAGTTTAAGCTTCAACTATGTGAAAACCCCAAGGGGTTTACAAGCTTTTTCTCAGCGCTGTATGTGCAGAACCCGTCAGCAGCATTCAAAACAGTAAGGAAGAGGGTGATTCTCAGCAGAACAGCCTCCAAACTGATGATTTCCACTGTGTGGGTGGAGGGTACACAGTGTGGGAACCAGCACAGCCTTTTACTACTAAATATCATTAGTTCAACAGTTTCCAAAAGCTAAAACATGTATCAGTATTTCTTGGCTCTTGTAAAATGATTATATATTTTACATAGACATATATTTAGACATATCAGGTTGTTCCTTCTATGTTTCTATAAGCTGACAAAATAATAGTACAATGATGAATACAGCACTTATTTAAAACACTTTCAACAGTGGTGTGTTTGGATATCACGGCTTGTCAGGAATTTTTGCTCATTTGGAAGAGTTAACAAAGTCTGTGATCATCCTAGATAATGAATGATGTCATGGTCTTCAATGAAGCATGATAATGGCCTCTGAACAAAAACTCTGTGTTTGAGAGCAACGTCCAATTGCTTTAAGAACAACACCGTAGAAAAATCACATAGAACATTACAGATACTCTGTTGCAGGTTTCCTTTAATAATGATTTGGAGGGGAAGAGTAATGATACAAAGCTATTCTGTCTTCTGTTTTTTGAAGTGGATCAAAAAAGTTGATTAAATTACATACAGTATGTCACCAAGATCTAGAATCTATTTGCTAATATCTATTTTGATACTTAATAACTATCAGTTTATTTTTTGGGACAGGTAACATTAATAGGATGGACTATTCATTGTATTTTAAACAAGCATTCATTGTCTGAATTTTCTGAAGTCTAGAGTTTCCTAATATGTAGGAAGGAATTGTTTCAACTTAAATATTTCACTGTGAAATGTAATAGCTGAATCAGTGAGATGGACTGTGTATGTCAGTGAGTTTGTGCAACCTTTCATCTGAAAGAAAATATGTCATTTTAGTGCTTCAACACAGTCATACTATCTTAGTGGATGTGAAACTCAGTTCCCTAGTAACCTAATACAAGTATATTATCTAATACAATAAGTGTCTTTTTGTTCTAATGAAAGACTTTTCTGTAACTACCAGCTAACCTCCTGATCACAGTTTCCTGAAGTAAAATAAAGAAAAAAGTTTTTTGACTTGGTACTAAAGGTACAATTATTTAATCTTCTGTACCATATTATTATGAATTAATGACTTTAAAAAATCTATTGCCAATTGTTTAAATAACCACTATTTGGTACACTATGTAATCTTTAATACAAAACTTTCTCCCATAATAACATTAAAATTGTTGATCAGAGGAGACACTAATATCTACAAGACAGATAAGTGCTGGAAACTGCAGAAACAGCCCTGATGACGAATAAAGTATACAGAGCCAAAATGAACTCTCTTTAAATCTCTGTGGAGTACAGAAAATAGTTTCCAGCAGGATAGCCTTGAATCCATGATAAATATCTCTGTCATCCTGGTTCTAGGCAAGGTATCGCCATTCAAATTATGACATTACCAGCAGCTACCCTTCTATTATTGTCAAATCACAATTAGAGAAAAATAATATAAGACTGTCATTTTAAAAATTCAACTGAAATGTGTTCCCACCTTGGAATTTGAGTTCTTCTTGAATCACTCTTAAGTAAAAGATCAGTTCTCGCAAGGCATATATCGCAGAGGCGTATAGCGCCATCTACTGACTGAAAAGGCTATTGTTCTAAGAACAGTGTTGAGGATACGTTTGGAGCGGAGTACGTGCTCCTTTGAAAGTTGTCCTTTTACGTACGGCAAAACAAAGAAAGCAACCACAGCAGAGATGTTCTCTGCCATTATTACATGCAGGCTGTAATTCCTGCTTCCAAAAACAGTTTATGTGGAGCCCAGCCTCCTTTCAGAGATTCGGCTCTTTCAACTGAACAGGACGTCTCTGGTGCCCTGAATTCAAAATATTGTTTTCTGGTAATTATCGCACAAAACTGATGATATGGAATGAGTTTGCAGAAAATCTTCACGAAAGAGATGTGAAAGCTCGGAAGAAGTGTAATATAGGCCAGCTCTGTTATGTGTGTTTTTTTTTATTTTTAAATGATTATCTTTAAGGTAGAAATAACCACCACAGAGTAACAGTAGGTGAGAAATTCCACATAGTAAATTCTCCCTCACTGTGTCATTAAGACATGACAGCAGGACACTTTCTTTGTTCCCTATAACTAGAGATTGTGTAGTTTTGTTTTAGAAAAAAAAATGTCTTCTTTATATACTGAGCACATCAAGTTGAAGTAGTGTCTATCCGTACAGCCTACTAACACTGGCCGCAAGCTGACCTATATACCACATCATAGTGACTTTTAACAGTTCAGAAATACCCCATACAGAGAAACAAAGAGAAAGGCAAATATTGTTCAACTCTGAATCTGCTCTACAGGTGTGTATGCAAAAATAGAAATATTTTGTTTATAAGTTGAAGACTGAAGTATCGGTGAGAGGGTAGCTCAGTGTCTCCTTCTGCAAGAGAAGTTGTTCATCATGGAAATATGCGTATGGCACCAGATACACCAACCTAAAGTACCAGCATATTGAATATGTCAGTTTCTAAAGTCCTGTCTTCAAAGATGGTCAAATGCAGTCTTGCCCCAAACCCATGCAGCAGTTCAAATATCTCAGCCTGATTTATCAAGCAGGACACTCTGCCTACCCAGCTGTGCAGCCTTCTTGGTATAAAGAAGAGAACTCTGGCTGCTCTCATCCTCATGACTGGCAGGCATTATTCCTTATCAACACCTGTAATTCCTTTTTAGAGAGGACAGGGTTCGTTCAAGGGAAGCAAACATGTCCAGGGATCGGACTAAAGAAGACTGAGTTGCTGAATTGTCCCCACTGTTTGCATAGGTTTGTTTTTTAATAATAAAACCACAAGGAGAAGGCATGTGCTCATGTTAAGACTACCCAGAACCAAACATACTATTGCATTAATAAATGAATATTATATTAACCTGAAAGCACACTTTTCTGATTTGTCAGGCATGCACCTTCCCATTTGCACAGCTTCTCAGAAGACGGAAGTCAAGGGGCTACTATCACACTCAGGAGTTACAATATCCGTTCTAAAGGGGGAGACGGGTACCTGCTCAGGGTGCAAAGACATTTGTCAGTTTGGAGAATACCGTGGAGAAGAACTAACCCTCTTCCCCACTCTGTGTTGTTTCCAAATTGTCGATGGCCTTCGGTGTCAGAACCCTTGCTTCAGCCGCAGGTGATGTGGCGGGCGGTTGCCATGGTAGCACAGACCACTTTCTCTTTCTCCAGACCCCCTCGTCCTTTTGCTGAGCAATTTCCAAAACCTTCACAGGGCTTGTCCCTTATAGCTGACAAAAATTCAGAACAGGCAGCAGGGCAGGTAAACTGTTCTTAAAAGCAGTGCTTCTTAAACTCTTCCTTATCTTTTGTGTTACAATGGAATCCTTACTGATGTAGTTAACACCCTCTGGTCTCTTCTCTGCATGTGTATTTACATGTTTCTATGCACAGTATGTTGTTGTGCATCTTCCCTGCGAGACTGTAAGCTTTTCTCAGATAAGCCTCGTTACCATCTCAACCTGCTGTGCAGTAATCTTGACACAAATGAAATCTGTCGATCGGTCTGTTGCCTCTGCACTGGCATGGGCTCAGTCTCTGGAGATACTCTATATAGTAAAAGATTTCCAGAATGAAGCAGAACTTCACACAGCTTTGTGTGCCCAGGAACAAGGCAAGTTTTGGGTTTCGAGCCTCTGTACAGTGAGCTTTGTTTGCTTCCTTGAAGCATTGTTCTAAAGTTGTGTTATTAGAGAAGTCAGTTTTGACAAAAGGGGGTGGATAAGTGAAGTCTGGCAGGTAACCATGAGTATGCCCCTCTTCTTTCGTTGCTTCAGCAGAAACATCTACAAGGACACTCTGAATGGAGTACGTTTTTCATTTGTGATAGTCTGGAGAAGCTAGTTCAGTTGGTGTTCTTATACTTAAATATTAATTAATTGAATTAATTAATGTTAAATATTTAAATGTGTTACTGAGAGAATCATACCGCATGAATTCAATGTGATTCCAGACATCTCTTCCTGCAAAGACCGCTAAACTGAATCCTGCCCTAGCAGGTACTGCGGGAAGCCTCTTTGTAAAAAAGTGAGGGTTTGTAGGACAGAGCACCTAACAGGAGGAACATTTGGTTTGGACGTTGTAAAAAAAAGAGACCCTCAACAGGACCGAGAGATTCATGCATGTAGATGTGGATCAGGGTATCGTAAGAATTAAAGTTTAGGCATTCAAATTTACTGATGATACAGAGCTAAGGGGGCATGCTATCAGGTCAAATAAGGAAGATTAGGTAGGATACAGAAGCAGACAGATGCAAATCCATGCAAAGTTTTACATATGGATAAGAAATTGTCACGACTCGTACCTGGCATTCCCACGCGTGCTAAACTCCACACACGCTCATCCAGGAACTAATCATCCAACCACATCTCTCTCTCCAATATTTAAACACTCTTCACCGGCTTACCTACACTCACTATTGAGAAGTCTTCCACAGCTTCCTCTTGTGCGCACTACTATTCTCGACCTGACTCCTTTCACTACCTGACCTGGTTCTCCTAGTTTTGACTTGGCTCTTGCCCAACGACTTGGATTTGAAATCTTGGATTTCCTTTTGCTCGAACTCCCTCCCTCACGGCTTCGCACAGGGGTCCAACTACTCACCTCTTCCAGAACTCCTGGCAGAACTGTAAGTGAAGCACAGAATTGTGGGCTGTATGATGATGCATGATGGGAAGAACTGGGAGCTGTGTATACTAGAGCGATCAACATGTAGGCCAGTGGTTCCCAGTCCTGGCCCTGGTGACTCTGGTGACACACCCGTTGGTTTTCAATCCATCCTGCCTTCATTACATAATTGAAGCCCTAGCTGATCTAAGACTTTATTGTTATATTTGCATTTTTTTTGCACGTCACACGTCTGTGTATTTATTTCACTTACAAAATACAACAGTTAAAGCTCCGACATGTCCAAGAGCTGAGAAGAAACAGTTCAAATGAATATGATTATTAAGTCAGTGAAGGGTTTGATTGTGTAACTGAGGGCTCAGCTGGGACAAAACCCTAAAGGTATGTGGGTGACCAAGACCAGGATTGAGGATCACTGGTCTAGCCAATGCACAGGAGTGATAGAAATGGCAAAGAGAAAAATTGGAAAAAAGGGGGGCACAGTGAAAGTCTGTAAAGCCTTAGTCAGATCACACATGCAAAACTGCATCCAAGTCTGGTTTCCACATTACAGAAACAACAAAGATAGCACTTTAGAGGAAGTCCAAAACAGAGCAGCAGCACTCATTTCAGACCTTAAAGGGGTAAGGTATGAGACGAGATTTGTGGTACTTTACCTTTTTAATGTTAGGAAAAGACGAAGAGCAAGAGATGTTTAAATACTTGACCGGAAAATAGAAATACATTTATTATAATAAACATTTAACAGATGCTAATATTGAACAAATGCTGTACTGCCCCTAACCATTTCATGGTTCGACTGTGAATACGGCAAAATAGAGCACTCTCAAAAGGTTTTCAGTGAACTTGGAGAACAAGCATAGAGGAAGTGTAACCGAAATCTTGTAGAAAAGCTTGGATAAATAAAATACGTTTAAAACACCATTTTGTTTGCTGCTGTAAGCCTGCCCTTTTATTCTTTTTTCTGTCCAGAAATGGTAATAACTGCAGCATGCCGTCATTATGACAAACCACAGTTTATAAAAATAGCCCTGGTCTTTAGCCCATAGTGACTCTGCACCACATTACAGCAGCTCCTGTGCGCAGAATAAAACAGCCTGGTGAGCTGAGTGCAGTGCCATCCTGGAACCTGTTAAACTGGATTGCCACGACAGAGTGAAAGGCTGGCTCTGAAAGACACTTTTGAACTTTTTTTTTTTTTGCATCCACGCAGGTGTGGTTTCAGGATTGTGGCCAGTGGCACAGTCTTTTCATAGTTTCATGTCCTTTGAAATCCAATAGTGGCTTCAAGAAACAATGTCAAATGCAGATGCATTTTGATGTGAATCCCAGCCCGCGAGTTCCCAGAAGCACCACACTCTCAGGTTTTCAATAATGAATGCAAATAAATTACTGGAAAACCACAGTCTTTGTGCAAGTCTTTGTGAGGCTGACATTTTCCTTTCTGTTAAATTCATTTGGATGTTGTTGCATTCCTGTGGTCAAAAGATATCTGGCACAATGTAAAATGTATTATCTTCAAGCCCTGTCGATGCCCTTTCTGTAGGAACATGCGTTTATAGGTTCTCTTATTGTGTGCGGTTACTCGTGTTTAGAGTAGAACACAAAATTAGGAGTGAAAGCTGAGTCAGGTCTCTGGTGACCATCAACGGCAGCCAATCAAAGTGCCAAAATGACAAAATATTGCTAATTTCCATTTCTCTTGGCACAGTGTGAGGAAAATATCCCTTCCAGACTACATTACCATATCTTAATAACGTAGTCTCCTAACACTATAGCACGTCAAGGTAGAACATTTATTTTATTTTTTTCCTTAAGCCCCAAATTATTTTATACCAATTTCTGTTGGAAAAACTCCTTTGTTTTCTTTAGCTTTACTAGCCATGGCTGTACAATGTAGCTCTGTAATCTGTTTTTATTTTTTCTATTCACATTTTATTTATTATGACTGCCACTGACTTACATCTTTAATACTATGTTCATTTGTTTTAAAATCTCTTTTTACCAGGTCGGGTGGTTCAGAATTGCTGCTGCTGTCCTTCAAGCCCCAAAATTACAGCAGACAAAATTAATATTTCAATTAGCAGCCATATTACCCTGCAACTCTGGCACAACTGGCAGCCCACTGAAGCTCAGCAGGTGTGAGCCTGGTCAGTACCTGGATGGGAGACCTCCTGGGAAAGCTGAGGATGCTGCTGGAAGTGGGGCCAGCAGGGGGTGCTCACCCTGTGGTCTTGGTGGGTCCTAATGCCCTAGTATAGTGATGCGGACACTGTACTATAAAAAAGGGGTGCTGTCCTTTGGATGAGACTTAAAACCAAGGTCCTGGCTCTGTGGTCCTTAAAAATCCCAGGGCGTTTCTCGAAAAGAGTAGGGGTATAACCCTGGCATCCTGGCCAAATTTCCCATTGGCCCTTATCAATCATGGCCTCCTCATAATCCCCCTCTATGAACTGGCTTCATCACTCTGTTCTCCTCCCCACTGATAGCCAATGTGTGGTGAGTGTACTGGTGCAGTATGGCTGCAGTCACATCATACAGGTGGTGGTGGAGGGGAGTCCCCATTACCTGTAAAGCACTTTGAGCGGAGTGTCCAGAAAAGTGCTATATAAGTGTAAGCAATTATTCTTCTTATTAATTATTAATATTTTCAAATAATCCAAAGGAATGTCTTGTCCAGGGTGACCAACCTCTCATGAGAACATATAGTATTTAATTTTTCATTACATTTGCAAATGGCAGGAGGCCAGTCAGCCCAAGGACCTTGTTTTGTAGACAGCAGCTGATTGGTCCTAAGACCTCATCCATCTGTTTCTTAAAAGAGATCAATGCATCAGCTCCAGCTACTTGGCTGAGCCCCACAGCCCTTTACATAAAGAAGTGCCTCCCTTTCTCAATTGAAATGCACTTCACTCTAGAAAACACCACCATCTACTACTATTTTTAAGGAAATAAAAACATGAAACTGTCGCTAAGTTGTCTCTTAAATCGAAGAACCATTTTTAAAATTATGTCATGCTGTCATGTCATGATTTTCAGGCAATAGCAAAGTTCAGAGTGAAAGGCTGTCTCATTTTCCATAATCACTTTATATTTCATGAACAGTAGCTAAGAGCTAAGTGTTTTTTCCCATGTTCATGTGGGTTTCCTCTGGGTGCTCCAGTTTCCACAGTCCAAGGACATATAGCTAGATTAATTGGCTTCAGGGAAAATTGGCCCTAGAATATACAAATAAATGTGTGTGCACTGTGATGAACTGTGTGCCTTGCGCCTATTATCTGTCGAAATAAGCTCTGGATCCCTGCAGCTCTGAATTCTCATTTTAAATGCACTTTCGTTTCAATTCACGTCAACTGGCTCGTGTTTACTGTTGATATCCGTTACAAGACAGAAGAACTTCAGCGTACACATGAAACCTGTTTTATTTCACCAGATCATTATTTCGTTTTTGTTTGAACCATCCTTGGTCCATGTAGGGCTGTCCTCTGTCCTCTGTCCTCTGTCATCCTCCTGCTTAAATAGTGTGAATGAAAACATTGCTGGAAGGATACCCAGCCCGTCCTACCTGTCTTCTGAAAACATCACAGCAAAATGAAATGTCTGTTCAGGTTCACTGTTTTAAAAATAAACAAACACTGAGGTAGCTGGCTACGACACTGACTGACACTGAGATTACGTCTGAATACCATCAGTATGAAAAAAAGTATGAAGCTCCTGTTTTGTGCAACTCCCATACATTCATATAGCAGTGATTTCAGTCCTGTGCTGGACTGGACTGTGTGCATGCCCTGTGCTGGACTGGACTGTGTGTGTGCTCTGTGTTGGACTGGACAGTGTGTGTACCCTTTGCTGGACTGGACTGTGTGCGTGCCCTGTGCTGGACTGGACTGTGTGCGTGCCCTGTGCTGGACTGGACTGTGTGTGTGCCCTGTGCTGGACTGGACTATGTGTGTGCTCTGTGATGGACTAGACTGTGTGTGTGCCCTGTGTTGGAGTGGACAGTGTGCATGCCCTGTGCTGGACTGGACAGTGTGTGTCTCCTGTATTGCACAGAACTGTGTATGTGTGCTGTGCTGGACTGGACTGTGTGTGTGTGCTCTGTGTTGGACTGGACAGTGTGTGTGCGCTATGCTGGACTGGACAGTGTGTGTACGCTGTGCTGGACTGGAACATGTGTACATGCTCTGTGCTGGACTGGTAAGTGTGTGTGTTCTGTGCTAAATTATCTTCTGGATGTCACAATCTTGTGAGGTTGATTATATATTTCCAACGACATAAATCACTGAGGAATGATCCTTACCTATTATAACATTTATGAAGTGATATAATTTCTAAATTGTATATAAATGCTTTATATTCAAGATATTTTTGCTCATTGCATTAAAATATAGTAGTATGTAATCCTTTGTATCCCATTAAAAACCTTGAAAGAGATGAGCCTGCTGGATTTTGTATTCTGCAATTTTAAATGATCTAATATTTTCATTCTTCTCTATGTCCACATCCTTCTACATACCTTAATCTTAAAAACTCAAACGTAGCAAACTGCAGTGTAAATAATGTGATGTAGTTTTGAATATAAGCTATTTGATGTTATCTAATGTTGGATGTTTGTTTTGTTGGATGGTAGTTTATTGCTGAAAAAGGCCAGCAGCAGTGCGAAAGCTCAGTCATGCATTGTATATTTCTGCGCGTATAATAAAAGGTGTAGTGAGCTGAACTGCTCAAACTTCATCTTTGGCAGAGATAATAGATCGTTATTTCCCTGGGGACAGGGATTTGAGTCCTGAACACTAACTCTTGTGATTTACTCTAGCATTCCTGCATCTTGGCATCTGTTCTGTGAGCACATGGCTGGGATATTTTTAAGCAGTCCAGCGAAGATGCTTCTCTGCACCAACTGGCCATATACTGTCTCGAAGAGAGAACTGCTAAACATATTTTAATGGGAAAAAAATCCAAGAAGTTCAGTATGTGCTTCATTTCAAAATATTCTAAAGCCTTTAATTTATAATTCACTCATCTGCTCCTATTTAACTTTATTGTCATTGATATGCAACTACTCACAAGAGAACCCAACTTTAAGAGTACATAGGACAAGATTTTTTTTAACAATTGGAAACAGGATCTTTCCCTATCTGAAATATTTTTTGACAATTATTAAAGAATCACAAGGAACTAAATGTTTAGTAAAAACAATGATATATATCTAACATGAGGATCATATTGAGTTACGGCATCTGAGCTTTAATGTTGTAAATATGAATGAATACAAACAGGAGATCTTTTATAAATCAAATCCAAATCTTGGTCAATTTCATTTTCATATTTCCATATAATCTATTTCTTTTTCATTGGTGTGTCATACTTACATTTAGAATACATTTACTGATGATTCGATCTGTTAAAAGAACTATTTCACTTATCATGTAAAGCACTTATTATATTTCATTTTACGTCTTTCAGACACATTACGTATTTTTTACTTATGCTTATTCAAAAACATTTCAGATGTTTCAGCAGCTGACATCTTATTTTTCTAGAACACCTAGCACACGTAGTGCTACTGAATGTGCCTTTTGGTTTCTAAAGGTCCAGCTAGAGAAACACAAGCAAAGATTGTCATCTTCTGAAATTGAAAGGAAACCTTCAATGCCAGTTAAGAGCAGAAGGACATGAAAAAGATTACAAATGGACATATGGTCCAACAATGTTTAGTTATCCTAGTTTTATTGCCCAAGAATCCCATAATCCCAATAAAAAATAAAAGAAAGAAATAAAAACAAACAATTACATACAAGATCATAGAGATAGGTCAATTGGACATAGGCCCTAGTAAACAGTTGAGTTTTAGGTTTGGATTTGAAGAACTTCAATAACACTGGAGCAGCCACAGAAAAAAACTAAGAAATTCAGTGCTGGGTATAGTGAGCAAAAGACCAGCCTCAACTGAATAGAGCCAACGAGAGGGAGTGTAAACATGGAGGAGCTGAGAGATGTATGATGAAGCCAGATTATTTAAGCCTTTAAAGTCAGTAACAAGCTCTTATATTGAATATGTAATTGTATAGGCAACTGTAGAGAATGATATGCTGCCAACGGAAGAGTGTTATGGGTACTTTCAAGCAAATTATCAGGTAATGCACTTTATAATTGTAAAACTCTACATTTTAAACACATACCCTTTGTAAACCTATTTTCTTCCATCACACTACCTAAGAAAGAGAAGAGATAAACCAAACTCAAAGATATTTCTCACACACATTGCTAGTTCCAGTTCAGTACCAACAAACGGTATTTGAAACATAGTGTACTTTCCTGAATATTATACTTAATCTGTTGCATTTTGGGGGTATTTGTCCCAACCTGAAAAGTATCTAAATCGTCTTGTATTTCTTTTGCCTTACGGAACCACTGTTGTGTCTCCATTGATCTTTGTGAGGTTTGCAAAACTCACATGTTTTCTAATTGTAGCAGTCTATTGCTAGGAATTAAGACGAGCAGCGGTTTTATTATGGCGTATTCCGGTGACAACGATGCACAATAGTAAATTAACGACACCGAGCGCTTAATGAATTGGCTTCAGTAAGCAGCCAGACGCACTACATGTGCTTGAAGCAGAAACTCGCCTGTTGGTGTTGAGCGCACAGGCACTGGGATTAAAAATTGGTGCCAAGACAGAAAAAGAGAGGGCGGGGGACTGGCGCTTAAAAAAGCACGTGCCATCACTGCCCTTGGTTTTACATTTTAGGAATCAACGGCTGCGGTTCAATTATCCTAACCATATGCTCAAGTGACATCATCGTCTCTGCTTCTGTCTGACCAGCTGTTCAACCCCGGAACCTCCCTCTGTGAACCCGTAGGCTGCGAATGGGGACACAAGAAGTCGGACGTAGGTGGGGCATCTCGTACTTGTGGTGCAAAAAAAGCACCTGCATCATTCTTGCACTTTTTATGAAGCTGTCTGAAGTATGCAAAAAAGAATACTCCCTGTCAATACGTATACACGATAAATGCGCGAGTTGAAAAAAAAATATTCATAATGCAAAAGAAGAAATCGATGTGTTTGCGTTTCATTTGCTTATGTACGTCCGGTAGGAAAATTCGGTTCTCTGGCAACACAGGTATAGCTTGGCGGCGCTGCCCCCAAATCCGTAACCGCCAATCTAGCTGTAAGCCCTGGGCTGGGCCGGTCTATCCGTCTCCGGTTGGGGAGGGTGTTGATAATATCGGAGTTATCTGCAGAGGTGACGTCACCAGCCGGCCGAAAGCAGCAGACAGAAGGAGAGAGAGAGATCTGCCGGTGTCATGGCTGCCATATTGGAGAGGAAGTGATTCCTATCCGCCTAAGAAAAGGGGGCATTTATTACCGAGAAACCGACTGGGGGCATCGTTTCTTCGGCACTCGCTGAAGGGTTTAGGGGTGCGGCCTCCGGTTTTTTACCCTTGGGCCGTCCCGGCAGCAGGATCTGATTTTTATTATTGTCGGTTTCATCCTAGAAAGAGGGGAAGATGGCGGACCCGGCGGAGTGCACCATAAAAGTGATGTGCCGATTCAGGCCGCTGAACAATGCCGAAGTGATGAGAGGGGACAAATACATCCCCAAATTTCAAGGGGAGGACAACGTTGTCATTGGGGTAAGTTGGGCGCAGAAATGAATTTTCTTTTCGGCGATCAGGGTGGCATCGAAAGAGGCTGATGTTTTAATACAATGAGGGTTAAAAGCCAAGGGCAGTGTCTGTGCTGTCCACCCACAGATTGACACATGAGCAGCAACCGACTGAAACTTTAGCTAATAACTGCGGCTTCATTAAAATGCATCTTTACTTTTTAATTGTTTTATGCGTGTAGACCCTTAACGCTTCATTTAATCGTCTTTTGAATTCTGATTTTTTTTTCTTGGCCACTGTTGAAGTGCGCTAGACGCCAGTTATTTGAAAATAAACGATGAAGCGGCCCGATCTCCTAAAGGGAATCGTGCTTCGTTGTGTTTTGAGGCCGGTGGCAGTTCGCTGGAAGGGCTGGGTCAGACAATAAGACTGGCCTAATCGTGCCTTTTTCCACGGCGCACACAACAAAGCCAGAAGTGTTGTCCACAGCTGTAACTACGTGGCCGGTACTAGGCAGTTCCCAAACCTAAAAGCGTGAACGGCTTTTGCATCGTCTCGCTTGGTGTATTCGGCGTCAAATTGTTCTAATTCGGCAATGCGGGGGTTTCAGTTGGTTGAAGCTGCTGGACCCGGAGGCCTTACTTGCGCCGGCCCTTCTCTGGCGTCTCAAAACAAAGCGGTATCTTTTGGGGGAGCGAGAGCAGGGATTTGACAACCGGCGCTCAGTTGTTATTGCCTGCGTGGATATCCTACGTCTGGGTCTTAGACACAATAGGTGTGCCCGATCGATTAGGCCAGTTCGGTCTGGGGGCCCTTTTATTAGGGCATAAAATTCCCCCACAGCCAAAGAATACAGTACTCGGGGGGGTTAGAAAATGTTTTCCAGACTGTACGTCTCCGTGGATGCACGAATGAATGAAGTCACCAGTGAACGCATCAGCTGCTGCTTGGCTAACGCCTAAATTCCACGTTGCCCTTTGCACTCATCGCAACACATCTCCAAGTGAACTCGGAAAAAGTACCGGGGAGGGAGTCTTTGAACCCGTAAGACTGGAGAGAGTGCGGTCGCACTGTCCCTTGACAGGTGTCAGGCTGGCGTGCGCCGGCCGAGGGGCTCCTGTTTGTTGTGCGGGGGGGGGGGGGCAGGCCGTGAAAGACAATGGCGCCCCACTGAGCTACTGTAGCTGAGAGCACGAATTCGCCAACGACCGCTACAGATTTGAAGCACAGTCATTCTTGGAAGTGCAGGCGCTGGTCTTGCAATCGAAAGTTGTTTTTTTTTTGCTGCTTTGTGTGCAGAAATACTTGGCCCCTGCGAAGCGTGTCCTGAAACGGGCTCAAAGATTTTTCAGTATCCCGGCATCAGCGGAATTCACACGGGGGTGATTTTTTTTGTATTCCAAATTACACGGTGCTGACGACCACTGTTAACAAGTCCAGCCTTTTGAGGCAACATTCATCAAAATACCAGTTGCTCAGATGTCACGGAGCGATATTCGTGCCTGCTTGCATTTGTATCTTTTTGAAAAACATGCTGCAAAGGCACACATACGACATGGGCGGTACAGATTGGTCAAATGTAGCTGCTGAAGTTATTCATAATATCCATTTGTAAAATACAATAGAGCTCTTTCCACATTCCTCATTGTCCTCTTTGATGTAGCTTTATCACTCTGTGGGACTTCACAGGGATAGAATTGTGGTTTCTGTAGTACACACTGCCTAATGGGTCTTTTGTCAGGACGTGTAACTCAGTATCATGAATATGCACTAGGAAATGGATTTGATCTGTCTTGTGACCTTTTGTAAAGAGGCTCTTGCTCAAAGAGTCAATATTTGTTGGGAAGAAAATAAAGCTTGTGAAGAACTACATGTAGGCACATACAGTATAATAGCTAGACAGTCTTTTTTAGTCAAGGGAACCATCCTGACCTTTGTAGAAAAGCAGCCAGCTTGCTATCCCGAAGGACCTAGTTTAATTGAGAATGCATACATGCTCATAATATGGTCTGTGTATTATTTGCTGGTTACTGGATATGCATCTTATTTCTCTGAAAAAATTGAAATTTAGGTTGAAAAGAACGAGAACTTTTTCCTTCTCCAGGCTTGCCTCGCAGAACTAAAATTCTGTACTATAACCAGGTTGGTTATTGTGGAAGAAAATACACTTCAGCTTTTAAAGCTATCTGTTTTGCAGTATGGGCAGATTAAGAATGTTAGAAGGGTCATATAAAACAGGAAGGAGAGTCCATTGGGCCTGTCATTCACTTACTAGTAGCTAGTAGCTGTTCCCCAAATTGTGCATCTGCTTGTTGAAGTATACTTGCTTTACCAGTGGAGTGCATTTAGCAACCAGTGGTGTTTTGGTTAGCAATGCTGCCTCACTGCACTGCGGCCCTGGGTTCGATTCCAGACCTGGTGTGCTGTCTGTGAGGAGTTTATATGTTCTCCCATGTTTACTCTGATTTTCTCCCACAGTCCAAAATCAACATGGTAGGTTAATTGGCTCTTGGGAAAGTAGGCCCTGGTGTGTGTGTCCCCTGCAGTGGACTGGTGTCCCATCCAGGGTGTACCCTGCCTTGTGCCCGTTACTTGCCAAGAGAGGCTTCTGCTCCTCCGTGACCCTGAATTGGGAAAAAGTGGTTCAAAAATGGTGGTTGGATGTCTTCAGCAGTGCGGCAGGAAGATTTGTTCAATTCTGCCACAATACCTTTATTTTTTTTTCTACGTAGTAATTTCAAGAATTGATGTGAATTTTGTGGGGGCTGCGTTTTAGTGTGGAAACCACCAAAATGCTATATGAACAGAATTTTTGTTTAACAGTTCTGATTGTTCTTTATACCAAAAGTCTCTGTTAAATTTATGAGGGTTAAAGTATATTTCGAAATGGATAGGATAATTAAGCTTACGCATGCTTTAATTATAATGTGAAAGACATTTCTGTAATACAGCTGAGCTATTAGAATTTATGTGGAAAAGTTTAATAAGGTTTATAAAAAAATAGGTGCACAAGACTGAGTGAGATTATGAGAATCATTCAGTGATCTTTATTTTTTCGTTTTTCTGTTCATGTGATATTGTAGCCTGTAACTATTCTAATATAATTACGGGCCAGATAACATTTTTTTGCATAAGGTAAATGACTTGTAAAGTTCTGCTTAAATGGCCAGAGCTTGTTTGCTTTCTAGGTTTGAGTAAAATGTCACGATTTCAGAATACAGTATTCCGGGTTTCTATGGCTACATTATATGTATTATCAACATTTTTGCTAATGGGGTACGTCTTCATTGTCCAGTCTGTGGTTCGAACGTCAAGTTGTTGAGAAGCACATACAAAGAAGAAGGCCCTTCACAAACAGCACAGTCAATACTGTTGTCTAAACTAAAGGAATGTATGAACTGTTGCAGTCTAACCATTTTAACATTTTAGCTTATAACACTGTTTGGACTATAGTGCAATATTCTGTATCCACAAAGTTATAAATGTTAAGTGTTTTACTTAAGAAGCAGTGCCATTCCCCATTATCGCTTATGGGTTAAAGACCTTTTTTGTTTATTGCATAAAATAGTTGCACGATAACACTAATATAACTATTGTATGTGCATGTATTGAGTATGTATTTATTTTTCATAAATAGGGTATACGATTCTGATGGCAAATGAGGCCTCAGCAAAGTTGAGCTAAGCTGTATTGCAAGAATCTCTAACTGAAGTGCTCCAGGATGACTGTCTATTGTACAAGATCCCCTACATATTTTCTTTTTTAATTATTAGGAGCTTTTGAACCATATGGCACTAAGCTTTTATCAGTTTGTCAAGTAACTCTGGATGTTGAGTGCTGAGCTGATGCATATTCTTATTTTTGTTCTAAATCATGTGTAAATTGCTTACTTTAATAAAGCCCCCGTTTAACTAGTTGGAGGAAAAATTTCTGGTTTTCAGTGTTTTTTAGTTTCGTTTTTAGTGTTTACTTATATAATAAGAATAATTCCTCACATTTATATAGTGCTTTTCTGGACACTCCACTCAAAGCACTTTACAGGTAATGGGGACTCCCCTCCACCACCAGTGTGTAGTATCTACCTGGATGATGGGATGGCAGCCATAGTGCACCAATACACTCACCACACACCAGCTCTCAGTGGGGAGGAGAACAGAGTGATGAAGCCAGTTCATAGAAGGGGATTATTAGGAGGCCATGATTGGTAAGGGCCAGGGGGAAATATGGCCAGGATGCCAGGGTAACACCCCTATTTCTTTTCAAGAAATGCCCTGGGATTTTTAATGACCACAGACAGTCAGAACCTCAGTTTTCCATCTCATCCAAAGGATGGTGCCTTTGTACAGTATAGTGTCCCCGTCACTATACTAGGGCATCAGGACCCACACAGACAAAACATGCAGTGGATTGGAGCATTCTAGAACCACAGGTGGAGACCCCTAAGTTTACAGAAGTCACATGCAGTAGGTCAAATTATGATGGAGAGCATGTCCAGAAATATTAGGGTGTCCTTGTCTGCATTTGCCTTTGATCGTAGCCTGGGGTGGATGTGTTTCGGCCAGTCTGACTTGACAGGGCAACAGACCTGAGGTTTTGAACTGTATCCATTGACAGCTGAGTCATGCACATGGAAATGAATGAATCCTCACCATGCTCTATTTAAAAGAGCTTCTGAAATATTTACGACAAGGTCAGTAATTTACAGGAGATGGCTGATTAATGTTCCATTTAGTTCAGCAGAGAAGAGGGTGTGATTTATATCAGTATGCGTTATTAAGCTGGAAGGATAAAGAAACGTCAGAGGGCTGTGGATAGTGGTAACTATCCGATAACTCCATTTTGTTTGCCCAGCCTGCCATTCTACGGAAAGAAATAATCTTCATAATCAGTGCTTTCTCTTCACAGCAGTGCAGAAAGTTAGGTTAAAATGCACGGGAGGCACTTAATTGGCACTCTTGTTGAATTAGTTTGCATGTCGTTTGTTAGGTACGATAAGGAGAGTTGTCATTTTTGCTGTGTAGTTCTTTTGTTTACTTTGGCTTCATTAGCTTTTCTGATAACCATCAACACTCGGCTCTTAAAGTAAGGGAAAAAGAATCAAAATGGGCCGAAGTTGAGAAGTTAAAGGCGCCACCCCTGCACTACAAATGGAGGAAATGTTTTAGTGCAGTTAGTGCCGTTGATGGTGTTTTGCTCAGGTGGTGACATCTTGTTACAGTCGGGGCAATCAACATGGCGATATGTTTATGGTTTCAAAGGTTTCCCTTTGGCTCTTTAACCCCTTCTAAGGTGTCTAAACCAGCAGCAGAACAGAAGAAGCAGTCATACTTGAATCAATAAACCGGGTCATAAAGGCAATGTAGCGGGCTTCTGGGCAGAGGTGCCCGCCCGAGCCCTGGCAGGTGGCTGGTGGCACAGGTTGTTAGGGATGTTTGCGTTTAGCGGCTAGAGATTCACACTCCAGTCGAGCGATCTGGCTGTCGGATGTCAGAGCTCCGAGCGCTGCAGTGGGTGTTCACGGGGATTAACCATTTTTGTAACTGGCCACTCCCTGGGCTTGAATGCAGAAGAGCTTTTGTTGTCCTTAGGTTTACCAGAATGGGTTTTGTTGGTAAGGAACAGTCCTTGCTTATGTCCCCAAGTACAGCCCTCTGCACACAAGCCTGAAAACCAGGAAGCTGGAGCTTGCGGCTGCTTATGTAATTGTTTTTCTGCGGTTGTTCATTTACAACAAGGCTAGAACACGCCACCCTAGAAATTCCTCACAGTGCCTCTTTATTTACTGTCTACATGCGTAAAGGCATACCTGTATATAAAAGCATACAGTTGTTTTGTTTTGGAATTGAAGATCTAAAATATCTTCCAGGTCTTTGCGGGTCCTGTTCATTTCAGCACTTTTCAGCTGCAAAAAGCTGAGTTTTAATTCATCGTCTCTTTTAGTAAATTTATGAGAATCCATATTGAAATACTTGGGGAAAAGCCTGTTTATTCAAAAATTGGTAAGACAACTGGAATGATAAATGGGTACCTAATTGTGATATCAATATTATATTATCATACAATTGTGATATGAACACCCTTTAAAAAAGGAGGTCTTTATATATTTGGAAAATTACGCATGTTGCAGGCTCCTGTGTCTGCTGATCTGCTATGGGTGGTCCAGTCATTCAGACATTCGACAGTAAAATGAAGAGTGAAGCCATTTTTCCTTATTTCTCTCATTAAATCCGGCAGCGCCAGTACAGCAGTGTATGTGAAATCTTTGTCCCTCAGATGTGCAGTGCTATGTTGGGGCTTCCTTTTTGTTGACGCAGGTTTGAGTAGCTGCTAGCCTCGTTTTAATAATGCACCCATGGGCCCCAGAGCCCTGCAACGGTTGTGCAGTAATCGCTTAATGCTTCTGCTGGCAACGCATATCTGACTAAAATGAGCTCCACCAACGAGACTTAAATGGTATTCGGCCTGGGGTTGGGGCTTGTGTGGGGCTGGTAATCTGGCACTTCGGCCAGGCCTCCAGATGCTTCTCTTCAGCAGTTAGGCCTTAGTGCCTTGTTAATCTTTACTGAGCAGGTTATTCTCTTTCCGGTCTAGCGAGATTTGTGCATCTGTATCGTTACAAAATACCTTGGTTTTCTCTACCGAGACTGTTCTACGGATAAAACCTCAAGGTCACTTGGATATCGTCTAAAGTAATTGCTTGTACGCCATGATTGAATTCAAGAATTATGCCCAGGTCTAACCTGGTTGATTAGTGTCTGCTGCAAAGCTGTGGCTTTAAGAGAACTCAACTTTAAAAACACCGCTTGAGTATTTGAGTACAGTATATTATTCTTCACCCGGTTGCCAGAAGATGCAACTCTTCTCTCCCTAATTACGCATGTGGTTCACCAGTGTAAATGTTAGGTCTTGGTAATCCTGGTCTTTCGTTAATATTCGGCTGCGTCACGCAGTGCTGTACAGGCGAATATCATGTACCGAAGGATGTCTGTAACTAATGATTCCCAACAAAACCAGGTAATGAGGCCCACTGTGAGCAGGAGGGAGTGCACCCGTTTCTAACCATTGTATTGTAAAAGAAGTGGCTGTGCTGAAGACATGAATAGAAATTAATTCTATTAATCGAAACCCAAGGCTTCAGAGGAGATCAGACTGTTTTTACAAATCAATAGCTAGAACAGTCTTTTGATGTCCAATGTACAGTGTCAAGGACTGCCTGAAAAAAGGGAGGTCTCTCAATTCTTTTTGTTCACTGGCTGCCTTAGCAACCGTACTTTAATCTATTTTATAATTTGCTCATGATGTACTCGCTTCATAACAAGGTCATCTTTGAAAATTTTACAATTCCAAAGAGTCTTCTTGGTTAAAGCAAAGCAGAAAGCATGAGTGCTGATAAGCCAAGGCTGTATTGACCAATGACAGACATGGCTTTCTCTCCCATAATTGAAAGTTTTCACCTTTATCATCTATTTGTCTTAAGATGTACATGTTCTGTAAGTCAGCCCACGGCAATTCAGCTGATATGATACAAACAAGCATGTGATCCATTCAAAATAAAAAATCTTTATTTTTCTTTATTTAAACTTGAGGGTCACATTTAATTACCCAACCCACTTGGAACCTGAGGCTGGTGACTATTCCTGGTTCAGTAAAATGGCTCTTTTGACTGAAGTTGTATATTTCACAGCATCTTGCACAAGGGATTCTGAAGAGCTTCATGCCGATTGTTGCTTAAGTATTTTAAAAATATGGAATGATGTGTGTTTATGTTTGAGTTGTTACACTTTAAGAAAGGAAACCTTGAATGTGTAACATTAACTGGTCAGAGATCAAACATGAATTTAATCTTTCAGGGCAAGAGGAGTGTTTTGTTTCAGTGCTGTGTGGTTATGCAGTTTTATGAAGTGAATATAGTGGAAATGTTCAGCTTTTACACAAAGCATTTGTTAGACATATTGGTTTCTACAGAACACAAGCAGTGTGCTTGACAAGGCTGAGATTACCTGCAACTTTGCAGTCGGTTGTAAAAATGTAAGCAGGTGCTTACATTTGATGTGTTGTGGACAGAAGTAGCAGTATTTCTAGCCAAGAATAAAATGTAAGTGTGAGTATGCAAATGCAAGTATGCAATTGATAAACTGAACTATTTGTAGTTTTAGTCTTTGAATTTCTATCTAGTATTTTAGGTTTTAGGAAATTCTCTAGAGCATCTTTTGTCAATTTTTTATACAAACATAACCTAGTTATTGTTAACAAAACTACTGTATAATTTAACAAACTATTATACTAAAAGCACTTAACCATTCCTTATCCTGTTTTTCAGGTTCAGGATGCAGTGTTTATATGCCAATGTATGTTTTCATAGGCTTCAGTCTAAATGATTTCTGTCTGTAAGTGAAGTTTTGAATGGATTAGTCTATGTTCCTAGAAATAATTGTTCAAAAACTTCTGAAAGATTTCTAGTAACAAGTAACATGGTAGATTTTGTTTTCTTGTTTGCGGAGGAGGATTTAATTTGTGAGTCTCCAGCTCCTCGTAGTCATTGTCCAAACAGTCACCTCTACCTGGAGCGGTGTTAGGGCTCGGCGGTTGGCACGGTCAAGAGTCTCTTTTTTTGCGCAGAAGCTGAGTGGTCTGGTGATTCAAGCATTGGAAAGCTTGGAAGACCTTGCAAGCAAAACTGCTGAACTGTCCCAGTATCAATGAATTATATAGCTGAGGTTCAGCAACAGTTGGATTTAAAGGTCTGGTCAGTAGACGTAATCTCATATTTATACTGGCAACAGTAGCTAACCTCTTTTCAATTACCGATGAGATTAACTGCGTTCTAAGGTTGTCTCTGTGTAAATCTGCAGTAAAAGAAACTTGATTTCTTCTCTAAGTAAAGCACATTGGCAGATTCATTAAGAATAATGTCAGTGCGATTAGCTTGCATAATCACTCTGGGGTGCTTGGGGTTCATATTAACTTTTGCACCAGACTATTCCTTTCACAGCAGTCTTCTGAACAACTGTCATATGAAAGCTGTGGTGCTTCATGTATTTACTATTGAATAACGATTGGGAGGTTAATGACTTTGTCCTTGCACTGTCCCTTGTGGTTGGGGCCACCCCAGTATGCTACTGCATGGTCAACTAACAGAAAACGTGTTGGCTCTTTTCTTGCTAAGCAGTATAGCCAAAGACTAAAGTCCCAACATAAATTAATGTTTGTAATGATGCATACTTCTGCATTTATATTGATGCTCATAATCTTGATTTTGATCTTTTACTGTTTTCTCACAAGAAATGATTTGCCTCTCGGAATTTGTTTTTAGTGAGGTATTTCAGTTTTTCCTTTGAAGTGGATTTTCCTGACTGCGTGGTGAAAAAAGCCCTAAAGATTACTATACAATATCATGTTTTACGTAATGTGACTCATCGTAAAGGACAGTACAGTGTGGTAAAAGCACGACAGACTTACAAGGTAGGCTACAAAACGTCAGGTGTCCAGTTGCTTGAAGTAACTCTCAACAGAAGAACTCCGCAATTCGTTTTAAATTTAAAAATTTGTGTGAAATACATCAGTCTATAAGAAAATAATGCTATTTAGTGGGGAAAAAAAAACATGGCTTATAAACTCAAAAAATCACCCTAGATTACAAAGAGGCAGTTTTTAGAGAATGAACCGGTTTCCCAAAAGAACACAAGCCGTGAAGAGGAAGTTTGTTACGAAGCATGAGAATATTGGCGAAGTCACATCCTGTCCAACCACATTTATGTCTGCTTTTATATCCAACCTGGTGGTTGTTCAAGAGCATGTTTTACAAGTGCTGGGTGTTGCATGCAGATCTAAATGTAATTGAATTGTGATGGGTGACCAGAATTTGAAAGCCAAGTGATTATTTTTTGCAAAGATTACCTCACTGACAAGGGTTGGGTGTAACAAGCTGTTAGTCCAGGTGTATGATGTATTTTTGGTAACAAAAATTAGAAAACTACCACCATTACTTCACCATCTCTTTGGAAAATTATTACTTTTTAAGTAATGGCATATTGTTTCTTTATCACTGTAACACTTAAACCAAGCTCCATGTATGGATACTTAATTACTATGGGATGAAAGGGTGTTTACTGCAGTATTGTGGTGTTGCGTTTATAATTAGCTTCCTTATGTGGTGTTTTAATTGTTTAAGTCCTCTATATTATCATTGAAAAATATATAGATGACTGTATATTCTACCATTGTGTGCTCTCCCATGACCAATTGAACTGCCTGCCCTGGTCCCTGTCCCTTCGGTGTACATGACTTATTTTAAGCATAATGCATAAACAAGGAGACTTTGTCCTGCTTTAGCAAGTCTGGAACAACTCAGCACTTCTGTATGGCAAGTGAGGTCTGTGGGGAGTTACATGAATCATGTTTCGATGTCTAGAGAAGGGGGGGAGGAAAAAGTGCTTTTGTGTGTTTCACAAAGCGACGGCTGTTAATTTGTTGCTGTTGGTGTTAAGACAGCTGAGTTGCATGAGGTTTGCAGCAGCTCAGAGCTTATTTGTTTCTGTGACCTTCGTTTCAGATAGACACATAACCTCTCTTTAGGATCTATACTGTTTCTTCTTTCTGCACGGAGTAGTGATGCATGCAGGGTATGTTTGATTACTAGTTACAGTGTTAGTCTTTCAGGTACATCGTGTGGAAGCTTTTTTCCCCCAAATATGTATGTTTTTACAATACTACAGCATTACAGACTTGTTTTGGACCATTTTGTCTGTGCACAGTCATAAGTAATGCAAGCAGTGTTGTACTTGTAAAGTAACAAATATAAAACATTATAATGGTAATCTGTAAATCAATGTCACTAGTTTATCATGTTTGACTGGTAATTATAGTAACTCGTATATGTGTTTTTAGGCATGCCCTGTTGTCCAGTTTCCATTCTGTAATTGGCTATGGTTCAAATGAGCCATCAGTGACTGGATATGGTTTATTAGAGAGCAGTGGGGAAACT
The DNA here is from genome assembly GCF_055471065.1 of Atractosteus spatula. Taxonomy (NCBI): domain Eukaryota; kingdom Metazoa; phylum Chordata; class Actinopteri; order Semionotiformes; family Lepisosteidae; genus Atractosteus; species Atractosteus spatula. The sequence continues at coordinate 21,963,770 of NC_142711.1, read as the reverse complement.
GGCATTCATGGTTTTAAATAGTGTGAGTAAGAGCAGAAAAAGTAAGGGAGCTACATGGGTCTTCAAAGCATGGAGGCGCAGATGCTCTCGCAGTAACACCTGTAATGTTCTGTGTTTTTAAAGGCGGCATGGTACAGTACACAACTTGGACACCAAACTGGGGGACAGCCTGATTTTAAGGAAATAGTGTTCAGCTATTAAGATTTACCCTTGAATGTAAGGTGTTAATCTGACTCTAATTCAGTGTGTTCAGTGCTCTTCACTTATGTTATTCTGTCACAAGGTATATATAAAGGACGGTCTTTAAAAGAGATCTTTTCATAATTTTTATAAAATTGTTTCTCCTGAATTTATTCTACAGCTTAATGTGTTTCTTAAGGAGAATTTTCCTTTTTTGTCAGGTATTACTGTTGCTTTATCATTTAGATCTTGATAAAAGCAGTACAAAGTACTGTATATAAACTGTATCGGTATGCCAGTCACTGGTCTTCCAGAAGTTGAATAAACATATTTAATGGTTTGTAAGAATGTGCATTGAAGTTTGGTGACTCAGTGAAGGGATATAGCATTATTTGGTATCTGTCTATACTTCCTTGCGGTGTAACCCAGTTATGGAGACCTTTTCGGTATTGTGGAAACTAGATGAGGAATTACAGACCACGTTTATAGTATAGATGTTTGAATGAGAAGAAAGCATGATCTGAATCGTAAGCATAGTAAACTCCTTCAGCAGGTAAAGATGATCTGAATATCCAAAATTATTTTTTCTCACTGTGTGGAAGTGCATTTCAAGTCAAGAACAGGAGGCTTTTTCAGCTACCCAGCCATTGTTGAAGTCGATACCCTTTTTGTCACAAACCCTCTGGATGAGATCAGGGATCATTAAGCTCCTACAGTAAATCCCAAATGAACTGGATGGGCTCCTCTTGATGGTAAACATTCTTCTGACCTTTGTCGTGAACGGTGATGAATTCTCCGAATGAATCTTTAATTCACCCTGCTGTGGTTTTTTTTGTGCAGGGTAAACCGTACATGTTTGACCGAGTGTTCCAGTCAAGTACAACACAAGAGCAAGTGTACAACGCTTGCGCCCGACAGATTGTCAAAGGTAAGGTACTTCCACGTGAATTCTTCAGTGAATGATCTTTCTCACACCAGAATCCGACTACTGGAAAAGGTGCTGGCACCGAGGCTGCACAGAGTTTTCAATCAAGTGATCAGTTGTGAATTATTCCAGATTTTACCAGCATCCATATCTGCCATCAGGTACTCTTTCTAATAAGACAGTGTATGTAGACTAACTATAAAGTATATACATTTAAGAAAACAGTACAAGGTGTAACCAAGAATTCAGAGGAGGGAAGCTGACTCACTTGCATCACTGTACTTTTCATCTTATCCCTGATATTTAATTCCCAGTACTTTCTGAGTGTGTTCTCCCCCTTAGCTTGCACTTGTTTCAGGTGCATACAGTTGGATTTGCAGTGCATACTATGGGAATAACCTTTACCTGAAATGCATATCTTTTCAGAAAACGGCTGCCGTTTAGTGTATGGGATAGCAAGGCAAAAGAAACAATGCAGATGAGCCCAAAACAAAAGGCGTGGCTGCTGAACCCATTGAATTCAGTAGAGCTTGGGACATTCGTTTTCTATAAATTCAGTTAAGATGTGTCAAGTTAGTGGTCTTCAGTTATTATTGTAGACTTGACTAGAATACATTTGCGTGATGTATCTTGCTCTACAGTTAATGTCCTGGGATGTGCTGAAAGCTTATGTATTAATGTTCCTGTTGTTCACATTCCTTTTGTGATCTCTCCCCTTATGCATTTTCATTGGTATTCTGCTTTTTAAATGTGCCCCGCTGTTTCCACAAAAATACAAAGCCTGAACCTGTTTGTAAGAGGCCAATGAGCAGGGAGTGTAGAGAAGACCTGCGTTAGGGGTGTGGTGTCTGTAGTGGTCCGGGAGGAAAGGATTTTACGTTTTACAAAATTGTTTTACAGATGTCCTTGAAGGGTATAATGGAACAATATTTGCCTACGGACAGACATCCTCTGGTAAAACACACACCATGGAGGTAAATACTTTTTAAGTGAAACAATACTAGTAAAAACACCTGTTTTGTAAACAAATATCAAAGCCCTTAAGTGTTTAGAAATTGCAAAAATGCATGCATTTTAATATTTAATGCTGCCAAATTAAAATTTCATTGTAATAAATTAACAAACTAGTATGTTATCCTTCCTAAGGATATTAAGATTTGCTAGTATGCTTTAATGCTGGATCATTCGCCTAAGGGAAATTCTTTAATAAAGGGTAACTTGTTTGGGTTATGCTGAATAAAAAATGGTGCATATTGAAATGGTGATTTCACCAGCATAATATTCATCCCTGACTTTATTCGATTAGATTGCATACCTAGTTACAAATCTGTCTGGATATTAACAATAACGTTTACCCAAAACTGTTTTCAGGGCAATCTCCATGATCCAGATGAAATGGGTATCATCCCCAGAATAGTGCAAGACATTTTTAATTATATTTACTCCATGGATGAAAACTTGGAGTTCCATATCAAGGTAAGCGTATAAAAGAAAACGGAGGAGTATGCCTGCCAGTGACACAAAAACTGTAACACCTTGGCTGGTACTCAGGTGAAATTCAAGTTGGGAGCTTATCGCAAAACGTCTCTATTTGCTGAGGCGGTTTTGGTCAGAATTGTGTCTTATGTCGGTTTTTCTTCACCCAGCCATTTCTTTCAGATAAACTTCTTTTGCATGACTGGTTCTACACCGACAGTGGTGTTTGCATATACTTTATTTGGCTTGTTTGGTTCCTCAAGTTGCCAAGACATGGGGAAATCAAGAGCAGAATGCAGCTTTTAATTCTCTCTGTGGTGGATGGCGCGTTGTGATGTCTTCAAGTGTAATGGCAACCCCTTGCAGCACGTCCTTCGTTGGTGGGTCAGTGAATTTGTGTTGTTTGTTGTGCAGGTGCAGCGTGAGCACAGATGTGCGTTTTAAGATCACTTTATTGGCCATATACAATTTCTTGCATTAGGAATTTGTCTTTTCGCGTACCCCGGCTTGCTCTCCAAGAGACACACAGGCACACAGACGGGGAGAGAGAAGCTTTGGGTTGGAGTGCATTTATACGGTGCCCCTGGAGCAGCTGGGGTTAAGGGCCTTGTTCAGGGTCCCAGCGGAGTAGGATTCCTCTGCAGGCTGTGGGATTTGAACCGGCAACCTTCCAGCCACAAGCGCAGATCCTGAGCCACAGAGCCACCGCTCCGCCCCCTAGAAGGCACAGACGGGGTTCGGACCCACATTCCTTGGTTTACGAGACCAGCGTTTTACGACTTGGCCACCGTGCCGTTTGTCTTGGAACTGGCGACTGAGAGGCGTCAATTTAGACATTGGTTCGCTGGAGGTGTCGGGATAAACCCAATTTATGGTGGCCTGGTTTGGGTGTTGGGGTGCCAGGACGTCCTGGTGATCAGAGCCCTGTCTTAAGGGAATGGCTCAAAGGAGTCTACCACTTCCTGGGTTTAACTTTAAAGTTCGGGAAAAATTATTAGTTTAAACTTTCCTGACCTGTTCTAAGCCTGTCCATAGTCTTGCTGCTTCATCTTACTTTCCTTATGTGCTGGGGCCTGAATTGAGCCCATTGTTGCTGACAGTGTCCTGGCTGAGCTGAAGGCTTTTCTGTTTCAGATGGGATCCCTCATCCATTTCCACGTTTCTAAGTCTTGCAAAACAGTTCTCCAAGAACATTTAAAGAAGCACAGGTGTTATGGGATGTGAAAACAAAATGCCAGACTCAGGCTTGGTGGTCATAATAGCTTAAAAAGCCTTTAAACTTCAGAGCTGGGTTTTCAGAATTATTTTGTATTTAGTTATTAAACATCTGAAAATCTTAGGTTATTGTGCTAAATGTTACTGTAAGAAGCTCTGTGCTAATGAGATCTTTTTATTTTGTAGGTGTCGTATTTTGAAATTTATTTGGACAAGATTAGGGACCTTTTAGATGGTAAGTTTACAAAAACAACTAAAAACTTTTAAAAGCTTTTAGAAAGATAGATACTTTATTGATCCCGTGAGGGAAATTGCAGAAAATGAGTAGTGTAGTGAAAGACTTGCCTAAAAGGGTAAGATTTTATGTTTATCAGTGCTTAAGAAACTGGTCCGCATTAGCTCTTTATGAAGATAAGTATAGATCCTCTGGGTGAGTTGTATATTCATTGTGTTAATATTACTGAATCCTGCTGAATGATCTCAGTATAAGTTTTTCCTGTTGATGTGCAGTACAAAGTAAACAAGTTAGTCAGATCTCACCACTAATTCCTTTTCCGCTGATCTTCAGTTCTTCATGTCCTTGAAGTCTCGTTTTCTGTGTAGTTAATATACTTAAGTGCTTTTAGGATTCTTAAGCCCTACAATTTAGTTTTGTCCAAGCTGGCAGTTGTCTGCCTCTTGCACTAAAGTAATCAAGTTTTCTTCACTATGTGGTCAATGTGAAATATTTTGAGTGTATTAAAGTAACAGTAACCACTTCCAAAAAATGCGCTTTACAGAATTGGCCAGTCAAAAAAGATCTGGTTTAGGTTTCCATATCTGGGCATGTACTCCTGTAATGTATTTAATAAAGACTGATCTACCTAATCCTGCATTCACATAATTTTAAATGCTGAGCCAACTGAACAGATGTTGATTTAGATAAGTCTGGGCTGTCACTTTGCTAATATTAGAAGAGGGCTTGCATCTAATTAAGGCATGATGTTGCTATGGTAGATAACATTGGGAGTATACAAGCAGTCCTTCAGTTCTTTCAAATTGGATGTTTTGTGGTTATAAATACTTGTCTGAAATTAATTGCTTAAAATGATCAACATTTCTATTCTTTCTCTACAGTTTCAAAGACTAATCTGTCAGTACATGAAGACAAGAACAGAGTTCCATATGTCAAGGTGAGACTCAGTGCATCATGAGTTCAGGTTGTATTTCAAGTTTGGCATGATGGAACAATGAACCAACATTGCGCAAGGCTTTAGAAACTGAAGGAGAAACATGAATTTTGACTTAATCAAATACCTCTTGTGCACACTCAATTGTATGATCTTTTCCTTTCCTTAGGGGTGCACTGAACGATTTGTCTGTAGCCCAGATGAGGTCATGGACACTATCGATGAAGGAAAATCGAATAGACATGTAGCAGTAACGAGTAAGTGCCACTGCTTTTTTAAAAGATACACAGTCAGTAGGTAATTTGTGCTGCCCTTATCTATTGGTATTGGTACCCTTTTTTTGAGGTGTTATTTGCTAATCATTTTGTGTGATGTGCATTGTTATACTTCCTAAAGACAGATAACCTCTTGGTTTTTTTCATTGGTATTGACCTTATAAGCAGTAAGAGGTGTGAGTGAGTATGTATGACTTAATGGACATGTTGATCAATTCCTGATTTCTCTTAAGCACGCGATTCCTTCTCTAGAATTAAATCTAGTGTCTTAGAACAATTAAAGGAGAACTGCATTCACGATTCCATTCAGTCATTAAATCTTGCTAATAAGTAAATTAATTGACATTATAGAAACATTTTACAAATTTTTTAACTAAGCACAAAGCTGTGAACTTTGTGAAAATGTCTCCCTGCTCTTGCCATGAGTTCCCACGTATTGTGACGTGACGTGGCCCTTCCTGCTCACTAGTCACCATAATGAATAATGTAATGTGATATATGAGCGAATAAGTACAGGTTGTGCAGCAGACATTCCACTGCAGAAATGTTCCAATGTGATCTGCGTGCAGAGTTAACAAGTAAGCAGTATTTGTTGGCAAAGCTATCTGGAAGTTAAGGGTGATATTTCTATTGGATTAAAAGAGATGTATTCACAAGCCTGCTTTGTTTACAATGTAATAGGGCTGCTGCATGTCACTGGAAGTCTTGTTGTTTTGTTCTGGATTGCAGATTATGGCACTGTGCATAACTGGACATTTTGTCTATTTTGTGATGTAAATTGGGGATTTTACAACTTACTGTGTACATTGTACTTTTATTGTAGTTTGAAATGCACTCATCAATACTGATTCTTTCTAAACCGCAGAAAGAATCCTCTTTTACTATATATAATTCATTTCAGAATTTGTTATTCCAATATGATTGAAGAATGTGTACAATGTTTTTTTTTCTTACAGATATGAATGAGCACAGCTCCAGAAGTCACAGCATCTTTCTAATCAATGTCAAGCAGGAAAACACTCAGACAGAACAAAAACTAAGTGGAAAACTTTACCTAGTAGACTTGGCGGGCAGTGAAAAGGTAAAGTTAAATTATTTTTAGTGTTCAGTTCTTGTTAATGTGGAATGGTAATTAATGGGGACTAGAATAAGGAATGGATTACTATTTTTTTCTGGCACTGATCCAGTGTCACCCATTGGGTATTCCAATATCCTCTTAGAGAGTGACTGATTGCTATAAGAATATTGTCTTGACTTTGCAACCTGAAACTTTTTCCTAATGACTGCATTGAAATCCTCAAACTAAGCCTAAAAATAGTTTTTATTATCTCCATTATTACATGGGTTCAACACTCATCAAGAAGTAATAATAACAGCCATTAGAGACCATTCACATTTGAATTAGAAGGTAATTAACTTTCTGGTTTGCATTACAATTGACTTTCATTTTTCCTATATATGTCTACACTGAACTTCAAAAGAAAACACAACAATGAACATTTTTTGGAAAAACATATATGGATTTTGAATATTGATTAATAGTTTTTGGCATTATTTTAATTAATCACTCATTCGTAGCTCATTGAGACACCTCATTTGTGAGAAATAAGTCCTCAGAACTGAGGGGTTGATTTATCATGCCTAATGTCACACCTGGTAAAAATCAAGAAAGGAAAAAGCAAAGAACCATTATGCACTGGTTATCAAAAGACCAATGCCATGCCATCTGTGCAATCTGTTAATAGGTGCATAAAACAGGTGAGTTGATTGTCAGTCCAAATGTGATGGTCTGGGCAGGAATGTCAGCTTGGCAGACCTCCACCTGCCGAGTTTGATGACAGCCTGACCACATGGCACTGCAGTGATCAAGTGCTGGGATTTCACCTGCAGCCCTTCTTGTGGGTTTATACTGGCCTGACGTCTCGGCGGAACAGTGCACAAATGCACATGCTCCAGCTCCTTCTGTAAAGCCCAGTTTCTTGCAAGATGAGCCCGAGAGTGATGCCCTGCTCACCAGATGGGAGCCTCAGTTTGGCATGCCATGAGATGATGTTGCATCATCGGCTCAAAGACCAGTGATAAGGCATGTAATTATCCAGGCTGCATGAGAGAGATGACTCAAAATTCAGTAAGACTGCATTTGTGAAGTGATGTAAAACATGAATCGGTCGTATTTCTTTCATTGGTGGCTACACGTGCTACTAGACTGTGATTTCCACAGTAGACGCTGGTTTATCAACCCCATTGGTAAATGTTGATCAGCATGATGAATTTAACCATGTCATCTCTTCGGTTAAATGCCGGTGCACTTGCTACAGAAGAAATTCTGATGATAATTTTGTGGATTTAAAATTTCGATGTTTCTTTTGCCCCTCAACATGGAGTTTTTCATTGAATATTATTAGATATCATTGATTATTATCTGTTTTCTTGGGTTCTGCATTTTAGAATTGCAGTAACATTAAGTTTTAAAAATGTTCATATTTTTAAACTGTAGTTAATATAATTATATTTTCCCTGCTAATAGTATCATTTGCTATTGGAAAATGTTTTGGATGTTGCTTGCAAAGATTTTCTTAGTAGGTGCAGTCCGTAAATTATATTTGTAGTGAAGTGGTAATGTTTTTTGTTTAATGTTTTACTTATTTAAAATAATGTATCTAAATCTACTTTCCCTCCTAGTTATTTATTCCATTACTTTGGTTCAAAGCATTTACAGAATCCATTACAGACTAGGATAATGAAAATGACTATACCTTCCTCCTGTGTTCATGTGTGTGCAGGTCAGTAAAACTGGAGCTGAGGGAGCTGTGCTGGATGAAGCAAAAAACATCAACAAGTCTCTGTCATCACTTGGAAATGTCATCTCGGCTTTAGCAGAAGGCTCTGTGAGTGCATCTTAAGTCTTTGGCAATGTTAAAATGAGTGAATTGTTGCCAGTTTGTATTTGGGATAAGGTTTCCCACTCTATACTTGAGTCCTCTTTAATTTGCTTGCTTTTCAAGTGTTAGAAAAGAACTTGAGGTAGAACTGTACAGAGAAATGTTTATCTCAGAAACCTCAGCATGTCACATTGTCAGATGCTTTGCCAACAAACAAAAAGTTCTGTATCACCCCTGCTGTAATGTCTGTGCCATGTTCTCACACAGTTTAGGAAACACTTTGCTTGTGTGCTTAGTTAGATATGAGCGACTACTGTACATTTTCTGTTTGCAAATAATGGAGGTTTTCAAGTTGCCTAATCAACAAGCTGTGCCGGTGACCTGCTTTTGCTCTTTCTAATCATTTCGCTGCTTTTCAGACTTATATTCCATACAGAGACAGTAAAATGACAAGAATTCTTCAGGACTCTCTTGGGGGTAACTGCAGAACCACCATTGTTATCTGCTGCTCTCCCTCTTCTTACAATGAAGCTGAGACTAAGTCCACACTGATGTTTGGTCAAAGGTAATTTATGAATCTGTACAAACCTAACCTAACCTGCTTGCACTATCCCAATACCAAATGAGCTGGCATACTTGGAGGGGTTGTATATAAAGGCTTCAGCCAGCCTTAAATCCATTCTACACTTCAAAGAAAGCAGACGCACCTAGGAAAAGTGTGAGAGTAGCTCACTTGAGTGAGGCCATGGTGATTAGCTGGTACTCCTATCTCTAGCTGAGCTCTTGTTCCAAGGTGTTTTTGTTCATAATTGACTTGCTTAATTATTTATAGGTCTGGGCTTTAGTTACCATTTCACTGAATGCACGTTGCTCCTGCGAGGAAATGAATATTGAAACTTTTATCAGTGTCTTAAAAAGCAAGTGGTGGGTGTTTCTTAAAAAGTTGATCTAAAAAAAACAAATGTAAGCTGAAGTTTTTTTTAACATTCATCCTTTAGGGTTTTGATCCAGTTCTGTTCTTTGTTTTTTTGTGTGACAGAGCCAAGACGATTAAGAACACAGTCTGTGTTAATGTCGAGCTCACAGCTGAACAGTGGAAGAAGAAGTATGAAAAAGAAAAGGACAAGAATAAGACTTTACGGAACACCATACAGTGGCTTGAAAATGAACTTAATAGATGGCGGAATGGTGAGTTATTTGTCAGAACGGACAGTAAGGTATTGTATTTGCTGTGTAGAGATTTACGTAAGGAAATGAGCCTAGTCTTTTGAGACAACGTAGACTGAAGTCTTGTGCTGCGTGATTATCTAGAAAATTTACAGAGATTAAGTTTTGTAAACTCATTTTTAAATTAGGGCACAGTGTTGATCTGTATAGTATCTTCAGAAAAAAATCTTATGCGCTTGTTCATGTGGATTTAGCTTTGACAATTTGTGTGTGGTTCAATCTACAGGTGAAAGCGTGCCTGTTGATGAGCAGTTTGACAAGGAGAAGGCCAATGCTGAGGTTCTTGCTCTTGACAACGTTGTGAACAATGACAAGCCAGCTCCTTCCCCTGGATTCCCAGCGGTTAAATTCACTGATGCCGAGAGAGTCAAGTATGAGACAGAGATTGCTAAACTCTACAAGCAACTAGATGACAAGGTATGTTACCTCTTGAAATGGCTTTTGTACTTTGTTGCTAAATGACTCATTGAATACAGCCTCGGTTTTACCTGATGCAGATCTTAAGCAGAAAGTATGATTGTGGGGGGTTTGCTTGGATCACTTGCTGGGTATAAAGTAAAGAAAATGTGAACATTTAACCAAATGGGTAGGAGGCTGCCTAATGTGAGACCATTATCTAATAAAGTAGCAATGTAAATTACAAGATCACAGTTTTTAGTCTTTTCTGAATTGATTATGGTTAATTGTTATGAATGGTAGGGCCTTGTGAGACCTTGCATCTTGGTGCATCTTGGTCCTTCATCTGTGTTTTACCTTTAATAATGTAAAAGGTATTTCAAGTGAGCATTAGTAGCTGAAGCCCTGCTTCTCCTGTTCTGCAGGATGATGAGATCAACCAACAGAGCCAGCTGGCAGAGAAGCTGAAGCAACAGATGTTGGACCAGGAGGAGGTGGGCTGCCCACTGGGCTGTTTAGAAACGGGGGGGGAATATGGAGTTGACGTGCAGCCATGTAGCAGTATTAAACCGTGAGCTTCAGACACTGCATTCCAGACACTGCAGGCTTGATCACAGTACCTAACCACCCTGTAGTTAATGTTGCACCAGCCGTGGGTCATATTGGTTTCTTCTTTAGAAGTACAGATTTACTTCTCACATTATCGCTCAGTTAATGTTATCAGATTAGTCTTAAGCTAGAATGTAACTTATTAAACTTATTAGGTTGTAATTGGACCGTGGAGAGCTAAGCAGAGACAGTAAACACTGTGCAGAGTTTTGTACATGTTTTCAGGTCTTGGCTATCCAACTCCTTAAGATTGGTTCTTATGATGGTTAAATAGACTTGTCACTAAATATTCAGTTTTACCAAACCATGGCTTTGTTTGCAATAACCAAAGTAATGTATTTGTGGTCATCGGTGTATAACACGTTTTAGCAAAAACAGTGCATTTCAGAACTCTTGTGATTATTAATGAGGAAAAATGTCACTTGCCAATCTGTTATTTTGTGTTTCATATTGGCTGGAATTTATACAATTTCTACTCCAAAGACACTATGCTCTGTGCAAGAGGCATGTTCAAAGAAACTAAGTACACAGGGCAAAGTGTCTATTAGGCGCTTGTATGACTCCATCGTGACCTCTCACGGTCTCTGCTGTCCTGTCCACAGCTGCTAGCCTCCTCCCGGCGCGATCACGATAACCTGCAGGTGGAGCTGAACCGGCTGCAAGCCGAGAACGAGGCCTCCAAGGAAGAGGTGAAGGAGGTGCTCCAGGCCCTGGAGGAGCTGGCGGTCAACTACGACCAGAAGTCCCAGGAGGTGGAGGACAAGACCAAGGAGTTTGAGATGCTTAGCGAAGAGCTTAACCAGAAATCGGTGAGGAGGGTCATGTCCCAGTGTGTGCGCTGCGCTGGTAATAGTTCAGTGTCAGTATGGGAGTGCTGACGCTTGTGGTGATGGATTTGATATTAAAAACAAACTGAAAACAAATATTTTACCATCCAACCCTCTGATAATGAGGCATTCTTATTTGACATGATTCTGTAAATTCAAAACGCAAACCTTGTACCAAGACTTCATATAGCTTTAAGGATTAGTTCCAAGTCATCATTGTTAATAGAATTAAACCGAGACTGACTACTAAAGACATTTCAGTTGAGGACAATTCAGTTGCTTATTTGCTTGAACCATTTTTGTATTACGTGTGTTTTATTCTCATCTGTGTTCTCAGTTACATGGAAACTGTATTTCCAGAAGGAATAAAGGGAAGGGAGAGCTTGTGATACTTGTGGACGACTAAAGTTTTATTCCGTGCTCAAAGGAAAAGAAAAATTACGGAAATGTCTTTTTTTTTTCCCCTTTCCAGCATGGAATAAATCTTTACCTGTTCCTTTGTAGCCTCCGCGTGCTGACGCAGCTCCCTACCTGTAATACTTGTGGACATTCACATTTACGCTTGATACCCTTTTATATCTAGAGCATTCTGGCATCAATAGACTCGGAACTTCAGAAGCTTAAGGAAATGACTAACCATCAGAAGAAGAGGGTCACAGAAATGATGTCATCACTTCTCAAGGACTTGGCAGAAATAGGAATTGCAGTAGGAAGCAATGATATCAAGGTAAGGTACTTTCACATAAACCTGTCATGTTCTGGCTTTTTACCACTTCTGATTTGTCATTGGAAATGGTTAATCATTGACATACCACTATATTCCTAGTACTTGCATAGGGGAGGTGAGGACATTTGCAATCTTAAGAATCACCTACTGTGTATTTACCCTTTGATTGCCTCAGTGCATACAGCAGAGTTCCTCCTGCCTGGGGCTTTCTCTATATGCTCAAAGGTGCCTAGCATGTAAAGGGCCACTAGATCACTTGGCTATCGTCTGTTAATGCAATAGGCTCAACCTGCACTCTGAATAATCTTCATATTGCGTTGGCTTAGTTTCCAATAATCAGTATCTAGTTTCTGAGATGCAAATCATTGCATCTCATTGGTTCATTGCTTAACCGATCTTGTCCATCAGATAAGTGGAATATGCGTGTTCTGTAGCTTGTGGCATAGGGTTGCAGTCACAATCCAGGGTACTTCTTGTCTTGCATTGGAAGAGTTCAACATCGCATCTTCCATTAGAAGTTCCATTGCAGTTTAAGTGAGGCCAACCTAAGTGTGGGTGCTCTGTGCCTATACTGGCACAAATTATTCTTAGCGGAGTAGACATTCTAAGCGTAGTAGCGGTGGTGTGTTTGGGTGTTTTAGAAACAGACTCCAGGATGGTCCATCGAGCTGTGTTATTAAAACTAGGCAGAGCCTTATGTTGTCTAGGGTGTTCTCGGTGTAGTCAGAAGGACAGTTCCTGCCCAGTCAGCTTTATTTGTTGTGCATTAAAATCATTGTCAACTGCATATACAGTATATAGCGTTTGGTAAGTCGCTGATGCAGGAGTTAAAATGGAGCCTTGTGGGAGATTGGAGTTAATTTTTTCTAGCCTTCTGGTTTGACCACCGAGGAATGCTGGATTGTCCACTGGCACAGGACTCTCAGTGAGCACCTTTATTGGTTGGGGCATTTGCTGTGGTTTTAAAATGATACTGTAATGTACAGTGCTTGTGTGGATTTCAGTTCTTAAGACTTAAGCTATAGACCTGCATTTACTTTTGACCTCCTGAATTGAACAGGATTTGCATCTCAGCTTTGATATTTAGCACCAAATACTGAAGCTGAAATAAGGCATGAGCCTTGATGGATTTGTTTACTGAAGCTCTGTTCTTTTTGTTCTTTCTGAGCAGCAACACGAGGGGAGTGGGATGATCGACGAGGAGTTCACCGTGGCTCGCTTGTATATCAGCAAGATGAAGTCGGAGGTGAAGTCAATGGTGAAGCGCTGCAAACAGCTGGAAAGTACCCAGACGGAGAGCAACAAGAAGATGGATGAGAACGAGAAGGAGCTGGCTGCCTGTCAGCTGCGCATCTCCCAGGTAGAGTAGGAGAGCTCGGCCCCTCACAGAAGGGCCTCGAGTTCTGTTGCTCCGTGGAGCAGAGTTTGTGATCGAGATGGAGGCCCGACCTGTGTTGTTGCACTCTTGCTGGCTGGAAAAACGTGTAAACAGTCCATATATATTCTGAAACAGACCAAGTATAAGTTTTTGTGAGGTGTTAAGAGCATGAATTATAGGCGTGTTTCTGTCATCAAAGAACTTCAGTATCTAGACTACCCTTAATCTGTGCACAGCGCAGTACCCTTCTCAATAAATGACGACATTTTGTTCTCCAGCATCACAGAAACTTTTTCACTGTTGACTGTTGTTTGCCAGCATGAAGCCAAAATCAAGTCTCTGACCGAGTACCTGCAGAATGTGGAGCAGAAGAAGAGGCAGCTGGAGGAGTCCGTGGACTCGCTTAACGAAGAGCTGGTGAAGCTCAGTGCACAGGGTACGACTGCCTGTACCTCAAGACCTGAGGCTCTGTGGCTGTTTTGACGTGAATTTCAATGCCTGCTCTAGAATATTTAACATTGGTCATATACTAATGACATGTTGGTGCTAGGTGTATATCGAATGTACGAGTGTTTCTTCCCTGATGGAAATGCCAGGGGATAAATAATTTTTGGCACCCTTGGCATTATGAAATTAAAATTTCCAATACCTGTTTGAATAGAATGTAAATGTGTTGAGAGACTTAATATAAACTCCCGTGAGATTACTTTTGATAATGAATAGCATACATTTGTAAAAACTTACTGTGCCTTCATTTAGCTCTATGGTGCCTCCTAGTGGTTAAATAACCCCGTTACGTTCGTCTTGCAGAAAAGGTCCACGCTATGGAGAAAGAGAATGAGATTCAGACTGCCAATGAAGTCAAGGTACAGCAAGCTGCCAGCTGCTCTTACTGAGCAGTGCGAGACCGGTTCTTTCTGAATTCCAAGTGTTGTACATTTTTCCACCCTGTTGGAATATATTTGTGTTCTTTGTGTCAGAGTTTTCTAAGTGTTTGAATGGAATACAAACATCACAGATTACACAAAGTGTTTAACTTTTTTTAAAAATGTCATCTCTTAAAATGTAGCTCAAATACATATTGGCATTACAAAAATAATCATAGTGCTTTATTTCCAAGCAACTTTGGAGACCATTATAGCTTGTGGGTGGTGTATGAATATTTTTTGTCTAGTCTTAAGTGGTTTCGTGCCCTTCCTGTGTAGATGTTATTAATGAAACGGCAGAAGTAACTTTTGCCCTTCCGTGTGCAGGAGGCTGTGGAGCAGCAGATTCAGAGTCACCGCGAGGCTCATCAGAAACAGATCAGCAGCCTCCGTGACGAGCTGGACAAGAAGGAGAAGCTCATCACTGAGCTCCAGGAGTAAGCCACTCTCCCCTGTGTTCTGGACCATTTTCACTTTGATCAAGGGGGTTATTCAGCAGCAATTAAATCCATAAACGAATGTTAGTTTTTTTTAGCTTTAGGGGAATGGGAATGGGAGGATGTATTGTGTCCGTGTTTGCTGGAGCTCAGAACTTTAAATCTATACCAGTATACGGCTGCTACGTGCAGTGTGCTGAGGTGGTGTTGGGTAAGATGCAGCCTTGACGTTTCACCATTGCAGATCTCGAGCACCTTTGCAGTTTGAGTGGGGAGCTGCAGTAGTAAATTATACGGGTTTCCAGCCTGGTGCCATTTTTGAATTTGAGCATCTGCCTTTGTCTCCCCCCCCCCCCCCCCCCCCCAGCCTGAACCAGAAGATCATGCTGGAGCAGGAGCGCCTACGGGTGGAGCACGAGAAGCTGAAGAGCATGGACCAGGAGAAGAGCCGCAAGCTGCACGAGCTCACGTACGTCGTCCTCTGCAGAGAGCAAAGCCATCACACGGCCCCCCGCCTCTCAACTGATGAGCACTTCCCTTCCGTTAGAACTGTTGTAGTAGTGATTTGTTGGGCGGATTCTCAATCCTTAACTCAGTTTTGTATTATCGAAGTATCGATAAGTATGGTGTAAAGCGGCGATTTGTTTATAGCTTTTCGAGGAGTTCTGTCAAAATTGTCACTTTTGAAACGTGAGCTCTGTCATTTTTCATTCGTTCACGTAAAGCTGTTTAGTTTTTCAGAGTGGGGAGGTGTTGCATTTTGTCCCCACAGATGGCAGAGTGAGCTCTATAAAGCTCTTACTAGTTTGTGGGGTCGTTAACATTTCTCAAGCCATTTGAAAGCCTTTATGGAGCACTTGCATAAAATTAGTATTCTGGCTTATTGTAAGATTGTTAGTGCTTTGTTTGTCCTGACATAAAATTGCACTGTTACACAGAGGCAGGTTAGGTCATGATTCTTTAACATGCAACATTTACTATTAGGAAATTCTTGTCATTTCAGGGTTATGCAGGACAGGAGAGAACAGGCCAGGCAGGATCTCAAGGGTCTGGAGGAGACAGTGGTGAGTGCTTCATTCTGCAGAGTTGGCGTTAGAGGTTACTTTAACTCCTCTTGCTTGTATTTCTCTGGTTGTGTGCTGCTTTAATTCCCGTTGTTTGTTTTGTCTTAGGCAAAAGAGCTTCAGACGCTGCACAATCTGAGGAAATTGTTTGTGCAGGATTTGGCTACCAGAGTTAAGAAGGTAACGTCATCCCAAGGCAGATGTTTCAACAAAATTGTCTTTGGATGGATTCAGTATCCTTGAGTCATGGAAGTCCATGAGAATTTTCATTTGGTGCCAGTAAACAGTATGATGTATCGGTCACATTTTCAGTCCAAAATATCCATGGAACAATGGAGCTGAAGTTTTACCGTTTACTGTGTTGAAAATGACTTCTTCCCATAGGCTGCAGAGTAACTATATAATGAATTAGGACAAGTTCAAAAAGACATACAGGTAGTGGAGGAATGTGAACCATATTCTTGACAAGGGGACGAGTATGTGTGTGGAGCCAGCTTCTTAAAAACTACAGCCTTGAGTGCTTGTTTCCAGCAATGAATGTCATTGCCTGGCTATTGATATTTAATCAATCAGATACTACTCATTGCGTCTATTGATTACCTTCTGTTGAGACTTATATTCAAACATACATTTGCCATAGCCTCTAACTTATGTTTTAATAATAAATAATCTTATGGTGTTCCCAGATTAATTCAGTAAATAAAGAAAAATCATTGCCTTTATTTACAGTGAAGCTGTTTGTTTGATAGGCCACAACAGCATACTTTAAAATTGCTGTCTCTTGCTTTCCTGACAATGCTTAAAATGTGTATTTAGTTTATGTTCATCTTAAGCTATACGTCGTGTTCTAAAACGTTTGTAAGTCACAAAGAAAAAGTAAAACACGTACCGATAAATTTTCAGGTTTACCGATGAAGATGACAGAAATGTTCTCTGTTCGTCCCTGCTTTGATTAACAGAATGGCCTTTGCTTTTGCAGAGTGCTGAGATGGACTCTGATGACACAGGTGGCAGCGCTGCTCAGAAACAGAAAATCTCCTTTCTCGAGAACAACCTCGAACAGCTCACAAAGGTCCACAAACAGGTGAGAAAACCACAGGAACTTTGGATTTATCGTTTGAGAGTTTGAATAACAAAGGGTTGCATAATTGAATTTAAGAATTACAAACACAAGTATAGTTAATAGCAGATGCAACATGAAGTCAAATACACTTCACATAGACTACACCTTTAGACTAGGTTGTTGTTTTAGGCACTACGAGCTGCATGATTAGAAGACATCTGTGTGAAATTGGCTAAGGTGTCTGTTATTTCCCTGTTCCTTCTTTAGCTGGTACGTGACAATGCAGACCTTCGCTGCGAGCTTCCGAAACTGGAAAAACGCCTTCGGGCTACGGCTGAGAGAGTTAAGGCCTTGGAGTCTGCGCTGAAGGAAGCCAAAGAGAATGCTGCTCGCGACCGCAAGCGCTACCAGCAGGAAGTGGATCGCATTAAGGACGCTGTGCGCGCCAAGAACATGGCCAGGAGGGGGCACTCGGCACAGATAGGTGAGGAGCCCATTGCAGCACAGGCTAAGCTCATTTATTGAGTTTTACCCCAGACATATTACCAATGTTTTGTGAGGTTGCTGCTAATCTCTCTAGTGCATTTTAATAAGAATTCCTTTAGTTTATAAAGTGCTTTTCTGGACACTCCACTCCAAAGAGCTTTCAGTGTGCAGTATCCACCTGGATGATGCAACAGCAGCCAAAGTATGCACAGTACCCTCATCACACACTAGTGGGGAGGAGAACAGAGTAGTGAAGCCAATTCATAGATGGGGATTATTAGGAGGCCATGACTGGTCAAGGCCAGGGGGAATTGTGGCCAGGACACTGTTAACACCCCCACTTGAACGTGCAGCTGTGTAACCATAAAGTTCAGTGTGGTGCCTTTTCTGAGAGATTCCAGTAAAAAGAAATTGTGCAAAGTTCAGGTTAAATTAAAACATCAGCATAGCAAGAGGAATGAATTATTTCGTTACCTGAGGTCTTTTTGGCATTGTTCTTCAGGACATCTTTTACTGCAGCCCCTAAAAATGTCTAAAACATTCCCATGCTGTGCAACTCTGAAATTCACATTTGCAGTGTGTATAATACAGATCATTGTACTCCTTCCAGAACAGATCTCAATTGCTTATTAAAGTAAACAATAGGGCTTTCAGCACAAGTACTGCTTGAGGAATGCAGTGGTCTAATCAGCCTGTCCAGCTGACCTGTGAAGCCTGAACTGCAGGAATGAGGCAGCCTGTGGGAATGATTACCTTTTATTGTTTCAGCCAAACCCATTCGCCCCGGCCAGCCTCCTGTGGCCTCTCCAACGCACCCCAATGTGAACCGCAGCGCTGGGAACTTCTACCAGAACAGCCAGACGGTATCCATCCGAGGAGGGGGTGGAATGAAGCAGGACAAGAAGTGGGTATAGACCAGATCCCTCCCCCTGAGCTGCGTTTCCCTTTGACTGGGAGCTGAGTGAAGAGCACTCAGCTGTGTTCAGCCATTTCTATAATAGGGACATTTTACACCAGTTTAAGATGGATCCTTCTCAGGCCCTTGTTAGGGCAAGAGTGGTATTTCCCTAACTAAACTGGAGTAAGTTTAAATTTCATTTTGCATATTCCTTTCCAGCTGGAGTGTGCAACAAAAACTCCTAATCAAAACACAGGTCCTTTGGTTCTGAAGGAATTTCAGAGCAGACGTGGCTTTCTTTATTTTGAATAAAAATACACTCCAGCAGTTATTCTATTAGCTTTTCAGATTTTCATTTTTAATAGATTTGCTTTTGTACTTTAAGCAGGATTTCCTTTAATGACCATTTTACAGGATGTTTTCCAAAGGCAAAGTTTTGATTTTCAGTCGTACATCCGGTAGCCATTCTAACCTCTGTCGAAACGGGCGGCAGCGACATTCAGTTACCCATTCAGGTCCCGTCGTCCTGCCAGGGTTCTTGGCTTGAAGCTTCTTCAGCTCAAATGCCCATAAATATTCACAAACCTGAAGCTGTCAGTGTGAGGTTTTACGGATTTTGAAAACTATGCAACATTGAACACTGTCCAGTTTCTTGAGCTTTTGCCTGTTGCTGCTATGCAATTATTTTCTGTTTCATTCTTTTGTTTCTCCTCTTCCCCAAGTACAGATTATTAAGCATTGACAGCAGGTGATAAACGTAGATCAGTGGTGTAGTGGTGAACTAAAGCCCTGAATTTCCCCTAGTGTCAGTGGAAGGATCCTTAGTGCCTCGTCTGATGGAGACATTGGTCTCAGACACTTTGATTTCAGCAAAGGTGGGTGGTATGTAAAGACCTGCAGTAATGGAAGGCCTAGATCATGCATGGGATAGTGCCCGGTAGAGAAGCTGCGGTGTTATAGATTTGTACTACATATTAAGAAAATGAATATCTGTGGTGCAGCTAACACTGAGATACGCAAGCAGTCCCAGGCTTTTAAATTGTTTGCAAGCTCTTGGATGCTTTGTTAAACCGTTCAAAATAATCCTTTGCAGCTGAGCTTTTTATTGTTGAAGCATAACAGCTTGCCTTGTTGTAGAGGACTTAGTTGTATGCAAATGTTCGGGCACCCCTGGCCAAATTACATGCTTTATTGATTTTCTAAGTGAAAAGAAGTGAACACAACCTCTGCAGTGAAAAAACTTAACTTAAACTTGACATTTTTCTGCAAATTTTAATGTACAGTTACTATTTATTTGCTGAATTTAACAGATTTTAAAAAAATGAAACGGTAAATGTGGCATGTGCAAAAGTTTGGGCACCCTTTCAAACACCACCTCCAAACGTTTCTTGTAGCTAGCTAAGTCTTTCCATTCTTGCTTTCTGACTTTTTTTCCCCCCTCTTCCTTGCAGAACGCTTCTAGTTCAGAAATAATCTTAGGTCCTCTTGCACGCACTGCATGTTCGAGATCTACCCACAGATCTGAATAACATTCAAGTCTGGGAAGGCCATTCCAAAACCTTCATCTTTCATTTGTAGTTGATTTTGCGGTATGTTTTGGATCATTGTCTTGTTGTAATATCTAACCTCTTTCCAGCTTCAGTTTCTTCACTGCCTGTGGGACATTAGCTTCCAGGATTTGTTGATACTTAGTAGAATCCATTCTTCCCTCTACCCGCACAATATTTCCTGTGCCCCTGGCTGCCACACAGCCCTGAAGATTAATGGATCCACCCCCATGCTTGACAGTTGGCAAGGTGTTCCTTTCTTCAAGCGCTTCTCCATTTTTTCTCCAAACGTTTTTCTATTATTCTTCTGTTGTTCCCATTTCTCACTATCCTATCCACCGTGCTGTTGACTTTGCCTTGTTGGTTTTCAGGATGGTGTTTACATTTTGGGGTTGCGAATAACATTTTAGATGGTTAAGCCAATAATACAGGACAAGCATGAAAAGAGACATGCAGGTACAGAGGTATGTTTTTAAAAAGCCAGTGCTTCGCAAGGTTTTGATGAGGAGAGATCCAAACGTGGTGGTCTGGTTAGAAGTGTCAGATTGCTACAGAATTCTTGCTTACAGCATTAGATGGCCCCTGACAGCACTATATTCCCTCATGCTGTTGTGTTAACAGTAGCTGTTTTTGAGATTATAATGTGATATTTATGCCATGGATGCCCTACTCTTCAGACGTACGCCCCACTGAACATCTTTGGGATGAGCTGGGGTGATGCGTGACCTACCTATAGGGCACAGAGAATCAGTTAAAAGACAACTTGTCCTTGCAGAGCAAGAACAAGTTGAACAAAATGGTCAGGGCTGGTGGCAAGATTAAAGGTGCGCCGGTAGACTCGGTAACATGTCTAATGGAGCAACGTATTATTAACCTTGCACCTTGAAATCTTAGATGGCCCCTCTCATCCATTCTTTAGAATATACTCTTCTACCCTCTGGGCGGAGGTACCAGATCTTCTCTATAAAGACTAAGAGAGCATTTATGTCATTTATACCTAAAAGCATTTAGTTGTTGAACAATGAAAAGATTGTTTGGAAGTAGGGATCTTATTATGTTGCTGTTGTTTTTAGAGACTTTACCAGCTAATTGTCTGTTTTTAATCTTATGGGGTGGGGTTGAGTTCTGATTGAGCAATTTTGTTTAAGTTTTCATTTTATGGTATTATACTGTTGTATTGTGTTATTGTCATAGACTGTATGTTATATTTATGAGCTGTTGATGTCTCAACACAGACTCCCTTGGGGCAATAAAGGTTCAATACAGTTTCCCTAGAAAATAAAAATAGTATTGGTAGTAATAGGAACCTGCACAAATTAGTTGTAATTAAGATGTAAAACTAAGCCTACAATGTGTCATTAAAACATCTGTTTTGGCGCTTCTGTAGAATTGGCTGTATCTGGTTCACATGAAACATAAATGGTGCATATTTTTGTTTTCAGCTGCTGAATATTCAACATAATCGAAGAGGAAGATGCAGATATGATCCAGGAAACCTGTCATTCCATTGCAGTGAAAATGTCCCACGAGGATTCACAGGATTATTTTTCAATATATATATCAAATATATCTGGCTTGTACAGTTCTACCCTGATATTTTTCTCCTGTATGATTGTTTTCCTTACAAAACGAAACCACACGGAAATCCTGAGTGCAATCTAGGCATCTTGCAAAATAACTACAGGTGACTTTAATGTGTAGCTCTGTTTTCTTGCACAGTTTGTTGTCCTTTATGTCTTAAGATTAGTCTGCACTGTGCCAAGTTGAATGTATGTAACAGGTTTTCAAAAATGTAAAAGGAAAAAAAATCCTAGCAGAAACGTCCTAGACTAATTTGTGTAAATTTCATTGTTTTAGGGGTTGTAAAAGTTTCTCTGAGTAGATTTGATAAGCTTGTTAAAAGTTTTGAAATGAACGGATAGCAAAAACACTACTGTCCCATTGTACAGGTTGAAATGGCACTGTACATGTTGTTTTGAGTATCGGGATGTGGGGCTGAAAATTGGACAAATGCTGTAATATATGGATTATCTGAAAGGCGCACTCATGACATAAGCCTGTGGAAGCCAAGGCCTTGATAATTTTAGTGAAAGGAAAAGACTCCAGCTGAACAGAAGGAAGCTGCTTAGGAATTAACAATATACCATATTGCCAGGATTTCAATAAATTAATGTACTGTATCATAAAAAATATTATTGCATTGTTACTGAATACTATACATATATACATAAATGCCTTTGTTAGGCAGAAATGGAACACTTGCTTGTCCTGTCCATGATATTGTCCATTTGTGTGCTTTTCTGTTTTCAATCTCAGCGTTGGTATCAATCAACATTCTGCTGAAGGGCCATAGAAATGGCAGTTTTTTTTGCTTTTTAATACATAGTGATCATGAGTTAAAAGCACTCTTTATTTCTTCTCTGAAGTGGTTTTTGAGTGAAGAGGCTGTAATCGATAACGGGGTGAAATGAGTAGGACACCATAACTGACTTGTGGACATTGCATGTAGAAGGTTAACTTCATGTATAGTCATTTTGTTTTTGGTTGCTAATTTTGGTTTGGCATATTTTTGCTGGTAATTTTATCAAATATACCATTTTCATAGGGCTTTAAGACCAATCATGACTGTGTTTTCTATTTTGTTTTTTTAAACGTTATGTGCATGTTCGGTGCCAGGCTGTTGTTGTTGTTAGTCTTGAGTAACACGTTTGTTGAAGTGTGTGACTGGCAGATGGGGGCTTTTAACTGATATTGCAAACACTCCTTTGAAGCCTGAGTCCGATCTCTTCAGCCTTTCAGTTCCGTTTCCATGAGAATGGATTTGTTGCTTCGGCTGCTGATCAGCTAGTCAGTTGAGCTGAAGCTTTTAATTGAACAAATTGTTGCTTTTGTTTTCTGTGCTGTCCTTTTATACAGTAAGATTAGTTATTTAAGGTGTTAGGATGAATAGTCAGGAAAGGTTTCTTTTGTTTTATTCTTACTTTTTATCATTTTTCTCCCAAAAGAAAAATAAAGCTATACAAGATTTCCATATCCTTATTTTAATTTTTAAACTTGGGAAGACATCTCTACATCCTGGTAGCCTTGTACACCTGAATTCTCCCAGCTTAGTTGTAAGTGCAGTGTTGATAAGCCTTTGTAAACCAGGACATTGGCTTCATTAAAAATAGGGAATGAACTTTGCTTTAGAGAAGGAAATCTAAATTAAACCTCAAATATCAGCTTCTGATTTTCTTAGTAGTGGGTTGAAATAACCTGCATATGATGAGGATTTGACATTCAGTCTGTAGCACTTTAAAACTCTTATTCACATAAACCTGCACCTAGAAACCAGGTCCTTTTTAAAAAAAACAGACACTTTGGTTTCTTAGAATAAAATCCAATGTTAACTTACTGGATTTTTATGCAGTGTTACATATAAAGCTGTCTTTCCATGGTTTGCCTTGAAGCTACATTTTCGACTTCTCCGAGAACTTACTCCCAGCTCTGGTAAAATACCTGGACAGGACAATGCTCTGTGTACCAGATTCTTTTCTGTTCACTGTAAGAACAGTAAATGCATTGTAATGTATCTTTCAAGTGCTTACTGTAGGCTTGTTTGCCCAGATTGTTCAAATCTAGAAATTGAACACAAGTAAAAGAAAAAAAAGCAACTAATATTTATTCATGGTGATCGACTAAATTATTTGCATTAATTTTAAAAAGAAAGCTGCTGACATTTATTACTGTGTAATAGTAACTAAATTTTTGATAGACCGTGAAGATTCCATCAATGGACAATGGTACTGGATTTTTCCTAGACAGCAAGGGCACATCTGAAGGCTCTGAAGGGATTTTGGTGATGCCACCATCTACTTCTGATTGACTGCATGCTGTACATGTATGTGTGAATAAATAAAAAAGTACTCCAAATTGTCTTCAAATTCAATGAAATCACAGATTTTTGAACGGGTTTGCCTGCCCTAGATAAAGACTACATGTGCAAAGAATAAAATTGTTTCTACTCACCAATGTAAAGTAAGTTAATACCTAGAAGTGTAATGTACCAAGCTGAAAATGTTTTCGATATTACAACCTTTGTATGATGCAATCTGAAATTAACTTCTCTTGACACTAATCCTGCGTTCTGCCGTGTTTCTTTAAAAGATTCTTGTGCCTTTTGTTCCTTTCAAAAACTTTCAGTTAGCAAAAAAATATTCGTTGTTTTTCCAATAGACATGGATGTCCTTTGTATTTCACTTTGATATTTTGTGTGCACAGGTTAGTCCTTTGGTTAAATTTTGTTTGCACCTTATAGGGACTGACGTTTTTGGGGATTATTTTTCCATTATGAAAACTAATGGTTGTGAGAATATTAT
This sequence comes from Atractosteus spatula, assembly GCF_055471065.1. NCBI lineage: Eukaryota > Metazoa > Chordata > Actinopteri > Semionotiformes > Lepisosteidae > Atractosteus > Atractosteus spatula. The sequence continues at coordinate 21,939,705 of NC_142711.1, read as the reverse complement.
GATATTTCAGTATTTAATATTTAGCCTTAAAGAAGATATCTGGTATCCTTAGGATTATCCTGTTTGAACTTATGTCATACCAAAATAAAATTGTTTACAAGGGTTCATACATGCATTTTGAATTTGGAGAGCTTTTGAGCTTCAATGTGAAAGCCTGGAAAAGCAATGCTATTTTGGGGCATTATCACTTTCAATGACATTTTTACACCCCCTGAAAGAAGTTTCAGTCATAGAATTAGTGTCTTGTCCAATTTTATGTAGTTTCTTTAGTTTTTACCCTCTTTGCCAATCTTGTCTTGAACAAATTATAGAACTTGGAAGATGGTTTCATTTTATTATGCACATAGAAAATAAGTTAAATTCTACGAAGTCTTAAACAGTTTTATGTGACCATTCATTTATAGCATGGGAATGCATTTCACAATAGTTTAGGTCTATCTATCAGGTAAATATTCAGTTTAACAGTGATCAAATGACTGAAAAAAGTAGTGTTAAAGAGTACATTTTGAGCATAAAAGGCATTGTTTTCTGACATGAAACGTGCCAACGTAGAATTATTTTCAATACTATTTTCAGGTCTGTACATAACGTAGCAATCTGAAACATTTTATTGTATCCTTCAAAAATATTTTTTTAAAGTACATTCTTCTCTAATAGCACTTAAAACAGGAATACTAGGGAAAATTAGTTTGTCAAAATCTAGTCCATAATAAATTTAACCTTATTGAAAATTAAATTTCTTCTACAGAAGACATTGGAATATACACCAGTCATTGTTAAATTTGATTGGTTTTAATGAAGGTGAGTTTCTACACATTTTATTTCTGCAAATTTGTAAAGGTAAACCTAAGATATTGATCCCACAAACTTCCTCTTTAAAATCCAGAGCTCCGTGTACCCAAAATAAAGGTGAAATAGAAAAGCGAGTACGTTTTGTAAAATGATTAGAAGACCCGATTATGACAGAGACTGAGGTCTTTCAAAATGTGAAAGGAAGGATCTTGTGTGATGAAGTGTACTGCCACTTTATAGCTTTCAGTTCAGCCTGTGACGATTGCTTCAGCATGAATGCATGAAAAATTGGGTGTAAAGGCCAGTTTTCATTTTGGTACCAAAATGTCGCCTTGCACATTTCTAGATACAAAATCTTTTGTAAATCAAGTAATGTCAAAGTTTACAAAGACTGAAACTACTTTCCAAACCCGTTTGCAAGTGGAGGGCTTAAGTCTGAATTTAGTGTTACCAGAGACATTTAAATAGAGACAGCGTGTCTCTAAGAGATAATTAATTCTCAAATATTACTTTGAGGAAATATTTTAAGAAGATTGTTTCTAGCTATTGATTTGCTCTTGGGATAAATGTCTTTCAAACAGAATCAGTTTGAATTGATTGCCACCTGTTCTCCAACACTGTTACATCTATTCTTTCCCATTTTTCTTAAGCGTCATGACCTTCGAAGTCTGTTTTACTGAAATTGTAAACTTGATTTGGCCTTTGTGTTTCATAAAGCACCGTGTATTGTGATGTTTGTCTGTTCTGTTTGCTCCACATGCATTTTTTCTTGGAAGTGCAAACAGGTTAGGAACAGTTATTCATCAGATCTGTTTGGTTTCTGGTTTATCTTAGTCTACAGTATGTAGGGAATGTTGAAATCTCCCATAAAAAATTTATATAAACTTTTTTTGGTTTATAGAAGTCCATAGGTTCTTAATTTCATAGAACAGTGTCAAATTGGCAACGTGTATTTTGATGGTATTTTGACAAGTTTGACCCATATACAGTAGATTGAGATCATTTACCTAGGTTAATACTGAGACTGAATAGTCTTTCTGATCTCTAGATCAGGAAAGAAAGGTAGGTCTCTTCTACCTTTCCTATTTTCTTTGGTGTCTCCTCCTTCTGTACTAGTTGATATGATTCTAGATTTCTTTGTGAATCCTTGAGCCAGGATGATGCCCTACCAATTCGAACGTAATCTATCACATCTGTATGAATGGCTTTTGTAAGGTTTCCAGTGGTAAGAAAGCTTTTCCTTCACTCTATGTCCTTATCCCTGTGTTGTGTTGATAGATCAACATTTGAAGTTCTTCACCTTTGCCTGGTGCTGGTAGAATTCCTGAGACAGCCACTGGTTTGGTCCTTTACTTCAGTTTTCTGCCAGTGTTTGAATTTGAAATCAGTATTTTATCTATGTTACCAGTGTATCTGTAACATAAATAATGTATACAGAAGCATAGCCTTAGACAACAATAACAATGTTGCTGCCTTAGCTATGGGTCTCTCAACTCAATGGACCCAGATCATGCTTTTGTTGTCTCACAGTCCAGGATGCATTTTATACCTGCCCACTTTGCAATTGCCAACTGTCTCTGTACATCTTGGCTCACAGCAGGAACCCCTGAACCCCCACAAGGAAGATGAACGGAAGGGAGTCACTTGCTGATGTAATTGCAAGTCTTGCAAGACCCCTGAATGTCTCAGGAGCTGTTGCTGGCCAAAATACATAGGTGACTAATCCCAACCTTATCCCTAGTGAAGCAGGCAGCCAGCACCTGGAGAAACCAGTCATGATCAGTAGGTGCCATGACTTGACCTCTCTGTGTCTGGATCAGAGAACACGACCTAAATTCGGACCAAGTGCCTTTGGTAATGGAGCCACTTAGGAGTTCAGTTTTGGGTTTTTTTCTCTCGCATTCTGGTAAGCCGTATCTTTACTGTACAGCTGAAGTAAAAAGGGTTTTGTACCCACAATAGGGGTGAAAAAGTGGAACAAATTGTGTAAACTGTGCTGCAGTTTGATTCTGGGAGTTGTAGAGCACAAAGAGTTACAGTGTATGCTGCTGTTGCCGATATTCCAGGAAAAGTGGCCAAAATCAAGGAGAGGTCAGATGGAAGAAACAAACTTATTTAGAAAGCTTTAAATCTTGGAATGCATATATGACCACAGGCAAATATTCTGAAAGGTAAGCAAACAGCCTGCTATTAGTGAGCTCTTTAAGTAGTTGGCAGGAATATCTCTGGCAACATTATCGGAGAAGAATTTTTAAAAAAGCATGACAAAGCTAATAATTAGAAACTACAAGGGGCTTGAGGACTTGAAGTGCTAGCAATAACTGGAGTAGGTCTTAATATCTGTTGCAAAGTAAAATCACTAGTTCACATTATAGGACAAAGCCAGAAGAACTTCAAGTATTAGTGGACTTTCAGTCCCATGTAATTTTAGACTTGGCAGCAATCTAGCCTAGTGTTCTGGGCTCCTTACACTCTAATCATGGACAATTACCAATGAGATGGAGACATTTTGCCAATCTAACCCATTTTGTCTGGATGCAGCTCTGCCCTGGTGAATTCTGGGTACTTTGATATCCTCATTCTACTATCTCCCTCACTCAGGAGTCATCCTCCTTTTGTGACGCTTACAGAAAAGATTTCAATTCCGATACACTTAATACCAGGGGCGCTGTGCTGTTTGTTCAAGTGAACCATCTGGGAACAGGCTTTTCCCTCTTTTACATCCAATGAAATTTGTATTCCGGTGCAGGAAAAAGAGAAACAATGTGCTGCATCACGGAGTGTGTAATACTGGCTCCTATGAGGAAATCTACAGGTGTCTGCTGTTAGCTGCCTTTACTTGGACGTATGCCTGTCTCCCATAGGACCTCTGTGCCAGCAAAGTGGAAAGATAAGCACCCCTCCCAATATCTACTGTGTCATTTTCCTGAATTCAGGTCTGTGATGAAGCACCACTGTCAGTACAGAAGCTCATCGGGAGAAACCTGCGGCATAACCTGAACTTGTCCTGCATGTGGATTAAACAGATGCAGCTGGAAACCTATATCGTACATGAACCCATGTCTGCATTGCAAATGAAAACTGCATTATGGTGAAAGAGTGTCCTGTTGCTTTTACAACCTATTAAGGAAGGAAGAATCATTTCTTGTCATGGATAGAATACTTTAAAAAGTGAGCATATTCCATGGTAACACACCTGAAGAAGGCTCCACGGCCGAAATGTTGCTTTTTCTTTGTTCTCTTCTCAGCATGGAATAAACCTATTGCATATTCCATGGTAGCAAAGGAACAAGTAATAGGTTTATTCCATGCTGACAAAAAGAAGAACGAACACGTTTCGGCTGTGGAGCCTTCTTCAGGTGTGAGGGTATTTCATGGTATACACTTTAATTAGCAAATTAAAAAAAAACACCCGCTGCAATACAATCTCATGACTGAATGCTTAGGGACCAGATATTGGTGTTAAAAAGCAGGCAAATAACTTGTACAGCTCTGTGTGGGTAATTTTTCACCTACTGGTTTTACAAGATCCTGTGATTCAGGGAAGAAATGACTGCCAGCAGCCAGAAACATGAGACAGCCTGAGACATCAAAGAGCAGCTGACCCACCCTTGTGAGTGTTCACAGATGAGCCAAAGCAGAAGCTGCTCTTCTGCACCTCCAAAGGAGGACATTGATGTTCTCCTGCACGGCAGACGTGATTACAGATGAAAGGAATGGAGATTATTGGAGCGAGCAATGCATTAGGACCAAACCTATTTGCTGGTATGTTCTGTACATGAGATTAAAGTACTCATACAACAAACCTTTGACCCCCATCCCACATACTATATATACTGAGACACCCACAACTCCTTTTACTCTTAAATCTTCAAACATCTTCTCATCAGACAATGGAACAGAGTTCCAGGAACTTTTGAAAGTGGAGATGGGGATTCTTATTGCCCAGTTTGGTGCTAACAACATATTGGTGTTGGGGTTTACAATGTCTTGTGATTCTGGTTAATAATATATTGTTCTGAGGATTGTGCTAAACATACACCCTGAGTGAAGAAGAAGAATATGGTCAATGCACTTAGAATGAAAGAGGAACAAAGCAGAGGAAAGAGGAAGAGTTGTAGAAGGTGTTCTTGTCATCAATATTGTTTGATGAGAAGTATACTGCACAAATGGCCAAAACGTTGTATTTATTAAAAAGTCAGTAGCCAAGTGAAACTTGGAAAGCAATTAGCAGCTACTGTGCAGGATGCATTTCATTGTATAAAGGTTTAGGCAAGGCTGGTTACACCTGTTTATTGTGGGGTAAAGGGTCTTACATTTGTTCCACCCAAGCTCTTCATTTGACTGAGACCAGCTGCTGTGTTTATATGGACCACTTTGCATTTCATTGCGGGCTTCAAAATGTTCTGTCCCATAACTTTGGATACAGCCCCTTTGTTCCAGATACTGGATTACAATTCTGTTTAATATATCTGGTTAAGCAACCTGATAGATATATTAGTTATCAGGGTTTCTAACACAAAGGAAACAAGGAAGGGAAAAGATACTTAAGCCCCTATGGCCTGCAGCCTGACATACTTAATTCAGACAATATGATGCAGGTGACAGTGGCACGGAGGTGTGCTGATCAGAGCTGCTGCTTCACAGCTCAGGAGTCCTGGATCTGATTTCTGGTATGATGTCTGCATGTGCTCCCTGCTTTTGAGTGCTCCAGTTTCCTTCCATCTGTCAAGGGCCGGCTGGATAGGTTTGATTGGCCTGTGATGGGCCGGGGGCTGTGCAGGGGGTGAGCCTTGGTGTGTTGTCAGCTCTGCTTGGCACCCTGTGCTTCCAGGATAGGCTCTGGCTTGATTCAGTCTTCATCATGAAGAGCTTTAAAGCAATTTGTAAAAAAAAAAATAAAGAAATAGTTATGACTAGCAGATAAAAACACATAGACATGATCTAATGTTTTCTTCTGCTCTGGTACCTTTTTTTTTTCCTCAATAATGATGAGGTGCCTAAATACTATCCTAAAAATATACTATTGTATATAAAGGTGGTATTAACATGAGAAGATGATCACCCTTATTTACCCCAAGCTGGAATCAATCAGCATAATCGTTTGATGAAGGAATGTTTTGGAGAAGGAAATAATACCAACACCTTCTTTATCGTGGGCATGGGAAAATGAGGCGTGAGGGTGTAAGCAAGACCACAAAGGTAAGAGCTTTTTTCAGAAAGTGCTAACGTCCTCTTAGGCAGCACTTCATTGAAAGCTTTTGAGCTTGAAATATCAGAAAATGTTTATAGCCAAAGAACAAAGCAAGAATTAAAGAGCACAACAACGAAGATGCATGGGCATGGACCACTAATTATCTAGGGCTGTCCTACAGCAGAGGAGTTTTCTGAATACTGTTAAACTGGAGGTATTTGGGAGGTAATTGTAAGACACCGCATTCTAGTACTTTCTTTGACTAAAAATGGCCATTTGCATTTTAAAACCCGCCACAGATCTGACGCATAATGGCCATTCGATGCGCACATTTCGAAAGAGGAACGGGATCCGAGTGCAAGACCTCTCCAGTCAACGCTTCGAGCTTTACCCTGACCAAGAGGAGGGGTGGCAGATATATAAGCCCGAGACACCCACAGGACACAAATCAGTTCATGAAAAAACGCAATGAGCTAAGAGACAAAAAAATCTAAAAAACATTTTTTAGACATGAAATTGTAAAAAAACGGCAGATGGGGGGGGGGGGGGGGGTTAATGAATTTCTACAATTAAAGGGAAGAAACGAAAAGGACTGATTAGTTAGGTTAAAGACCTTGGCTATTAAAATCAAAGGAGGTTTGTCTGATTTCAATGCATTAGGAGTTTTAATATGAGTGATTTTATTGAAGTTGTTGCGTTGACATGTTAGTCTTCTGGGTTGAATTGTGCAAGAAATCGTTTTCCTTATTTCCAGAAAGGTGTCTAAGAAACAGATGAGTCTACCTACACCAGGTCTTTTTATCAAACCTGAACAGTTTAAGTACTTTGATTCAGTGCACACACATATACATTATATTTCTAATAATATAAAAAAGACAGTGTATAATTTAAAAAAATAAAAACACAAAAATCTGCTACTGCAAACATGCAATATTTTAGAATCCAGAAGGTGGAGCTTTTTCTCTCATTTGATTTTGCTGCGGTGATTAAACCCCCCCCGTCTTCAAGACAAAAATGCTCTTGCTCAGCACGGACGCTCAGATCACTGTATTACGAAGGCAGAGATTAAAGTTGATGAGTTCGGTGGATTTCGCCCATGATACGTTGTCGGCCACACCCTTTATGACGAAACATCCGGAAAACGTGGTTTGGAGCGTGAAATAACGGGCTTGGCTTTGAATAGTTCACTGAGGGAGTTTCAGGGTGTGATTTTTGTATGCCAGCTGCTTCACTTGTACCACAATCTGAACAATTTAACAGTGTGAATGGTACATTTCGTAACGCTTTTAACAAGGACCACTGGAAACAATCATTTTACACACGGTGATGATATCCAAACACTTTAGCTTACTGAAAGAAATTTAACCGCCAAATTCAGTACACCTAAAATAGCTGTGTGGGCCATACTTTTTGATCATGTTTTCCTCTGACCAGTGTTGGTTCCAACCCATTGCTCATCAATAGAATCTCCAGGAAAATTGAAAACCGAGTTTAAAAAAGTGACAGACAAAAACTGAAAGGAGACAATTCGGTCCACCCTGTGCTTGCTGGTTTGAAGCAGCAAATGGATCCAAGGTTTTCATCCATTTTTTTCTTAAACAAACAATGTTTTTTGGCGCTGTACCGTAATATCCAAGTAAATTAAGTAGAATTACAAGCTAGAGTATAAAAGTGAGCTTCAACATGGGACTTAAAAGTGCAAGACCTGATACAGGCCAGGAGATCCTTCCAAAGTCTGTCAACCAGTGTGTGGAAGTTCACTTGAGGAACCCAAGGGAGGCCAGAGTCCACAGAAAGCAAACATGGAATATAACAGAGAGTTAACAGTCCAGTGATGTAGTCAAGAGCCAACCTGCCCTTAAAGCTGAACGGCAGTTCTTTGAATTTTATTCTGAAATCCGAAGGGAGCCTGTGTGAGGAAGTGGAAACAGATGACACACGACCGTGCATTTTCGTTTGGGTTGGGATCCGAGCAGTGAAGTTGTGAACGTGCTGCAACTTGCTCGGAACATGATTGGATACACCAGCAAGTACTGCATTCCAACGATCAAGCCTAGAAAAGTCAAAAGCACGCATTAGCATTTTCTGTGAGCATTGGATTGGGAGAGACGTGTATTGATGTGTTCAAAGGAACAAGTAAAGGTTTTATTCCATGCTGAAAAGAGACACAACGTTTCGGCTGTGGAGTCATCCTCAGTTGTGATATGTTCAGTATTCCAAAGACAAATACACATACTCCACATTGTACTTAAAATGTAAAGCTCAAGTCAAAAATGACACTGTTTCCTGCCCTCTGTACCATACTTTGACAGATTCCAAGACCATCAATAGTTTAACGAAGCCTGACACATTTGTGGAGTTGATAAGGAAAGTCAGTCATCATAACTCCAGTCTTGTAACAGCTCAGACATGAAAGATTTTGTTGCATGTGTTTTTAACAGTATCTAAGCAATGTGACAACAAGTGCTTGAATAACATCAAGGTTTTATTGTAACATTTGGGGGTCATCAGCTGAGAATGACAGATGATTCCATACCTATGAAGAATCTGACCCAATGGTAACTTATTGGATGAATGTACCCACTAAACCCATGCACCATTTAAACTCAACAGCATGTTTTTTTCAGAAATCTAAGAGTAAATTAAATTTGCTTGTGCTGATGATCTTGAGAAATGCAATGCTTAGCTTTACCCAAAGTCACTTTTAATTTAAACCACTCATAGTTTGAGATTACTATCTAATGTACTTTGGTCTATATATATTTGGCTAGAATAATCAAGTACATATTACTTTATAAAGGGAATTCAAAATTGAAAATATGTATTTGCTGACCTTTCAGAAGCGTACAATGTGGCAGGACCCAGATCCCTAGTATTAAATTATTCATTTCCATACATTATTATAAAATGACGGAGAAATATTTTGTACGAATGTGCTTTTTGTGCTTAAAAGGTGCATGACCAGCCAGGATTACAGAGGCATGTAGTGTAATAAAGACCGTTTACCATAGTGGACCAAGAACAGGGCCTTTTGGCACACCAGATGTGACTGAGCAGAGGATAAGATAAGATCACTTTATTGGCCATATTCAATTTCTTGCATTAGGAATTTGTCTTTTCACATACCCCAGCTTGCTCTCCATGAGACACACAGACAGGGGGAGCAGCTTGGGGTCAGAGGGCAGGGTCAGCCATTTATATATGGCACCCCTGGAGCAGCTGGGGTTCAGGGCCTTGCTTATGGGCCCGACAGAGTAGGATTCCTCTGCCGGCCGCGGGATACGAATCGGCAACCTTCCAGCCACAGGCGCAGATCCTTAACCACAGAGCCACTGCACTGCCCTCCGAGGAGGAGCAACGCCCAGTTTAGACAAACTGTTCTGTCGGGTCGACAGGAATAAATAGATCAACCACATTAAAGCAGTTCTAATATGACCCAAAAGCCTCTCGGATCTCTTCACCAAGGCGATATGATCATCACAACAGAACTAAGGTCCAGCAGAACACGAACAGACGAAAAAAGAGGCAGCGCTCATCAGCAGTTCACAACTATCACTAATAAGAGCTGCTTCTTTACTACGCATTGATCTGAAGCCAGGCTTACCAAACAGCTCATGTGCAGATGCGTGAGATTTTCACTGAACTGCCACAGCCTGCTGTAGAACATTTGCCAATAATACTAAGGTAGCTATTGGCTGACAGTTATTGAAAGGCTGGTGTCTAAAGCTCGCTAAATACGTGCCTCCTGTTTTCAGTGTGGAATGTGTTTTCCCTTGGTTTTCAATGGCATGTTCTGGTTCGTGTTTCACTTTTGATCCCGAATAAACCCATTGGGTTAACTTTGTCAAGGCCGGGTATCACAACAACTGCACACTAATGATGTTTAAGCTTAGTCACACATTTACTTGCTACTGTTTCATTATAAATTAATGAAACAATCTTTACAAGGTGGGGTAAAAAATGATTTCATCTGAAATCCTGAGAGTTCATTTGGACAGTTATTGGTTTTTAAAGGCACTAATAAAAATTAGAGGGGTCAACGGGTCATTTACGTACCATTCTGCTCCAATTGACTCAGACTAGATTTCTTTTCATTTGACTCAAATTAAAAATGCTTTCAATAATTAAATCGGGAAAAAGTATACCTGAGTGCAATTCCTTTAAAAAATATAATTTAAAAGCAGTAACAATTTTGTTTTCTTGTCCGCAAAAGGCATCTTAATGACAATTTGTGATTTACATCTCTTTAATTGCACAATTAGTGGAACACATTTTAAAATCTTGGTATAATACAGTTGACTCCACATTAACTAAATGTATTCTCCAAAGTCAGATGTTTAAGAGTTATATAGTAAGGTTCTCCTTGGTTTTTTTTTAAAAGCTAAATTGGTCATTCCAGCTTTTGGAGGGGTTCTGTTCTATACTGCTTTCTGTGTCATTCGGACCACTGGGACAGTTTGCTGTCTGCATAATCCATTTAAAAAACCTCAAACCAAATAATCGAGGCAATAATATGGATCTATTATCCAGTCTCGGCAGCACCAGCCATCTGTCTCCTCTAAGCACGGCTGGCAAGGAATCCAAAGGACTTCTGAAAGAAGGTCTCTTGAATTTGTTTGGATTTATTAACATTTTCCCTTGACAGAAGTGCAACTATTTGTGTCGATGGTTCAGGCCGAGAAGCCTCAACTATTCCTGAGCAGAATTTTGGAGAATGTGGCGTAAGGCGACGCGCTCTTTCACTGCATCTCAAAAGAAATGTCACCCGAAAATGCGTGTGGACTTGGAAGATGGCAGTCTCTCTCACTGTGCGGTATTTCCGTATAATGCATCGTTTCAAACAGTACGATAAACGAGTGCCCCTTATTTTTAATATTATTTAAACAATACCCTTTTAAAGTAATCAAAAGCAAGCCCATCCTCTCCTACCCACGCAGTACATTCGTAAAGAAGAGCAGAAATCGGAGACACCTGCAGTTCCGTAGGGGTTTTGAATGAGTGTAGGAAGACATGTTGTCTAGGAGGTTAACTGGACTTTCTAAACTGACCCTTGTGGGCACGCTCTGCAGTGGACTGGTATCCTCCGATTGAAAGGTCAGGGCTGTCCAGTCCGGGTCGTGAGAACGAGCAGTTTTTAATTTCGGCTCAGCTCTTCATTACCAGCGCTTCCCAGCTCATCGGGCCCTTAAAGACACCTAGAGGAACAGCAGACACTACAGCCCTCAAGACAGGGACTGGACAGCCCCGATCCGTGAATGTACTGAGAAGGCTTTCGTTGGTGATAACAGTCCAATTTAACTGTAGACGTGCCTGACTGCGTTGTACGTTGAAAACGGTGTAGCATATCATTAAAAAAAATCTTATTGCGTAAGTTGCATAAAAACCTTCAGAAGGCTAGGGGAAACAAAACTTTTCCAGTTTCATAACTTATATTCCCGTTTAAAAAAAACATCAAAAAACCAAATACCTATTTTGCCGTGGGAAGGCAAATATGCCACTGGCTGTATCGCCTCGCCACATATTCTGACATACGTTCACCAAGGAGAGGTCAACAAATAAAAAAACCCCAACTAAATCGAGCCGTCCAGCCTTTAATGTAATTCAGACAAACCACAAGATGGTGCCAGTCCCCAGGACAGCCTGCCCCGTGCACCAGCCATTAAGGTAACTCAAGCTGCAGGGCGAAGCGATACCGTCCGGCGGCGGAGCTGGGCGGCCGGCGAGGCGGGAGCGAGCGGAGCGTGTGCGCGTCAGGCGAGTGGAAACGGGGCGGAGGGAGAGGGCGCTCCTGCCGGGGAAGACGCGCGGCGCGCCTGCGACCTGTGCGGACTGCGGACTAGGAAACCGGGCGGAAAGAGAGAAGTTTATTTACTGACAGGGACCGCTGGTCTTTGAAAACCGGGGACGCCGAGGGGCGGAAAGAAAAGTAGCAGGTTAGTAAAAGATGTGTTGTTGTTGTTTGCCGGCGCGAACCAAAGTGACTGAGGGTCGGTAGCGGCTACTGAAAGTCGCTTCGGGACACGATACTTGATCCCCCATGTTTCTCTGCCGAAATGAAAAAGAACCTGTTCTGTCTGGCCGATCCGGCTGGAAAAAAACGCCTTAGGACGGTCACCACTGCAATTTGCTGACCATTATGGGCACCTACACTTGTAGTTTGTATTTAGTGTGGGGTGTTTTTCTCCCTTTTGTCACGGTGTTTTTACGGTTTCAAGCGCTACAGTGCGGAGTTGACTTATCTCATTAGAAAGCCGTGCCTTGCGGTTTTGATTCAAGTGCGGTGCGTTTCTTTCACCTCTTAGCAGCTAGGACCTCATGGCCTTTCCGTATTTATTAAGCATCTGTATCAAAGTGACACTTGTGGGACCGCGTATCTAATGGAGATCGCAAGGAAACCGTGTTCGGTGAGGCGGCGTAAACGCTGGATGTTGTTGGAGCAGTTTCAACCGGGGGGGAACATTTCCAAGGAGGACAAAAAAAACTTGTTTTATTGTATGTTTTGGTGAAAAACAAATTTGGGAACCGAGCGAGCGGTGCCGAATGTGTTCATTTGCAGATCCGATTAAATCGCGGGGGCAAGATATGGTCTTTCAGGTAAAACGCCACGTTATTTAAGGAATGCCCTGGGAGACTCGAGCATGCTCTTATCTTGTTAAGGGTTCACAAACGTGGTTTACAACTCGGTGGGCCCCAAAGACGCCCCCCTCCCCACTGGCGTGTTTGGGGAGGGAGTACTTTCACACAGAGCAGCGGATGGGGAGCAGATAAGCGAATTAGGTCCTCTGGTTGTGTGTGTTTTTGTCGTCGTTTGATGTAGTAGCCACAGCCACCAACCTAAACTGCATTGTTGTTCTACTTAAGTCGAGACTGTCGGGTTTCTTAAAGCAAGGATTTTCTTAAAAAGCGCAAACCACCTGTTTTCGCCTGCTTTACGAAATATACTGAAATATACGTCGTGACTACGACTAAGATTTCTGTGGTTTCAGCGCGTTGTAGGTTTAAGGCTGAATACACAAACTCTTTTCGACGTCGCTCCTAAGGAGGAGAGAGGTGGAGATTAGATTTGTATCTAACAAAGGCAACACCGCCGTAACTGTGCGGTAGCATTCTGACTTGTCTCAGTCTGCTATTGCAAAGAGCTGAAGTACAGCGAGGTCAACCCGGTGGGGAGTAACTCCGTCGAGCTGCCCGTGTGTGCGTGTGCAGCCGGGGCTCCTGCTGCACCGTCTTGGACGCAGCGGGCTGTCGTGAACCGGCCGAGTACCGCGTTTTACTGCGACTACGCGAGGAGTTGTGTTCGTCGGAAGCCGAGCAGCCCCGGACGGTGCTCTCTTTAAGCCCGCCAGCAAGAGCCCCGCGCCCGGCGGCAGCTGCCGCGCAGCCCCGCCGGAGACCTGCCCGATGCGGGACGCGGCTCCGGTGCCGGGGCGCTGCGCTGCTCTGTCTGGGCCAGTCGGTGCCCCCGGTGCGAGCAGCCGGGAGACATTCCAGGGAGCCGGACGCGAGCGCTGAGGCGGCTGGCGACACGTCCCTACAAGCCCGAGGTGTAGGTAGGTAAGAAGCCACCGACAAATGCCCTTCCTCCCCCCCCCCGCCCATTTCAGTCGTGAGGACGATTTTCTTTAAAACCCGCGTTTCACTAAAGAATTCGTTTTGCCGGTCGTCGTCGTGTTTCGGATGTTTTTTTTTCTTAAAAAGAACGTGCTTAAAACCCTTCGTGTTGGGTGTTGGTCTTTTGTTTTGAAGGATATTTTCTTTCCTGGCCTTTAAAAGGCGTTCACCCTTCCTACCTGTCTCATTTCAGGAAGAGGTTGCTCTGTCCCTCCCCCTCCAACTTTCACAGTATGCGGCGCAGAACCCTGTTCCCTTTAAAGTTTTTGAAAGGATGCCGTTTCGTGAAAGCAGCGGCCGGTTGGCCAGCGAGTTTGGAGACTCTGGCGGGGAGTAAAATTCAACAGGAGAAAAGAATACACCTGGGCACGTCTGATCTAAATCAGGCAAAAGTAGGCCATTCAGCGTTGAGATAGGATGCGTGGGACATGAATCTGGCTTGAAGGTGAAAATGCTGTATTTTTAGTGCAGTTTCTGAGCAAGGTCATTTTATTCACTGCAGATTACAGATTACGCCACCTTCAATCTTTTACAGCTCTTGTTTGGCAGTGGTTGGGTGACTGTCTGTGGTCTGATAGATACTTTATTCAGGTGGGTAGCTGCATCAGAATCCATAAGCTGCAAAGGAACAAGTAATAGGTTTATTCCATGCTGAAAAGAGAAGAAAACACAACGTTTCGGCCGTTGAGCCTTCTCTTTTCAGCATGGAATAAACCTATTACTAGATACTTTATTGTCCACTACTGTGTAAATTTGTCTTTGGCTTTTCCCATACAAGTGCAAAACACACAAGTTTAACGTGAAAGTCACAGGAAGTACATGCAATCACAAAAGCCGTCTGTACTGCATCAATAAAGGGATGGATAAATTGGTAGTCGGGGGACTACATTTACATACATTTAGAGAGCAGTTTTACTGCAGAGGGGACAAAGGGCGTCTTATACATGTTTTTATTTGAATTTGATACCCCGTAGTTCTCCCTAGTGGGTGCGTTACAAATTGAAAATGGAGAGGGTACTTGGAATCAGCTGTGATGTTCCTTGCCGTTCTAAGAACTGTATTATCATGTAAATTGCTGACCTGGGCCCATTGTTTTTCCTGCCATTTTCACAATCTGATTGGATTCATGAGTACTCTTTCTCAATTCATTGGAAGGGGCACATAGCAGATAACCAAATTCATCTCTGTTCTATATCTCTAGCAACTGTTGTTCCATTAATTAATTAGGAGTGCATATTTGCTCAGAGTTATACTGCTGTTACACAGACCATGTGAAGAAGGCCTAGTTTCCTGTCAGCAGGGAATAGACCTGTACCTGTTCCTTTGCAGCCTACAGCTACTGAAACAGCTTCCTACTCAAACGTCTTCAGCCCATGTTGTAATCAAATAACAAAACAGTATTGTAGCGTAGTTTCCCATGCAGACTATATAACAGGTTTTCTAAGGGGAGAATGGAGACTTCCTAAGAGCCAGGAAGGGCTTTCCTCCCGTGAGGAAGATCTAGCATGCGTCTTCACAGCAGGAGCAGAGATATTACTGTCAGCTTTCTCCTGATCTCAAATCTGAGTGATAAGTGTTACACAATTTGATAGATCTGACGGGAGATATCTCGTCGCCTTTTTTCTAAAGGTGGGGAGGGAGACTGGTCCCGAAAGAGCACCTTGGTTGTTTAGGAATTTTAATGCTATAACTGAGATGAGAGCGGTAAGCGAGACCCCCTCATGGGAAGTGCTGAGCAAGGGCAACCCTGGTGGGTCCAGAGGAACTATAGTCGTTAATCTGATTGAAGATAATCCTTCCTTTTGACCTATCAGTGTGTCTTTGGACTGTGGGATGGACACCAGTGCACCCAGAGGAAACCCACATGAACACGAGGTGAACACACAAACTCCGCACAGATGGCACACTAGGTCCAGATTTGAACCCAGGCTTCCTGGTCCAGTGCTAAGCACTGTGCTAGCATCCCTCCCCCACAAAAAGCCACAGGCAATTTGCCTGCTGTGTTTATTTGTGGCCTTCTGTGGAAGAGGAAAGAAGAGAATTAGGAAGTGGGCAAATGGGAATTAAAATGTTATTTTAATCCTCTTTTCCAGTGCCTTGTTTTGCCCTCTTTTGGAGGAAACCTGGATTTCATTTGCTGTCTGACAAAAAAAAATGTTCGGAGGCCGAGAAGGCTGGCACAGTCAAATTTATATAAGGATTTGTACCGAGCGGTCTGACACCGAGATGAAGCTCAGTTTTGGATCTTAGACTGTGGAGTGAAATTCAAGAAGTTGGGTCCTGTTCTCTGGTTGAAACACAACTGTTTACTGATTTGCTGAGCATTGCACTTTTGTTGTTCCTGTTTGTTTTGAACACTTTGGTTTTTAGATGAAGGCATAAAAATACTGTTCTTCAGGCGTAATCCTGTGCAGCCTTGCCAGCTTTACTGTCTGTTAAATAACTTTGGGCCTTGCAACCATTTGAGGGAATAAAAAAGCAACAGACTCTGTATTTCAAGAGTTAATTGATAGTGGTGCTTACTCAGGGCAGTAATGAATTGAGCAATGCCGTGACTACAAACTTGTAATGTACCAGGAGCATTCTGCCATGGTGACTACTTTTATTGTGGAAATTCCAACGATGTTGGCTGCTTCTGATAAGTCTGTGCATGCATTGATATGAAAGAACAGGGCCACGTGGCTGGAAAATCTTAAAATCATTTCTCAACCTCACCGAGAGGTTGAAGCTTGTGTGGCTTGCTTTATTTTCTACACATTTTGAAATGTATTTTGTATCTGGGGGGAAAAAAACCCCCAACAATTTGTCTTTTTGTGTCGTCCGTGAGGAATTTGTGTTGTCAACGGCGTTCAGGTGGATGCACAGCGTCAACAACAACTCGAAAAAAGCCTGAATGGAAAACGTCTTGTTTGTCAGAGTTCTGGGTCAGTGTGGTAAACGTGTACTTCAGCAGGATGTGAGAGGGGCTGATTTGTGAATGTGGAGCTTGACTTTGGATAAACCTCCAGATCTGTTGAGATTTAAGGTGTCTTTTGGGGTTGGTGGAGAGTAATGGAGTCTGGGAAGATTTCATCCTGTCGTCTTCGGGGGGTTGGTGTGGTTGTGTCGGGATTTAGCAGAAAAATGCACAAGCACGTCTTCTAATTTCCTTGCTTTTCATGAGTTTTTTGTTTAAAATTAGGGTGAATTAACTGGGGCTGGTGAACACCAATAGCATGTAATCTCTACCTCCCCCAGGGCTTCTGTTCATTGGCAGCAGCAGTGTTAGTGAAAATAAGCTGCAGCACGCAGATTCAGGCTGAGGGGCAGATCACATCAAAAGACAGTGATAAGAACTTGTGTTTGGTAATCTGTTGGGTTGCCTCCCATTACAATTAAACAGTCGTAGGAAAGGAAAAAAAAGAAAAGGAAAATACTCACATTTGCAGCAAAGAATATAAACAATGCCTCGATATCGGAGGTAGTTTGTGTCTGTGTGGAAATGTGGGGTAAAAAAACGTTTTTGTTAAATCAAAAACAGCCTCTTTACCTAGGGTGTAAGATAATGGCCGAGAATTGGAAACTTCCCCTCTGTGGTGGTCAAATGTTTTGGGCTGCTGGAAGCCATTTTTATTAGTTTCTATTTCGGAGAGGTGGCACATGAGCAGCGCAGGAAAACCTCCAGGCTTGGTGGTTTGTTTGCTCATCTTATTTGACCGAGGAGAGTTAAATAAAGGCGAGCGATGAAGCTGCTGGCGGGCACTTAAATAGATGTGTGGCCTGTACAATTCCCGCTTGGTGCTAGAGGCTTATGTGGCACAGGGTAGGGATGAACTACTTAGCGTGAAGCGTGGGGTTAAGATATCGTTAAACCCTTTTCTAAGATCTAAAACAGTTTTACTACAGGGCGAATTGACAGAGCAGGGAAAATGAGTGATTATAGAAGAATCTGTGGCTAGAAACACTGAAGGCACTTTAAGAAAGCATTATGACGCAGGGATAAGTTGAAAACTTGGATTTTTAGTGGTAGATTTATTAAAAGAGGTAACCATGAAAGAACCATTTACTTATTTTTCTATGTAACCCATCAAAAAGCCAACTACAAATCAGATATCCTTGGACAAGCGTCTGTAACAAAGTAATAGTACCCCAGGGGTGCCCAGCCCCGGATATGGGGAGCTGCAGTCCGGCAGGATGTAATAGGTCACCCTTCATCGAGACGTGGGCCCCTACTAGCCCTGGTGGTAGAGCATGAGACTCATAGTCTCAGGGTAGTGGGTTCGTGTTGCATGTCGGGTGCCAGGTCCTCCATGTTGGAGGTTGGGCACAAGACTAACAACCCTGTCCCATTAAAAAAAAAAAGTTAAGCTGCCCCTACATGCCGGAAGGCTTAACAGGCAAACATCCGTCCATCATCATCAATATGTAACGTCAGATCATCAGTCAGTAAAGCTGGGATCTCCAATGCATGGCAGGCGACGCCTGTGTATTTCTGGCTGTCGGCAAGGGTTCAGCTCGTGTGTTGCCCGAGCCCGAATCGTCCACGGGCGAAGCCAGCGCCCCTGGGGCTGTGACTGTGTCCGTCTCGGAAGCGCGGTGCCCCCCTGGGGTTCTCCGCCCCCTCACGGAGCCCCGCTTCAGCGATGGCATGGATCTGTTTCGACAGGCCGTGTCCTGGCAGGAACACCGTGGGGAAAAAACGCAAGTCCCGCGTGCGCACTCGCTCCAGACTATCCCAGACTTCGGAGCGGTCTCCATAACTTGTTTTTTATCTCAAAAGGAGAAAACAGAACAGAATTACACGACTCTTACCTGTTAAGAATAAAGCTGTGGAGAAATTTATATGTCTTTAAATAAGTGAATGGAAAGTCAGCACCCTTGATTTGGACAAGTACCCCTTGCCAAATCGCGATAGTTGTAGAAGTGAATTTTTGCTGGTTTGTATCAGTTTTCTTTCAAATAGTGTTTTGTGTCTTATTCCTCTTCCATGGATCGCCTTTGTGCAGAAAAGTACAATACTAGGTAATGCAGTGGCTTAAGTTGAAGGTATTTGTATGAAACATATATACATTTTCAAAAGAAAGATTGAAAAAGCGTGGTGTTGGCATGATTTCATGATTTCTGTGCAGCCTGCAAGACTATTTATTTGAGGCTTTAGTTATGGGCAACTAGGGCACCTCAGCTGTACACATCTAAATAAAGATCAGCAGCTCAAGTCCAGCAGCAAGGACCAGATCAGTGTCGCATTGTGTTCTACAGGTGGTGTTTTCAAGCATGAAGCAATCCAAAAGTTCAGAAGACTTTGGTCTTCTTATCCTTTGGCCTTCTCTTGACTGCTATTTCCTAACAGCTGACTTTATTACTCACTAGTACACCCAATACATCATCTGGGATGCTATACTATATTTATATCTCCTTCCTTAATCATTAAATTACTGTTTTTCCCTTCTCCCTAATCCAGTTATAACCATTTCCTCCTCTTTAAGCATTTGGTTATCTGAAGCAGCTGCTTCTCCCCACCTGAGAGCGGTCCTGGTCTCCTAAGCAAAATGTACAGCATAAATCCTCAGTGTCCATGTGAATTGCTGAAACATCCAGTACTTCACATTTGTGTGGTAAGGTGTGTAAGAAGAGTTTTATTTCAGTGTACTCTTCATGTTTTCCAAACTTTTTTTTATTCACCCCCATTATTTAGGTTGTTATTCCCGTCTTGGTGCAAAAGTCTTCTTACACACCTTACCACACAAATTTAACACATGCTAATGTCGTGCTGACACCGTCTTCTGGTATGAATCAGACCAGATTTAAGTTGCTTCTCTGTATACAACCTAGAACAGATTTTATACCATAGACTGTGCAACCAGGACTCTAATTCAATATGTACTTCAAAGAAGAAGCTCTTAACATTGAATATTTCTCCTGTTTGCTAAAAAAAAATGACTAAGCAGGAAAATGTAATGAGCTGCTGTTTGTAAAACACGATGGCTGTTTATACCACACACTCGGGCAGGGAGCTATAATAATTCGGTGTTCAGTGAGAGATGTGAAACTTCCAACTCGGGACATAACTGATGAGGTTGTTTGGCACAGACGCCACCTTAGATCCCTCCTGAAAACAGGTATGACTTCTGATCTGTATCCTCCCATCACCTGCTTCATTTCATCCATGGGGTAGTGCAGGGAAGGCACTTGGCCATGGAGAGGACCGCGATCCTGTGAGTTTCGTGTCACTCTTAAAGCAGCGTTTTCCAAATTCCTGGCGACCGCTGTGATTCCACCACTGAAGCAGGTGGACTGTCCACTTAGGTAGTTCAGAAACCCTCAAGAACACGGCTGGCACACATTCTTTACTTAACTGGATCACCTGAAATTGATCTACTGATCTGTTCTGACTCTGTACATAAGGGGTGGCAAGCTTATTTGGTGTGGTGGGCCAGATCTGATTTAAATTGATGTTGAGCAGGCCATACATACCAGTAATGATCTAAATACTAGGCACAGCCATTGCATAGTATTATTATTTGTATGGTTCTGTGTTTATGTATTTTAAAACTAAATACTGCTCTTTAAACTGCAGTTAGCCATCATTACAATTTCACTAGATGGCAGTTTAGCAAAACCTGCTCATTACCTTCAAGTATGGGATGTTTATTTAGCATTCTTAACCTTAATCACAGCTATGATATTTTACATTATTTTACACAGCACAAATCTCGTTTCTGTTTAAAAGAATGTTGTCCAAATGTCTTGTTAAAAATTTGTCAAAATATATACACATTTTTTGCTACAGCAGAAGGTGAATTTTAATACACCTTTGCTGTATGATGCTCATCTTCAAAATGCAAACATGGGAACAGCACTGTTCCTGGTCTACGGTTTGTTATGCCAGTTTATGCCTTTTGTAGGCCTCAGACTCTTTCATGTAGGCCCTTAGTAATCACTGTATACGCATGATTTTTCAAATGCGGATGTGGTTTTAAATATTTAGTACTGATTTGGTATTCTCCTTTATTAGTATAAATTGCAGGAGAGCCTGTCGCTGGACAGGCCTGAAATGGGTCAAACCCTTGGGGATTTGGAGTTGTTTTTTTCCCTCCTGTGAGAGAAACGGTTCTGAGGCCGACGTCTGTGACAGAGTGAAGGGATAGGTGACCACTCGGTGTAACGGTCCAGTGTCCGGGGGAAAGAATTTGTAAAAAAAAATCAAAGGAAAATTAGTCCTCATTTGTATCGTTTTTCTTGTCATTTTACACGACATGCTGCAAATTTCCTTTTTTGTCCGTCAGTGTTTTCGGAGGTGGTCTGCGGCTTTTGTTCCTTAAGTCTGTTTTTCTATTGGTCACAATGAGCTTCATACTTGCAATAAGGTTTTAGGAGCAGTGAGTGCTAGGAAATTGCAAAGGCAGCCCTGTGAAGGGACTATAAGAAGGTGGACTTGAGGAATCAGTCCTCTCAGACGTAAAGAGATGTAGAAGAATCATAGAGCACAGAGTTGTGGATGTTGACCTGCTCTAGAGATTTCTATGTCTTGATTTTTCCAATTGTTTTTTTAAAAAAATGTTTCTGTTGGCATCTTGAAGGGCATTGTGTGAGGTGTTTGACCGAAGCTCCTGATCTGAAGGGTGTCCTGCTCTCTTCCAGAGCTGCGCCGGCGAAGCGCGCCATGTGGGTGCCTCCAGCTTTCGCTCGGTGAACTTCGGAGCCGCGCAGAAGATGGCCGACAAGGATGGCAAGTGCGACTTGGCCATAGCTCCCGGGCAGGTCTACGTGGAGGTGGAATACGACTACGAGTACAAGGCCAAAGACCGGCTCATCACCATCAAGCAAGGGGAGTGCTACATCCTGCTGAGGAAGACCAATGAGGACTGGTGGCAGGTGAAGAAGGACGAGAACACTAAGCCCTTCTACGTGCCTGCCCAGTATGTGAGGGAGGTGCGCAAGGCTCTCATGCCTCCCCAGAAGCCCCTGCACTCCGGCGCTCTGGTCAAGGCGAAGCCCGACATGCTGGACATCCACCCCCTGCAGAAGTCGAACGAAAACCTGGCCAAGGCCCCTGAGATGACCAGTTTCGGCCGCCCCGCTCCCGGGCCCGTCACCCCGCCAGCCCCTCCCAGGGACGCCAACCAGAACCTGGGCAGCCCCGTGCAGAGCAAGAGCCTGGCGGAGCACTTCCTGAACAACAACAACATCGGCGGCGCCGCTGGCTCTCTCCTGGGGGGCCGGGCCGACTCGCCGCCGCCGCCTCCCCGGCCGCCCAATCACAGCAGGTCCCCCGCGGCCGGGCGGAAGCCCCCCCTGGACCTGGAGGCCGACCGGACGCCCCCCCACTGCGACTCGGCGGGGGAGGGCTCGGAGAAGCACCGCCAGGACTCGGAGTCGGGAGACGAGCTGAGCAGCAGCTCCACCGAGCACCTGCAGGTACGCACAGCCGCGCTCGGCAGAGGCAGGACGGGTCTGCCAGGACCGACGGGTGCTTTCTGTTTGACCGAATCATAGTGTAATAGTGGCTCGAACAAGTATAATGCCTGATAGAGAGCTCTAAAATACATGCCCTGTAGAGGGTTTTCACTTATTGACCTGTCAGATTTTTCTTTCCTTCTCTTGTGAATGCTTGGTGTGTTCCCTTGTGAGCCTGTGTTTGTGTATCTTGTGGACAGCATAGGGTTCTGTGTTGTTCTGTTCTTCCCCGGTGGCAGGCAGTGAGTTTAGTTAAATGTGGGCATGCTGTCTAAGGATACAGCCTCCGTGATGCCAAATGCTGTCTGCCCATTTATCCTGCGGTCAAAAGGGCCGGCTGTGTCTATCATAATGTTCTGCGCACTCTTCACTTTGCTTGAGCCTCACAGGTACCTGATGATTAGTACTGAAGAGACCAAGTAACTTCTGAGTTTGATCAAATGTACTTTTTCCCCGCCGGTCAGGTGTGACTGTTTCTTGTAATAAGGAATTGGGTGTCCAGACAGATCGATAATTGGTATCGCTATTTGATATCGATATTTGCGGCAGCTTGGAGAGCTGGTGTCTGTTGAAGCCCTGTAAGAGCAAATGGCTTTTCTTTGTTGCTCCCAGAACTTTGCTGTGCCCAGAGGGGCCCTGAAATGCCAGTGTACAGAAGAGGCAGAGCTGATGCAAGATAGGATGGCTGAAATGAGACAAAGAGGTGGATGTCCCCCACTGCTAAGATTAGGACCGTGCAGATGCTTGGATGCTGGATTTCAGTGTTCCCCCTCCCCCCCCAATTATTTTTGCTGTGCATAGTAATCTGAAGTGGTTTATTAAGCAAATAGGCTGAGTCGCCACATTTTAATCCAGCCGCGCATTAAGATGCATTGCACTTGCTTTGTTCTCTTTGCCAAAAAAACTGTGGAAGTGGCTGCTATAGAACAAAACCAGAGACAATTAATAGAAACTAGGTCACATCAGCAGAGGATTCATCCCCATGTCTAAATTGGAGAATCGGAGGGCTGTAGATCCAAGATACGGCATCTAGTTTTTAATTGGCCGCTACAGAGACCGGCCTGTGGAAGGGATGGTCTTGAATGCCTGATCGGCTCACAGTTTTTATGAGAAAGGAATCATCTGGCCGGGTTCCCTGATCTGTGGTGTAATTACCTGAGCGATGCAGTTCAGCTCTTGGAAAATTCCTAATAAAAGTGCCGTGCTGTAGAACTTCCCTGTTGCGGGTATTTCTCTCACTGCTGTTTTGACTTCCCGAGTTCTGTCGAGGATGTGCTATAGATACCATCAAATTAACTTGTCATTTATACATGCTAAATTTGACGAAACCCTTACGTTTATGCAAAAACAGAAACTTGTAACTGCAGCAAACTCGCAAAGATATCAGTAGAATGACAGTCGTGTTTGATCCCTTCATTGCCTGAATTCAATATCCCAAATCCCTGTACTTAATTTTTTTGAGAAACATTAATGCATAAAGCAATTATTTTGATGCTCAGTATTCTTGGGTGTCTTCCGCAATAATCATTATATTTGCAAGTTTCAAGAAAACAAATTAGCATGACGAGGCCAAAATGACAAGCAGTCTGTTTGCCTATAGACCGGCAAATTATAAAATGCTTTGATTTGAAAAGTACGTTTTTCCACAAAGTCCCAGGTCTGCCTTTGTTTTAATTTGATGTTTAATGTCAAAAGGGCCTCTGAATATCATTTTTCAGAGTCATACAAACTCTATGTAGGGTCATATATAGAGAGAGAATGAGTATATAAGACAGCAGCTATATCAACCTGCAACTTACAACTTACAACCAGGTTGGTGCTGGAAGAGGTGTCAATGGGACCAGTAGGGGGTGCTCACCCTGGGGTCTGTGTGGGTCCTAATGCCCCAGTATAGTGAAGGGGACACTATACTGTAAAATGCACTTTCCTGACTCTCTATGGTCATTATAAATCCCAGGGCGTTTCTCAAAACGAGTAGGGATATTAACCCCGGCGTCCTGGCCAAATTTCCCCTTGGCCTTTACCAGTCATGCCCTCCTAATAATCCCCCTCTATGAACTGGCTTCATCACTCTGTTCCCCTTCCCTGTGGTAGCTGATGTGTGGGGAGCGTACTGGTGCATCATCCAGGTGGGGGCTGCACACTGGTGGTGGTGGAGGGGATCCCCGTTGCCTCCCCTAAAGCACTTTGAATGGAGTGTCCAGAAAGATGTATGCGTAAGGATTGTTATTATATTTTGATTGAACATGAGCCAGCCTCTCTGAAGAGGTATCCTGGCAAAGCGATGCAGTGAAAGCGACTCTCCATGCGGAGCCCCCTGTGAGCGTCTGCGGTGTCCAGGAGAGAGAGGGAGAGAGATGACTGAGCCTCCCCAGGCCACAGTGCAGCGACAGCACCGGCGCTTTCCCGAGCTGCTGGCATGAACGTTGTGAGCCACGTCCAAAACTTATAATGAAGTTTCTTAAGCTTGCTTAATGGCTTTTATTTGATTTTGCTGTTATTGCGAGTTTCTCTTCAGGGTTTGCAGAGACCCCAGAAGACATTAGCTGTTGTTAGTGGTAGGTGTGCCGGTTGTGGTAAGACTAACGTCAGGTCTCTGCTGTCCCGAGGGCCCAGGCAGACTGTGACAAGTGTTTTTTCCACATTAAGGGCACAAAATAAAATTTCGAAGCAGCTGCCTCGGGCTTTCTTTAACCCCAATGCCGCCATCCACCCCTGGTTTTTGCAAAAGGTATTTCTTGGTCTAGCCTGTCTTGATCCTTTCCTTTGTCGGCGTTTTATTGTAATTGCACCTCCGAGTCCGGCTGTCCGTCCGAAGAGCCGGCGGCGGCTCGGTGCGTCACGTGGCCGGAGGTGGACGCCCTGCTCTCCTGTCGGCATGCGGCCGGTTTTGTTCTCTCCGGAACGTTCTATGGATCGTGAGGGACTCATTGTGCGCGGGCTTGAGAACGCCTGCCGGTTTCACCCAGCTGCGCGCTCTAGTCGGAGGGGGTGGGCACGGGACAGGGTCTCTGCCTTGGAAGAGGCGTCGGCGTCTGAGCAATATGGGAGATGGGCCAGGCTGCTTTTACATGCTCTTTTCCTCTAAGGCTTTGTACAGTGCGCAGTACGGCAAAGTGTGTTGTTCAGAGTCCCGCTGGACCAGGGGAAGGTCTATGTAACTTATTTTTCTTTGAAGGGTGACAAATTAAAAAAATAAACATTTGCAAGTGCTTTTTTTAAAAAAAACTTGCAAACTTTCTGTTTTTTTTAAACTTGCAAAAACACTCTGGTTGTTTTTCTTCAAAGGATATCTTGCTTCCCAGGGTATCACGTTGTGACTCCTTAAGTGGAGGGCAACACACCATGGCTCGCATAACAAGATAGAGAGCCACCCTGACTGGAGTATAATGGGAAAGGAGTATGTTTATTCTCTTTAAAGCTGTTGGCAAATCCTGCACCAACGGCAGGCCCGAGGAGAGCCGGCTGTTTTCGGGAGGAGTGCAGCTCGGCGGGTTGCTCTCGGTTTTCCCCAGTTTCACCAGAGGTGAGGGGTAAGAGACTCCCATCAGCAGGCTACTCTTTTTTTCCCCCGCTCGCAAGTTGAGGTCGCGCAAGCAACCGTTCAGGAACACTGAGCGCCACCCAGCTTTCAGGGCGACAACCGCCGTTTTCTCCTCGCTGCTTACCGAGAGAGGAGCCTTGTGTCTCAGGAGTTACAGCTGCAGTCTGTGTCGCCTGGTTCTGTTGGTTGGTTGTTAATGAGGAGCGGGGGCTACATTGTCTAAAAACTTTCTTTGTTTTTCCTGTAGCAGAGAAAGCGAGCGTGTTGAGGGTTTCCTGCAGGAGACAGCCTAGGTCAGGTGGTGACCTCCCACAGATGATATAAAGTGGCACATGAAGATAAGCTCCTCCAGCTATGTAAAAGCTAGATTAGTGTACTAGTGTGCGCACTAGCTAGCTTCATTATTATAACTGTTATCCCGAACAAGATGTGATTAGATCCATCTACTAGTTTGATTATATAGGATGCATCAGTGATGTGGGCGACCCATGAAGCTGCCTGGGGAAGAGTTTTGTGCTTGAAGCAAGTTGCTATTTGCTATCATCTGTCTGAATCAAGCCATCATGATGTTCTTTTTGCTGTTGACGCCCCATTTATTATTTTGCGCTCACTGAGACAGTAAGTCTTTTTTCACTTTTTGATAGTCAAGTGGCAGGTGACGAAGAGACGCCGAATTTGTCCGTGACCCGATGCTTCACCTGTGGGGAAACTGTTTTTCTGTACACCAGTTACTAACGTATCTCTCAAGTGTCCAGAACCCTAATACGTGCGATTTTACATAGGGAGACGCGTTTGCCCACCATTTGTATAGATGGTTTCTTCTAGTCATGTACAAAAAAACACATTGGTTAATTTACGGAATGGTGAGTCTCCACAACAAATGTGAAATTTTACATTACTTTCCTTCATTTTTTTTTGGGGGGGAGGGGGGTGAGAGGCGACCAGTTTGTTCTTACTAAACCTGGTGGGTAAGCAGCCATCGTCTTATCCGTGCCACAGTCTCTCTCTGCAGTTTTCCGTGTTTCCATATCCTGAACCCAGTTGGGGCCGCTGACGTTAGCTGTCAGAGAACCCATGGAGAACCCTTCTGCTCAGCCCTGGCCTCGGCTGTCAGGCTTCATGTGCAGATGAGAGAGAGGTGGCGGATCTGCCGTGCTGCTGTGCGCGGTGAAGGGAAGGGCAGACCCCCGTCTCTGTGGCTTGTGGTTTCCTGTGACGCCACGGGTCATCACTGACTCTAGGTTGGCCGCTCTGAGTGACGCGACTCTGTCTGCCCGCTGTCAAAGGTGAGACATTAGGGGGAGAAATGTGAGGGGGAGACGGTCTCCCTTTGCCTGATTAAGTTCATATTTTGCGCTAACTGAGGCAGTAAGTCTTTTTTCACTTTTTGATAGTCAAGTGGCAGGTGACGAAGAGACGCCGTATTTGTCCGTGACCCGATGCTTCACCTGTGAGGAAACTGTTTTTCTCTACACCAGTTAGTAACGTATCTCTCAAGTGTCCAGAACCCTAATACGTGCGATTTTACATAGGGAGACGCGTTTGCCCACCATTTGTATAGATGGTTTCGTCTATTCATGTACAAAAAAACACATTGGTTAATTTACAGAATGGTGAGTCTCCACAACAAATGTGAAATTTTACATTACTTTCCTTCATTTTTTTTGGGGGGGGGGAGGTGGGTGAGAGGCGACCAGTTTGTTCTTACTAAACCTGGTGGGTAAGCAGCCATTTTCGTACCCGTGCCACAGTCTCTCTCTGCAGTTTTCCGTGTTTCCATAACCTGAACCCAGTTGGTGCCGCTGACCTTAGCTGTCAGAGAACCCATGAAGAACCCTTCTGCTCAGCCCTGGCCTTGGCTGTCAGGCTTCATGTGCAGATGAGAGAGAGGTGGCGGATCCGCCGTGCTGCTGTGCGCGGTGAAGGGAAGGGCAGACCCCTGTCTCTGTGGCTTGTGGTTTCCTGTGACGCCACGGGTCATCACTGACTCTAGGTTGGCCGCTCTGAGTGACGCGACTCCGTCTGCCCGCTGTCAAAGGTGAGACATTAGGGGGAGAAATGTGAGGGGGAGACGGTCTCCCTTTGCCTGATTAAGTTCATCGTAAACAAACAGAATACTTGCTCAGTAGGCTTTCTCGTTTAATTACAGTGGTTCATCTCCCAGTAGTGTGCATGGTGACTGGAACAAATCTCTGTTTCTAGAGGAGGATGTGCTGGTTAATGCACAAGGTTAACGCAGTGGGAGGACTGCT
Source organism: Atractosteus spatula (assembly GCF_055471065.1). Classification (NCBI taxonomy): domain Eukaryota; kingdom Metazoa; phylum Chordata; class Actinopteri; order Semionotiformes; family Lepisosteidae; genus Atractosteus; species Atractosteus spatula. The sequence goes on along the minus strand of NC_142711.1, from coordinate 21,911,876 downwards.
CTCTTTGGGTCAGGTATTAAATGGATGTTGTACAGAGTCCGAGGTCAGGTTGTTCTGTCATTGCTCTGCGTTGTTTCTAGCCGGGAGCTCTCCGGCCCCCCACTCGCACTCTTAATTAAAACAAAATAGTGTGGAAGCGTCGGGAGGTGTATGACTTGTCGAAGGGCACGCTAGCTGCAATTAGTTTAATGCTTTTTAAATAGGTTTATCGTTTCAGAAGAAAATGCTGAATAATCGGTGTTTGTGACCAGCTAACTTTTTGTGGGAAATCTTAAGCAGGCTTGCTTGGTTTTCTGAACTGGGATGAAGAGTGTATGTGTACATCACCTTCTTTTTCTGTGTGGTTTAGTGCCCAGGAATAGGTGCTACACAGCAGGAAACGTTCAGCCTTATCCCCGGAACACATTTACAGCATTGATAGGCTCGGCGCAGTGATGTGATATTTTAGGCCAAGCAGGAATGCAACCACAGGCACTCGGTCAACCCTGAAGTCCTTGTGCAAAGTAGCTCTCTTTTTATAGACGAAGCCTTTTAACTGAGGCAGAAGCAGATGCCATCGGGCAGCTTTGTCGCCATTGGCCAAGCCAGGCCGCTTGGAGGAACCATATAAAATAAGCCCTTGGGCAGCACGGCGGTGTGGAGGTTAGCGTTGCTGCCCTTTGCCCATTGCTGGAGCCCGGGGTTTGGTCTGGGACCTGGAGTGCTGCCTGTGTGGAGTTTGTTCTCCCCCTGCTTGGGTGAGTTTTCCTCCAGGCGCTCTGGTTTCTCCCACAGTCCTAAGACATACTGGCTTTTCCATTGGCTTCTGGGAAAACTGGCCCTGGTGTGAGTGTGTGCGCACGTCTGTGTTTGTGTCAGTGCGAGTGCCGTGCGCTGGACTGGCGTCCTGTCCGGGGTGTACCCCGCCTTGCGCCCATTGCTTGCTGGGATAGGCTCCGGCTCCCCCGCCACCCTGAATCGGATGGAGCAGTTTGAAAATGGATGGATGGGTTAAATCCCGGAGTCTCTCCGACCCCGAAGGTGGGAAGTGGCTGGAGATGTGCTGCGGAGGCCGGTGTTACAGTCGGCCAGGGAAAGAAAGTTGGCCTGTGGCCGGAAGAGAGAGACGAAACTTTTCACACAGTTAGGTGCTCCGGTGCCTTCAGGATGTGCGGTAATAGAAGCTTTTATTGCCTTGCCTACAAGCTGATCTGTGGACAGTAGGTGGGGTTTCATTCAGGGAGAGTTCAGCCTGGTTCGAATTTGCTTATTCTTGTTTACCGTCTTTAGTTATCGAGCAAAGGTTGCATTCAGTGGGAGCTTAGTGCCCTTACAATAGTGAGCAGTTCCTCCTGTCCAGGTTCTTTTAACAGTGTGCTTTCACACCACACCTGTACCAGTTTGTGACTCAACAGTGATTTTTCCTGAAAAGTTTTTTGTTTATCTATATCCAATGGAAATGTAATACGTCACCCTGGATAAGGGTGTCTGCTAAGCATAGAAATAACAGGAGGACAAACCCTTTCAGGCCTGTGGTCATGAATTTTGATCACTTAGGTATCTGGGTTTTTGTATGTTTGTATGAGTTATCAAGAGTTCTGATTTTACTTGCATAAAGCTTTATTCACGCATGTTTGGCTTTTGCCACAGATACTATGAGTACTGGGTGCAAGATTTTTTTTGTTCCTCCTGCTTTTTTACAAGTGTAGCTTGACTTTTTTGTTGTTTATGAAGCGGCCATCAACAGGGAGACCTAGTCCAATAAATTTGTTAGCACCATAGCATTGCTAGCAGCTATGTCACCCTGAAAGTGGCAACCTACTGAAGCTCAGCAAGTGTGAGCCTGGCCAGTACCTGGATGGGAGACCTCCTGGGAAAGCTAAGGCTGCTGCTGGAAGAGGTGTTAGTGGGACCAGCAAGGGGCGCTCACCCTGAGGACCCACACAGACCAAATGCCCCAGTATAGTGACGGGGACACTGTACTGTAAAAAGGCACTGTCCTTTATTATGAGATGTAAAACCAAGGTCCTGACTCCGTGGTCATTAAAAATCCCAGGGCATTTCTCAAAAAGAGTAGGGGTGTTACGTTGGTGTCCCGGCCAAATTTCCCCTTGGCCTTTACCATTCATGGCCTCCTAATAATCCCCATCTATGAACTGGCTTCATCACTCTGCTCTCCTCCACTGATAGCTGATGTGTGGTGAGCGTTCTGGCGCACTATGGCTGCCGTCACATCATCCAGGTGGGGCTGCACACTGGTGGTGGTGGAGGGGAGTCCCCATTACCTGTAGAGCGTTTTGAGGGGAGTGTCCAGAAAAGTGCTATATAAGTATAAGGAATTTTTTTAGTACTTGCTGTATTGGGAAGACTGCTTAAAGGCCCATGGAAATGAAATGAGGATGCAGTGCTAGATCCTTTGGGCAGAGACAGCGTAGACTTCAGGGTTTCTTAATGAGTTCAGTTGACATAGATTTTTTTTATCTTTATACCCTGTACCCTGTCAATTTTATCAATCGAAACAGGAGGAACCCTGTGGTATCCTGGAAAATGTTATTTTTGATTAAAGGTAAAATCTTTAAAAAAGTGTCCATTTCTAAAACAGGGTTCTCTAAGGTATTCTACTTTGTATACGGTAAACTTTTTAGATTCTAAAAGATTGTGCAGGTTCAAACCTTAAAGATAATGGAATTGAGAAGCTCCAGTGTGTTAAGTTCGGGGAAAAACACTGCATCTGTAATCTAATTTTTTTACATTCCTTGTGATACTGGCAAATAAGAGAGCCTGAACTGGAATCAGCACTTCTTTACACTGGGAGTATACCTGTGTAGTTACGGCCAACATTGTGTTTCACAGTCTGACCTTTGTCGCATTGGTGGAAGCACGAATAAGTCAAATCTTTTGGAAGGCTAGTTCCAAGGACAGATATTATTGCGACTCTCCAGGGTTTATGCCAAAGGATTAGTGTTCTTGTAGCTCAGCCCATATGCACTGACATAACAGTAAGAGTAGAAATGTGACATCAGACAGGGAGCTGTGTATCAGTGCTCCTTCATTTATCTCCAGCTTTGTCGGGCTGCGGAGCGACAGGGAGATTTCCTCCTCGTGTGGCCTCGCCGTCTGCCCTCGGGGTCCCTGTGTGGTCCCAGGGGTGAAAACTGGCGCCTGGGCACATGCCTCCCGAGCCTCGGCTCTGCCACTGGGATTCGCCCGGCCTCTCCTAGGGAAGAGAAGGGGTCCGCGCGGCTGGAAGGGGGTCCTTGGCGGGGGATAGGGAAGGGCAGCCCGGGTACGGGCGGTTCTGTGGTGGCGGGGTGTTGGCGTGTGTTTTGCCGAGCGGGCGGGCAGGCGCCGGGCGACCATGTCACGCGGGGGGTGCCGGCGGCTGCCGAGCGACCCCGCTTCCGCTGGGCAGGGTGCCGAGCTGCGGCCGCGCGGATCGGGCTCCGGTCGGGGGCTGTCCTGACGCGGCTCGTCGGGGGTCTTGGCTGTTCTTCTGGAGAGCCGCCTGCAGATGAGGAGAAAGGTGGGGCGTCTTTTGCCGAAATACAGCAAATACAGTACAGCGCCAGCAGGGATATAATGTACCCAGAGGCAAAGGTACGTCAGAGCAGCATGGTTTTATATCCCTTTATACTCCCTCTGAACGTCGTGCCAGGACTTGATGGGCATCTTTAACATGTGAGCTGCATCAGTCTTCGATTCTCGAGTATAAGAAGTGTTATTTAATTGATCACCAATGGAAAACTTCTCAGTAACTGCTAATGCCCTCTCTTCATATGTAATTTAATTGACAGTCAATTTGGGTGCATGAATATATATTATAATTATACAGTAAATAATTTTTTATCTATTGTGTTTTGTTAAAATATATGTGAAATACAACTACAAAATGCAGAATCTAAAGTCACTTAAAAAGGATTATATGGGGAGATGGTACATTAAGCAGTTCTCTCGATGAAATATTACATAACTGTTCAGCTGTAATGTTTGAACAGCTGGGAGACCTAAATCACAGGTTGTTAGACTACTTGAGGGGAAAGAGCAGAGTGTGGATCTGTTTATCTGCTTGTTTAGTTTAGGAGGCGTTGCTGCTGCTGCTGCAAAAAAAATATTTTTAAAGATGAGATGTTGATTGTGCTTGCGAAAATGTCGGGACAAAGAGGAGACGGAAGCATTTTTCTAGCAAAACAACCGCTTTTTAAAATGACCGAGCTCTAATGAGTGTTTTCACCCTGGTGAACAAGTGCCTGTGATTGTTCAGATTCATCATCTGAAGTACATCTCAAGTGATGCACCTGTATTAACGATTGCCGTTGCCAAAGATGTACTCTTGACCGAAGAACGTCAAGGAAAAGGCAATCGGATGCTATAGCTTTCGGTCTGCCCAGAGCTAGTTGGATAGCGTTGTTGATAATGCTGTAAACTTGGGAATTCCAAAATGCAGAACATCACAGACGATCATGATGCAGAACCAAAAGTTTTAAGGGAAATGTTTTTAAGACATTCTAAGATATTCACCGTTCTTTTAGTGCTCACCTCTGCGCTCGTCACCACGCTCAGGATTGTTGAGGTGAATCGGCTGGTAAGGGCAGCAAAATGGCCCGTGTTTAGGGGGCGTTTTGAAAGGTGGGAGTCTGACATGTCTGAGTCTCTCCTGGGCTGTATCTGATGACACAAACATTTCCATTGCATCCCCGGCTGACAGGGGACGGGCGATCGTCCTTGGAACGCCCGCTGATGCTGGGGATGAGGGTTTTCACTGGGAACGCGCCGCTGTGTGTGTGTGTGTGTGTGTGTGTGTGTGTGTGTGTGTGTGTGTGACCTGCTGCTGCTCTCCGCTGGGAGCCAGATAGAGGAAACTGTGTTCTGCTTACCTGTTGTTCCCCCCCTCCCTCTTCAAAGCTGCCTTCGAGCTGAAAGTGTGTAAAAGGCTCTCGCCTTGCTTGCGTCTGGGCTGCCCTGCGCGGGGGCTGGTGGCAGCGGCGTGTTTTCACGCTGCGATTCTGTCTGGTGCGCGCTGGCTAACTGCAGGGCCGGCGGCCTCTGGAGCGCTGAGCAAGCGCACGGAGCCTGTCGTCAAGCAGCGGGGTGCGGCCCGGCTCCCCTCTCGTGTGCCGGAGCACCTGCAGGCCGCTCTGTTCTCATAGCTGGGTAACAAGCAGCTTGGATTCCCAGGGGCTTTGTACACATCAGTACTGTTGCGCTTTGATCCAAAACAGTCTTTCAGGAAAGGGTTTAAAGACTTTTCTAACCTTAATGAGTACTGGTGAGTGAATAAATCTTCAATCTACTGGGCCGTCCTGGTTAGTGGATTGAGAAACTGAACAGAGGGAGGTCAGGGGAGTCTTGGGGTGAATGAGCCGCAAACCTGTGGTGTGACAGTGTTCGGCAGCTAAGTTACAGCCTTTAAACTCCTATGGTGGCGGACGGACACAGTGTTCCAGTCCCCCTCTTTTCACCAGGCTGTTATTGTTCCAGCTGCGTTTTTGTGCGGGGGGCCTTCCAGAGAGATCTTTTCTGTTCGGAGCATTTGGAACAGCCATGGAAAAAGCTGAGAGGTGGAGAGCAGGTAGACAAAGAGGTTGAGGGTCATCGTGGAAAGCGCCAGGCTCTCTATAGGCTCAGCTGAACAGGGGCTTGATTGTGGAATCCAGGCATGTTTGTTTTCGCAGTGGCACCCAGTGAGTTCTGTGTGAGACGTTAGTGAGCACAAAGGGAGAATGAGAGAGCTCTAATCTGACAAAATCTTAAGGGAGGCCTGCTTGGAATAAAAATATGCACGTATGGTTTTGTGCCTTCACCTCATTTACAGGTCTGTGGAAGGGGGTCTAGAGTGCTTTTTAAGCTTTAGGATTTTGTCTGCAGGAAGTGGACCAAAGATGGAAATGCCAGTCAGAGTCACTTCATGGGCTGTTGAGCGGCCAGGCGCACCCTGTCGAGGGATTCAGCATCAGTAGAGCAGCACGGCGGCGCAGTGGTCACAGTGCTGGGGCCCTGGGTTCAGGTCCTGGGCCTGGAGTTTGTATGTCCTCCCCATGGTGGCGTGCGGTTCCTCCCACAGCCCAGAGACATGCTGGTTAACTGGCTTCTGGGAAAACTGGCCCTGGTGTGGCGGGAGTGTTGGAGTTGGTCTGTCCTACAGCGGACTGGCGTCCTGTCCAGGGTGTATCCCACCGTGTGAGTAGAACTTCTCTAAACCAAACAACCTCTTTTAATTCAAAGAGAATAATCATGTTCAACCACCAAAAAGAAAAATGACAACTAACCCTCCTGAATAAGCTCAGTCCATTTGACTGAGAGCCACCTTTTCACCTCTCAGTCACAGCCACCATGGACTCCACTTCCAGTGTGCTCGCCAGTGGTATAGATGAGGTATTTTTAATAGTCCAGCACTGGCTGTTGGGTCAGATATGCATGAGCACTGCTTGCAGTCAGAGACCCCCGCACATTTGTGCTTATGCGTTTCAAAAGGCTTCAGTGACGTATTCTGAGTAAGCAGCTCCGAGAAATAATTCAACTTGTTCACGTGTTTCCAAATGGCACTTTGCGCGAATTGCCATAATCTGTACTGCTGTTTTTGAGTTAAGATGTCCGATGTTGTCTTAAGTAAGTGCGGTTGTGAGCTCTGTAGAAGTGTACATGAAGCCCTTAACATCCTCCTAACATGGGCTTGTCGAGTTTAGTCTGGTAGCATGTCAAGCTTCTGTCTGTAGGTTCATAACTAGGAAAACCACTCAGATTCCTGATGTTTCGTGCTTTTTATGCAACTTGGGGTTTTACAGGTTATGGGCTGTTTTACATAAAGCATCACCAAGTGATTGCTGCATAACCAGATGTTGGAATTTTAAAAAAATAATATTAAATTCACTGTATGGTTTTTCTGCTCCATATGTCCAGTTTTGCACAAAGGTTCACGCAGATTCTGAAAGTCGAAGAGGATCAGACTGCCAAATGGGTCCTCTCCCTGCCCACCCCCAGTAATAATTAAACTTCACTTCTTGTTGAAGAGTGTTTGGTGGAGTAATATGTATGTGTAATGGTGAGCTGTAACACCGCACCAAGTGAGTTCCCGGAGAAAATCGGTGTACAGCACATCTGCAGAAGTAGCAAGTGCCTCTGTCCTCGCAGTAAGCCCTGGAGGAGGTGAGTCTTGCCTCACAGCTTGAGGTGTGATTAGTTTCACTACTTAAATCGCAGTCCTTCCTCTGAATGTTGATACGGTTTGGTTTGATCCTGCATGAGAGCTCCCAGGTCTGAGCCAAGCAGATTCTGAGGCACCAGTCTGGATCTCGCTGAATCATTATTACTGTAAATGTAGCAATGTTCTTTGAACAGTTGGCGTTGGAAGTCTTGAAAAATACTTTAAAAGACGATGTTCTGAAATCATTTTTTTCTGTTCTGCCCCACAAACGAAGAACTGCGTTTCTCTAAAAAACAATTTCTAAACCCATTTTGTTCATATCAACAACATACCACCATTAAAAAGATACTGAAGGATTTCCCAAAATAAAAATTAGCATCACTGATTGTTTTACAAAGAAAAAAGAAGCATGCACTGTTGTCTTTTGAAGGTTTAGTTGTACTTTGTGATTGTTTGTGGCATTCACAGTAATAAAGCAGAAGTGTTTCCTTTGCTCTTGTGTGTAATCTGATTTGAATCATAAGCATATGTTGATGTGATCATCAAATCTTATTTGGTCTTTCATTTAGTAACCTCATTGCTGTATTGTTTAATATTTGTGCCTAGCGTTTTAGTAGGTTGAATTTAAGGGGGAAAAAAAAACACGGGACCAGTCAGCTGAGAAGCCAACCCTGTCCAGAGAAATGGAAAGTGCATACGTTTTTATTGGGTTTTATTTTACTGGGTTATCTTAGAATAGTGTGCTGATCTGATTTAGGACCTGCTGCATGACTGTGCTTAGGCAGAGATAATGGACACCAGGCTCTGCTTTTCGAGTGCTCCTCTGCTCCTGGTACTGTGCATTCCACTTTGACAGATCACAATGGGAAAACCTGACTTTTTTCAAAGTTATTCCTGAAAGCCAGTTGCAGTTCATTATTCAACATCATTAGAGCCAAGTCTGTTTCTCATGGTGTACGTTAGTGAAATTGGTGCATCTCATTTTTTTTTTACAAGTAACAAACAAGTTGTTTTTGAATTTGAGCTAGGAATTTGTTTCTGATATACGTTGTGTTGTACGTAACTTATTTGGCATCCTTTTGTCTCCAGCAATTTTGAAGATGATTAAATATCTACATTTTCCTTTAAAAATCTACATTATAATTGATCCTGATTGGTGTTTCATAGTACAATAAGTAGCCTTTAAATTCTGTGGATATATACAGAGGAAGAGATGTTAATGATGAGGAATCAAGTCTGGTTTGATTGTTTGATTGTTAAATGTGATGTGTTCAATACTACTACTGTATGTTTACTGCTCAGTATACATATATTCATAATTCAAGTTTACCTGTAACTGTTAGTAATACTGTTTTGAATATTCTGATCATTGTGAGTTTAAAAATTTGGTTTCTTCTTACCAAGCTTAGCTTGTTGATAATAAAAGATGTAATAGTAGGAATTGTTAATGCTCGATTGTGTCCGAGTTGTGTAAGACTATCTGTATTGTAGAATGTCTTATTCAATTGATTATGTAGTACTTTGTTAAATTATTACTAAAGTAACTGTCTACTGTCCGTTCTTCCCTGGATGCCCTTTAAGTCAAAATATCGCTTGTCTTCTAGTGCAAGACCAGCTGTATTGCTGTGTAAATGTTAGGGCGCCTGCACCTCGTAAAAAGGCAGTGTTTTGTTTCCTGATGGTGGAGGATTAGTTTGGCATTTTCTGTGCTTTCACTCCTCAGTGCCTGAGGAGAGGATGACTGATGAGATTAACTTTTATCTTCTCTTTCCTAAGACAATTGTTGTCCTTTGTTCATATGAGATATGGAACAGGAAACAATATAATTCTGTAGAATTATATTATCAGGTTTTCACCAAGATAAAAACACAAGAAAGTAAATGGTGAGATGGGTCATTCTGCTGATTAGTGCTTTTAAGGGTTTTTGTCACAGTAGTGTGACTGGTTTGGAGACTTTGAATCCGAAATGTTTGTGAGCAACCTATTCCACGTATTCATAATACTCTGTAAGCTTTTAACATGACAGCAGAGACTGGCTTTTACGAGCTTTGTGGTTATTTCCTCAGGTTCCGTTTGCTGAACTTAATTTGAGATGTTGACTGGAGCCAGTCTCCTTTAAAACTGAATATCTCTTGGATATCTTTTTTTTTTAAAAAAGGGACTATATTCCTTCCGGCTGTTCTCAATACTCTTTTTTAACCCCTAAATGAATTTTGTTTCTCTTCAGTGGCCCTTTAACCTAGACCTGTCTGTCCGGTTTGTAAAGTTGAGACCAGAACTGGAAAGCTCTGCTCCAGATGTGGTCCAACTTAGGGAAGTACAGTTTCAGTACAACATGTGTTGACTTGTTTACTGTACTGTATTAATGTGTAAGCAAGCTTGCTGGTAGCCCATGTTATTACTGCTGTACATTGCCTTGGTGCTGACAGGTCTACTGCATTTTGGAGTCGGTGGGTTGTATGAAGGAGAACTTTGTGTGCTAGCCAGAACCAACAGTTTAATTGAATCTGCTAGGCAAGTTTTATTGAATCAGTCGATCTCTCTTTAACGTGAAGGAATTGAGAGAATCAGTGTTGTGAGGCCCTTTGTGTGCTCTTCCTTAAAACCTGGAGTGCTCTGTCCATAAACTTTTTTCAAGAAGTCGACAGTTCCTGTTTCAGTTGAAATGAACAATGGCAAATAAAGTCATTTTCTAAATTCTGAGAGGACCCGTTTAAAATTAGTTACAAAAAACATCAGCCGATTTGTTTATAATGTGTCACAGTCTACAATCTGTATGAAGGTCTGGCTTAAAGTGATAATGAAATGCAGCACCGTGAGAGAGGTTCAGCATGATCTATCAGTGATAAACATTTTTGAGTTTTTACTTCTGATTTTTCCAAGTCTTAGATCTTCAGCAGCTAATTGTCCAGTATAGTTTAAGAATTGATTATTGAGCTGACTGTATACCAAGTTGGGGCCAGTAATTTTCTCTGTAAGATTGAAGAATGACGCATAGATCACTTGGAAAGTCTAAGGCCGCTGTTTTTTTTTATTTGGAGTATCGAATGAGTTGTCTTAGATTCTTCTTTGTGTCTTGTACGTAAGCGTGTGTTTTGGCGGAAACGCTTCTGCCTCGGTTTAGTGTATCGGAGCTCCTAATGGGTTTAGTGGTGGGGGCTGTGGGTGTGAGGCTTCACAGGGATGTGGAGATGTATTGGAAATAATGTGGGAGATCAAACGTCACAACCCCTGCTGTTTTGTGTCCTGATAACAGCTCGGAGAAACCCGAAGGTCTGTTTGAGCTGTCGGCGGTGGTCCACACCCACTGTGGTGAGAACAGGTCTGGGGGACGAGGCCGGTCGCTGTACCTGGCCGTCTTCAGATCGCACCCGTCTGACAGCTCAGCAGGCCTGGCCGCGGGAACCTCTGAGCAATCGGCCAAAACGTAGAATCAAAAAGAAGGATTGTTAAAATGTATCGCCACAGTGGAAATAGGTTTAATATAGCGCATAGCTAAAGTGTTTCCTGTTGGTAAAGCCGATTTCCTTTCTGTGGAGCTGGGTTGAAAGCAAACATCACACATACTGCTAATTACATTTATTTTGTTTGTCTGCAAGATTTGGTTGTGGTTTTGTGTTGGAGACCCCTATTGTTGTTTATTAACAGGCTTTTACCAGTACAGTCACCCCCCGCTTTTCGCTTTTTTTCGTACTACAAAAAGTACAGGGCAGGCGACGGCGTTTTCGCGAGCACACGTGCGTTGCGTGTTAGTCCGCCTTTGTGCCCTTTCTCGTCTGTTGACTCTGCGTTTCGTTTCTCAGGTGAAGTTTTCTGTGGCCCATAGCCGTTATTTTTATTAAATATGGGACTTAGCATGCTTCTAGTTCTCGTGCTAGTAATCCTGGACCTAAAAGACGCAAGAAAGTTATTACTTGGGCAGAGAAAGTTGCACTTTTAAACACGTTGAAAGAAAAAAAATAGTATACATCATTTATTGGGCAGAAAAATTATTTGTTACCAAGTCTCCCCTCTCCCTTTCCATGTATCAAAAAATGCGAAAATCAAGCAATATGCTCTCGAATGTTCTCTTAATTACCCTCGATTAGAAAAAGTACTAAAATGTTGTTTTGGAGTGGGCGGTCAATTATTTGCGGATTTTCATTCTTCGCGGGAGGTCTTGGAACCCGCGAAAAGCGAGGGATTACTGTCTACAGTGTTTGCAAGTGAAGCAATGAACAAATAAGATACATTTTCTGTAGATTGTCAGGGGTTTTAACTAATTAATTTTAAACTTGTCCTAGTGTTTAGCCATCTTTAATTTAGACCTCCCAATCCTTAAGCCCGTAATTCTGATTTTTAAACATGGCTTTCCTCAGAAATGCGCGCATGTTAGTGTCTCTTACCTCATCCCCTGTTGATGGTAACCACAAGTACAGATTAGTTTGTACGTTAGGTTTTAGGGACTAGATTGTTCACTGAACCCTGGGAGACACACCCCAGGTGTTCTTTAATTCCATATTAAAATAACTGGTGGGATACGCCAGTCAGCTCAGGTCTACAGCTCCCTCTGATCCTGCCGAGTTAAACCCAGACACCCCCTGCCTCAAATCTTCTTACCTCCTTCGCAGGGAAGCGACAGGGATGTGGAAATGAATCACTCTCGGATTATTAGATTAGAGTCTGTCCAACACTAGACACCCATTACACTCTCATGATTTTAGGAAATAATAAAATAAAAAACTGGGGTATGTTACAATACAGTGTAAGCCGATGAGCGAGCAGCCATGGTGATTTCAGGCAGAAGCCTAAACACAGCCACGTTTTGAGCTCGCTGTTGCCTCCAGCAATGGTTTAACACGATACCTCTGCCAGGGCTTCTGCACTTAATGTTCATTGAAAATTAAGACACTCCTGGGTGGAAAGCGACTGGTAAAGCAAGCCACAACAGGAGCCATTAGGAGCTGTGTTTCAGACCTGAGCACGGAGTAGTTATACACATCGAACGTGTGTTTGTGTGGTAAACTTATGGAGTTTAAATAAAACTATGATGTACCTAAACTTTCAGCCTAGGACAGACAGCTAATGTTTCCAGCTATCAGGCTCAAAAATCTTTTCTTTTGATAAAAAGCACGGTGTGTTTGTCAAAAAGGCTTCTGTGCTTTAGAGATCGACAGTAAACAATTGAAAGCACCTGCTGTGTCATAATTTTGCCTCATTTCAAATATCCGAGTAGTCGTAATGCAGTGAGGCTTTTCTAGAGCAGTTAATTCCTCTTTCTTGTTCCAAGGATTGAACTGAGTGGAAGCTGCAGGCTCTCATCTTTGTTAAAGTAATAACCAGAGGAGATGGTTTTGTTTGCCAAATAGTAATTACAAGCCCGCACTGGCATTCCTGTTAAGCTTTTCCAGAAGGATTTAGATTATTGTTTTAGAAAATATTAGACTTTAGCTTTTGTTTACCGGTCCCTCTTTATATACTTTTACATTGTTGAATTTACATTGCTCCATCACATCTGCTGTAAAGACAGGAGCCAAACTGTTTTGCTTAGTCATCATCCGCTTCATTTGCATTGAAAACTGCAGCAAAAGAAGCGATGTTTGGAAGGACCTACCAAGTAACTAGGCTGTGTTCTCTTGCTCACAGCTTTGCGTATTTTGTGTTTTAAGGCTCACAATAATAATAATAACATCACTTTATTAACCCCTTACAGTTTCTTGCATTAGGAATTATCTTTTCACATACCCCAGCTTGCTCTCCATGAGACACACAGACAGGGAGAGAGCCTGGGGTCAGAGCGCAGGGTCAGCCATTGTACGGCGCCCCTGGAGCAGTTGGGGTTAAGGGCCTTGCTAAGGAGCCCAACGGAGTAGGATTCCTCTGCCAGCTGCGGGATTTGAACCGGCAACCTTCCAGCCACAGGCGCAGATCCTTAGCCACAGAGCCACCGCTCCGCCCGAAGGGCAGTATGGATGAGATAGCACTCTGCCAAATGTCTTCTGTCCTGCACTGCCTGTTACGAAGGACCTCACTCCTCCACTGCACCTCAGACTGGTCTTGAAGGAGCTTCAGCGCTGGAGTGGGGAAGAGATGCACAGGCCTCTCCCGGGAAATCTCGCTCCTCCGCTCAGGCTGGCCGACGCCTGGCGCCCTAGGCGAGCCGGCCAGTCGATGCAGGCGAGGGTGCGAGGACCGGTAGCGGCGCACCCTTGTGGAGCGGAGTGACAAAGCGCACGACAAAATTCAAATCTTACTGAGCCTTTCAAGCGTCTGTGCCATGTCATTGGCAGATTCTCCGAAACGTCGAGAAATGAATCAGGATAGCCCCCGTACGCGCTCGTAAAGTAATGACAACTTCATTGTTTTATGCGCAGTTTTTTTTCATTTGTTTACATCAACTTATTTTTCTCCCGAATTCTGGCGCTCCGTGTAACTCGGCGGCCTAGGTGACCGCATTGCAGACGTGCCGCACTGTCCAGGGGTCGCACCCTGGGAGACGTGCGGTGAGGTCTCGGGAGCGCCTGGATTGTTCCTCCGGTTTGTTGCTGGGGTACTACGTGCCATGCTCACCCTGACAAAGGCGCCATTGTGTCAGCGTGGCGGGACGTGCCCACTGAAAATGAAATTGCTCCTACAGAAGCCGCTCTGTATGGATCAATTATCTGGGGCTGTTCACAGGTCACTCAGAGGACACAAAGGAGGCTGGGAGGAATGAAGGTCTCAGAGGGGGGAGGGAGGGTGTGTGTGTGTATGTATGTGGGGGGGGGCTTTATTGCATCTTCCATTATTCTTCCTTTTAGTGGAGGTACTTTTATAGCTACCCTGGCTGTGTAGAGCAGGGGTTAAAGAGCTTCGCCCTGAAAATCGACCAGGTTTCGTATTGCCTGCGCTCCTGTGCAGTAGTGGAAAGCCAGCTGTGTGTTGCACACCAGTGAGCTGCGTTGGGTAAGTCAGATTTACTCCACTGCCGGCTCACACATTTGTGCTGCTCGGAGTTGTGTGCGGGCGTACTTAATTAGCACATTTCATGACCTGCTCCTGCTAAACGTGTTAACCCTTCCCCTCCCCGAGCTGCAACTTGCTGTTAAACATCAAACCACAGTCTTCTTCAGATGAACAGTCTGTTCTGGTCTTACGTCTGCCGAGAAACGTGTTGCAGATGCAGCTCTTGCATAATAAGATAATGTGATCTCTTGAACCCCTGTTTTGCTTGTTGGGGGGCGGTGCAAAAGTTATCTAATTTTATCTATAAATTGTCATTTTATATATATATATAAATTGGCTATGTAATGTTTTGTGCAATTACTTTTGATATCTAAATTTAATTGTGCATTTAAAGCAATATCCCCCAGCTCAGTAAAATAGACTGGGACAGTTTGAGAGTTATTACTGTTTGAACTAGACTGAGACAGAGTAAAGATTGAAGTTTTCAGCTGTTTTGATGGTGCAGATTGTAGTTACTTATTACAGTGTAATTAAGTAATCACTATAATGTAAAGTAATGTTCAATTATTCAAAATATCTGAAGTATATAAAAAGTTCAAGGTCCACTGATTTCAAAGAAAATCCCCTTTATTTCGCAAGCCCGCTTAATTTTGAGATCTGAGCATCTGAGCAAAATCAATCTTTAGGTGGCTCATACTGTGGGATATTGAATTTATTAACTTCATTGCTGCTGATGCTTGGAATAACTTGCGTTTTTGTCGGATGTCGAGAAATACACCGAACTTTTATCATCGCCACTTGGAAGACATTTTATATTACAATACCCTTCAGCCCTGGAACTGAGACAGCGTGTGTTTGTGCTGAATCTGGGTGAAATAGAGACCCTTTTGTGTGAAGGAGCTGTGCTGGAATAGAAAATATTTGCCTGCATGTTTGCTTTGTTGGCAAGAGGTGGTGCAGAGGCAGATTTTGAAGATCGTTTTTTTGGGAGTATCGGTTCCTTTTGTTGCTTGTCCTGTTCTCGGCCGTGAGTCAGCTGCAGCTCTCTAGCTCAAGAGCGGATGGAAATTTTTCGGACTTATTCCCCCCCCCCGCCGGCCCTGTATTGTTGGGAGTGCAGAAATTTCACTTTCTACAGCCGGCGTGCTGTAGATGAACCTGCGGCGGTATTTTTACTAGAACGCTGTGGGAAGAAAAGTGTGGAGCGGAGCACTATAGTTGCAGCTGATCCCCTGAATGCTGATCAGGGTATTATAATTCAGTGGCGCTGGCTGTGTGTGTGTGGGGGGGGGGGTGTTCTGTGCGAAATGAATGGCCTTGTATGAGATTATTGGTCATTGCCTCATCAGCAGAACGTTCCTGCCTCGTTTGTGACATGTCGGCTGCTAATGTCCGGCAAATTTGAGTTGGTCTTCTTTTGGAGTGGCAGGGTTCTTAATTTATTTTTAAATGGTGAAGTGCTTGATTTGTTTGTTTTTTTTTGTGGTCTCTCACTCTTAGTGCTCTTCTGAGGGAGGCTGGCAAACTGCAGGGCTCTGTGTTCAACGCTTCTTCTGAAAAACACAATCATTTGGCCTTAATAAAGACAGCTTTGGTGTCTGATGCATTATTTATATATATATCCCGGGCACAAACACAGCAGGGAAAATTAGGTTTTTCCAGAAAGCCATGTGTTTGTAGTATGAAAAGGTGGTTTGTGCTGTACACATTAGCTTTTGTGGGCTTTTGAAAATCGGGCCTTAAAGTGATAGCGAGACACTTTCCCTATAAAAATATGATAACATATTTTTAGATATAGAAATAGAGATTTAGAAAAGTGTGTGTGTGCGCGCGCGACCTGTTTTTTCAGTACTACGGTGTGCTTTGAGGTGGACAGCTGGTGTTTTGGATGCAGGAGAAGTCAAACAGTTGTTTTATATATTAAACAATCTTATTTTCAAGCCCTCCCCATAAATGACTGACACACAAACTGGAACAGGTTAGAACATGCCATTTTTGAAAACAAACACAAGATTTGTTCTGTATATTTAATGGTGGAAGCAAGCGTCTAGACATCCACTTTCCTTTCCTTCTCCATCATACAGAAGCTGTCAGGGCGCTTGAAGGCGTGTTTTCTCTTGTAGGCAGTCCCAGCACAGCATCCGCGCAGAAACCGAACCGAACGCACACTGAGACATTTGTATCGGCCGTAATGGACATTTTAAAAGTTTCCTACCGGGCTCTCGTGTGACTGCTGAGGGTTAATTGGACTCTGTATGACCTAAAAATCATATCCAATACAGGAATAAAAGGTTAAAAGAAACACTATTTTTTCTTTAGAAACGTAGACATTGTTTTCTTCAGTGATGTAATAAAAGATCGGAAAAATGTGCAGAACTTGCCAGGATACACTTTGGAAAAAATCGCACTCAAGAGGTAGAATTCGTAATCAATCCATCGGTTGACTTTTACAAGGGAATTGCCTCACGGAGAATGCAGACCGTCCCCCAGTACCACAAATACACCCAATTATCAGCCAAAATAGAGAAATCAGTACATCCTAGTCCAGTCCTGTCAGTCATCACACGGTGCCTTTTCACATTGAACATTCACACAGGTGAGTACATCCCTCATTACCACTCCATTACAACTCCCAACAACCACAAAACCGGCTGTGGACAAACAGTGGAAGTGCTCTCCAGCCCCACAGTGCGTTTCACAGTGAAGAGTAAATCTGGTAAGAAGTCCCCCATTCCTGGACATATATTGGTGGGCTGTGTAATACTGGTGCAATGGGTTTGGAATGGACTTGATTACCAGTTATTTCTCAAATGTGCTTAAAATGTACTTTAATGAGCCTTATATAATGAGCTACATTTTGTCCAATGTGGTGTTCAGGGTGTTGGTTTCATCATGGTGTTTCAGTCAAAACACTTGGATCCATGTTTCTTGACGGTCGTCTATGATGATTTGCTCCCTTGACTGGGATTGTTGTTGTCCAGTTCTCCTTGTCTGCAGTGTGAACAGTGTGGCTTCAGTACCTGCCTCTTTCACAGGAAGGTTCAGTTTAGCCTTGGGCCACACACAGGCTTCCCTGCTCTGAGCCTGTTGAGACACTGCTGCTCGCTGCAGGTGTGGTGAAATGAAATGAGATCATGCCTCACTCTGCCACTCCAGTTCAGACCTACCCTGGCTTCTTTGAAGAAACGGCTGTTTGAGATCCTAGCTCGTTTTCTAGTTAGGATCTTATGGTCTTATGTCAAAGTATACGACATTAATAATTTAAGTTCAATTACAGACTAATGTAACGCAGAGTCTTTTTGTCACAGCATTGCTCATTAGTTCCAACTAAAGCAGCACTTCGGTAGAGGAACATGCAGGAATAATCCTGATTGCTATGAGCTACATCTGGAATATGTCATTTGTCTCGAAAATGGTTTGCCCTTTGCTCTTAGTGAAACTAGAGATGCAGTTAGCATGCTTGTTTAGGAGTTTTGGTAAGTGGCTTAGCTACAACAGTTCCTCTTCTGCAGTGTGTATGAGGTTCAGCAGAGACCGTGGAGGGGGTGTCATAATGTCTGAATGTCTTCATTTCTTTCAGTGTCTTAAAAAATCATTTCGAGAGCCCTATGCTCATATGCAGTTCAACCCTTACTATATAAATATCTATCTCTTTAAAAAAAGAGCACACTCTCTTCTTTTACAGTGTTAATGTCGACTTGTGGAGTGTGGAAAATGAGTTATTTTTTCACTCGTTTCAGTTTAAATTTAGCAGGCTTGGGGGGGGGGCACGGCTCCATACTCGGTTAGTGCTGTAAAGCTGTGAAAGACAGACGGAGAGCAGCTCAGGGCTGGTCTCTTCGCTGCAGTCGCTTTACTGCACCCTGAACGTTTGCCCTTGCCCTGCCCCGGGCCCAAAGACGAAGGTAAACACACTGCAGGGGGGAAAGCCAGGCTTGGCGATTTACTGCCTTTGTGGAAAAGGAGCCATTTTTAGTTCCGAACTAGCCCTCTAAAGTGCCCTCCCACAGGCACAGCATCCAAAATAGACCCGTTTCCTGACTTCGTGGCTCCAGCAGAACAATAAGAATAAAACATTTGAGCATTCTTAGGATAAGGGAATCGGGGGTACGCGTTTAGTTCGTGAGAGGAAATTATAGTTTACGAGCCAGGTGGACGTTTCTGTATGCGTTTTAGAAGAAAGAAAGGTGTTGTGGGAGTTACTGTTTAGTTGACCAAAGTAGTTATTGACCAGGCTGCTGGTAGACTTGTGTCTCTGGCTTCCCTGCCTGTCTGGTTCTGTGGAAAATGGGGAAAGGGCTAAGCTTAGTTCTGGAAGAGCTGCCAGCTGGGGGAAAACCCTTCGAAGAGGGATCCACAGCAGCTGTCCTGAATGACCCGTCCGTCCCTGTTGAGCCACACAAGAAAATTTGCCAGCAGGCAGTGTTTCCCGGAACTGCTCGGTTTTCTCTTCCTCTTCGAGCTGGCTTCTTGTGTCTCGTTCCATCCCTAAGCCATTTTAAATGTTTGTGTGACCGTTTCCTGGGTTTAGCCCCAAGAATGTGTAGTAGACTGGAATTGCACTTCACTCTGTTATTTGCAAGTAGCAGTCTCCTATTTCCATGGTTTTTAGTCTTTCTTTCCCTTTGATTTGCAAAGACACTTAAAGGGACCAGATGGTTCTCCTGTTTTATCCAGAATGTGGTTGTAAAAAGTCTCCTTAATTTTTTTCCCCTTGTGGTCAAAGCAGTGTCTGCGCTTTGGGGGGAACCTCAAAACCAGCTGGATCAATGTTGCCGATACTGAGGCCGGATTGGCCGGGTGGAGGGGATTTGGAGTGGTTATACACAAGTCTAATTGCTGTTTAGAACAGCCATCTCTTTGCTGCCTTCTCGCCTTTTCTGTGTTGGAAAGAACTGCAACCGAGTTTGTAGTCTTTGTGCTATTTACCGTTCTTTTAATCTAACAGTTTAATGGACAGTATTTGAACCCAAACCAAGCTTGGTCTGTTTTTAAAATTTGACACCCACCCATTACATTTCTGTAAGCCTGTTACAGGGAAGTAGGTGAAGTGTTGTATAAACTCTGGCCCAGTCGCTACCTTCAACCTAGACAGTAGGAGCCTGACGACGTGCATCCTGCTTCCTCTGAGTCTGTCACCTGTGTGTAACGCTTTTGTCAAACGCAGCTCATTTTTGTTTTGACACAAAACAAATTCCATCAGTAATCATCAGTGGGTAAAGATGCACAGGTGAAGTTTGATTTTGAGATTTGTTTTTAATTTTTTTTTCTTCACCCTGTAAAAATAGCTTCCACTTTCACGTTCAGAATTGTCAGCATGCTCAATGGTCACTCAGTCCATCACTAAATTCCTCTTTCTGGTGTTTCCTGTGGTTCTTGCATGTCTAGACATTTTGTCCTCGCACGAGGCTCTTGGAACGGACTGTGTAACATTGTTAGCTATTCGGAGCCGGGAGGGTATTTTTGAGCAGTTAACGTCTAAATTAAGAGTGGAGCAGGCTGACGTGTGATGCATTCAGTTTCTGTAAAAGAAACAAAGGATAGACCACAGCAAACCACTGAGAGGCCCGAGGAAGGCATCTACATTTTTAACTTTCAAACTGTAATTTGTGCATCTGCTAGTCTGCAGTGGTGTTCATTGAAGACACTGACATACCAGTACTGGCAGCCTTTTACTGGCCATTCGCTGTCATAGGATTTGCCCCCTCTCTTATTTCACTTAGACCTCAGTTATGATTCTTGATCATTTTCAAAGCCGTCCTTGTCACCTGCTGTATTTGTGGTCTGTTCTGAGGCTGCTATATTTCCCTGAGGTACACTGAGACTGGTGAAGTAACTTGGCCAATATACTGCATGGCATGTTTGTACAGAGTGCAAGGGGAAAGTAAATGACAGATCATTACAACTGCATGAGTCTAATAACATAACATCACTTTATTAACCCTTTACAATTTCTTGCATTAGGAATGATCTTTTTGCATACCCCAGCTTGCTCTCCATGAGACACACAGACAGGGAGAGAGCCTGGGGTCAGAGCGCAGGGTCTGCCATTGTACGGCGCCCCTGGAGCAGTTGGGGCTAAGGGCCTTGCTCAGGGGCCCAACGGAGTAGGATTCCTCTGCCGGCTGCGGGATTTGAACCTTCCAGCCACAGGCGCAGATCCTGAGCCACGGAGCCACTGCTCTGCCCCGAGTCTAGGACTGCTCCTGACAGATACTTTTGGGTTGTGTTGAATCCAGCTGTTCCCAATAACTTTCCTTTCAGGCCTTTCCTGAACCAACACGTTTGTATTGGTAGGCAGTTAAATCACTTCAGTCTCGCGATGCAGCTCTGCTGTGTGAAGGGTCGTGCCAGTATAGAACAAGCTAAGCAGCCATGTTGATCCAGTCAGCGCTTTAGCTTCTTCCTTCAAGAAATGCTGGATGATATCCATATTAACCACCAGACAGGTTAGATGAAGATGAAGGGCCTGCTCCCGTCTGTAACCTTTCTATTGTTATTTGTTGAGTCTCCAAAGTATTTTTCTTTAAAAAAAAGCAGTTCAGGCTTTTAAACTGAACTGATATGCATTTTGCATCTTCTTACTGTGACTTTCAGTGCAGATGCATGTTAGAAACGCATATCGTAAGCAAACAGTGTTAGTTTCAGTTGCGTTTTCGATCATCTCTTTTGTTCCTGTTCTCTGCTACAGATATATTGGATCGCCTTAGATGCAGCAGTGTTGGGGATTAACAGGTTGAAATTGAACGAGATAAGGCAAAATTCAATCGATAGTAATTGATCTGTAAACCGTTCAGTAGAAAGGTGATGTTTCACATTGTAAGCATTCTGTAGACTGCACACAGCAGGACATGAGAGCACAGTTTAAAAACACTGCAGTAGTCAAGTTCAAAGAAGGTTTTGAAGATAAGTCGAGCTGTTCCAAATAATTTGGAATACCCCAAGTGGGTTAAGATCACTTTAATGGCCATATACAATTTCTTGCATTAGGAATTTGTCTTTTTTTGCATACCCCAACTTGCTCTCCATGAGGCACACAGACGGGGAGAGAGAAGCTTGGGGTCAGAGCGCAGGGTCAGCCATTTATACGGCACCCCTGGAGCAGCTGGGGTTAAGGTCCTTGCTCAGGAGCCCAATGGAGTAGGATTCCTCTGCCGGCCGCAGGATTTGAACCGGCAACGTTCAGGCCACAGGTGCAGATCCTTAGCCACAGAGCCACCGCACTGCCCACTAATTATAACTTAGCATCACTAATAGTCAGAACTAATAAATAAGAGCACAGGGATATTATTTATCATTATAGCAGAACACCGATTGACTGACAGTTGTCAGAATTGGTGGACGGTTGCAGTGTTGCTGCGTGTGTGACTGCCCATGCTGTTTGCCGAAGGAAGCTCCGTGTTTCTGCCCTGGTGAATGAGATGCTGAAACCTAATGAGGTCAGTTTGCGAGAGGGCGTTTTAAAATGGTCCTTTTGTTAATTGCAGACTGTCACGCTTTTCTCCGAGCTCATTTGTGGACTTGAGCTCCCCGCAATAGCAGTTTTCCGGACTCGGGAGCAGCACGGGGTCTTTCTCCCGGGCAGCGTGGTGTGATGGAGCTCAGATCAGTTTATTTCGATGGCTGAGGGGACGGGATCGGTGCCGTGGGTCTTCGGGACTAGTCTGTGCCCTGCTCCCTCTCTCCCCCGGGGCAGGTTGTGTGTATTCACGGTTCAGACTTCTCTCCACTCAAGAAAAAGTGTTGAAAACCATCTGCGATAAGTAATGCACAGTATTATTAACCTTAATCCTGGCATTTTTGAAGCATTGATGGTGAAACACTGCATTTGAACTGTGGCCATTTTTAACTTTTTCTCTACAGATTCCATTGTTGGGGCTAAATAATGATGTGCTTAAATCTTAAATGCTCTAAACTTGATTGGAAGTAAGGGATTTATCCCAGGAGTGAAATAGTTCTTGTCAGTCTTCAAAAATGTCCAGGTAGTGCAAATATAATTTCAGTATTTCAGTATTCCTGATTAGTTATGAGTGAATGGGCAAACAGTCCTTTTAGAGTCATATGCCTCTCTATATTTCCTGGAAGGAGTGAAATGTATATCTGTAGCAGCAGTTAAAGAAGTGTAAGTAGTGCTGACCTGTATTTTGTGTAGTTGTGGTTTATATCAAGCTAACTTGATACATCAAGTGTGCAGAAGCTGGCACCTGACTTTGCGACTGACAAGTGGACCAAGCAGGCTGCTGCCCTGGCTGTCCGTGGGGATGAGTTGTGGAGTTGCCCTCTTATATAACCTCCTGCAGGGTTTAGGTCATCCGGCTATCCAGGATCACTATTTAAAGAAAAGACTGCCGATCTAAATATACACTGAGATCCCCTGATCGGTCTGGACCATTGCCCAAGCGCTCGGCGGTGTGACTGTAGAGCAAAGCCAAGCTCTGGGACAGCTCCACAGAGCCATGTACTCGCACCTGCGCGCCCCTTACACTGTAAGTATTCCCCCCCCGCAGCTTCTCGGGCTCATACTTCTGATTTATGGTGATGACGGAGTCTTTCTTACTGACTCGGACGTAGTGGGAAAACTCGCTGAAGTGCTTTTAAAGGCAGAGGAGTTAGAAGAAAAATAAATGGTGAAATTGTGACGACTGGTAGTCTACCTTCCCCTGATTGCTTAAAACATTGTGCTCTTAAGGCTTTAGGTACGAATTAGTTTCATACCTGAGGTAGTTTTGATTTAGATAAAGCTTGGAGAATGTCTATCTTTAACTACCTCATGGGCTTGTTTTGTATTGGTGGAGATTATTTTTTATAAAAGGAAAACAAAACGCGCACCCAACAGTTTGAGGTGCTATTCATTAAAAATGAGTGGATCGCACAGTCAGCTGGGCACACGCTATCTGCGATCTTTACAGAGGTTATTTT
The DNA here is from genome assembly GCF_055471065.1 of Atractosteus spatula. Lineage (NCBI taxonomy): Eukaryota > Metazoa > Chordata > Actinopteri > Semionotiformes > Lepisosteidae > Atractosteus > Atractosteus spatula. The sequence goes on along the minus strand of NC_142711.1, from coordinate 21,888,913 downwards.
TGGCTCATGCTGTCTTGTTTAAGCCCTAAAGTACCACCCTTTTATTCAGTGGAAAGTTTTGGAAATAAACCTGAGGGAAGAGATGGTGTGGCCTCCAAACTTTGGTGGAGAATGGACTCTCCTCTCAACACCTTCTCCTCTCAACACATGTTCAGACAAAGAAAGGCAGTGAAGCTGTTTGTTCCCTACAGCGTTCAGTAAACGCACATTGTGTGCAGCTTCTATTTGCGGTGCAGAGACAAGCTGAATAGAGACCTTGCTTTTGTGTATCTCTTGCTTTGACAGCTTTGAGGGTGCTTCCCAGCACAGAGCACCTGGTATCTGGATCTGATGGCAAAAACGTTTTCTGTGGCTTTTGAAAATGTGAGATGCAGTGTTCCTACCGTCTTTGTCAAACAGGTTGCAGTAACATTGCATTGATAGTGTCCTTGATCTTCACTGGAGACTTTCAGCCTTAGACATGCAGTTTAAGAGTTGTATTTCAGTCAGTTAATTGTGCAGTGCTGTTGTGAGTAAACGGTTTTATTTGTGTGAAGCTGGTTGTTTTTAATAATTGAATTTTGCTCAGAAACAGAAAAAAAACCCTAGGGTTAAGGTCTACAATAGGAGGAGAGTTGTTTTTTTTAAACAGTTTGCTCTGATAGCTTTATTTTATATCTATATCAGAACCCTGGCTCCAAAGAGCAGCCTAAATGGCCTTTTCCGGCAAAGTTTGGCAAGCGCACCAGTGTGCGATTGGTTTTTGTGGACTGCAGTGACTGGCTACACTGTTTTTCCAGTACTGGGTTCCACATGGTTTTTGTCCTCTGTACACATTTGGGTGTCCACCGATCTGCAGCACCACCAGCCTCTGCCATGTTGCCACCCTGCTCTGACCGTGTGCCTGGACACATGGGCCCTGCTGAGCTCGGGTTACAGACAGCTCCCGGAGGAGCGCTGCTCTGACATCTGCCGACGTGCTTGCAGAGAGACGTTGGGTGTCATAGCTTGCTGTTGTGTTGGCTGATTTTGCAGAGGTATTTGCCTTTGTTTTGTTTCTGAGTAGGTGTTTGGAACGACAGGTGAACCTCCCATTTCTATAGTAGGCCTTATGATGAACGTTACTGCAAATGTTATTTATTGAAGACATTGTGCAAGAATTGTATAGGATCATGCTTTACAAGCCATCTAGGAGGCCTCCTGAAGAGCAGAAGAAAGGCTGAAAATCCCGATGATATTAACATTTAATTTGTTTTAAATGATCAAAACAGCGCCGTACTTAAACTGTGAGACCGTTTTAAAACTTTTCAGTCCAGGAATGGAGGGTTTTTTTTTTTTTACACCTGCCACCAACCACGCCCCTGTCCTGCAAACCCCTCAAAATGTCCTGACACTTCGTTTTATTGTGGCTCTGCGTTTAGAAGTTTGCTCTTGGCGGTCCTTGGCCTGGCAGGGCATGTCTTGTGTTTGTAGTAGTTCAGGTGGGGAGCTGCGTCAGCATGCGTAGGCTGCAAAGGAACAAGTAATAGGTTTATTCCATGCTGAAAAAAAGAAGAAAGAGAACACAAGGTTTCGGCCGTGGAGCCTTCTTCAGGTGTACCCGAAGAAGGCTCCACGGACAAAACGTTGTGTTCTCTTTCTTCTTTTTTTCAGCATGGAATAAACCTATTACTTATGTCTTGTGTTTGCTGCCCGATAATCCCGTGCAGGTAGGAAGGGAAGGGTATTGTTGTCCCAGTTGCATGATATGCACACTCTCTCATCATTTCAGAGCTCCTACACTCGGCAGAAAGGTGTCCCCAGTGCGTATGTCAGGGAAGAAGAAATCTGCCTCATCTTCGTTTTGTAGCAGCACATCTTGGCTGTGACTGCAGATTAGGCCAGAGATAATTAGGATTGGTAAGGAAGAGCCATGTGTGCCATTTACATCACTTGCAATTAGCATTTGGATTATCGTTGTTTTTGGCGTCACATGTCCCCAAACAAACATTTAGGAAGGAATAATGGATTATTGTCAAGGACTGAAAACACTGCTCTTTTTTGCTGTCGTGTTTTTTTTTCCTTCTTTTCTCCCCATCAAGAGCAATTAAGAAAAAGATTGCTGCAAAGTGAACAACTGCCCACTGTTCTCTCGCGTTTTCTGGGCTGAGGGGCTGAAAAGAGACTGTTGCTTCGGGGGACTAAAGCATTCTGGACGAGAGTCAGCCGCAGGCATTAGCTTTTCAGAGCAGAAGGACAAAATGCTGAGTCTTTGTAATTAGTAGGGAATTGATTGGAGAGCAGATATTAATGTCTGTTGAAAGCCTTGACCAGCCATTTTGTTGTGATGTGTTATTTTCATTAATGGCACTACACTATTTATGGTATAATAATTCTTTGCGAAAAATTGTGCAGCCCTTGTCATGCCAGAGACTCTCTGAAGGGCATCACAAGCTACACTGCAGATCAGACCGAGATGTGAGAGCTTGCCAGTTGAGTGGAGGAGGTGTGCCTGATGGTGTGGCCCAAAGTGGACTGTAGACCAGTCACCAGGGTGACACCCCTGCTCGTCTGTGCAGAGATTTGGGATCTGTAATGGCAAAGTAGTCAGGACCTCGGTTTGATGTATCACCCGATGGAAAGCGCCTCCTACAGCACAGTTATCATGCCGGGGGTCGAGAGGGACTCGCGCCACCTTCTGGCCCACAAGCACAAGGCACTTGATGGAAAGGATTGTGGGAGTGTGGAACAAGTGACTCAGCCATTTTGTTTTAAATCCATACCCTGGCTTCCTTCAAGAAATACTTGGATCAATGTGCTACTAACTTCTGGACAGACCCGATGGGTATCCGGACCCATGTCTTCAGTAAACATTAGCATGGTAATGTTTTACTTTACTATCCCCTCAGAGCTGCTCTGGCGTCTTCCTGGGGAGGAATTGTCACCTCCTGCCCTTTAGCTTTTGTTTTTGTCAACCAGCACCCTTGGGTGAAAGTGAGGACATTTTTATGGGTGCGGCATGGTGGCTGTGCCAGTGGGGTACATCTCCAAGCGTGATAAATAAACTGCTACTTGTCACTGTGGGAGAGAGTCAAACTGTTCATTCATATTATTGAAAATGTGTGCTGGTTTGTACTTAACATGTCCATGTTCACCGAGTGCTGAGGTTAACAGTCTTACAGTGGTGGCTAAAGTAAATTACGTTTTGTTGTTTATAAAGTGTTCTGTCACGGGCAGGATTTCTTTCGAGGTCTGTGGGAAAACGTGTTGCCAAGAACTGGAGGAAAAGTGGCACAGAGAAGTGTTTACTGGGGCACTTTTCTCAAGTGATCACCCATCACCGCTGTGGTGCTGAAAGAGCACTTCATTCTGCAGGGCAGCCTGCGCAGAGATATCTGTGCGTGTGCGTGCTTGTTCTTGAAGTTCTGAGGTCGAAGGAGAAGGTGGCAAGGAATGCTGTTTTTTCTAAGTGAATTTGCCAGAGCTTGTTACAGTTTGTGCTGGGGAAAAAGGCCTGGTAATATTCGGTTTTAAAATACTGGGGAGCTAGTGTTAAGAGTTCATTCAGTTTTTTAAAAGGCTCTGCAGTCTCCGTTGAATTCTCTTGTCTTCTGTTGTCCACATTTAGGAGTTTCACAGTTTTGCACCCTGGTCTGTGTCTATGTCACTATGCTGTCAGACGATTTACGTAGCTGAAGTATAATTCTAGTACAAGTGTGTGCGCGGTGATCATATGTCTGGTTTTATCGGGAGCTTTGTGGTAGCGGTATACTGAATGGCCACATCATGCTTTTGGAGAAATAGCCAGATTGGAAAAATGTACTAAGCACTACTATACTGTTTGTTTACTTTCTGGAACTTTAACTGAGATTGTACACAAGAAAATGAACAGCAATATGCGACAAGGTGAAAAGATAAATATTGTGTTAAAAGTATCGATCATTGACAGTGTGCTCATGAAATCCTGGTTTTAGCTATATCTGTGAATGAATGCAGCACAGGTTGTGTGTCTTAGCCTACAGAGCTTGCTTGGCTCACCTGTCCACTGTATAATATGCATTAACGATGACAGTACTGTGAACTCACTTTCTACTGCCGAACAGGGCTCTGACCCGTTATGTAAAAATACACTGTGTCCTGGTTGGCGCAGTGGTATTAATTCTAGTGAAGTCCTGTCGTATTGTAAAGCCACTCCTATGCTTAGGACAAGTAGCCAAAGAAAGAGCTTGTGACTTAATGAGCTTGAATCAATCATGCTTTAGGCATTAAGACCGGATTACTCATGAGGTGGGGGGGGGGGGGTTATCTGTTGGCTGTCTGCTAGTAAAGAATGCAAGAAGTTCTTGCAGAGGAGTTGCGGTAAAATTTACTGTCTTAAAATACTGCGTGGCCTCATGGTTCCATCACCCAGTGTATTTCCATAAAGCGTCAAACAATAAGCATGGACTAGTAGTCCTGAAGTTTATCTTCCACACTGATTGTGAGCTGTTTTAATTTCAGTATGGTATAGTATACATGGGTATGCTTTTGCATTAGGTGGCAGTGATTATTGCTATGGATGATATGAATACTGTTATTTACTAATAGTTATAATAGTTTATTATCATATGTGTTTAGCACTGTGGTTAATATGTACATGTTATTGTGGTTTCTCCGAACATGAAATAAAAGCTCAGAGCAGCTGTTCTGTTCTGTTTCCTCTTCTTTCTCCGCTTTCCGTTGTGGCCAGTGAAGTTAATCCTGTGATGGTGGGGATTTAATTGACACTGTCAGGTCCTGATGAGTCTTGGGTCTTGCGCCGCACTATGCTGTATGTAACAAAACAGACATACCTTTTTCTGTTTTCCAAATAAAATTAGGGCAAAGTGTTGATCACAAAAATTCAACTTAAACAACACATTACTCTTAAATTGTCAATCTGTGCAGCCAGTTGTAACTTCAGAAAGTGTATAATTTGAATTATTTGTATTTGTATCTGCAACAGACTTCTCTACCACGTAGAATATTGAATTGAATATTCTGCTGGTGTTTCTGTACCCAGGCTTGAGGAATTACTCAATGATCTGATTGTGAATGTGGTTTAGTTGCATTCTGAAGAACTGGATTATGGTGCATTTTCTGTGCTCTGGATATTCATGCCAGCGTCTTTGGCATAACAAACTGCCACCATATCCACCTAGCAGGTGTTAGTAGATATCTGGATCATTATGGCTGTCAACGTAAACAACTATGTTTGGCAAAATAAAGTTTAGCCTTGTGCCACAGTATATTCACAAATGCATTTCTTGAGCGTATCAGAACTTTTTGGAGCCCCTCCCTTTTCATGGCTGCATTTGTAAAGTTGGCATTTATCATCTCCTGCTCTCCAGGTTAGACTGTACCCTGTAGGTGGCATCGATGTGCCCCAATCCTCTGAGCCTCCCTGATTTCTTGACAGGCGGCACAGATCATACCATCACAGGGCATCACGGGTTCACTCAGAGCTTCTTGCACACAGCCGGCTGCAAAACAAGGCTAGACATTTAGTAACTACATCGTGTTTTTATCAAATCTGCCTGGTCATTGAATCTCAAAGTGTAAAGGTTTTGTCGCGGTGGCTCTGTGGCTGAGGATCTGCGCCCGTGGCTGGAAGGTTGCCGGTTCGTATCCCGAGGCCGGCAGAGGAATCCTACTCCGTTGGGCCCCTGAGCAAGGCCCTTCACCCCAACTGCTCCAGGGGCGCCGTATAAATGGCTGACCCTGCGCTCCGCCCCAAGCTTCTCTCCCTGTCTGTGTGTCTAAGTCTCATGGAGAGCAAGCTGGGGTATGCGAAAAAAGACAAATTCCTTATACAAGAAATTGTATATGGCCAATAAAGTGATCTTCTTAAACTTGTATCTTTTTTTATGATACCTTTTGGTGTGAAACACTTCGCAGGAAGAGTTAAAAATAATGTTAAACGTGGAATTTTAATAGAAAAGTGGTGAGTGAATAGATTAACATCAAACTGTGTGAAAAGATGTAAGCCTACACTGTGATAAACCGATGCTTATCTTGGAAGATAATTTTAATGTAACTTTCCAGATTTATTTTGACTGCTACATCCATGTCAGTGATGGAAAAAGGCAAGGTGGGTGTTTCAGCTGGGGGGCTTGTGTGCGTTTTTCTCATGTGCTGACCTGTTCAGGGCAGCAGATCATCGAGGCAGCTGGTCCCAGGTCCCAGGTGTTACTTGTGCTGGAAGAGGTCAGTGAGCCTGCTAGCTCTAATAACAGGGGTGTGGACAGGGCAGGATTTTTTCTAAGTGGGTTTTCTTTCCTCCATTAAAGTTTTAGTGTTGATTGCAAGAGTCGTTGAGCTTTTTGAGATTTTTATTTTACGCTTAGTGGCTACATTTCATAAACTGACCTTTTAGAAGAACAACTGTCATAATTTAATACCAGAACCCTGATGCTCACTTAGTGCTGTTTTTTTACATCTACAAAACATATCTGTGTAAATGATTTGAATATATTCCCGGATTGGAATGTAGAGGATCTATTGCATGATTTCTTTTTCATACTGCTGTTCAGTCCACGGTCTGAAATACGTTTATTGTGTGGCTGCAGTATTGATACCTTTGGTGCACTCTGTGTATTGGAGGGCACTGAATCTTGCCCTCCAGTACACTGTCGAGAGATAACAAAATCTTTTTCTTTATTTGTTGTGCATCTTATTATGCACATTCAGAACAGTAAAGTAAAAACCTGTTGTTTTTTTTTATTATTGGCAGTTTGAAAAATCAAACTCGAACACAAAACGAAACCTAATTCTGTCTGAGTTCTAATTACACTGTGAACCATCGGGGAGTTAAGCTGCTTGGCCATGTATAAAAAAAAATCTCTTTTCCATAAATCCACTTCTCGAGTCCACCGGCTCACCTGACAGTCACCTTGCTGCTCCCTTTGGTGCGGCTCGTAAAAGAGGATCTGCTTCCTGGTCACTTAGTCAGGTGAGCAAGGATGGCCAGTCATCCCCACAGCATTCTGGGAAATGTGGTTCAGACAAGAGCCTCCATCTTGCCTCCGACCTATCGCCCTCTCACAATAGTTGATACATTGGTCCAAATACATAACGTGGCTTCCTACTCATTCATTCTGTGCAGAAGAGCCAGAGAAATGCATCTCCCTGGAGCGGCAGAGTGCAGGGCATGGCTGGTCGCACAACAAAGAACGTCTCAGTGCTGCCAGTTTTTTAAGGAAATCGCAAGCCAGCTGAAGTGCCAGAATCAAAAGCCTCTTCCTAAATTTGACTTGTCTGCGAGTTGCAGTGAGGCAGAGAAACGAGTTCAGCCGCTTGTTCGTGACAAAGCAGGTTCCACTGTCTGCGCAGCCAGCGGAGGGACGGGTCCAGTTTAGTGTTTTCAGCCAGGTGGAAGTAGCAAGGTTACACATCAGATGAGTATGTTGGCGAGTCTACATAAAATAAGACTTCCTTGTCCTATTTGTGAGACCATATTTATAGCCCAAATAAAAGAGAAAAACAAATTGTTGTTTTTAAAGCAGTGCGGCATTTTGCTCAGGGGGAGAGACGGGAATCAACATGGGCGATGACCCACTTAGCTCAAGATTTGCAGTGCGGAGTCACATCTTCGGTTCTCCTGGCTTTGTCACGTTCCTGACACTAAAATGAGTTTGATGGAGGCATTCAAATTCCCAGGCACTTTTATGATACAATAGCACACTGGCGTGTACGTAGTTGAAATGTGCATTTTCTCTTTTCCCACATAACTCGTGGTAAGGATTGACCCACTTCTACCTGCTGGGCAGAAATAAAAACTAGCTTTCAAACAGGAAACAAACCATTTTTAGTGGCAGAAGTTGGCGCAGAGTGCCAAAGTATTTTTCTGAGATCTGGGTTGATAATTTAACAGCATTTCGTTTCTCACAGTAAACGCGTTTCCTCTAGCTTCATAATATGCTTCAGCATTAATGTTGTGTAGTGCTTAGTGTGTTTTGAAAGCACATATAAATGTTTCATTGTTGTTAAAATAGAAATAACCATTTTTGGGCATCAATAATAATTCCTTACACTTATATAATTGTATATAAAATGAATTGAGACTGAGTAACTGAAATGATGGGGCCAGTAAAAATAATTTCTCGCTGTCCTTTGCCCTATTTTAACATGCATTATTTGTTATTATTTTCTGTTCTCTATAAGTTAAAGTGAAGTTAAAGGGGTAATAGTTTATCAGCAAACTGCCAAACAATAATGCCACTGTTGTTTGGTAATGAACTGCTTGAGACTGCTGCCACCTGTTGGCAGGATGTCTAAAATACAGGCCCACTGCAAAGGGTGTGTGGGTTGCTCCAGAAATTAAGACAATATTAAGTGTAATCATAGTGTAAATATAGGTGTTATTTGGAGTAATTTATGTATTTTGATAAATTAACAAAGAAGTGCATAGATTGCTTATTATGTTCTCTTTGGAATGTCTCACATGAATGAAACCCAAAGGAGTCTGTTATCCAGCTTTGAACTCGCACTGTGAAAGTAGGAAAGCATCTAACTTGCTTTTCTGAACAGGTTTGTGTCTGTCTCTGGTGAGCTGGGCATGAGCCACGCAGTGCGTTCGGCTTAACGCCGTCTTCTCTCCTGTCGGCTGACTTCCTCGGCTCAGGTGGTGCCTGTCTCGCGCCTTTGAGCTGTAATGCACACTGTTGACCTATTTAGCGCTGCCGCAGAGCGCGCCATTGGGGAACAGCAGGTATTTCTGAGCCACGTTGTCGCTCCTGACGAAGTCTGTGTGTACAGATAGTTGGATGGTGGAAGTAGCCTTTTGCTCTCAACATGCTAGCAGGAAACAGTGATGGAGCACGTCATGGCCTCATACAGACCAGCTTTTAACACTGGCCTGTGTGTGAATGAATGTGCATACAGCACTTGGAGTCCCTCAGTGCTTTCCAAGTAATGTGTCCGACTCGCTCAGCCTGGTTGCTGAAGGATCCTTTTGATTTGAGAAAGTTATGGGGGCCAGACTTGGCCATGTTTCTTGATTTGGTGGCAGAGCTCCCTCCGAGGGGAGCTGCAGGCAGTGGCTTTGCTGTCTGAAGCCTGTTAAATCTGTGTCTTGTGCCACTTCTGTCCTTCTCATCATACTATCGTGCTGTAAGAAAGCCGCTTTGTCTAGATGAACAAATCTTTGTCCGAGATGTTGTCAGACTGCTTTTATATTGAAAAAAGGGTTTCACGCCACAGCAGAATAATATTACTAACTGTGAGAAACGTTTTCTCCCATGGGGCTTGTGCAGTAGGAAAAAGGCCATTTTTTTGGGTAAGATGGGTTCCACAGTGGTGGTTCTTTAACCTTGATAAAAAAAAAAACTCCCACTAGCTGTTAATGTAGGATGTCTCTTTGGTGTAATGATATTTTCATACCTCAGTTTGTTTTTCACTTGCAGTGTTTTGTGTATTATGACCTTATATATATATATGTGGTGGATGACTTTCACACTGAATACTTGGAATGATTTGGATTGTGCAGTGGCTGTGAGTGGTGAACTGAGAGCACTTTCCTTAAAGGAGGGCCCCTACTTAATCTACCCCCTTAAGCATAGCTTTCATGTGGGTGATGTACAGCAGCCCCACTGCAAACAGATCAGGTACAGAAGAGAGACTTTCCTTCACGTCAGTTCAGGGAGAATTCTAGGTAGGCCGGTTTACAGAGGAATTCAGTCAGGATCCTGGGGTCTTCACTCCTTCTTGAGCAGGCGGTCAGGACTGCTGATGTAATGTCTTCTGTGATGGATGGCACCTCTGTGGAACAGTGTCCCTGGTCACCATACTGGGACATTGACTTAGAAAATCGAATGCAGGGGTCAGTTGCGTGAATTTCTGGTCCACCAACAGCCCTTACCGACAAACTTCCTGGTTTCTTTTTTGTCACAACGAGGGGTTGTTTGCGTTTCCGTGGCGAGAGGCTGCCATACCTCGGGCCCCATCCAAGTTTCTGCTTTAAACCGCGCTTTACAGGAAGCTTTGCGGGCCCAGTGGCCACCAGCTTTGTTCTCTGCTTTTGGTCAGCGAGGGCCAAGTGGGCATCGTTCCCCTATTCCAGTTCTGAAATAGCTACACTGCACTGCAGCTTCGCCCACCGTCTTACAGCTGCGGTAGCGTCAGCTTCAGTCCAGTTCACTTAGGAAGCGTCTTTTCTGTGAAAGTATCCTGGATTGCAAATAGAGAGCAGCAGGTCAGTGCCTGCTAGCCAGCAGATTTCATCTGAAATAGGGCATGTCGTTTTCCCCGGCATTTTCTTTTAAAACTCTCTGAAGATGAGGCAACATCTGAGGAAAGAGTTCATATTCGTTATTTGAGCAGCGTATAATTAGAGTGGATATCCACGAGACCACAACACTGGAGCGAGTGCAGCAACTCAGAAGCACAGAAACGATGCCTTTCAGCCCAGCCCAGAGACAGAGGTGTTTTTGTAAAGTGAGCTATGATGAGAAAGGTCTCAGTTGGTGTGTAGCACTGCACAATAAGGATGAAGCAAAAGGAATGCGGTTGAGCAGGTGTGTTTGTGTGTAAAAAGGAAGGCAGCCAGAGTTTTGTAACTCTTGTGACACACCCTTTCTTTGCCACTTTTCAGCCTGTGAGGGCACAAGTGGAAACTGCAGGGAAGTGCAGTTAAAACCAAGGACTTAAGGCACTTCTTTACCCAAAGAGGTGTGGGTGTATGGAACAGGCTACCCAGCCATGGTGTTGAAGCCGATACCCTGGCTTCTTTTGTGAAATGGCTGGATAGGATGAACAGATCGATTAGCTACCCAATGGTCTCGACGGGCCACAGGGCCTCCTCTCATTTGTAACTTTTCTTATGATCTAAGGTTCTCATGTTCACCCTAACCTCTCTCCTAGAGCCCAGCTGCTGTGGTGTGAGAGAGACACCTACTGGCCACATTAGTGAGGTACACCAAGCTAACGTTGCCCACTTTGTATTATACTGCAAGAATAACCAGCAGAGAAAACATTTCCTAAATTCGTGCATCTGTTTTTTTTCCCCCACTTATACCTACAATGTCTGCTAAGTCCAATAAAAGAAAAATGGCTAGCCCTTAGAATGTGCATCAAGATTAGTCTGTTCTCTACAATTGTGGTGCTGGTGGAGTCTATAAAAATATCAAATTTAACTGCAAACATAAAAATTGCTTTTATATCTGTGATCTGCAGATCGTGTATAGGATGGCTTGTTGAATCCCGAGCTGGTCAGAGGAAAGCTGTTGAGTAACGAGAGGAACTGGTGACGCCGTCCTGCAGGGCCACTGGCCACAGAGGCCATTGTCCAGCACTGACTCCCTCGCTGGCAAGGTCACTCAGATGAGCCCCAGGGCCTTGCTGTCTTTTAAACAACCTTTTTATAACTTCACTCAGTTTATTCAGAACCCTGACCGCTTGGGAACAAGCTCTGTTCTACTGGTGTCAATCAGTTTCACCAGATTATAGCTGCAGGCACACGTAATGCCAGCCCGTAGTTAAAATTTTCAGCATATCTGCTCTGGCGGAACGCAGTTCTGCAGTTGAATTTCTTCAGCATTCGGACGGTGTGAAAGGTCTCCACTTTTCAAGAACTAAAGGATTCATTTATAAGAGGAAACACGGTCTGCTCAGAAGTGAACCTCTCTGTATTCATTGAAGCAGAGGGCACACTTGTAAACTATGGATGAGGAAATTGCAGTTTTTAATAACTAAAACAATTTTAAAATACTTTATTATTTAGTTTGCCCATATGATTTGTGGCTGTTACTTTTACGGTTACTGTGACTGTTAGAATCTGTTTGCAAACTTTCAGAAGTCTGTTTCTGAAATTTTGGAGAACTGATGACAGGAAGCACTTATAAAACGTCTTAGATTCTGGAACAAGCTACAGTACCTGGCACTGTCACCAGAGATCCTAAGATCTGTTTGTTTAATAGCCATCTCCTCACCAACAGACACAAAAACAGTTCCAGTAAGAAAATGCCCAGCAGGTCTCCAAGCCCTCACACAGCCACAGAGCTAGAAGTAAATGTTTTTACTTGTATTTTTCAAGACTTGTTTTGAGGAAAGTAACAGAAATGTATTACTAGGGATGCCCTGAGGGAATTCTTAATACTTTCAAAGCACTTCCATGCTGTAGGTTCAAATTCTGATCATGTGTATTTGTTGAAAACTTAAATCTGCAGTCTTGTATGGTGAAGATATGATAAAGGGTGACGTTTTCTCAACATGTACAGTATATATCGCACTCATTGCTGCTGGGTGTTAGCCTCTTTAGCACAATAAGGAAAAACTGGTAGTGTTTGTCAACACCTTGTTAAGCTCAGCGGAGTGTATCCCTACTCAAGGTTTTCTTTCTGCTGGTTTTTGAGATTCAAGACTTTTTATATAGTCTTTTAAAAGTGTGAAATCCTTCATACATTAAATGCTGTAGTTATAATTTGGTGATAACCACATGGTTTTGTATTGTTAAACGTGTTTGTCAGTGGCCAGGTATTGTCACAAGAGGGTGTCGTAACACAGCACTGTACTTGTAAAAACTTTGCTGTAGCTCTGTAGACCCACCTTTTTATTATTAGAGTTGTGAAGTGATGAGCAAACACTGAGTGTCAGCGGAAGTCTTCTTGTGTATTGTGAAACCTAGCGAACGTCTTAACGGTAATGTACCTTCATGGGCTTTCATTCATTTTGTGTGTAATTAATGATGTTGCGAGTGCATCATCATGCTAAGTTTCGAGTGGAATGAATCCTGGATAGCTGCACCTTTAGACACCCATTATGGTCCTCATTCAGAAAGTGAATTTGCCCTCAGTAATCAAACCAAATGATGGAAAATAGAAGGGCAGATGTCCTTTTATGTTTGCTGCCCTGCTTCAGTGTCAATACTTGTCAGCAAGCGGCATAAAGGCCCATTAATTTGCAATGTGCAAACCCGGGACACTGACCCTGAACAAGCACGCTACTTTGTCTGAAAATATGGAGATCAGATGACCATGAAGTAGGAATAGTGAAAAAATAGGCAAGACTGTCGCCTAAAACTTGTGCAAGTGTCACAGGGTTACAGAAGCTTTTGCCGCTGCTCTGAGAGAGCGGAGCAAGTCGTGGCTCTCGAGTACGTGGGCGGCATGGCCTTGGCGAGTCCACGCGAAGGGCCATTGCCATTGGGTTGCTCAGACTTGTCCCGAACCTCAGGATTCACAGCACGTTCTGCGTGTCACGTGGAAGGCCAGGTTTACTCCTGCCAGCGCTGTTTCAGTGTGACAGAGCGTGGGCGGATGAAAGCAGTGAACGTTTGTTTGGGCAGAGGCGGGGGGGGGGGGGGGGGTTCCTTACGAAAACCACTTCCTGATCTGTGATCCAGTGTTTGTTGTTGCAATCTAGACTTGTGGCGCTAACACCAGCGCCGCCCGGAGCAGTGAGCAGTTCACCCCTCCGCACTTCACTGGTAATGTGACCTGGGGGGACAGGCTGAGATTTCTGGGCCGGTATGATCCGCTTGACTACTTTTAAAGGGTACCGTAAATCAGAGGAGGATGACGACGAGGTTTTTGTCAGCAATTCTGGATCAAAGGTGACGGCACTTTTTTTTCCCCCCCGTTTTAGTTGTCAGCCAGCTAATTGTACAGGCGAGAGAATTACGTGGCTTTAAGTAAATCCCAATCTGAGTGGCGTGTAAATATTCGCAAGACTTAATTGTATACAAGTGGTGTCCACTTGTATTGATGTTGATGCGTTTCATTCTCGACTTAATAAGAACTGCATTGTCCACGCACACCAAATAAGCAAAGCTTTTGTAAACATTATGTGGTGGCTCCCTGATTGATAAAGATCACAGTTCCATGCAAATATGAGTATTTTGGAAGCCTGTGAGCTCTGCTAGTATGTAGAGGAATGTAATTCACCAGTGAGAACGGGATGTGGTTGAATAGGCCATATGTAGTTGGCGATGAGAATGTCTGTTCTCTGACACTGTGGGAATTCGTGTGGTTTACGTCAGTGTAGCGGTCAGCACCGTTATTTGAAACCGGAGTATTTGGATGACGACAAGAGTGTGTTTTCTGTTGATGTTTCCTATTTCCTCTTACATCTTTTTTTTCTAATTATAGTTTACTATTTTGGTCAAAGTGAACTAACCTTCAACTTACCTTGAAAGATCTCCAAATATATTTGAGGATGAAAGAAAAGTGAGTGTGCTAATGATGCTAGAAGGAGGCCTGGAGCTCTTAGGACAGAGGTGAAAATCCGTGGGAGAACCTTCATTCTAGTGTGATCAGTTTGCAAGCCAGCAGCACTCGAACAAGTGGCAGCAGGGTTTATCATCCCAGTCGGTCAAGTTGCAAAATCGAGCTTCACTGAAAGTATCATTGCACTGCTCTAATTACAGAAGACTTATTTTTCACTGAATCAAACTGAAATTTTTCTCTTTCTTTTTGCTATTTTCCGTGCACACACTGTGCATGAATTGTAGGACATATCTTCCTCAGCTTGCAGAGCTGGCTCAGCCTGATAAGAAGATGTGCCAGCTCAAACCAGAATTTTTAACATGCTGTGGTTAGTTTTAATTTCTCCTTTTCATTTGTGCAGCCGAGTGCTAAGGGTGCTGTTGGCTAATTGCTCGGATATTGGTTAATCTCCCCTGTATGACCCAAGGAATAGTCGTTAAATTGAGCCATCTCAGGCAGTGCTGTGCAAAGACACATGGTTGTAGAAATAAATGACTGGAAAATGTTGGTTAGAATGAATGTTTCTAGATAAAATATGTACAGTGTTTTATATTGCAATATTGTTAAATGGGGAAGGAAGCAGCAGCCCAAGAGTTCGCTATGCAATTATTTTGTTTAAAAATAAACTGTTGGACCAAATAAGGAAGTGGTGGTGATCGTAAAAAAAGAAATTGTTGGAAATCGTCAGAGGTGCTACTTTTTAGGAGAAGCATAGGGCTTCCTGGGGTGTAATCCTAAATCCAAGGGCTGTGTACAGGGATTGTTTGCCTTCCAGTCAGTGGAAGCTTGGTGAATTGGTTTTTGCTGAGTTTAAATAAGGTTTTATTTTCTCAACTTGATAGCTGTTACTTAAGAGCGTCTAGTTTGACTTTTGAAGTCCAGCCATAAGCTTTGAATGTCCTGAAACCAGTGCCTTTTAGCGATGTCTCATTTGGTTAACAAAGCTTTCAAATATGCATTTTTAAAGTGAAACTATAAATTAGTATTTGAAAGTTCAAACTGAAAGATCGTATGGGTAAAAAGTCAGCAAGAATTGCAAAGAAAAATATAAATGATTTTAATGGAATGTTTAAAATGAAGATACCATAAAAGCTGCAATAACAGTTATTTATCCTGTTTAAGAAAGTATTGGTTTTGTCATTTTTAAGTTAAAGATTCTATGCAAAAGGGGGGAGAGAGAGAGAGCTTTTACTTGTACAGTGCTGTTACAACAGCTTCACTTAATTAACATGCAAATGAGGTCTCAGGGGTTCCTGCTGTGTATGCTGTTCAAGGGAAATATTTTGGTTACGGTTTTGCTCTTGTCTAAATATTTTAGTTCACCTCCCTACAGACCTGGTATAAATAGATTAAAAACAACTTGAAGTGAACACAGTTAGGTGGTTAACTGTATGTTTTTCTGATGTAGATCCACTGTCATTTGTAGCAATATTTATTTTGTACATGGCATGTATTTCATTTTACTCATCTTGGTGGGGAAAAAAAACAACTAAAGTGACCACTACTCAGCAGAGAATGCCTTAAGATTGTAGAAGGTTTGTGAACTCATTTTCTTCTGCCCTTGTTTCTGAGCAGGAAATCCCAACTGTTTTGAGTTGTCGGCTATACAGTGCGCACGTAGAACAATCCCATTAGGCTTTCTATTGTATTATCCGTGAGGAAACTGTGTTTTTCAGTGAAGGGGAATTGACCAGTTTCCCAGAACAGCTCAATGGACAGTTCCAGTGTGTGTCTGCCAAGTTTAGTCACAGATGTGCACAGCTTCACCTGACCCAGGCACGTCAAGGAAGCACTGTCACAAGGGTACAGAGTGACAGAGGGGATACGTGTCAAA
This sequence comes from Atractosteus spatula, assembly GCF_055471065.1. Classification (NCBI taxonomy): domain Eukaryota; kingdom Metazoa; phylum Chordata; class Actinopteri; order Semionotiformes; family Lepisosteidae; genus Atractosteus; species Atractosteus spatula. The sequence goes on along the minus strand of NC_142711.1, from coordinate 21,872,902 downwards.
GTACAGTGCCTAGTATCAATGTCTTAGAACTTGTGTTCAATCTGTGCACTATACGTGTATTTTTGGTTCAAGAGGAGAAAGAATTTCTCGAATGTTCAGCCTTTTTTGTCTAGCAATAAGGCAAAAAGTGATAACAATGTACTGTTTCTGTGAGCGTTCACTGGTGTTTTGTCAGATCTGAAAAGGTGACAGATTGTGTATCTGTGTGTGCTCTGGCTGTTGTTGAACTTTCCAGGAGACTGAAAAACTGTCCCGCTGGGCAGTGTTTGGAGAAGCTGCTGTTATATACCAGTCTTTCTAGAGGCAGAAACATGGCAGTCCAGGCAAAGAAACCAAGTGCAGTTCCTTTGTTTATTTTTGCTATGTTTTTTTTAGGCTGCAGTTATAGCTGGTTTACCACAGCAAAACTGTTTCTCCGGCACTTTGCAAAGCTACTCTCTTGGTTAACAGTGTGTTGCAACATGTCAGTATTGTGCTATAGAAAATTCCTCATCTGATATGCTTTAAAGGCAAGGTCATTTAACCCCAACAACTGGCTTCACAGCAGGCTTTCTTGCAGTTGCCTATTTCGTTATACATTAGCTTGTTACAGTCACGCTGTTTTTTAAAGATGACCAGAGCTGGGGACAAAAGAAAGAACTGGAGTTAACCTGATTATTCTCAGATGTTGCTTTGAATCCTGTTCTCGTGACGTCTCGTTTTTCTTCTGAAACTAGAAGAGTGAGTGCTGGAGTCAGCTCAGAGATGGTCGATTCCTTGCAGAATCAGCTGATAGCAGAAGTTAGTGAGGCCTTTTTAAAAGCATCTGGACTCCACTCTGCTCCTCCTGACCCGTCATTGCGACCTGCAATGCTGTCACAAGCAAAAGCTGTATTTCCATCTCTCTGAGAATATGGTGTTATCTGTACTGTCGAAAAGTTCATATACAGAAGCTTCGCACCAGACTCTGGAGCTCATCTTTTTAGTTTCCAGCAGCTTGTTTATGCAAACAGATGCTTTTTTCTGTGCAATATCCTGTGTTGTACTGAGACTTGATTATCAAAAGAAAAACTGAAGAAGGGGGAAATCCTTTGTAAAGCTAATTGTAACACACAAACTTTGACCATTTCAGCAAAACTTTTTTTTGTCTAATTGACATTTCCCTCAAGTCAAAAAGTAGTAAATGTTTGCGTCTATTAGAGTGGACTATACTTATGCTCACGTTTAAGATGTGGTGTTTTAACATGGTGGTGGCTACTGAACTCAGAGAAGTGATTTACCTAAGCAGTGGTATCCAATGTATCCAAGCAAAGTGAAGTAAACGGCATCAAATACTGTACACTGTGGTGCCTAGAGGATCTTGACATGAAATTTTTGCTCACACATTTGTACTAGAATTATAATCGGCGCACTACAGCTCTTTACCCGGTTGCCTAGTCAGAAACCTACTCTTACTCCAGAGTCTGCCGGCTCTGGGGAAGTCTTTCGCAACTGAGGGGTAGATTTTTGTTTTTGATAATCTCTACTCCTCCTTGCAGTCCTCTTGATGTCTGTGATCACACTAAATGCCTCCATTTCAATTGTGTCGGTACCTACTGAATGAAACCGCAGCATGGTTAAAAACTGCCCAATACCGCACGTTGTTAAACAGTATGTTGAGCCGAGTTCGTCGCATTGAGTCGGGGTAGGTAGGGTTAATCTTTTTTTTTAAAATTTGAATGAAAACTTACCTTCTGCTCTAGCTCTGCTTAATTATTAATAATAATAATTAATAATAATTGCTTACACTTATATAGCACTTTTCTGGACGCTCCACTCAAAGCGCTTTACAGGTAATTGGGATCCCCTTCACCACCACCTGGATGATGCGACGGCAGCCATAGTGCGCCAGAACGCTCACCGCACATCAGCTATTAGTGGGGAGGAGAGGAGAGTAATGAAGCCAATTCATAGATGGGGATTATTAGGAGGCCATGATTGGTAAGGGCCAATGGGAAATTTGACCAGGACGCCGGGGTTACACCCCTACTCTTTTCGAGAAACGCCCTGGGATTTTTAATGACCACAGAGAGTCAGGACCTCAGTTTTACATCTTATCCGAAGGACGGCGCCCGTTTACAGTATAGTGTCCCCGTCACTATACTGAGGCATTAGGACCCACATGGACCGCAGCGTGAGCGCCCCCTGCTGGCCCCACTAACACCTCTTCCAGCAGCAGCCTTAGTTTTTCCCAGGAGGTCTCCCATCCAGGTACTGACCAGGCTCACACCTTCTGAGCTTCAGTGGGTTACCAGTTGTGAGTTGCAGAGTGATGTGGCTGCTTAAACTCTTTGATCTTCTGTAGTGTTTTAAGAGCACAGAATTTTTGATAATTGAGCTCATGATGTTACTTTATTGGCCTTTTTGGGTAAGTAACGTAGTGTGTGGTATGAATAGTAATGAGTAGCGACATGTGGCACTGTCTGCTACATTCTCCCCTCGAAATAGTATAAACTACTGGGTCTCGTTTTGTGTGTTTATCCATTATTCACTTGAGAACGATATTGTACTCGGTATTTTAGACTTCGATTCTTGATGGCGAGAATGTGGATGTGTGACCGAATTCTAGATGCAACGTCTTTATCCACCCCCGCCAGGAGATTTCCTCGTCTTGGCTTTCCTGGGCGCGTTTACCTCACGCTCCTTCCTTTTGTTATCCCCTCCCTCCTAGACGGCTTCCCCGACGGGCCCGGGCCGCCCCGAGTCCCCCGTCTACACGAACCTCCAGGAGCTGAAGATCTCCCAGGCCCACTTGCCCCCCGCGCCCTCCGGCTCCCCGCTGCACACCCTGGGCGACTGGGAGACGTACAAGGACCCCAGCGGGCGGCACTTCTACTTCAACAGGGCGACGCAGGAGCGCACCTGGAAGCCGCCGCGCGCCCGGGATGCCAGCAGCAGCGGCAGCACCAGCAGCAGCCGAGGGGAGGGTCACGCCCCGGGGGACCCCGAGGTAAGGGGGTGACCCCCACGCATGTGCGCGATTTATACCCCCGCCCGGTTTCGTTTTTGTTTTGGTGTTTGCCTTTAGCCGAGCACTTTCTGAAGCGTTATTACGCACGTTGCCTTGATGAACCCCCACGTCTCCCGTCTTTGTGGCCGAATCTATTCATCCAATGCGACCGAGCTGACAGGTAGAGCCGTGTTTCACAACGGCCGCCGTTTAATTTCCGGTTTCGTTAGGTCAGCACAAGGTACCTTGTGAACGCGAGTGAAGATCTGTAAATCGACAGAAGGCGGAATAGAGACAACGTTGTCCCTGACTATATTGATACATAACATAACATCATCACTTTATTAACCCTTTACAATTTCTTGCATTAGGAATTATCTTTTCGCATATCCCAGCTTGCTCTCCATGAGACACACAGACAGGGAGAGAGCCTGGGGTCAGAGCGCAGGGTCTTCCATTGTACGGCGCCCCTGGAGCAGTTGGGGTTAAGGGCCTTGCTCAGGAGCCCAACGGAGTAGGATTCCTCTGCCGGCTGCGGCAACATTCCAGCCACAGGCACAGATCCTTAGCCACAGAGCCACTGCTCCACCCCAAATACTGTGTAAATACCGTGGGAAGGGTATTGGGTAGGACTTTTCCTACCCAAGCACAACCATTGTTTTTCTGCTTGTGCGTAAACAAACTCTTCTCCGATTAATGAGTTATGCATTTGAGCTAAATTGTTTTTTTTCCCCGCATGTATGCGACAGGAACACCTGCGAGACGAAGCGAAAGTCTGCTTGTGTTGTGGTATACTTTTAAAACCTCGGAACATCCTGCATACGTGGTCTCATTCTTCGAGATACTACAGCTCGCCCGTCTCAGTACAGGCAGCGACACTGTTTTTAAAACGTATTCTCAAGCGGCAGAATTAAGAAAAGACTCGTTATGTTGGTATAGTTTTTTTTGGAAGTCTGGGTACTACAGACTCCGTAGGCTTCAGACTAGTCACCCGCTACCCCACACTGACACCTTGTGGCCAGAGAGTTTACAGTATTGCCGGTGACCTGTGCCTGAGAGAGGAGACCATCCTGTAGTGGGAATATGTTTCTGAACTGAAGCACAGGGAAAGTCAGAAGCCCCATCTGTAGGATTCTGCTAGGTCAAAGATAAGATGAGGAGGATAAGGAATTAAAGAGTTTTTAAGGAATAAACAACAGTTTTGGAACTTTTCCCTTTTATCTTCTAGTTTTATCTACAAATCAGGTCAATATATGCCAGACCCTGACTGGCTGAAAGGAACATTTTAAAGAGGATAGTGTAATAGTGTTGCATATGCTACCTGAGACTGTTTCCTCTGTACCAATGTCATCAGCAGGTTTCACGGCTTGTTTTCTTTACAGTGGCACACGGTTATCCCTAGCGAATTAACTATTGCACTCGGCACTTTGCCTTTTGTGACTGAATCCGAAAAGTAAATATAATGGCAGCAAGTTTTGTTTTCTCTGTTGTAGCATGAATAACTGAATTTGCTACTTGGAGTAGCATGCTTTGAAGTCCCTTTCCCTGTGTAGTCCTCCCAGTTATAGACCTCTGACTGCCTTTCTGCCATAAATCCCAGGTATCTGAGTTCCCAGCACGGTGAAACGTGGGATAGCTGACTGTTCACTCTTTCCTCCCAATCTCTCTCCTGCTGGGCAAGTGCACGTCTTTGCTTTTCGGGTGACTGGTGCCACATCTGATTTATTTGGATCTTTTGGGATTTCTCCTGGGGTGGGGGGGGGGGGGAATTGGGTGTTTCTTCACCTGGAGGGACGTGTGGTTTCCGCAAATCAGAACCATGCCCTGTCCGAATCACAACGCCTGTCTCTCTTTCCCCTTTTTGCTGTCGTTTGTAGCCCCTCTCGTCCGAAGAGAACTGCCACAGCACTTATTCCAGCCAGTCAGATAGTCAGTACGGGTCTCCCCCCCGCGGCTGGTCTGAAGAGCTGGATGAGCACGGGCATACCTTGTATGTCAGTGAATATACTAACGAAAAGGTACTGGGCTCTGTTCTTTTCCCATTCCTCTCCTTTCCATTCCACCTTTCCCTGCACTGTGTGCGTCTTCATCAGCAGTCAAGAGATGTGCGGCAACTGAACTCTTAATAATCGGTGCATTTTTATTAACTCATTCTTGATTTGTCGTCTGTGTGGAATGGGTTGAAAATTCAAGTTCATTCCCCTCATCAAGCTCACTCTTATATTCCACTTATAAACCACCCTGCTGTGCACGTCTTTCTGGCCAGCTGTCCTCCCTCCTGTATCACTGTATCCCTCCGAAGGTAAGTTGGCAGTGATAACCTGTACAGAGCTCACATCTGTTTCCTGCTGGGGGTTTCCCACCTAGTGTTACCGCTAGAGCAGGAAAGGGCGATCGTTCTAGTCACGTCACTTTTTTCTGAGAAGACGCACTTGATCGCTGATGTATATGCTTATATCAAGGGTATGAATTCTGAAATAAGAGGAAAAAAAATATTTTACTCATACAGATGGTGGGCCTCAGTCTGAATGCGGTAAAAATGATTTTTTCCCGTTTTTTAAACTTCATTAGATAACTGGCTACCTGATGGAAAAGTTCAAATATAAATCCAGTGAAACGTTGCAGACTTGATGTGCTGTGTGAGGAAAAAAATCTGAGTAGACATGTAGAAAATAAGAGTGATATCTTGGGCAAACAGGTTACTGAAAGGAAATGCAAAGTTCTCTGAGCACTGGAAAGTTCTTTAAAAGTAATCAAATGAAAACATTAGTGATCCTACATAAATATGGGAATGTTAAACAAGGCGACACAAAATTTGTCCTGTCTGATTGTAAGTTAATCAGCTGTTGAATTCACAAGAGATGGACTGGGTCACGTCTTGGGTGGCTGTTCGGTCCAGTTGTGTCTTTTGGAAATGTTCTGTCTCTTTTTTGCCGAGAGAGACGGGGCCCTTCATCATCCGATCCTGTCCTTCCTGTCGCCATGTTCTCAGTTCAGGGATCACTCCGGTCAGAGTTTTGTGCCTTGTTAAGGATACATCGGGCGATTAATTGATCAGGGCGTAAATGTCACTGTTTCACATGTGATGTTACTGCATTTCTGTGTCGGACCCCGTGAGTCTTTTTTGTATATCCCAGAGTCGATTTCAAAACACATTGGTCTAGATCGCCAACAGGCTCAGTTACTGAAATCGAGAGCAGCACTTGATCTCGGCTTGAGGAAGAAGCAGACTAATCTGCCTTGTCATTACATGTTGCGAAAATGACTTTATGATTCAGTACGTCTTGGAAACTGCAGTGCAATTGTATTTTAATGTTTTTCACAAGGTGCAGTTTGTCCTTCTAATCTCTGAGTGTGAGCTCGTTCATAAGCAGGTTCAGCCACCTATGAGAGCTAAAACTGTAATTTCTGCTCATTGCCTTTGGAGACTTTACGCATTTACCCTAGATCATATCAGGTGTCACTGATAGCACTTTATGGCTTCTACACCATTCATTTCCTGTAAGCGCTGTTTTGAAATATTTAAATTTTAAAGCTGCAAAGATGTATATATTTTATCTAATATTTTGTGCATTTAGTCAAATGCAAGCTTTTAGTTTACAAACCTGTTTTAATCTAATTAGATTATTCTGAGTAGGTAAGTTGAAGACTTGTATAAAGAACATTTAGATGTAATAAAAGCCACTTTATTTGATAAAACGACGTTGGATTGTGATTGTTGTCACTGTGATAATATTTTTTTGCACAATAAGAGAAACTTGTCTAGTGGCATTTCCAGTAATCTCAGATGTAATGTTTCTTTCCTGTCATTTGTTACAAAAAGGGTCAAATTAAAATGGGCACTTTTACCCATTTTGTAGCTTTGACAGTTTTTTTTAGCTTATTTTATTATAGAAATATCTGTAACGTATATGGAGCATGTTCACCACATCCTTGTGTAATAATCCTCATGAATCTGTATTTATTTCCAGTGGATAAAGCATGTTGATGATCAAGGCCGCCCATACTACTATAGTGCTGATGGCTCGAGGTCTGAGTGGGAGTTACCAAAAGTGAGTCAGCTAAGTACAAAGAGTGACCACACAGAAACAGCTGGAGTAGGCCGCCTTGCCTAATGCAGAGAGATCAGACATAACTAAGCGAAAATCGCAAGTCAGGTGGTTGTACAAAAACTAATTGAATTGGCCTATTGAATATTGTCCACAGCTGAGCCCTTTCCCCTTTCCACCTTTCCGCTATTCGGTTTACAATCTACCCAGGGGTCAGCTTTTCTGTTCTAGTGTTTGTGTAGACAGAATGATCTATTCCTGCGATTGAACTTTTTTTTTTGCAGATGCAAGTGACAAAATACGTAACTCTTAAGAATAGAAGAGTTATTCAAAATGCTAAAATATTTACTTTCTGCCATCTGTTAAAAGAAAAAGTTTAATGAAATGATGAAAAACAATTGTCATGTTGAAGTTGCACTTTTTAAAAAACAGCTTCAAAAAGGATTTTTAAAACTTGCATATTTGTTTTGCTTGGCTTTGTCATTAAAAGATTTTAAGCAGTATAAAGTGCCAGCTTTATAAACATATAATGAAAGCATTATTACACTAGTTGTGGGAGTAAAATACTCAACTTAGTGATGGTTAATGGGTATTGTTACTTTTAATTGATAGCTATTTCAATTAGAAATAGAATAGATAGAATTGAGTCATGGATGACTACTGTACTAAATGTAGGTAATATATACATTGAATAATTGTAAAGTAAAAAGTTAAAACGGCAAATAAAAACAGCTTGTAAGTAAAAAAATAAAGATGTGAATCAAATATGTTTGACTGTAGGAAGTCTAACCAAAAACACCAGCAAAAGGTTTCCGTCTTGTTTTGTTTTTTTAAATATTGGGTACGGAAGCACTTCATTGCTTTTTTAAGCCTTTGAAGAACTAAGCTTTGTGCAGATCCTCCCCCCTAGATGCAGATGCTGACAATATCGTAGCTCATTTAAAAAGAGAATCAAACCTAATGAAGGGCTTTTACTTATTTGAGGTCTGAACCCAGCCACACAGCATCGCATTGACCAATTATGCAGGACTTTACCGATGCATGCAGATCGCCCTTTTCACTAATCTCTCTAGCAAACAGCTAAATTAGGTACAGCTATAATCTGATTAAGGTTAGTCAAGGCCAGCAGCGCTGGGAGGCGGTGAGTCTCCATCCCCAAGAGTAAACTGGGCTTGCAGCCGCCTTCATGCGGCATCAGATCAGGAGCCCATAACAAATCTTAAGAGGGGCGTTTTTCACCGATGGTGTTCTGGTCCATGAAAGGAGAGGTACTGCCTGTCTGTATTGCGTGGGCTTTGTGCAGTTTCATTTGGTGGTTTACCTCGGCGCACCTCTGACCAGCTGTTCCTTGCCTCCTCTCTGTGCAGTATAACCTCTCGCCGCCGCAGCCTGGAGACATGCCCAAAAGCAGAAGTCTGGACAGGAAGCAGGTTGAGCCTATAGTGTTAACAAAGTGGAGACACAGCACCTATGTAGCGGATTTAAGTGACAAGGTAGGAGAGTGCGACTCGCTTGTAAAATAATAGTGAAAATGACGTGTATCCGCTATGTACTGCTGTCCTTGTACACGTCACAGAAGCCTGTTCCTCGACCTGTCAGATGCCACCTTTTTTATTACCACCGGAAAAAGACCCATGTTCTTCACACATAAAATGGATTGTGACCGAGGAGGAAACCGGAGCAACAAGCGATAGCCTTTTCGTTTCAGGTCGCTTAATACCGCGCAGTCTTGAGCACATAAGCTAAAACTAGTAATACTGTATCAGAAATCAGCTCAAAACAGTATAACCTTTAGGCTCACTTCCACTGTTGGGGCACGAGTGTTGTTCTTAATTTAAATACTGCAATCAATTACAGTTATTACTGATATTGTTGTTTTATATATTTATAGGCCACCACAAACTGTGATGCTGATGCTCATTTTGGACCTTGTTTGTGTATTGGTTTGGATTGGTCCCCGAGTCGTGGCACAGCGGTGCTGTGCTTAGGCATACTGGCAGGTTAATTGGCTTCGGGGAAAACTGGCCCTGGTGTGAGTGTGTCTGTGTGCCCTGCGTTTGACTGGCGTCCCATCCAGGGTGTATCCTGCCTTGTGCCAATTGCTTGCCTGGCTAGGGTCCAGTTTCCCCACAACCCTGTATTAAAAGGAGCAGTGCGAAAATGGCTGGATAGCCCCCAAGACCTGCAGTGAAACTTGAATTGCTGCCCAACGACTTGCTTGAAAAGCAGGGGCATGCTTTTTTTAAATAAAATCAAGTTAGATAAGGTTCCTCCTTTTCGAACATTTCAAATTCCTGCCTGGCGAAAGACTCCGTGCAGAAACACACTTGCAGGTGGAGTGGTCTGAAGCGTCCAGCTCCTCTCGGACACAAACAGCGCTGCAGCCGAGGCCACAGTCTGCTCGTGTGCTAGAATCGGTCCCGAAGAGCGCGATGATGGTTGAAGGAGTTCAGTGCGGCAGGTGGCTCTGTGGAGGTTTTGTAGTGCTCCAGGAAAGAAGTTGCTCCAGGCAGGGGAAGGTAGTTATCGCCTCTGTCAGCAATGCCTTGGCCAGCAGAGAAGACGCAGTGATGGACATTGTCTTAATAGCCTGGCTTCTTCAAATACTCTTGATCCCCATTGTCGTAACCACCCAGAAATCCCATCAGAAGCACGTCTGAATGAAAGTGGGAAGGAAGGTCTTCCAACCTTTTTTATTTTTTGGTCTTGAATCTTTCTCTTTATAACCAAGGGTCTGAGTGTATCAAATGTGTCTGTGGCGACTTTGACGTGGTGCCAACCTTCATAGGCTGCGATTGTGTTTTAATGGGAATTTCCATTTTGTTGGCTAACCAAGCGGTTAACAGTTATGTTTTTCAAAGTTGTTTGTACAAGGACGTGTGTAAAATGCCATACTAAAGGGTTTCAAGGTGAGTGGTGCCCATTCCTTTTGCTACGTGGCGCCCCTAAAGGTTATGATGCAAAATGGAAGCAATCATTTTATTCTAAACTTGTCTCCCACCCCTTGTTTTAAGTCCTTGAACTGAGAAGAGCCAGTGTGACTCGGACATCATGGGAATGTAAAAGTGTTCTCCTGTTTCAGGCACAGCAGTTATGGAATATGTAGAAAATCAGAATAAACCAGTGCGATATATACTGTACTGCTCTTGCCCATTGTGTAGATCATGTTGTTTTCAAAACAAATCCCAAAAATAGAGGCAGTTAAAGCAAGCAGATAAGGCTGCAGGATGTTCTTACAGTGTCCTGAGTCACGAACGGACATGTGACAGGAGATGAGTTGCGAATTCATTCTGGCAGGGGTAAAGGATGTTGTTCTCCATAAAACACCTCAGAGTTCACAGCTGTTCGCCCTTGTTACTCTGCTCCTCAAGGCCAAAGCTAAAGGGTAGCTGGGAGAGTCTCATTCCTGTAACTGCTGTGCTTCGGTTTTCAGTAACAGTGTTGAGTGCACTGGTTTCCGTAACCAAAATCAGTGCTCTGGTTCACTCATGCTCGGGCATACAGGAGGCTTTTCAGTAACTTGGCCCAGTCCCTGTTGTGATGAGAGGTCTGTTATTGCCTTACGAGTTGAAACTGGATGCTCGAGAGATGCTCTTTTGGTTCTGTTTCAGTTGTCTGTCAAACACAGACGTTATGCTTCTGAGCACCATACAGGGACCGCTGGTCCTCCGCCGTACCCTGAACAAGTTAGTACTCTGCCCTGTGACTGTCCTGTCTTTTCACCTTCAGTAAATGGTATAAATTAACAACAACAACTACAATAACGATGAATCATTGTGCTGATCTTAACTGGCAGCGATCAGGTGGTCAAATCAAGCTAATCATCCTTGTTGCTTGCCAGAACTAATTGAGCACTGTCCTTATTGATTCGTTAGTTTTTTCTGTACTGTGCAGAAAAGCTAATGCTCTGAATTGTAATGCATTAAAGGTGCAGCATGCCTTCCACAGCCTAAGCAAGTGCCTTCAGTCTCTTATTCAACTACAGTAGCTAATTGGGGTTCTAGTTAGCTGAACCTGCATCAGTTTCTGCTTTGTCTTTTATTTAACTAAAAATTTCATAAGGCCTCAAAGTTCTTAAAGCCATCCATGACAGGTGCTAATTGAGCTTGGTTTGGATAAGTCATCGGACGTTCAATGAAGGTCTAAGGCTGGAGCGTTCTGAAGTACAATTAAGAAACATCTATCTTAAAATTTGAAACAAGTTCTTGGTGAAGGGAATGCTGCACTCTTAATCACTTCAACAATTTACCTGCTGTCGTTGTCTCGTAAACCACGTTCAAGTTATTGTTCCATTTTACGTGCATTGCTTTGGTGAGTTGTTGTTGATTTTGTTCTCTTGGGGTTTCCTGATCACTTATTAATGTTTGTTGATGTTTCCATTGTCATTCTCATTCCTAGGAGTCTCCGACAGGTCCCAAGCAAAGCTTTCCCGATTCCGACTCCTGCCCTTCATCTCCCAAGCATCCCACAGCAGTTAGTATCCTCGCTTTTCTCTGGCCGCCCTGACCTTGGGGCTCTGTTCCTTACTCTATTCCATTAGTTCCATGGTTGTCCTGGCAGGAAGCTGGGCACCGTTCCCAATCTTGTACTCTTTCCCCGCTCCATCTTGTGGCACTCCAGCTCAGCTAACAAGATTTCCACCCCCTTTTATGTATCTGCTCGTGGACAGCTTGAATCCCAGAGAGGCTCTTACATTTTTGTGTGCAGAGACTGAATGATGTATGCTTGAGAGTTGGAGGCCTTTCAGTGGGTCATGTTCTGCACAGTGTGAAGTTTGGGTCATAAGTCATTTCGTTGGTTTCCAGGGCTGTTTTTTTATCTGTGGAACTTGTGCAGAAATGTCACAGGTCCATTCTAGAGCACATCAGGCAGGTCCTTTCCTCCAAAATTCCTTATTCTTTGGGATGAACCTAGCTTTTCCCTTAAGGCCAGTCTGATCTCCTAGGATTGCATTCTTTTTACTGACTGATATAGGTGAAGCGTCTGCCTTTACAATCTGTTTTTCTTGGTTCAGTTTGTCATTTTCTGCCTTTTACGTTTCACTGTTGACCATCTGTTTTTGCATCACAGACTTCAGAGAAATGTGGAGTACTAAATGTGACCAAAATCACTGAAAATGGGAAGAAAGTAAGGTGAGTTTGATGAAACCTACAATCTTTGAGTATTCTCATGCATACTGCATGTTAAGAGCATAGTGATGTGATCCTCACTGCACTAGGATGTGCAGATGTAGACCATTTATAGTGTTAAGAATTAATGGGTAAAACACATCTGTTTCACTATAGTCACATTGTTAAAAAGTATTCAAATACCTTCTTAAAGGGGAACTATAACTGTTTTTATTTTTATTTCAGGGTTTATTAAGAATCAGCATTAAAGTGTGCATTTCAAACCACATAAATCTAAAATGTACACAGTAACTTGTAAAAACCTCAATTTACATCACAAAACAGAAACAATTTCCAGGTACGCACAGCACCATGTTGTGCTATTCTAAACGAGGCAACAAAACGTCTGATGAGGTGAAGCAGCCTTATTACATTGTAAGCAAGCAGGCTTGTGAATACATCTCTTTTAATCCTAAAGAAATATTGCTCTCAATTTTGTTGGTTTTGCAGACAAATACTACTTATTAACTCTGCATGCAGATCACATTGAAATATTTCTGTGGTGCATGTCAGCTGCACAGCCTGTACTTATTCCCTTGTACATCACATTAGTCATTACAGTGACTAGTGAGCAGGAAGGGCCACATCACGTCACAATTTGTGGGAACTCGCGCTTTTGACCATGACAAGACCAGGGGTTTGTGTCAACATGGCAACGCACGATACTTGAACAAAGTTCACGATTTTGTGCTTAATTCGACATTTGTACATTTTTCTATAACGTCAGTGGATTTCTTTTGTTACTGATAAATACTATTTATTTAAATACTGATCTGAGAAATTGGGACTGCAGTTCCTCTTTAATTTTACGATTAATGTTATCACTCGGGTTTCAAGCTTTTTTTCAGTTGAAATGTTTTAAATGGGGAAAAAAAATTGTATTAAATTATTTTTTAAAATATAAAGCAGAATCATGAAATTGAGGCAGAAATCATGTTTTTTTTATAAAAAATGAAGCAAGGGCAATCTTTAAGAGATAATCCCCTGTTCTAGTGCACCTTTCTGTGGAAGAATCCCAGCTTTCACTTGTATGGAGACAGTGATGGGCAGCAACAACTTTTATATTCGGATCCAGATAGGTAGGACTGGTACATACCCTGTATGAATCCTTTTGGATTCATTAAACAAGTAGAGAAATGAATACTAAAAAGCTGTGCTGTTGTAACACTTGGAGAAATAAGAATAAAAAATTAACAAAAAAAGACTGTCCATTTTTAAATGTTTTCAAATAAAACAGTGTCACACTACTCATACAGGTGTACAGTATTGGTTAAGAATTAACATCTGTGTATGGGGTCAGATTTTGAAATTAATTTTTTCACAAGTCCCACTTTTTTCTGCGTGCACAGACAACTGCACAGACGAATGAAGGTTTGGTTTTTACTAAAATGCACAGATGAATATTTGAAGGGGAGATTAGACTAAATTAATTAAAATTAAAATCTCCAAATCATTGCAGATTGTTTACAGCCAAGTAACCCCTATTTGTGTTATATACAAGTACAGGAAAAATGAGTCGTGATACACATGAATGAAATCTAAGATTAATAACAGAGAGTCAGCGATCTGATGTTTATGGTACTGGGATTAGCAGTTTGTAAACTGGCAGTGCAGTGTAACAATCAATTTTGCATAATGAATAATGTCGTATCAGCATGATTACACATGGATAGCAGACACTACAATAACTTTTGGATCTAGTAGTTGCAAACCTACTGCAAATAAATCTCCATATATCCTAAGACTTTTTCCCCATGAGCACTGAACAGATTAAAAATATTGTAATATTGCAATCCTTCTGTAAAGGAAAACCGTACACGCGTATAAATAGATGCTCTGACAACTGGGTCTTCCTGAGGAAGTGTCTGATAATGAAACCACACGTTTTCCTTTTTTCATTTTAATTTGAGCTCAGCTAAAATGTCAGGCATCTCTGCGAGGAAGTAGAAGGTTGTTAGCTATCGAAAAGCTGCCCAGTCTTCTCGATAGCCTTCAGAAGGCTGTGGATGTTTCTTCTCTAGGTGCACTGATCTGGGTAAAGTGCAGCTACAGAGCATGCCCAGGTCCTGCCAGGCAGCTCAGCAGGTCCCTGCCTGCTCCTTTAGACGTGGCCTTTAAATGTGCTGATAACTGTTACGGTTTCAAGATGAAATGACCAAACAAATAGTCACATTACAAGAACCATACAAAACACTGACAAGCTAAATCAAGGGGTATTATATCAGATTTGTTTAATGCATTATTACTGTATTGCAAGAGCCGTTTTTTCATCCTTATTTTTGACAGAACTACTATCTTCTGTTACTGATGGCCAAAAGGCTCAAATTGGTCATGACGGGTCATGAAACAGACTCCTCCCCCTTTTATATGCTCTCCAGTTGTAAATTTCACTCCTTTTACCTGCCCTGTTTTTTTCATGTCAGATTGAGTCTTGTTGATCTCTCATTCCTGGTGAACGGTACCTTGCGAGAGGTGTTCTGACCCAGACGGGCTTACCTGCTTCATTTCAGGAAGAACTGGACGTCCTCCTGGGCTGTGCTTCAGGGCTTCGCACTGCTGTTCGCCAAAGGTCAAGGAGGCGGAACCGGTTGGGTGTGTGTTCTTTTGTAAAAATTCAATTGTTTTTATACTTCTGCTTTAGTGAAATGACTAGGCAATGCTATATTACCTCCACCCCTCCCAGAAAAACATTAGCAGGAATAGCGTATTTATAGTGTTAGAAATGAGCCGTGCGTGCTGCCCATGTATCTAAAAGGCTATATGATCGCCTTAATTATAAAAGCATAGGCTCCCTTCTGTTTCTTTAACCGTAGCATGTGCCAGTAATCAGTTTGATAAACTTGTCTTTCTGCGAGGTCTATTTTTCACTGTGGTTATAGTGGCTCAATAAAAAGACATATGAAGCAACATCAGATGTATCATAGCCTGAAGTGTGAATGATGGTCAGAAGGAAAAGTCATGATGGGGAAAAAAAAAACTATTGTGAGGTTAATGCACCTTATGGCAACAATATTTGCATTTTCTTCTGTACTGGGAGCTGAATGCAAGGTTTTAAAAGTGACTGAACAGTGTATTCAGGAGACTCGGCTGGAATGCATCAGGGCTTGAAAAGGCACAGGTAACCCAGGGGCTTTCATTAATGGAGTAATGTCTGGCTCTTGGCTTCTGTCGTGCTGTGCACCATTCCTTGTTTGTTTTTTTGTGACATCACCACTTTTCTTCCCTCTTCCCATGAAGTCGTACTACCGCAGGGGCTCTATCCCTGAGCTCCTCCTCTCGCTGTTAAGCAACTGGAAACGCTCAGTGAAGCAGCGCCCCGCTGTCTCCTATGTATACTCTGGTCCTGTCACAGCTGCCACTGTATGTGTTCTCTCTGCATGCCTCCTCCCACTAGGAATGCCTTCTGTCTCTTCGCCTTTGACCTTTTGGACTGGGTTCAGAGGGGGTTTTGAGTGACCTTCCCGATTGAATCATTTAGAGATGGTTACTTGAAATCAGTCAGCTGTGTGTTCACTCGTGCCATTTCAGTGCAAGGTTGTGGGTGCAGGTTTTAACCTTTTATATCCCGTACCCAGTAGTGCAGGTTGCTTATTGGAGGTGTCTGTCGGCAGGCTCTGTGGAAACAGTCTTGCTTAAAGGAAGCACTCTCTCTTAGAAATACAGAAAGTCAAAAACTTCTTTATAAAACCCAAAAGCTAGTTTCTTTTGAATGTGGAAGTGAAACTGAAGTCTGGTTCCAAGTAGCCATTTCTGATTGACGTTCTTGAAAACAAATAATCCTGGTTGTGTGGTGGAGGGGTGTGGACTGACTTGGCACTCTACTGTTAACCACACAGCAGAGTAAAATAACAGGGTTGTCAGCAGCAGGTCACTTGTGAGTGAAAAACAATGCCATCGGAGGGTTTTTTTAATTCGGCAGAATCCATAGTTCTTATTTGGCAAGGATAGTAGTGGCTGCAGTGTTTGTCCGTGTGCAAATGCATGATTTCAACAGTGTTTACTCTTCAGCTGGCTGCATGAAGCTGACATTCATTTTGCTTTATGTACTGTATGTGCCCTGCAGAATGCAGCCTGCGATTTATAGAGAATGTTCGTTCATTGTTGAGTGCTTAGGCTTCTGCTTCTCTTCAAGAACTATGTACCGCTCTTTGTATAACGAAGGTGGCAAATGCAGAGATTATTCTGGTCCGAGTGGCCCTCAATGGAATATTTATACACTGCACAATCCGTAACAGGTCGTAAAGGGCTCCAAGCTCTTTGACAACAAGCCTCAGATGGAATGACACTTCACTTCACCGTGGCCTTTGACATGCTGAGTTCTTTCGTGTGAAGCTACTGCCGTTTTAACCCTGGGAAGAGGAGGCAGACTCACACCACCCTCACCTTATTGGAGACCTGTAGGCTTCGTGATTCCAGAGCTCCGGAAAAAAAACCAAACATGGTGCAGAAAATCCTTTTGGAGATGCTAGGTGACTTTAAAAAGGAGACATTTTGACTTCACGTGCTCCTTAAGTATACTTCATTTAGCCTGGTCTATTACTGGTTTCCCCAGAATCTGTCTGATGAACAATTAAAAACCTTTAACATCTCTTGCATATCACTGGGGTCGAAACTTGTCTAATCTTCCCAGGCTTATAATAGGTTTAATAAGAAATGAACTCTTCTCTCCTTTGATTAATTAAAATTGTACCAAAACCTGCAGATTCAAAAGCGAGTCAGTGCAAAAAAAGCTCGGTTTGAAGAAGTCATATTTGGTGCCTTTGAGTCTGCCGAAAGAATTCTCATTTTTCTTTTTGTGCCTTAAAATAAATTGTGCAGTTTCATATTTGAACTGAACTGATAAGACCGATGAACTACCTGAAAATGTTTTTAAAGGGATATCACAACAGCCTTAAGGATTTTTCTGTTTTGTTTACTATCGCATTAATTAAATACATTTAGAGGAAAAATGATGGTGGTTCGTTCTATTCATTGTAGAGAAATTGTAGTGATTTCTCTGGAATGTCACAGTCTACCACGGCTTTGCAATGAGTTGGAAACCCCAACTTATTGATGTTTTAGACCTTATGCACAGTTATTATGAACACATTTTTTTCTGAAAAGTAGGGTACTATACATTTTTAACTGTAGTCATTTTTTAATCTCTTTTCCCTGAAATGTGTGGGATCTTTTTCAGCCCCCAAATGTAGCATCTGACTTTTGAAGTGTCTAGTAACTAGAATGTTTTTGACTTCTTTAACAGTCTTGAAGGTGGAATGCTTGAAAGCAGCAAGTGAACTTGAGCTGTAGCTGTCCTGGAAGTTAAGATCCATTTATAAAATCTCTCATATAAAAAAAACTTTTTCAAATTGTATGTATAAGTATTTAAAATAAATGTGAATGTCACGCCTACCGTATTTAACTCCCCACATATGTGAAATGTAAGAGAAAGAGGAAAGATTAGTGGGAAAGAATGGACTTTCCTACTCAGATCTGCCTTGACTTCAGCTGTAACTGTTTCTGTCTCAATGAATGAAACAGAACAGATTTCAGGAGGTCACTTTCTCTGTCTTCTAGCAAAATGCATCATTTCAGTCATATCTTTGTTAGTTACTCGATGTGCTTCCGCTACCTGTCTTTGAGTGATTAAAAGTGTAATTTTAATAGTTTTTGTCAGTTTGTGGATTTTGAAAGCACGATTGTTTCTGTTCCCAATACTTTACAGATAAAATATACACTATAAATGTCATTCAGGCATTGGCTATAATAGTGATGTAACTTTTGTCTTAATGTTCAAAAAAGTAATTTTCATTAAAAATCACTTAAAAAGTGTCAGGAAATCACTATAGTGGTAAAAGATGCAGGGCAAATCAAAGTCCTTAAGTTAAACATGAATTTTGTCCCAAGTTACTGAGGTAAGCAATAGATTTGAGGAGTGGACATTTGAAAGTCAGATGGCATTTAGTTTTTTTAAATTCTGATCCATCTCATTAAAGCAGGAAAGGCAGCACACAGTGAGGCCGGTTATTAGCAGTTGTGGTTTTGGTGGACATCGGGAACAGGTGGCCTTTAGACAGAGGACTTTATATTGAGGATCATCGCTTTTATCTGCTCCTAAGTTGTCTCGAATCCAAAAAGTGAAGAAAAGCGTAAGAAATGCCATGAGTTTTGTGTATAAGGTGGCCATTTCTGCTGTGGGTCCTTGCACTGCGAGTGCCTTAGAAACCTGTTCCTCTGCACGACTCTGAGATCTTGCTCAGTCCACTCACCGTGGAGCTGGCTGTGCAGAAGCCCTTCGAGGGAACAGGCTTGAACCGTTTTGCGTGCCCTGCTCCAGCGTTCTCCAGTTGGATTGTTCCTTGGTGGCGATGCTAGACTCGTTTATGAGCTGGGCATGCCTAAGGAACGCTGTAACTGCGGAGTGCTGGAGCAACTGGATACGGGTTTCTCGGCGAGGGTAAAGGGAAAGCTTGGCGGTGGTGAGGTTGGGTGGATGGGAGCAAAGGAGCGTGGGCCTGCATGGCTGCTGGGAAGGTGCTTCATTGTGCCAGCTGCATTGCTCTTGGGAGAGGTGCGGCCGAAGGCATCGGTGTCAGCTATTTTCACTTCCAGAGTGAGCTCGAAAGGGCTACCTGCCGGATGCCATCTGTGTGCATAATTCATACCCTGTGGACAATAAATATATCCCATGCAATCAACTGGGAATTTTCTCTGTTTAAGGTTTAGTTGGTGTGTGGCATTTTATTGACTTTCCTCCCCCCAGCTGTTCTGTAACTCTGTGTGTGGTTAATTATGTTTTTTCCCTTCAGAAGTTTGGTGGTAATCAGTCCAAGCCAGAGTTCACTGTGGACCTCAGAGGGGCTTCTGTGGATTGGGCTTCGAAAGACAAATCCAGCAAGAAACACGTCATTGAGGTAAAGACCCCTTTCAAAAATGTCCTTCTTCTCTTTCAGTACTGCTGGAAGTAGAGGCTGTCAGACACAGGAAAACGTATTACAAGTATTACATGATTTGGTCTTTTGAAGGGAAAAACAATGACATGTCTTGAGGGTGTCTTCCTCGGTATTGAATTGGTTGTTTTCTGAGGTTTTTCTTTTGTATTTTACTGAAGCATTGATTATTTTTAAATTGCACTTCAGCACCCTCTAGTGCTCTAATCCTAAACTGCGTGGAAAGTTTTATGATCTGCTGTTTCAGAGTAGGTTGCTTCTGTTTTTTCTCTTAATTGAGTGGTTGCATTTTTTTTTCTCATTGTGTAAGAACTGAAGTTTGTTTAACAGGAAGAATAATGGCACTTCATGGTGAAGTAGGTATTTTCAGCTGTTGTGATTGTGGTGGACTAGTTGATATTCTCTTGCTGTTGTAATTATCATTTGATGTTGCACTTAATGATGCATTGTTCTTTGTGGTAGGAACATTTTTAGAATGTCTTTATCCTTCCTTACATTTTCTACTTTTTAATTGCATATTCCGTTTTAAGATACTTGTGTGTCAATTACACTGTTTTACAGAATGTGACGCATGTTCTGCCCCAGTAAAAAAAAAATCATCAGTTCAGTGTCTTTAACTGCTTTAATCCTCTTGTTCCATTTGTGGAACAAATTTGTCTAAAATTAAGAAAAGTGGGATTTTCATAAACGACAATAAAATTGTAGAACTAAATTGTAGACTAAAGTCATCTTTGAATACAACACAAACTAACAGATCTGTAAGAAAGAAGGAAAAGAATATCCCACTATCTCATTATTGTCCAAAGGTTCTTGTAATAATTATTTGATGCTGAGATGTATGATCACAGAGTAGTCTAGTTAAAAGTATTCATTCACTGTTAGTACTTACCAGAGCTTCCTTGTCAGGATGAGGCTGGTATTTCACTGTTGAGTTTGCCGATCAGTTTAAGATTGAGGATTGGGAATTTGCAATAGATTTACATTGAAAAATGTATGGTTAATTCTGAAAGGGAACATTTCGCTGAAAGCTTTTTCAATTGTAATTTAAGCTTTATTGTCCCATTGGGGAAATTGTTTTTTTTACAGCACACTCCCAACATAACACAAAGACAGACAAACCTTTACCAACCAACATGCTACAATGTTACAGCAGGATAAGGGTTAAGATAGTTACAATACATTGCTTGAAAGAGATACTGCAGTGGGAATGATAGACTTCATGTGTCTATTAGTCTTACACCTGGGGACCCAAAGGTGTCTCCCAGACTGGAGAAGTGTGAACTCGCAGTGGAGTGAGTGAGAGACACAATCCATGATACACTTTCCTTTCTTTGCCACCCTCTGTTTGTACAGGATACTTGAAGTATTTTGATTTGCCCCAATTCGTTTGCTAATTCTTTTGACTAGTCTTTCCAGCCTATTCCAGTCATTAGTACTGATGTTTCCAAACCAGCAAGTGAAACAGTATGTTAAGAAACTTTCAGTAAAAGACTTGTCGAAAAGTGTTAGGATGGTTCTGCCTACTTTCGTTTTTTAGAAAGAAATGTCTTTGTTGGCTGGTTTTATAAATGGTGTCACAGTATTTGCCTCAACTCAGGTTTTTGTCTTGTGACCAGTCCCAAGTACTTGTAGTCATTCTTGCTAAAGCTGCTAATGATCTCATGACAATATGACAATATTTCTGGTGCACTGTCTTAATTTTTAAAGAGAATTCTATACTCTTTAATGGAAATCACAACATCCTGTTTGTTGAACATCTCTGGTACTGTGCTTAAATGGTTTAAATCAAACCTTGTTAATTGAGCTAGTTAATCACTGGTTTGAACCTGGGTCATGTCACCTAGTCAGATGTGACTGGGATTCAAGGCCTTTTGTATCTTCACAACTCGGGAGCAACATCTCAAAAGAAATCAGGGAGTTTGCGCATTAGGTGCTTTTGAAGTCTAGCCTTAATACTTTTTAAGGAAGATTTTTATGTTGTTATATGGCTGCATTGTCTTCTTGACTCTGTTTGTAATGTGCTTTTTAAAGGTGCTATATGATGAAGGTTTATTATTAGAAAGTAATGCCTGTTTAACCTTTTGGTTTTATGGTTATTCCGCATTTTCCACTGACTTAATATTGTATAGGAGAAGCACTGGTGACACGTTGGAAACAGCAGGAAAAGCAAAAACCAAATCCGCTGCAGAAATGTGTTCTCGCATACATGATCTTCAAACTGAAGCATAAAGTCACGCAGTATAAATGCTTACAGTTTAACTGTGCTCCTTCCAGAGTACACTTCAGAGTGCGTGGCTACACTTTCAGATCTGGTTATCTCGAAATTTTGTTTTTTCTTGTCAGCTGAAAACCCGTCAAGGAACCGAGCTCTTGATTCAGTCCGAGAACGACAGCGTTATCACCGACTGGTACAAAGCTCTGGCAGAGACGATAAGCACCCATGTAAGTGTCATCATATGTCTATGTATCTGTGTGCAGGCTTGGCGACAATTTAGTCGTGTTTAATTTGGCAACACCTCTTTGTACAGTGCTAATTATAATTTCTTAGACTTATATGGTGCTTTTTTAGGACTCAAAGCGCTTTACAGGTAATAGGGACTCTTCTCCACCACCATCACAAATGTGCAGCCCCACCTGGATTGTTGCAAGAGAAGCCAAAGTGCACCAGTACTCTCACCACACATCAGCTCTCAGTGTGGAGGAGAAAAGAGTGATGAAGCCAGTTCATAGATGGGGATTATTATAAGGTCATGATTGGTAAAGGCCAGGGGGGAATTTGACCAGTACACCAGGGTTAACACCTATACTCTTTTCGAGGAATACTTTGGGATTTTTAATGACCACAGAGTCAAATTTACACCTCATCTGACAGTGCCTTTTTTTTGCAGTATAGTGTCCCCTTCACTATACTGGGGCATTAGGAACCGCACAGACCTCAGGGTGAGCACCCCATACTGGCCCCACTAATGCCTCTTTCAGCAGCAACCTCGCCTTTCCCAGGAGGTCTCCCATCCATGTACTGGTCAGGCTCACACCTGCTGAGCTTTAGTGGGCTGCCAGTTGTGAACTGCAGGATGATATAGCTGCTGTCATCATCTCTCACAGGGATTTAGCAGGTGTACCAGCTTAAATGTGAATTTAGAATTTATTTCTAGGCAACAGACGAAGAGCACACACTGTCTTATGGTAAAGGGTCTAATGTGCTTAACTCAAATATCAAGTCTTGTGTATGTCGCGCAGTCACAGGCTTCTTGGGGGCAGACCCAGCTGGTAGAGGGGGCACTGGTAAAGTCACTCATCGGGGCAGAAAAGCAGCTCTTTGTGTCCTGGTGTCTTCAGGCTCTTAAAAACCCAGCAGCAGAATGCGGCTTTGTCCGACCCTCAGGAGGAATGCATGCTGTCGTCATGGAACAGAACAAAAAAACGTTTCACTGAAATCTCCTCTCGTGCTGCGGTAGTAGCCATTTTTTTTCTTCCGTTTAAGTAGCAGTCAAACTCACTGCTCTAAACATTTGGCTGTTTAAATAAAAGGCAGGTACAATTTTCAGGCCTTCATCCTGTGCCCAGTCTGTGGCATTGCTGAGCATTAGTTTGCCGATTTGGGTTCGCGTTGGTGGCGCGATGGTTCGCATTGCTGCCTTCCCAGCGCTGGGGTCCAGGGTGTGCTCCCTGCCCTGGGAGACAATCTGTGTGGAGGTTGTAATATTCTCTCCGTGTTTGTTTTATTATAAATTATAAAAAAAATGTTTTATAATAATGTACACTTTAACTTGAATTGCTTTCATTTGATGTAAAAACAATGCTTTTACTGAGCTTTCTGCTGTGCAACACAAAGGACTGTTCTCACACAAGGGATAGAAGAAACTACTCAATTACCATACTCGTTTAGCTGACGAACTAGCATGTTGTCACTCCTATTAATACATTATACAACAAAATGCAAAAGTTCTTTCTTCTTAACATCAAAAAAGGAACCGATTTGTTAAACAAACACTAGGGGGAGTATTTTGTACACCACAAATAAATAGAAATATAATCACAAATGTAAAGTACCGTCGTAACATTTGCATAATTGGTAGATTAATTGATTAGTTTATCCTACAGATTGGGGCGATTGATTTATCGTAATTAGAATGTATATTATACTAGAGCTCCTTGTAAATGTAATGTTTGTGTAAACACTCTTCATGATTCACTGTTTCCGATTCAGTTTAAATTTGTCTTGCTTGATCATTGTTCCGGCAGCAGCAGCCTCTTAAAATATTTTTGGAAGGTGACATTTCAGACCTGATGTGGGCAGGCACCTCTGTGGTACTCCTTTTACTGTCCCCCTCGTTTCTTTGCCTTTGCCTTCGACAAGTATTGTCCGGATACCTTTCCATTCCTTAAAATGAACAGAAGAAACGCAGCTTGATCATGTAGAATTGATTTCGCAGCACGGGCAGCAGGGAGGCGAAGAGGTGGCAGTGAAGTGCAGGTGGTACAAGCTGGTTCTTTCAGGTAAGCCTTCTGATAACCCTGCTCTCGGTGCTGTGCAGGCCTGGGAGTCGGACGAAGCCATCGAGGAGGACATGCCAGAGTCCCCCCGGCCGGAGAAGCAGGACAAGGACAAAGAGAAGGACAAGGACAAGGACAAGGAGAAGGAGAAGGACAAGGACAAAGAGCACCGAGACTCCAAGAAAGGACGAGGTGAGAGCCGTTTCAGCATGGGGAGGGTGGCTCTGCTTTACTCCGACGTCTCTGTTTTTTGCAGAAAGACAATGAGGCAAAATCGACAGGGATCGTGACCGGGAACTGTTTCCATACAGCTCAAATGTTGCTCAAATACAGTCCAACATTTTGAGAATTACAGTGTCCTCCAAATGACTGGGACAGCAGAGGTCAAAACTCTTATTTTTGTTTTACTGTCAAGCTATTTGCACTTAGAACTATGAATTTAATATGCTCAATTCAATAATATATACTTATTTTTGGTTAATCCCATGCATACATTGGCTCATATTAGCACAAGACATATTTTATGTTCACCCGAATGGTTTTACATGACAATTTTGATTTGATTTTAAGTATTGAGACTCTTAAATTCACTTATAAACCTCAGTATTTGGTTGCATATCCCTTTGAGGCCATAATTACATGAAGTAGTTCAAGTAGGTAGCTGCGGGAGCATGCGTAGGCTGCAAAGGTACAAGTTAGAGGTTAATTCCATGCTGAAAAGAGAAGAAAGGAAACAACGTTTCGACTGTGGAGCCTTTTCACACCCGAAGAAGGCTCCACAGCCAAGACGTTGTTTCCTTTCTTCTCTTTTCTCTTTTTAGCATGGAATAAACCCCTAACTTGTTCCTTCATAACTACATAAAGTCATTTTAAGCTAAAAAGTTGTATAAACTTGTATGATGCTTTGCTGCAGCCGTTTTGAGGTTTTGCCTATTTATTTAGCTCTTCAGATTGTTCTTCAGCACATAAACCACATACTCAGTTGGGTTTAAAAATATTGAGGGACTTGGCCATGGACTTGAGATTTTCCACTTTTTTTTTCTCCCAGTGAGCACATAGAACTCATTTTGCTGCCATCATCAGCTGAGAGCAGTGCAACAGACATGCATGCCCAGGCCAAGACATTACCTCCAACGTGCTTCACAGATGAGATGGTTGTCTGGAAGATTTGGGGGTGGCATGTGGTAGTAGTTTCCACCCCTGAATATGGTCTTGCCACCCTGGCACCACCCCATTTTAGCCATAACCTAAAATCCCACATCGTCTTAAATTCTTTCCTACATTTGCATCTTAAATGATTTTTAAGAGTGTAAGTGTACCCAATAGTGTAAACAGTTAGTGTCAGCAAATATGTAGCGGATCATTGCAGAGTGATTCCGTGCAGCTCAGTGAATGTCACACGAGATTTTGTGTGAAACGGGTTACTGCAGAGAAGGACAGTAGACCACCTTTAAGTAGAACATCCTATTTTAGAAGGCAAATATCATTTAACAATACTGCCCCTATAGGTGTCCCTGTCACTCCAAATATAAGATTCCTGGCTATGCCACATTAAACTTTCCCCCACTTTGGTAAGTGTTTATATTAGTCTGTCAGTAAACACTCCAGAGCTACCTGGGTCATCTTTTTGCATCTCGGCAAATTCTGAAGCAAAATGCAATGAGTAGAAATGATTTGTCAGCTTCTTCATTTTCTGTTTTTTTTTTCTTCCCCAAAGTGAATAACCTGATGTTTGTGCTAAGAATATCTGCGCTTAATTCAGGAACTGAAAGTTAAGGGAGTGGTCTAGGAAAAGATTAGGTTTTGGAAGCAGTCTCTGTGCATTGAGTTTTACTGGCAATAGAAGCATGGACATATTAACATGGCCAGAACTAAGCTGTCAGGCAAATATTAACAATCTTTTAACCGCAGGATGTAAAGCTCTGTGCTCCCTGGTATGTCTGTGCTCAACCTCCTTTCTATAAGGAAAAGGCAGATGGTGGTAAAACGCTTGTTTCCATCTTTGCGTCTCTTTGTGTTAAAGTGATGAAAACCTCGACCAGCATGGATTCTTCAGACCAGAAGAAAACCAGAGTTAAACTGAGGAAGTTTCTCACTCGCCGGCCCACACTTCAAGCAGTGCGAGACAAGGGCTACATTAAGGGTGAGGCGAAAGGAACAGGTCACAGCGGCTTCACACGTTTAGTATTTTTGAAATGTCTGTCTCTCAGCAGATGTGTACAGGGAGCCCCAATATCAAGCAGCACTCTGGAAATGTTTAACTTGACTTCCGGGTTTAAAAAAAAAAAGTTCAAAGCTTAGACAGAAAAGCCGCAGAGAGGCACAGCCGAAGAGGCTGTCGGAGCAGGTTGAGAGCGAGTCCAGAAGCACAGACGTTGCTGGTCCAGTTTTGGGCAGTGTCGTTAGCTAACACAGAGAGCTGCAAGGGCCAAAGGAGCCCGTGGTGTTGCCTCTGTGAGCTGCATCACCCCTCACTGACCGTTCCTCTTGGGCGGTGAATGACCGGGAGCTCCATGGCGAGTCGCTCTCACGGTGCTCCTTCTGCAGGAGGGCATGTGCAGGCCTTAACCCTAACCCTCCTGTGCTCATGCCAGGGCCTGGACAACAACAGCTAAGTTTATTTAGTCTCCCTGATTACAAATTGGAACAGTCTGAGAATAAATGTTTCGTGATTAAAAAAAAAAGACTGAGATGCACAATATTCCACTGTGGAGGACGTTTAGGTCTGGATTTTTGATCTAAATAGGATGTGGTGACGTTCAGAGAATAGTGTTGGGTTGGTGGTCACAATGCTGTGTCATGAAAGTTGGAAATATCCTGGAGATATCAAGGGTTACATAAGAAAATTAATCCAGAGGGAATTTGCGCAAGCTTCTTCTGTGATTATTTCTTCTTTAGGATCTGTGTTGTACTGTTCGCACAGCTGTTCACAAAGCAATATATTGATTTTTTTTTTGTCTGTGGAATGAATACAGTTTTAATCTCCTCAGCATGTTAAAATGCTTGAGCTTGACTTTGTTTATTCCATTTAAAAGATCTAGTCGTCCAGTCAGATGGAACGTTCTTTACATTGTGAATTAATGGCATTGCTACCTTTGCTTTGATAAAGTGTGAAATAAGAATGACCAAATTTGAATATGGATAAAGTCGGTATACTTGGTTTGTTCTGAATTGTCCAGTGTGTTTTTATCTTCAAAACAGATCAAGTGTTTGGCTGCAGTCTGACCAGTCTCTGTCAGAGGGAAAACACTACAGTGCCAACATTTGTCAAGATGTGCATTGACCATGTTGAAAATAAAGGTATGTTCACTAATAGGGTTGATGCAGTAAAACAGACAAAATTTTGTCTGATTGCTGCAAATGTCATGATTCTTTGTGGAACCTTAAAACAGAATTCTCTTTTGCTGGTTATATCTGCAAATGTTTTTTTTTTCCAGGTTTAAGTGTCGATGGGTTGTACAGAGTTAGTGGAAACCTGGCTGTGATACAGAAGTTACGATTTGCTGTGAATCATGGTAAGTTTCAACTTTCATGAGGCATTTTTCTGTTCTAGGTTTCTCTCATCTTAGTGATTGGTTCTGAGGTACTTATGGATTGAACCAGCTATTATGTCTGGTTGGAATTTTGAAACTATCCTGAGAAACGTGCAGGACACAAAAATGATAGCTTTAATAAAGGAAAGCTTGCATGGAAAAGGACTTGCATTTGTTAATTTCCAACTTGTTAACTTGTGACAAATTCTTGAAAGTGGTCTTGATCAGCTGTTTACAGGGCAGCATTAAATGCTTCATCACCCTGAGCTTCTGCATAGGCCTTTCACATCTTTCACTCGGCGTTTAACAAGCCTCCAGGCTACCGATGTATGGAGTAACTCCCTCTATGAAATTTGAGCAGTTATTTTAATTCAATTTTGTTATATAATTCTGTTAAATTATATAAAAATATATATTTTATGAAATTTCATAATTTCATTTGTGAGCAAAGCAAAATATAAGGGATTATGGTATTATGGCATTATGTGCAACACAATCTGCCCGATTTCTGTAACGTTCAGAGAAATCTTGCATATGCTCTCTCTATCGTCTGTTTTGTTTTTATACTTGATCAACCTTAACCAGCAGCTATATCACCCTGCAACTTACATCTGGCAACCCCCTGAAGCTCAGCAGGTGTGAGCCTGGTCAGTACCTGGATGGGAGACCTCCTGGGAAAAACTAAGGTTGCTGCTGGAAGAGGTGTTAGTAGGGGGCTGTGTGGCTGTGTGGGTCCTAATGCCCCATTATAGTGACAGGGACATTAGATTAAAAAAAAGGTGCCATCCTTCAGATGAGACGTAAAACTTGAGTCCTGACACCACGGATATTAAAAATCCCGGGACGTTTCTGAAAAAAGCATACGGGTGTTAACCCCAGGATCCTGGCCAAATTTCCCCCTGGCCTTTACCAATCATGGCTTTCTAATAATCCCCATCTATGAACTGGCTTCATCACTCCTCCCCACCGATATCTGGTGTGTGGTGAGCAGGCTGGTGCATCATCCAGGTGGGGCTGCACACTGGTGGTGGTGGAGGGGGTCCCCATTACCTGTAAAGCGCTTTGAGTGGAGTGTCCAGAAAAGCGCTATATAAATGTAAGCAATTATTATTATTATTATTAAAGCGCTTTGAGTGGAGTGTCCAGAAATGCTCTAGATAAGTGTGAGGATTTATAGGAATTATGATTGATCAATTTCTCAGTCTGTCTTCCCATCTGTCATTGTGGAGATTGAGCCACAGGGGTTCTCAGTGCAGAATTTGTGTCCAGTTCACAAAACCTGCACTTCAAAGGTTACGGCTTAATTGTGCCAAGCAGTGTCCCTTTCCACAATGCCAGCGTTGCACGCTGTGTCATGTTACCTTGGCTGTGGCTGTGATCATCCCCTGGAACCAGCCGGTCTGCGATGGGCCCATCTCACACTTGATCCTGGCTCTCTTCCTCAGATGAAAAGGTGAATTTGGAAGACAGCAAGTGGGAGGACATACACGTCACCACTGGAGCCCTGAAAATGTTCTTCAGGGAGCTGCCAGAGCCTCTCTTCACACACGCCTATTTTGAAGACTTTGTCAGCGCTATCAGTGAGTGTGCGCAAGCAGGAGTGTTTACTGAGGGCAAATACCCAACCGATGTTTAGGCAGTGTAGGAATCGGCATTGCCACCTTCAGCGAAACAAGGTTGGGCTTGGTCAGTACTGGGATGGAAGACCTCTATGGAAACGTTGCTGCTAGAAGTGATATTTGAGAACCAGACAGTGACCGTCCTTACTCTGGATCAGAATGTCCAAGCCAGCGGTATGGTGTCCAGGGACCTTAATTTATTTGCTGACGCAGGTTCTCACTGTGCCTAGTCTGCTCCCCTGCCTCATTGTAAAGAACTTTGGGCTGAATTGTAAAATAAAACTACAAAGGAAATTGGTAGATTCATGTGTTTTTTGCATTTGTAATAATAAACTACAGATCACTGTTCATATCAAAGCATGATAGGATTCTTGGAAGTACCCTTTTCTGGATGAAGTATTTTAAATCACTTGGATGTCTGACTACAGTTCATACATTATTGTCTTACTGGGGGATTTCTTGTTTTAAAATGCAAATTAATGTTTTCCCTCCAATTCTCTCCTTGTCCACAAGGTGGCACCATACATTTTCAAGTAAAAGTACCATCTTTGAGGTTAATATATTTGTTGTCTCTTTCAGAATGTCCAGACTACAAACAGCGAGTACATTCAATAAAAGACTTAATTAAGCAATTGCCAAAACCAAACCAGGATACCATGCAAGTTCTCTTTAAGCACCTCAGAAGGTAAGTGTATTTGTTATTTCTCCAAGTTGACCTAATGGAAGATATTAAGAAGTGTAGACTGTAGAGAGCCAGATACTTTTTTAAAAAAGTTTTTAGTGAATTCTAGAGGGTTGAAATCTAGAGAAGACGTGCCCCAAATGGCTTTCAACTTTGCCTGGAATTAAAGTTTAATTAAAGTCACATTTGGTCAAATGAAATCTTCTGAAGAATATGATCCAGGCACTATATTTGTATGCGTGTTGAGAATCTGATATTCAAATCCCTACAGTGGCAGTCAAATGAATTCCTCCCCCCCCCAGGACTTTTGATCAACACAAAACACTCTAAAGTCAAAATGACAATTCATTCAGGAGGATCTATAGAATTTTGTTTTCACTTCAATATTATAGCGTTTTGTGTTGTTCAGTGGAAAGAAATCCCAGTTAAATACATATGATCCCATATTGTAAAACCAAAAAATTCAAGGGAGGTGAATGCTTTTGATAGCCACTGTACTGGAGTTCATTCTTTATTTTTCTATGATTTGGTATGTTATTGAATTGAGATCATATTTTTTAAGTCTCAAAGAATTTAAATCACATTTCACATTTATGTCCACTTTGAACTTCCTTCTTCCACACCTGAAGAAGGCTCCACAGCTGAAACATAGTGGTTTTCTTTTCTTTACCTTTCAGCATAGAATTAACATTAACCTGCACTTTTGAATATGATACATTTAAAATCCTTGTGCACAGCTTCTCAGTTCTTTGACATTACCCATAGATAGCACTCAATCAACATTATAATCCTACCATTTATTCTGTGTAGACATGGCTATGTTAAATTGGCTATCGTCCAAGCCACAGCCTTACACAAATTTTGTTATTTGATGCCATTGGCTGTCCTATATCTTGAACCTGTGAAACATCATTTCCCCAAACTCACTTGTCTGTCATTCTTTACTAAGAAATCTGCATATATATAGGCTCTGTATTCAACTTTTGCTTTGAGCCCAACCTATCACTTCCTGGTTGTTTAAAATCTGTCAGGAGAGCACACCTGTGTTCTGCATGTTATGAGTTGTTCACATACACAAGTTAATCCAAATCTTTGTTTCACCTTTTACTTTTTAATGCTTTGACCTTCCCAGATTATACGACCCAAATGCTCCTTCAGGAGATAGAATTTGTCTTTCGAGTCCTACAGACCTCTCTCAAAGCGATTCCAGTTTTCAAGTTTGTGTAAGGATATATGGAAAAGTTTGTTTGGCAGTGCTGCTAATGCATATGGTCCAGATGCTGTTGCGATCGCACAGAAATATCCTCTGCTCTAGTACAGGCATGTGGAGGCATGTGCAGAATTGGAACGGTCATCAGTCTTCACTGCGAGTTTTTGTAGAAGTACTGATCAGAGAGGCATGGCAGGTGAAATTGTATCTGCCTACCAATGGGTAAAGCATTTAAGATATTCCCAGAATTCTCTTGGAATCACTGAAGCAGCAGAACACTGCTTAAATCAGAATCCAGTGAAAACTGCAGATAATCATGTATTTGTACTAGCAAAGAGAGGCAGAAAGATGTATTAAGGTTCAAAAGAAGCCTGTTGTGGTGTCCCGTATAAAAGGTGATCCTCCCAGACAGCGGAAGATTAACTTGACAGAAGAATTTTGCAAAGCGCCATAAATAATTACAGAGTTTGGGTCATGCTGTTAAGAGACAGAGACTTCCCTGTCAAAAATGAGTAAAATATTATCACGCTCTCCATCAGAAAAAACTGCAGACTTGCTTAAATCTTGGTGTGCTGAACCTCAATTGCCCCCATTTTAATTGTATCATGGTTTGCACTTGTTCTTCTAAAGACTTGCCTTGTCTGCTTTGCTAAGGTAGAGAAAGCTGCCTGGATAATGGGGAAACACACAAAGTCCATGCCTTTCTAACAGTCATATACAGTAAATGTACAGGTGGGGGAAAAATGTTTGATAAAAGCTCCTGTTAGTTGGCCCATCAATCTGACTGCTCATGATGTCTTGTAAGCCCAGCTGTAATTGGGGTTTGACTCTAATGAGTGATGTTTTATTACCTGCTATTTCAAGTGCGTCTACCCCCACCCCCCCCCTCCGTGCAGCAGCAGTTTCAGTGACATATTGAGCATGCAGATTGACACTCAGGGGTGACTGAAGTGTTTGAACAAATGTCCTGTGTAATTAGGCTTTTCAATTAGATAGACTGGAATATTCCTGCCAAAACTGTGAGTTTAATTTGTATAAAGCCAGCAGCAACAGGGAGATCTCACCTCTGATTGACTGGAGAAGGTGAGACAGCTGTAAGACTCATCATTTTCTCTGTATTTGTCTTTTTAAAAAAAAGTAAAATTACCTTAATGCTCATCTCAAAGCTTTAGAATTGATTTTTGTACTACTACAATATAGATTTTGGGAAAAAATTATGACAAGTTTCAATCTACCAGCCAGAATGGCTCACTGTAATATAAGATTTGATTGCATTGTAACACATTGCATTGCTTTTATAAAGAATGTCATCAATATGAAGGAAGTATAAATTCCAGTCCTAGCACATTGTGCTGTAAATGCTCTTTTCTTTCCTGATGTTACAGCACATTATTAAAAATATAAAAACATGGAGCTAGCTAAGGACCGGTGAAATATTTGTGTCTGTGCTCAACAGTGACTATTCACTTTCCATTACTGTACAGTATGTTTCCCTTATATAACAAAGGACTTTCCTTTGTCATAACAACCCCCTGAGCACGAAGGAGAGAGCACATTGTTGATGGTCAGGTGTTCCACCTGATTGTGGGAAAACACAATGGGAAAACCTCACCCAGCCCAGGAGTCCAAACATGATACACCATTGTGGGAAGAGCTCTGCCTTAAGAACCAGTCTGCAATTTACTCTCCAGTTTGAGCTGAAGTACAACCCACAGAGCCCATTTTAAATAAATAATGATAGAGCTTTGTGTCCATAGATCAGTGGTAGTCTTGGTACCTCCATTCTGTGCCATTACAGGATTTGGACTAGCAGATTACTGAATTGGCCCTTAATTGCTTAATTAACCCAGGTGTCGAAGGCCACTCTGCTAATTAAGGATTAGCTGGAGGAAAGACATGGAATGGAAGTGCCAAGGCTGACTGCCCCTGCCTTAGATACGTGCAGCTAATTAGCAGTCTTCAAACAGAGCTCAGCACTGTCAGCGGTCAGGATATTTCACAAGGTTCGCAGGCAAGTCTTTCTAATGTGGCTTCGTTTTGAGAACGTTTAGTCAGTGCAGAGAGGTGCAGTTCCAGGCCTGTAGATCCACAGTGTCTGCGGGCTTTCATTCCACCTGATCTCTTAACTAATTGATCTAAATATTGGTGTAACTAGACCAATTTCACATCTTTCCTGGGTTACATTAGTCTGTGGAGTAATACGGCCCACCAGGATCGGAGCTGTACTCCTCTGAGTTTGTGGGATACATTTCTAACATCTTCATCTGGTTATTTTGATGTTTCTTATCTTGTATTTACATTACAGTCAGAAGTTATGGATTGGCTGTCCATTCCAGTGCTCATAATTTAATTTAATTTCCTCTCAGTCTCCTGACGAAAGGCCAAAAAATAAAGGTCACGTAATCCTGTTGCCATTTTTCAGACAAATATGTATTTTTTTCCCTTAACCATTAACGTTTTCAGTATTTCAACCGGGTTGAGGGCACAGTAGCACATATAGCACCTGGTTTGACCTGAATAAATGTTTGAATGTATCAAGTACTTCGGGTCACAACTAAAAATACTTGTGCCTCTTTTTTTTATTAAAAAAAGTATGGAATAATATTTCCCCTGGTCCTATTTGCATTTAAATGATGTGCGGTTTAGTACAGGACCTGAAATGTGTGTTTTGCTGCTGCTTGACATCCTGTCTGTGGGACCCAGGGTCCAGACGCTGTGAGCGAAGAGGAGTTACGTAACATAGCGTTGACAGTATGCGTTCTGCTCTTGCCCATGGTGTTTCATTAGCTCTGCAGTGAAACCTGTGTGTTCATGGATTTAAAAAGGCTTCATTGGAGCTTATTTGAAGGAAAATCAGTTGCCTTGTAGATAAGAGTTTAATCCCAGTACGCGAATCCCAGCGCATTGTGTCATCACGTGGAAAGCAACGTGTCATTTTTGAACTGTTTCTCTCTTTTCAGAGTTATAGACAACGGGGAGCTGAACCGCATGACGACTCAGAGCGTTGCTATAGTGTTTGGCCCTACGCTGTTGCGACCGGAGAAAGAGACTGGAAACATCGCGGTGCACATGGTGTATCAGAACCAGATTGTAGAATTGATCTTGCTGGAGTACGAGAGCATTTTCAGCAGGTAAACCTGCTTACGAAAGAGGACAGTCTCGCCGAGCTCTGTACCATGGCAGACGTCAAAACTTCCATCTGTGAGTTATGCTGTGGAACATGCAATATAAATATATTGAAATAAACAAAGGAAAAACAAAAGACTAGTTGACTTTGCACTTAACATTTTGAAGCTATGTGTATATTTTCTTTTGGTTGTCATTCCTGCAATTAGAATTGCCATTACTTCATGAGCCTATGATGCTTTCACCTGACTGGACTTTGACTGGTTCATTTGCGGCTACAAAGCTGTGGGGTTAATAAGGATGGTTCCTTTTTTTATTGGTTAAGACAAATGACTATTCAGGATAAGTTTGTATACACTGGATTCTTCTGGCCAGTATTGATGATAAGGTCTAATTGACGGTCATGAGAATATGTGAAAGCTCTGAACGTTTATACTCGTCTTCACTAATCACGTGGATCTGAATCTTTGAGCCGGATTCCAAGTTCAAGATGGCTTACTGCTGACCAGCATAAATGGAGGTTCAAGTTTATTTAATCTAACGTAAATGAGACAACTGGGCACGTCATTAGGAGGCAAGTATCCTGTAGAAGGGTAATTTGGTTATTCTTTCACTTTTTATGGTCTTGTAAAATGCTGACTGCTGACAGACTCATTTAAAGGAATTGCATCTGCACACTTGTGCACACCCAAAGGAAATCTGCAGACAAGGAACATTCAGTTGTATCAGTATTAGAAATGGGAGTTTCAGTGTGCTCCATTTGATGGATTTGAATAACCTGGAAATATGTGGGCTAACACTTTAGGAAAACACGCCTATAACGCACCTCAGAAAACACAAGACCTGAAACAAGAAAACAAGAAACAAGACCCTGTGGACGTGTGGACATGTGGATGTGATGTGACCTCTTACAGGCATGAGACTTCTGCGTAGAGCTCAAGACCTTTTGGTTAGACTTTATGGGTGTTATCGTTGTAGTAACGGACGTCTTAAAGGTGATCTGCTCTCCCAGAGACCACTCATCGCATAGGCGTGCGTTTTCAGAGCTAACGTTTTACGAAGGGGGTTCTCTGGGTCCCTTAATGTTGTGGGCATAGTGCCAGCCAAACAGTATAAAACTGAAAAACCTTGAAATAGTCAAACCTGTGATGGGAAAAACTCCAATGTTTATGATGTAAATATGTGGAAGGTTTAATCTTCTTCCAGTGCTTGTACATAAATGTATAGTTCCATGAGTGATGTAGGCCTCTTTTCTTTTGTAACAGTTCCTAAATACACATCTTATTGCCGCACATTTAGCTATAGGAAGTATTTTCTTTTGCTGGGCCACACTGGAATCGGATGGAGCAGCCAAGGATTGCAACCTTTATTACCATTTCAGATAAATACCGTGTGTCCTTTTCTGCCTCTTTTAAGGTCAATTTTTCTGTTTCTTTTCTCCCTATTTCCAAGGCTAATTCAAACATTTAGAGGAAAAAAAAAAACACGGTACCGGAATTAGTATTGTGTAGGCCTGTGGTGAATTGATGGTACAATTGCAAATAGGCCTTTTTACGATTAGATACAGGAAATATGTACAGCTGGAGTGAGAAATTGCCTAGTGAGATCTATTGTACAAATTTCTAACAGTAATTGAAGTATGTATGCTTTGATGGTGCGTGGTAGAAACTGATAAATCACTTTAATTTTAATTTTTTATAAAAATATAAATAATATAGACTGATTGTAAAAAAAAAACTGGTTTGGAAAGTTTATCTGTTATTGGGAGCATGGTCAGCTGCACATTTTTGAATGTAATTTTCTCGACTAACTGCGTTTGTGACATTGCTGTCTAATCTGAATAAAGAAACCTTACAAACAGAAACTCTGTGCTTTTTTTTTTCCTCCACTTCAGTCAATATAGTTGTATGATTTGGGGCCGTCTGTTCCACCTCCCCCCGGCGGGTTTCTAAACCCTGAATATTTCGGCAGGTCTCTGCAGAATTGATTTGATTATTAATTCTGCAGAGGCCTGCCGAAATATTCAGGGTTTAGAAACCCGCCGCATGATGGTGTTACGGCAGTTGCTGGGGTCTGTACTCGTCTGTGGCTCATTACGATGGATCTTCCCCCACACGTTCAAACGACACGAGTTTCCTTTCTGACTAAAACTCCGTTCAGTATTGAAGGGGCCTGGAACAGAACAGTGGGGAATACTTCAGTGGCGCAGATGACGTGTGTTTTGGGGGTCAGCAGAGGAGGAGGTGAAGCTGTGCCGATCAGATCTCTGGGTCAGTGCATGACCTCTTCTGGCTGTATTTTAAAGGAAGAGTTTCCAAAGTCTAGCAACCATGGGGGGTTTGAGGGGGCTTTTGGACCTCAAAGCCAATTTAACTTGCAAAACCCACAAAGGTTCAATAATTGGATCTTTGCAGGCACAAATTGCAATATATTTGGATCTTCAGCACGGTGAGGCAGCAAATCTCAAGATCGTAAATACTTTGATTTGGGTTTGACAAGAGGTATGAGAAATTGGTTGTGACTAATCAATGTAACAGGTTGCTTGAGTGTAACCTACTGTAATCTGGGTTCTACAGTGTCCTCCAGCAGTACTAGAATAGCAAAGTCCAAGCCTTTCTATTTACAGTTTGGCAATTTGTATTTATGAGGTGAATTAATATGAAGGATAAGTACAATAGGTTTTATTTTTGGCTGCAGACACATGTATGATCATATTGAAGCTAAAAATGTGGCACCACGGAAAACTCGCTCATGCCTGCTGTACTGCATTTGTGTTCTCGGAGAGGACAGTGGAATGACCATTTGGATCTAAGTACCACTAAAGCTGAGATAATTTATTCAGCAGCAAATTGATCCCTCTGTAAATTCATTATGTGTCTTCTACAGCGTATATTGCAAGTATTTTGCGACAATTGACAGTACTCTGCTATACAGATACACGACAGTGCAATTATTTCTAACTAATCCTAGTGTGTGGCTTTTACATAATCGTCCGTGTGTTTGGTTCCATGTTGCCTCTTTTGTAATGAGAAAAACCTGGCACACACGGACATAAAAAAGAAACTCGGCTTTCATTGCAGCCTCCGCGCTGCAGGAGAATAGAGTGAAGACGTCAGCCTGGGATTTGTCTGCTGTTCGGCAGGCATGTCAGGATTTTCCCAGTGAAGATTGCCTTTCCACATGGAGCACTTCATCCATAAGGTCACGGAAAGAAAGGTGAAAATCTCTCCCGGCTGTGTCTGGATGATACAAGTGGATCCCCCGACTGCTGTTACATTGTTACCCTGG
The DNA here is from genome assembly GCF_055471065.1 of Atractosteus spatula. Taxonomy (NCBI): domain Eukaryota; kingdom Metazoa; phylum Chordata; class Actinopteri; order Semionotiformes; family Lepisosteidae; genus Atractosteus; species Atractosteus spatula. Next base: position 21,835,833 of record NC_142711.1, on the reverse strand, counting down.
ACAGGGATTGTATCGATCCTTTCATAGAGCAACAGCTGCCAAGCACATCTGTATGACAACAAATGCATTGACCTACCTACATTCGGGATTTGTAATCATAATGCCTTTCTGCAATGAATTCTAGTTTTCTGTATCACTCATGCTCAGCAGTGGAAGGTTTTTTTTGTTTCCTTAATAATGGGATCTGCTTTTTGAAAACACTTCAGCCGGTTTGAAAGACACAGGAGCACATGGCTTTCCTCGAGAGGAGGGTAAAAAGGAGGAGCGTATTGTATGGTTGTACAAATGGCCTGTTTTTAGTTTCATGCTTTAAATATCAGCACTCATCTGAAAAACGCCACATGGTGAGTGTGTGAGAGAGCACACAAACCCTGAGGTGTCGCCCATTGATTTTACATGTGCAAGTTCTGGCTGACATCTGTGTTTGGCACAGCCCAGCGCCTGTAATACTTTTAGAATATTATATCATAATAAATATAATCTTCTTTTGTATTCATCAGTCTCAATCTTTGGGAGACAACCGAAGTCTCAATAAATGGGCAGCTTAGACATCCCTCTCTTCTACAAAGCAATACAAAAACTAGTTTTCCTTTGTTGTGGAACTCCAGCCTCTTGGAGATTTCTCAAACATTTTAAATTAACGTGTGTAACAAAATGTTCTTCCGCCTTTCAGATAAATATTTTTCCTTTTATTATAGGTTTCATTTAAATAGCTTGTAGCAATGGTGTCACACCAGATGTAAATACAGTTTCTAGTCTTCCTGTGGAGATCAAGCCTGTGGTCTGTGGAATAAAAAACAAGCAGTACATGACAGTTACTATACTGTTCAGCTCTGGAGCAAAATTTTTTTATAAAGAATGTTAACACAATGATAGAAGAAACTTAAAAGAAAGAAAAGCAGTGTAGTATGAATTTAGGTGGGTGGGTCTGCAGACGTGCTGATGAACAGGACAATTGCATTACACACTGGTACTGTTAATCTGTTTTTAGTCTTACTGCTAGCTGAAAAAATGGTGGCACCAAAAAGGAAGTTAAACAAGACCCTCACCCCTGAAGATGATTTTAGACCTTGAACAAAATTACGTCTTGGTACCTCCTTGAGCAAAACTTCAACGAGACATTTCCTGTAACCATTGATCAGTCTCTCACATCCCGTCAAAGAAATTTTGGTCTATTTTTCTTACAGAACTTCTTCAAACCTTTGACATTTAAGGGTTTGAGCATGAACAGCTCACATCTAACATGGCATTTCAATGGGATTTAAATCCAGACTTTGACTTGCCCAATCCAAGTGCAGAATTTCTTCTTGAGCCATTCTGTTGTAGATTTGTTTTTGTATGTTCGGGATCTTTGTCTTGTTGCATGACCCACTTTTTTTTGGCTTATCTTCAGCCGACGAATGGATGGCCCAACATTCTCCTCCAGAATTTGTTAATACAACACCAAATCATATTTATGATTACGCCACTATGTCTGTGGTTGTTTCAATGATGGCAAACTGTCCGGATCAGCAAAGGATTTGGACCAAAGAAGCCCCAAACCATGTCATTCCTACCACCATGTGTCACATTCAATGAGGTTCTCATTGTGTCCGAAACTCTTGACTCATTTGTCAGAGAACGTTCTTCCGGTAGTCCTGTAGATCGGTTGCTCTTTTGCGAAAAGGTGGCAACGTTCCTCATAGAGAGCAGAAGCTTCTTCCTGGCTTTTCTCCCATGAGAACTATTCCCATTCAAGCTTTTCCTGCTGGCTGGGGCATGAACACTGACATTAGCCGCAGTGAGAGAGACCTGCAGGTCCTTTGAAGTTCCTCTGGGACTCTTTGTGATGATTTTCAGGGTCGCTCTTGGGGAGAACTTGGCAGAACAACCCATCTAGAATTCACTGTGCATTTGAATTTGAATGTTTTCCATTTAGAGTCAGTATATGGATGGGGCCCTATTTGCAAATGATTTTGCAACGCTCCGTGGACCTAATGATAATCAGGTGCTCTTTTTCTGAGGTCCACTGAAATTTCACTTGATTGTGACATGATGTATTTCTACTTACCTGTATGGTACACAACAAAATCGACTAAAAAAAACCCTGTGTTTTTGACCCGGGCTACCCAAGTTCAGTCCTTCTTTATTTCTTACTCAATTATCTAACCACCTGTCTCTAATTACCCCCTTAACTGTGCTGAGTAAAGTAGGGGTTCACTTATAATTTCACATACACTGATTCTTAATTATTCTTTTTCATTCATCCTGTATCTTAAAAAACATTCAGTTGGTAAAGACAAACCCTACTGAGTATTTATGTAAAGACCAGTTTTGATTTAACAAGGTTATCATGGAAAGAAATTATAAGTAGGATCACCAATCTTTCCTCAGCACTATAAAGGGTGAATCTACGTATAAACTGCTACAAAATATAAGTTCAGAATAAACATTTTGGGTGTTGTGGTTAATTTCTAACCCAAATGTAGCAGGACCCTTAGTAAGATGGATGTTTTTCGAAAGTATAGATGTGTAAATCCATTTTTAATGCATTACATCTGTTCGAATGGTATTGAATGCTTATATGGCTCACAGTATACAGAATACAATTAGCTTGCTACTTAACTTTATAGAATAATATTTGAAGAAAGAGGGTGTTGCACGAACTTAACCCTTTATATTGCACGGATAACTCAAATATTCTATGACCAATCAAGAGCTGCTCTATTAGAAGCTTCCTCCCTGAAATGAGAGAGCCAGGGAATTAATGTTTAGCAGGTGAGCATCTGTACTTTGCAAAAAGACACACCTGGTTCTAATTAGAGCTAACCTCCGACACAGGCAGGGGTTCTGGAAACAGCTGCCATACTCATCCGTCTCCTGTCCTGGAGGAGGTTGGCGGCGATGTACTGAACAGACGAAGGTAAACCCCAAAACTTCCTCCCCAAACTCCTCTCGTTTCACGGATTGCCCACATCTGAGGCCACCAGAGCAGCAGCCTCCTGACGCTGAGCGCCCATCCCTTTCTGTATTCACCAACCGCAGTCTTGCCTTGGATGTACAAACTTGTTGATATTCATCCACAGGCCCAGCAAAGCTGGGGAAGAGGTTCTTTTGTCTCAGATGAGCGCCTTACTCCCAGCTCTGCAAACGTTGTGACACATCTAAATGTCGAGTGTCGCCCCTGATTCGGCGTCTTGCCTGGTCTGTAAAATCTTCAGCGCCCGTGCCTGACGTGCAGATAAGGTAACCAGTAAGATTGTTTTTTTTCTGCTGCTACTGCTGTTCACTAGAGCTGAATGATCCACAGCCAACAAAACACCAAGACCTGGGAATCTGGAAATAGGATTTTAATGAACACAATCCAGTACATTGGCTCTGTGTGAATTGCCTTTTCACTGTGATTGGTGGTGGTGCTTTGATTCAGCCATGCTTACGTTTTATGTAGACAGAAACTTCACACTCAGTGAGCCGGATCCTGCATGCTGATACGGTTAATAAGATTTATGATTTTGTCTAACATTGTTGACCACTGATACCAGGTTGTGGAAATTTCAATTTATCATGGCAGTGGGTAATCACTTACATTGCCTGATTGATTCCTCGGTGACTGGTATGCAATTTATGTGTAATGAGGTAATTGCACCATTGCCAACTTTAATTAAAATGTATAACACTGAAATGGGACTTCAGCTAGCCAGCTGAATTCCAGTTTGTGTGAAAGGCTTCATTTTATTGTGAAGAAGCTCAGTAAAGTTTTATTGTACTTAACCAAACAATAAAAGGTCCTTCTTTTTACAATATCTTTTAAGCATAGACTATAAATGTGAACATTGCAACTTGTGTCTTAAGCCAATACCTATTAATCAGGTCACACCATGGCAGATTCAGGGTGAGTATGACCATTGTAACACATTTATTTATACATAATGTAAGATTTACAGTAATCCTCCTCAGCTTCTCGTACATAGAGAAGCACACCGTGCTTTTGCATTGAAACGACCAGAAATGGTGTAAGATAATGGCCGATCTGGTTAACGGATCTTCAGTTTGTCAACACTCTTGATCCTTACTCAGAGTTTTTAAACAGAAAATGATAAAGGCTCAAGACATTTTCCTTTTAAAGTAGCCAAGCCTGGAATATTTGTTTTGCGTGCCTGAGGAGACATGGGCGTGCAGGTAAACCGAACAAGCGGTTTTGATCTGTTGTACGCTGATGTACGTCTGTCCCTTTTTCCACAGGGGCCCAGCAGGAATAAAGGAGACAGGCGTGAAGGTAGTGGCTCTCTTGCCAGGCCGTGAATGTTAAATAGCAGGCCGGCAGCCAAGTGTTGCCAGTGTCTGGTTAATGTCAGCTCCCCATAGAAACGCCGCAGGAATCGATTACTCCTCTTTCCTCGCACACTTCCATAGCTTCCATACTCATGTGGGATGAAAAGGCCCTGTAACGTCTCCAGTAGGATCTTATTTTAGCCTTGATTAAAACATCAGGCGTGGAACTCGGAGAGTGAGACAGAGAGAGGCAGAGGGGGAAGCAGCTATCTTTTCGCCGCTCCTGCCTCCTCCTTGTCGATTGAAATAAATGACCGGGGATTGGCTGCTTTTTAGGTTGCCTTATCTCGTGCAGCCAATCGGAGGCCGACCTCTAGGATAAACAGAGCCAGACTCCCAGTGGTGCCACAACAGAGAATAATTATTGCTCCAGACAGCTGACAACAGCAGGGGTTCCGTTTTTTTTTTTTTCCGCCTCTTAGCCTGACTTCCATGATTGCTGGCAGAAAAAGATGCTGATTATAAGTAAAACATTAATTATGCCCTGCCACTAAACTGCTGAGTTAGTCTGCCATTTTATGAACTGTAGGCATCTGAGTCTGAGGGTGGAATATACTGCAGCATCCCTTCCGCAGGCTTCTTCTACTTCTCGCTGGAAGGAGTCTGTCTCTCAGGTACAAAGTGGTCAAAATCTTGTGGCACTAATTTCACGGACCCCAGAGTGATTCATTGCAGGGCATCGGCCTGACAGCTGACTGTGCTCTATATGCGCCACACAGCCTGCGCAGGGAAAAGGCCCACAGTGAAGCAGAATGCGCTTTATAAACAAGCATAAGATGTGATAATTCTACATTACGGTATGTTTATGTCTTAAATAGACTTGTGAATTGCTTCGTTAATGAAGGTGCGTAGGGGTGGCCTGATAGTGCAGTGGTTAGCACTGCTGCCCTTGCAGCCCAGGGTTCAATTCCAGACCTGAGGTGCCGTCTGTGTGGAGTCCGTATGTTCTCCTCGTGCGCACATGGGTTTCCTCTGGGTGCTCCAGTTTCCTCCCACAGTCCAGAGACATGCTGGGAAGTTAGAGTGACTTCCGGGAAAGCTGGCCCTGGTGTGAGTGTGTGGGTGTTGTGTCCGTTCAGGGTAGACTGCAGCTCCCCCGCACTGATTAGAAAATGGATGGATAGATTTCATATAGTACATTCAAAAGCAATCATCTCACAAGCACTTTGTTCCCAACTCCCACATACAGACCTGCTGGCATGCTTAGTTTGATTTTTTGCTCTGTACCTGTACATTACAGAAAAAGAGCACAGACTTCGGAAATCAGAGAAGACATCTGATACTCTCTCTATATACAATATATTTATATTAAATGATGTGGAGTACCATTTCGTCATTTAGTGTTTTTATTTACTGGCATGCCAAGGAAACAGTCTGAACACAATATTAGTATATTACAGACTTAAAATTGAATGATTATGCCCATGAAATGTCTGTAGCCAATATGTCTGTGGGAGAAAGACATTTGTTTCAACAGGATAGTGCTAAACCTCTACTTCCTGCTAAAAGAAACAGAAGGTAGTTGCCGTGACAGAGTGTTTTGTCTTAAATTAGTAAAATTGACCATGTGAAGGGTATAAATCAATGACTCCTAAGTTCATATGGCACAGTTCTCATTCCCTCGAGCAAGCTGTTCGGTAGCCCTAGCAATTCCTAAGGGACCTGGGGGAGTGGTGTCAATGTGATCATCTCATTTCACACAAGTGTCCGGCGATACACAAGGCCTCAAAAACCGGTAGGAGGAGGAGATGGAAATAGTCACTCAGAAATGGGAACAAGTGAGCCTATTCGTGTTCATTATAATTTCAAATTGGCAATACTCTTTGGGATGCCAATAATATAAAATCACACAGTTTTTTTCTGCATTCTTTCAGTTCTATTCTTTTTAATGCAGGGTGAAGAAGCATTTTTTTCCTGCCCTCATCTCTGTCTAATGAAATCATACACACATAAAAAAAGGGGTTTATTTGACAAGCTAGCTGTTTTTTACGGTCTAATATATAAATGCAAACAAAGCCCCCGGTTGTATTTTTTCCTGCTGTGCTGCTCCTCTGACAGTTACGAGATCTGCTGTGCTGCGGATGTACAGACATCCGTCTTTGTAACGTCAGGACTATCGACACCACTGTTCAAAGGGGTATTTGGAGCAATAGCTTTGACCTTCTCCAAGTGAACTCTCTTCCTTACCGGCACAATGGATAAATGATTCCTAAGCGCATTTGACTTACCATACAGGTAACAAGTGAGCTTGCAAATGATGAATACAGTCCATGAAAGACCCACTGAAAGCAAAAATAGGTTTTCATTTCAGACTAGGCAGAACGGCTGCTTCTTTTTAGTTCTCTACAGAAGACATCTGACGACATGAGCAAACCAAAGAAACCTAACGTTTGTGAGCATACAGGTGTATTTTTCAGTGATGTGCATGTTTCTTCCACTTGCAGTATATTGTAGGGCCATTCCTGTACAAAATGCAATTGAAACATAAATAACATGCATTTGTGAGTATAGTAGTTCAGGCGGGTAGCTGCGTTAGCATGCGTAGGCTGCAAAGGAACAAGTAATGTGTTCTCTTTCTTCTCTTTTCAGCATCGAATAAACCTATTGCTCCTTTGTGAGTATATGTTTACCAGCATGTGCCCATCTACAGTACATAAGAATCATGAAGGCTTACTCTTGGAATAAAAAATAAAATCACCAAGTTTTTTTAGAATCTCCGTCTTGGTTGCAAGATTAGAAGACACTGTCTTGAATGAGGGGAGTGTAAGCTTTAATGTTATATTAAGCACTTGACCCTGTTTAATACTGCTCTTAGACTACCTGATGTTAATTTAGATAATGAAGTCAAGAACGAGTGCTAAATTATGGACAGCAAAACGAATCCTTAGAATTATAATTTGGGTTCATGAGGAAAAATACCCTACATGAACGTTTTAGTAATGTCTGTTTGGAGGTAAAGCATAAGAAACTTTGGTTTAACCACGCATGGCTGAGGGTTAACCACACAGCCATAGGACCATGACGTTAGAGCCTCATACAGGGTAATTAACTAATAGGCAGCTGTTAAGGTGGTCCAGGATGGGAAAGAAGAAAGGATTACTAGGTGCGAAAGATTAGGAAGCTTGGCACAGAGAGCTCTGTACATGAAAACAACACGCTAGCAAAAGGATGTTGAAAAGATCCAGGCTTTAATTCATGCATTCGCCCCAAAAAATGATTAGTTCTTCTACTATCTCTAAATAGACAATTTCTCTGTAAAGTGTCTCTATGTATAACTGGGCAGCAGAGCTCCACACCAGTACCAAAATCACAGTCTGTCTTGCAAAGTCAAAACTTTAACTTCAGGAGCAACTGTTTTCCAACACTTCACAGTATAATGTCCACTGGCTTGTCAGTGACTCAGCCTCTTCCTTCTCTAGTCCTCACTGCCTACTGGGGAATGTGGTTTCAGACAAGAACCACCATCTTCTTCTTACAAAAGTCATCAGGGGAAAAGAGTGGAAAATCCTAGACTGGGAAGGGTCAAGGCCAAGACTCATTCACTGAGTGTGCATCTTGCATCCTGGAGAAAAACTGAAGTCAGTTAAAATAGGAAAGAACTCAAGATGACTGTGGCAAAGAATCTCAAATTACACAAAGAGTTTGAACACCATAGGTCACACCTTGCAAACAGGTTTCACCTCACTTGGGCTTTTAAATTGAAATGTACTTAATGAGAATGTGTTAACACCACTGTACTTATCACTGGGTTGAACACAAACTACAGTTTGTTTCTTATTTACTAATATGTTCAAATTACTCAAAAATAAAATGTATACTGTACCTCATTATTCACATTAATCATGATCACAAATAGAGGACAAAACTGATGCAAAGCGGATTGAAACTGAAATGTCAGTATCTGAATCCTGAGGCTAACAGAGAGTTATTGTAGTAACATCTGCCTCCCTTGCTTATTCACAAACTCACTCTCAACTACTTGTAATTGGTTTTATAATTAATCTGGCCTATAATCACGCATACCCACTTTCTCACTACACTGTAACTGTAAATGCAGGACTAGGCACAGACCTGACAAATAACACTTCATGTAGATAAGTGCAGAGCAATGCATGCAGGAAAAAAAACTGCAAATATAAAATGGAAAACACCAAACCTGAAGAGTTAGAGTTTTAGGTACTTATGTTGACACATCATTTTAATTTCCTAGGCAATGTGGAATGTGTGTGAGAACATTCAAGGCAAACAGAATGTTAGGATGTAAAGTATGTAAATCCTGAGTTTTTAGAACTTCTGCTAGCTCAGGCACTTTCGAGTGTTTTCCAGCTTTATGTTTAGAGTTTATCTGTCTACTGCCTTCAGTGCTTTAAATTTTCTTGAGGTGTGTGCTTAGTCGTAAATTCTAGATAGTCTCCTATTTCCTTTACAGCTTCTACAGTGTTTGCTACCCTCCTAGTCTGGTTTCTGTTGCCAATACTGGGCTAGTTTGCAAACTATGAGAGTTTAAGTCATTGATATGCATCATAAAGAGCAGTGGTCCTAGCAACGATCCCTGAGATACTCCATTAATTACCCCCAATTTGACCATTCAGCCATTACACGTGCTCTGTTTCCTATCCGCTACAACAGAGCAAATAGTGAGCAAGGCCAATATTATCACTGACTGTCATGACCACCCCTTGCAAATTGAATCTGACCTCCTTCCATCTGGGCATCGATTTAAGCTCCCTAGATTCAAGAATAGAACCAAGCCATCTTTTATTCCCACAGCTATTAACCTGCTGAAAGTAGAAAATCCACTGCATATTTTACTTTGTTTATAAATATTTATTTTCTTTGTAATTATATATGTCTATTATTTGTTAATTGGTTCATGTTAAGAATAATGTATTGTTTAATGTCATGGTCTCTCAGAATTACTTTATTACTCTAGGCCTGTTTTCAGAACAGACAAGCTTCTTTGTGAGCTAACCTCACTAACGAGAAATCAGCTCGCTAACAATTGGTGCCAGTTTCTCTAATGTGGTATATGAGGAATGTGAACCCTAGAAGTTTCCTTCTAGCTTCATAACCCCCTTATCTACACTCAAGATCCTGTTGCTCCATTACAATTAAGTAAAATTTGTATAACATCAGGCCACAGAGAATAGTTTAAATAGATCTAATTCTGTAACACATCTTCCACTTCTAGTCTAACACTACTGAATACAGACTGTGTGTCTGCTTGGCTTGAGGCATTCAGTTTCTCCTCTCAAACACCTGAGTGTTATATTCAATTAAGACATTTCTTCCATCATCTTGGCATTATTTAAACAAAGTTCAGGAGAGGGTCAAATTCAAATCTCACACTTCTGCTCTTCCATGTACAAATTCTCACTGGCTGCCCACCACTCTGCACATGCCTTTTCTAGCACTACGTCTTTCAGTCTCATTGGAGACAGAGGTACTGAATCTCACACTTGGCATTTCCAAGGACCTTACCTTTATCCTACTTTATCCTCTCTTCCAGCAACAGGTTATTTATTTTTCCTTTCAGAATCACCTGCCCACCCACAGGCCAGACAAGACATTAGTATCACTAGGAACAAGTAATAGGTGACACACCTGAAGTAATGTGTGACACACCTGAAGAAGGCTCCACGGCCGAAACGTTGTGTTCTCTTTCTTCTTTTTTTCAGCATGGAATAAACCTATTACTTGTTCCTTTGCAATACAATACAATACTCTACTGGGGAACCACTGCAGTGATTTTAGGGAAACAAAAAAGGTAAGTGTCATTCATATTTCATGCGTATCACATACACACTCAGGAACATACCAGAAGGGTAGAGGAAAATACTGGAGTATTTCATATTCATCAAAAGAAAAAAACCCAGAAATGTATTGATGAATTTAGTCATCTTTAGGATATTCTTTCAGCAGTGAATGTTTTCGTACATCTGATTCAAACAGATTGAGGTCCTAAATTCTTCTTGCATAATTGACTGTGCCTGAATGGTCTTTTTGATGTGTAGTCCTACACTAAAACCTCTTCCTGTATCTTTGGAACGCTGTGAATCCACTTTAGCTATGGCCACAGCGTTGCTTGCCTTTACCTGTCCTCCACAGCCTGAGAGCCAGTGCTTCCTCTTCAACGAGGCCTTCTTTTCAAGGCCTGTTCATCCTTGGCCTATTCTCCTTGTTAGTGGAGACTTGGCCTCTTTACACTTCTCTGACGCCGCTGTGTCTCAAGATCCCTTTGCCCTCCCTCCCCCCAAATGTCAGATTACAGAATCTAGTTGTTAAGAAGGGTAATGCAGCTGCTACATCTGCCACCCACATGGACAGCTTCACGGTTTGCCCTCTGCAAACAGACCTTTGCCCGGTACCCTGGAGCACCTGCATGTTATTAATGACCACCTTCAAGTACAAAGAGCAGGAACTGGGCAGGACAGTCGCTGTCGTGATTGGAGTCACTTGCTATATATGGCTGACCCAAACCCCTGTGAATGAGGATGGATGACTCTCTAATCCAGATGCTTCTGACTTCTTGGGGCATAACACTGGACCAGTGTAATATGAGATCCTTAAGACCTTCTTGCTGGCTAAGGTATCTTCCTGCAAGCTGGAAGGCTTACTGCAATGGCCGAAACCTTGATTTAAATCAGACCGGACTGATAGCATTGGCTAACTCTTGGCTTCTCTACCAGGGAACCTTCCCCGCCTTCTGTAGGGGTGACAGCCCTGAGTTATTGTTGACTCAACACCGAAGGCTCAGGGGTACACATATTTGAAGGGTTGCAAGAATATGTTCTGTAGAAGGACAAGGGGACAACCCCAAGAGTCATTAGTCCAAGGAGCTTGCTGCGTTAGCAACAGAGCTAGCCGCAGGGCAGTTTGAATGCCTGGAGGCAGTGCATCATGAGCTCCAGGTTCATGACTCTTTAGGATTATAGAGTCGTGTCTTTGGCTTTTAGAGCCTGCAGCATCATGGTCTACCAGGGTCTCCAGAGGATCCTGGGTCTCATGGTGGCACTTTCTCCCCTGATTCCCCATCATTCAGTCTACTGCACATGCATGGCCTTCAGGTGTGGTTTTATCACAAGGTTTCCTGCTCTGCTTGCTTCTTCTTTAGGCTGGTCTCAGTGTCTCCGGTATAATTATCATACTACATTTTATTTGTGATTGTTTTCAATAAACCCTTAGGGCTTACCAGTAGTGCATGTTTAATCCACATGACAAAAGTTTAAGATACATGAAAAAGAATACACACAGTAAATTGACCCAATAAGCCTAAGAGTAAAGCTAAATTATATATTACACCGCAGAGTGCAAAGAGAAGCACAGTGATTTCTGAAAATGTCCACACTCACTGATTGGATTTGGGCAATGGGTTTCACAGTCATGGTGCTGGTGAAGAAAAGGCTCTACAGGCTATTGTGTGTAGCCTGGTTTTCAGTAGAGTAAGAAGCCCTGATTTAGCAGATTTCAGATTAAGTATTGGACTAGTGTATAAGATCATGGATGAGACCTCAAAATAACCTAGAGCTACACCGTTCAGTACCTTATACAGTATGTGAGCAAAACAACATTGTACATTTACCTGTCTCCATTCAGATCTAGTGTAGAAGGAATGCAATATACTTTATGCTTGATCAGAATATGCCTGTATTACGTGGAGAAGACAAAGAGTTGACACCGGACACCTAAGATCTTTGTTTGTTTCGGCTCTAAATGCCAGGAACACAACATTTTTAAAGTCAGCCAGTCTGCCTGGACTCTGGAGACCATTTGAATAGCTTATAACTTTACCATATTATCTACCCCCAGTGGGTCACTGGACGCTCCAACATACTTTTGTGTAGGTGTTTCTTCGCCCCTTTTCATTGTGCTATCCTGGATCAGGGCCTAGATGTTGGCACTCTTCAGTGGGGTCCTCCACTGCACCACTACACTGTGCAGTAAGTTCTCTTGCGACAGCTTTGGTACACAAGCCCTTATATGGTGGTAACATTTTACCACCTCGGTTCAAGGTCACTGCATTCACACAGCCTGTACACTGAAAAAGATGTATGGGTCCTCCTCACATGTGCTAGGATGTGCTGAAGGGGCCCAGCTTGCCCTGCACAGGAAGGGCTCTTTGACATTGACAAAGAAGCTTTCAGAATTCAAGTTGAGGAGTAGGATAACCCATATGTGGGATAACGGCTGTATTTCAGGAAACTAGGGTTATGGAAATACCCTAACGTTTTAACTTTCAGAAAATTAATGTTTTTCCAGTACATTGTTTCATAATGCTGCAGAACTGTTATCACTTCCCTAGAGAGAACCACTCAGTATTAGTCTTACATTGATATAGGAGCTTACCTTTCCCATTCCTTGCTCCCTTCCTGAGATCTAAGATGACAGATATGAGCCATGAAGTCAGACAACTGTTTTCCTTTATCTCATGTCTAGGAAAATAAAAATTTGATCAGCAAACTGAATGTCTTCCTTGATAATCACTCTCTCTTACATGTCTGCAGTGAAGTGTGGATAGAGGGATGTGGAAAAGGCATTGGTAGTGTTAACTGAGCTACAGTTAAAGCAGCACTCCTTTCCTCACTGGATTCTTACTTTTAAAATAGACCCTGATACATTCTAATCCACACATAATACCAGCACCCTTTCCCCACTCTTGGTAAAGTGTGAATAGATGATAATTCAGGAAAATTCAATGCATTTTAAACAGCTACCATTGTTTCAGAACTGAACATTTTAACCTAGGATTTACATAAGATGATTATGATGCACTAAAAATACTTTACAGCCTGAAGTGCTTCAGAAATAGAATAAAGTCAATTAGGGTATTTAAATATTTCGCAACACAGAAAAATCCAAGTGTTTTTCAGAAGTGTTTGACACATTTAGCAGAACTGCATTAGTTAGCTCCAATAACTGAAGCACCATTGAAATATTCAGAACATATGTTGAATACATCAAAGGAACTCAGAGGTTTTTCCAAGGATTAACAAGAGATGATATCAGGGAAGGCCTAATGTAGTTACTAAGAAAGGAGTTTGAGATATTGAATGAAAACTGCAGCATCAATAACCCACAGTGTTAGTGCTTGATAAGTAGATACCAAAGATGAGGCACAAACAGGCCAGGCAGCCTTGGATAAAGTCTTCTTTAAATGTTACATTTAGGTCTAACCTAAATGGGTCTTAGTTTGATCAACCAGAGACACAAAGGATCTTTTTAGCAATGTTCATTTTATTGATTTTTTTTCACCTCTAAATTCATCGAATAACAAGTCACATCTGTCCTGCTTGCTTGATCAGCAGTGGTGAAGAGTGGAAGTGAAAAATGCTTCAAGAGAAGCTGCCAGGATTCAAACCAAGGGAAACTCAATTCTGGTTCAAAGCAGCAAACTGCAGTTTTTTATGTTTGCAAATTGAGGGTGTAACTTAGCCTCAATTTCCAGATTCGGCCACGTGTTTCTCTGTAGTACAGAAATGGACTCGAATGACAAATTAAAATATTTTCAATATGAAAGCCTTCAATATCAGTCCCTACATATTGGTAACCTTCAAATATGTGAAAAACTTGTTGATGTCAACATGCTCTTGGGAAATGACATTTTCGAAAACGCAAGGATTATTACTTTGCAGTTCGGTTTTCATAAAGGAGAACATATGTTTTCCTTGTTGTGTTCTGAATTCTGCATGTTTATTTGTGAATCTTATTATCAAAGGAGTGGGATAATAACATACTTTAAATGCCATGAACTTCGAGATGAATAGAATAGGTCACCATAGAGAAATACTGTTCAGTATGTAAAGCGGTTACAAGCATTACAAATGTTGCTTGTGTACGTTTTTTTAAAACTGTTTTGTGATACAGTTAGAAAATTCGAATCCATTTCTTTTTTGGAACAGGAGATGAATGAGCTGTACTGTGGTATCTAGTGCTTTTCATAACAACCAATATAGGAGTCAATGTTTTCAAAGTGATCAAAGATTGTATGGATTTAGACACGCAGATTTATATTCTAGAATTCTGGGAGTAAAAGCTAAGATAAAGCCACACTTAAACTGGAAAATACCTGATTTGGTTTCAAACTACAAAGTACAAGTAAAGCCTGGAAGCAATTAATGTTTTTCGTCCCATGAGCACTGAGAAATGACATTTTAAATTGATTTGCTTAGTATGTTCAAAGGTTTCTGGCTTATTTCTACTTGTTGTGTAATATTTTTCTTTTCATGGTTATAACATCTGAATTATAAGGTATCTGGGTTCTGTGTGACTGCTACCCAGACTTTCTTTTCATGTAGATTTTAAAAAAGGACTCACACCATATTTCTTACAACAGCGGAGCAGTCATTCTTTTTACCTAGGATGAAAAAAATGAGATTAGTTTGAGAGACACTGTGTGGTAGGTACTGGAGATTCTCTTAGGCTCTTCACAGCACATTTACATGGGTGTGTTTAACATGGCAAAGCTTGCAATTTCCAACAACACATGATTAAAAATAGCCTGCCATTTAATTAAATCTTTTTGAAAAACTGAAGTACGTTTGCTATAAAGCCTATTGAATTCTCTAGGGGATCCAGACATTTTCCACAGTTTTTTTTTATATTGGCAAAACATTGATCATTTTGAAATACACTAGAAACTGGGTAAAAGAGCAGTAGCTGTCTCAAAATGTGTTTCTGTACGTGTTGGTTAAAAACATCAAGTCACTTTGAAAAAAGAAGTGAAAGCCTGAAAACATGAATTATATTGCGTGTACTGCAAATGTATTTCACAAACAGATCAGGGTAATTTAGTTATCCATTTTTAATAGTAGCACTTCACATTTTGGCTCTAATTACTGTGTAATTAAACGCAAGCATGACAAATTATACATTATTACAATGTATAATTCTTTATTTGTCTGTCAGGAGTCATGCACTTACTTACCTATTTATTTTCATTAGTAGTTTTATTTCCATATTTATTTGAGAATAATCCATTTACGTTGTTGGATTATACCATCAGCCCTGGGGCTCATGTTTAGAAGCGTCATTGTTCTCAAAGCAACGTTTCAGTGTCTGTCGAGTGGGACCAACAGTCAGCCCAGGGCAGTGGGACAGTGGTCCTGTCGCTTCCTTAATCAGAAAGCAGGTGAAAGGCTAGAGGGCTTGAATTTGAACTGACGGCAGCGTAATGCAAAACTCTTTTTCCTTGCTTTGCTGTCACTTGTCTGTAATCAAATGAGCAGCTAGCTCTTCACACTGGTGTGATTTACTGTACGCTGCAATGGAGCACACTGAATGTGAATGTGCCTGACGTGTACGCTTTGAACTATGCGCCTTGTATTTAATGGGCCACAGTGTCATCTCTGCCTAAACGACTGCTCTGCTTAGTTGACTTCAATATTTCCCTCCTCAGGCAAACAGAGTAAACTGTGCAAGAGGACAAAGCCTTCTAGTGCCACAATGGCACAACCTTTTCTCACTACCTCATTAGATTGCTTGTTTATTCAGGGCTTCATGGAATTTGGAGGAAAGGCATATACATGAAAAATAGCTAATTAAATAACCATGACTTGGTTAGGAATATTATTGAGATATTTTCATTTCACAATGCTGGATCCTCTGATTCTGCCTTTTGCATATACAGTATAAAGTCAAATGTAGCAGCCACAGGCTACTGTTACACCCTTATCAGGGCTTATCAGCATGGCATAGCTGGCTTTAAGCAGTGATACTTCTACTAATAATAATTACTTACACTTATATAGTGCTTTTCTGGAAAGTGCTCAAAGCACTTTACAGGTAATGGGGTCTCCCCACCACCACCAGTGTGCAGCCCCACCTGGATGATGCGACGGCAACCATAGTGCGCCAGAACACTCACCACACATCAGCTATCAGTGGGGAGGAGAGCAGAGTTATGAAGCCAATTCAAGATGGGGATTATTAGGAGGCCATGATTGGTAAGGGCCAATGGGAAATTTGGCCAGGACGCCGGGGTTACACCCCTACTCTTTTCGAGAAACGCCCTGGGATTTTTAATGACCACAGACAGTCAGAACCTCGGTTTTACATCTCATCTGAAGGACAGCGCCTGTTTACAGTATAGTGTTCCCCTCACTATACTGGGTCATTTGGACCCACATAGACCACAGGGTAAGCGCCCCCTGCTGGCCCCACTAACACCTCTTCCAGCAGCAACCTCAGTTTTTCCCAGGAGGTCTCCCATCCAGGTACTGACCAGGCTCAGACCTTCTTAGCTTCAGTGGGTTGCCAGTTGTGAGTTGCAGATTTAAATGGCTGCTGGCATACTGACATACACTATATGCATATCCTACAAGGAACACCTTTCAGGTTTATGGTGTGTTTTAAGTGAGCATTCCAAACACATCACAAACCTGAAAGGTGCTGCTTGTAAATATACACAATTAAATCTCTTTTTTTAATTGGCAAAACCTAAAGTCCCATCTACTTGTTTTTGTTTTTTTTTTACATGGACATAAAGTACTTTTCCTTCTATACAGTCCACAGCTTCCAGTCATTACATTTCCATACAAGGTCTTTTCTCCTCAGTGTACATCTGCAGTTGACATTAAACACTGCTCAACTGCTTACACAGGGGCAACCTGTTCAGAAGGCATTTCATTTTAGCCCGGTGTGGTGCCAAAACTGTTTGCCATAGAAACACTGCTGGATTCTTAGAGTTTCTTTCAAGTAGGGTAAATGATAGCAACAAGGAATCAGAAGAATGCAATAATGTTTATCAAAAAAAGAAATCACTCTTATGGAGCTTTAATATTATTCCAGTGAACAGCAGTAGATCAAGAAAGCTATCTTATTATTAAGCAGACAAAAAAATACTTAAACTCATTTAAATAGCTTGAATAATTAAATAACACATACTCAATAAACAGGGAGAACCTTGCTTAATTACAGTTAATAGTAGGTTTCTGAATCTAGGCATGGCATTCAGTCAGTTATAACATACTACATATTTAACTGCATTACTAACTTGAGTCACTGTCCAAGTAGGACTATTTGCTGTACAGTATATGTCTCTTTTCTCAAGTGAGTCCTCATTGGAAAGCCCAGTTTCTGCTGCTTTCAGTGCTGTTAAAGGGACTGTAGGAGACACTCTTCCCTCTGTTTAGACTTTCCAAACTAATGTCACACTACGTGCTTTAGGAGGAAACCATCCTTTGAATAAGATGTTTACCAAAACGTTTACTGACTTCTGGGTCATTAAAAACCCATGTCACTGCAAGATGGTGTTAACCCCAGTGTCCTGGGCAAATTACATGCTGGAATTACACTAACTTGTCTAAGTAAAAGTGAATAATTCAGCGGGTGAAACAGCCTTTTCACTTTCCTACCTGATGTGTGGTCCAGGAGGGCGCTGGGAGCTTCAGTGATAGATGACATGGGCCTACTCCTACGTGTGGAAGCACTTTGAGATCCTTCAAAATTAAAAATGCCACACAAATGCAGGAAACTATTAATATCACGAAGTTCTGCGAACTGTATGACCTTCTGTGAAGTAGGAATAGTGGCCCCTCCCTCCCTCTGTCAGCCTGCCTCCAGCACTGTTCCTTCTCAGCTACCACAGCTGCTCTCTCTTCGCTATCCAAAAAAAGAACAGGAGCATACAAGGGAAAAGGCCACAAAGAATGAAAAAGAACTCAATTAACCCGTTAATTCAATTATAGAGTGAACTATATTATGGTGCCTAATTAATGGTACAGGCCTGACAGCAACAGTACATAAATTCCCTCAGATAACACTCTAGTGCATATTGACGTTTGTAAAACTGCCTATCTTCTTGTTTTTGTGTCAGAGAAACCAATGTAAAAAACAGGCCAAAATTACAGGAGGCAGTATCCAGGATACTGAAATCTTATGGGCTGAGCAGTCGAAAATGCCAATTAGCTTTGCGTGAAGCTGGCTTTGTCCCCTCTACTCTTGTTGGAGGTTTGAGAGTGTTCATTTCAGCTGCAGAAGCACAGTAATATTTTTCAAGTGGTACATACCAGCTTCTATCTTTATTATCTTGCTAATTTGTGAATTTCAGGCTATGTATAGTGATACCACCATATGTAAAATAAAGTGAGGCAGATATATTTTAAGCTAAACCAGCCTTCCAAAAGATGTGTACGATGCAAGTGATACATTATATTTTAATATGTTCTGAACACATACCATCTGTTTTTCTGTTCCACCACAAGAGGATATTTTTTAATGGGACTTAACTAGCTACCCTCAGCGCTTCTTTTATTTATGTTAAAAGTGTAAAAAATAAATGAAAGCAGAAAATAGAAGTACTCAGCCTACAGCTTTTTTCCGCATGCAACAGCTCAGCACCCTGAGAAGGTTTTTTTCTAGAGCAGTAAAGTTTCAATAGAGACATTTCCTTCTCTGACGATAGGCCTGCAGAGCTTGAGAACCAGATTCAATATTCTCTCTGTTGCAATTGTAGTGTTTAGGAAGTTAATAAATCTCACTTGTTTGTGTAATAATAAAAGTTTACAATCCAAAAGCAGAAACTGTGTCATTGCTGGTATATTAAACTATGTTGGTTTTTTTAAATGCATTACTGCTAGTTGCTTTTAGAGTTGCCTCGATTTGGTGTTATTTTCAATTAAGCAGCCTGACAGTGCAGAAAGCAGTATGACCTGGGTGACAGTGTAATTTGATTTGCTTCAGTCATAGTGTACAAATTAAATCTTATTAATTAGTTCTTCGGGGCAAATAAAAGGTAGTTAATTGCCAGATGTGGACACACAACTATTAACCATGATGATGTAAACCTACTGCAGTGAAATGAAGGAGTAATTTTTTGGATGAAACTTGGATATTTTTCCAATAGTAAAAAGCTCCACGTGTAAATGAAGTGTTGTTAATTCAGAACTAAAAACATTGAAAGGGGAATAACTATTGCTCAGGTCTTCCAAGTGACCACCAGGGGGAGCACCACCTCCAGTCACCTCCTTTTAAGTAAAAAGGAAGAACAGACTTAACCTGCTGAATTTCCTTCTGCAAATTCCATCCAAAGCAAAGTTGCATTGCTCTTGTAGGTTTTTTTTACAAGCTAGTCTGAACTATTTTACACCACCCCTCATTCTTTTTCAGTGCATTTACTTAACTGTGTAAGTCATCCATATTATTCCACATAAATCATGTGGTGCCAGCTAAGAGAGATGTTCCGTTTTTGTTTTCCCAGAGCTAATGAAGTCACTCCTTTTAGTGCTGATGATATTGCAAGGAAAGAATCAGAGGGAGATTATTAAAAACAGGAGGGGAAGCCGTTTACAGAATACCGGAGGGGCTGTGATTAATTCCTGCAGCATTCAGATGCAATCTAAATGATGTTTTACTATGAAGCCATCTGGTGTGTCTATAGGTGTGCATTTGAAGAGAGTCAGCTCAATATGCTGCCACTCAGGTGAGAGATTTCTGTTCACTGGTGTACATAAAACAGAAAAGGTGTGTATGATGCCAGCAGGATGCATACAAGCATGGGCACACACATACTATAGATATTCTGTTAAAGACCTACTTTAGAGCTTCAGGCAAATTAATTTCCGGAGGATTCACTTAAGTCTGAGATCCATCACAGTTCTAAAACTATTAAAGGAATACCTTCTTCTTGTTTGAATTCCACTCCATTAAATAATGTCTTTAAGAATCGGCTGCTGACATAGATATAAAGGACTGAAGGCCAGCAGGAGATTGGTTAGTGCCACAGAGCACACTACAGGTCCCTGGACATCGACTCTGGAGTTGGCATTCAAAGATGGAAATGGTTCCACAGGACAGTTGTTACCCACTTAATGAGTTGTTATGAATCTGAATCCTAAATTTACCTGACGTTAACAATGTATGTGCACAATCCGTTATGTGATATCTCTTAAACAGTTAATTCTGGCAAGCATGGTGGTGTAGCATGACTGTAGCCCAGCTCAGATGACACATCATTGTCATTTGAAGGGGAGCAGAAGCACTGTTGGTGAATCAGTGGTAAAACAGGTGAGATGTCCCCATTGGAAGGTGTTTCAGCAGCCTGGACCAGTGCTACATTTTGTTGTACAGTTTCTGTGATCTTTCACATTTTACTTTTGAACTGAATGCCTTGTGCTGTGTATCATTTTAGTGCTCCCACTTTTTTCCTGTGTCTTGTGGTCTAAAGATACATTTTGACATCAGGATAGACGTTGGGCAGTGGTCCCACAGGAAAAATACATTTGTATAACTGCTGATAAAACTACTGAAAAAATCCAAGTGAAAACAGACACTATGAAAATGAACAAAAAGGCATATAGGATATCGGATATACTGTAGGATATGGTATGTTGCAGCCTGTGAAACATCATAATACTACTGAAGAGGCATTAAAGCATTTGATAGACAAATTGGAACCCTACCCAGCTGGAATTCATATCCATATCCAGGGATCTTCTCCTTCACAGTGGAGGAATTAGGATATGCAGCAATGGTCTCTTATTTGTCCTGAGGGAAATCAGGGTTGACTCGAAATATCGTAACAATTCCATAGACAGGGAGACAAAGTAACTTCTCTCAATTAAATTAATAATTCGGAAGGTAATGCTAATAAAGATGAATGTCTAGCTTCTCTCAAGTATTTAATTGAAATTGCCTGCACGGTATTGTCTCCACCTTTTTTAAGAGCTGCCTCACCTTCTTTTGAGAGGAGGAAGATGATTACATGACTAAGAGATTTCTTTGCAAGTAACAGCACTAGGGAGCATAGCAATTGTTCTGTTAGCACTGTTCCAAAAATATCCCCCTTTGGAATAATGCTAGTAAACTCCCAGGGGTATCCGAATGTAATCTGAACGGGAGCCAGGCAAACGTCCCTCTACAGTCTATGGGCAGAGCAAAGCAGGAGACATGATCCCGATATCTCTATGCAAGCTCTACAGCATACTCACTCACAGGGCCCCTATGAAATAGCGGAGTACACAGGTCCTGTTGATTACAGTACAAGATCTGATAACCTGACAGCTAAAAACAGAAGTAGATATATCAACCTACTCAAGTCCTGGAGAGAATCAAAGGATGCAGAGCGGATAATTAGCCTATGGGAAATAGCCTATCCCTGCAACCTATGGGAACATTAGAAAAAAGAAGCCGAGAAAATGACTCCAGTTCTTTTCCATCTTCTGGGGAAGACGCCAATAATTGAGCTTGATAACTGACGGATCAGGTCCTGGACCACGATGAAGTCAAAGTCCACCAGGGAGTGAAGAATCTTTCCTTGATGTCTTTAAAATAACCGTCCATGGTCCAGCCCTCTTAGGCTGCTATAACAATTTCATACCTCGGTTTTCTGAGCATGCCTCCTGAACACAACGAGATGCTCTCGCAGTCTTCTCCATCATGAAGCACAGCCTTTTCTCTTCAGCCAGTTGCAACAGAATGGGGGTTCAGGGCAGGGATGCCTCAATCGAAGCTCCTCCCCCGGCCACACCACCGATGTGGTGAAAGAGCACCTCGTTGTCAAGTGGACCATCAAGTCTGTGCATTAATGACGTCGTGCTAGTCATCGGTGATGACCCTCTGGCTTCGGTGAACAACGTCGAGGATAAAAGCACCCAGGTGATGTGATGGTTTCTCACTCTAGATGTTCCACACAAGCTCTTGTAAGGAACAGGAGCTGGGTTTTCCCTTGGTGAAGCAGGCGTTCTTTCCCTGATCCACCGCCTCGTGGGAACCAATTCTACACCTGCGTGTTTGATCAGGGAGAAAGGAGATATCGAAATACGTACAACACCACTTAGAAACGTACCTCTTATGAGCTATGGGGTCCCTTTGTGTTCATTAGTCTGCAGAAAGTTCTTGGGAGAGCCAACTTTTGTAATCTGACAAGGGTAAAACCCCTGTTATGTACTGTTGAAGCCTGTGTGTGGAATTCATTCAATATAGTCTTTAATACATTTCTATATATAAAAAGAAATATATTTATTTTTTGAAACCGGATTTTATTAAGGATCCTTGCAGCATGGAGCAAAATATGCATCATCCATACGTAAGGAACAGTTCTTTGAAAACGATTGCAGATTCCACCTGATGACCTGTACGAAGAACCGTACAGTAGCTATGTTTTTTTTTAACTGGAGTAAAATATGATTAGTGGATATAAGGAAGCAGACATGAATTGTGCTGTGTCATTCCCTCCCTGTCCTTTGATCCGTCTTGCTTTGAATCACCAACCAAAAGTCTTTTTTTTTTTTTCCTCGGTTACTTTATTGCCAGTGCACGTTACTGCACAAGCCAGCTGACCAGAAACACAAGCCTGAAATCAAAATGCGCTCCGAATGTGAACCGGTGAATAGAAGTACTGTATTTCAGGCCTGCTCTGTCTTTCAACCACAGTGGTTTGCATTTGGAATGGTTTGGAAAAAGTAAAAAATGTTTCCCTTTGTAATGCAACGCACAACATGAGCTGAACACCAACATACTGTAAGTCCCTGTGAGGGAAACGTCTTCGGCTTCCTTCCTCAGTCATCAGAGAAGGAGTTCTTAGACGCCATGAGCTTGTGACACTCGTTCTCTTGTAGAGAAGAGAAGAAGAAGAAGGAGAGGGGGCCATTGTTGCACTCGAGCTGTTGTGAACACAGCGCTTACCCCCCAGGGGGGAAGGGACAAAGCGGGAGACCAGAGGTCATCAATTCACAAAGTATTTACTGGGTGAAAGTTCGCTGGAAGCCGTTTGCTGAAGATGAACGCTCAGCCAGAGCACTGTGTAGAGTGCTGATGCACGGAGAGGCAAGGGAGGGAGAAAAAACACTTGAACAGCTGAAAATGATGTTAAAAATATCTTCAATATGGGGACTTGTGACAAAAAATCTCGAAGAAATAGATTTTTTTCTTTGAACTGTTTCCTATCAATAGGCAGGAGATCCCCGCTTCCCAAGGTCTAAATGGAAGTACAGTACAATCAAGTTCCAAGGACACCCGTTGTGTCGAGGCATGCTCTGAAAAAGAAAGGCAGTTGAGACGCCACCCCAGCCACGCGGAGGTGTCGTTTTTAACATGGCTGTGGTTTGACAACAAGAAAATGTCGACACTCTGGCACCTAGCCACGGTCATCCAATTAGGAACAATGACATTTTTGCACAGTCCACCTCTCCTCTAATTGTGGCAGTTTGTCATTTGAAGCCGCTGAGCAAATCAGGAATAGAGCTCCTATAACCTTAGGAGTTTATTATATTGGTCTGTGGGGATCTGCAGTCGCTCCACTTTTATAAACACTTTACACGGCTCTGTCTCTAACAGGCTGTTGGTGGGGGTGTAGTCTCCTGTTGAGTTAGGATGTGTTTGACAGCCAATCACTGAACCATTTTGATCTCCAAAAACCTTCCTTTTCCTCTCTGTGTCTATCCGCTGTGACGTCGTATAGGCAGTTCGTTTTGAGAAATCATCACGGAGACAGCATACAGATGCAAAAAAAGAAATTAATTTGCAGTCCATGATGACTATTCACAGCAACCTAATTAACTGCTCCTTCTTCCCCAGTAATGCTGTAATGGGCCAGATGTACTTAGCTCTAGGGACCACAAGATCTTCTTCTTTTCCTTCTTCATAAGCTCTTTGTTTCCTAATTGAACTAATTACTTGCTTTATCGAGCCAATTAAACTCTTTTCCCCAGCCTTGAGATGTTGATGATGTCCAGAGATCTATAATTCCTTCAGAACCGCAGCCTGGAAGACCAGAGGTCCGCTCACCAAAACTACAAGGCAGAAAGCAAACTTTCTTTGATCCGAAACACTTTGAAAAAAAAGCCATAATTCACTGGTGTCAAAGAAAGGTGCTGTCTGTAATTGCTGAGGCACCTTAATCTAACAAACATTACATACATAGTATTTGCCAGGTTATTACAGCTGAACCAATGAAGAGGTCTAGAAAAAGTGATTAAATATGTAATTCTCTGCACTTTCTACTGAAATACAGTCTGGTCATGGGTTTATAGATCAGGCTGCATTTCTGTCTCCTTGAATGTTTTGATAGGATTGAGGAAAGGTGGCAGAAATATTTGAGACAGCCGAATGATGTTTATTCTTAAAGCATCGAAGGGACAACCATGTAAGATTTTAGCACACAAGAATTTACTTGGGTGTTTAATGTCATCATATTCTACACAGAATGAAGAATAAACACATTAACAATGAAGGGTACTGTTCTTCCTTGAAAATTAAAACAAAATGCATATGTAAAAATGAAGGGTATGCACAATAAATGACTAAATTATGCCTTGCCCATTGTAATTTATTAGGCTCTTTCAAGTTGTGACTTGATGATGCCCTCAGATCAATGGAGCTCCAGCGACAGACCAGAAGATGGATGGAACAGCATCCTGCCATTCGTAACTTCCTTTATCTCGTTTGAAAACCCTGGGGGTCAGGATTTCTAGTCGCTCGTCCTGTCAGGCATCCGGGAAGTAGAGGTCAGTGTTTGGGATTAACAGGCATCCAAGAGCAAAGCGGAGCAAAATTTAATGAATGTGCCTGGGATACATAATTTTCCTGGAATTGTGTCACATTCACCTCTGTGTTCCTATTCACTCCAAAGTACTGAGATTTGAGCTACCAGTGCAGCACAGAGGTTACCAGTTCAAGGTTTAGGAAAATCCTTGTCAATAACTCAACCTTAATTGGAAAATAAGGGTACATTTTAGCAGGTATTCTACAGGCTAAGCCTGGACATTTTTTTTTGGTACTTTTCATTTTTTAATCCATGACAAATATAGAAACAATCTGTGAAATAAGAGAAAGAGATGGGGAACACAATCTCTTTCCCAGTGAATCAGCAGGATCCCTAAAGGTCCGACAAGAGACTTTTTTTCAGCAAAGAAGAAAAAGAAATTACACTTTAGTGTTAGCAGACGGAGGGGATTTTGAGGTTCTTACACTCAGTCTTTTTTCTCATCTGCCTTGGAGTGCAGTCTAGACAGTGTGAAACAGTATGGACGAGACAGCAGTCCTGAAGATGAACATTAGATCCACAGATAGATACGGAGATACAGACCACGCTATAAGCTTCAGTCAGACTGGCACAGCACAAGATCAATCAGAAAGCAAATTGGATCAGAAAACCTCTAGACTTCTGTCAGCATCAATTGGACTAATAGCAGCAATACCTTTTTCAGGGGAACAGAGAGAGGTGCAGTTCATTTCTCCTATGGTCACAGCCCTCGGTTCACTCTTTGTTTTTTTGCGACTGTGCTCACTGTATGTAAATCTCTGCTGTGCAGAACGATGGACAGTATCCCTGCTCTTTTTCCCTCAGTGTATTAAAGAGGAGAAATAGAAGAACAAGAAGCCTGTTAAGCAAATCACCCAAAAGGAAAGCAAAATCCTTGTACTGGCTTTCGTCTGGGAGTGCTGCTCCCAGTAAAGAGCATTGTGAGAGATTAGGTGAAGGTGGGCTGCCCCAGAGGAGCTGCAGTGAGCACTGATTGATGGGGAAAGTGCTGAAGCCGTGGTGATCTCACATCAGTCACTGCTCGGCGCTGCCTCTGAAACTGACCCTGTTAGCACACGCTGACTTGGATCATTTGTCTCGGTGGCACAGAGGGGATTTCAAAACAGCTGTGAATCTGTGCATTTCAAAACCCCAGCGCTCTGAAGGCTGCTGTGGGCTTTGATTTGCTGCAGGAAAGAAAGGGGCAATATTATTGGCTAGATGTCAGTTTTGTGTTTTGTACGGAATGTCAGCTAATAAATAACATGAATACATCTTCTCTATATTCACTGTGTAATCGTTTTTATAATCCCCTCCCTCTTTCCAGAAATGCCTTAGCGTTTTGAGACAGGAATCAACCACTACAAAGTGAAGTCAAACCTGATGACAGTTATTTCTGCTAGTCTGGAAATAAATTGTCACCTAATCCCATAACATAGCCTAGATGATTTGGGTTTAGGGATTATGACGGCAAATAGGTGGAGAAGCTTCGGGAATCATTTACTTTTGCTTATGCAATGGGCAGGAATCCATGGGAACGTTTTTCCAAAACTGAAAATATCGGGAGGATTTCGAATCTCCTTTTGAGTCAGAATCTAACTTTTCCTTTAAGACAGTGTCACAATGGAGATTGTGAGCTCCAACAGCAGGACCTAGGATGGTCTCTCACAGTCAAATGACAGTAGACAGGACACCAGCTGTTGTGATTTCCCAGTCTTTTCAGAAAAGACAATTCTGCATGCCAGTTGTCCAGATTTGCCGTGGTTCTCAGTGTGTTGAGGCACCTCTTCCGACATCGCCAATGTTGCAAACGATTTGTTCATCATCTGTCTTGAGAACAAAGCTAACTCGGCCTTAAACGTTTTCATGTTTGAAACAGTTTGTGCACGAGCATCGTTCTCTTGCAGCTTCACATGAGGTGTCTTCATGTGTGCCAGGATATCCACACCAAAAGCAAGGTTGCAAAGCCGGTCTGTGTCTCACGTTTTGGAAAAAAATCATCAGCATCATCAGCTTCAATGTACCGTATGAGTTCCCACATTCACTGAAATAATTTGCCCACACTTAGCCAGCGAACATTGTGGCAAGTGAGTTGTGGCGGGCAGCAGCGGGATCATCTAAGAATTTAATTAACTTCACCCGTATACAGTTCAGGAGTTTCGCGATTTCCCTAACCACGTGATCAAATTGCAATACATTCTTGCAGACGGCTTCGTGCTAATTTTTGAGATAGAACAATTTTAATATCTGCGACGTTTTACTCACAGAATGTCTGTTGTCGTGGAATATCACCATGCATCATGCAGGTGTCTTCAGTCGTGCACAAAGCAGCGATTTTTCCCTGTGGGGGGTAGATACTCAATTTTTTTCACACAATGACTAATAGACCCTTTTCTGATGCGTGATATTCAAAGGCAGACCTTTATATTACACTGATTTGAAACTAACCAGTGCAGTTGGACTTTGCTCATTTAAAAGCTAAACTGCTACACCTTTCCTGTTTCTTGGTAAATTACTTGATAATCATTGCATTTCAGTTTCTGCCTGAATAGGACTGACACGCAATAAAACCCCAGGGATATTATTCACTTGAGATCACCACAACATAAAACACACTAAGTAAAATCTTTCCTCTCGGGCCTCGATTTCTAACCTTTCATTTGCTTTGTATTTCTCCTACGTGCTGAACAGTTCAGGTCCGTTTAACAGCTGAACAATATCTGCCTGAAAAAACTCATTGACACTGCTTTATGTCAGATCTAACAAAGCAAAGGGTCTAGTTTCAATATTTCCTGATGGGAGGGGATATGCAGCAAATGTCTATTAAATTATCTCTTAAAGGAAGACATTACATATATTTATTTTACTTAGCTAATAATTTTAGGGCTTTAACAGCTCTTAAAATATGTGTCTCAGAACACCAATGAGGTTGAGATACACATACTGTATATACTGTAGTATACATACTTTTCTACGTAAATATGTACAGAGTTGCTTAAAGGGAAGGTACAGTTACAGTATGAAAAGACCACAATAACCTGAATGACAGTTCTTTAAAGCAGCTCAGCATTATTTTTGCTGTTGAGAATGATGTGAACCAGGGCTGGCAATTTTAGCAATTACAGTTCAATTCTTACTGTTTTAGTTTTTTTTTTCCCCCAAACAAAATGTCTTTAAAACAGTCTTTCATTTTAAAATAAATGAGCACAGGAAAACAAAGGCAAAATATTTTCATAATTAAGTCCTGTGGCCAGTAAAGTGTAATATATAACTAAGATTATCTGCTATTAAAGCAAAGTATATTGTTTCAGTGACTAATACAAATCATGCTACGTAACAGCTGGTGTAATATTTCCTTAACGCTGTGATTATGGCTTCATTCCACAGGTCCTTTCTTAGCGTAGAGTGATAAAGATACCTCAATCTGCTGTTACAACTGTTTTTTGGTTTCAAGACCTTCACATATAGAGACAAAATCAACCCAAACAAGGAAAGTTTAAGAAGGTTTGATTAAAAACACATTACAAAATAGCATAAAATAGCATCTTATGGATAAAGAATTTTTCCAGAGGTTTTAAAGCCAGCAATACTTTATGACTGATAAACAGTATTTCCAGGATGTGTTTCATTTGCTCTTATCTCTTTACAAACACAGTGAGTCTGGGACAGTGAGTGTTCCAATGAACTGGAAAAAAATACAGATTTGCTGTTTGTGTTGCGTCCCAGCTGAAGGTTGTTTGGAGAACTGATGAGGGAGTTTGGGAGATGAATGCGGAAGCAGGCCAAATTACTTCAGACAGGAGATATTTTCATATTTGTACCCAACATAGGATGATTTTAAGTTCATGGCCTGCTCTGACCAGTGTCTTGGGTCTTCACCATGTATACAAATCTATTGTTTTGACAAATGTGCATACACAATAAACGAAGATTAAAGCTTTTCTTACCTCTCTCTATTCACCTCTCCTTGCCAGACTGTTACATGTGCTTGGATGTAAGTCATAATTACTGTAAAGTAGAACGCATTTTTCCCCTCTACCACTGGTGTTTCTCTTGGCTCATGCAAAGCTCATTTGGATGAAATTCTGCTGAACAGGTTACCACTTCAATGCTAATCCAACATGGGACTAATTTCTGAGCAACTAAGATCAAATGATTAAAAAAAAGTGGAAAGATGTTTTGCTTTGTGACCAATATTCTCCTGGTGCCCTGAAACATTATTATTACAGCTTTCCTTTGTTCGCTTTGCCTGGATCAAATGTTTTATTTTAAGGAGGAGAAATACTGTTTGGGCGTGGTGTTGAAAGCTCATATGTGAATCCCAGGTGGCTAAAATAATGAACTGAAATGAGAAAAAGTGGACTCGGCTTTCAGGATAGAGCCAAGCAAATGCAAAGGGTAAAATCTAGGGCTGAAGGCTGAACTGGCTCTCTAGTCCACCTCTGCTTATGCACGTCCACCTTGGAGAGCCTTGAATCACCCAGCAGAAACTCTGGTGCTCAGTCAAATAAACTGCACCGCTTATGTGGTCTGGGAGAGAAGAGAATTTAGTGCTGGCAAGAGATTAGCTGGTTTTCTTCAATCTGAATCCTTGGTAATTTACAAGTCTGAACCACTATATGGAATGACGTTCAAAAGTATCAATCCAAAAATCCCAAATTGTAAGTATACATGACTCATAACAAAAACAACTTGGTACCACTAAGAATGAACATCCTTTACATCGGTTCTCCTCTCACTCATGCTGTAGATGTGGAATCTGTGCCTCAAACTGAGTGGATCTGGGACATTAGTTAATAGAGAAAATCCTGTTGTCTTTCAAATTGAGCCTGGTTCTAGAAAGGGCTCATGGAAGAAGGTAGAAAGGAATATTTTGAAAGTCAAAGCCACAGGGAGAGAATGGTGTTCTGTTATCCTTCCAGAGGTGGTGCATTGGGCAAGAGGGGGTGAAAAATCAGAATGTGAAACACTTTTCAGGACAGACATATCATTAAGTTTGCTGATGACTCTCCTCCATGATCACGGGCCTGCGGCAGATTCTGTTGTTGAAGGGTTTAACAACTCCTTCCTTCAACCTAATGTGTCGGAAACCAAAGGTAGAATCAATGATCTTAGGAAGCAACCACCCATTGCAAAACCAACAGTCACTGAGGAGCAGGTAATTGAACTTGTCAACAGTTACAAATACCTTGGCACTATTGTTGATTACAAGTTAGCCTTTGAGGAAAATACTGATACCATATGTAACACGAGCCAACAATGACTGTTCTTCTTGAGAAAATGCAAGAATCTATTCTAAAGAACTTTCACAGAATCTGTTCCAGCATTCATATGGTAGCCAATAAAAACAGACTGAGCAGGATAGTAAAGGTAGCCAGCAACGTTATCAGTGCACAACAGCTACAGCTTCCAGATATCTACTGTATACCAAACAGTTATTGCAGAAGGCCAATATAATCATTGACCACCTCTTGTTCAGTGAATCAGACTTAATTCGATCAGGGTGTTTATTTTGACTACATGGATTTAAGTGCAATACAACTAAATTATCATTTTTCCCCACAGCTATCATCCTGCTTAATCTGGATACCTATTTTTTTCTTTTTTCTTTTACTATTTAGTTTTTTATCATGCATGTTTTTTATGTATTTATCTCAAACACAGATGATTCAGCATCTGTATTTGTCTAACTAAATTGTGAAATTACTAAATTGTGAAATATAGCTGCTAACTTATGCATGTACTGTATTTTCTTATTTGTTAATGGGTTCATGCTGTGTTACATGCATTGTGTATTGTGCTATGTCTTTAACCACAAAGCAAACTTCCCATATGGGACAATAAAGGATGTAAGACAGAAGGAAAAGCCTTGAGTTGCGTTTAGACATCCCATTGTTAATGGGCTCTAAAAATGTTCATTTGGACCCCCAGTGCTGAGCAAATCCAGTTATTAATGGTGGGTCTGAAATTGGAAAGGAGTGATTCTGTATGAATAGAGAACAGTTTGCTCTCATAGCTGTACTGAGGATACATCTTCATTTTAATGGTTTGTGTTCCAATGAGAAAGAAAGAAAGAAATTTCATTCCTACACTTCAAACTGGTTTTAAAATTAATTTCAAGACTAGTGTTCTAGCTTCCAATGGAAAGAGTGAGTCTACGTCAGAGATGGAGAGACAGAGGATTATAACACACACCTTTTTTTGGAATTAGTCAATGACTTGGATTACATCGAAACTTCAACCCAAGTGCAATTTGCCCAAGCAGAAATTTTATCTGCTACAGTCTGATAAACCAGCACCAAATAAATTGTGGCTCTAATCAATGTAAATCCAACATCAAAAGCAGGGTGTGTGGGTCACTTTCCGTTGGATTTATGACTGATTTCATGAGTTATAAACCGGTATATAAAGAGTAGTTCAGGTGGGTATCTGCGTCAGCATGCGTAGGCTGCAAAGGAACAAGTAATAGGTTTATTCCATGCTGAAAAGAAGAAGAAAGAAAACACAATGTTTCGGCTGTGGAGCCTTCTTCAGGTGTGAGAAAGACAACGCAGTAAGCAAAGGTAATGCAGTGGGAGAACAGAGGCTGGGAGAGAGGAGGAGTGAGGGGTGGGAGCAGGGGACAGAAAGAAAGGCCAATCAAGAGGTGTGAAGTCAGAATAGGTGTAGAGAGGTGTGAAATGAAACATCCAATGAATGGAGAAAATTTAGAAGAAAAGTAATCTGTCGTTAAGAGAAGGGGGAAGGTGTAATCCTAGCTGCAGGATAATTTCGGTTTTGTAGTCTTTCTGATGTATGAGTTCAGAAAACCGTCTTTGAGAACACAGACGGAGAGATTAGAGTGGTCATGGCCATCAGAGGTGAAATGAGAAACAATGGGCTTGGAGAGATCTTTAATCTTCACAGCCCTAACATGTTCTCTGAAGTGGTCTCCGAGTCTCCTTCCTGTTTCTCCAATGCAGATGGCTGGGCATTTACTGCAAGAGATACAGTAAATAAGGTTGCTGGAGGTACAAGATGCCATCTGGGTCATCTGGAATTGTCTTGAGGGGCCTTGAATGAGTGTGGTGTTAGATGTGTACTTGCAGGTGATACAGCGAGCTCTGTTCCAAGGGAAAGTGCCTGGTGTGGATGGTTGCTGAGGGCGGTCAAGGGAGTTGTGAACAAGAAGGTTGCGCAGATTAGGTTGTCGGCGATATGAGATGATGGGGCGGTCAGAAAAGAGAGCCCCAATGGAGGGATCATCCTGTAGGATGGAAAAGTTTTCGTTAATAGTCCTGGGGATAGGAAGTGTGTTGGGGTGGTAAGGAAGCACCAAAGGAATGCGGTTGTTACGGCGGGAGTTCCTGATCGGGTTGATGGTCCGGGGGGTGTTTTTGGCTCGGGCAAGGGCCCTGTCAATCACACTGCTGGGGTATCCTCTGTTGATGAAAAAGGAGTACATTTTGAGGGCTTGGTTCTGGAAGTCGATGTCGTCACTGCATAATCGTCGTAGCCGAAGGAACTGTGAAAAAGGGAGAGAGTTTTTAGTGTGTTTGGGGTGAAATGAACTATACAGGAGATAGCTGTGTGAATCCGTGGGTTTGTAATAAACCGAAGTGGAGAGTCGGGGGTAGTTGATGGAGAAGTTGATGTCTAGAAACGGAAGAGTAGTGGAAGATATGTTAACCATATATTTGAGGGATGGGTGGAAGTTGGTGAAATGATGCAGAAAGCACTCAAGCTGGTCGTTGGAGCATGTGGTGGCACCGACGCAGTCATGAATGTATCACTTGTAGAGGTCAGGGACATAGCCAGTGTAGGAAGTGAAGAAGCGTTCTTCTACCCAGCCGACAAAAATATTGGCATAGTTGGATCCCATTCTGGTGCCCATGGCAACTCCACTCACCTGTTGGTAAAAAGGTTATTGAATGATATATACATATAAAGAGTACTGATTATTACAGAAAATGGAGTAAATGTAGATGCAATTCCATTAAATATTAATTATTATTGATCATATAAAAAAATTAGGCAAGATGTTTGAAACACAACATCTAGCTTGTGGTTAGTTGTTTGTAAGATATCTGTTAACTAAAAATGTGTGTGAACACCATGAAAGCTTTGACTATTTAAAAAAAAAACAAAAGTTAAAATTGCCCTGTCAGCAACATTTCATCCTTATGAGTACAATCATCTTGTACTGGAAATGTTATTTTACTTCTTACTGTTCTACCAACACTGATTAATTTTACATTTTTCACAGCAATTTCCACCGGCAACATCCAACTGCATTTTTCTGTGAATAATGTTTGAATCCCTTTTACTTCTCAGAACAAAGAATTGGTCATTGTTGCTCAACATTCGCAGCATTATTAATGATCGAAATACAATTTCAGTCAAATCACAATCAAGTACTGTCATTTATAACGCATTAGTACAGCTTCAACACCCTCAAACCTGTGCAGTGATTTATCTAACAGAGCAGTGAGTCATTAAACAAAACAGAATTCAGTATTAAAAGGGAGGATGCTGCATTTTGTAGCCACTGAATCTCCTGGAATACATGTGTAGTAACACAGTACTTTATTGTCAGTCACTGAGCATCAGTTTATTGATTAAGTTTAGATCAGCTCGTGCTAATTTTTTTAAAACGCCCACTTTCCTTTCAGTATGATTACAACATGCAGTTGTATTAATTCTCTGTGTGTGGGCTTCAATAAGTCTTAACAAATTGATAATACATGTAATTTCCATTTACAGTTAAAGGGTATTAATCTAATAAAAAAATACATGTACAAGGCATTTTTTTCCCAAAGAACCACAGTTTAAAAATATGATTGTACAAGAAAACAATAAAGAAATTTAAAAAGACAAACTACAGTACCTTGCAAAAGTATTCAACCTATTCCAGTGATTTTGCTGAATTACAGCACAAATAATGTAAACACATTTTCAAAGTAAGTCATTTTAATAAAATCATAAAGGTTCATGGGTAACCTTATTATGACATAATTGTAAAGGGGATTAAAATTTTTGCAAAGCCCCGTGTATAAACTTTTATTTCATCTTGTTACAGAAGTGTTATTAATTATTTTCAGAATGTATGCTTCTTTAAGAGTTTGTCTTCATCTTCCTCACTATCAAATACCGTTCTCTTGGCAAGAACACTTGTCTCTGACTCTGCAATGATAGATGTTTCATGAACTGCTGTGTACAAACAGAAACTCGGGACTGATACTTTAAAAGTCATTTCTTGAGCAAGTTAACAAACATTTTACTCCTTTCAAAATGCATACAGCACAATACCATTGTTCTCATCAAAGAACAGCTTTTTCCTTACTATTTCCTTACTTTCCTTTGTATTACAGGATTTGAGGTAATCTATTCCAGGACTTTTTTCTTTTCTATTAGCAAAATGCCCTGTCCAGAGTATACTTTCTCTCTGTACTTGTATACCAGTAAAATGTCTAACTCAAGACTTCTCTTTAAGCAGCCTGAGACTTCCAGGATAACAATGAAACAGAGCTGTTTTACCAACAAAAAAAACAAAACAACAAGCCTGTGCTTTTAGCACAGCTTTTGCTTGCAGTTTCTAAGATGTGTTTTACTGCCTTGTTAGGGTCTGTCTCCATTCACATCATCAAGGCCCTAACCTAACAGGGAGTAGCAATATTATTCATAAGTTGGAAAGCGGACTTGGGGAATTGGACCTATGATACCAAATAGTTCTGGTTTCAAAGAGCAAGCAGTCTATTTCTCTCAGTAGTTCAAGTAGGGAGCTGCGTCAGCATGCGTATGTTGCAAAGGAACAAGTTAAAGGTTTATTCCAGACTGAAAAGAGAAGAAAGGAAATGCAACGTTTCGGCTGTGGAACCTTTTTCGGGTGTGAGGGTGTGTGCTCTTTGAACCCAGAGCCACACCCTCACACCCGAAGAAGGTTCCACAGCCGAAACGTTGCGTTTCCTTTCTTCTCTTTTCAGCCTGGAATAAACCTTTAACTTATTTCTCTCAGTGCTGACTGGGGGATAACTGCAGCACATCATGGTTCCAGGATGCTCTAAAAACAAATTTCCCATGGGGAACTTTGCCTCTAAGCCTGGATTAGCTTCAGAAATGATGCTTCCTTAATAGTTAAGTTATCTCTTCTTCCTTTTCATTGTCAAACACTCCTGCCTAGTTCTTGGTGATCCCAAAGCAGCCATAAGATGTAGTTGTGTGACTACTCAGATGGAGTACTTTAAAAACATGAATCTCAGATTACTATTCTATTTGAAATATGCAAGATAAATAAGACTGGTGACCCCTTTTTACTTTATATGAGCCGCTATCTAAAACACAATTTTGTTTTAGTAAGTGAAGTAAGTTTATTCCCACAGCCACCTTTCTTGGCTAGATTTTGTTCCTTGTAATGGAGTGTGACGGGGCTCCCCATGCGTAGCAAGCGTGCTACTTCGACATTACTTCCTGTGTCTCTCTGCTTCTCTGTTCAAATCCCTGGTGAAGGGGAAGCGTGTCACAGCAGAGGGTGTTTGATGCTTGCTTGGGATTTGTAGAGTGGATCGGGGGGAACACATACATGTGATAGAACAATACATTCATAGCAAATACACTCCAAACAGCACAGTTCAAGGAAAAGGTCACAAAGAACAAGAGAATATTTTACCTTGAATACTCACCATCTCTGTCAGCTCCTCTTCTCTTTCAACACTTTTTTTGCAGAAGTATTCCTTCTATTCACATTTCCTCCACTTGCCAGAGCTGAACAACCTGTCTCCAGTGAAAACCAGTATTATTAGACAGATGTGTAATCACAGCTGGATTTGTGAATCCTACACACATGGTTTGAAGAACGATACAGAGAACTGGACTCTTTGGAAAAAGATATGAAGGTACTATGCATGTAGACGATGCATGTCAACAGTATCACTCTATCTACTATACTTGACTACTTTTCACATTTTGCTCTGAAGCTGGCAGTCCTGAGACTTCGTAGTACCCATTCATATTTGTTATATACCGCACACAGCCTACTCCACACATTCAACGCAAAAGATAAAAAGAACTAAAATGAAAATATGAAATAAAAAGAGAAAGGTCCAGTTTGCATTAGTACTCAAACCCTTTGCTTTGGAAAACCTAAATTATTTAAGGTACACAAAAAAACGAGCCACACAATTTGAGTGCCCTCTGTCTGTGCATGACAATAATGGTTCATATTTCAGAATAAATCCACTTGTCTCTGTAAAATGCCTCCATCTGATAGTGAATTTCAAGCAAAGAATCAACCTTGAACATGATGGAGTTTTCAAACCAACTCAGGTATCAAGTTGTATAAAGGCACAGGCCACAGAAAGGTCTAAAGATTTCAAACACCATGATGTCTATTTTAAGCATTGTGAAGTCAATCATTAAAAAGTGCAAAGCACCCAGACGCTGCCTCCATCAGTCTGTCCCTCCGAGCTCCAAGATGAGGAGCTGGGCTAGGGAACTTGTTAACTAGGAAAGTGGTTAAGGATGCAACTGAGGCACTGGCAGTGACTTTAAAAGAGTTACAGAGTTCAATAACGTGGCTGAGATCTCAGAACATCAAATCCCACTTGAGGTTTGCAACAAAGTACCTGTCTGATAATTAATTCTGCAAACGTGGAAAAAAGCTTTGTAGTCAGACTGGACAAATTTGTGGTCTAAATGCAATGTGATGCAATCTAACATTGTGCATCACTCAGTCAACACCATTCCTACATTCAAGCATGGCGACGGCAGCATCATGTTGAAGTCCTGCTTCTCATCAGCAGGGACAGTGAAGCTTGTTAAGAATGATGGGAACATACAAGGAGCAAAGTACAGATACATCTGAGAGGAAAACCTGCTTCAGACCTTAAACTGGGTCCAAAAATTCACCTTTCAGCTGGATGGTGATCCAAAACACAAAGCTAATGTAACGGGAGCCGGTCCAGGCTCCCATGAAGCGTAGTTCAGGACCCTATGCAGACGGTATAATCCGGAAGTAAGTGGAGAAGGACATCAGGGGAAGGTACAGCAGGATAGGACGGGTAGACATAGGGGGGGGGGTGACGACGGTGATCCGGTGCTCGGGGGGTGTGGCAAGGGCAAACAGGTCCAGACAGTCCAAAAGGGGGAATCCGGGGCGCAGTCCAAAGTCCAAAACCGGGGATCCATCCAAGACGAGACAAACACAGTTAGAATCCGGAACGGGATCCGGAACAGGAACAGGGAATAAAACCAGGGTAACGAGGCCAGGCGCTCCGAGCCCCGGACTCAGATGGTCAGGACGCCGTGATGAAGCCTATGCTGTCGGGTCTCTCCTGGACCCGCTTGTAGGCGAGCTTCTGGGCATCCATCTTCCAATGCTGAGCCAGGCATAGCGGGAGCACCAGGCTTAAATAATGACGGACAAACAGGGGACAGGTGCACGAAATGAACTAAAATACGAAAGGGTCAGAGCCCCCTTAAGAGGAGGGAGGAGGATCGTGACAGCCAAAGCTACAATAGAGTGGCTGAAGAATAAGAAAGTGAAAGTCCTTGAGTGGGATAGCCGAAGTTCTGACTTGTTGAAGATATTTGGAAAGACTTGTATACTGCAGTTCATAAGCATCCCCCAAGTAAATTGAGGGGATCAAGCAAATCTGCTAAGAGGCAAACTATAAACCAGGCCAATATGAAACGCTGTTAAAAGTCTAGTCCAAAATGGCTCTGTGGCTTACTGTAATTGCTGTCAATGGCGTGTTCACCAAATATTGACTTCACTGGTCTGAAAACTAATTTCAATCAACGTATTTCAGTTTTTTCTCTTTAGTGTCTGTGAACATTTACTGTTCTGTAACCCATCTTAGCTTTAAAAGTGTTCAGACTGAGCTTTCCGCTTTAAAAAGCTTGCATGCATCATTTTCTGATTTCACAAAATGGGAAAGAATATGAAGAGCCAAACTACTTTTGCAAGGCACTGCATATGCAAATTTATAAATGCATGGTATTATGTTTCTTGTCTCAGTCTCATAATCTGCCGTAGAGAGATACACTCTACATTGATACAGAATGCCTTCATAGCATAATTAGATTAAAACATGCCTGTGAAAGGCAGATCAAATGGGCATTGATAGAGAATGAGGATTTAAATAATATGACATTACTTCTACTTTAAAGCACACATTAAAATATATGTCAACTGTCATTAGATATCTTAGGAACTGTTTCGACACATATCACGGTGACCAGACTTTATATTTCCCTGGTTAATTTTACAGTGCTAAGAAATCCTCTTTGGTTTTATAAAATACTCACTGGATTCATCACTGACCAGGGATCAAGGAAACGGTGCTTACCATCCTTCTGGGTAAATCCCTGGTGCTGTAAAAAATATATGCAACTCTTAAAACAGCACAGAGCCCCAAAGAAAGATTCCACACTCTCACGTCGATTGATATTACAGCTGTCGACATTGTTGAATGGGAAATTTGTTGCTTTCTACAACGTTTTTACCAACAAAGCAATGAAATTAAACAACTCTTGACTTCAAAAAGTATTAAAAACAAATGGTTGCATAAATAACTTGCCTCTGAAGGCTGTTTTGACAAGAACTGGCAAATACAGAACTCTCTTGGAATAAAATTGTGTAAGTACAGCCATAAAGCCACTAAGGACTAGCAGCTCCATGCTATGTTAATCTCACATACACAGTAGGTTACTTTGAATTACTCAGTATAACAGAATCCTGTACCTGGTCCTTAGCATCTGGAATCCAGCAGGTTTCTTCCACCTCTTTAAACTGGTAACAGCTTAAGGCCGTGAAGACGGGATAAATTGATCCGTTAAACCTTAATTGGATTAATGAACAATTCTTCCAGGTGAAGAGCCATTTATAAGTTGATGACTCGTAGACAACCTGCCAGATTCCAGACTCCGTGGACCAGGTCCAGAGTAAAAAAAATCCTGTCCTATACTGTGAGGCCTGGATTATCTGGTTCCTTATATGGACGCTATTATGTGCTTTATAATATTGAGTGACATTCTGGAACCATGTGAATTGCATAACTGCAATTCCTTTTGTCAAGTGTTTTTGTCTGGAAAAAGGGGCATGAACAGGATTCCCAGGGAAGAGTACGCCAAAAGCTCCCTGTGAAGGTGAGTCCCTTTTTATCCACTTCAGCAGTAATATGCTACATTTTTTTCACAGCTCTAGTCTTCATTTTTAACTCCTGCCATAAGGTGACATATTTTTGGCTCTCTCCAGTATTCTCTGGACAGATAATGTGGCAAATGGAAACATCTAGCAAGTGTTATTAAGGAGAGGAGAAAATCTGCCTAAACCCCTTGTTCTGTTCCATTAAACTTGCTTAGAGAAAAACCATTTAACACCTTAGCCCACTCCTGTACTGCTGTACTATTAAACCATTATTTTTCTCTCTTCTTAACCTTATCTACGGACTCGGCACTGGAAAGGATAAAGGGTCCGACACCAGCATTTAAGATTAAGTGTCTAGTTTTAATGGGATCCGTTTCGTGTGTGGCCAGCTGTTCAGGGAGCATACAACTGTGACCTCCTCCTCCTGCCCCCAATCCTTCGAAGGCAAAGCTTCCTGTTAAGATTTTCCATGACTCTTTGTGTCCAGTGTGATACCTATTTGATTTGGCAGTTCAGTATTTTCAAGCAGAAAATGCATGGAGTATTTTCCAAAGGCTCGTAAAGAATGTGTTGGATTACAGATCGTCAGATTATGGATTTTTTTCTTCCAGTTCATTATTAATTCATGAGTTTCTACAGCCTACTGAAAATCTAGCTGGATCGATAAAAATGACCTTGATGTAGGTTACTTCACTTCAGGTTTTGACTAATTTGGGCTGCTTCGAACTCGGACAGTTTTTATGGGGTTAACGTATCCCAGGGGTCCTGACAGTGGAAACAGAGTGATCTCTGGGAGGCTAATCTGATTCCTGTCTACAATGATTGGAAGCTGAATTCTCTGTTGTCCCTCTGAACCGAAGCAGAGTAAATAAAACCATTTAGAATTAGGTCCTTGTAAACCTACTGTGTCCTGTTACTTAAAAAGTGTTCTCCAAACTGAAATACTGCTTACCTGTACAGACACAGAGAAGTCCAATGGTATGAGAGCACTAGGTCTTTGGAAGCAAACCAAATGTCTACAATATGCACAGTCGTGGCCTAAGTCTTTTTGAAAGGCACAGGGCACTCTGAAGACTTTTCCCCACGCATGACAGCCTTAAGAAAGAGTTTTGTGCTTTGAAAGGGAAGTGCAAAGAGCATAGAAGGATATGATAAGTTTTTAATACATGATCCTGACATTTTAGGAATCGACACACACCTGCAATGTGCATTCCACACAGAGACATGAGAACAAATACGTGAAAAAGGAAACCCTGTGCGTTCAAAAGTTATTATACAGACTACACTCAGATCTCAGAGCTGTCAAACCATTAGGAGCCAGGGGTGCGCTGGTGTGGAGTTCAGTAAAATTCAGAAATACTTGTGCACACTATGAATGTGACCACCAGGCTGTGCCAGGCACTAAGCAAAAACACCCCCAAGCCACAGTATATGTTCATTAGGCTATTTTTTAAAGTAGCTCCTTTAGAAATGTTTGTTATTTGATAGCAAAATAAAAAATGGAAGTTCAGAAACCCATTCAAGTGTATAACCACTGTGGTTACAATTATCTTGTGCTCCAGCCCTTCAGTTAAGTAACTAGCCTGTTTTCTTTTTCAGATAGACTGCCATAAGAGTCAAACTCCACAGGCAGGATATATGTTCCAGGACATTAAACTCAGAGGTAATTGTAATTTTCTCTGCAATATTTACTTGAAATCATCTGAAAAAGACTCAGTTCAAAGCTCTTCTATCTGGCGTCTTGTTGAGCATGTACTGTACCTGATATCTATTCACAAAAAAACACAATTGCTGACAATTTTAATTGTCACACATACTGTATGGGGAAGCATTATTTTTTTAATCAAGTAGAGTAATAACCAGGCTTTTCTAATTGTATGCCTTCTGCTACCTGCAATCTATTATCTACTGTAGTGTTATATTTTTCAATGTTCTGAAATAATGTTATCCACAATAAAATATTTTGGGGATATCAACAAAAGGAAAACAGTCTTCCGAGATCAAAATTTGTTAAGGTAACCGACGTGAAAATAGTGTCAACTGTTTCTAAAATATTACATCACTGTCAATTCTCATTATTTTGATGTTTCTTAAAAGAAGAAAAAAGATTACGAAATACAATACATGCATGGAATAATGCAACCATTACAACAAAAGGCTGCTTTGTTGATGTATTTTATTG